>NC_140585.1:1040675318-1042071985 GCF_964204655.1 Triturus cristatus
ATGTGACCTGGGAAAGGTCTGAAGACAGAGGGAACTACAAGGACCATGATGCATCAGGACAATAGAGTGAAACCCTAGACTTGAATACAAAGTGTATTGGGCAAGGCAAGGTGTAGAAGTATAAGATATCATATTTAGAGATAAAGGCAGGAGTCCAGAGGCCCTTTGGAAGCAACACCTAGTGGCAGGATGGCAGATTCCCGACAGGGAGGCACATTTAATTTAGTCAGAAAAATGGCAACTTTTTAAAAGTGGCAATTTCAGAATAGTAATTTAAAAACCGACTTTACCATTAAATAGAATTGTCTTAAATTACACTTCAAATGAGTGGAAGGAGTATGTGAGAGGGAGAGCCCAGAGAGGACGACTACTTCCCCCTTCCCACTACAAAGACCAGAATCCCTCAGAACAGGGAAGACATTTTACAGGAGCGAACACCCACGAAATAACAGCATGGACAGAAAAGCACCTACTTTTCCTGTTTCCCCGCAGACCAGCCCTATTCCTGGAGGTCTCGTGTGGCCACACCGAACGACGGAGAAGAGGGGAGGAGCTGACCCCGGAAGTGAAACGCCGGGAGAGGTAAAAGCAAGGCCCGCCCAGGAAGGGTCGTCGTTGTTGGGAGGAAGCGGAGCCCGGAGAGAGGAATCGCGCATGGAGTCACGAATCGACCGACAGGAAAAGGAGCACGCTGACAGCGACCAGAGCGGAAGCGAGGACGACAAAGCAGACGACCGCTGGACCGAGGAATGGTGGAGTCATCCGGAGGATGCTGAGGAGCGGCCGCAACTCCGGAGAGTTGCGGCGGGGCCGGTGAGTACCGCTGTGCAAGGTAACATTGGGGAAGCCGTAGATACGGGAGGTGGGAGGAGGGTGCTTAACGGAGGAAACGGGAGGGGGGAGGCAGTTGGAGGATCCAGGGAGGGGACAAAGACGAGTGTGTAGATCCCAGACCTACGGCGAAGGATTTGGTAAACACCACACCATCTGGACCATAGTTAGCCGTGCCCGTAGGCGAAGTACCCTTGTTGGGAGATCACATTTACGTATCTGATTATAAATCACTATTTTCCGTTCCACCCACTATACCACGTACCCCCTCACTATTCCCGTATCACTTCACCATTCCCTATTGTGCACAACAGAACTCCGAATCACCGGGTGTTGGTGACGGCAGAGCATAACGCCATTGCCACCTAATAAGAACTCACAAACGGCCACTATTGTTTTTTTCTTTCCTCTGAGCCTCCGGTCACGGCACCACGACGGACGGAGCGGAGCACCTATACCGGGCCGCTGGCCATACAGTCGAAGAGACCCAGACCACCACACCGCCTTCTCACTTAGAGGACCCCGACTGGAAGGAAGAAGCAATCCCTGATACCTTGAACATCCCGTTGGTGCCACCTGACAATAAAGCCACTCCTGTTAGACACTATATAAAGCCTCCACGTCTGTATATCCGACCCAGTCTCCCACAGAGTATTTCTCTATATGTTCCCAAAACTGAAGTTATCCTTTGTTAAGTGTAAAAACGTAACCCAGTGTTAGTCTATGGGAGAGATAGCTTTGCTACAGGAAAAAAATAATTTGGAAGTTTTTTACTTCTAGGACATGTAAATATTAAGTGCACATTCCCTAATTGTTAAATACCATGCACCCTGCCCTATGAGCCTGTAGAGTCTACATTAGGGGTGACTATTAAGTATTAAAAATTAAGGTGAAGGCTTGGAAAAATTTGTATTTTGACAGGTCACAAATGGCAGTTTAAAACTCCACTACAGGCTGTAGAGCAGGCCACAGACATGTTTTACAGAGCTACTTTAGTGGGTGGCACAATGAGAACTTGTAGCATTTAATTTGCACGTTCTGGGCACAAGTACTACATTTACTAGTGATTTATAAGTAAATTGAATGTGTCAATTGGGTGTTTACCAATTTTACTATGTTTAAGGGAGAGAGCACAGCACTTTTGCCACTGATTAGCAAAGTCCTAAAGACCAAAAAATGAGTTCCTCAAAAAATAGAGGGGTGAAGACAAAAGGTCTGGGGGAATACTACACCAAGGATGTGAGGTCTAACACTGACTCTTCGCCCCATCCTGTATACTGTATTGGGTGAAAGAGAAATGTGAATGACACAACAAAAGACCAGTGGATGAACAGGAATGGCGGAAAAACCTTGAAAGTAATTCTAT
The DNA here is from genome assembly GCF_964204655.1 of Triturus cristatus. Lineage (NCBI taxonomy): Eukaryota > Metazoa > Chordata > Amphibia > Caudata > Salamandridae > Triturus > Triturus cristatus. Next base: position 1,040,677,516 of record NC_140585.1, read on the forward strand.
TGTACAGATCATTTTAGTAAATCAACAAAAAAAATAACAAACAAGAAGGTCTTGAATAATGCCAGATCTAAAAATTACAATATTGACGGAAATTGCGATTTTTGTAGTCCTCTATACAGAAGACGTGCTGCAGCTGCACAACGCTTTACATGGCTTCACTCTGATGCAGGTGCTCCAGCATTGTGAGCAACCAGTAGAACTTTATTTTTTTTTACTACTTCCCAATTATTTTAAGAACAATTAAATCGTCTGTGTAGGAAGCACATTCCTTCCTTCCTGCTGCGAAACCTGGTAATTACGTATCTGCGTCACCATTGTTTTTGAGCGCGACCAGGCGATAGAGACACGTGCATGGATTCTTCTGAACAAAAGGCAGTGAAGTCAGCATGTTTTAGCCATGCTTCTAATTCTATCTTATTCATCTTTATCATGTTATGCGCCTTCCTCCTGAGGATGGCTTCAACACCGAGGCCAGATGATGAGTTATGCTCACTTTAGCTTCACATTTTTGCAGAAAACTGTTTCTTCTCTAAGTATTCAAGTAACCGGGAGTCCTGCTCTTCATCATCAGAATGTTCACACTTCGAGAGTCAACAGTTTCTCTCAAATAGGCAACTGTGTTTTGCCTTTAAGATGACCAGCTACATTTTGCCTCCTCCCTTCTACCTCTCACCCAGCTGAAATCCTTTTTAAAGTACCAAAGTAGTACCTCACACATCAAATCTTTAGACCTCACACGAGGGAGAGAGTGAGTAAAAGAGGTTGGAAACCAGATTTCACAGAGCTGCAATTACCGCACTTGAAATTATCCCAGACAGATGGATACGAAATGTATTTTGACTAGTTGAGTCCCATGGAGGTGAGACATCAATCCATTTGGTGAGGATCAGGTTTCTTCAAGACTTTAATTGTCTTCTCGTCTCATAGCAACTCTAGGTGGTGCACACATTTTTGGGCCATGTGTACGACTCATTTTTGCAGTCAGAAAAGGCTCGATTTGAAGAACCTGACCGCAAAAATGCTTTAAAATATATGTACAAATCACAAATTGTGATGCGGTAACACGTTACTGAATAGCAATTTGTGTTTGAGATTTGGAATTTATTGCAGAATCTCAGTGTTATGTATGAATGTACTGCAACTGAATTACAGTAATAAAACATGCATTTTTTTACTGACAATTCAAAGGAGGTGGTAACTATTCGCAAAAGGGAAAGGGTACCCAAGCGTCCCCTTCCCCTTTCTGAATGTAGAAACAAATATTTTTTAAGAGCAGGCAGTGGTACTCTTAAAAAATGAAACTTAAAAGTTTCATTTTCTTTTTTTTTTAAAGTTACACATTTTCGTTCTAAGTAAAATGGGCTGTGTTTAATAAAAAAGTCTGCTTTATTAAAAAGTAATCACAGACATGATGGGCAACTGACTTCAGCAGGCCAACATCCCTGTGATGACTGCGATTCCTAATGGGTCGCACACTGTGACCTACCTCATTAATATTTATGAGGTAGATCTATTTGTGAATCCTATAGGAATCACTATTTTGGAAATCTTTTTTTTATACATTAGGAATTGCTATTGCTTAGTTGGAATTCAGTGGGAATCGCAATTGGGAAATCGCAATTCCCATTTTCTGCTCACACGGCCATTTAATAAATATTTGTTTCAATATTCACAAAGAGGAAAGGGTCCTTTGCGAATGGTGCGTTAAATGTGTTGATGTGTTGAATGTTTTGCAACTGTGATTCAGTTGAAAAGCATTCATACACATCATCACTACAATTTCGTATTTAGAAGGGACGTCCTTACCAAGCCCCTTTCAATTACCCCTTTCCATTTGTGAATTGTTACCACCTCTTTTGAGGTGTCAGAAAAATATGAATATTTTACAAATGTAATTCAGTTGCAAAACATCCATATTGCAAATCGGCATTTGGAAGAGACTCCTTAAACACGCCCTTTACAAACACCGAATCGTAAACACAAATTGCTATTCAGTAACCTGTTAACGAATCACAATTTGTGCTTATTGTTTGTACACACGTAAAAGCATTTTTGTGATCAGAAAAGGCCCGGTTGAGCCGTTTCTAACTGCAAAAATGCTTTGTACAAATGGCCCACAGTGTTTAAAACATTCCCTGCCCCAGCACAAAATTAAACAAACCAATGTCCTCACTAAATTGAGTGTCTGTAAATGAACATCAAGAAAGAAATACTTTTGACTCCTGGTTTGACGTGATGGGATTGCTGGGTTAACATTCCATCTCTTCCAATAGCTAATTCCAGTTATTCAACAACTGTAATTTAGAGAATTTCTGCGAAAAGGTGTCTCTTTTTTCACAGTGCAAACACAGTTGTTCTACTTATACATATTTGATTATTTTTTCAGGTTTTCTCTGGGCTGGATGCAGTCCATCGTTAAGGACATCAGAATGTTTTATAAGTGACATGGAAACTTTCAGGTGAAAGTGTGGACTGTTACTCCAACTCTCCCCCCCCCCCGCACCCCTGCTGAGTTGCGCCCCAATTCGCAATTCGTCCAAGTTAGGAGGGTCACTCCAGGAGAGCCAATTCTGTGACAGTGGATAGGTGGCTTTCCTCCTTCGTGCTCATTTTACATGATGGGGGTGGGAGCACTGTTTCATACATGAGATAATTCATTCACCATTCCAGCTTGCGGGGACGGGGGCCCATGGGACCCTCCCGGAGATGCCGGTGGTTCCTGCGACTGGGAATCTGGATTCTTCAAACAGTCCACTAATGCCTCCCAGGCTCGGGCTCCGTCCAGCGGGCTTATACCCCTTCTATCATCTCTCAATAGAACCTCAGCTAGCCCATCTCTCCAGTTCCTTCCTCCAGGCAGTCGCTCCTGGGCCCAGTGGGGACTTTCCTATAACTGATGTTAACTTATAGGGAGAATAGTTGACTGATGAATAGACCAACAGGAAGCTCCGATTATATTTAAGGGGGAATTTTACATTTTTGTAGATGTTTGTTAACAAACCCTTTTAAAATTGTAATTGAAGCTAATCTCAACTCAGTGAGCTTTTTAAAAAAAAATATTTTGGTCACGTGTCCTGAGAATGTGTAGGGTAGTGTATTACTTTTCCTGAAATGAGGTATGTCTAGTTGGAATGCAGATCTGCTACAGCAGTTTTTGAACCCCCTTCCCCAAAAATGGTTATTTCTTATTGATATTTTAGGGGTCTGTAGTCTCACAGCCTTCGAAGCAATAGAGGCCATTTTAAACATACATCGCACTCACTGTAAGCGGCAGCCATCATTGTGATTTCAGTTCTTGTGCTATGTGATGATTCTTTCTGGAGTTTGAGATCTAGAGCATGGCTGCATGGAGGACAGGTTTTCATGAAGCAAGACATCTTGCTGGGCGACTGACAAGAAGGCAGCTCCCATAATAAACACATGGACATAACCATTGCATGCACAGCTTATTTGAAGGAAGGATCCGTCCAATCTGGGCAACTGTAGGCTATTGAAACCTGATTTGGTCATAGATTTCATTCATATTTAATTTGTAAATTAGGGTAATCCCTAGGGTTCTGGAGCTAATGATAATTCTGTAAGGCCCACGTTTTGCAGATACTCAAGCCATATGGATGATGTTTTTTTTTTGGTGTAAAATGAGATGTGTGGCAACTTTTAAAACATGTTTTGATGTGAATGGCTAACTCTAGTTTATTCTCCTTCAGATTTCCTATATCATGTGAATATTGTTTTTGTGTGATGTTTAGGGAATCCATGAGATCACCTTAGTGTTCTAGATATGAATTGTAGTGGACCTGTGATTTGCCAATTGTGATCCATGTGAATATCTTAATAATTTGTGTTAAAATCCAGAGAGTTCCAGGAGTTTAGACTCTGCAGAGTCCTGAGACATCACTTAACAAGCGCTAGCATGGATCCTGCTCCTCGAGGGTTTCTTTGGCTATGATATAGGGTTGTGTCCGCTCTCCATGTGATGCAGGTTCTCTCCCGACTGGATATTCTTTCCCTTGGGGTAAAATGGAGCGAGCTGGGGCCCAGTGCTTAATTTGAGCTGGTGGTTTTCGGTGCGCAGCACCCTCACTTAATTGTCCACAACAGCGCTTGTGACAGTCTGCCAGAAGGTGGCACTGTCTAGGTAATTTAGAGATGACCACAACAATTAATTATAAATACAATATACATTAAAAATTAATCTAACCTGCCGCCAAAGCCCCTTGTAAGGAGTGTGATGGTTAGTAGTTGTGTTGTTAATATCATTGGCAGTGGCAATGTGTGGTGCAATCTGCAGTGGCCCCTTGACAAGAGCACTGGCACTTATTTTTTTTGTAAATTAAGAACTGCTGGTGCCATATTTATTCTGGCTTTTATGACAATAGGGAGAATTATCCAACCTGACCTAATCCATGATGGCGAATTTTGGCTGAAAAGACATTATTTCTTCACAATGTAAAAATGACATATATCACTCCCAGGTTGTTCCTTTGTCTTTTTTGTTTATATAAGGAACCTGGTTTCCAGATGGGTGCTTCGCAAATGCATCCAGGTGTATTTTCTGCTGTGTTCTTTGACCCCTTTCACTATATTATACCCCTTTGATTTGTTCCTCTTTGTTGTCTCTTATGGATTACTCCTTTACCTACCATGAGCCCATTCTTTCTTCAACCCTGCATTCTGTACTACAACAGCTTTTGGTTCTTCCTCAGCTAACTGGTTTAGCTCATCCTGTTTCATCTTCCATTTGTTTACCATTTGGGTGCATTTAGAAGGTTTTTTTTGCCTTTTGTGCTTTTTCCTCCTGTTAATTTTTTTGAGACCACTCTTCAGCCTAGTATGATTCTGTGCCACCAGCTGACACAGTGGCCCATTCCTCTGAGTAAGGAAACAAACACAAGGGAAACAACCATTGCATCTTTCTCCTGAGAAGTTTTGAGCAGATGACATAATATTGTATGTTGCTGTCAATATTAACATAATTCTGCATATTTCTGAAGTATTTGATAAATGCTCATATAAAATCTCATGGCATATTGTATGCCCTTTCGGCCTGGGATCAAATGTTTGCCTAAACATATTTTAAAATAGCATTCAAGTGTTTCAAACATCTGGAGATCTATGTCATAAGGGACGAGAAGGAATTTCAAAAGCACAACTTATTTAGGGCTTGACCAAGTTTCAGAATGTTGGCACATTGGCTCCCCCTTTTGCTCTAAACTACATAAAATGATAGTGCTCCCTAAATCTCCATGTCTCCTTCAACTCTTTGTACTGGGTACTGGAGATGATTTTCCAATGGGTGGATACTCTGTTATAGAATGGCGGAACCTCAAGGATTGCGCTGAAAATACTAGCATGTGGTACGTATACAGTGTGTACAGTGAAATTCTAAACTTACAATAATTCTATTGGGTATCACAGTTAGTGATGATAAATTAGCTAGCTTTTATCTTCCAATAAGAACAATCAGTCACACAGAATTCAAGGTCTCTGATTGGTCTGATCGCCTAAAATACCTCCGTCTCCATTGCACGCAAAGATGGAGGTATGTTAGGTGAGCAGGCTAGGCGGGGACCTTGGAGTCTGTGTGATAACAGGCACACCTCTCCTCCATGTACCTATGTAGCACTATTAAGGGCCTTAGCATATACCCAATTACGGACACCAAGTAGGGAATTTAGGTGTTCTTGACGTATGTATGGTAAATTCACCAGTTACATCAGCATTATGGAACAGATGTGAATAGTGATAGTATAATCGGTCTTGATATGTAACCCACGAGCATTTGGGAACACAAGTGGCAGAAACATGTTGACCATAACAGGCAGTAGGGGTAACTAGAGCCCCAGGACTTCTTAACTTTTCCAGTTTTTAATCATACCGGCTGCCACTCAGATAAAAACGTTAGGGCTATCAGGTAGGTATTTTTAAAGAGTAATCCTACCCCCACTCACTACCCTATTCCTTTTCCAACGAAGTGCTCCCATCCATCTCATAGGTTGTAGCATGCCCCATTCTGCAATGGTACAGGAAAGAACTCTATGATGAATTAAGGGGTACCCCTGGTGGGTGAGAATTCTTTAACTCAAAATGATTTTTTTCTCTTTAGAGCGACTGGAGGGTTCTTATTTTGAGCCAATCGAGTTGGGCATTATAGTTTGTGTAAGGATACTTAATTTGAACAGTCATTGCAACATCCTCTGGAGGTGGCCATCAGGCTAGGTTTAGGGTGCCTCAACTTAAAAGCTTATGTAGCACACCTTCTTTAGGCTAAAATGAATGGGGAAATCAGATTCGGATAGCGAGGAAGTGGTCAGGTGAGAAACGTTTTCCACACTATATAGCTCTGCCTCCGATTGAGGGGATTCTACAATGGTGTGGGTGACCGACTGAAAGAAACCAGAAAGAGCCCAACTTTTGGAAGTTAAACTCATGCTGCTGGGAATATGGGGCCACCATCCCCCCGGTGTGGCATACTAGAATATTTTATGGGTTGGGTTTAATGGTTGTCAGGAGGGACCTAGCAAGACTTTGACATAACTCAGAGGTTCCTATTCTGTATTGCCTTTGTTTTGGTATTGTCCTTGTTTGAGATCTGAGCTTGTATACCATGCTGGGTATATTTTAGATTGCATACTATCATCGAGTAGGATGCAAAAGAGTGAAATTAGGGTATGATTAGGTAGCTGAGAGAGCATCTTGTTTGGTAGGTATAGAAGTCATATTTAAAAGCTCTGGTTTCAAAAGCATCTGCGAGTGCTAAAGTAATGTTGGAAAGGATGTTGGGATCATTAGTAGTCAATCTGTGCCACATATGTGTTTTTATAGTAGCGCTGGAAGGGGTTAATTATCATGGTAGGGTGTTTAATTGTATCACAAGAAGAAGCTAGTTTCATTTTTGGTAAACTCCTGTATCCTTTCTAAAGGGAAAAGATTGGATCCAATGCTTTCCACTGGCAAAGGTTCCAAATCAGTTTCTTCAACTTCACATCTATTTTTGCACTCACATTAATTATACTTTTTGTAAGCTTTGCTTAACTAACACCATGTTATTTACTTATTTTATTTAACATTTTTACACAACACTCATGCGCTGAAAACTATACGGGCTTTCTACAGCGTAATAATTAAGTCATATCTGAGAATTACATCGAAGTGAGAGAACATAAAAAATCAGCTGAGAATTGCACAATGGGAAAAATAGATATGACCACAGCTTTGAGATATACATGCAGCGGCTGCGTCGCTTCACAGGCAAAGTTAAATGATAACAACTCCATGTTATTATTATTTTATTTTTCAGAAGGCTCTGAAGGTGTGGGTGGGTCTGCCCACAGAGCAGGGGAGGAGTGGTGAGCACTTTCTAAGTGCGCATGACATTTTGGCCGGCTGTCTTGGGCTGGCCAAACAGTCATGCGCACTTAGCATGTTCTCCACCACTCTTTAATGCACAGCATGGGTGGAGAACATGCACAGGCTCCCACTGCCTGTCTGAGCATCGGACCACGGCAGTCAGACCAATCACAACACTGCTGTCATGGTGACAGCGCCTCATGATTGGCTAGAGGAGTTTGCTCCCTGCGGGATCAAAGAGGACAGACGAGAAGCGGTGGCCGGCAGTGCAGGTAAGTGAATTTTATTTGTTTTCTTAGCCCCCCCCATACATCGCCACCCACCACTACTGCCAGGTAGCAGGCGCTACTGTATACACTGGGATAACAGAAGGAAGAAGAGATCAAGTAGGGCCTCTAAAGGAATGCATATGGCAAGGCGAGGTAGAAGAAGAGGAGGAAAGGGCCAGAGTGTGATTACTGCTTGACAGGTTTGATGGTTGACTGACAGTAAAGGAGGGGGTAGGTAGGAGAGGTGAGCAATACAAGTGGCCAACAAAGCAAGTGCAAAACAGAGTGCATTTTAAGTTGATATGGAAGGCAGAAGGAAGTGGCAGAGGAAGGAATTGTAAGAGTGCAGAGGACTTTAGATTGATAAAACTGGAGAATAACTGAAGACAGAACCAAAATAGAGAAGAAAATCTAATCCATCCTGAGAGGCAAACAATGCAGAAGCATAGACAATAGTTGAAGGAAAGGGAGATAGATTGAAGTCATTAGAGTTTTCGAGTTAGGTTAAGTCTGAAGAACGCAAGGTTAAGTCTGAAGAACGCAAGTCTTTAGGTGTTATCAGAATGACATATGGGTGGGTATAGTTCTGCGGTCAGTTGAGAGAGAGCAATCCCTAAAGATGTTTCAGCTCCTGATAGAGACTAAATTGGGATGTGCAATGTTTTAAAGCCAAGGCTTTCCAGATGAAGATTGTTTTTGATCTTGAAACCTCTAATACAACCTGATAATTTAAGGAGGTCAGCAAGAGTTGTGAATTTTTATTGTATCGCTTTATAGGCTAAGCACCCCAATTTAAATTGTATTCTCTCTTTGAGAGGAATTCACTAAGAATTGAGTTGATGCGATCAAACATCTTAAAGAACAGGGAAATCTAGCTGTGGAGTGTGAAACAGCTTTTAGCGACAAGTGAAGAAGATTGCAATAATAGCACTTCCAAGTCTAGGCATATCAGGATTATACTATAAACGGCTGTTTTGAGATCAGATCAAAGAAATGACAATTTGTTTTCAAGGTCTTTAGGTGAAAGATTGCCATCTTTGTCATTTTGTGTATATGAAAGATCATTGATTAGAAGGGGTCAAGAATAATTATAAGCAATGTTACTTTGGTTGAGAGGGAGGTGAGAATTCTGCGGTCTCTGGGCCTTTTAGCAGATCTGAGTCAAAGCTCTTTCTGTGGTTAGGCGTATCCAGCATAAATTAATTTTTTTCCTGGAAGCGAATTTGGATCTAACCATATATATACCCATTCCAAGATATCTGACCCCCATATATATGCATTCCTAGATGGTCTTTTTTTGTTGTCTGAAGATAACAAACCAAGATGACCTTTACCAGTTTTTCTCCGATGTCAAGCAGGCTTTGGCTTGAGGAGGATGCATCACAACACATATCCCACTGGTATTCTTTCCACCCCTGACATTTGCCTTTTTCCAACAGGATTTTTTATTAATCCGGCCTTCAGAAAGATTTACGACGGGCTCTTTCCCATCCGTGATTTAGGGTGGGATTGGTGCTTCATTATAATAAACCTTAGTCTTGCCTCGTAACTGCAATCAAGAACCATCATTATCTCAGAGGAGGTTTTTTGCCCTTGCTTTTTCCTCCAAATTGGAACCCTATTAAGGAGACACTTGATATCTTTCACATGCATATTAAAATGACAGGAGGCGGGGCTTGGTTTTGGGCATTCATAAAGCACATTGGATCCCTCTAATACAGGCCTGACTGCACTCAATGCTTTCCGAGAGTGAGAGAGGCTAGCGGTGCACATCGAGTGTCTGCATCCTGGAGAAAGGCTTTGCGCTTGTGGAGGCTGCACTATGGGACACTAACTGCATAGGAACTACAGTTCCTAGGAGTCCCTGATTCTCAGGGGGTTTGGAGTTTGGCAACGGCCATCTTGGATTGCCATGTGAAATTCCTTCATGTTTCATGGAGTCCTTGCTAGGCAGTCAAGTAACTATGTTTTTGCAGTCAAGACCATTTATTTGTGGATTTGTGAGTCATATTTAAGCAACCTTCTAGAAGCCAAATTGGTTTGTGAACAAACAAGCAAGCTTTGAACTGTTTCATGTGTTAGACTTTTGGGGCTATTGACAGTCTATTTGAACGTACATTTTTTTGTCAAAGTACATAAATGATCATATTCTCAGAGAATCATTGATTGCGATAGCTGTATATAATGGGGCCTTTTCACAAAGGTGAACTTTCACCTGAGTATATATACATGTGCATGTTTATTGTTAGACTTCACTATGTTTTGCTATTCACCATCTATGAGTGTTAAGTTACTCAAAAGTGTAGAATTACGTCTCCACCCCCTGAAATAGTGGGTAGAGCCATATTTAGGAGTGTAAAGTGACCAGCAGCAAAAAGGAGCAGTAGTAGTATTGTCCCGGAAGAGGAAGGGCCACCAACCTCTAAGAGCCAAGCTCTGCAGTAGTAGGGTCTCGTGGTTTGCCATCTGCATTGCACGGGGGAGTAGGAGGGAGTCCTGATCAGGACATAAGGGAACCCATCAGTAGGCCACGCATCTTGTAGCGAATCGCAGGCCAAAGCAGGTGAGCTCTCTGCCTGCAAGTCAGCCACAGTCCAAGTGCATAAATAAGAGTTTACAGGTGAGGGGCCCCTGGAGGATTTAGTGATTTATTTGCGCTCCAATTGTTTTAAAGCGCAAGGCACCGAGAGGTCATCTTTGGCCAGATGTAGGACCTTCTCTCCTAGCACAGTAATCACTCAGGATTACAGCTCTGGTATTGCTAGCCAATATATATGACAGCCCCCTTTGTCTTCCATTCATAGATGCGGTGTTGGACCACCAGGTGGTAGAGTTTGGCCGGGTTTAATTTGAGTTGTGGCAGTTCCTTTATCGCCACAGCTAAGTATTGCAATGCGCCATTATTACCGCCATTGAGAGAGATGATGTTTTTATATCCGCAATCTCTTCTTCAAGCACAGTAACGTCCTGCACCAGATCTACTCTAGTGCTGGCAATGAAAGATTCAATGTGTCCACGAGAGACCGATTTAAAGTCCTCCCATGTGGTGGCAGCAGAGTGCCCTGAGCCAACCTTGATCTCAAAGTATGTGGACACTACATCACAGAGACAATCAACACATTTCTTATCCCTCAGCCACCAGGTATTGAGTCGCCATTCGTCCAGGACAGCCACCCTGTTCGCCCCATGGGTTATTTCCACTGGGGAGTGGTCTGATAACCTGTGAGGTAGGATATTCACATCTCTTACAGTGAGCAAATCCATAGCTGGCATGAAAAAATAGTCGAATCAGGAGAACGAGGAGTAGGAATATGAAAAAAAGTAGCCTGTCGGGTATTTGAATGTCACTTCCTTCAGACATCACATAACCCTACTGAGGTAATCCATACCGCAAGTGGGGTTGCCCTAGCAGTTGTCCTACTGATTAGAATGTACGTCCAGTTCCGGGTTCATCCTGTTGTTAAAGTCTCCTCCTAGAACATATGTTTCAGTGGGTAGTTATCCAATTTGTGCACTTAAAGCAGCCATTGAGCACTCAACCACCACCGGGTGTGTGTAGGCGCAAACAATAGACCATGTCTTCCCCTTAAGAGTTCCAGTGAGAGTTATAAGTAGTAATCAGTAGGTCCTTTTCACCCTGTGTCATGAGAGTGAAGCCTACAGGCTCCCTCACCTTTTTAAAGTTTCGCTGTTGTATGCTTAACTCACCCTTGGCCTACATCAGTTAGATGTAAAGTGCTGTGCAGTGTAGGAGAAGTGTCTCTGAGCTGGCACAGATTCATCCCTCTGCCTCTACTGCTCTGTCGACTGCATTCCCAAGATCCTGGTGGAGTAAAGAGAGGTTCACACTTATCTCCTCTATTTTCCCTTCCAGAGAAGTCCTAGAGTCTTGTATGGACTGTAGGACTGAAACAACGGATCCCGGAGGCACTCCGACCTTCATGTCTTGTGGGTTCTTTCTGGTGTGATGGAGGAAGGGTGTGGATCAAGCCTGTACTGGCCATACCGGGCATTGGGTGTTTGCCCAGGAGGCTGGAAGGGTGAGGGGCCACTTTTGTTACTGAGGCCGGTTTTGTAGCAGTGCAGCAGTTTTAAAAGCACTGCAGAGTTCCTTGTATAGTCAACAGTTTTCAGGCAACAATAAAAGTGTCTGGTCTAGTGTCAGTTTTGACTCCTCTAAGGTGCGCAGATGGTTAATATGCCTGCTGCAAAGAGCATGTACTATGCAGATCACAGAACAGTACTTTATGTGGATAGTTCAGTTGATTACTGCTTTTTCATAGAGATCCTTTTGTTACAGTGCAGTTCATAAATTACAATCATAATCTAGGTTAGAAAGTTATATATTTTCATCCCAGTCTTTCATTATCCTAATTTTGCTAAAAAGAGTTTGTTTGGGTGGAACTAAATTATTACTTAGTAAAGTCAACCCTAACCACTGTGTTACATTCTGAATCCTGAGTTTGTGCTTCCCCAGACCAAGCACTCTTAAAATATGCCTACCAGTATGAATTACATGTGAATGCTACATCTTGCAGTCCCCTTTGTCTTATGTAACATTTCCTATACACTGATTTACGCACGTGTGAGTGATTGTCTCTGTATGTGTGTGATGTAAAATAATGTGACACCCTACACTGACATGAGAGGTGCTATAAAACAAATGAAATACATGTGAGAGAAGGGCTAAGGAGAGATGAGAGGCACTGTTGGAGGGTGATAGTGAGGGAATCATTGAAAAGCCCCAATAAAGATTGCTTTATCCTGGTGCACTCTAAGGTCATCATATATTATGCTTTAAAAACGAATACAGTTGAATATGTAATGAAAAATGTGTCGTAGAATTCACCATTGTTGCCATTGTTTCCCAAGTTTTCTTGGGGAAGAAGCCGCCTTATCCCCCTTGCAGTTGACAGGCTGGCTTGCTGAGCTCGTTAGGCACTGTATGTGGGATGGTCTGACAAGATTTTTCAGGCTGCTTTTGGTTCCCAGTCCGGCCCTGGTGTGGATTCGTACATTTACCAATCATGCTCTGAGTGGGCTGAGCAGGTTATTTGTCATTGCTGCACCTGTCAGATAATGAGATGAGGGGGAACAACCTTGGGGAAGGAATGGACGTTGGGCCACTTCGCCCACCACAATCTTTGTCGCCCAGGACTAGAGGCTTTGGGGGTCACGTATCAGGGCAGCGAATGTGTGTCTCTTGGTGGACAAGCAGGTGTTATTATGGCAAGGAAGGTGATCCTGTCATGTCACACAAGACTACCCAGGGCCACCCATACACTGGTATTAAAGATTGCACAATGAGGCCTAGGTGGGGATGGCCTGTTGAGTAGCACGCCCTGCCAATTTGTGAGGTTTGGTGTAGCAATGGTTGAAGAGGACCATCAGTGACATGTACAGACTGACTGAAGTTCAGGGTGCCCCCTCTATTCACAGGTCATCACTATGAGCATGCAGAGGTGGAAGGAGGGGGAAAGCACTGCACAATTGCACTGTCTTTGCTTCCAGCAATCCTAAGGCAGAATTTGAAGGTAAAGGAGGTAGGGAAACACCAGGGAATCAGACTGCAAGTCTCACCTGCTGATAACCGGGTCCGCGAACAGTCCCATCCAAGGGATATTGTCAAAATGTTGTGAGCAGATAGAGTTGTGCTCGAGCTCTGAGCTGCACCCCCAACAACACTCCCTCCCCAGAATTATTCTACCAGGGTGGCGGCTACATGCCCACTGTTGGGATGGAAAAGTCCTCTTCATGGTAAAGACGTGTACCCCTGTTCTGAGTGCCCCGTTGTACTGTCTGGATCCCTAATGCTGATATTTTTTTGTCGTAGGCGAACATGGATCATGAGTGTGCATCATGACATATGTCTGTCTCATGGATTGTGGTTTTGTTGGACCGGGAGTAGCATCAAAAGCACTACCTTCATATTGGTGGAAGGCTTCCGCCTTCACAAGGAGTTAAGCAGCACGTGCTGCTTCGTTCTTAACTCACCCTTGCCTTACATCAGGTAAGATGTGGAGTGCTGCGCTGTGGAGGAGTAGTGACCCGGCTTTGGTTGTATGTGTTCTGGGTAGGGTACAGTAAAAGGATGGAGCATGTGTGGTTAGTACATGTGCTAGGTGTATGTATGCCTGAAAGGAATACATTACATGAGAGATGTAGTGCTGTACAGTGAGTTCTCTGTGAAAGCATGTGCTGGGTTATCTGTGCTTGCGAGAAGTATGATACATGAAGGGGGGAATGTGTGTGTCTTGGCAATGTGTGTGTTTGTAAATAGCACACCCTGGATACATGTAGAAAAGGCTCAGTAATGAACAGTGCACACAGACTGAGTGTGTCTACTGAATGTATAGGTCCATGTAAGGGTACACTGCACAGAGGTAATACTGCTGAACAATAAGTGTAAAGTGCATGTACATTAAGTAAGTGTAGCTGCAATTGTACATTCAATGAAGGACCCTGGGTTTCATTTTGGGAGGCCTAAGCCTGCCTAGTGAAGATCTGAGGAGGAGAGGAATCCCACCAGACAGAGTTGTTTATTGCTGCATTCCTGTGAGCTGGGTGGGGACAAACTGGAGAAAAAAGGGAGAGATTACCTGCTGATTCAGTAATAGATCACAAGGAAGAGGCCTAGACACATCTCAGGAAGGGAGATGGGGCTGATAAGGGAATCATAAAGAGTACGGCTAGGGGTATGGAATTAACCTTTTGATGCATAGAGCACTGTGGCTGATATCCAGGTGTGAACTCTGGTCACTCGCATGAAGTGTGTTGTGGACAATCAGCTTCAGAGTCATGTCTGCTGGAACAGACATCCTTCATGAAGAAAGGAGAAGTGTCCACGTAAAACTTCCAAGACCCAGATCCTAAATCACGTTTGGTGCCTGGAAAAGGACTATAAGAGGGGGAGGTGGATCCCTCTAAAATTTGGAAATCTGGCACAATGTGGGATATCTGACATGTCTATGATATTGATAGAGCGTTGGAAACTTAGAAAACCGACATTCTTATACTCCAAAAAAGATTACTATATGAGAATGATATTTGATCACAATATAAGACAAGAATATGTTATATGAAATATACTGTAAAAGAATTATATATAATGGATTGTCAGAAAAAAGTTTTATAATTAGGCTATTTCTCTGGTTTGCTAAGTTTCTGGATTATGTAATATTTTCATGTTTAAAAGGAGTGAGTAGGATGCAAGTGTGTGGTATGTATGTGGATGAGGAATGGATGATTGTTTTTATCTTTCTATATGGGTCTCTTGGTGAGGGTTTAGGGAGTTAGATATTTAAATTTGGCTATTATGTTTATGAATTAATTATGAAATGTATGTAGAGGAATGGAACAATTAGTAAATGCATGTTTGAATAAGTAAAAAGTTAATTTTTACTTGAAATAGATGAAGGGCTCTGCTTTAAATGCTTTGTATATTTGTACAAATGATTGTAGACTAATGAGCTTGTTGGTAAGTGTAATGGGATTGGGAGTTTGTTTCTTGCTTCAGGCGGAGGCTATGATCTGCACTGCAGGGTACTGCCCCATGGTCACCGCGGAGGACTGCTGGAGACACCGTGGACGATGTCGCGTCCTCGCCGGCTCCAGCCGGGAGCTAAAGAAAGGATTCCCCAACCCTGTTGAGAAAAGTCAACTTATCATGTCTTCGCAAAACAGGGAGCTACTGCGACATCTGTGAGACCTCCAGCAGCGCCACTCAGGAGAGACAACTTGCACCGCCAGGTGCTGACAAGTGGGCCACAAGCAGCCTGGTTTTTCTGAACTGAGCATGACTCAAAGGTGCGCGTTGAAGGCACCAGCTGTATCACTGATCTCTTCTATGCTGTGAGAGCGAGTAAGATGTGAACTGGGCAAGTTGGGCCACGAGGGACTCGCTGCTAACTGTGCTGCAACACCAAAGACACTTTTGACGAAATTCCTAAAGAGTCAAAGGAAGAACTCTTGAGTACTACCCAATAGTTTGCATTTCCTTATGCGGCACAGAGATTCGTCTGACAACTACTAAAACCCTAACCACAAATGTTGTTGCTTCTTAATGTTGTACTTCGTTGCGTGTGTAGAGTTAGAAATAAAATACTACTTTTCTTGTAAAAGCAATATTTGGCTGGATATTTATTTATTGTTCATATTGTTTGCACTTTGAGTTATGAGTCGTGTTCATTGACCTGTATTACACCCAGACCCCTCCACCCCAAGGCAGCTGTGACTGCTCAACCACAGCTATCATTGAGATTCAAGTGAAGAAGCGGTACTTGGCCCAGTTGAAAAGGATTTATAGTAAGTCAGGCCTCGGGACATCAGGAGTAAAAGTCCTCAACCACCATGGTTGTGCCCAGCAACCTGTGCGTGCCCCGTCGCCCTCTAAAAGGGGGTTTGACAACCAGCCCCAGCACAACCAGGCTCTCGGTGTACAGACCCCACCAGGGCACTCACAGGCTGCAGCGAGCAAACAGGGCTGGTCTCGTCTTCTTACCCGCTGGAGGGCGGGCGGGCAGGTCGTCCCGGTACTCAATCGCTGCACTGAGGCAGAAGGGCTGCAGTTTAGGCAGAGAGAGACAGCCATTGCTTCCTCTCTCCTTTCTGGTTCACCGTTCACAGCCATTGGGCCAGAGACCCAACTCATTGCAAGCCAGCTTTCTCAATCCTTCAGGCACTGATCTTTGGATTTGGTCTTGCCGCTACCGACAGTCGCTTACACCTCCGCAGGGTCATGGAGCTGCAGTAGCCCTTTGAAAATTTACAGCAGTGCTCGGGGAAAGACACAGCAAGCCGGGATACTGCCCCAACTCTCCAGCGGCATGGCTGGCCATTTTCTTTTCCCTCAGGAAATTCATGTTTGGTTCAGATACGGAGAATTTACACCTTTACCGAAAACCTCATTGCTCGTAAGTTGTAGGTAAAAAACTTGACAATATGTGTACAAGCTATCCCTTTGACCTTTTACTGTTAAAAATAGGATCACGTTAGTCCAAAAAACAATGCATTACATTACATTACCTTACATTATACTACACCTGTCTTCATCTGTTTGCTCCTCTCACCGATCGCCAGGGCTGGCTCTAGGGCGGTGCGATCGGTGCCACCGCACCGGGCGCTGACCTGGGTGGGAGCATCATGTTTATTGTTTTAAAGACACCAGATGCCACATTCCTTGTCCCAGCAATTTTCAAGCATCAATAAAAATGTCACCTTAACTCTGGTTATTAATGTTCTTCCTGGAGAGAGACCAGAGCATTGTCTGGTAGTGGAAGTTTGACTCATCATAGCGCAGAGGGTTAATATGCCTGCTGCAAAGAACGTGCCCCATTCACATCACAAAGTGCATATAATATAAATAGGTCAATGGGTTATCGCTTTTGTCAGAGAGATCCTTATGTTACTTGCAGTTTAAAAGTTTAAATCCTAATATAGTGCAGTGAGCTATTAACTGTCAACTGCAAGGAATATATTACAGCTACAGGTTTTTTCCCAGTCTTTCCTTATCCTAATATTGCAAAAAGGGTTAATTTGGGTAGAAATCAATTCTTATTATTAAAGAAACCCCCTAACCATGGTGTGACATTTTAAATTCTGAATTTGTGCTTTTCCAGACCAAGGACTCTTAAACTATGCTGCCTACCAGTATGGATGACGTGACTCCTACACCTTGTAGGGCTCTGTCGTATGTAACATTTCCGCATCTTATTTACACATGTATGATTGTCCCCGTGCAACACATATGTGTGATGTAAAGTGTTCTGACACCTTAAACTGGCACGAGTGGCGCTATAAAAGAAAATTAATCGAAGAGACAGTGGTTATGGAGACTTGGGGGCCCTGTCAAATGGTGGTAGTGAGGGAATCCGTGGCGAGGTGGTCATTCGGGGGGGAGGCGGGGGCGCCAGCAAGCATTTTCGCACAGGGCGCCACCAGTTCTAAAGCCGGCCCTGAGGCAAATGAAGCACCATCTACCACCTGGTTTACGGCCCCACCTTGCTGTATCCATTTCCTACACCCCTGCTACTCTCGCCTGAAGAGGGAGCCGGTGGAGGAGCAATGCTTTGGCATGGATGAACTGGGGGCCCGAACCATTGTACTGAAATAATCGGGATATATGGATTGTGTACCAGGATACTCCGATTACCTAATTTGCTGGGACGCTATTTCAGGTTTGTGCAAACATTGCTGGATTACAGCATGGCTCAAATATCAATTCTGAATTGACACGTGCTCTACAGGACACGTGCAAAAAGGTAATTTACATGACTGACAGTTTCAGCAATTACATTTTGCCCCAGCTGACAAAGGAATAAAATAGACTGTTCTTCTGCAAAGGGGCAACACGATCGCTGTCAAGGAGCTGGTATCTGCAACAGTGATTAGAATACTTGTACCTCCGAGCGGGGCACGCCCTGAATTAGCAATGTCGAGGCAGAAATACCTCTGGAAGCAAGACTCGACTTGTGGGATGGGACTCTCACTGGAGCCGAAAAATGCCTCCTTTTCATCCCAAAGCCCCTCGAGTGGGGAACCCCTTGGTTCTTGTAGGTGTCCGTATCTGAAGTGCAGCTCTCGGAAGGGGTTCGTTCCTCTAACAAGACTCTATTGGACACTTGCAGCACGCGCTGAGCACAGGTTTCATGTTCATAGTTTTGAGTCCTGGAGCCACCGTACAGCCTCAGTTGCACGTGCCTGATGTTTGCATTGCATTCCTAGCTGAACGGTCTCTGCGCAGTTGGACCGCCCTAAAGGTAAAAAAATACAAGCACCGTAACTACGAGTAGAATTCCGAATGTGTCCGTTCTTTAATGGCAAGTCTTGTGAATTTGAACCTCGGTGATGGAGGCAGGTCACAGGAATGCGGAGAAACAAGCCCAGGCGAATTTGAAATGAGCTCTCCAGGAAAACAGCAAAGTTGTTTCAAAAGAGAGTACCGAGCCTGGTTAAATATTCTTTTGAGAATCGTGTATCCGCGGAGCCCAACGAGGGTCCAATGGGGCTGGCTGCATCCCAGATTTTTAAAATAGCTGCTAACTATGTAAAATATTTAAATTGGATTGGTAAAAAAACACAAGTAGTAAGTGCTGGATGCTGACGTGTTTTTGGAAGCCCACTGCCAGCCCTGTCGAATGCCAGAATTGCCGGATACTAAGGTTACCCAGTCTTGATTCTAGTACCCCCCACAACCTTACATTTCCTTACCCAACACGTGCAACCACCAGTATATATTAAGCTCTGCATGTGGATAGCCTCAAAATCTTGCATCTTTTAATCTTGTTTCTCCTGGTCTTACGTTGGCCACACCTATTAGTGGTGTTTTATCTTGTTCCTGATGTCCACCGTTTACATGAAACTCATTGAACTGGTTGCTGTGAACATTATCCCTGAGTGTGGCAGCCATATTTTCTGCTTCTGGGAGTGATTGAGATGAGATGGGCGAGAAAGGCAGATTTGATTAAGGAACCGAGTTTACTGATTGCACTCACCCATGGCTACTGTTGAACATTGTTGGCTGGTCCTGAAAACTTATACAATGTCTAACGGACAGAAATGCAGGTTTCAGTAAATAACGTTACTGTTTTTGTTCAGTTGTTCAAGAAATGGTTGTCTACATACATCAATACTGTCTAATAGCAAGAAGTAAAAAAGCTTTTCATTTGTGTTTAAAGCACTGTTTAAAATTAGACCTAGCAGGTTACTTTGCAGGACCGATACCTAGTTCATGCTCAAAACCTCTTTACTCGAATGTGTACAAAGATGGTGAGAGATCTTCACCTCTGGAGCCACCTAGGGGGTGGCCTTCCAGTGGAGCTTCAACGGCATTCAGCCATTTAGGAACAGGAAGACATCAGGACAAGCTAAAAAACCTGGTACATTCACAAACCCTTTCCAACATGTTGCTGCTCAACACAAGGACAGTTACAGTAGTAGATAGAAGTTGCGCCAGGGCTAAGTTAAAATCCCCAACCCTCAGTATGGTGTGAGGCGACAGTGAGCATGTAGGCCAAAGAAGCATGAGAAATTAGGAGTCATCAGTATTAGGACCAATGATGGTGAAGCATTTTCGATGGATTAGGACTTTTATAATGACATAGCGGTCTAGGGAGTCAATGGTCTCATGTAAAACTTGGAATGGTGTTCCTCATTTGACCAATAGCTCTGCTCCTCTCTCATATGTGGAATAAGAGGACAAAGATCTGTAGGCGCAACACTTGGGAATGATGGTATTGCTGGCAGCAGGGCCCAGATTAATCTCTTGCAGTAGTGCTATGTCAACCCCATGCCTGTCCAGGTAGGCAAGAATTTGCCTGGTCGTGCAAGGGTTATTTAGCCAGCACACGTTCCAGGTGAGAAGTGTAAGGAGGAGCTTACTGTTAGTTTGTTTCAGCTTACTAGCCTGTGCTGTAGTGTCTGTCGGTACAGATGCTGCGTAGCTGTATGTTGTGATATAAGAAGGAGTAGGAGTAAGTCTGCACCATTACATAGAATCTGGTTTTGTACTGTTGCACGCTGCCTCCAAAGTCAAATGCGGACCTCAGCTTCCTGTCCCTCCCCCACCCTCTACTCACACTAGCTATCCCCAACCCCTGAATGGCCTACCTCCTATCCCACTCCTCCACCTATAAACGCCAACAATAGCATCAAACCAACCTAATGTCATATTAGGTGTCATCATGGGGGGTCACCCCAAGAATACTACAGACAGCCGGTCGAAGAACATCGTCACAAAGATAGAGGGAGCTGTGCCTGCTGGGTGTTGGCAATGAAAGGACCACATGCACAGCTGCTAAGCAGTGTTATGTCCAGGGCATGCCTCCTGACCAGGGTTTCTCCACAGTCTGCTGTGCCGAGCCTCAATAGGGTTATAATGTAATGGGGACGAGTTACCATAGCTGATTGTGACGAACAGGCAGGTCTACATAGCAGCCTAAAAGAGCCATGCAATTGATGGATTCTAATGTAGTGATTTATTCGACATTGGGAAAATTCTCATGAGGGGACTGCATGTCTCCCAGGTGAACTTCCATTGGTCTCTAGGTGCAGGGTCTTGAGAAATGAATGGGAACTCTGTGACTTCGTGAACAGGTGCGACTTGTTCCGATGGGTAATTTTGAGTAGTTGTGGGCACAGGTACTTGACTGACCACCTTCTTCTTCTTCTTCTTCTTCCTCTTCTTCTTCCTCTTCCTTCTCTTCCTCTTCTTCCTCTTCTTCCTCTTCCTCTTCTTCTTCTTCTTCCCTATCTCCTGTATGATATTTTCTAACTCTAATTGGAGTGACTAATTTTTTTATTTAACTACACTGATGCCTTGTAATTTTGTTATGACTTCCGAGATCTGAGGCAGAATTGTGTCTGAATCCATTGATCATGTTGGGTGATAGAATAGACTAGGCAATCTGTCAGGTTGCAATAACCTTGTGCACAGGATCCAAAGGGAGGATTGTTCTTATGTGTTTCTCACAATCCCCACTAGTGACCACATATACCAAAATGTGATGGCCAGTAGTAGAAGCAGGGAACGGGGAATTGATAAAAGAGTTCTTAGAGACACAGACTCCCCCACTCTGCCTCACACTACGGATGGTTATTGAGATCTGTGAAATGTAGTAGAGCTCTACACGACTAAGAGATTTCTTAAGTGACTTAATTAGAAAAGTAAAAGTAAGTGTATAGGAAATAATGTCAACACATAGACAAAAGACGTAGGTAACAAACAAAAACAAGCATTTGCAATGCAATAGGTCTCGCATTTATACGAGTTTGAGCTATTGACATTGCAAATAACAATGCCTTTTATTTTTGTTTTCGTTATTAACCCCTTCCCCGCTCATGACGGAACCACTCCGTCATGAGCCACGGTTGCGCTGTGCTCATGACGGAGTGGTTCCGCCATGCTGCGGCCGTTGGCCGCCGCTCCGCCCACGCGGCGCTAATTCCCCGCCTGTGCGGACGATTAGCGCAGTGGGCGGAGACGTGACGGAACCACTCCGTCCTGAGCACAGCTCAACCGTGGCTCGTGACGGAGCAGTTCCGTTACGAGCACAGCGCCACCGCGCTGCCTCCAAACCCCCCCCAGCGCCGCGGCGGAATTCCTGCCGCGGCGAAGGGGTTAAAACATAAATATGAAAACAAAACTAAAAGCCATTGTCATTGACAATGCCAATACCTCAAATACACGTAAATGCGAGACCTATTGCATTGCAAATGCTTGTTTATTTTGAGCGTAAAAGTCATCTTCGACTGTCACCGAGTGAGCAAATCGAGTGATACCAACTGACCCAAGGGAGTGTAACGCTAAAAGAAACAATCTCTAAATTCAGCAGGCAGGCAAATGCATACAGATGGGCTTTCCATTAGCATCATTCCACATATACTTTACATTAGTGCAATCTGAAGGCGTGGGAAGGCAAATTGTACTCACTATAATAAACAACTTAAGCAAATTATGGATAACATTTACCCTTTTGTCATAATTTGTCCAGTTACAACATCCATAGAGTACTGACTTTTCACTTGCACATTAATTGCAAACAAGTTATTGCTACTGAATGTATGCTACTGTTTCTGGTGTACCTACAGAATAAAACCTGTGAGTGATAAACTGGACACTGTGGGGGGAAAGTAATTTTTATCCACAGAAAACAAATTAGTTAATAGCTTCTAGGCAGAAGTGCTTCACATAATCCAAACTAGAAAAGGACATTGTCTTGGCATTAACCAGGCATGGAAAGATATGGAGAGGTGCTTTACACGCTAACTGCAAGGTCACATTTTAATGTTACTTCTAATTTTACAATTAAATGCACGAAAGAATCGAGCTCAGTCTACGAGCTGTTATCCTTGTTCTACTTCAGTTTAGTACCACCTTCGCCAGATCTCTGCAGTTCTTAATCGTCCAAGAATGACCGCACCAACATGGCGTGTGAATTTGGTCTGCCTGATCTGTGCGCAGATGCAGTATGGGCACACTCGATGCGCGTGCACAAGCCAATGACAGGTTCTCGTTCGGCCGCTGAATGTGTTCTGCTGATCAAGAGAAAGCATCAGTAGCTGCAGCTGCGGCAGCGTTTGCAGCGCATGGGAAGCACGATAGGAATACCAAGCCCATTGGAACCGATGCAGTGATAGCCTTCTCACGCCCGTGTATAAAAGTGACGCTTAATGGACTTGGTCTGAGCTTGGTGTGACGCTTTATTATGCTAACAGGGAAGTGATGGATGTATTAGAATTCCCAGCCTTAAAACAGGTAAGGGTTAATGCATTTTACTGATTGCTTGTCTCATAAGTCTATTTGAAAAAACTGTCTTTGGTCTGTTCTTGCTGGCATATGTTATTTTGTCTAGGATTGAACCTGTGCTACCTCTGCTGTATCTATAGATCAGAGTGTTACGGGACTCAAAGGGTTTCAGTACTTGCACATGTGTGCATGTTGCTTTGCTTTGATAAGCGTGAAACTATCGGCGAACGGCATGAAGTGGAGCAGGTATAGGGCTATTCGTCTGCGTTACCTGGGAGGTGAAGTCAGGGCTGCTACGATATTGTGGCCTGCTAGGGTTCAGCACAGATGTGCAATTTAAAGACTTTCACTTCCAGAAATCATTGAGGGGCACATTATGCATAACGTACTTTAGTGCCGAAGGTGCTTAAACTGGGGGCACATCTTTGGTGTTCTCATAGGGATTATTATTCAGCAGGCATGCGAGGAGGAGGTTAAGCCTGAACACAGAGTTGCTCGCGCTAATGGAGGACGAATAAATGCGAGATTCTCATCCAAAAACCTCGTTTAGGACCATTTCCTCCAGTACCTCACTTCACCAGAGCATTTCACCGCCTCGTAGAATTGCAATTCTAGACCGCAGCTGTCCATTGAGGCTATGCAGCACTATATTAAACTTGGCTGTTTCCTTGTCCTGCATTTTGGGACACGTGTAATTCCACTCTGAAATTCATGCAGCATTTTCCCAGCATTGTCCTGCAGAAAACACGTCTGCTTCCTGACGTTTATAAAATGCTTAATGCATATTCCAGAAAACTGTACACATGTAATATTCCGTTAAATACGTTTTAAAAGTTGGTTGTTACGTCCCATCCTGCAAGTATTGTGGTCAAGGGGGAGCTGTGACATTTATGGGCCAGTTTTAGTTTTATGCAGGTGCTCGTTCAGTTCCCAATTAAAACGATGCCTGCCTTCCGATTGCGCACATTAACAAACAGCATTAAGAATTAAGTAACTTTGAAGTAAATAGAAAACGAGGCCTATTGCATTTTAAATAACATACACAAGCTTTGGCAAAGTGACGCGGCCGCGAAAGTGAAAGCGATCGCGATCGCGATTACGATCGCGTGCTGAGGAAAGACACATGGCGCTGCGCGCGTGCACGTTCACGTGCACTGAAGCTTTAGGCCACGGCAGCACTTTGAAAAGCCTGTATACAAAATGTCTCGGCCAGATCAGCGCAAGCGCTGGATCAGGCGAGACCTAAAAAAGAAATACTGAGCATGCCTCTAGATCACTAAACTTCATAGGAGCCTCATTGGCAAGCATCTTGAGTGAGAACGCCTGTGAACAGGGGTGAGACTACTACTATACCAAGTGTTGATCAGAACTTCCCTACACCTGGATCTTTCACTTACTCTTTGTTCATTTGCAGAATCCACTTCAAATTCTTCTCCTCCATGAAACACCTTAACTACTCTTTCACTATTCCACCAATTATAACCTTTCACCCTGATGGCATACCTACAGACTTTGTCAATATCGATGGGATGGGGCGTGGCCAAGCCGGCGGCGGAGATGGCCACCTGCTAGAGAAGCTACTCTCTTTGGACCAGCCCAGCGGCGATTTCCCCCGATGCTGGTGACGCAATTCCCTCCATTCCTACGGCATTGATGGCCGAGGCAGCGCTGCATCCCCGGAGGTAAACTCAGCGCGCCAGCACCGGCGGGTCTGAGCGAGAGATTGACGGCGGCGAAGACTGGGCCTGCCTGCGCAGCAGAGACGTGCGCCTTGGCGGGGCTGAGCTGCGAGATCCCTCGCGGCCGGCTGCCGATGCCGGGCCCAACGTCTCCGGGTCTTGCGAAGAGGTTGGCGGCGCACACCGGAACCCCCCCCCCCCCCGCCGGCCGGTGATCTGCTCCCACGGCCTGCTCTCGTCCTGGTGTTTCCTCCCCCCCCCAGATACAGCGGATGGCCATCGGGTGCGGCGGGGACAGGGCCCACGCGCCTGCATCACTGGGGTCGGAGCGCCGGCCCGGGGCGGCGGGTGGGCCGGCGGGCTGGGGTGGAGGGGTGAGGATGGACGATGCCCCTTGCTGCAACACTGCACAAGATCGATTGGGGCCCACAGACAGCATGTTTACCTCTCAGCACGCAGAACGCTGGACTGTTGGCGCAGCACCTTGAGGGTCGGGACCTACAGCTGGCAGCGCTGGCCGCATACAGAGCAGCCTTGCAACTCACTCGCCCTTAGCCTGTGGGGACCTCTCCTGTTGCCCTCCTGCGCTCCTGCACGACTGCGCCCTTCATTGACCGCAATCAACAGCTCCCTCACAGTCAGGAGTCCCCCCACTGTGGCCTGCGGGGCGCGTGACTAGCGCTGCTTGCCCACGCCAGCTTCGCGAATCTTGGGTGTGTGGGGGCCCATTTCTAGCATGGCGCCATCTTGTAGCCATGGGTCGCAAAGATTCCAGGCAAAGCACCCTGTCTTTTGGGAAGACAATGGAGGGAACCGCAGCACCACCCACCGTAATGGCGGACAAGACACACGCGGCGGAGGCCCCGGAGCCCGCTGAGACCTCTGCGGCATCGCTACTGCTCGAGATGAGGGCGGGTTTCAGAGCACTGGATTCCCGCTTCGAAGTTATCCTTCTACCCAGACTTTACCCCGATGGTCCAGGAGGCGAGACGGAAATTCCAGGGAGTAAAGGCCACAATTCGCAACCTTGGGCTGAAATATGGCATGCTATATCCGGCAAGGCTGAAGGTGGACTTTGACGGCAGGTCCAAAATTTTCTATACTCTCACAGAGGCCCAGGACTTTTGTCGCACATATAGGGCACTGAACACACAGAGCCCAGCGGAAGCGGTGCAGGCCTCTCCTCCACACAGCGGATCAGATGCCAGCGCTGAACTTTTTTCAAACTCTGGAACTGGATGATGGTTTGATTGCATTTGCTTGCTTTATTATTTGCATTGGGGTTTTCGCACTGTTTCACGTTATATTTGTCATTTCAATTGGTTGGTTTAACTTGAGAGCTATAAAAAGGAATTCCCTGGTGGAAAACTTAAAAAGACACTACAATAATTATGACAAATATAAACTACAGCCCATATGTTAGAACATGTACAATGTCAAATTAAACTAAAACAATATTAAAATGATTAAAAAGATTTTTATTTTTATTTTGTATAAAATGACAGTAAAAATGTTTTGGTTTTTGTTGACACAAAGACAAATATAATCTCACAGTTGCAATTTACAATATACAGTCCTATATAGTTAGAAAAATTGATGCACAAACATACCAAAACATTTTTACTGTCATTTTATACAAAATAAACATAGAAATCTTTTTAATCATTTTAATATTGTTTTAGTTTAATTTGAGATTTTACATGTTCTAACATATGGGCTGTAGTTTATATTTGTCATAATTATTGTGGTGTCTATTTAAGTTTTCCACCAGGGAATTCCTTTTTATATTTCATACAAGTACCCTATTCCCTTGGTTGTTACAAGGGGTCCCTCTCACTCTCATTCTAAAACTTAACTTGAGAGCTGCCACTCCCCCTGGGTGTATCCTTGGTGTTTGACTTAGCGCATGCTAGAGGTCCACTTATTGCTCCTCGGTTGTTATCCTTATGGTCCTTATGACCAACGGGCTGGAGAATGTTGAAAGGGGAGGCCACCTTCGGGATGGAGGATGGCTGGGTGGGGGGTGGGGGGTAGGGGGTATGAACACACATCGTTGGGGTTATTTTGCACATTTTATTGTAACAATGTTTGCCACATTGACGTTGAGCACATGTCCTGACAGTCAAGAGCTCAAGCAATGGCCAAATGACACGATTAGGTAACATTCAGGGGCCATCGGCCGTAACTTTTATGTCCTGGAATGTCCGGGGGCTCAATAATACTCGTAAGAGGCGGCAGGTGATCCACTACCTCATGCGACACAAGGTTGACATAGCATACTTACAGGAGACGCACCTTCCCGTTACGGATTCAGCACATTTTGGCACTAGCTTGGGCCCGCATAGATATTCTGCCAATTACAGCAACTACGCTATGGGCACGGCCATATTAATCCACAGGAGGGTACCCTTTGCACTCACAGACGTGCTCCGTGACCCTGAGGGCAGGTACGGGATGATCACGGGCACTCTGCACGGGCCCACAGTTACCTTGGTCAATGTTTATGCACCCAATGTAGATGCCCCGGATTTTTTCCATGCCCTGAACGCACGGATCACAAAAATAAGTCCCCAAACATTGCTCCAGGGAGGCGACCTCAAATTACTGATTCACCCAGCCCTAGGTAGCACCTCCAGGGCGCCGGACGCCAAGCCTCGTGCGCGGCGAGCTTTGAGGGATCTCTGCGAACAACACACTTTACTTGACATCTGGCGGCAATGTAACCCCGCCCTTACTGCCTACACACATTACTCTGGCCCACACGGCACCTGGTCAAGAATAGCCTACTGGCGGATCTCTCCGATATCCGCGGACTGGTTTGCCTCCCATGCCACGCTTCCTTGCACGTACTCCGACCACTCTCCGATAGTGCTACACTTCCACGCCCAGAGGGATACGAGAGACAGTGGCACTTCCCTAGCAGAGCCCTTCAAGACGACCTGTTCAAGGCTGAGGTCAGGGAGGCGATAGAGGACTATTTCGAACTTAACACCGGCTCGGTGGACACCATGGCGATCCTGTGGGAGGGTTTCAAGGCTGTAATAAGGGGGGTGTGCATTTCCAAGCAGGCGGGGGTACTTCGAGATCTCAGGCGTACAATGTCCCGCGTTGAGCAGGAATTAGTGGTGTTAGACTCCCAACTAGTGACACTTCCTGACACAGCAGCCCGGACTGCGAGACTGGCCCTCTTGACTGAATATAGAGACACAGCGGATCGCGAGATTTTATACATGGGGAAATACCACAGGGCTAGACGGTACGGGGAGGGGGAGCGGCCCGGCAGAGTCCTGGCACAAATGCTGAGACCGCCTTACAGCAAAAACTATATCACGGAATTGCAATCCGCAGACGGCACCACCCTCACTTCCACGGCGGCCATCCGGGATGAGTTCCTAAATTATTACACTATGCTATACACATCCAGAGCTAACCCTGATGGTATGGCACAGACTGTATATCTAGACGAAATCGCACTGTTTTTTTTTGGAGAAGCACATGCTAGACTTTATGGCGGCGCCAATCTCCGTTGCGGATATTCTCCTTGCCATAGATTCCATGCGGGGCTCTATGGCCCCGGGACTGGATGGGTTCACCGGGGACTTCTATAAGGAATTTAGGGACATTCTGGCCCCCCAGTTAATAGAGCTGTATGCAGAGGCCCTGGAAAATCAGAGCCTTCCCCCCACGATGCGTGAAGCGGTCATTATTCTGCTCCCGAAGCCAGGGAAAGGCCCCAAACAGTGCGGTTCTTACTGACCACTGTCCCTACTGAACTGGGACTACAAAATACTGGCGAAAGTGCTCGCCAACAAGCTCTCACAGCTGATGGAGTTCATCATCTCCCCAATGCAGCCGGGCTTTGTACCCAAACGCTCTACATCCTTAAATCTCTGAACGCTGTTCGCTGTACTGCACAGAATCCAACCGGAGGTTCCTGCTGCAGCGGTATTGCTGGACGCTGAGAAAGCGTTTGATTCTTTGGAATGGCCCTTCCTAGTGGAAGTAATGCAGCGCATGGGCCTACCTTACAGTTCATCGCAGTTGTCTCCTTACTATACAGAGGCCCATCGGCCCGACTTCGCCTGAATGGTACTCTGTCCAAGCCGTTTCGTCTGCATCGCGGGACTAGATAGGGTTGTCCTCTATCCCCTCTATTATTCATTTTAGCGTTGGACCCACTCGTCCGGCACTTCCAAGACAGCTGCACAGAGGTTTACAATTCAGAACGGGCCTGCTTTTGGCTTCTTTATTTGCGCCATCCTGTATGTCCGGGAGCCTCATCTAAACCTGGCTCCTCTAATTCTGGAAATTATCCGATTTGGCAGTTTCTCGGGGCTGGGCATCAACTGGCACAAGTCTATTATATTTCCGCTAACGGAGGCCACGGTCAGATGGGCCTGTGAATTCCCTCTGGAATGGTGCCAGGACTTGGTGAAATATCTCGGCATCCACATCCACCTAGATACCACTCAACTCATACGCTTGAATTATGGGCAGACCTTTCAGACAGATTTCTAGATTGCAGTTTTATGACCCGCTTCATCATGTGCAGAATGAAGTCCGCCTTGCGTGCGGAGTTTCCCTTATTCCCGGTTGAGCCGCATACATTCCCCCCGCTCAGCCTGGTCCTGGAAAGTGCGGATGGCGCCCACCTGGTCTCCAAGACGTACAGGGCCTGCGCTCAGCTTCTTCCTGTGGAGGACACCAGGATCAGGCAGGAATGGGAGGCGGATGTGGGCGGAGGGATCACAGATGACCAATGGAAAAAGTGCTGTGTGGTCACCGGGGAGATCTCGCTTAACAGCCGTCACAAGTTATTACATTTAAAATTCCTCTGCCGCGCTTATCACACACCTGCCATGGCCCACAAGATTGACGCATCCAGGCCTCACAACTGCTCGAAATGCACCACTCCACACGCTGGTTTTTTCAATCTGGCTTGGACTTGCCCTTGTTTACAGGCCTACTGGGCGGAGGTACACGAGACGCTGGGGAAAATCATCGGGATCCCACTTGTTCCCCTTCCTGCAATCGCCCTTCTGGGTTATACAGTTCAGATACCCAAGAAAGCTAGAAGGTTGGCGTCCCTGGGGCTACTACTGGCGAAGAGGGCGGTAGCCATCCACTGTGGTAGGAAAACAGCCCCCAAGCTGCAGGACTGGCTGCGTAGCCTGGTGTATTGCTACACTAACGCAGTTATATGCCAGTTTGATGCCGCCAGCATCCCGTCCTAAGGACATATGGGGGCTACTGCGAGCATACTTGGACACGGCAAGGCAAGCTTCTGCCTCACAAACTAACAATGGCATAGTGCCGGAGGGTGTGGGCTGAGAGATGAGCACCACACACTTTCCCACGACACGGCGTGGGCCTGGGGCGGGGGTTGTGGCCCAGAAAATTCACAGGAAAGCGACTGCTCAAATTTAGTAGGTTGGTGTGAGGCGGGAGGGCGGGCACAGGGGGGGAGAGTCGGGCTCTGGGGCCTATTGGGTGTTACCATTGTATGTATTAATACCTTTTCCAGTTTTGTAGCATGTACTGTCAGGTGCGCTTCGTCATTCCTTTTGGTGGTGCAATAACCATACGCAATGCATTGTGAATTGCCTTCTTTATTTGGAAAAATAAAAATGTTTAAAAAAAAAAAAAAAAATATTAATGGGATCACCAAGCTTCCTCTTTACTTTCTCATAAAAGCCCTTTTTTTATAAACACACACTACCCACCTTAAACGTAATGGTGTGAGCAGATCCTTTTTTACCAGAAAGCAAATTTAGTCTAGCTTGAGCGTCAAGGATATTGTTTCTAACACGACATCGAGCTCATGTTCTTCTATTCCTTGTTTGACCCATTCGGGCATCTATCTAGGAGCCAATTTTGTAGCAGGTTTTCAGCCTATGAAAAGTTAAAATGGAGAAACCTTAGTTGTACAGGGTGGAGAGGTACAGCCGAACCACATCATAGAATGCACTGCGTTGAACACCACATGCTTGCTAGGAACAGCCCATTGTACATATTCATCCAACACGTGTTTCATCTTCTTCTCCACGCCATATGTTTGAGGATGGTACAATGAACCCTTTAAGCGTTTCACGCCACCTTGCTTAAGAAACAGATTAAAAAGTTGACTCCATTGTCCATGGCTAAAAAAATTTGAAAACCTTCCATTAAAAACAATCTTTAAAAAAAAGAAATCGATGTCAGTCTTTGAATTTCCTCCTGATACAAAACACACCTTAAACCATTAGCTATAGTAATTGATTAAAACTAAAGTATTATGAGATTAACTCAATGAGGTAAATGGTCCCGCTAAATCAATGCCTACCTTCTCCCAACGCTAGATGGGAGTTCTTTGGGCTGTATTGGGGGATTTATAACTTTCATCCCTTTTTCTGCACCATTGCAAACCACGCATTCTTTGACCATATCATCTGAATTCCGGTCCATGCTGGGCCACCAAAAACCTCTCAAAGTCTGTGTTTGGTCATGGGATGGCTTAAATTACCTTCATGAGCACAACTTAATTAAGCTCACACTCAAGATTTCAGAAGGCACCATCCTTTTCAACATCCTTTCACTCGCTTTCACCAACTTTCGGCTAGCTCTCAGTACCACATTTAAACTCCTAAACCTCCAGAGTTTGGCTATTGGCAACCTTGAGCATGACCACTCTTATTCTGAATCAATTAGTGGAAACAGATCTAACCCTTTCATTTGTCACTTTTGCATGCCCAAGGTTTTACAAAGAAAAGAGGCAATAATACATTTTTAAATGTTTATTGAAAATATCTAATACTTGTAAGTAAAACATGAACTGCAATTATTAGACAGATGAGACACATCATTGTTATAAGTATTATTAGAATGGTGAAAAACACAAACAATTCAACTATGTTCCTAATATTACTCTTATCTATTACTAATTTCACTACACTAGTGGAAGAGGGGTGGGAGTACCCTTCCGCCAGACCCAGTTGCAATAATCTAACCCCACACCTTTGTGAAATGTCTTAGGAAGACGGCCTCAGTGCATTAACGAATGCACTCCATCTGAGTGTGCAAGCGTGCACATATCTGCCTGTGCAGCCATCATCCTTCTTAGGATGACTGTTGGTGGCTGTGAGCTGCCTCTCATTCACAGCTCTCAGCAGCTTCCATGATAACTCTGATGTGAAGTGCCTCTCACAGAATTCACAACTGACGCTGTTTCAGTAATAAAACACCTGCCTTATCTCATTCTGCTAGAGACGCCGAAAAACATCTTTACTTCGTCTGGGTAAACGAGTCATCTCCTATGGGCACAAAATAAAGCAAGAACATCACATTCTAGTATGTGTCCCAAAAACTAACAGTGCAGACTACAGGACTACAATGTCTAACCATAATAAATGCGTGTGTGGCATTTTGTCATGTTAGTGAAAAACATGTTCGAGCCACCATCTCAAAAAGATGCTAAGTTAGAAGGCAAAACTAAAATGGAGACAAAATGTAATCCCTATAACAATATGTGAACTCTATCTGTCTAATTTAGCATGAGTCTGGTAATTTCTGAAAACTAAACATATATATGAAACATAAGTGGCTCAAATATACATGTGCTGTAATATTTTTCTCCAAATGTTTTTGAATAATTTATTAAAATAGCCAATGCAGTTAATATCATGTTTACTACAATCTTAACAATTGCATGTGCTTACTAAAACCCTAATACCTTGTACATGATATTTATAAACACATATGCAGAGTCCTCTCTTTTTCTGCAAAGACTGTTCATAGCAGAATTTAATCCCAAGCCTAACAGTTGAGATTCTTTTTGGTAATTTAATTGTCCATTCACAACAATTCTTAAGGAATCAAGGGGTCTTTACAAAGAGATCCAGAATCCAAGCAGGGAGATACTGGCGGCAGCAACATAGTATGACGATTGTCTAACAAATAACGCTGTGAACCACAAGGGGAGTTATACCTACTAATCCAAGATGACTGCT
Source organism: Triturus cristatus (assembly GCF_964204655.1). Lineage (NCBI taxonomy): Eukaryota > Metazoa > Chordata > Amphibia > Caudata > Salamandridae > Triturus > Triturus cristatus. Next base: position 1,040,710,043 of record NC_140585.1, read on the forward strand.
GCCACTCTAGAACACTCTAATGTTTTCTGGCCTGCTGAAATTGTGGTTTATTGCCAGTATGCTACTGCGCAGCACATCTTCCTTGCTGGCTGTATCCAAGCAGAAGTGGCTCTTTGTGATCACATTTTTGAATGCTGAAAGGAAACTTCCGCTGGCAGATGTGGACTACCACTTACATACTCATGAACCACACTAAGCAATAACCAGTATCTCCAGCCCCGGGTCCTGTCATGTAGTACAGGCAAAACCTATGGATTAAAAGCTGAATGTGTGTTATTCATGGTCAGCAATATTTATTTTTAATTTCAAAGTACTTTATTGTGGGTTTTTGTAAAAGAAAAAAATGAAATATTAATGCAAAATACATGTTGAAGCAGGGAGGTACAGTGTATATTCTCTTGCACAAAATTGTTTAACACAATGTAAGGGGAACAGAAGATAAACAAAACATAAGGTAAACCAACCCAAATCCTGACTGTGAAATAAAACATAAGATTTAAAAGTGAGTCAGGGATTTACAGCAGTAGGCATGACAAACCTTTACTTAGACGTGCCAATATACATACTTTTGAGAAGGCAACAGTCTGGTGATAGACAAGAGGAGTTCAAGGTGAATAATGGCTATGAGGCCATTTCATGGTGTGCTAGGGGACTCATGGTGGTTTGGTATTGACAAAATAGGTGTCAAGTGTCTTCCAAACAGGTATGATCTGTGGTCTCCAGGGAGAGTTTTGAAGAGTAATGTTGCCGGCAACCCTTAAATAAGAAACTCAGTTCAGCCAGGAACGAAAGGTGGTAGCAGCACTGTTTTTCCAGTTAGTGAGGATGGACTTACAGGCTGCAGGGAGTAATATGTCCCTTTGGAGATGGATCCCGTAGAGGGTTCATATAACGTCAAATATGCAGTCCCGGAAATGAAAAACAGTGCTGCAGTAGAAAAGTAAATATAGGAGATCACCAGTGGCTTTATTACAGTTCCAACATGTTGGGTTCTCTCTAAGAGACATCTTATGAAGACGTGAGACGGTCCAGAATGTCCTATGCAGGAGCCAGTATTTTGATTGGGATAGCCACTGGGTTAGTTTATGAGAGACTACTGATTTCCAAATTAGGCCACAGTCGTCCGGAGAGATAGTCCCAATTGTATCCCGTGTTTTCATTAGTTTTGAATTTAAGTATGTAATTTTAGGTATTAGAAGGTGGTAAAACCAGGAAGATTGGGAGCCAGTTTTATTAAAAGAGAAGATGATCTTGACAAGAGAGGGTTCCCCATTTCAGCATTTAGTTTTAGATAGACTGGCTTTGATTTTAAGGAAGTCTTAGATGTCTATACATACGCATAGATCGTATTGTTGTTGTACTTCTCTGAAGGAAGATGGGCTTGCTGTGTGCCTAATTGTTTCAAAATATGGATTCCCATAGATGCCCATGAGTGCTAAAATATAGGCCCACCTTGAATTTTTATTTTAAGGTTATACCAAAGTGAGGTCTAGTTAGAACAGGCAGCTGAGGTCTCTAGTAGTCTGTCAATGCTCAAGAGAGCCCTTCTTGAATTGTTAAAGATATATTTAGCTGGTAGGGAGGATTTTGTTTTGATAGATAGGAGCGTTATGGAGTGCAAATCTCCACGAATATCTTTTTCAACTAATAGCCATGTGGGGGTATAATCCAGAGGTTGGGAGAACCATAGAGAGCTTTGTCTGGCTAAGAAGGCAGTTTGGTAATTCCTGAAATCGGCCAAGTTAACCCCTCCCAAATTTGTGTGTAGGCTCAGTTTTTTTATGGAAATTCTGGGGCGCGTGGTCTGCCATATACATTTTGTTAATAGCTTGTCATGTGTTTTTATGGAATTCATCGGATAGTACTAGGGGCAGCATGCTTATAAGGTAATTGACTATTGGAGTAACCCACCATCTTGATAGTCTCAACACGCCCACACCAAGTAAGGAATTTGGGGTTCCATCCATCCAGTAGGTTTTCAATTCTCTTTAACATCAAGTTTTCATTATGATGGCACATTTCTAGCAGGTCTGAGACAAGTTTTGGACCTAGATATTTTATGAATTGGTGTTGCCATAACAGCCCTGTAGACTTTAAAAGTTTGCTAGTGGAGCAATTATTTAAACCCTTGACTTCAGAATTGTCTCTGTTGAGCTTATAGCCTGAAACAAGGGCATGTTTGTCTATCGTCGGCAGCAAGGGAGGAATCGACTGACTGGAATTCTCAGACATGATTAAAATGGCATCGCGTAGGCCACCACCTTCACTGTGGTTTTATTGAAGGAAACACCGGCGATGGAGGTGTTAGTGCAAATACTATGGTGTTATGTTTTGTAATGTACCCCAATATAGGCCTGGGTAGTCACCTAACCTTTCACCTACATTTTCCCTGCCATTGTACTACATAGCGGTTTTTGGTATTGATCTTTTACCTAGTTAAGATGCTGCATAAATGTCGTGTGGTTTTCTGAGAAAACAAGCCTCATTTATTATGCATGAGGATTCTCAGAATCACAGCAGGATTACCATCTTCTGCATAATAACTATGTATAAGGGTCATCCCTTCCGTCATCCTCGGCCGACATGACACAGCAAGGTAGAACCCCTCCGCGTACCTTTTGGGTATATATACATAATATCTTTGCTGAGGCAGGCAGAGGGGAAAGACTTCCATGCTGATACACTGACGCGAGATGCTGAGGTTCCTGCACGCAGACACTCCAGCTCACAGTGGTCTGACATCCCTTGTGGGGTGTCCATCTCGAGACCAAGACGGGGTCCCACAGTCTCTCACTTCAAGTAATTGGAATGGCTTCAGCTTAGGGGGATTCTTGGCTCCACACCTACATGCATGCTAGGTACATTTAGGTACATCTAGTTAGGGTTGCATCATAGGAGTACGCATTATTATTGTCATGTATATATATACCTGCAGGTATTCATTGTTTTAGCATTTTGGTAGGGATCTACGATCCATTAACCCTATTGGTGCTTATAATAATTTATATCTGTCTTTTTCCTTATGGTTGTTTCAGCACACCTATTTTACACCAGAATGACGCTGGTTCAATAAATGCTTATTGAAAAACGTACCCACCATTTATTCTGTGTAATTCTCTCTAAGACAAAGTGAGCACGAGTGACTGGGCGAAAACGACTGTACGGTTTCTACGATCCCTGATGGGACAGAGTTGTCATGTATTTTAGTTGCCAAGAACTATTCTCTCCTTGGTAATAAGGATTTACAGTGGCACAGTGAGCTAGCTGTTATACAGGCGAACATACCCGGTGGGGGTGTCTGGAATCAGTCTGGACACCAATCCCACAGTCTATGTTGTCTAAACGTGCAGATCCTATATAGATTTATAGGAACGATACGACAATGGAGTTAGGACTCAAGAGTCAAGATGAATAGAGAAGGAGAAAGGGGAGAGCCCTGTCTCGTGCCTCTTTCTAAGCTAAAGACAGGGGGCTAAAGACAGGGGGCAGTAGGCCGCCAGATCTCACTTTGGTAGAGAGGCCACTGTAAAGGGCCATGACCATCTTAGTAAAAGCTTCACCTAGGCCAAACTTCAGGAGGGTTTCACAAAGAAACAACCAGAGACCCTACCAAATGCTTTTTCAGCATCTAGGGTTATCGCAACAGTGTCCGATTTTGTTGATTTGGCTCTTTCAGTAATTAAGCATTAGAGGGGAGTGTTGTGATTGTATAGTCAATTCTTCATGACCCCCACCTGTGGGTGGTCAATCAGGCATGGTAGGAGCAGTTCACGTTTTTTTCAGAGAATTTTGGCATAGATTTTGTGGCCAAATTAATTAAGGGGATTGGCCTGTAGTTTTTTTGCCAGGGTCAGGTCTTTGCCCTCTTTTGGGATCAGTAAAATAGTGGCCTCGCTAGCCCTGCCTGCATTGACGCCTGACTTTGAGAAGTGATGGAAGAGATCAAGACGTGTAGGACCAAGGATGGAGGCAAATGTTTCATAAAAGTTAGCAGTAAAGCCATCAGGTCCTGGAGCCTTGTGTGGTTTCAGGGATTTGATAGCAACTGCAATTTCCTCTAATGTGACTGGTGAGCTAAGGGACTTATTCTCTAGGTCAGTGATAGCAGTCAATTGTATGTTATTTAGGTATTGCCTGCATGCGAATGTAGAATAGTTTGAGCAGTTCTTTTCTCTGAAAATGTCCATGATTTTCTGAGGATTCGTATGGGTTACGTTCAATTTATTGTTGAGTGCATTGATGCCGGTGCAGCTATGTTTATTTTTCAAATATGAAGCCAGTATTTTACCAGCTTTGTTTGCCTCACACAGTTTTAGGCTTTTGTATTTGTTAATCAAAACCCAGGTCCTCTCACTCAGGATTCTATTGTATTCATGTTTTTATTGGTAGGGGTAGTGAGGGTTTAAGCGAATTGGAAATGTGAGCAGCCTCTGGGGATTTGATCTCTTTTTCAAGTTCTAGGAGCTCGGTATTGTTGGCTTCATTTAATTTGGATTGGATCTCAATTAGTGAGCCTCTAGCAGTTGCCTTGAGTGTGTCCCAATAGGTGGAGGGAGAAGTATCTGAGGCCAAGTTTTCTTTAATGCAGTTTAGTTTAGTATTTTCAATGATGTCTCTGGACGAGGTATCTCTAACGGCTTCATCGCTGAACCTCCAGATTTTACAAGATGGTCTTGCCTTTGTGCTAATAAGAGATAGGTTAAGACTGAGTGATTGGAAACTAGTCTTGGTAGGATGTCTGTATGATCGATTAGATGTGTATGTGTCTTAGATATCAGTAGGTAATCAATTCTGGAGTATGATTTGTGTGGGTTGGAGAAGAAGGTATACTCCCTGGAATCAGGGGGTTGTAGTCTCCAGGAGTCATGTAGATTGAGTCTAGAGTATAGTTTAGAAAGCGACTCATGTGATTTAGGGGGTGCAATAAGGTCTTAGATTGCCTGTCAATTGTAACATCCATTGGGAGATTAAGGTATCAATCTGCTCATGATAATTAGACCATCGGTAGGGACTTGGCTATAGCAGTAGCCATGAAGTCCCAGAATTCCGGATCATCGAAGTTTGAGCTGTACACATTGAGGACATAGAAGAACTTAGTATTTTTGGAGATTTTTGTCAGGATCCATCTACTTTCATTATCTGTTATATTAGAGTCTACGGATAGGCCTGAATTTTTAGTAATCAGCCTTATCACCCCTCTTTTCTTATTAATGGCAGGTGAACACATGATGTTGCTAATCCAGGTGCTCCCAAACAATGACTTTTCTTTGTGGGTAATCTTGGTTTCCAGTAGTAGGATTACGTCAGCTTTTAAGTTTATAAAGGTCGTTTTCAATTTTCTTACATTTAACTGGATCATTGAGTCCCTTGACATTTAGGGACATTAATTTTAGATTCACATCAAATGGGTTGTTAGTCATGCTGTAGGAGTATGTATATGGTTATGAGATGTATGAGCAGAGGGCACGAATCAGGCTTACCGTGAGGATGTCCATATTGGTCATTGATCGTAAAAGATAACCATAATGCCTGTAGCAGCAGACTTTTGTGGTGTAGTTGTCTCAATGATATCCCTCTGAGGATGTGAGTGAAAGTGATTTGTCACCAAGGAATAGACAACAGCAAGGAAAACTGGTGTATTTTGTAACACGTGTATTTTGCAAAGCGCACGTTCACCCAGAAGGGCATCTTGGCACTGAATAACAGATGTTTATTGTGTAATGTCAAGCCACCCAGTTTGCCAAGTGTAAAAGAAAAAAACACCTGAAAATACAACTGAATACAAACAAAAAAAGAAAGTATCCTATACCCTAAACCCCACCTCTTCCCCCTATGCACCCCTACCCACGCCATCCACCCAACCACCCATCCCACCTCGAACACTGAATGTGAGGGAGATGACAGTGGGGTGAAAACCTGACCATCATGGCAATGCAATGACTGTCATAAAAAAAGATTAAGCAATAGGAGTGAAAACGGGAAGATAACAGTAGTTGCAGAGGCTATGGAATTGGAGTGTAAGTCATCTACTAAGGCCAATAATTGTACACAACTTGAGTCTTGTACACTGTCACACTTACGGGTCAGGGAAGGAAAACCTTATAGGAAGATAGTGGGCATTATCTTGTGTTCAACATAGACGATTGTTGTTGGCAAAAGTAAAGCACGCCATTGAATGCTACCAACAGATGAATTGACTATGAGATCATTGTAAGAGGACCCATGAAGCTGAGCCATGATGTGGATCGTAGGAGACCCCTTAGTACTGCTGGGTAAGCACAGAAAAATGTCAGGAATAGTGGGATCTCAACCCTTTTATTATGAAGCATATGTTTAGAGAAACAGGTGGTATCCTATATCAAAACTCATGAAAGATTGACACCATACATGTAAAACTGTGAAACGTGTAAAACATGTAAAACAGTGAGCAACCAGTGAATTAAAACCAGATATGAAAAAAAAACCTGTAGTGCAGTGTTAACACATGCATAGGACTCAGAGCATTCAGGGTACATAGGAGCTCCTCTGTCATGTCAGCAAAAAGTGTGTGTTCCTACAAGCTAAGCGGAAATGTAGCATACGATGTAGACGTGAGTTAGCGACATTTGCAGAGTCTCATGACTTTGGCTTGGTGGAAGACGTTTGATGAGGATCCATTGAAGCACCATCCTTTTTGTCTAGAAAAGTTTGTAGATCTCTGAAACTACTGAAGATATGGTGTCTTCTATCAGCAAGGACTTTAAATTTCGCTGGACCGATGAAGGAGAACTTAAGATTCGAGCTCTTAAGTCTAGGTCTAAAGGCAAGGAAGCCCTTCCTGGCTTCCGCTGTGGGCTTGGATTATTCTTGCAAGATAAATATTTTATGGCTGTTCTACATTATATGGGTATTTTTAGACATATCGTTTAGGATTAGCTCTGTTTGTTGGTATCTTGGAGGACGGCAGACAATTTGGCGTGTGATGTTCCTGTTGACCAGTTTGAAAAATGGGACGTGAGACGCCCTTTCCAATTCTAAGTCTTTCTTGAAGGGTAAGCCTGTCATTTGTTGTATCCATCTTTCCAAAAATGCAATACAAGAGTCTGATGAGTCATCTGATTCTTTGGTCACTCCAAAAATATGCAAGTTCCCCCTGCGATTTCTGTCTTCCAGGTCAGCTTTGTAAGGTCTTGGTTGTGAGGTGTTTTATCTTCCAGGGAACTGATTGGTACTTGTGCGTCGGTCACTTTGGTGTTAAGTGTTAAGGTCAGTAATGATCGCACACAGTTCCTGTTGCATCATATCTATATTGTCCTTGGTGGACTTAGCCAGGTCATGTAGTTTAGCAAGTTTTTTAAAGATTATGTCCATGGTGTTGTTAACGTCTGTTTTCCGTTTGATGGTTGAGTCAGGAAGCCTGAGGCTCCACCTTGGAGTGTTTGTGACTTTTTTTGGTTTCTTTTTCTGCCATGGTTTTGCCAGAAGAAAGACATTTTAATGTACAAGGCAGACTGATTCTGAATGAAGATTAGGATCACAGGCACCAAACCTCAGTTCAATTACAGATGATGATAAGAGAGGAGTCAGTGGACATGTGGAAAGAGTGCGTTGAATTTGTAGAATGCACTCGTCTGTAGGTGCATTGAGAAATCAGCATCTGCGATTTTGAGCCTTTTTTTAACAAATCGTTTGGTGTCTAAATCAGGGCTGTAAAGCAGAGATCAGGTACTGGTGAGGGCAGCCACAAGATTTGGGGCGAGTGGCGTTCAAACTTAGCCAGGCTAGGGCATGATATAGACTATATAGGCCAGATGAACTTGGGGTAGTGAGTGCAGGGAAGGGATCACTGCCAGTCAACAAGAGTCAGGGACCAGCATAAGCTCGACCAAGAGTGCTCATGGTGCTTTTTCATTATCAATAGCAGTATGTAGGCACTTAAAATAACAGAAGATCGATGGCTCTACTGATTTTTAGAGTGCCTTGTGGTGGGCCACCATCTTAGGGTCACGCAAGGTGAGATGAGACCCTCAGGAAGTCAAGAGGGGCAATTAGACTCCAAAGTGGGTTAACATGGGTCACTAGTTTGGTTGATTTTACTGGCCTTCAGTTGAAGCAGTAATGCCATAGGAGAGAGCCTACTTGCATTTTAGTGCTCGGACATGTCCCTCATAACATTTCCTGGTCTCATCTGGGTCCGATAGCCATTTTGTTTTTCAGCAAGCGTTAGTGCCAGAGAGTCTGACACTTAGCAGGGATATTGCAGGAAGGCACCAGTAATTCCTTACGCAGATAAGCTTCCTGTGTGCTCGCAATCTTCTGACACTCGGATCTGTTGGTTCTGTCAGATGAGGTAACCTACAGGCCGCATTGGCATTTGATTGCAATCAGCGATTAAGGGAGCAACATAGTCACTGCACTTTCCAAGTCACCTCGCCCCATGGTCAGCAGTATTAATTTTATTTGTTCTTGTTCATTGTCGTGGGCCCTAGGCCCACATGCTAACATGACGTGACACAGACACTGCAGGCATGCTTAGTGAACTGGCCTCGAGCATGTGCACCGAGGCCCTTTTATTAACAGGGTCCCTTCACTCGTGATGCTTGTGATGGATGGGTGTGGGGTGCACGTGTGTCCACTCCCCCAGGGGAGTGGCTAACCAACTCAGTGTCTGCTGAGACACGAGAACGTGTCCAGCAGGACACTACTTTCATCTGCATCAACATAGACATTTCCAGGTACAGATGGCTGTATTTTTCTTGAGCAAAACTAATTTGCAGATTGAACCTAAATTGCTTAAGAGACTAATGAGTTACCATTATTTTCACTTTATGGTGCCCCTGCAGGTACACTGATCTGGGATCAAGGATGGTAAAGCTAGAGGTGCAGGTTAGATGTTTTACTTTTTTCAGCCCTATTTGTAAAGGTGTATTATTCTCTGATGAGAACTACACAACATGAAATAAATAATTTAGAACCCTGACTGTGCCACTGAGGTGGATGTACATTGAGCAAAGCTGTGACATAGGTTCCAGTGGCTCCTTTACATGGGAGCAATGCCCTTAAAACTGGTTTATTTTTCTCAAATAATGGTGGTTGCGGTCAACCGAGTACACAATACTACTGTTTGGGTTTCTGAATGCTGGGAGAAAGATCCAAGTCATGAAGATGGCTGTGTTGAGGCCTAAAGAGAGACGGGTGATTCAGAAGAGTATCACGCTGCTTACGACTCGTGTGAAAGGCCATGTTGATATTAAGCTGATGAGAATAACTAATGACAAAGTCGTGGGCAATATCGAGTGGGTTTCCTCTTGGTACCACCATGCCCAAGCGTGCAATCAAACACACAGTCAAAGAATGGCCATCCAGGATTGACCACAGAGAAACCATGAATCAACAGTTTGTCAACAAACATAACATAGATTAGATTGGCCGCACTGCTTTGCTGGTCTTACTTGGTTTATTACAATCAGTGAATAAGAAATCTGAAATTCTAGCTGACCCTCAAGAGCCAACCTCTACAGAATACATTAAACAATGTAACAATGAAAGACTGCAAATCTGGTCCGGACCCATATTGGTTACTCCAAGACAAATTTTTTGTTTGAGAATGCATTTCACTGAATCCCTATTAGTTAAATCAGGGCTGTTGTATTCCTAGAGTGCAACACACATGACATAGCGTTTGAAGTCAATGACAACAAGTGTTCACGTTCATTTTGTTAACTGGACAAGTAGATGCAATCCACTGCAGCACAACCCCCTCGGCTGCCAGTTTACAGCGCCACAGTATGGTTGTGAGAAAGGGGATTGCCCGCTGCAATGTCAAGATATGTGCCCTGATGTATAAATGTTGATATTCTATACACCATTAAAACATTTAAAACCTCTGCTATTATGGCAAGTGCGCTAAGGGAATACAGAGAGTTGTAGGCTCAGCTTGCACTAGGGAAAGTCGTTCAAAATAAAATGACAAGGAAATGTGTCTGCTTCCAAAAAGTGTTGCGTGAAGCAGCCTTTTTACTATTTGACTATCTTTGTGTTATTTGATTACCCACATCATTTGTCAATGGATCCTTTTTCTTGCTATATAATATGCAAGCATTTGAGCACAGTGCAGTAAAACATCTGTCCACTTCACTTACATCCTATTAACGAGAAACCAAATTCCCCCAATGGTGGATGCACTGGCTATTAAATTATGCTGAGTCTGCGTGTTAGAGTTCTAAAAATATCACGTAATGCAATATTTGATGGACCTATCTGTAATCTAGCGAATTTACAGCCATTGTTTTCTTTCCTAAATGCAAGGGGAGACAACACTTCAGAATCATTTCTATCAGCAGTCTGGTCCAACAGACACCGGGGAGTCTTTGTAAGACAAGACAAATAAACAGGGCTTGTGTAATTGGATGTCTGCTGAGAGACTGCAGGGATGTAAGCAAGTATTAAAGAATTAAATCAGCAAAGGACATGACACAGCCTTTCTGTGTTTCTCCTATAGCACACATTGCACTAAATTACTTACTGGAATATATCATGCATAATATGTGTCTGGGGCAATCTTGAAAGATCAGTGTCAATACAAGTTGATATCTGACACTATGACTAAGATTTTTATTGTATGTAATCTAAAATTGTTTCATATACCTCAATTTGTGTGGAGGTTCTGGCTTTGGTATGTCTATCCATCTCTTGCTTTCAGCAGTGTGGGTCACTTTCTGCGTGGTTCTGAGGTTTCCGTCGCCGACTGCAGTCTGATCCAGCTTGTGGTTATATATTACCGGTATTGGGCTGTAGACCTGATCTTAGCTAGGTGGCTAGGTGTTATTCATTCACACGTGGGTGCATGATTTGGGTGTTTAATGGATGAGTTTGGAGGGCATTGCTTCCAATCCTTCTACTCCAATAGGCATATCTATTGCTAAGCGGAAGAAGGTAAGTAAGTGGCTTTTCTCAGGTGGAGCCAACCAACATACTCTGATGTTGCTTGAAAGCTTCATGTTTTTATTATTATTTTTCATTGGCTTATAAACAAGCCACATAACATTTTAAGGCCCTCATTACGAGTTGCTGTGACATTAAGTGAGATATTTAACTTCACCTAATAAATAACCACACTGTTTGGTACACTCTTTATTGGGTAAATAGCACCTATTAGCAGTTCTTCACTGAAATGAGGAATAACATGCGGATGTGGGTACTTAATACACCAAAATCCACATGTCTCAGTAATTACCAGCCATTTTCACTCTGATAATTATTGGCAGGTTTGGTCTGACAAATATATCCGTGTATGCGGTTTTCAGTGCACTCTGTAGTAGTAGTAGTTAAGTTTATTTCACATATTGTCAACATACATAAAACCATCAACAAAAGACCATTAAAACATAAAATATTAAGTACGCTGTGACAGAATCTCTATATAGCAGCATTCACGGTACTTCTCTCTGTGCATTTCCCATGTGTTGCTCGTTTTAATCAATCGCCAAACTATTTTTAAATTGTACTGAAAAAAATTCTATTGTGAAATTCACTGAGCCACTTACTTGCACTCCTGCACCCTTGGACACCCGACACCCGCATTCTCCCCGGTCCACCACGGGAATTCATCCCGATTGATGTGGAGGGAGGCGTGGTCATAACAACAACATCCGGGCTAGAGGGGAGGAGGGCGCAACGTCATATCCTGCACCCTGAAACTCAGTAGCATAAAAGCTGTATGCCATACGCCACGTGCAGCGGACGCGCGCAGCGGGCGCGCCGAATGCGCGCCAAAGGCAAGCCCGTCTGCGCCCGTCCGTAGCCGTCCGTGGCCTGGGGCCATAACCCCTGCCCGGGTATTCACCCATACCAGAAGCTACAGCCGCAACATCTTACTGAAACTAAGAGCACCGGCAACCACTCCTTGCCTCTCTACCTGGAACCCGGCATGCGAATACACAGTCTGCCAACACTGTGGATTTCTGCCTCTCCCTGATCCACCAATCAAAACATTACGGCGGAATATGTTCCTCCTTAATTGCAGGTCACTCCCCAAACACACTATAGAGATATCCATGCTTCTAGAAGAACTCCAACCAGATATTTTGTTTTTAACCGAGACCTGGCTCCACTCCGATTCAGAACCTGATCTTATTCAGGCTCTACCCCAAGGATATCAAATCCTGCATGAAGACCGCATAACAGGAAGAGGTGGTGGCCTAGCAGTCATCTATAAAGACTCCTTTGGGTGCCGCAGCTCTACCAACCCTATACCTGACTGTGAAAGCCTCTCCTTTTCCATAGACTTCTCACCAACAAGTACGTTCACGGGGATACTTATCTACCGACCCCCTGGGCCCGTGGGTCAATTCCTCTACTCCCTGCCTTATACCTTAGATAATCTAGCCTGTAATATATCCAACTTTACCCTCCTTGGAGATTTGAACATCTATCTTGACGATGTCACTGATCACACCGCCCTAGAACTGTCTATCAGCCTCTCCGCACTTCAGCTCAAGCAGCTAGTGCAAAAACCCACCCATGCCAAAGGGCATCTTCTGGATCCCATTTTCAGCAACTGTACAGAGCTCTCAGTAGGCACCTCTCTCCCTCTGCCCTGGACAGATCATTTTCTCATTCCCTTCTCCTAGTCAAATCCTCCCCCCCACTCTTCCCCCACTACAGTCACCCACACGAAACGCAACTGACCAAAACTTTCCCAGTCTGAGTGGGTAACGAGTCTCGAGACCTACACACCACCTAACACATCCGATCCCACTCTAGCCAATGAAAATTATAATAAATGGATCTCAAACTCACTTGACTCCGTGCTCCCCTTAAAACGCACGGAGTCAAAACGTAATACTCGAACCGGTCCCTGGTACTCCCCTGATTTACGGGAAAAGAAACGCCTCTGCAAAAAACTTGAAAGGAAGTGGCGAATGGATTACTCTCCCTCCGCGAAAACAGCTTACAGAGCCGCGATAAGAACATACAAAAGCGACATTCACATCGCACAGGCAACCTTCTTTGAAAACAAAATCAATACAGCCGCCTCTAAACCTAAGGAAATATATAAAATTGTGAAAACCCTTCTTAAGCTGCCAGACAAACCCCCCAACCCCCTTAATGCACAAACCCGCTGTAACAACCTGGCTGAGTTCTTTTTCCAAAAGATACAAACCATCTACACCTCCTTTCCCCACATCCAACCCCCCATCCCATCCACCAAGCAGGGTGAGCTTAGACTTTGTACCCCAGTAACACTCAGGAATCTTCCACCTCTTGACCCCACCTCGCTTGAAATTATCATGCGTCAGGTGAAATCCGGCTCTCCCAACGACCCAGCGCCTCCATGCAATCTGCTGACAGTAATCAATCACATCCTACCCACTACCCTCAACCTGCTTAATGCCTCACTGTCCACCGGGACTGTCCCATCCCCCTGGAAGCAGGCCAAGGTGAAGGCTCTCCTTAAAAAATCCTACCTGGACCCAGACAACCCAGTGAACTACCAGCCAATCTCTCTACTACCATGGCTAAGCAAGATCCTTGATAAACACGTCAATAGCGCTCTGGTTGAATTCTTAGAAAATAACCATCTACTCTACCCCTCCCAGACAGGATTCCGTCCCATGCACGGGACCGAGACCGCCCTCATTGCAGTTACAGAAGAGGCAAGGAAGATCATGGATCAAGGAGGATCTGCTGCCATCATCCTCCTCGACCTAAGTGCCGCCTTTGACACTGTAAATCATACCATCTTACTGCAAAGACTCGCGAGCCTAGGAATCTCCGAGAGCGCTTTGGCCTGGCTCAAGTCCTTTTTGTCAGACCGTTCATTTAGGGTCTTCGAGGGTGAAACCATCTCCCCTAGTAAGCCCCTCGGGTGCGGAGTTCCACAGGGCTCTTCTTTGAGCCCTACGCTCTTTAACATATACATGAGACCCCTAGCTGAGATTGTCCGTCCTTTTGGAATAAAAATAATCACATACGCAGATGACACTCAGCTAGTGGTAGCCCTCAACCAGCTACACACCGCACCCAACCATCTGAGGGACTGTCTGGAAGCAGTGTACTCATGGATGACATTGTCTTGTCTCAAATTGAACGGAGACAAGACCGAGCTGATGCTCCTAGGTAACCCTCCCAGTCCTACCATCGATCACCTATGGCCCACCTGCCTCGGATCTGCCCCCACAACCAAGGACTCCATCAAAAGCCTTGGCATCTGGCTGGACAAATCCCTTAACTTTAGTTGCCAAGCAGCCAAACTCTCAGCTACGTGTTTCGGTCTACTCAGGCTCATTCGGAAAATCCTCCCTCTTTTACCCTTCCAGGCAAGACAGACTATGATCCAAGGTCTGATTTTGTCGCGCCTCGATTTTGGGAATGCCCTCTACTTGGGAGCCCCTCAGGCCACCTTACATAAACTCCAGGTCATCCAAAATTGCGCAGCCCGTACTCTCCTCCAGACCCCTCGCCGACTCTCCATCAAATCCGGACTGAAAAATCTTCACTGGCTACCAGTAAGGCAAAGAATTGAATTTAAAAGCCTATGCATCATCCATCGAGCCTTCTGGAAAACCGGCGCCCTTATTAATCATCCACTGGCCATCCCCTACATACCAAACAGACCATCTCAGATCAACTTCTTCTTTCCTCATCACTATCCCCAGGATCAAAAGAGTCAGATGTGGGGGCCGATCATTCTCCTACAACTCGGCCAAACTATGGAACGCTCTCCCCTTTCATCTCCGATCAGAGCCTTAAAAACCCTACTCTTTAACACTTCTGATTAAGTTCTTAATTCTCCACCACACGTCTGTCCGTTAGCGCTGGGACGCCTCAGGGTAGCTATCGCGCTCAATAAATCCTCATTTCATTTCATTTCATTTCATAAAAATATTGAACATGTATGTTAAAATAGAGAGTAAATCACCAAAGCATATTAATTCTTTTGATGGACAGCAACTGATAAAAAATGACTTACAGAGTAACAAACAAAAGCTGAGTCCAATATCTAAGTACAACATTGCTGGCTTACATTTTGTAAAACCCAGGGGGTGTAAATACATTTAAAATATTTCGCATGAGCTTCTCTATAAATATTCCAGCAAAAAAAAAAGTGCAGCACATTTTGAAATGGAAAATCATCACAAGAGCAGGACTTGTCCTCAAGGCAGTAACCCCAGCCCTTAGGAAAGGACATGTTGCAAATTGAGCCTAGTCTAAATTTGGAAAACAGCTGTAACAATAAGGAATATTATTTGGGATGGGCAGACACCCACCTAAGGAATAATCACTCTAGCTTGTCACGGTGAACCCTAAAGTCACTAAATTAACCTGAGCTCAACGCTGTGGTAGCTGCTACATAGAGCAGACAGGCTTAACTTAGTGCAATGTGTAAAGTATTTATGTAGTACTAAAACATAATACAGTCAAAACACCAAGCAATAAAAATTCTAAACCAAATTAGAAAAATAGAGTAAGATGTAATAAAGAAAAAAACACCAAAACATCAAAAATCCCATACGGGTAACCAGAAATATGAATTTGTAATGGTTGAAGTAAATTTGCACAATCGTTTCTAAGAAAGGCGATCAAATATGTGGAAGGAATCTCATTTTACCAGGAAAGTGCATGGAAAATGATTTAATTGGGTCAGATTTAGTCCAAACTGAAGAAAGGGATGCACTGTCAAAATCAATGTGGACAATTTAGAGGCAAACGGCAATCCATGCAAGAAACATAAGGCACATGGTAGGGGTCAGTTCGGTACTCAAGAAAGGAGCCACAGCTAAGTCAGTGTTACTGGACCTTTGACTGGTCTCCTTTGGATTGTGTTTAAATGATGCCGGGGCGAGCCAATGTTTATGGTTAGAGTTCCCCTGCAACCCAATATTAAAAAGATGAACCTGTTCTAAGAAATTGGACTAAACCTGACTCCGGCTTGCTGTCAACTTAACAGACACACTAAAGATGAACTCTCTCTTATTGAGTTTGTAGTGAAAGTTACATTTTTTAAACGCAGGGATGTGTCATATTCACCATATTGCAGAACACCCCAGTGTTTTCCCTAGCCAGCAAGGCAGACAAAGCCCACCAAAATGTGTTAATTTAAATAAATGGGTATTAATTGTCCTAATTAGAATGTATGTCCCTAGCTCAAAAATGGTACCCAATTGGAATCAACTGGTCAGGAGTTTTCATGAGCATTTCCACCATTCTCAAACTTGAAGAGTCCAGAACAGCAAGGTTTATGATTGCTCCATCGTGGTAATGTCAGTGGTGGTATCTGGACATAATTTTGTTAAAAACTATCTAACAGATTGTCATGGAGACCAGAGTGATGGAGCAATGTTTAGTATAAAAAGAAACTTGCTCTTATGCACTCCTGTCTAATAACCTGTAAAATTGTAACCAACCTGTCTGTGAATACTAATTTTGCATCACATTTTACATTTGTATCTAGGGGAAGGTTTTCTATGTATTCTACTAACCAGTAACCCGAGTGTCCTAAAATGGCAGCAAAAAACGCAGGAATTCTTCTGCGCATGCATCTACTACATCTACGTAGTATGACGTCTTCTGTCTCTGGGGGGGAAAACTTTGCAGCTGCGAAATAGCTTTTAATATGGCTGCTCGAAACCTTCGCACTGAAGCACATGCTGAGCTGAAACTAACCTATGCAAGTTTTACTAAACTATTAATGCAAAAGATTTATTAAGTAAATGGGGTTAGTGTAGAAATAAGTGGTATACAGTGAATTCATTTAAGTTTATATTCTAACGTGTTCTTCTTTGACTTTATTAATAGTTCATATTTGGGCCTTGGAGGGTGACCGCGTCTCAGTTTCCTTGTGGCTTCTACGCATGCGCAACGTCTGCTTGTCCTGAAACAAATGAGGTTATTGACTGGCTGCCAAACCCTAAGCCCAGCAAGAACATGGGAAGAACAACTCTTGACCCTACGAGAGGAAGAAGATGCAACATTGTATTACAGACTTATCGATCCACATATGAAATGCTTGTGGGAATAAAGCTTGTGGGTATTAAAATTAAGGGGCGGGGAGTTAGACAATAGAATTAAAGAAAATGATTGCACTTAGTATGGTGTGATGTCCTCACCCCCACTGCTTGGTCCAATCAAATTGTGGGTGAACATGGAATTGAAACATTTGGGGGTGGATCATACATTTGAATTGGTATAACAGAAGTAAGTTCTAGATAGTTAGACACACTTGACTGATCCAGCGCAAGACTGGGAAAATGGGGAACAACATATACAGATATCCTCCCTGCGTCGCAGACCCGTCGTCACGCACACTCATTCATACATGCATTCATTGGTGGGGCCCATAACACCAACTCACACACGTCACCATTCATGAGTCTACACACACAGGAGGGATGAGTAATTCAAGCGCTGGACATGTGGGGGAAACACCTTATAACCTATAGGGAGAGAAGAATTATTTCACAAAATATACATTAGCATTCGTCGCCTATAGATCCCTATTCTCAAACATCAAGGCACTCCACCCACTTGGTCGGCGGACCAATTAGTTGGATTGGTTGATGGTGATTTAGAACCAGCTAAAAACTCATTTTAAGAATCAGAATTTTTATTACCCTTAATGAAAAACCGCAAACTCATATTTCCTTGTTAATCAATTTTTGTTTATCTAAATTTTCATAATGATTTATATTTGCATTTTTCTCGTCAAAGTTTAGATTTTCTAGATCAATTCAAGTAAATCGCAGAACCTCATATTGACCTAATCTGGCTATTTGGGATCCTCTAATTCATTGGCTCTGCATAACCGAGTCTGTCGCAAATTGTCCGAATAAAGCAGGCCAAAGCTCAAAGTCCAAAGTCCTCTGCTCGGCACCTTACAGTCCCCAATTTATCAAAGGACCAGAAATCATGCAAGCATCTATCGTAGCCCGTGGATTTGGAAAAAGTTTGCAGTCATCAAGCGGTCGGGCAGCATCTGGACCATCAAGAAAAAGGCGTCTCAGTTAATTCAGAGAGAGGCTAGCGTTTTTCCTCACTATCCCACTATCCTTTTATAATAAAAACCAGGTTAACATGATACATTTTTAGGACAAGAACAGTGGTGATTGGCTGGTTGGGATCGTCCGATTCTTATTCCCAGATTCTCAGTACAGTTCGAGGGATGAGGTCACTAGGCCGCTCTTGTATCGTCTTGTTCCGGTTTGCTGTAAGGTTAATTGTTCCTTTATCTTGGCTGACCACTAAATTCTTATCCTTGACCAGGAACATGATGAGTAAAGATCGCAAAGAAGTTCACGATACTGTTCGTACATGCGCAGTTAACTCTGCGCCTCATGAGACGGTGGCCACTTCTGCGTGCGATGTCAGCGGCCATTTTGGATTAGGCCCAGATGTCAACTTAACCGAAACAAACACAAAGGAATAATTAATTCATAGAAATTATGATTCTAATGTTAACCCCTTACTAATCCCTCTATGTGCTTGTAATTATCTATCATATAGCCACATTTAAAGCCATTATATTCACCTTTTCCGATCCTCCACGACGATGCAACGTCACAAAGCAACATATCATGCGATATTCTATTACCACATATATTATTTATTAATATGCGTACAGATTTTAGTTATAAGAGTTATTTAGCCATGCAAATAGCAAATCCCATGTGTAGTTTATGTTTTTATAATGTTGATTAGTATACATGCAACACTTGTTTAATAATATTATAGTTAATAGATTATATAATTAGTATTTTCATGCAAGAATAGAGGAGGTATACAAACTTTTGCACTACCTGCTCCATCAGTGGTACAACAGAAAATGCCATTATTGTCACAAGACGGGACATTGGAAGCGCGAGTGTCGCTTGAATCCTGCTAATCAGATTCCATATGAGGGAGAGGGACACATGAGCGAGACTCTACAGACAATGACTAGACCTAGGTCCATGCACTACCTGCTCCATCAATCCCCCCTTTGGTGATTATATCACCACAATACCTACATTTAAAAAAAAAATGTATAAAAATAAATGAATTCAAGAATTCTTAAGTTTGTTAGTTCACATTTCTGTTTCACCTATCTCTTCTTCTCTTGCTTTTCTATACATACTATCTCTCATTTCTTCTAATTCTACTTCTTCAAATTCTCTTTCTCGTCTTTTATTGTCTCTCTCTTTTTCAAAGTTTCTCTTTTTAAGTTTTTCTGCATTTTCTTTCTTTTACAACATAAACATCCTAGTCTTAAAATTAATACTAAAAATATAACACATGTTAAAGGAAATAGGATTTTACCTATAAATGTACTACCTAATTTTAATAGGAAATCTTTAATAGAGGATAATTTCTTTCCAATCTTTTCCCAAACACCTTCAACCTTCAGTGGTACAATTTCTTCATGCAAATCAGTTATATTTTTAATGTACGTCTTTAGATCTTGACTTTCGTCAGGAATGTAAGTACAACAAGGTTGAACTTTCAGCATTCCTCAAACTCCACCCTCTTTTGCCAAAATTATATCAAGGGCAAGTCGATTCTGCATTACCATGGCACGCATGGCAAGCATCTCAGTATTTACCAATAAAATCCTCCGGCGGTGCTTGTTGACAAGCGATTCACTACTGTTGATAATTTCCTAATTTTGTGTGCATTCAGAGATATTCCCACTGCTGGTATCAATGCTCCAAAAATGTCTCCCACAATTTCTGACCAAGATTCTCTTTTTCTACGTGTTAGTTGACTACCTAACTCATGTACAACATCTCTTCCCCTTCCCACATGGAATATATTTGGGAAAACCAGGCCTACATAACATGTGCCAAACCAATGGTCTGGTAGCTGATAATATGCTTTGTTCCCGCAGATAAAATATAATCCAGGAAAAACTGGATCATTTCCTCCTTTAAATCCCCATCCACCCATGATTCGATATGTATCATGACAATCGCTTGCGCCCACAAAATAATTATCATATGCAGTTTGATTCCTTCTAATGTACAATTTTCCTTTCCAAGGCCAATCTAAAGCCATTGTTGGACTAGCTTCTCCTTTCAAATGTTTTTCTTTTTCAACATCCCAAACTGTCTTTTCTTCTTTTCCTTCAGGTATTTTCCTTTGCATCTTTAATCTCCTTTCTTCAACCATATCTAAGAAAATCCTTTACTCCTTCTTTAAGCTACAAGTTAGATTATTTCTAAATATGGATTCTAATGTTAGTTCTTTAGTTTCTAAGAAAAATTCACCTAACACCTTTGCAGGCTTCACTTTATTCAATTTGTTAACTACAGGTACTTGTGAAAATATGTTATCTACATCAGAAAAATAATATTCTAATTTCCCTATTTTGTAAAACAAACTTGCTATTAAACTACATGTTATTCCATATGTTACTGGGAGGTGATGATATGTCACTCCCTCAGACACAGATGCAGGTAACTGCATGCAGACATAGCAGTCCCTCACGTCCATCGTCTTTACATATTCGTATAGTAATTTTGAAAATACATTGTTAGAAAAATCATTTATAGACCTGTCTTTATGTAAATAATTTCTATCTATTTTAGTCGGATATACTTTCTGAATCTTTTCTACTTTAGTTTTATTTACACTATGTCCTTCTATTGTTTCTAGTGTAACTTTAAATGAAATCATTAAAGCCAACGCACTCCATAGAAGCATTAGTAGTCCTGTACAACAACAACATATTTTAAACCATCTTCTAAGAAATACACATTTAGGTTTTCTACTTTCGGTGTTTGCCATTTCGATAAATGATCAGTGTCTTTTGACTTAGCCTCTTCTACTTCACAACTAGTTTTGTCTAACCCAAGGTTCTAAGCACCTACTTGGTTCTATCAGTTATGTCTTTTCTAGTAAATTATTGTCTTTCCATTGGAATCACTTTTGGTCTTTTCAGTTTGGCATTTGATCGTCTTTTTCTTTTCTTTCATAATCTTGATACAGAACTTCCTGAAAATCCGTTTCTTCTCCAATGTCGGACAAGATAACTCTCAGGATTTCCGATTCTTCGTCTTCCTCAACCACTTCTGATACAGTCACCTCTGGATTCTCTTGGCTATCCGCCTCTTCTTTTATTTAAGGCAGTGCCACATATGACCATTCCGGCGACTTATACTTCTGGTTAGGTTTTCTCATTCTCTTATTTTCCTCTGCTGTCGTTTTTTCCTTGTCTTTCAATTTTTCTTGACTAGATACTTCATTCACTTGTTCAGCTCTAGATGAATTCACTCGTGTCAATCTATATCTCAATCTCTTTATTTTGTTTGGCCAAATTTCATCTCTTGCTGATCTTTTCAATTTATTTCCCTTTTCATTTTTCTCAGTTCTCCATGCTCTCCTTCTCAGGACTCGACCTTCTGGTACTTCTTCATCACTGTCCTCTGATTCTGTTTCAACTTGACTTTTACATTCAACTGTTTTTCTTTCCACCACTTCTTTTATTTTCCCTACTTCTGTCCCTCCTCGTGGTTCTTCCACACAATCTTCCTGTTGACTAACCGTCCCTTCCTCTAACTGGGTGTTTGAATTCCCTACAACTCCTCGGGGGTCTTCCGCAAAAATCTTTCCCTCACTTTCTGTATCTGGCACCTGACCATCTGTTTTTGTTACATCAGGTGGAATTTCTCTCAACTTTCCATCAGGAACTTCCTTATCAAAAATGTCTTTAATTGTCTCTTCACTGCTTTTCTCTTTTCCCCTATGTACCTGTGCTTGTTCAGTCTCTGAGTCTGAGCTGGTGTCAGAAATCTGCAACTTCCTCCTCAAGAGAATGGTCTCTGGTCCAAAGGTCACATTTGGTTCTGACTCCCCCCTTTCAGGATTTTGTCTTGTTCTGGTGTCCTCAGTATCAGATTCAGAACTAGTTTCTGATTCTTCAAAGTACTCTCCTTCCTTGTCATCCACTGGGTTTGGAATTCGTAAGGTATGACTAGCATGAATCCAGTTCTTTACTCCTGCACACTTCACAGCTGTTGTCGTAGTTAAAATCACTTGTCGTGGTTTTCCACAACGTGGGGCCAAACAGTTTCTTCTTAGGTGCACTTCAATTCTCACCCAGTCACCCGGGCTTAGATCATGAGCTGGCTTCTTTTCAAGGGTGGTGGCATCCGATCCAACTTGATGAAACACAGAATGAACGGAGTCAGCCAACTCCTTACAGTAATCCAACACCAAGTCATCAGAGATAGGCAACAGCTTGTTGACTGGTATGAATACATGCCTCATTGCTCTCCCCATCACGATTTCGTGGGGGCTCAAACCTGTGTTCCTATCTGGAATTGATCTAATAGTCATGAGTACCAGAGGCAAGACATCAGGCCATTTCAAACCTGTGGCTAAACACATCTTTCCTAATCTGTTTTTAATAGTGCCATTTACTTGTTCCACCACACCAGAAGCCTCAGGGCGATAGGCACAATGTAGTTTTTGTTGTACATTCAATGCCTCAAAAATTAGCTTCATGATTTCGTTATGGAAATGTTTTCCTCTATCTGACTCAATTGTGACTGTAAACCCGAATCTAGGGATGAACTCCCTCAATAGTAATTTGGCTACTGTAATTCCATCACTTCTTCTTGTGGGATATGCTTCTACCTATCTAGAAAACAGGCAGACCATCACTAAAACATACCTCAACCTGTTACAGGGGGGCATCTCAATTAAGTCAATTTGCATTCTGGTGAAAGGCCCTCCTTCTCGACCTATCGTTCCTAGACTTACCACTGTTTTTCTTCCAGGATTGAACTGTTGACATATAAGGCATCTTTGACAAAGGCTCTCAGCTACAAGTCTGAATTTTGTATTATACCATGTCTGTTTGAACAATCTAAGCATTGCATCTCTCCCTACATGTGCTTGTCCATGATACATCCGTGCCATGGCAGACACCATGCTATCAGGCATAACTGGTCTTCCATCCCGATAAACCCACACATGATCTGTTTCCCTTGGTGCACATCCTGCCTTTACCCATTGTCTCATTTCCTCATCTCCTGCTTCTTCCTGTAACTGCCTCACTTCTTCCCATGTATTCACAATGTTAGTAAACAACAAGGGACATGAATTCATTTCCTTTTCTTTTGCCCGATTTACAGAATTCTGATTTCGTGCACAATATTGAGCCATATCGTTAGCGTACTGGTTTCCAGCTGAAATATAATCTCCAGTCCTTGTATGTGCAGCACATTTCACAACGGCTAATTATTTAGGCAGCTGTATCGCCTCAAGCAATTTCCCAACCACTTCCGCATTCCTTATAGGGGTTCCACTTGAAGTCAAAAACCCTCTTTGGGACCAAATTTGGCCAAAATCATGCACTACACCGAAGCCATATTGACTATCGGTCTTTAATTGTCTCTTCACTGCTTTTCTCTTTTCCCGTATGTACCTGTGCTTGTTCAGTCTCTGAGTCTGAGCTGGTGTCAGAAATCTGCAACTTCCTCCTCAAGGGAATGGTCTCTGGTCCAAAGGTCACATTTGGTTCTGACTCCCCCCTTTCAGGATTTTCTCTTGTTCTGGTGTCCTCAGTATCAGATTCAGAACTAGTTTCTGATTCTTCAAAGTACTCTCCTTCCTTGTCATCCACTGGGTTTGGAATCCGTAAGGTATGACTAGCATGAATCCAGTTCTTTACTCCTGCACACTTCACAGCTGTTGTCGTAGTTAAAATCACTTGTCGTGGTTTTCCACAACGTGGGGCCAAACAGTTTCTTCTTAGGTGCACTTCAATTCTCACCCAGTCACCCGGGCTTAGATCATGAGCTGGCTTCTTTTCAAGGGTGGTGGCATCTGATCCAACTTGATGAAACACAGAATGAACGGAGTCAGCCAACCCCTTACAGTAATCCAACACCAAGTCATAAGAGATAGGCAACAGCTTCTTGACTGGTATGAATACATGCCTCATTGCTCTCCCCATCACAATTTCGTGGGGACTCAAACCTGTGTTCCTATCTGGAATTGATCTAATAGTCATGAGTACCAGAGGCAAGACATCAGGCCATTTCAAACCTGTGGCTAAACACATCTTTCCTAATCTGTTTTTAATAGTGCCATTTACTTGTTCCACCACACCAGAAGCCTCAGGACGATAGGCACAATGTAGTTTTTGTTGTACATTCAATGCCTCAAAAATTAGCTTCATGATTTCGTTATGGAAATGTTTTCCTCTATCTGACTCAATTGTGACTGGAAACCCGAATCTAGGGATGAACTCCCTCAATAGTAATTTGGCTACTGTAATTCCATCACTTCTTCTTGTGGAATATGCTTCTACCTATCTAGAAAACAGGCAGACCATCACTAAAACATACCTCAACCTGTTACAGGGGGGTATCTCAATTAAGTCAATTTGCATTCTGGGGAAAGGCCCTCCTTCTCGACCTATCGTTCCTAGACTTACCACTGTTTTTCTTCCAGGATTGAACTGTTGACATATAAGGCATCTTTGACAAAGGCTCTCAGCTACAAGTCTGAATTTTGCATTATACCATGTCTGTTTGAACAATCTAAGCATTGCATCTCTCCCTACATGTGCTTGTCCATGATACATCCGTGCCATGGCAGACACCATGCTATCAGGCATAACTGGTCTTCCATCCCGATAAACCCACACATGATCTGTTTCCCTTGGTGCACACCCATTGTCTCATTTCCTCATCTCCTGCTTCTTCCTGTAACTGCCTCACTTCTTCCCATGTATTCACAATGTTAGTAAACAACAAGGGACATGAATTCATTTCCTTTTCTTTTGCCCGATTTACAGAATTCTGATTTCGTGCACAATATTGAGCCATATCGTTAGCGTACTGGTTTCCAGCTGAAATATAATCTCCGGTCCTTGTATGTGCAGCACATTTCACAACGGCTAATTATTTAGGCAGCTGTATCGCCTCAAGCAATTTCCCAACCACTTCCGCATTCCTTATAGGGGTTCCACTTGAAGTCAAAAACCCTCTTTGGGACCAAATTTGGCCAAAATCATGCACTACACCGAAGCCATATTGACTATCGGTTATCACAGTCACTCTTACATTCTTTCCCAACTTGCATGCTCTGGTTAACGCAAACAGTTCAGCAACCTGGGCTGATTTTACTCCCTTTAGGTAAGACGCTTCCATTACCGCTGCAACTGTGCATACTGCATATCCTGCACTCAAAATTCCTTCGTCTGTTCTCAAGCATGACCCGTCCACAAACATCACATAGTCACTTTCTGTTAAAGGTACATCTTTTATATCAGGACGCTTCGACTTTTGGGAATCCTACCTGGCAGTATCGAGTCTCTGTGCACACCGGGAGACACCAGGAGTGACGGCGGCAGCGTGAACAGTGGAGGCCCCGCCCCCTTGACCCCTGCACCTACATCAGCGCCTCGCGCCTCGCGCTTCGCGGGAGACGCTTCGACTTGGGGGAATCCTACCTGGCAGTATCGAGTCTCTGTGCACACCGGGAGACACCAGGAGTGACGCCGGCAGCATGAACAGCGGAGGCCCCCCCCTTGACCCCTGCACCTACATCAGCGCCTCGCGCCTCCCGCTTCGCGGGAGACGCTGCGACTTGGGGGAATCCTACCTGGCAGTATCGAGTCTCTGTGCACACCGCGAGACACCAGGAGTGACGGCGGCAGCGTGAACAGCGGAGGCCCCGCCCATTTGACCCCTGTACCTACATCAGCGCCTCGCACCTCCCGCATTGCGGGAGACGCTTCGACTTGGGGGAATCCTACCTGGCAGTATCGAGTCTCTGTGCACACCGGGAGACACCAGGAGTGACGGCGGCAACGTGAACAGCGGAGGCCCTGCCCCCTTGACCCCTGCACCTACATCAGCGCCTCGCGCCTTCCGCTACGCGGGACGCGCGCGGGCGTGCGCCGGGCGGAAGACTTATGGGCACTCTTGACGATTTCTTTCTGAGAGCAGCTAATGCCGTGGGCAGGGAGATAGCCCTGACTGAAAAGCGCCTGTCACTGGAACTTCTGAATGTCAGATGCTCCTCCCTAGGGGACTTAATCAATGCAGTGTCACCGGCTAAAGCTGACTCGAATACACCATCTCCACGCAGCCCCATTGTCCTGGAAAAACAAGATTTACAGTGTGATTACTTGCTTGGGGAGGAAGTTGTGTCCAACATGAATGACTCATTCTGTAGTCTTGCCTCGTCTGAGGGTTTTTATCCGATCGAGGCCAGGAAAAGTTTACAGCCTGTAGACGTTGTTGATCTTGAAGCCATTACTGAAGCGGCCCCATTATGTACTAGCTTGAAAGGCAAAAGGAAGAGGGGCGGGGGCTGTCAAGCAGGCAGGAAAACCAAAAGTGCTAAAGTTGTCTGGTACCCAGAGTATATCGTTCCCCAAGAAATCCACCAAAATATCCAAGAGGAACATTAAAGCCCCGATTGACCCGGATTCTCAGTCTTATGATTTATACAATAGAGCCTTATTCAATGGGAAGGATGAGGAAGCAGTGATATCATTTTCAAACTTAACTCACCTACTGCGTTCTTTTACCCTACCAATAATCGAGAGATTGAGAATCATCAACGGGAAGCTAGACGCCCTGGGCGAACTAGCCAACGACAATACATGCAGGCTGGATACCTTAGCAATATCCAAGTTGAATAATAGTACTGGGACAGTGTCTAGTAACAACTTAGACCCCCAAGGCGTAGCTATTCCTGTTGATGTAGCCTCCCCAGGTGGAAACAGTACTACCACCATACCTCTGAAACCCCCTGTAATTAAAACTGTTGCAACCACACCACTTACTAATACATCTCCACAAATCAGCGAGAATTTTAAGGGGGAGACAGTCCAAGTTGGCCAGGATGAGCGGGTCTCCTTACCAGTCATTAATCTCCCACCAGCGTGTTCACCTTTAGTAGTAGTGCTTGCAAATGTCCCTCAATTGAATAAGGGCGTAAGAGAGGATTTTGGGCAATTAAAAAATAAAGCGCTCCACTGGATCACAAAGAATACATCGGTGGGGAATAATATCTGGAAAGATATTATTATGGCACGCAGAGTGTCCTGGATCGGTAGAACTAGGAAGAATAGAGCTGGGGATTGTATCATACTCAATTTTAATAGTCCCACTCCGGTAAAACGTATCATCGATGAGTCCATATTCAACGCTAAGTCACAATCAAAGGGAATTGAGATCCTGCCACTTGATTACTTTTATAGGGAGCTGAACAGACCAAACTTAAGTAGGGTTATTGAGTATGGGGGTAGGAAGAGTTACCGCATCCCATCAAGCCCGGGTTGGGAATACCCTAGAAAGATGTTCCCCAACAGGTCGTGGAGAGGGAACGACCGGCAATATCAAAGTTATGAAGGGGTCAATCGCTTCTCAATCTTGAGCGGACTTGAAGGAGTTGACTGACGCCCAACTATTGAGGAAGCTGTCACTTCTGATTTGAAGGAAAAAATAGTGGTAGCCAGTATAGGTGATCAATTGAAGGCAACACATCTGCCTGATCCACCCGGGGTTCATACAAAGAAAGGGACTAGGATCGCTTTTTGGAATGTAGCAGGCCTCCGCTCCAAGATAAACAATCCCATTTGGATTGATTTCATCAAGGACATAGATATACTATGCTTGCAAGAGACTTGGTCTCTTGATGCCATCCATATTACTGGGTATAGAACTTATCATCAATCTGCTAGTCACTCTAATTCTGGGAGGTGTAAAGGTGGCCTGACTATTTATATATCAAATTTGTTGGAGATATTATCATTGAGAACGATGGGCTCTTGTAGCCACTATCAAATTATTCTAATTCGGTTGACCCCTAAGGTGGAGATTATAATTATTAATATGTATAATAGTATTGAGAAGGGGTTAGTTAATGATATGACAAATACCCTCATTAAGGAATTAGGGGCCCTAGTAGATAAATCTTCAAGGGATTCAATTATTATCTGGGGAGGCGATTTCAACCACTACCTATGTAAACAATACCAGAGTGGTTGTGGTGATCAGGAAAAATTTAAATCTGAAAATCATCCCCACTTTGCCCATAATAGCGGGGGCGATTCATTTAACGACATGATGGCCTCATTTGATCTGGGCTTTGTCAATCTGCTCTGCAGGCCCCCGGCGGAGTTTAGCTCAACGTATGTGGGAAGAGGGTTTAGCACGCTGATTGATTATATTACCATCACCAACTCTCACTCATGCTGGTTAACTGATTTTGTTACACACACAATTGGGGTGAGTGACCATCTCCCACTTAGTTTCTGCATTCAGCTCCCTTCTAAAATAGATTGCACTCTGGTTGAGAAGTTGGCCTGGACAACTAACTGTACCTTAAGTAGTTTGAACGGGTATGCTCTTAGATGGTCACAGAGCAACCCAGAGGTTACTAATAGAAACATTATTAAACAGGCGTTAACTTTTATCAATGTATGCCTTGAGGACGAAGTATCACAAATAGACGTCCTGGACTCTTTTGCAAACATTACAAAGATTATTAAAGAGGACCTACAACGTCCAAATAAAGATGGGAAACTAAGCAGTAAAGGGTGGTTCGACTCAGCTTGCACTAAGGCTCATACACACTTAAAGAACGCTTTAAGAAAAAATCCGAGAAACCAAATTGAAATCAGGCATTTTAGGCATGAGTAATACCAGGCTAGAAAGTCACGTAAACGCGAAATTAAGAATGACGCGTGGGTAAGTCTATATAATGCGTCTTTAGATAGGGATTGCTCTGCCTTTTGGTTAGCTGTTAAGGCTCCATTCTTTAACTCAGGGGATGTGGCTAGAATGGAAATGGCTATCACAGAGGATTCGTGGATAGATTTCTTTGCCGAGGTCTATAACCCAGGAGGGAAAGACAAATTGGTAGAGTTGGGGAGTGCTACCCAGGGACAAAAGGAGGGTAATTTTGCCCCGATTAAGCTAGCTGTTACAGTAAATGAAATCTCTGACGCAATCACCCAGAGTAGGGGTAATAAAGCGCCAGGTGCAGACGGCGTCCCTATAGATCTATTCAAATATCAGCCTGAGCTTTGGTCGCCCCTACTCACGCGCGTATTGGATGCTAGCTGCGTGCTGGGCTTTATTGACACTTGGGCAGACTCTATAATTATACCTATATTTAAAAAAGGGGACCGGGAAAAACCCCCTTGTTATCGTCCTATATCCCTATTGGATTATTTTATGAAAGTCTCCGGGCGAGTCATTTTGAACCGCCTTAAACAATGGGCTGTAGAGGCTAACATCTTATCCCCGGTACAATATGGCTTTCGTGAGGGCTGCAGCACCTTGGAACAGGTCCTTAATTTTACATTACTTTCAGGTAAATACACCCAGGCCAAAGAAGGCAAACTTTTTGTAGTGTTTGTCGATCTAAGCGCTGCTTTCGACTGTGTTATTCATAATCGATTGTGGCAGATCCTGAGTGATATGAAGGTGGACGAAGTGCTTATCTCCTTTTTAAGGCAATTGTATGTCGGGGCCAGGGCGAAAGTTAGATACGGTACCAAAGGTGAATGCACCAAGCCTTTTTATGTAAAGCGGGGAGTGAGGCAAGGGTGTGTACTCGCCCCATTTTTGTTTAACTTGTATATCAACGATCTAGAAAAAGAGTTAGTTGCTGTGGTACGCGATTCTCCTCAGGTTAACCAGCATCAAATTGCGTACCTGTTATATGCAGACGACGCGGTGATCATGTCCCGGACTCAAAGAGGTCTTCAAACTGCTCTGGATACCTATTTAAATTTTATGGACAATAGGGGGTTAAAACTTAATGTATCCAAAACATTTGTAATGACCTGTGGTAGATCTAAGAATAAAGAGTGTCGTTTGTATGTTGGGAAGGAGAAACTTGCTTCAACCAAAATTTTCTCATACCTGGGTATAGTCCTTGAAGAAACAGGGTCCTGGGGGCCTGCCATTAGAAATAGGACCTTGATATTTAAGAAAGCCACTGCTGCACTCATGTCTTTTTCGAAAAAGCTGGTGAAGAGACCACCTGCGATTCTGTTAAAAATCTATCAGGCGAAGTGTATTAGCACAGCCATATACGGGGCAGGTATTTGGGGGATTTATAATTCTTCCTCAATACAAAAGGTAGAGAACGCATTCCTTAGATTTCTCTTGGCAAACCCTGTCAGCTCCCCTGTTTTTAATTGTCTTGCAGAGTTGGGAGTGCGTTACGTGAGTGACTTGATTAGTATACAACCAGTTTTGCTCTGGTATAGACTATGGACCTCGCCGGCCCTATTGTTAAATAGAAATATTATTAAGGAATGTATAGGGCTGGATAGAGCCTCCAGGATACCCTGGTTGAAGTATATATGCAATTTCACTAGGGACCTTGGAAGACCTGAGTTTTACCACCAACCAGAGTCAATGTGTAGGATTACTGGCAAGGCCTTGAAGGAGTTGTGTTGGTATCATGTAGAATCTCTTAGACTTGGTGTAGAACTAAATAAGAAACTTGTATTGCAACATCAACTTACACTAGTCTCTTATACCATCCAGCCTTATTTAATTTGGTGTCTGGAGGGTTTTGACCGTTATTTACTAACCAGACTTAGGTTTGACGTTTTCTTTCGTTTAGTCACTTTTCCCACAGTAAATGACTGGGCCAGAAATCTTTGTAACTGCCCGTGTGATAACTTGTCTACCCAATCAACTCTGCATGTAATTTGTTTTTGCAAATTTTATACGTTGGAAAGATCAAGATGGATCAAGCCACTTTTAAAAAAACATGGTTCATGGAGACAATGTCGCCCAGCTTTATTGTTTTTAGTCTCTTTAAATGATGAATATTGTGTGTCAACAATGCTGGGTTTTTTTAAAAGTATTTTAAGGAAAAGGAAAAGTTTAATCAATTTTTAGAAAAACTTCGTATGTATTTTAAAAAATGTTTTATTGTGGATTACACTTGTCTTTGTAATGAACCTGTTGCTTTTATGACTTCATGAATTTTGAATTCGAATAAAGTATATTTACTTACTTACTTATATCAGGACGTGGTTTGGTACAGAAATCAAGTACATCCAAACAGTCATGATCCACATCGTCTCTGACTTCCACATTCTCAGCATCAGGCAATAACGTTGAAGGATTCACATTCAGACATCTTACAAGGCTCACATTTGTTGCACCTAATATGACTTTCTCATATTTAGTCAGCCGACTATGCGTCATGAACTGAGTGCGGCTCCTTGTTAAAAGGATTGCCACATCATGAGGTACAAACACTCGCACAGGATATCCCATCACAATTCCTTCGCTGTGTTCCAGACTCTTACAAGTGGCTGCTACAGCTTTCAAACAACCAGGCAATGCTACAGCTACAGGGTCGAGTATAGCTGAAAAATATGCAATTGGTCTTCTCAATTTTCCATGTTTCTGTATTAATACAGAAAGTGCACATCCATTCCTTTCGCTGCAGTATAGTTCAAACTCCTTCTCATAGTCAGGCATACCAAGTGCTGGTGCCTAACACAAACTGTCTCTCAATTGTTTAAAGGCTGTTAACTCTTCCTTATTTAATTCAATGGGGTCTTTCACATCACTTCTCGTCAGGCGTACCAAAGGTTTTGCGATCAGGGAAAAGTTACTTATCCACTGACGACAATATCCAACCATTCCAAGAAACATTCTCACTTCTCTTTGCGTCATTGGGGCTCTCATTCCTTTTTATTATCTTGATTCTATCTGCAGTTACTTTTCTCAGTCCTTTTTCAATTTTGTGGCCTAAATATTGTACTTCTTTCTGACAGAATTGTAATTTCGATGGGAATACTTTAAGTCCTCCATCTGCTAGATGGTTTAGTAATGCTATGGTATCCACGACACAAGCTTCTCGAGTTTTTGACGCCACAAGTAGGTCATCAATGTACTGTACCAATACTGAGCTCTCGGACATCTCTAGATCTTCTAAGGACTTTTTTAATATCTGGTTAAATATTGAGGGGCTCTCTGTATACCCCTGTGAGATTCGGCACCATGCCAAAATACGTTCGCCAAACTGGAACTCAAAAATCTGCTGACTGTCATGATGCAATGGAATGGAAAAGAAAGCATGACACAGGTCAATTACTGTGTACCATTCTGCATCATGAGGAATCTGATACAAAATCACAGATGGATTTGGTACAATAGGACAACATGACACAATCATTTTGTTTATTTTTCCCAAGTCTTGCACTATTCTAAATGTTCCATTAGGCTTTTTCAGGCCCATATTTGGTGAATTACATGGACTACTCATTATTTCTCTCAAAATACCTTGTTTAATCATTTTCTCTATTATAGGAGTAACTCCTTCAGTTATTTCGGGTGTAAATTTGTACTGAGGAATATTTGGGTAACTTATTCCTTCCTTTACAGTTACTTTTACAGGATCTACATTTTTTATTAATCCCACATCTTCTCCTGTGAAATCCCAGACTTCCGCTTTTACTGTCTTTTTCAGTTCTTTTGGTAGTTCTTCAGGGTTAAATACCGCAAATGCCTCAGTAATCTCAGGTTCCATATTAGCCATAGTCATTTTATACAGTACATCTTCATCAGGGGTCTCAAATGCTATACCACCAGGAGTGCAAAATATGGTGCAATTCATTTTGCACAGTAAATCTCTTCCTAACAAATTTACAGGTCTTGAATCACACATAACAAAGCGGTGCATTTCAGAAAATTTCCCTATGTTAAGTTT
The DNA here is from genome assembly GCF_964204655.1 of Triturus cristatus. Classification (NCBI taxonomy): domain Eukaryota; kingdom Metazoa; phylum Chordata; class Amphibia; order Caudata; family Salamandridae; genus Triturus; species Triturus cristatus. The sequence continues at coordinate 1,040,742,716 of NC_140585.1, forward strand.
TACTGGTTCAGTGGGATATGTTTTAATCTGTCTGTTGGATACTCGGACTACTTGGATTGTTTCGTCCGAGAGAGGAAGATTTTTAACATCAGCTGACCTGACAGTTGAACGAGTAGCACCAGTATCTACTAGGAAAGTAATATTTTCATCATTTACCTTTCCATCCACAAAAGGACCTGTCTGGTCTACTTCTAGAGTTGCGCCAAGTATGCACTCTTCTTCCTCCCCTCGGCACCGTCAATAGCTTTCTTCTGACTCACTCTCATCGCATTGTAATCAATACTGCGAAACAGTACTAGCGCGCGGCAGCTTAGTTACCTGTTCTTCGCTGTAGAATCCTGTCTCATTACTGTATTTCTGAGGATTTACGCTCTGCGGAAAGACGGTTTTGGCACCGGATTCTGTTGGGCAACAACCTGCTGCTGTCGCTGTGGTTGACAACTCACCTCTTTCTGCACCTGCGAATTCAATGATGCATTATCACCATTAGCACTCGGGGGAAATTTACACTCGGTTTTCCAATGCCCTATTCTTCCGCAACTATGACATGGCCATTTCTTTTTGGCTTCTTCTATATTAAATTGTTCCTTTCCTTTTCCAACATTAAATTTAGGTTTCATACCTGCACCATTTGCCTGTTCAATCAATTGAGCTTCCTGTCTTTCTGCCACTTTTACCTGTGCCCACACAGCCTTTTCATTTAACTTACGCTGTTTGGCTTCAATTTCATCACTAAAGTATTCTGCATGTCTTAGGACTTCATCTATTTTCTTATTTTGCCAGTCCACTGTATGCTGTTTAATCATTTCACTAATTTCTGGACGCAGCCCATATACAAATTGGTATACAAAGTGACTTAAATCTTTTTCACTCAAATTTTCATCACCACTAAACTGCTTAAAGGCGAGTATTACCTTTCATAATAAGCATGTACCGATTCTTTAGCTTCTTGATGAGTTCGGTCAATTTTTACCCAATCAGTCTCCTTGGGAGGTACTTTGTTTTTCAGAAAGGTAAATTACCTGTTCATATTTTTTCATTACTTCAGGATCAGGGGCACCAGTTTTTGGGTCTCTAGGATACTCTTGTGTAGGCCAGCTTATCATAATTTTACATTCTGTCCATAAATCTGCTGGTACTATTATGTCAAAAAGACTATTTAAATCAATCCATAAAACTTTTGATAATTTTACAAACCTATCTACCTGCCTATACCACTCGACTGGCTTCTCGCGTAGTCAAGGAAAATCATTGGTAAATGACAAAATATCTTGTCTAGTCCAAGGGACATGTACATATCCTCCGCCTCGAATTTCTCTCATGGGACATTCTGTTACTACCTTTTCCTTTTCTCTCACTGGGAAAGCTGCAAACGTTTTATCTGAGACATCATCTCGTTTTCGAAACCACCTACTTTTCCATTTATCTACATCTCCCCATTTTCTTAACAAAATGATTATGTCTTTAATCTGAGTTGTTCTTCCTGCGGTATTCAGATTTTCAATATCTTTTTCAGAAAAATCCACTCTGTATGGTTTTTGTAAAGCCTTTACTCTTTCAAAGTCTATACCCATTTCATTTGCCACTTCTTCTAGTCTTTCGTGTAGATGCCTTGCTCTCCAGGTTATACTTTTACATAAAAATAATAATTCCTCATCCTGATAAGCTTTTAACTTCTCCATGGGGATACTCCCTACAATTAATTCTTCCAAAACAATCTTCAGCTTGGCCACATCTATAGATTGGGATTCTGTATCTTTCCGCTGTAAACTCCTTAACCATTCACTCAATTCTTCTGAAGTAGGTCCTACAGGATATTTCTCTGAACTCTTTGGTGATCCTGGGACTGATTCTGTCGTTATTATTATTCTATCCACTAAACTTTGATTTACTGTCAAATTCTTAGGCGTACTTTGTTCTGAAATGCCTGCTGTTTGTCTCCATGGGTTCTCATCTGAATATTTTTCTGGCCTCTCGGTCTGTTTTTTACTGTTATAAGGAATCGTCAGATAATGCTCACTATCCTTCTGTTTATCAAAAATAGGCATTACAGGTCCTATAGTTACAGGAACGGTTACGGCTTTCAAATCTTTGGTCAATTCCCTAATCTTTTCAGTTAATTCTAAAGTGGTTTTTGCTAGTTCAGCTGAATTTTCCTTACCCATTTTACCATGTTGTGTTTTCTCTAAAAGGATTGTTTCTTTCTACTTCTTGTGGTACTGATTCAAATTTTATATTTTGTGAAGTCTCTCTCATTGGGGCACTTGGTGTCAATAATGTGGAATCTGATTGATATGGGGGTGGATTTTTATAAAACATGTCATCAAGAACATCATCCTCCGATTCATGCACACCATGTCCTCCTGACTCTGTATTATTTCTCTTTTCCATACATTTTCTATTGCTAATCTCTTCAGCACTTCTCACAGGAAACTAACCCTCAGTCATATTTGCGCTTCGCCAACTCCTCATTCTATCATCATGATTCTCCTGTCCATATGATCTACCAAACATATATTTGTACCTTCTGCCACTACTCTTCTGTTCTCTGTCATGCATCTCGTCTTCCCATTCTGTCAATGCTTCAAACTGTATTGGTCTAGGTCTCGGTTCTAGATTCATCATTCTCTCTCTCAAATTTCTCAAAACCGCTAAATTAAATGAACCATGTTCCGGAAATGCTAAGACTCCATCATCTTTTGTATACTTTGCCCAATTGTCCAACTAAATACATGTGTGATATCCGTATTTTGCGTTTGCGATTTTGGTGGGGGAAGCAACTGTCCCTCTCTAGTCACAATCGGTTTGTCCTTTTTAAATAAGCTCTTTATTTTTCCGAACCAGGACTTTTTCCCTTTTTCTGGTGGATCGTAATACATCATTTTCTCTTCCGTGTATTGCTAGATTTTCCCTACGACTATTCTGTTGTTATTCTCCAATGGTAGCGCGACTCACACTAACGCACCAATCAGGAGCGTCTACGTCACCCTGTAATTCTCCACTCTCAGTGCGGCATACACTAACGCACCAATCAGGAGTGTCTACGTCTCTTACTGACTGGCCAATCCCAGCACGGTCTTTCTGACGTCAGCTTTTCTCACTACTCCTGCTTCTGCTGACCCCTCCTTTACAAAATTTATCGGCAAACTTTGTACATTCACTTTTTTACTAAAATTCTGTTAGTAACGACATAAAAACGCCACCATTATCTGTTTCACTAACAAAAGAATAGTTAATGACTTTTCTTACAAGAATTCCGTCTTTCCAGAGAGCAGCGATCAATCTGCCCTACTACGTAATCGTTACTTCCGTTGATAAAGTAGCACTTCCCTCTACCTTACTCTTCTAACAAGCATTAGCTAACTGTTTCTCTAGAATTAAGACACCTAGTTGGAGACTCTCTGCTCCTGAGAAATAAAACCAGAGTTTCACAACCTGAATGCTATTTCATTCACGCACTTTCATACAAAAAATGTAGTTAATTCACACAGAATTCTGTCTTTCCGAGAACAGCGAACAGTCTGCCCTACTACAGAATTATTACACTTGTTAATAAAGTAGCACTTCCCTCTACTTTATCCTTCTAGCAAGCTTAGGGAACACCTATTACCTTTCAGTGATAAGCGTAATCAGAGTGCCTTTTGGACACCTGGTTCCTAAGACCAAAATTTCACAGGTGACCTTCGCTATCATACATTTCTCTCATACAGAAAATGGCCCTAGCAGTAATACACGACGATGTTACCAAATCGAACCCAGACAATGCGTCGTGCAACTCCAATCGTCACACGTTTTCCCCGTGTACCTACAGGGAAACAACAATTTCGTCTTTCCCGAGAGCAGCGAACAGTCTGCCCTACTACGGAACCGTTTCAAACTTCTAACTTCCTACATCCCAGAAGCCGTCAAACAACATAGAACTCAACTCAACTCAACATAGAGTGTTAATACATAAACCAATTCTTATCCACAATCAATAATCAATAAGCAATTTACAAGCAATAATCACCAAACCAATACAATAATAACCATCATACTGCTACCAGAAAAACTGATCCAGCGCAAGACTGGGAAAATGGGGAACAACATATACCGATATCCTTCCTGCGTCGCAGACCCATCGTCATGCACACTCATTCATACATGCATTCATTGGTGGGGCTGATAACACCAACTCACACACTTCACCATTCACGAATCTACACACACAGGAGGGATGAGTAATTCAAGCGCTGGACATGTGTGGGGAACACCTTATAACCTATAGGGAGAGAAGAATTATTTCACAAAATATACATTAGCATTCGTCGCCTATAGATCCCTATTCTCAAACATCAAGGCACTCCACCCACTTGGCCGGCGGACCAATTAGTTGGATTGGTTGATGGTGATTTAGAACCAGCTAAAAACACATTTTAAGAATCAGAATCCTTATTACCCTTAATGAAAAACCACAAACTCATATTTCCTTTTTAATCAATTTTTGTTTATCTAAATTTTCATAATGATTTATATTTGCATTTGTCTCGTCAAAGTTTAGATTTTCTAGATCAATTCAAGTAAATCGCAGAACCTCATATTTACCTAATCTGACTATATGGGATCCTCAAATTCATTGGCTCTGCATAACCGAGTCTGTCGCAAATTGTCCGAATAAATCAGGCCAAAGCTCAAAGTCCAAAGTCCTCTGCTCGGCACGTTACAGTTCCCAATATATCAAAGGACCAGAAATCATGCAAGCATCTATCGTAGCCCGTGGATTTGGAAAAAGTTTGCAGTCATCAAGCGGTCGGGCAACATCTGGACTATCAAGAAAAAGGCATCGCAGTTAATTCAGAGAGGGGCTAGCGTTTTTCCTCACTATCCTTTTATAATAAAAACCAGGTTAACATGATACATTTTTAGGACAAGAACAGTGGTGATTGGCTGGTTGGGATCGTCCGATTCTTATTCCCAGATTCTCAGTACAGTTCGAGGGGTGAGGTCACTAGTCCGCTCTTGTATCGGCTTGTTCAGGTTTACTGTAAGGTTGATTGTTCCCTTATATTGGCTGACCACCAAATTCTCATCCTTGACCAGGAATATGATGAGTAAAGGTCGCTAAGAAGTTCAAGATACTGTTCGTACATGCGCAGTTGACTCTGCGCCTCATGAGACGGTGGCCACTTCTGTGTGCGATGTCTGCGGCCATTTTAGATTAGGTCCATATGTCAACTTAAGCGAAACAAACAAAAAAGGAATAATTAATTCATAGAAATGGTGATTCTAATGTTAACCCCTTACTAATCCCTCTATGTGCTTGTATTTATCTAGCATATAGCGACATTTAAATCCATTATATTCACCTTTTCTGATCCTCCACGACGATGCAATGTCACAAAGAAACATATCATGCGATATTCTATTACCACATATATTAGTTATTAATATGCGTACAGATTTTAGTTATAAAAATTATTTAGGCATGCAAATAGCAAATCCCATGTGTAGTTTATGTTTTTATAATGTTGATTATTATACATGCAACACTTGTTTAAAAATATTATAGTTAATAGATTATATAATTAGTATTTTCATGCAAGAATAGAAGAGGTATACAAATTTTACACTACCTGCTCCATCATGACCTACGAGATGCTGATGCTATGCTTAGATGCTGCCCGATTTTGCTGCAATCTGACTGAAGAATCCAACACTAGGGAAATTCGCGGAACAACCGAGGTGGCACATCTAGGAAGGGGTCCGGACGAGCCCGAGCCGGAGAGAGTAGCACCAGAGAGGGGTGTAACGCTGGCATTACACTAGAAGAGGTCACCTTCCCGGTCCTGAATCGGTCTTGAATCCTTGACATTCTGATGTTGGGGTCCTCACACCATTCTAGGTAAATATAACTGTGGGGTTAAATGCTCGGTATTTGCTCTCTATTCTCTCTCTCCTCAGGTGCTGTCCTTGCAAGAATTTGATTAATGCAAAATTGATTATAAACTAACTGTACTATTTTTCCTGATGGAAAATTCTGGTATATCTATATGTATTCTGATTTGACTCACAAAATTATTAATTCAGATAAACTTTTAAAACTCCTTGTGAGTCTGTGGTTCTTTAAATAAAAGTTAAATGTATTATTGTATTTCCTCCCTATTCTAATCTACTACTAGATCTTTCGAATATGCATTTACTCAGGAGACAGGAATGGTAAGAATACTGGGGTAAAGGTTTCCTAGGGTAAAATAAAATTGATGACCAGCGGATATTTGCTAGCTCATTGAGTGTATGAATGTATATGGGCCCAATTGAATGTTGTGTGTATAAATTGAGTGTATGAATGTATATGGGCCCAATTGAATGTTGTGTGTATAAATGTGTAGAGCTGGTAAACTCCGCTGCATCAGTTTTACTTGGTAGCAGAGGCATGGTTAGTATAGTTAGTTAGGTGAGGATTGTATTTGAAATTTTGAATTATTGATTTATGTTTAACTAAAACCCGTTTTGTATTGTTTTAATGTTGTCTGGAAATTCCCGGGAATATTCAATAGCAGGTGGTAAGTGGAAGCCACACTGCAGTGAGGTTATTGGTCTGGATCGAGAAAGTGCTGAAAGTTATGCAGGACTAGAAGCACTATGTTAGGGAATAATTTCTTGTATGATAGTGAGAGTAATTGGTAGTGAGGAGTTCGCTGGTGAAATTTTGGTATTATATTACCTAGAAAGGGTATTACTGAAGGAGTAGCAGGTTCTCTGATGCTTGTGTGAAGAGTAAGCAGAAAAGTTTTACTCGTGTGTGAAGAGTGAGCGGAAGGGTTTCACTCACAGTGAAAGAAATCTTACTATTCTTTGAAGTGGGTCAGACACAATAGCAAATGTTTATACGTTGTTTAATTAATTAAATTTGTGAGAAAATAAGTTTTCGCATTACCTTGTAAAGAAGGGGTCAGTTGAGGGTGCTGCACTGACGTCACTGAGAGCCGCGCTGAGATTGGTTGAAACAGCGGGCGTGTAGTTGATGTGAAATTGTAAAGGAGGGGTCAGTAGTAAGGAGTGATACTGACGTCACAGAAAAAGCCAAGCAAGTATTGGCTGAGCAAGCGAGCAGAGTAGAAGTTGATTGGACTTCAGACTAGAAAACCCGCTGGTATTGGAGACATTTTAGAATTTAAGCAAACATTTGATTGGTCATCAAAATAGAGATCCCGAGAATAATAATAGATAGTGGAGATTGCATGTATGATCCAACATTAACAGGGACTCGCCCAGATAGAAGATTTATAGGGTCTGTTTACGAGCAGTACCATAACAAGCACAAGCACGCAATGTACGGAGAAAAGAGAAAAATGTCATTTATACAAAAAGTTAAGAATTATTTTAAAAAGGACAAACCCATTAAAAATAGAGAGGGGATTCTCATTCCTCCTCCTAATATGCCTGTATCATACATGATGGTGGAGAGAGGCTATCATACCTGTATATGGTTAGAAAATTGGGTAGAATACACAAAAGATGATGGAATATTAGCATTTCCTGAGTACGGAAGCTTTAATGGAAGAATATTGTACAACTTAAGAACTCGGATGAATGAATTAGAACCCAGACCTAGATTGACTCAATATGAGGCTTTAGAAGAATGGGAAATGGAAGCCTTTGAACGTGATAGACCCCGGAGTAACAGGACCTTATGCAAATATTACCCGAAATGTCCCCGAGAGACTAGAGATAGTCAAATGAAACAATGGAGACAGGCCATGGTGGCAGAAGGTTTATATCCTGTGTTAACATCAGAAGAGCAGACAGGAGGTAAATGTACAGGAAAAACCAAGCACTTAACCCTGTTAGGTAGCAGAGAAACAGAAGAGGGATAACTAGAAGACATATTGATGAAAAGCCCTCCGCCTTATAATGGATAGTGCCCCGATGATAGGAGCACCTTTAGTTCCCCAGATAGTACATGATACCACAGACAGGGTACTTCAAGAAAAGGAAAGGGAAGCGATAAATAAAAATGGAGATGAATTGATTCAGAGAATAGCTCAGGTAAACGCTCATCCGAAACCATTGGCCAGTGACAATAGGTCCGGTAGTTCCATTGTATGGAGAAAAATCAAACTGTCCTAAAGTTCCTGTAATAACTACCCCAAGCATAGAACCAAGAAAAGAAAAGATAATGGTAGATGAGCAAGCAAGTGAATGTGAATCAGTAATATCATTGATGGATCTGCCTATAAGAGAGCCGATGATGGAAACCCCGAAGAGAAATTTGCCCAGTTGTTCAAAGGAAGTTAGACTAGAAACATCATCAGGAACTAGAAGTGCCACCATAGTAACCCCAGAAGATATAGAGAGATGGTCTCAAGAAATAGAGAAACCAAAGTCACAGCCAAAATTATTGGACATTTTCAAATTGAGAGTAGAATTGGAAGAAATGGTTGCTGGAAATGTGGGTCTAGACAGATTAAACACATACAGTGAGGAAGAATTACTGTTTATTTGTAGAAGCATTACACGAAATACAAAGGCATTCCATGAAAAACTGACAAATGTGGCATTTGAAATGGGAACCGACATAGGGAAATCAAAAGCTTTACAGAAACCATATAGAGCAGAATTTTCTGATAAGGATTTGGAAAACATGAATGTGTCTGGAAGAAAGTTGCAGGTCAGGGAATTGTTATTTCTGTTGCAAATGTGGGGAGATCTTGAAAGATGGACAGTTAGATGAGCAAAGAAAACGGAAGAAGCACAGGTAAATCCAACGACATCTGAATATGCCATGAGAGAAACAGAAAAAGCTGAAAGGTTGTTTCCGATGAGAGAAGTACCCGGGGGGGGGGGGGTACGTACATGTGACATGGAATAGACAGGATATTTTGTCATTTACAAATGATTTCCCAAAATTGAGAGAGAAACCAGTAGAGTGATACAGACAAGTTGAGAGGTTTGTGAAAGTTTTTATTAAAAGATTTGGATGGCATAGTGGTACCTGCAAATTTGTGGACAGAGTGTAAAATTACAGTAGATTGGCCTAGTGAGGAGTATTCAAGAGATTCAAAGACAGGAGCCCCGTCAGAAGATGTAATAAAAAAATATCACCAGGTGATCACTTTTCTGAAGAGTAAAATTCCCCCGAAAGAAACTGATTGGGTAAAAATAGACAGGACAACCCAAGAGAAAAATGAGTCTGTGCATGCCTACTACGAAAGTCTTTTACAGGTGTTCAAACAGTATAGTGGGTTTGAAAACTTAGAAAACAAAGACATGACTAATTTTGTGTATCGATTTGTGTCTGGGCTGAGATTGGATATATCACAAATGATTAAGCAGCACATGTTATGTTGTCAATCAAAGCCCATTGACGAGATTTTAAAATATGCTAAATATTGTGGGGACGAAATTGATAACAAACAAAAAGCCTTAGAAGAAAAAGTAATGTGGGCTCAAGTAAAATTAGCTGAACAGCAAGAGCTCCAATTAAATAAACAGTCAGAAAATCAAGGAAGAGCACAAGGTCAAGGTGACAATAATGGGGGAAAACCTCGGAGAAGATTGAATCGGGAAGAGGCAAAGAAAAAATTTCCCTGTCACGGGTGCGGGAAGTTGGGGCATTGGAAGAACGAGTGTAAAGCTATACAAGTTAATAATGGCCCGAATCAAAATTTAAATCCACAGACGCAGAATGAGGTGTTAATGAGTCATCAGCAACAGGGTATAGATCTTCAGAGTCAATTGCCACCTGCCCCTAAGTCAAATTTTGTGAGTCAAGCCAAGTACAGTGTGGACGCCGGATTTCCAGAAGGAAGTGGTAAGAAAAATGTTGTAACATCACAGTTTCTTTTGCAGGATCCACTAATTGATTATGATCAGGAATGACGGTGCCTGAGGGGGTAGGAAGGGGAGTGCGTACTTGGCACATCCCTACCGGTAGATCAGTCAGGTCCATACGTGGAAGGTAAAGTGGAAGGAAATTATATCACTTACTTGTTGGATACTGATGCTACCAGGTCTACTGTAAGAACAGCAGACATTCCTAACCTGCCCCTCTCGGGTGAAGACATCCAAGTTGTAGGTGTTTCAAATAAATGAATTAGAACCCCAATCACAGAACCAATGGAGGTGCGAATTGGAAATTTTAAAGAAATGCATAAATTTGTAGTCTGTGACTCAAGCCCTGTAAATTTGCTTGGAAGGGACTTACTGTGCAAAATGAATTGCACCATATTTTGCACACCGGATGGTGTTGCAATACAAACCCCAGATGAAGATGGAGTTTACAAATTCATGTTAGCTAAACAGGGAACATAAGTAAATAAATTATATTCGATGATAACACAGAATGAATTACCTGCTGAAGTCAAACTGACTGTAAATGCAGAAATATGGGATTTTACTGGACAAGAAATAGGATTAATGGCAAATGTGAATCTCGTAAAAGTGACAGTGAAAGAAGGTGCTGTTTATCCGAATACCAGACAATACAAAATGAGTCCAGAAGTAAAAGCAGGTGTTGCAGCAGAGATTGAGCGATTGGTCGAATAAGGCATCTTGAAAGAAATAATGAGTAGCCCTTGTAACTCACCTATAATTGGCATAAAGAAACCTAACGGAAAATATAGGGTGGTTCAAGATCTTAGGAAAATTAATAAGATTGTTGTACCATGCTGCCTAGTAGTGCCTAATCCAGCTGTGATTCTTTATCAGATACCATAGAAAGCAGGATGGTTCACAGTAATCAATTTATGTCGTCAAAGAGACGAAACTCACATTAAACTGTGACCGCTCTGCCGAGAGGCACAAGTACGGTGGTTCTTATCTATTGTTGCAGACAAATCTGTGTGACTAATCAGTATCGGGGCAATTTTTAAAGTTGGGGTATTGTGGTATTGTATTGTGTTTTTATTGTGTCCACTTACTTGCACCATAAAAAAATACTCATCACATCGCTATTGGCGATATTCCACCATTCTAGGGCCATCTTCCGGGCACCATTTTTGTTAGCGCTCCAGTGGCCAAACTCTATTTAATGAGGGGCACGCAAGCGCGCAGCATCAAAGAGACGAAACTCACATTAAACTGTGACCGCAGAACGCTCTGCCAAGAGGCACAAGTACGGTGGTTCTTATCTATTGTTGCCGACAAATCTGTGTGACTAATCAGTATCGGGGCAATTTTTAAAGTTGGGGTATTGTGGTATTGTATTGTGTTTTTATTGTGTCCACTTACTTGCACCATAAAAAAATACTCATCACATCGCTATTGGCGATATTCCACCATTCTAGGGCCATCTTCCGGGTGCCATTTTTGTTAGCGCTCTAGTGGCCAAACTCTATTTAATGAGGGGGCACGCAAGCGCGCAGCATCAAAGAGACGAAACTCACATTAAACTGTGACCGCAGAACGCTCTGCCGAGAGGCACAAGTACGGTGGTTCTTATCTATTGTTGCCGACAAATCTGTGTGACTAATCAGTATCGAAGCAATTTTTAAAGTTGGGGTATTGTGGTATTGTATTGTGTTTTTATTGTGTCCACATACTTGCACCATAAAAAATACTCATCACATCGCTATTGGCGATATTCCACCATTCTAGGGCCATCTTCCGGGCGTCATTTTTGTTAGCGCTCTAGTGGCCAAACTCTATTTAATGAGGGGCACGCAAGCACGCAGCATCAAAGAGACGAAACTCACATTAAACTGTGACCGCAGAACGCTCTGCCGAGAGGCACAAGTACGGTGGTTCTTATCTATTGTTTGCCGACAAATCTGTGTGACTAATCAGTATCGGGGCAATTTTTAAAGTTGGGGTATTGTGGTATTGTATTGTGTTTTTATTGTGTCCACTTACTTGCACCATAAAAAAATACTCATCACATCGCTATTGACGATATTCCACCATTCTAGGGCCATCTTCCGGGCGCCATTTTTGTTAGCGCTCTAGTGGCCAAACTCTATTTAATGAGGGGCACGCAAGCGCGCAGTGCACGCGCGAAGCGGGCACGCAGATGGCGCGCCAGAGGCGCGCCAGAGGCAAGCCCGTCTGCGCCCGTCAGCGCTCCGGCCGCGCTTAGCGCCAGTAATGCTGCCCTAAATGGCACAGGCAGGCTCTACTACTCCAGAGACATACTTTTAAAACTGGGCAATAGGCAGCAGGGGGACCATCGGCAGGTCTTATCATGTGGCTTGATCAACAGCAGGTCTCTGATCAAGCACTACCAAGATGTCAGTAACCTGCTGGAGGATTTAGATCTCGACTTATTGTTTATAACAGAGACCTGGGTAAACCCGGACTCCTCGGTGGAGCTAGGACTTGCATGCCCTGTCGGCTACAAGATTCTTCTGAAACCACGCTTGAAGGGGAGAGGAGGTGGGGTAGGGATAATCTTCAAGAAGAAGTGGGACTGTGCCCCACTACCGATTAAAGACATAGCAGGATATGAGATCCTGGGCTTTTCCCTACAGGAGATCAAGGGAAGAATGCTGACTGGTATGGTCTGTTATAGGCCCCCGGGAATGGACTCTAATCATCAGGCCCTATTGGACACTATTGTCGCCTTGGTCTCTACACACTCTAGACTGCTGCTTCTGGGGGATTTTAATCTCTGGGAGACAGGGAGCCTAGGGAATCACTTACAAGCCCTGAGTCATACCTGTGAGAACTGTGGCCTCCACCAGCTTATTCAACAAACTACGCATAAAGGAGGCCATACGCTCGAAACAGAGGTACTCAGCATTTCTCCACTAAACTGGACTGATCATTTCTTAATACAGTTCAGGATGACTTTACAAGGAGACAAAGCGGTAGGGAAAAATCAAGCTAACTATAGGTGGGGGAGGGACTGGGCTAAGCTCTCCAAAAAGGGCACAGCCCCTCTTTTCTCAAGACGGAACCTGTTTGATCCAGAGGAGGTGCCTGGAGAGAACTATAATAGATATTGTAACTCCATTAACCAAGTGTTGGAGGGATATATACCAAACAAAAAGCTCAGAATGCGTAGAACTCTGTCGGCCCCTTGGTTTAGCGAGGAGCTTAAAGTGCTGCGTTCAGATCGCCGACAGGCCGAAAGAAGCTGGCGCAGGTTGTACTTAGAAACAGACAAATTAGCTCTAAAAATAATACAAGCTCAACATAAGATGGCTATTAGGGAGGCCAAGTCGCAATTCTACGCTAGTTCCATTCTGCAGGCATCTAATGGAACTAAGGCCCTCTTCAACATCGTAAGAGACCTTAGTAATCCTGGGTGTCTGGCTAGCACAGTTCAGCCATCACAAAACCTGTGCAATGAAATTGCCACATTTTTTATTGATAAAGTCAATAATATTGTGGGTGGGTTTGATCAGAGTGTCATCGAGATCCTCCCGACTATCGTAGATATCAGGAGAGATAACTCTTTGAGCGATTTCCAACCCCCCACGGAGGACTCCTTCAACAGCATAGCGCGGGAGATATCATCTGGGTCACCCCTTGACCCCCTTCCTCATAAGATCTGGAAGGAATTTGGCCGACCTATTCCCGGATCTGTGGCAAATCTGCTGTCAATCCCTGAATGAAGGAATTGTACCAAGTGGTTGGAAGCAGGCGATAGTCACCCCTATTGTAAAAAAACCTTCCTTAGATCCATCGCTGCCAGCCAACTTCCGTCCCATATCCCTCCTACCATTTCCAGTTAAAATCTTGGAAAAATTGGTCAGCAAGTCCCTGTCTAATTTCCTGGAAGAAAATCTGCTCTTGGATAGGGACCAGTTTGGGTTTCGGCAAGGGCATGGGACGGAAACCGCGTTGACGACCGTCCTGGACAAACTTTGAATGCGAGCCGACAGTGGCAGCTCCTCAGTGTTGGTGCTGTTGGACATGTCGGCCGCTTTCGACACGGTTAGTCACGCGGTTTTGCTGGCAAGATTGGAAGGTTTGAGGGTGATGGGCCGTGCCTTGGAATGGTTACAATCCTATTTGACTGACCGTCAACAGGCAGTGACCTTGACACCATTTGTCTCCCCCTGGTCCTCGGTATACCATGGAGTGCCTCAGGGCTCAGCAATTAGCCCAATCCTCTTTAATGTCTATTTAGGGCCCCTGATCCCTTTAATAAAATCTCATGGGATTGAAATGGTTAACTACGCGGACGACATTCAGCTCATGTTCTCCACGGAAGGAGAGCACGCAGTCTCTCTGAGCTCTTTTCAGGCATGTATGAGGAAGGTCTCTGACTGGCTGAAGGCCAATTTATTGCAGCTGAATGCTGGGAAAACGGATCTACTGCACTGCTGTGCAGCCAAAATGTCCAAACATCTTCTGAGCGAGTTCCGGCTCAGACCGGAGGACGCCCCCATAGCTGCAGTAAAAACAGTCCGTAATTTGGGGGTCATGGTGGACGAAGACCTTCAGCTGCAATCTCAGGCTAACAAAACAATCAGTACCTGTATTGCCCTGATGAGAGCTCTTCGCCAAATTCTCCCACTACTCCCTAACGAGGCCAGGTCCCTGGTGGTCCAGAGTGTGATCCTGAGCAGACTGGACTATTGTAATTCACTGTACCTGGGTGCTCCCCACTACATTGTACAGGATTTACAAAGAATATAGTCTATGGCTGCCAAACTGGCCCTCAGGAGACAGCGTGATTCATCTGTAATGCTGGCACTAAGGGGCCTCCACTGGCTGCCTGTTAAAGATAGAATCAATTTCAAGTCGCTGGTCACGGTTTAAAAAGACATACATAACACTGGCCCGTTACCATTGCGCGAACGTTTCTCCTGGTATGAACCAAAGAGACTCCTCCGGTCCACTAGCCAAAGCCTGGTATCTGTCGCCAGAGTAAAACTTGCCAGGATGGGTGGCAGGGCTTTTAGTACGGCGGCAGCCAGCCTCTGGAATAAGATTCCCCAAAAGCTGTGCCAGGCCAAAACGCTTCTGGCTTTCAGGAAAGTACTTAAGACATGGCTTTTTCGCCAGGAATAGGTGGCATCGATCCTGACCACTGGCTATTCGTTCTGCTTGCTTCATGTCATCACAGTCTCTCAGCGCCAGGATACCCGTAGGGTGGCAGATGCGCTATACAAAAACTTATACAATACAATACAATACAATACATTCTTTTCCATTCCATTGCATCCAGATAGCAAGTTTTTATTTTGGTTCAAATTTGAAGAGCATGTTTACGTCTGAAATCGTGTGCCTCAAGGGTACACTGAAAGTCCTTCAATCTTTAATCAAATTCTTAAAAGAAGCCTTGAATCTCTTGTATTGCCCAGAAAGTCAGTCCTGGTGCAGTATATTGACGACCTATTGGTGGCGTCAAACACTCGAGATGACTGTGTTACTGATTCAATTGCATTGTTAAATCATTTGGCAAAAGGTGGACATAAAGTGTCCCCCGAGAAACTACAGTTTTGTAAGAACTCAGTCAAATACTTAGGACATCAAATAGAAAGAGGAATTAGAAGAGTGACCTATAAAAGAATCAGAATATTAAGACAAATGCAGTTGCCACGAACCCAAAAAGAAATAAGAATGTTCCTTGGAGTTGTAGGGTATTGTAGGCAGTGGATTGTAGGGTTTGCTTTACTAGCCAAACCCCTGATACAAATGACCAGAAAGAGAGCAAAAGATCCTATAGAAGGGATGATGAAAGTATTGGATCTTTTAGAAAATTACGGGAGTGTTTGTGTGAAGCACAAGCTTTAGGAATACCAGACAATTCAAAAGAATTTGCATTATTCTGTTATGTGCGGGGTAATTGTTCACTTTCAGTTCTGACACAGGACATGGATTAATGAGAAGGCCGGTGGCATATTTTTCTGCTACCTTGGATCCTGTGGCCTGTGCATTACCAGGTTGCCTGAAAGCTGTTGCTGCAACTTGTGTAAGTATAGAACAGAGTGAGTCAATTGTAATGAGACACCCTGTCCAGGTGTACGTTCCTCATGCAGTGGTGATTTTAATGACCAGAACCCGAACGCAGTACCTTACTCCCAGTAGGCTGACAAAATATGAAAGAATAATACTGGGGGCTGAAAACGTGACAATAGTGAGGTGTACTCTTCTTAATCCAGCCACCTTACTACCTGATTCTTACGAAGAAGAAGTGAAAGATGAGGTTGAGCATGAATGTCTTGATGTGACTGAACTTAGCAGCAAGCCACATCCTGACATACAAGAGGAACCCTTGAAAAATTCAAGACAATGAGCTGTTTGTAGACGGCTCATGCATGCGACATGAGGAGGGAGGATTGAGTGCTGCTTACGCTGTATGTACATTAACTGGAATAGTCGAAGCATCCTATTTACCAGAGGTCAGATCTGCACAAGTAGCTGAATTGATTGCTTTAATTAAAGCATGCAAAATTGGGAAAAAGTGGAGAGTAACCATATTCACGGACAGTCAATATGGTTATGGGGTTGTGCACAATTTTGGCCAACTGTGGATGCAGAGGGATTCCCTGACTTCCACAGGGACCCCCATTAAAAATGGAATTTTCATGAAAGAATTACTTGAGGCAATTCAATTACCAAAAGAGGCGGCTGTGGTTAAGTGTGCTGCTCACCAGTCAGGAGACGACTATGTGACAGCCGGGAACCGATATGCTGACCAGGTGGCCCAACACTGTGCAAGGCATAAAATTCTCTTAAACAAGCAAATCGAAACTTGTGGAATCAGCTGCCAACTTATGCTACTTGCAGGAGTGGGAACCTGGGAGGAGGTGAAAGATCTGCAGGATGCCGTAGACATAAGAGAAAAGTAAGAGTGGGTGAAAATAGTATGTCAAAGAAGGGCAGTAGATGGTGTGTGGGTTTGTTATGATGGCAGACCAGTTATGCCAGACAGTTTGCTTGCACCAATGGCTAGAATGTACCATGGAGACACACATGTGGGCAGAGATGCAATGATCCGACTTGTCAGACAAGATTGGTTTAACGCGAAGTTCAGGAATGTAGCAGACAGCCTTTGCCAAAGATGTTTAATATGTCAACAAATGAACCCTGGCAGGAAAACTGTGGTCTGTATGGGAAAAATCAGAAAGGCAGAGGGTCCTTTTGTAAGACTTCAATTAGATTGCATTCAACTGCCTGCTTGTCGAGGGCTGAAATATGTACTTGTCATAGTTTGTTTATTTTCAAAGTGGGTAGAAGCATACCCGACCCGAAGAAATAACAGCTTGACAGTGGCCAAACTGTTATTGAGAGAACTCATCGCTAGATTTGGTTTTCCAGTAACGATTGAATCAGACAGAGGGTCTCATTTTAATAATGAAATAATTCAACTAATTTGTGAAGCATTTAAAGTCAAACAAAAATTGCACTGCGCCTACCGTCCAGAGGCTTCTGGAGTGGTAGAACAATTAAATGGCACAATAAAGTCAAGACTCAGAAAGGTGTTGGCATCCACCCCACTGGAATGGCCGGATGCTTTACCTCTGGTTCTGATGGGACTCAGAAGTATTCCTGCCAAAAATACTGGATTGAGTCCCCATGAGATACTCATGGGAAGAGCCATGAGACAGGCATGTGTACCAGGACACAAGCTGTTGAATATAACTGATGACTTGGTTTTGGAGTATTGCAAAGACAGAGTGCGTTCTATCTCTCATCAGGTTGGGGAAGATGCTTTCAACAGACAGCTGAGCCAATCGCATGATCTGAATCCCAGTGACTGGGTAGTTGTGAAGAATCACACTCAAGAATCGTGCCTAGCACCAAGGTGGGACAAACCACATCAAGTTATATTGACTACTTCAACAGCTGTAAAGTGCGCAGGATTGCCTAATTGGATCCATGCGAGTCATACCAAAAGGGTACCAGCTCCTGAAGAGGAAGAGTTTCAATTGAAACAAGAAATTGATGGTGCTGAAGGTTGTGCAGCTGAAGAACTTCTGATAGAAGATCCTGATGTAGCTGCCCAAGAACTACCAAGCACTTACCAGGACAATTGGATCCCAGTGGTGGACATACCTGAAGTACTTAAAAGGAAATAGGAGTCAAATACAGTTAGACAGACAGGAAAAGATTGAGGACCAGACAGGAATAGAAGAACTCGCTCAGAAGAGTAGGGAAACAGCTGATAGGGAGCCTGAGCAGGAACAGCTAAGGAAAGAACAATATACTCAGACAGAAGAAACTCAAAGCCCCATTCCTGAGTCTGAGGAGGGACAGCTAGTGTTTAGAGAAAACGTTCAGGCAGAAGAAGGTAAAGATGTCAAAAGACCTGAACAGGACCAGATAGGCATAGAAACGCAAGTTCAGGATACAGAAGAAAAAACAGACATCACTAATCCTGAACAGGGTCAGATTGAGGTAGATGAACCCATCCAGGCAGAACAGGCCAAAACAATAAGCCCTGGACAAGGTCAGATAGAGAGAAAATCTGAAGACGAAGCTGATCAAGTTGTGCCAAAATCAAATGAAAATAAAAGGAGTCTTGAAGAACCTGGCAGTGCAGTGAAGTTTAAGAAAAGTCGAAAAGGTGATAATTGGCCAAGAATTATTAAGAGACTGAGATACCGACTTAAGACAATCAGTGAAGAACCTGATCAAGTAAATGAAGTAACTAGTCAATCTGGACCTTCTGCAGCAACGACAAAAAGAAGGAGTCAAAGATTGATGACATTGAATAACATGTTCAAGGGTTCTGAGTGGACATATGTTATTCTTGAAGACTTTGAAAACCTCGACTTAAATGAAGAAAGTGATGAAGAGCTGAATGTTGAACAAATCGAGGAAGAAGTGAGACCGACTTGAAAGAGAGAAGACGCTTAAGGTGTTATCTCATACCAGGTTCTGAAATAAAGAAGAGAAAAATCTTCTTGTCCAAAAATGTCTGATAATAAAGTTGCTGGAAAACCAAAACAAAGCTGTATAAAGAAGTGTCGTAGGATCTGTATATGTAGTTTAATAATAGTCCTCATAAAATGGATGATATTAGCAATAGCTATTCCCTACCTGATGGTTACTGACAAACAGAATAGTACTAACGCACGTACAGAACTTCCAAACATTAAGGGCGATAGAGTAGACTTAGAAACACCAGATGAGCTAGATTTACACCACACTATAGATAAGAATGAACCTAATTTAAATGTATTTGCAAATCTCTTAGTACATTATGTAGAAACTATGGAAGTTAGTGATTGCTATGTGTGCATGAAATTGCTAAATACCGTAGCCGAAGGGGTAACTTATCATCATTTACCCTTGACATATGGTATTTCATGTATTTTATTAGCTAGTTTTTTCTATAGAACTGGAAACTGCTGTATTATTATTCAAATGTATATGTAATGTTTTCAGAAGTTCCCATGCGAAAGAGCATGAACCCTGTCCTTAGTACAAGAGACTCACAATTCATGGGTGAATATTTCCTAACAATGAAGACAATAGATATAGCTAATGCACATAAACGATGTAACTTAACCTGTAAATTGCATGAAGAAGAAAATACATTTTTGAATTTAGTAGAACATAGGAGACAGGATTTCCAAAGAAGGGCCTCTGAACCGAAACCTCAGATACCTAAATGGGCTGAAATGGAAGACCTTTTAGTAACTGGCAAGACTCATGCTGCTATGTCTCTGGATTTTGAAAAGAAAGGGAAAATCTGTCTCCATAGACTTAAAACAGAATATAACAACGTATTTATTGGTTCCAATGAATGTGAACATAATTTCTTAGTAATTGGGGGTTGGGGACTAAAAGAAGGAACTGATCCAGTATTTCCTGGAATTTATTATATTTGTGGAAACAAAGCCTATTTTAGGTTGCCTGATCACTGGTATGGGAGATGCTATTTTGGAATAGTATTCCCTAAATTCTATCATGTTAAAAGAATCACTGGAAGCAATAATGACAGTAGTAGACTAACCAGATATAAAAGAGCTAGTTTTTCTGAAATAGTAGGTGATATATTTGGTGCATTGATACCTTCAGTGGGGGTTCTGCTGAATTCTCGAAAAATCTGTCAATTGTCAACAGTAGTTGATCGGTTATCTACTGACACTGCTGGAGGATTTTTACTGATCAATACAGAGTTAGTTGCTGTTAGATCTATGGTTTTGCAAAATGGACTTGCCCTTGATATCTTATTAGCAAAAGAGAGCGGAGTCTGTGAAATGTTGAGAGCGCAACATTGTTGCTCGTATATACCTGACAAAGGTGTAGAGATTGGAAGATATATTAAAAATATTACACATCTGGAAGAAGAACTGAAACCATTGGAGGTTGACAGTGTATGGAAGAAAATAGCAAACAGCTTTTCCACTATCAGTAGTTGTTTTTCTAACATAGTTAAGAGTATCTTAGGTCAAATATTATTGCCAATTATGGGCATAACATTATTAGTTTTGATGATAATGTATTGTCGCAAATGTAGTGGAAAAAGAAAGAGTTATGAAGTTAATGAGAAGGGTAAGAAAAGAAAATGAGAAGAAATACGACTTGAAGAATTGAAGGGAAATATCTACAAAAGAATGAAAGGATCACAATTTAAAAAAGATAAAGGAAGAAATAAAAGATTTGAAGACATCGAAATGGTAGAATGCTAAAGTTGGCATCTGATTTAATAAGAGCTAGTGATGGCATAAAATGCCATCAGAGAGGGGATTGATGGAGCAAGGTTTTGTATAAAAAGAAACTTGCTCGTATGCAATCCTCTTGAATAACCTGTAACATTGTAACCAACCTGTCTGAATACTAATTTTGCATCACATTTTACATTTGTATCTAGGGGAAGCTTTTCTATGTATTCTACTAACCAGTAACCCGCATGTGTCTACTTCATCTAAGTAGTATGACGTCTTCTGTCGCTTGGGGGGAAAACTTTGCAGCTGCGCAATAGCTTTTAATATGGCTGCTCGAAACCTTCGCACTAAAGCACATGCTGAGCTGCAACTAACCTATGCAAGTTTTACTAAACTATTAATGCAAAAGATCTATTAACTAAATAGGGTTAGAGTAGAAATAGGGAATTCATTTAAGTTTGTATTCTAACGTGTTCTTCTTTGACTTTATTAATAGTTCATATTTGGGCTTTGGAGGGTGACCGCGTCTCTGTTTCCTTGTGCTTCTACACATGCGCAATGTCTGCTTGTCCTGAAACAAATGAGGTTATTGACTGGCTGCCAAACCCTAAGCCCAGCAAGGACATGGGAAGAACAACTCTTGACCCTACGAGAGGAAGAAGATGCAACATTGTATTACAGACTTATCGATCCACATATGAAATGCTTTTGGGAATAAAGCTTGTGGGTATTAAAATTAAGGGGCGGGGAGCTAGACAATAGAACTAAAGAAAATTATTGCACTTAGTATGGTGTGATGTCCTCACCCCACTGTTTGGCCCAATCAAATTGTGGGTGAACATGGAATTGAAACATTTGCCGGTGGATCATAAATTTGAATTGGTATAACAGAAGTAAGTTCTAGATAGTTAGACACACTTGACCTACGAGATGCTGATGCTATGCTGAGATGCTGCCCGATTTTACTGCAATCTGACTGAAGAATCCAACACTAGGGAAATTCACGGAACAACCGAGGAGGCACATCTAGGAAGGGGTCCAGAGGAGTCCGAGCCGGAGAGAGTAGCACCAGAGAGGGGTGTAGCGCTGGCGTTACACTAGAAGAGGTCACCTTCCCAGTCCTGAATCGGACTTGAATCCTTGACATTCTGATGTCGGGGTCCTCACACCATTCTAGGTAAATATAACTGTGGGGTTAAATGCTCTGTATTTGCTCTCTATTCTCTCTCTCTCCTCAGGTGCTGTCCTTGCAAGAATTTGATTAATGCAAAATTGATTATAAACTAACTGTGCTATTTTTCCTGATGGAGAATTCTGGTATATCTATGTGTATTCTGATTTGACACACAAAATTATTAATTCAGATAAACTTTTAAAACTCCTTCTAAATCTGTGGTTCTTTAAATAAAAGTTAAATGTATTATTGTATTTCGTCCCTATTCTAATCTACTACTAGTTCTTTCGAATGTGCATTTACTCAGGAGACAGGAATGGTAAGAATACTGGGGTAAAGGTTTCCTATGGTAAAATAAAATTGATGACCAGCAGATATTTGCTAGCTCATTGAGTGTATGAATGTATATGCGCCCAAATGAATGTTGTGTGTATGAATGTGTAGAGCTGGTAAACTCTGCTGCATCAAGAGTCCCTCACCGGAATGAGGCGAGCATCCTGCATATTAGACTCCCATCGTGAATCTTAACTTTCTAACTCATGAGTCCGGCTTCCAATTGCCTGAACATTCTCAAAAGAGCCGCACAACCTCATATACGAGATGTACAACGTTAATACAGCAGCGCTGGACCCATGACAGATTTTTTAGGATATCCAATAAACATACATTTATATGCTATGAATATACATGAAACTCATTTACATAGTCAATGGTATGCTTTAAAATATGTCTTAGATCTCTATTGGAAACCCTGAGTTAGACGTTCGTCCTATGCTTTCCATCAGAAGAGGTTCTGTGTTTATGCCCTAAGTCTAGTTAATTGTTCGCTTTCATAAACATGGTCCTAATTGCCATTACGACTTACAGAAAAATAGATTTTTCAAACATATTTCTTCCCTCAAACTTTCAATAAAGAATTATCGTTGTAGCTAAAGAATCATTGCTGTAGATGAAAGCTTAGCCCTGAATCCTCCTCCAATGTTGGCTTTCTCCCACCTCTAGGCATTTAATGCAATCCTAACCCGATGTGCCCACCATCTCAACCCATGCACACAAATGACCTTGAATATCATTCAGAAGAAGCAGAATTCTTAGAGGTTCATACATTGCTCGAAAGGACAACAAGATGTAGGGTTTCAAGAACAATAAAGAATAAAATGGGAACTCATCCCAGGAAGTCACACTTCCTTTCTCCTGGAGGTGTTTTACACTCTCATGTAAGTAAAACAAACCAATTTCTCATTGTTTTCTCCGATTCCCTCCTTTCCAACAGAGAGATCATTTTACGGATGTATGTCGTTACAACGCACACTTTTACAACGCATGCACTTACAACGCATTTTTTACAACGCACAATCCATTACAACGCATGACATTACAACGCATGACACTACAACGCATTTTTAAAAACTTCCTTTACAACGCATTCCATTACAACGCATACTACCATTACAACGCATACCATTACAACGCATAATATTAAATTGCATTTAAGGTAAGTATTAGATAGTATAGGGGTAAAAATTACTTTTCTAACTCCAGGGGGTGCAACAGTAGGGTAAGTGTTGGATAGTATAGGGGTAAAAATTACTATTCTAACTCCAGGGGGTGCAACAGTAGGGAAAGTGTTGGATAGTATAGGGGTTAAAATTACTATTCTAACTCCAGGGGGTGCAACAGTAGGGTAAGTGTTGGATAGTATAGGGGTAAAAATTACTATTCTAACTCCAGGGGGTGCAACAGTAGGGAAAGTCTTGGATAGTATAGGGGTTAAATTTACTATTCTAACTCCAGGGGGTGCAACTGTAGGGAAAGTGTTGGATAGTATAGGGGTTAAATTTACTATTCTAACTCCAGGGGGTGCAACAGTAGGGTAAGTGTTGGATAGTATAGGGGTTAAAATTACTATTCTAACTCCAGGGGGTGCAACAGTAGGGTAAGTGTTGGATAGTATAGGGGTAAAAATTACTATTCTAACTCCAGGGGGTGCAACAGTAGGGTAAGTGTTGGATAGTATAGGGGTAAAAATTACTATTCTAACTCCAGGGGGTGCAACAGTAGGGTAAGTGTTGGATAGTATAGGGGTAAAAATTACTATTCTAACTCCAAGGGGTGCAACAGTAGGGTAAGTGTTGGACAGTATAGGGGTAAAAATTACTATTCTAACTCCAGGGGGTGCAACAGTAGGGTAAGTGTTGGATAGTATAGGGGTAAAAATTACTATTCTAACTCCAGGGGGTGCAACAGTAGGGTAAGTGTTGGATAGTATAGGGGTAAAAATTACTATTCTAACTCCAGGGGGTGCAACAGTAGGGTAAGTGTTGGATAGTACAGGGGTAAAAATTACTATTCTAACTCCAGGGGGTGCAACAGTAGGGTAAGTGTTGGATAGTATAGGGGTAAAAATTACTATTCTAACTCCAGGGGGTGCAACAGTAGGGTAAGTGTTGGATAGTACAGGGGTAAACATTACTATTCTAACTCCAGGGGGTGCAACAGTAGGGTAAGTGTTGGATAGTACAGGGGTAAAAATTATTATTCTAACTCCAAGGGGTGCAACAGTAGGGAAAGTGTTGGATAGTGTAGTTTAATATTATGCGTTGTAATGGTATGCGTTGTAATGGTAGTATGCGTTGTAATGGAATGCGTTGTAAAGGTAGTTTTTAAAAATGCGTTGTAGTGTCATGCGTTGTAATGTCATGCGTTGTAATGGATTGTGCGTTGTAAAAAATGCGTTGTAAGTGTAGTGCGTTGTAAAAGCTGCGTTGTAAAGGTTGTTCCCCTCATTTTACTCACTGTTAACTTGAAGGGAATAAGAAGATTGAAAAATAAAAACAAATGTTAAGCATTCCAAGGCCTAGTGTATCTTTTCTGCGATAACTAAGTGCTATCAGAAATAAAAACCTATTGACTGTGTCCATGGGGGCTGAGAACAAGACCTATTCGGCAGCCACACACATCACTCAGTCATCCTGCTCCCGAGTACACTGCCCCAGTGCATTCTGGGTTCAGAGGGAATTCGATGCAGTACAGAGACACAGCCTGTGGGCGAGGCCCAGTGCTTGCCTAGTGCATTTTCTGTGCCCAGTATTTACCCTTGTTTCCTGCTGATAGCAGACTGCTGCAGTGCCTCTATAGCACTGGGCACAAGGTGTGCATGTCAGCCACATCCTGTGTGCTCATTAGTCCTGCACTGGTACTGCCCCCCAGGCATTTTCCTTCTCCAAGAAATCCCTATGGATACTTCAATGGAAAAAGTAATTTTTGGGACTCTCCCCCCACCCAAAAGCCCACTTCTACCCTCAAACCGAAGTGGATATATTGTGTTTACGAAACATATAAGGCAGATTTGACAAAACAGTAAGCAACCCAACAATTGTTTTTTCTGGCAGATGTATGCAGTGCTAGGATGCACCAGTAACAACTAGTACTGAGGACCGTGCAAAGCGGGCGATGCTCTTCACACAGCACATACGGGTGCCAGTATAGCGCTGGTTAGGGGTAGTGTTAAAACTAGAGTTACAAAGAAGAGGGCTGTTAGTGCAGCTGCACCCCTAGATCTGTGTCGGACACCCTTGATAGTTAGGGATGTATTCATGATTTATCATTGCATTTATATTTCGGAGTAATGTGTAAACTAGTGACTACAGTAAATATCTAGGTTTATTAAACATAGTTTAAATTATGTTTCAGAAAGATATATTTACTGTATCTTAATGTAACATAGACATTTACAATGGCATCTTTTTTAAATGTTCACTATATATGTATGTGTATGTGTTTATATATATATACACAGACACACACACACACACATATATATACACATTCACTGAAAAAAACAAGGAATTACAGGGACCTTAGTTAGGCTCAGATTTCACTAGTACAAAACCATTGCAATATAGCAGTTATAGTTACCTAAGTTAACTATAATTTACGCTCCTGCAATGCACTGACCTCACATATTATATCAATCATGACATGGTCAGTGACATCGCAGTAGAATTCGCGAATCCGTCGCAAAGATACATGGGGGGCCACGTTGAGCATGGCGATGGATTCTTGAATATTCACATTTGAAAAAAAATGCATTTCTGGGCATGTTCTCTCCACTATGGGTCTCTAACAGACCCCTATGTTGCTCCCAGGGGGTCAGGGTATCTCTACCCTGCCACCTCCACTACATTTCATTTTATTTTTTGCTGCCCAGTAAACCCTATGGTGATTATGTGCTAATAGCTGTGATGGTGACCCATTAGACTAGGGTGAGGAGCTTGCTGCTAGTGCCACACGTATAGATTAGGGACGATGACTGCAGGCAGGAAACAGCTGGCGGGGGGGTAAGCACCCTGCGACATAGCAGGAGCTGACCCTGGGGGATGAGATCCCCAGGGCTATTAATGGCTCCAGGAGGGGGGGACCACACAGCCTCCCTTTTCAAATTGCGGCCGGACCCCGGGGCAATGGCCTGGGGAGAGGGCCCACACAGCCCTCCTTCCCCATTACTAACTTAGCTGGGCCCTGAGGCATGGGGCCTTCATGACCGAAATTGGCCTGGAGCGGGGCTGTGTGCCCCTTCATAATTTATAATAAGGTGGAGCCCTGGGGGATTGGGTTCCTTGGGCCGAAACTGACCCGGGGAGTAGGGCGTGCAGCCTTCCTCCACTTATCAATATCGGCTGGGACCCTGGGGGATGGGGTCCCTGGGGTAAAAATAAGTCTGAGGATGGTGGCCACGTGTTCAAAATACAAAGAAAACCAACCCCTATTAGAAAGATAACTTTGTCAGAGAAAGCGGAGTTGGATTACCTGCTAACTGTGGTGTTAGTTGTTGTCCCTTGGTGCGTGGCGTGGTCCCCGGCAGTTCGTTCGATCTCTGCCCGGACTACAGTTCCCAGCAGCACTTGCGGCGGAACCGGAAGCCGCAGGACACTTTGGCGCGCCTGGAGGCGCTTAAATCACAGCAAAGCCGCTGACAGAGCGGGAGACTTTGTCAGAGAAAGCGGAGTTGGATTACCTGCTAACTGTGGTGTTAGTTGTTGTCCCTTGGTGCGTGGCGTGGTCCCCGGCAGTTCGTTCGATCTCTGCTCGGACTACAGTTCCCAGCAGCACTTGCGGCGGAACCGGAAGCCGCAGGACACTTTGGCGCGCCTGGAGGCGCTTAAATCACAGCAAAGCCGCTGACAGAGCGGGAGACTTTGTCAGAGAAAGCGGAGTTGGATTACCTGCTAACTGTGGTGTTAGTTGTTGTCCCTTGGTGCGTGGCGTGGTCCCCGGCAGTTCGTTCGATCTCTGCCCGGACTACAGTTCCCAGCAGCACTTGCGGCGGAACCGGAAGCCGCAGGACACTTTGGCGCGCCTGGAGGCGCTT
Source organism: Triturus cristatus (assembly GCF_964204655.1). NCBI lineage: Eukaryota > Metazoa > Chordata > Amphibia > Caudata > Salamandridae > Triturus > Triturus cristatus. The sequence continues at coordinate 1,040,769,753 of NC_140585.1, forward strand.
AAATCACAGCAAAGCCGCTGACAGAGCGGGAGACTTTGTCAGAGAAAGCGGAGTTGGATTACCTGCTAACTGTGGTGTTAGTTGTTGTCCCTTGGTGCGTGGCGTGGTCCCCGGCAGTTCGTTCGATCTCTGCCCGGACTACAGTTCCCAGCAGCACTTGCGGCGGAACCGGAAGCCGCAGGACACTTTGGCGCGCCTGGAGGCGCTTAAATCACAGCAAAGCCGCTGACAGAGCGGGAGACTTTGTCAGAGAAAGCGGAGTTGGATTACCTGCTAACTGTGGTGTTAGTTGTTGTCCCTTGGTGCGTGGCGTGGTCCCCGGCAGTTCGTTCGATCTCTGCCCGGACTACAGTTCCCAGCAGCACTTGCGGCGGAACCGGAAGCCGCAGGACACTTTGGCGCGCCTGGAGGCGCTTAAATCACAGCAAAGCCGCTGACAGAGCGGGAGACTTTGTCAGAGAAAGCGGAGTTGGATTACCTGCTAACTGTGGTGTTAGTTGTTGTCCCTTGGTGCGTGGCGTGGTCCCCGGCAGTTCGTTCGATCTCTGCCCGGACTACAGTTCCCAGCAGCACTTGCGGCGGAACCGGAAGCCGCAGGACACTTTGGCGCGCCTGGAGGCGCTTAAATTACAGCAAAGCCGCTGACAGAGCGGGAGACTTTGTCAGAGAAAGCGGAGTTGGATTACCTGCTAACTGTGGTGTTAGTTGTTGTCCCTTGGTGCGTGGCGTGGTCCCCGGCAGTTCGTTCGATCTCTGCCCGGACTACAGTTCCCAGCAGCACTTGCGGCGGAACCGGAAGCCGCAGGACACTTTGGCGCGCCTGGAGGCGCTTAAATCACAGCAAAGCCGCTGACAGAGCGGGAGACTTTGTCAGAGAAAGCGGAGTTGGATTACCTGCTAACTGTGGTGTTAGTTGTTGTCCCTTGGTGCGTGGCGTGGTCCCCGGCAGTTCGTTCGATCTCTGCCCGGACTACAGTTCCCAGCAGCACTTGCGGCGGAACCGGAAGCCGCAGGACACTTTGGCGCGCCTGGAGGCGCTTAAATCACAGCAACGCCACCGCCTCGCGGGTCCGCGCGCGGGGCGGCGCCGGGCTAAGCCCGGGCAAAGGGCGGGCCCTCTGTGGCCCTCAGTAGCCGAAGGAGGCCGGGTCGGGCTCACCCCATTCACTCTTCGATGTTGAGACATTACTACGCCAGAACTGGTATGTGTGGTTATTACTACTAATTCTGTAGTAATCATCTGGGTGTTGACACAAACTTTATTGTGTCCTGTACTGTTTGCCGGTGATTAGTGATATCCTTACACCATGAATGAGCAGATGAAAAAGGGTACTCTTGATAGTTATTTTAAGAAACCTAACACTGATTCTGCCCGGGAGGCTGCTCTTGCAGAACTTAGGGCTAGACGCCGTTGTTCAATAGAACTTATAAAAAATATGGCAACAGCCTCGCCGTTTCCTGAGGCTGCATGCATGGACAACGAGGTTTCGTCTTTTCAAGATTCTATGCTACCCTTGGGTACTAATGACTCTATTAGGAGCTCTGTTACGTCTATTGTGCACGAACAAAGTACTGATATGGCCTTACCTATTCTTCATTCCCCTATCCCTTCCCCCGATGACTCAAATAATATCTTGGAAGTCCAACATGAGTTATCGCCCCAAGTTACTGAGTCGTTACCCACCATTGATGTCACACTTAGTCAGACCACACTGACCGGTCCATTGCCCAGGAAAAGAAGGAAGATAGTCTCTGAGTTACGCAAAAATAAATGTAATAATGTTCTTAAAAGTAATTCTACTGCTACCTGTTCTGGGAAAAATGCTACCCCCTGCACAGTGAAACAATCTTCCACTGGTAGCATTGCATCTTGCTTGAATCAAGTTGGTACTACTGGGGAGTTACTGGATGAAATTGGCAAATTGATGGAAAAACTTATGCTGCCAATTGTAGAAAGTCTAAAGAATATCGAAAAAAGGTTAGCGAAAGTTGAAACTTTAGTGGGCAATAAGATGGAACAAAACACGACCCCACCTGGCCCTTCACATATACCATCCACCGCCTTGGTTTCTGCTATAGTTTCTCCTAATTCATCCCCAGAAGAGCAAGCGTCTCAAATGACTACAGCTACAAGTAAGGGAGGGGTTACCCATTTAGATAGTACCACCACCTCCAAATCATCTTGCACAACCACGGCTAGGGCTAGGACCAGTGCTGTAAATACCCCAAAGAATGAGGGTCATTTGTTTGTCAAACCGGGGCATAACGCAGATCCCTCGACTAAACCACGAGGTCCGCTGTCTATTAACTTACCACCAGAGGCAGTCCCCCTGGTAGTTGTGCTTGCAGGGGTTCCTATGATAAAATCGGATGTTGCAGAAGGATACCATCAACTAAAAAATAAAGTCATCCATTGGCTGGGCCAAAATCGCCCTCTTCCTTCTTACATTAATGGGGAAATTTTACACGTAAGACGCCTGCCCTGGTTGGGTAACACGCCAAAAACTATAAACGGGGATGTCATCCTCATCAACTTTAGGGACCCAAGAGCTGTTGCTCATATTTTAAATTGGCAAACGCTCTATAGGAGATCCTCCATCACAACATGGGAACTTACCTATTTTTTTCCAAGACCAAAATCAGCTGCCACCTCCGTTCTGGGGGATTCATCCAATACTCAACATAATTCTATGATCCCCTTGAGAAATAGATTTGAGGTGTTAGAAAGCTTGGAGGACGTTGATTGACTCAACAATCATGAGTCTATGAGAGCACTACCTGAGGCGCCCGTGAGGAATACAAATATGCATTATAATGAGTCTAGTACTGTATTATTTGCAGCAGAGGTAGAACATACCCATGAGCATTTGGTCGATCTTGCTCTGCCTGCTCCAGATAATGATAGGGTTACTACCCAGGAATCATTGGGCAACCTATTTTCATGGAATATTGCTGGGCTGACCTCGAAAATGGAATCAACAGAGTGGGTGAGCTTTGTCAACAAATTTGACCTTTGCATATTCCAGGAAACTTGGGCCTGTGAAGCATGTTTCATGCAGGGTTATTTGAATTATTTTGTCCCTGCGGTAAAAGGCCCAAGGGGCAGACCTATGGGGGGCCTAGTAGTATGGGTTCGTCAAACTTTAAAACTGGGCATTAAAGCTCTTGACACAAGAAACAAGGATATCCAACTAATCAGATTAGACTTAGATAAGCTGGGTAGTGTAGACATTTATAATGTATATGTCCGGAGGAAGAAGAAAGGGAGGTCCGAGGTACTAGAAGATCTTGATAGCCTCATTGACATACACTCGTCGACCAACAATATTATCATTGCGGGTGATTTTAATAGTACATTTGAACCCCTGATAAGCAATGATGATTTGTTTGGAGAGGAGGAGGATCGACTATGGGGCGGGCCTAAATTAGAGTTGCCTCCAATAGTGCGATGGTCTGCTGATACCATTGGTTTAAATGCTTTATGTTATGGAAAAGGGCTAAGAGCACTGAATGGCAGGACTAGTGGAGATAGAAAAGGTGCAAGCACATTTGATAATGGTAGGTACAATAGCAGAATTGATTATGTGTTATGCAGCCTAAAGTTATGGCCATCAATTTGTGACATGTCTGTGGATGGAAGGTTGGAGAGCGACCATAATCCTTTGTGCCTGTCACATAAGTGGTGGCCACACACTGACTTGCCTGTGGGACTTCCTGTGCTCGTACCACCCCGGATTGTTCCCACCAATAACATGAGGAGGCTGCGCTGGGAAAAGGTAGCAATCAATCAACAGGCTATTGTTAGTATGAATAGCCATGTTGACCAAGCCATATCAGACCTAGAGGACTGTAATATATTGAGCAATGGTCTAGACAGGGTCGAAGGAATTCATAATTCCCTTTTTGATATAATCAAGGGATACTTCCTTAAGCCTGTCAAGGACAAAGGTGATAGGGTGCAAAAGCCAGCTAAATGGTACAATGATGAATGCAGGGAGTGCAGACTTGCACTGGGTAATGCTATCAAGGGAGGGCAAACAGCTCTAATCCAAGCTGCCAGGAAAAATTACAAAACTAGTATTGTGAAGGCTAAACAAGCTTGGGATGACCAACACTGGATTGAGCTAAAGGCAGCTAGCGACAGTAGGGATTCTCGACAGTTCTGGCACATTGTCAGGTGGGGAAAATCAGGTGGTCCTGAATCCCCTCAAAACAATGTCCCTGAAACTGAATGGGTAAAGTTTTTTAAAAACCAATATGCTGTTTTTAACACCACCGAACGGCATGAGACAATCCGTGTAGACCTCCCAAAAGAAAACCTTTTTTGTCCTAGTGAAATCATGATGGCTCTGGATGCAGTTGCCTGCGGACGAGCCCCTGGCCTTGATGGTGTGCCAGCGGATCTATTTGTTAACGATAAAGAGCGCTGGTGCTCATATATCCACCATCTTATTAATGCCATTGCCTTGGGCGCATCAGTACCAAAATCCTGGCAGGGTGCAGTAATTATCCCCATTTTCAAAAGAGGAGATCGATCATTGCCAGGTAATTACCGCCCTATAAGCCTTATAGATACCATCCAAAAGGTAGTGGGGCGTGTGATCGTCAATAGGCTCCTGGACTGGGCGGAAGAGACCAATGCCCTTTCATCCTTCCAGGCTGGCTTTCGACGATCTACAAGTACGGTGGATCAGGTCTTTCGTTTCACTATGATTCAATGGAGGACGGTGGTGCTCGGCAAAGGAAGCTTGTATGCGGCCTTTGTCGATCTACGGGCTGCTTTTGATCTGGTCCCTCGACTAAAGTTATGGTCGGTTTTACAGAAGCAGGGCATCCCAAACGATTTGTTATCCATGATAATGAGACTCCATGAATCAAATTATGCAAGAATACAGTGGGGTGGCTTAGGCTCGGTTACCACAGACTTCCCAGTAGAGAGGGGCGTCAGACAGGGATGTTCGATGGCCCCAGTCCTTTTTACACTTTATATCAATGATGTTGTAGCACGTATGACTTCCGCCCAAGTGGATGCTCCTTTTTTAGATGGTATTAAAATTCCTATTTTAATGTTCGCGGATGACACGCTCATCCTAGCTAAAACGCCAAGTGGATTGCAGTGTGCTCTGTCAATCTTTGACCAATTTTGCAAAGAGTATGGCCTTGAAGTAAACATTACTAAAACTAAGCTGATGACTTTTAATCCCCATCGCAGTTTTAAGACAAAAATTACCGTAAACAATCGTCCGCTGGAGGTAGTGAACAACTTCACTTATTTGGGTATGCACATATCCAATGCGAAGGCCTGGCGGCACCATATTGAAATTGCAACAATCAAACATAGGCAATTGGCAGGCGCAATCAGCTCAGAGCACAGAAAATCCTTCACTAAACCTGTGGAACCTGTTTTACAGGTTTATGAAGCTAAAGCTCTGGGTTCTGTCCTTTATGCTGCTGAGCTGTGGGGGTTTGAAAAAATGCCGGCTCTTCAACTCGCAGAGAATATATTTTTTAGGGCCATTACAGGCGTCCCCAAAAGTACCCCGCTCCTGCCCCTTAAGTATGACTTGGGTAGAAGAGCCATCTCAGATATGGCACGGCTCCGCCCAATGTTGTACTGGCGCAGGTTATGGACAACGCCTGCGCTTTCTCACTATGCAGGGGGCTTTCTAGACATCATAAGAACTGACCTTCACCATAAAATAGGTTGGCTAAAAGCGCTTAGGGCATCCTTGCTTGAGCTTGGTTTGAGCACACTCTGGGAAGATCCTGCAGGTGCAACCTTCCCTTCTAAAAGTATGCTCAAGACCATTTATTGGGAGAGGGTTGCCCAGCGGAACTGGTGTAGCTCCAGTGCCGGCAATATGACTAGAGAGTTCCTAGAGGCCAAGATGTACCCCCATCTTGAGCCTTATTGGGATATCATAACCAAGCCAAGAGATAGGAAGCTTCTCTTCCAACTAAGAGCTGGAGCACTTCCCCTTAGATCTTTAACAGCAAAATGGGAAGTGGGAACTAGTGTTGTCTGCCCTGCCTGTGGTACAAAAAAGGAAACTATTGGTCATCTTTTGTTTTCTTGTAAAATCTATGCTGCTCCACGGCGTATATGGCTTACTCCAATGTGCAAAAATTTAGGAACTACTAGTGGCACTGTTGCTCTACGCATTATATGCACCAGCACATTGCCTTGGATTTCAATTGCCACTGCAAAGTATCTAGGATGGGCGTGGATGATTAGATTGAGACTGCTAGTCACTTGACTATTCTCTTGAATTGGGGGAGACTGCTAGTCTTTTTACTATTCTCCCCCATGCTAACTTTTAGCATTTTATTGTATGTAATCTGTTTTAAAATTTTTTAATTATTTAAATGTCTTTGTTTTAATAATAAGTATCCACTGTTATTATCGCGGAATGCTCAACCCAGGACTTCAATTATGTCTATCCGCATGTGATTCAAACAACACCGCTGCCAAATGAAATAATGTCTCCCTTATGGATGTAACTTAATCAGAATTTGTCAAAAGTATGTAGTATCGAAATGTATTGAATTTAATAGTTTTTTAATGTATTTAATGAATTGTTATTGTATATTGTATCTTGCTTTTATGAATATCATTCGAATAAAGCATACTTTGATATTGATATAGAAAGATAACCTCTCAAAAACCACAGAGTAAAGACAGTGAATTATTATCTCCTTTTGTTTTTAATTATAAAAATATATATAGTTGTTGGTGGTGGCCACGTGCACCCCCTTCCCCCATAATATTATTAATTCTCCCCGGGACTTGGCCCACCCAGGGGGAATTCATAATAATGACCCCCAGGTGGGGGGAATTATTATATTAAAATGTTGGTTCAAATCCCCCATAAATGTGTGCCAAACTTTAAAAAGACATTCTTGGCCTTCCAAGGGGTCCCTGAGGGGACTCCACCACCAAGCCTAGGGGATCAGGGTATTTCTACCTTGTGTTTTAGGTCTCGCCTAGCGTGGCAACGCATGCACTGCTTGCTCGGTAAGATTTATTGCTAATGAGGAGTTTCAGTAGAGGGCTTGAAGCCCCGCCCCTCATTTCCATTGTCTGGCGTCACCGCTTATGCTAAATGGTGGCCTGCCTTTGGAAATGAGGGTTTTTGGGTAACGCCCTTTGGCCTCCGAGCCAGACTGGGTTGCCTGCTTTGCTGCTGTCGCAAAGCACTTTCTTATATTTATGGGGCCATGTGTTTCTAATTAAAAACACATGGCCCCATAAAGACAAGAGGGCCCCATAAAGACAAGAGATCCCCATGCTCTGGCTGCAGCGTGGTCCTCTTTCAATTTCGGGACCTCGCTTCTTTTATTAGGGGGGGGGGGTTATAGTGTGGGACTAAGGCAGTCCAGGCTCAGATGAGAGGAGGAATGCGCGTTTGAAGAATCCCTGGCGTTTGAAGTGCTTTTCCATACAAGGAAGCCGCAGTGACAGGGCAGAGCTACATTCCTGAGAGGCGTGGATTTCAAGCCCACAGGTTATCCGTGCCACTCGTCACTGCTTTTGAGGTAAATTCAAGAAAACTTGTTATAGTTCTTTCAGTCTCATCATTTCAGAACTGAAGCATTTTCAATGTTATTATACAAGGAAGCCGTAGTTGTTGCTGATTTATCTTACACAAACAACAACCATTGACAAAGCCAATAGCCCTGGCTTGTTGCAGGTGTAATATTACTTGTTTTATCAGTATTATATATCTGTATGCCATTACGGAAGCAGCAAAATACAAGTTGTCATACACGACCATCAGCAAGGCTCCGTTTAATGGCGCTGTGCGTCTTAATCTCCATGTCTGTCCAGCTGCAGGGTTGACTGTGGCGTTACACCCAGAACTGCAGAATTTGGAATTTGAGAACCATGATTGAATCTCGGCGTGCTCAAAATCCTGTGATTATGGGCACATCACTTCTCCCCGTGCCTCAAAACATGAATGTGATCTTGTGTAATTTAACCGGTGCTCATGCACAGTGATCCAATATCTTTGTGTGGGGTTCACACTATATAAAAGTGCAATAAACGTTACTCCATCATGGTTTTACATTTGTTTTCATCTTGTTGGTTGGCCTGCTGGGGTTGCCTTCCGTCCTGGCTAATCTTGCTTGTAGTAGCGTGCGCAGAGCTCTGGGCCTCTGTGTGAACTGGCCTGCACCAAAACTGTCGCCGTTAGTTGTCCAGGACCCCCACAGATGCAGGGGCACAGCCGGCTAGAGCACGCTTTTACTGCCAGTGTTGTGTGTGCTGCGTGATCACGAGTGCGTCAGGAGCTGTGGTCCCTGCTGGGTTCCAATCTCCTACAGGTGAGAGCCAGCGCTTTAAGTGGGCTGGGTCCTGCCGGTGCTCTGCACTGGCAGTTCTATAAAGCAGTTGCCAAACCGGGTCTCTATCGGGCTCTCCATTTTTGCCTTCGGGGTGAAAAAAAAAATCTCACCTCTGCAGCAGTGCCACTTGTCACTGCTTTTGAGGTAACTTCGAGGAGCCTCGTTATAGGTCTTTCAGTCTAATCATTTCAGAACGGAAGCATTTTCAACATTATATACAAGGAAGCCATAGTTGTTGCTGATTTATCTTACACAAACAACAACCATTGGCAAAGCCAATTGCCCTGGCTTGCTGTAGGTGTAATATTACTTGCTTTATCAGTGTTATATGTATGTATGCAATGACAGAAGCAGCGAAATACAAGTTGTCATACACGACCACCAGCAAGGCTCCGTTTAATGGCGCTGTGCGTCTTAATCTCCACGTCTGTCAAACTGCAGGGTTGACTGTGGTGTTACAACCAGAACAACAGAATTTGGAATTTGAGAACCATGATTGAATTTCGGCGTGCTCAAAATCCTGTGATTCTGGGCACATCACTTCTCCCCGTGCGTCAAAACATGAATGTGATCTTGTGTAATTTAACCGGTGCTCATGCACAGTGATCTAATATCTTTTTGTGGAGTTCACGCTATATAAAACTGCAATAAACGCTACTCCATCATGGTTTAACATTTGTTTTCATCTTGTTGGTTGGCCTGCTGGGGTTTCCTTCTGTGCTGGCTAATCTTGCTTGTAGTAGCGTGTGCAGAGCTCTGGGCCTCTGTGTAAACTGACCTGCACCAAAATGACTCAGTGTCACCGTTAGTTGTCCTAATCCCCCACAGATGCAGGGGCACAGCCGGCTAGGGCATGCTTTTTCTGCCAGTGTTGTGTATGCTGCTTGATCACAAATGTGTCAGGAGCTGTGGTCCCTGCTGGGTTCCATCCTCCTACAGATGAGAGCCAGGGCTTTAAGTGGGCCAGATCCAGCCGGTGCTCTGCACTGGGAGTTCTATAAAACAGTTGCCAAACTGGGTCTGTATCGGGCTCTCCATTTTTGCCATCAGGGTGAAAATTATTTTTTTACCTCTGCAGCAGTGCCACTCTTCACTGCTTTTAAAGTAACTTCAAGGAGACTCGTTATAGTTCTTTCAGTCTCATCATTTCAGAACTGAAGCATTTTCAATGTTATATACAAGGAAGCCGTAGTTGTTGCTGATTTATCTTACACAAACAACAACCATTGGCAAAGCCAATAGCCCTGGATTGTTGTAGGTGTAATGTTACTTGCTTTATCAGTATTATATATCTGTATGCAATGACAGAAGCAGCAAAATACAAGTTGTCGTACACGACCACCAGCAAGGCTCCGTTTAATGGCGCTGTGCGTCTTAATCTCCATGTCTGTCCAGCTGCAGGGTTGACTGGCGTTACAACCAGAACTGCAGAATTTGGAATTTGGGAACCATGATTGAATCTCGGCGTGCTCAAAATCCTGTTATTCTGGGCACATCACTTCTCTCTGTGCCTCAAAACATGAATGTGATCTTGTGTAATTTAAGGCCATGCCCCCTTTCTTCACCACTCTGCAAACGCGCCCCCTGGTGCGTTGTAAGTTGGGGGATTAAGTCCCCTTGAATCCTGAGGGTCCCTGGGGTCCAACTAGCCCACCAGGTACCTCCAGTAAGCTGCGTTGCAGAGAGGTGTAAAAAGGGGCGAGGTCTGGCCCACCTCTCTGCAACGTAGCGCAGTGGCGCTTACTGGAGGTACCTGTTGGGGTTGTTGCCCCCCAGGGACCCTCAGGATTGAAATGGAATTAATTCCCAAACTTAAAACGTGCCACAGGGCGTGTTTGCACACATGTCACCTCAGGCCCTGCCCCCGTCCCCTCCCTTCATCACTGTGCAAACGCGCCCCGTGGCGCGTTTTAAGTTGGGGGATAAAGTCCCCTTGAAACTAGCCCACCAGGTACCTCCAGTAAGCGACACAGAGCTGTGTTGCAGAGAGGTGTAAAAAGGAGCGTGGCCTGAACCCCCTCTCTGCAACGCAGCCCTGTGGCGCTTACTGGAGGTACCTGGTGGGCTAGGTGGCCCCCAGGGACCCCCAGTATTGAAAGGGAATTAATTCCCCAACTTAAAATGCGCCACAGGGTGCGTTTGCTGTGTTTTGCTGGGAGGGGGCGGGGCCTCCGACACGATCTTGTCTTTTTTCCTTTTTAAGAAGGGGGGCTGTGTGGCCCCCCTTCCTTTTCTATTTTATGGACCCTGGGGACCCCATTCCCCAGGGCCTGACCCCTGTTTTTTTTTTTAATGGAAGGGGGCCACGTGGTTCCCCTCCCGGGGCCATATTCGACCCCGTGGACCCCATCCCCTGGGGCAAGGCCAGTGTTTTTTTTTTAGATATATTTGGAGGAGGGCTGCGTGGCCCCCCTCCTCAGGCCCCGGGGACCCCATTCCCCGGGGCTGGCCTTTGCGTTTAAAAAAAAAATGTATTATGGGGGACGGGTCTGCGTGGCCCCCCTCCCGAGCCACTTCTGGTCCCGGGGACCCCATTCCCCCGGGGCCTGGCCACTTCGTTGGGGACCGCGAGGGGAGCACCAGGCCCCCACGGTCCCTGCTGGCTCCTCGCCTCCTGTGGGAGCCGGCATTGTTTTTACACACGGGGAGCTGCTGACATGCAGCTCCCCGTGTGGAAAAGCAATCTGGTTTGGATTTTGGAAGAGAGAGCAGGTTTCCTGCTCTCTCTTCCAAAATCCAAACCACAGTTTGCTATGGCAGGGCGGGAGCCGCAAGGCTCCCGCCCTGTCATAGCAAACAGCAGTGTCCCGGGGGTGGGCACCCCGGGACACCGCAGGAGTCGGCCCTGGGGGGTGGCGGTCCCCAGGGCCATCACAGGCTCCAGGAGGGGGACCGCACAGCCCCCCTCCCATCACATGCACAGCCCCGAGGAGGTGGTGGTCCCCGGGGCTCGGGGGTCCGTTACAGATGCCGGCATTTAAATATTAGTGCCCTGGGGAGGTGGCGGTCCCCAGGGTGGGTGGGGGGGGCTCGAGCCACCCCACACAGGTGTATTATTTTTTTTTCAAAAGCCCCGGGGGTGGCGGTCCCCAGGGCAGTTGGGGGGGCCGTGTGCCCCCACTAATTAATTAATAAAATCCCCGGGGGTGGCGGTCCCCGGAGCTTGGGGGGACCTCCAAGGCCCCCCCACAGATTAAAAAAGAAGCCCGGGGGTGGCGGTCCCCTGGGCTGCGGGGGTGCTACATGCCCCCCCCACAACTCATTAATATTGCCCCGGGGAGGTGGCAGTCCCCGGGACAGTGTGGGGGGAATTGGGGCCCCCCCACACTTTTTTTTCACTGCCCCCGGGACCTGGCCCGCCCGGGGACTTAAATACAACGAAGCACGGGAGCCCGCGCTTCGTTTTTTAAAAATGTTCTCACCGGATTCGCGCACCGAGCGCGAATTCGGACGATTTTTTTTTTTTAATGCTTTTTGGGGCCCTGGGGGTCCTTGTGGGACCCCCTGAACAGGCCTAGGGGGCAGGGCGTTTCTACCCTGCCCCCTTTTCTTGTTTTTTGCGTTTGTTTTTCTGTTTTCTTGTGCCTTGGTTACCGAGGCACAAGATGACTGCCAACACTTCCTGGTTTGGAGTGTTGACAGCCAATTAGTATAAACTCGTGGTCAGGAGGGTGCGCGGATCCTCCGTGCCTCTAAATATTGAAACTTTTATTTTTTTATTTTCTCAGCAACTACTAAACGGATTTACACGATTTAAAGAAAAGGGCGCTTTCTGAATCAAGCACTACATTTTTGCCAAATTTGGTGTAATTCCGTTCAGCAGTTCCAGCTGTAGCCGTGTCTAAAGTTTCCTATGGGAAATTGATTTTTCCGACCTCTATTTTTTTAATTTCTCAGGAACTACTGAACGGATGTACACCATTTAACAAAAAGGTCTCTTTATGAACCAAGGGCTACCTTTTTGCCAAATTTGGTGTAATTCCGTTCAGCAGTTCGGTCTGTAGCCGTGTCTAAAGTTTCCTATGTGAATTAACATTAAGAAAACATGTTTTGGAACCCCCCTTTTTTCTCGTCCCCCGCTTGCCGAATCACCCCGAAACTTTCAAGATAGGAGCTGACTGGAGCGGGCCATAAGTTTTGAAAATTTCGCAAAGATTTGCCAACCGGCGCCAAAGTTATTGGGAAAACAAAAAACGCTTTTACTATGGAAACTAGGTCCTAACTTTAACTACCTACTGGCGACCGCCAGTAGGTAAAATATATATATATATATATGCTGTGTACTCCGTCACCAGCTTCCACGTTGCTCGGAAACAGACGAAACAGACCCAGATGTCAGTGCAAGTATTTCTGTTTATTTATCACCCAGCACTGCCGCCATTACGCGTTTCAGCCTTCCAGAGGCCTTGATCACAAGACGTGTAAAGAGGAGAACCACATTTTTAAAGTGCCAGTGCATGACCACGTGTTAAAATGAAAAAAAAGCACTATAGACATAGAAAACATCCTCGGCATCTAGTTACTTTTTAGTACGGTTTTGCATTGTTCTTTGATTTCATGCAAATCGTCATTACCGAGTCAGCATATAGCATAATGAAAAGGTGTATTTTGTTTAACAATTTGTCATTGTAAAAACAAGTCAGTAAAATCATTGAGATGCATTAAATATAAATATACAAATAAGTATAAATTTAACTATTCATATTAATATCTAAAAATGCTAAAAGAATAAAACCCCAGTGGGTATATTCTAAAATTCATTTCTTGAAATATTGTTCATATTAGAAATAGAAAAAACATAATAAATAATTCATAACACATGTTTGCATAAATGTCCCTCAATTATAATTTACTACTTTCTTGTAAGGATTGTTGTCATAATTATGTATGCTTGATCCCTATGATCAAATATCAACTAGAGATATGATCAGATAATATAATGCTAAAGAAGTGTATTGTCGTACATAAAGTGCTGATGCTTAAAAATTGAGCCCAAATGGGCTATGTTGAGTTGTTTCAAGTTAAAGTGCTTGTGCAAAAAAAAGTGCTACCCAATGCTAAAAAATTGTAAGTGCTAAAATAATTTGCTAAAAAATCATAAAATAGATTCTGAGAGGAGGCTGAAATGACACAACTAAAAAACGTCTGTCATTTGTATTCTTATACTTTCTTGAATTGTAACACGTGCAAGACTAACAGTTTATGACATCAATTCTATAAGCAGGTATAGAAATCTTCACTGGCATTTAAACCATTCGGTGATTTAGTATCTAATTCAAGAATATAGCGGGTTTCAAGTTTGCGTAGCATTGCTTCACGATTACCAACTCTTCTGAGGGTCATTACACAGTCTATCACAAAGTATTTCAATTGCTCAATTGCATTACCAGGGCATTCTTTAAAATGTCTGGTGACTGGATAAGCTGGGTCGCTGTTGATGATAGCTCTGACGTGCTGGAGTATCCTCTTGTGTACCTGCAACTTGGTACTACCAACATATTGCAGGCCACAGGGACACTCCAGCACGTAGACAGCAAACTCCGTTTTGCAAGTGAGCAACTTTGTGATCCATCTCATATTCATGTGAAAAGGAGTTCTGTATGATGGTGTGCTTACACCATATTTGCATGCTTTGCAATTTGTGCAGCGAAAGAAACCCTTTCTGGAGTTTAACCATGTTTTAGTCACCACTATCTCTCTAGATATGGATCGCGCTTTTCTGAATGTTATATTGGGGGCCAGAGTGATTTGCTCCCCAATAACAGCATCATTGCGAATTAAATTCCAATTGTGTTTGATGATTTTACATATCGTGCGAAGTTGCCGGTTATAGGTTAATATCAACGTGGTAGGTTCTACATGTTGATTAGACATGATAGTGGAGGCAACCCGAGTACTTCGTAGGGCGTCCGTCCTAGAAATCTGATTGGCTCTTGTGATTGCCCGATCAATGTCATCTATTGAATAACCCCTTGCTAGAAATCTTTTTCTGCTTGCACTTTGCGCCATCACACATTCCTCATGCTGACTACAAATACGCCTGATATGCAACATTTCCCCATAGGGGATGCTGCGGATCAGGTGGCCCTGGTGGTGACTGGAAGCATGGAGTACTGAATTCCCAGCAGTGGGTTTTCTATGGAGCCTAGTTTGCAATTGGCCCTCACAGATATAAACCTCCACATCAAGGAATGCAATAGTTTTCTTACTGATGTTTGCCGTAAATTCCAAATTGAGAGTATTGACATTGATTTGATCTATGAAATTGAGGCCTGTAATTCAGTACCCTTCCAAATTACAAAGAGATCGTCAATAAAACTATACCAGCAAATCACATGAGTCTCAAGTATCTCAGAGAAAGCTGATCTGAGGACCTGCTCATCCCACAGCCCCATATGCAAACAAGCATAGCTGGGGGAGAAGCAGGCCCCCATCGCAACTCCCCTGACCTGCTGATACACTTGGTTTTGAAACAGAAAGAAATTGTTCTGCAAGCAGGTACTGATCATTGTTACCAACATTTTGTTGTGATTGCTCATGTGAATAGATTTCGTTCCAAGATAGTGCTCTACTGCCGTTATACCGTCTAGATGGTGGATGCTGGTATAAAGGCTAGTGACATCAAGAGTAATCAGTAAATATCCGAGGTCCCATTTGATATCTTTGATTTTATTTAAGAAATCACTAGTATCACGAATGTACGACGGGAGCTGTTTGACGTGCTCCTGTAGAAAATAATCTACGTACCTGGAGGTATTTTCAGTGATACTATTCCAAGCGGAAATAATGGGTCTACCTGGGGGTCTTTCTAAACTCTTGTGCACTTTAGGGATAAGGTACATAGCTGGTATAACAAGATGCTCATTTTTGAGAAATTTTAACTCGTCAATACTTATAAGACCTGCACTACTCCAAGCAGTCGGTTTTAAATAACAATCACACCACATTTGTTTGACTTTGCCAATATCACTTCTCCTGTAGCAGCTGTGATCAATAAGCTGTTTAAATGCCTCATCAAGGTATAACTCTCTGGCCCATAGCACAACATTTCCCCCTTTGTCTGCCTGGCGTACAATGATGTTACCATTAGTTTGAAGCTTTCTAATGAGTTGGGAATAGCAGTTATTCTGTTGTGTGTATCTGTGCCTGGAATAACCAATGGACTTATACAATTGTTTTAATTCAATTGTAACCAATTCAGAAAACGTGTCAATATTGTCGTGAAGCATATTAGGAGTAAATGTTGATTTGGGCTTGAAATGTGTGTTACCAGTCATATTTAAGGCAATCAGTTCGTTGTTATTGTTGCCGGTACTTTCTTCTGCCAGATCTTGAAGATTTTGCAACGTTCCCAGATCATTGGCACTCAAATCAGATGTTACTGGCAAAATCATTTTAGGTTGCCTGCCTCGTTGGTTTTTATTGAGTGCATGGTATTTACGTAATTTCATTTTGCGAGTGAATTTATAGATATCAATCCGCGTCTGGGCATAATTAAAATCACTGGCTGCGCTGTAAATCAAACCTAATGATAAAACTTGTATTTCTGCTGCACTTAGCGGTGTTGATGTAAGATTGATGACTGTTTGGGGGTCCTTAGTTGATTTAAAAGAATCATTTATTTGCAATTCCAGCGTTTGTTCTTTTTGTATGACGCCTTTTTGTTGTTTTGTTTGTCGCCGTTTGTTGTAGAGTCGTCTTTCACGGCATTTCGTGTTTGTTCGCTGGGTTTGTTTGCATTTCACATGCATGGCCGTCGATATTATATATAAAATCCAAACCCACCGGTGGCTTCCGAACTCAAAGGCGGGTGCCTCCACTAGCGTGAGGGTAGGACTCACGTGTTGAATATTAAGCTCCAAAAAGGTGCGGGGCACTCACGGGGTCAAAATACTCATATCTTTATTGCAGACGCGTTTCAGCAAATGTGCTTTCCTCAGTGCAAATATTTCATATTTTCCTATCCTCACGCTAGTGGAGGCATCAGTGGAGTTGTGAACTGTGCAAAGGTTGTTGTTGGAGATTGGAGTATGAGATACACCTTTTTAGAGCCTTCAGAACAGATATGGAGAGGTGTTCTGCCAGGGCCCCGCTGTGCCTGGGGTGGGAGTCCGAGCCTGTGCAGGGACCTGGCCAATGTCCCCCTGCTGGTCCTGCTCCCCCTGCTGGCCAGTGTGAGGTCCCAGGAGCTTTATGCACCACACTCCATTCGCCTGGAGAGTGACATTACTCTGGGTGGGCTTTTCCCTGTCCGGGCGTGGGACACTGGGCTTGCCATGTGGGGACATCAAAGGAGAGGCCGGCGTGCAGCGCCTTGAGGCCATGCTCTGTGCACTGGACCAAATCAACCCCGACCCGGACCTGCTCCCCAAAGTGACCCTGGGGGCACGTGTGCTGGACACATACTCGTGGGACACCCATGCCTTGGAGCAGTCGCTCACCTTCGTACAGGCGCTGTTACAGAAGGAAACCTTGGATGTGCGCTACACCAGTGGAGAACCCCCTGGCTTTGTGTGCCCAGAGAGGGTTCTGGAAGTCATCGGTGCCTCAGGGAGGTCATTTTCCATCATGGTGGCCACATCCTCAGACTTTTTCAGGTAGGGTCTTCCTGGAAGTTCAACTGGAAGGGATTGGTAGGCACGTTCCATTTTCACTACACCAGCCTTTCCTGCTGATCGCAGTTTGTCTCTATACCCCACTGTGAGAGCAGGAGTCATGGCTATGAAGGGAAGTTACTGACCACAGCCATGAATGCTTAGCGACCACCCAATGTGTCATTAATCCCCTCGCGCCTCACACATCGCTGCTGCATTACCACTCCACTATCCACGTGATTAAAAGGAGCGCGAACTGGAACTCTTGCCCCAATCCATGTGCTCTGTGCCTCCATGTGCGGGGACGTTCATAGCACACGCCCAGCCATGAAGCAATACACAGCGTGCGCCTTGTCCTCGTGCACCGTGTGACTCATTCCTTCATGTTGTAATGCCCGAGTCTTGCATGTAGCTTGAGTCTCTGTCTCAGCGCCACGGAGCCCTGCTGTGTCCGAGCACTTAATAATTTAAGCAGACATAAATGGGCACCTTGTGGCGAGTCTGGTGTCTTTAGAAACGAGACGTGTGAGCTGCGCGCCCCCTTTCCAAAAGTAATCTGCCCAAGCACAATCTACCTCTCGCACCAATGATTTGATATCCCCCCACCCCGTGGCCACCCATGCCTCTTCCAGGGCTCTACCAATGTAGAGGCTGGCAGGCACCACCCTCTTCAGAAAGACCGCTGCCCGCTATGATATTGCCTCAGTACTTGGCATCATGACACAGTGAGCCAGTGAGTCTACGGTTTCCCTTACACAACATGCCACCTGCCTCCAGATCTGTTATCTGTGTTGCTCTTGCCTTTCCCTTACCACTCCCTCCCCCACCAAGAAATGTCTATCTGTGTGCTGGAAAGCTGGATCCGCGAAGCTCTGTCCACTTCCAGTCAATTAAATTCAGATCAGGGAGAGCCGCGGTCTCTCTCGCCAGGCGACCCCTCCGCACAGACTCGCCGCCTTCCCCATATCGTCTTCGCCTAGTGTGCTTTCTCCTGCCCCTCCCCGCCGCCAACACTTCTTGTTCCGAGGATAAACACATCCAGAGGGGGCCCTGAGCTAGTTCCTGAGTGCATGCCAGTTTCCACCCTCCTGCCTACGGAACAAGCTGGGGTGCCAGGCAGGCCCGGACTGGCAATGCCGGGCACCGGGCAATCCCCCGGTAGGCTGCCAGGGGTGGGGGCCGGTTTTT
This sequence comes from Triturus cristatus, assembly GCF_964204655.1. Taxonomy (NCBI): domain Eukaryota; kingdom Metazoa; phylum Chordata; class Amphibia; order Caudata; family Salamandridae; genus Triturus; species Triturus cristatus. Next base: position 1,040,787,881 of record NC_140585.1, read on the forward strand.
TGGCAGGGGGCCGGTTCAGGGCCGGACTGGGAACTGAAATCAGCCCTGGCAAAATTTGGCAGACTAGCCCCCCGTCAAATTTGGCAGACCAGCCCCCCGTCCAGCGTGTAGCCAGTGAGCGCAGTGAGCGAGCTCGACCGCTACTAGGGGGGGTTTGGGGGTGTTCTCCCCCCAAGAAAATTTTGGAAAACAACCGACCAAAATGGTGAATTTTACAGCACATTTTTCATTACATATCCAATTGTGTCAACTTTCAAACCACAGTAAATAGTAGATGATGACCTTTAAGAGCACCAGGTTACCCACCCAGTCATATGTACCCATAGACATTCTTTCAGAGAGCACCAAAAATAGGCACGAGTAGTAAATCAGAGAGAAATAAAAGTGAGACCAGCCCCCACATGGTGTGTAGCGAGCAAGCGCAGTGAGCAACCACTATTAGGGGGAGTTTGGGGGGGTTGAACTTGTCCCCCCCACACAAGAAATTTGGGAGACAGAAAGGCCAAAAAAAAAAAGTATTTTTCAACACATTTTTCATTACATATTGGATTGTATTAACTTTTAAAGCATAGTAAATGATTACCTTAAGGAGCACCAAGATACACAGTTATAAAACACAGACATTCCTACAGAGAACACTAAAAAATGAAATGTCGAGCACAAAACATGAATTTACATATAACCAATTTATTCTTCATATAAAATAGCATAAAGACATTTAAAAACGCAATTAACTTCAAACAATTGTGCAAAGGTTCAGAGTAAAAAGTGTACAAGACAATGTGCAAACATTAAATGATTTTTATATCCTGAGTTTTGTAAATAGTGCTAAAATAAAGCAGCTTATGTAAAGTGCAACAGTGCACAACTTTTAATTTTAATTTGGAGGAATCTGAGGCCAACAAGGACTTAGCTAACCATGTCTCAGCAGCCAGTATGAACAATATGTATCTAAAAACATTTTACATGTGCTAATGGCGCTGGGACTTTCTGTAGCTTCTCATTTTCCGCCCAGCTGTTTCAACGTCTACAATGTGCGCATCTGTAATTCACATGCAAACAGTGAACGGTCATTGGGGTGTGGGCAACATGCCGGAAGATATCGACTGGCTTCACAAGCTGTACCACACCCTGATCATGGAGAAGATCTCAGCTACAGTAAACCACCAGCCACAACAGTTTGAGAAACAGTGGGGCCCCTGCTTGAATTTTCTCACAAATGCATTTTGAGAACTCTTGCCTGAAATATCTACGAGTGCTGCACCTCACAGGCCTGGGTTACTGTGCAATGGACCTGCTCCTAAAGGGCAAAATGGATCCTTTATCAAGCTTATGAGTGAACAGAGGGAAGAAGTGGTAAAACCTTGCGTAGGCCTCTGATGATCATATGGCAGTTCGAGGCCACTTTATTAACATGTGACTCCAGACTCAGCTTCTCATTGAAGCTGACCCCCAAGTTACGCACTGTCTTCACAGGGACCAGAGGTGTGTCCAGGGGAAAAGACCAAAAATTAGAAGGCAGAGCCTGCGGCACTTTGCCCACTGCACAGTGCAGAATCTCAGTTTTAGCACTATTAAATTGCAAAGCATTATTTTTCAGCCAAGACACTATTTCTGTCATACATTTGTGAAAAATAGTTAAGGAGTCCGCATGATACCCCTCCAGGGAAACAATCAGTTGCGTGTCATCAGCATAGTTGACCGCCCTTATCTCTCCTTAGTCTTACAAGGTACAGTAAAACACACTCTCTTTCTAAATGTTATCACTCTAAAAAAGTGCTTTTCTTCCATGTAATGTCCCTTTGATGGGAAGAGGAGGTTTCTAAGGTGGAAGTATCTAGCAAGTGACTCTACTCGGGCTCCCTCTGTGCGAGCCTTCAGGGAGAAACCCTCTTCATTACTACCTCCACCTGACCCCTGACTGTGCAGCGCACTCCCTTACAGACTTGATGATCCACTTTTCTACCACCCCTCTACATTACACCTTATCTCACAGCTGACCTTGGGACCCAGCCCCATATCAGCCACCATTCAGTTCCACTTTCATTATTCCCAGTAAAAAACAAAAGTAAAATCACCTTCAAATTTGAAACATTGAATATAGCAGTAAATGTAATCAGCATGCATGTTAAAGTATGCTCTACAGTTGTCCTAATCACATGACTGTTAATTAAATAAACAAAAACAGAAAGGCCCTGACAGGGCCGGCTTTAGTGCTGGTACAAAAGTCTTTTTGACCTCTTTCTCTGTAGATTACTTACCAACCACCCTCCAACAGTGCTCTTCATCTCTCCGTAGCCACTCCCCCTCATGGCCTCCTCCTCAGACTCCCTAACTACCACCCTCCACCAGTGCCCCTCATCTCTCCGTAGCTCCCACACCCCATGACCTCCTCCTCAGATTCCCTCACTGCCAACCTTCACCAGCACCCCTCATCACTCCGTAGTTTCCCCCACCCCATGACCCCCTCATCAGATTCCCTCACTGCCATCCTCCACTAGTGCCCCTCATTTCTCTGTAGCCCCCCACGCCATGACCTACTCAGATTCCCTCACCGCTCCCTCCACCAGCGCCCCTCATCTGTCTGTAGTTTCCCCTCCATCCCGTGACCACCTCCTCGGATTCCCTCACTGCTCCCCTCACTAGCGCCCCTCATCTCTCTGTAGTTCCCCCCCCTACCCCGTGACCTCCTCCTCGGATTCCCTCACTGCCACCCCCACCAGTGCCCCTCATCTCTCTGTAGTTCCCTTCCAGCCTGTGACCCACCTCCTCCTCAGATTCCCTCACTGCCACCCTCCACTATTGCCCCTCATCGCTCTGTAGTTCCCCCTGCCCCATGACATCCTCGTTGGCTTCCCTCACTGCCACCCTCCATTAGTACCCCTCATCTCTCCTGTAGTTCCCCCACCTCATGACCTCCACCTCGGTTTCCCTCACTGCCACTCTCCACTAGTGCCCCTCAGCTCTCTGTAGTTCCCCCCCACCCCGTGACCTCCTCCTCTGACTCCCTCACTGCCACCCTCCCTCACTGTCTGCCACCCACACCCTTCATCTCTCCGTAGCTCCCCCCACCCCATGACCTCTTTCTGGTATTCCCTCACTGCCACCCTCCACTAGTGCCCCTTATCTCTCTGTTGCCCCTCTCTCATACCCATTCCATTCGTTGTATAGCACTGCTCATATCAGTGTAAGGTGTCACAGTACTTTACATAACAGCAGCACACATTATACAGAGACAATAAATCAAAATCAGTGATGAGGATTACAAGGTGTAGAAATCACTTCATCCATTCTGGTGGGCAGTATATTTTACGGGGGTTTGGTCGGGACTCGGAAAAGCACAAAGTCAGGATTTAAAGAGTACTCCAGTGGTCAGGGTTGGCTTTACTGATAAAAATGTATAACTGCCCAAACAAACTCTTATTAGTAACATTAGAATAATGAAAGAATGGAGAAGTTCTAACTACATCACAACACAAAAAAGCGAAGTTTGAAAAAAGGTATTAAGCAAATTGGGGATTTAAAAGATTCAGGGGGAATAGTACAGTTTAGCGTACTGGCAAGGACATTTGATTTAAGTAACAGGGATTTCTTTAAATATCTGCAGATAAGGAGCTTCCTGGGTAACAAACAGGGCGGTGTAGCAGGGTTCCAAACCAACGACTTTCTGGAGATTCTAACTACTGGTGGACAACATACGATTAGATCAGCGTATGCTTTATTAGTCCAAACTAAAGTGGATGATCTGGATAAACATAAACATAAGTGGATGGAGAAACTTCAAGGTGAATCTAATGATTTTCAGGAATCGTTGGATTTGGGATGTACTATACTGTGTTCGGCTCCCCTGCAATCGCAACATTATAAAACATTGTTTTCACTGTACTATACACCAGATAGAATAGCTAAATGGGTTGGTACGAACGGGACTACCTGCCCTCGTTGCAGCTCAGCTAATGCAGATATAATACACATGTTTGCTACCTGTCCTCAATTATATACGCTAATCAGGGATATTGAGAATTTTTTGGCTCAGGCATTAGGCTTACAGATATTACTAAACCCCATGTTGATATTGTTGGGAATAGGTCGGATTGAGAATACTAGGAATGTTGATAAAGAATTTCTATTCATGAATATGGCTGTTTATAGATTAACTTTAGCTAGGGCCTGGCTTGATAAAACCCCCCCGCCCATGCAAACATGGCTGGCAAACTTAATTTCCACATTTAATTTGGAAAAACCTATATATGCCAGGAAGGGAAGAGCAGGGAGAGCTCTAGGTGTAAGAATTTGGAACCCATTAGCACACTGGAGGGAAGGGATAGGGTAGAGAGTGGAGGGCTCAGGGGGTTTCTTGAATTCTTGAATCATTAAGTCTAATTATGATATGATGTGTTTTATTTTATGAATAACTCCCAATGTTAAATACGATATTTTGGTTGGCGAAAACATGTATTGATGAACATAAATGTGCAATGTGGAAAATAAAATAAGAATATTTTTTTTTTTAAAAAGCGAAGTTTGTATGCGGTTTTTTGATGACAGTTCATTGGTCACTGTCTTATGTTAACTTCTGAACTGCAAGTAACACAAGGATATCTGTGACAGAGGTAGTAACCCACTGAGCTATTCCCATAAAATTCAGTTTATCTGCATTTACGAACTACCAACCGACAAATGGTTGCTCTGCAGCAGGATCGTAAATCACAAGTTAGCAGTTTTTATTGTTGTTGTACATCGGTGGCAGATTCACTGCGACTGCGAGGGCTAAGGAGGCTCATGTTTGGTGGGCCTGGCCCACCCTCTAGAACCTGTGGCTGGCTCAGGCGGCCAGGCCTGCCTGTGCCTGAGGCTGCGAGCAAGACTCCGGCTATGCTAGCAGGCTGCACCACTACCTACCAGGCAATGGCATCGCCGCTGTGTTGTCCGCCCCCTGGCCCCTGCTCACGAACAGCAAGGAGGCCTGCCTGCAGTGCTCAGTGATCTAAATGCCTTGCCTGGCTGGCTCTAATCTAAGTAAATCCACAATCCAGACTCAGGCCAGGGGCCCCCAGGGTGCTAGTGCGCTGCGCTGACCGGCCGGGCATCAATAAAAAATAAGGGATAGGCCAAGGAAGGCCCTGGGCCGGGCGGGAAAGCAAGGCCTATACGCTATACCCTTTGTTTAATCCCGGCCCGGCCCACAGTAGTGCCAAACAAATACGATTCAATTTGCCAACCAATGCCATGCATGCCATGTAGACACTGTCACAGTGTCACTGACTCACCTCGGCGCCGTCGGCGGGTGGCGGCCTGGCGGGCGACGAGTCGACGGCGGACAGTCGGTGTACTAGTGAGGGAGGGGCAGGTGTCACAGCAGCAGACAGAGGCTAGAATTAATTTAGAAATAAATTATGGGGTGCCCGTGCCTCTTTCCCTCAGTAGTCTCTGTCTTGTTCTTAGTGGCTGGCTGTTGTGTGTTGGTCTCTGGATTCTGGAATGCTCCTCCTTGGTCGGGCCGGGGTCACGCGCACTTTTTATTGTGTAACGCCAATGCGCATGTCACCATGCCGCCCCACCCTAAGGTGGGGGTGGGTTGAACTGACACCGCGGTCTGCACACACGCGCGGGCTGGCGCAGGAGGAGATTTCTGCGACTGCGCGCTGTGCGCCCGAGTGACGACCCACCCACCCACCCCCTAATACTAATGCATTGCAGGTCAGGTGATATAAATAATAAAATTATTGCAGCAGGCGAAGGCGAGTGATGATGTCAGTGAACTCTGACTGGTGATGAATAAAATTGTGCTTTTTGCAGACTGTCCCGCACCCACGCGGAGTGAGGAGAGACGTGACGTGACACACAGAGAGTCGATCAGAGTAGTGATTTCCATCTTAGTAACGCCGTCGGCGGCGTCGCGTCGTCGGACCAAAAAATCGGCCCCAGCATTGAAACCGGCCCCCTGCCAAAAAACCGGCCCCCACCCCTGGCAGCCTACCGGGGGATTGCCCGGTGCCCGGCATTGCCAGTCCGGGCCTGGGCCGGTTTCAATGCTGGGGCCGATTTTTTGGTCCGACGACGCGACGCCGCCGACGGCGTTACTAAGATGGAAATCACTACTCTGATCGACTCTCTGTGTGTCACGTCACGTCTCTCCTCACTCCGCGTGGGTGCGGGACAGTCTGCAAAAAGCACAATTTTATTCATCACCAGTCAGAGTTCACTGACATCATCACTCGCCTTCGCCTGCTGCAATAATTTTATTATTTATATCACCTGACCTGCAATGCATTAGTATTAGGGGGTGGGTGGGTGGGTCGTCACTCGGGCGCACAGCGCGCAGTCGCAGAAATCTCCTCCTGCGCCAGCCCGCGCGTGTGTGCAGACCGCGGTGTCAGTTCAACCCACCCCCACCTTAGGGTGGGGCGGCATGGTGACATGCGCATTGGCGTTACACAATAAAAAGTGCGCGTGACCCCGGCCCGACCAAGGAGGAGCATTCCAGAATCCAGAGACCAACACACAACAGCCAGCCACTAAGAACAAGACAGAGACTACTGAGGGAAAGAGGCACGGGCACCCCATAATTTATTTCTAAATTAATTCTAGCCTCTGTCTGCTGCTGTGACACCTGCCCCTCCCTCACTAGTACACCGACTGTCCGCCGTCGACTCGTCGCCCGCCAGGCCGCCACCCGCCGACGGCGCCGAGGTGAGTCAGTGACACTGTGACAGTGTCTACATGGCATGCATGGCATTGGTTGGCAAATTGAATCGTATTTGTTTGGCACTACTGTGGGCCGGGCCGGGATTAAACAAAGGGTATAGCGTATAGGCCTTGCTTTCCCGCCCGGCCCAGGGCCTTCCTTGGCCTATCCCTTATTTTTTATTGATGCCCGGCCGGTCAGCGCAGCGCACTAGCACCCTGGGGGCCCCTGGCCTGAGTCTGGATTGTGGATTTACTTAGATTAGAGCCAGCCAGGCAAGGCATTTAGATCACTGAGCACTGCAGGCAGGCCTCCTTGCTGTTCGTGAGCAGGGGCCAGGGGGCGGACAACACAGCGGCGATGCCATTGCCTGGTAGGTAGTGGTGCAGCCTGCTAGCATAGCCGGAGTCTTGCTCGCAGCCTCAGGCACAGGCAGGCCTGGCCGCCTGAGCCAGCCACAGGTTCTAGAGGGTGGGCCAGGCCCACCAAACATGAGCCTCCTTAGCCCTCGCAGTCGCAGTGAATCTGCCACCGATGTACAACAACAATAAAAACTGCTAACTTGTGATTTACGATCCTGCTGCAGAGCAACCATTTGTCGGTTGGTAGTTCGTAAATGCAGATAAACTGAATTTTATGGGAATAGCTCAGTGGGTTACTACCTCTGTCACAGATATCCTTGTGTTACTTGCAGTTCAGAAGTTAACATAAGACAGTGACCAATGAACTGTCATCAAAAAACCGCATACAAACTTCGCTTTTTAAAAAAAAAAATATTCTTATTTTATTTTCCACATTGCACATTTATGTTCATCAATACATGTTTTCACCAACCAAAATATCGTATTTAACATTGGGAGTTATTCATAAAATAAAACACATCATATCATAATTAGACTTAATGATTCAAGAATTCAAGAAACCCCCTGAGCCCTCCACTCTCTACCCTATCCCTTCCCTCCAGTGTGCTAATGGGTTCCAAATTCTTACACCTAGAGCTCTCCCTGCTCTTCCCTTCCTGGCATATATAGGTTTTTCCAAATTAAATGTGGAAATTAAGTTTGCCAGCCATGTTTGCATGGGCGGGGGGGGTTTATCAAGCCAGGCCCTAGCTAAAGTTAATCTATAAACAGCCATATTCATGAATAGAAATTCTTTATCAACATTCCTAGTATTCTCAATCCGACCTATTCCCAACAATATCAACATGGGGTTTAGTAATATCTGTAAGCCTAATGCCTGAGCCAAAAAATTCTCAATATCCCTGATTAGCGTATATAATTGAGGACAGGTAGCAAACATGTGTATTATATCTGCATTAGCTGAGCTGCAACGAGGGCAGGTAGTCCCGTTCGTACCAACCCATTTAGCTATTCTATCTGGTGTATAGTACAGTGAAAACAATGTTTTATAATGTTGCGATTGCAGGGGAGCCGAACACAGTATAGTACATCCCAAATCCAACGACTCCTGAAAATCATTAGATTCACCTTGAAGTTTCTCCATCCACTTATGTTTATGTTTATCCAGATCATCCACTTTAGTTTGGACTAATAAAGCATACGCTGATCTAATCGTATGTTGTCCACCAGTAGTTAGAATCTCCAGAAAGTCGTTGGTTTGGAACCCTGCTACACCGCCCTGTTTGTTACCCAGGAAGCTCCTTATCTGCAGATATTTAAAGAAATCCCTGTTACTTAAATCAAATGTCCTTGCCAGTACGCTAAACTGTACTATTCCCCCTGAATCTTTTTAAATCCCCAATTTGCTTAATACCTTTTTTCAAACTTCGCTTTTTTGTGTTGTGATGTAGTTAGAACTTCTCCATTCTTTCATTATTCTAATGTTACTAATAAGAGTTTGTTTGGGCAGTTATACATTTTTATCAGTAAAGCCAACCCTAACCACTGGAGTACTCTTTAAATCCTGACTTTGTGCTTTTCCGAGTCCCGACCAAACCCCCGTAAAATATACTGCCCACCAGAATGGATGAAGTGATTTCTACACCTTGTAATCCTCATCACTGATTTTGATTTATTGTCTCTGTATAATGTGTGCTGCTGTTATGTAAAGTACTGTGACACCTTACACTGATATGAGCAGTGCTATACAACGAATGGAATGGGTATGAGAGAGGGGCAACAGAGAGATAAGGGGCACTAGTGGAGAGTGGCAGTGAGGGAATACCAGAAAGAGGTCATGGGGTGGGGGGAGCTACGGAGAGATGAAGGGTGTGGGTGGCAGACAGTGAGGGAGGGTGGCAGTGAGGGAGTCAGAGGAGGAGGTCACGGGGTGGGGGGGAACTACAGAGAGCTGAGGGGCACTAGTGGAGAGTGGCAGTGAGGGAAACCGAGGTGGAGGTCATGAGGTGGGGGAACTACAGGAGAGATGAGGGGTACTAATGGAGGGTGGCAGTGAGGGAAGCCAACGAGGATGTCATGGGGCAGGGGGAACTACAGAGCGATGAGGGGCAATAGTGGAGGGTGGCAGTGAGGGAATCTGAGGAGGAGGTGGGTCACAGGCTGGAAGGGAACTACAGAGAGATGAGGGGCACTGGTGGGGGTGGCAGTGAGGGAATCCGAGGAGGAGGTCACGGGGTAGGGGGGGGAACTACAGAGAGATGAGGGGCGCTAGTGAAGGGAGCATTGAGGGAATCCGAGGAGGTGGTCACGGGATGGAGGGGAAACTACAGACAGATGAGGGGCGCTGGTGGAGGGAGCGGTGAGGGAATCTGAGTAGGTCATGGGGTGGGGGGCTACAGAGAAATGAGGGGCACTAGTGGAGGTAGCAGTGAGGGAATCTGATGAGGGGGTCATGGGGTGGGGGAAACTACGGAGTGATGAGGGGTGCTGGTGAAGGTTGGCAGTGAGGGAATCTGAGGAGGAGGTCATGGGGTGTGGGAGCTACGGAGAGATGAGGGGCACTGGTGGAGGGTGGTAGTTAGGGAGTCTGAGGAGGAGGCCATGAGGGGGAGTGGCTACGGAGAGATGAAGAGCACTGTTGGAGGGTGGTTGGTAAGTAATCTACAGAGAAAGAGGTCAAAAAGACTTTTGTACCAGCACTAAAGCCGGCCCTGTCAGGGCCTTTCTGTTTTTGTTTATTTAATTAACAGTCATGTGATTAGGACAACTGTAGAGCATACTTTAACATGCATGCTGATTACATTTACTGCTATATTCAATGTTTCAAATTTGAAGGTGATTTTACTTTTGTTTTTTACTGGGAATAATGAAAGTGGAACTGAATGGTGGCTGATATGGGGCTGGGTCCCAAGGTCAGCTGTGAGATAAGGTGTAATGTAGAGGGGTGGTAGAAAAGTGGATCATCAAGTCTGTAAGGGAGTGCGCTGCACAGTCAGGGGTCAGGTGGAGGTAGTAATGAAGAGGGTTTCTCCCTGAAGGCTCGCACAGAGGGAGCCCGAGTAGAGTCACTTGCTAGATACTTCCACCTTAGAAACCTATTCTTCCCATCAAAGGGACATTACATGGAAGAAAAGCACTTTTTTAGAGTGATAACATTTAGAAAGAGAGTGTGTTTTACTGTACCTTGTAAGACTAAGGAGAGATAAGGGCGGTCAACTATGCTGATGACACGCAACTGATTGTTTCCCTGGAGGGGTATCATGCGGACTCCTTAACTATTTTTCACAAATGTATGACAGAAATAGTGTCTTGGCTGAAAAATAATGCTTTGCAATTTAATAGTGCTAAAACTGAGATTCTGCACTGTGCAGTGGGCAAAGTGCCGCAGGCTCTGCCTTCTAATTTTTGGTCTCTTCCCCTGGACACACCTCTGGTCCCTGTGAAGACAGTGCGTAACTTGGGGGTCAGCTTCAATGAGAAGCTGAGTCTGGAGTCACATGTTAATAAAGTGGCCTCGAACTGCCATATGATCATCAGAGGCCTACGCAAGGTTTTACCACTTCTTCCCTCTGTTCACTCATAAGCTTGATAAAGGATCCATTTTGCCCTTTAGGAGCAGGTCCATTGCACAGTAACCCAGGCCTGTGAGGTGCAGCACTTGTAGATATTTCAGGCAAGAGTTCTCAAAATGCATTTGTGAGAAAATTCAAGCAGGGGCCCCACTGTTTCTCAAACTGTTGTGGCTGGTGGTTTACTGTAGCTGAGATCTTCTCCATGATCAGGGTGTGGTACAGCTTGTGAAGCCAGTCGATATCTTCCGGCATGTTGCCCACACCCCAATGACCGTTCACTGTTTGCATGTGAATTACAGATGCGCACATTGTAGACGTTGAAACAGCTGGGCGGAAAATGAGAAGCTACAGAAAGTCCCAGCGCCATTAGCACATGTAAAATGTTTTTAGATACATATTGTTCATACTGGCTCAGATTCCTCCAAATTAAAATTAAAAGTTGTGCACTGTTGCACTTTACATAAGCTGCTTTATTTTAGCACTATTTACAAAACTCAGGATATAAAAATCATTTAATGTTTGCACATTGTCTTGTACACTTTTTACTCTGAACCTTTGCACAATTGTTTGAAGTTAAGTGCGTTTTTAAATGTCTTTATGCTATTTTATATGAAGAATAAATTGGTTATATGTAAATTCATGTTTTGTGCTCGACATTTCATTTTTTAGTGTTCTCTGTAGGAATGTCTGTGTTTTATAACTGTGTATCTTGGTGCTCCTTAAGGTAATCATTTACTATGCTTTAAAAGTTAATACAATCCAATATGTAATGAAAAATGTGTTGAAAAATACTTTTTTTTTTTGGCCTTTCTGTCTCCCAAATTTCTTGTGTGGGGGGGACAAGTTCAACCCCACCAAACTCCCCCTAATAGTGGTTGCTCACTGCGCTTGCTCGCTACACACCATGTGGGGGCTGGTCTCACTTTTATTTCTCTCTGATTTACTACTCGTGCCTATTTTTGGTGCTCTCTGAAAGAATGTCTATGGGTACATATGACTGGGTGGGTAACCTGGTGCTCTTGAAGGTCATCATCTACTATTTACTGTGGTTTGAAAGTTGATACAATTGGATATGTAATGAAAAATGTGCTGTAAAATTCACCATTTTGGTCGGTTGTTTTCCAAAATTTTCTTGGGGGGAGAACACCCCCAAACCCCCCCTAGTAGCGGTCGAGCTCGCTCACTGCGCTCACTCGCTACACGCTGGACGGGGGGCTGGTCTGCCAAATTTGACGGGGGGCTGGTCTGCCAAATTTTGCCAGGGCTGATTTCAGTTCCCAGTCCGGCCCTGGTGCCAGGTCGCCCCCTCCTTTCGGTAGCCTGCCCCCAAGCCAGGGAACGGGAGCTGTAGTGGTAACAGATATATGAAGGAGAGGGCTCCGATCTATTACCCATACCACCCACGAGCCCCGTGCGCACAAGTCATCTCTTGCAAGCACCCGTCTTAGCTCTAGTTCATTTTATGGTCTGGTGACTCAGTGTACTCGTGCTGTGAGATCTGTGCATGACCCAGTGGTCACAGATTTGCATCCAAGTGGAACCCTCAGCCTTTCATCCTAGCTAGGCCGAAAAACCAGTAACATTGAGTTGCTTGCCAACAAACATCTCTTTATAGCACCAAGAAGCCTTGTGAATGTGCGCGTTATAAATACCCTTGTTAAGTTGTTTCCTGGCTTTCTTCAGCCGAGGAGGAGTGCCAAGAAGCCATAGTATTAACCACCGTAACTATCAGCCCCCTGATTACACTAGCTTGTTGCACCTACCCCACCGTGCTGGCTCCGCCCCATACCATTTCTCACTCTCTCCTCTCCCATCTGGTCCACATCTTTTCGACTTCCTGCTCCACTCCTGCGGCGTCCTCTCCATCCGTGACACTTTAGCGATGTATTGCCCCATTCACAAGAAGCAATCTGTGAAAAACAAGGCAATGATTTAATTGGGCTTGCATTAGAGTGAAATATGGGCGGCAAGCGTGCCGGTGTGGGGACCGGCCGGGGCAGGAATTTGTTTACCGCATAAATATTAAAGCCTTGATGGGAGCATATTTCCCTATTCTTTCTCTGCAGCTTTTTTTTATTTTCATAAACAAACTGGCGGGGCCTGTGCCGAGATTGGTCTACTTTAAACCGACTGCAGTCTGATTTACATGATAAAAGGAGCTGTCACCCAGTGTGTGTGAAAGAAAATGTGCCTGAAAAATCAATATCCGTCGTTCTCCAGTCAGAAGTACTATTGAGGGCACGTCACGACTACTCAGGTGGGTGTAATGGGCGCCAAATTATGCAACTTGCTGGGGGGTGGTGGGAACCGTAAGCGAGGAGCGGGTGGTGTCCGGGGGTCTGAACCCAGATATTAGGAGCTTGACTCTTCCTGGCACAGCTTCTGATACTTCATCACAGCGCCTAGAACTGATCCTTAACATTGTCCCGCTCCCATCGCTTTTCATACACCAGGAGCTTTCCAGCTCCACACTGGATAGCGCCTTGTGATGAGCACTGTACGTAGGCTAATGCTGCTGAGCACTGCACAGCTTCTACCTCGTCACAGCACCTCAAACTGACTTATAACAGTGGTCGTCAGCCAGCGCTTTGTGCCATCTCCTTTGATGGACGCATGACGCATACTCTTATCTTGCTTTTTGTCTAGCAGGCCTGCGATGATGCGTGGCCATCCTGCAATCAGCACTCAACCTGAATTGTGAGTAAAATAAAATGGGTGAGGAGGTTGCTTCGGCACGTGGTGGACCCTCTTCGACACACGCCGGTGGCGGAAGGTGAGCAGAGAGGCTTGTTTGCGCAGCAACAGGCAGTCACCTCCGGGCAGTGGGAGTGGATGGGGTGCAGCAGCTTGGGTGCGCAGCGGCTGTCATACATCTCTGGGCAGTGGGAGTGGATGGGGTGCAGCAGTCGGGGTGCGCAGCAGTGGGCAAACACCTATGGACAGTGGGAGTGGATGGGGTACATTAGCCTGGATACACAAAGGCGGGACAGCGATTTAGGCGTGCACAGTTGTATGTACTCATCAATTACTGATTCCATACTATGTTTCAGATGACTAAGCTTGAGGGCTGCCCTATATCCCGGCACGTGTTTGGAGACACACCGGTGACATAAAGGTGAGCTGCAAAGATTTTCTCCAGTGTCAACACTCCCTCTCCCTCTCCATCTCTTCCTTTCTCTCTCTCACACTTTCTCTCTTTCTCTGTCTCTTCCTCTCTCTCACTCTTTCTCTCTCTCTCTCCCTCTCTCTCACTCTTTCTCTCTCTCTTGCTCTCTCTCACACTGTTTCTCTCTCTCTCTTTTCCTTGTATCTTACTCTTTCTCTCTTTCTCTCTCACTCTTTCTCTCTCTGTCTTCCTCTCTCTCTCACTCTTTCTCTCACTCTTCCTTTCTCTCACACTGTTTCTCTCTTTCTCTCTTCCTTGTATCTCACTCTTTCTCTCTCACTCTTTCTCTCTTTCTTTGTCTTCTCTCTCTCACTCTCTCTTTGTTTCTCTCTCTCTCTCCCTCTCTCTCACTCTCTTTCTTTTTCTCCTTTGCTAAACGCATGACGCACCATCTTATCTTTCTTTTTGTCTTGCAGGCTGTGATTCACAAATGGTCCAGCGATGACACCACATGGCTGTACATAGTTTTATTTGTTGTTGTTTTGTTTTAATAAAATGTTTTATATGTAAATCCATACATGACTAAGATTCTTATTCGTCCAACCTCACAAGCATCTTCTTAATAATAATTAAACATTACCCAATTTTTTACGTTCCAGATTCCCTAACGTGACTGTCACATTTGTTTGTGGGGTGTGGGGGTGAGGGGGGATGGCGTTCAAGGAGCTCCTGCTGAGGGATGTCGGAGCAATGTTGGGTGTCCGACCTGCATGATCGTTGCCTCCATTGCATCTGTTCTCAGAGACTTACGAGCCGGCGGGCTGGCTCGTAGATGAAGAGCTGCGAGCCGACTGGCAGGCTCATAGAGGGAGAACCGCGGCCCGTCAGTTCGCAGAGGGAGAGCTGCGGGCCAGCTCGCAGAGGAACACCTGCAGGCCGACTGGTATAGGGAAAGGTGCGGGCCATCGGCTTCCAAAGAGATTGCTGTGGAACAGTGATGTGGGGAGAGGGACCGTGAAGAGCGTATCTCGCAGAGACAGACCTGCGATATATTTCCAGTCTTGGCTTCACAGATACAACTGCGGGCCAGAGAACTCGCACCCGAAGAGCTGTGAGCCGACAAGTGGTTCGCAGAGGGAGACTTGCGGGCCCAAGAATGTTGTTGGAGGTATGCTGTTGATGGGGGAAAAGGGTGAGTTACCTGCTGATGTAGGGAGACGCAGCGTGAAAGGGGTATCTCGCACAGACAGGGCTCCGGTATAATAAATTGCCCCCGGGACCTTTCTTTTATATTTTCACTCGATGCGAGGCACAAGATGGCTGCTAACACTTCTTGGTTTGAAGTGTTAACAGCCAATCAGAGGCAAGCTCGTGCTCGGGAGTTGGGCACCGTCCAGATATATATATCTTTTTTTCCTTTAATATCTCAAAAACTACTGAACGGATTTACACCATTTCAACAAAAGCGCGCTTTCTGGACCACGACCTTTCTCCCTACCAAATGTGGCGTAATTCCGTTCAGCAGTTTGACCTGTAGCCTTGTCTAAAGTTTCCTATGGAAAATGCATTGAGAAAACACTTTTTGGACCCCCCTTTTTTCTCAGCCCCCCCTTGACCAATCACCCTGTAATATGTCTTCGCAGCTGGATGGCTCCAGTTGTGGGTGCAAATATCTCGCAATAAACTTCCTTTCATTCAACAACCAACCTTGTATGTCCTCAATACACCCCTGAACTTTCAAGATAGGAGCTGATCAAAAAAGAGAAACTTTTTGGAAAATTTTGTAAAGATTTGTCAAACGACAAAGTTATAAGCACATGGAGGACTCCAGGAGGGGGGCCGCGCAACCCCCCTCCCAACATGAGTGAAGCTCCGGGTCTGCGGGGACCCCAGCGGGCCCCCGCAGCCCCAGCGAGCCCCCGCTATTATTATTTTTTAAGAAAAGCCCCCGAGACCAAGCCCACCCCAGGGTCTCATTAAAATAAAACGCGGAACCCGCGACCCCAGCGCGAATTGCGCCGATATTTTTTATTTTTCTTTAAAAATGCTTTCTCAGGCCTCCTTTCTGCTGGCGCATGTTCCTTGGCACCTCTGCAGCCCAGCCTATCTGGACATGCTCAATGCAACGATCACTACATACTTAGCTGACAATGGCCCCTCCGCCCCCTCGAACACGGCCCTCTGGGAGGCCCTCAAGCCAACCGTTCGGGGTTCCGACATTAGCTACCGCACACAGGAGAAACGTGAGCGCCGCAAATACCTCGATACCCTGGAAACGCGCCAGGCGACCCTGTCTGCCCAACTCAGTGCCAATCCTTGTCCCGGTATTCGCCGTAATCTGCTCCTCGCACTACAAGAACTGCGTCAATACCTCCTGGGTGAAGCCAAGGAGATCTGGGAGGCATTTCAACATCGGATATATCAGTGGGGGGATAAGTCAAGTGAAATACTCCATAGACTGTGCCAAGCTGACGGCGCCCTGGCTGCCACGCCTACGATCCAAGGTCTAGATGGGTCCATGTACTTGGCGCCGATGGAGGTGGCAGACGAATTTGCGAGACACTTCGCATCTCTCTACGCCCTTCAGGAGTAGATCTCTGCCAAACTTATAGCGGAGTTTCTCACAGACATCCCGCCTCGCCGGCTCCCAGATTCTGTGCAGGAGACCCTGGAGGCACCCATTACCGTAGAGGAACTCTCCGGTGCGCTCACTGTGATCCAGCCGGGTCGCGCTCCGGGCCCCAATGGCTTCCCCATGGAATTCCTTCGGTCCCACATGACCCTACTAGGGCCTCACTTGTTGGCGACCATCGCGGACGCAACTGACCTGGGAAGTCTGCCCGAGACTGATGACATGCGGAAATAGTGCTTTTTCTTAAACCCGGCAGACCCCCTGAGGACCCATCCTCCTATCGCCCCATATCCCTAATTAATTTTGAACTCAAGTTGCTGGGGAAGGTCTTGGCTGATCACCTTCGGGGGTGCATCACCGATCTGATTCACCCAGATCAGTCGGGCTTTATGCCGCAGAGGGCTAAGAGGCATAACATCAGACGCGTGCACAACGCCATCGCTGCGGTCCCTACTCTAGGCCGCCCTGCTGCCTTGTTACTAGCCGACATCGACAAGGTGTTTGACTGCCTGAGCTGGGTCTATCTTTTTCAGCTGCTTGAAGCGGTCAACTTTGGGCCCCGCTTTCTGGCGTACATACGTCTGTTGTATACGAACCTGATGGCGTCAGTCCGAATTGCTGGACACCGCTCTTGCCCTTTCCTGATCCAAAGGGGTACCCGCCAGGGCTGCCCGCTTTCTCCATTGTTGTTCGCCTTGGCGGTTGAGCCCCTGGTGGCCTGGGTGAGAAGTGACCCGGTGCTCCAGGGGTTCGATTGGTCCCTCTAACGGTCAGACCGCATAGCGCTATACGCGGACGATGTCCTTTTTTTCATGACAGACCCGTGGTACTCCGGACCCCGCATCCTAGAAATCCTTCGGGTATTTGGTAGCACCACCGGTCTTCACACAAATCCCGCCAAATCCGTTCTCTTCCCGGTGTGCGGACACTAGGGCCGCAAAACGTGAGCCGCGCAGCTGTCCTGGGCCATAGATGGGTTCAAATATCTGGGGATTTGCATCTCTCCGAGCCCCAAAATTTGTTGGGCACACAATATCACCCCATTAACGGCTAGCCTCAAGAATGAGACGGCGGTATGGTCTTCTCTCCCATTGTCCCTTTATGGGCGCTCAGCCATTTTCAAGATGGTGTCTTTGCCTCGGATTTTGTATCACCTAAAAAATTTCCCATATCCTATCCCCTGCACCTGGTTTACACAAGTGAATGCCATACAAAATAATTTCCTGTGGGGGGGCGGGGCAGTTCGGGTGGCGCTCCGCAGCTGCTCCCAGTCATCATACTGTGGAAGGATTGCGGCAGCTGACATTTATTCCTATTATGTAGCATCTCACATCCTTGCAATCAATGTACTATGGTATAATTCTCCCACAGACCTGGCGTATGCTATTGAACATGCCGCCATGGAGCATGTTCCCCTACTCCACTTATTATACAGCTATACAAGGCTAGATCATCTAAGGCCGGCTAGCAGACAAGCGATACAGCTGTGGCGGGCAAGACCAGGCAGATGGGATGGAAGGGGAGACAAACTCGACAAACCCCACTGAGGCAGGGCACATGCCTCAAGACTGCAACCACGCTGAGTGGGTTTCGGGGCTGGGAACTGGTGGGGATCTCGATCCTGGGCGATGTTATGAGGGGCGTCACATTAAAATCATTTCAACAATTACAAATGGAGTTCAGTCTTCATAGGTCGCAATTTCACAAATATGTACAGCTCCGACACGCACTCTCCCCCAGATCCGTAATATGGAAACCCTCCCGGAGTTCCAGCCCTTGGAGGGCCGTCTATTAATGGGGGACCTCGGATTGCATAAAATCAGGCAAATTCATCAAACACTGACGACACACATCCCCACCACTTTGGACAAGACCCGACTGGCCTGGCAGGCTGACATCCCTGAATTGACAGATGACAACTGGGCTGAGGCGATTGCCAGCCCTAGTAGCGCGGCTGTCTCTACACGCTACAGACTCATCCAGTTTAAATATCTGCACCGAGTTTACTACACTAGGGTACGTCTGTGGCGAACGGGGGTCATTCAGTCCCCAGTGTGCATGCGGTGTGTCAGCGAGGAGGGGTCCTTCTTCCATACAGTGTGGTCCTGCACTGCCCTGCAACCCTTTTGGAACAGGATTCGTTCATGCCTCAATAAGGTATTTGGGTGGGTGCTTCCACTGGACCCACAGCTGTTTCTCTTACACTCCACAGATGACATTGGGGGGAATCGCTATAAACAACATCTACGGAGAACAACCTTTACAACGCAACTTTTACAACGCACTACCATTACAACGAAACAGTTACAACGCGAGTGCATTGACAACGCAGGACATTACAACGCAAGTCTTTACATCGACTTGAACTAGATGGCGTGCTAACATTAAAAATAGTGTAGTTTACTGTCCCAACACCTTCCCTACTGTTACGTGGACTGGAGTTGGAATAGTAAATTACACTTTTTTAATGTTAGCACGCCATCTAGTGCAAGTCGATGTAAAGACTTGCGTTGTAATGTCCTGCGTTGTCAATGCACTCGCGTTGTAAAACTTTCGTTGTAACAGCATGCGTTGTAACAGCATGCGTTGTAACATCATACATCCAACATCTACTGTTCCTTACCCTCACCATTGCCAAAAGAGACGTAGCGCAATGTTGGAAGGCATCATCTTCCCCGACTATAGGTAAATGGAAGGCCGCACTTGACAAGTGTATGGGGGCGGAGATCTCTGTTTTTGAAGCTCGGGCTGCCCTCGGAAATACCGTAAGATATGGACACGATGGGCGACATATCGGGGAATAGACTTGCCCCCCTGCCTGAGGATGACCCATAAAGTCTTCCCCTCTACCCCCGCCCTACAACGCTCCCAACCTTATCGTATGCTTATATCATTGTCTTATTGGGATGACTCTAGGAAACTTGCTGCATCATGTACTGAATCTGGGAATCTGACCACTGTCTGCATATCCTTTTTTTTTTTTTTTTTTGTCGACCTGCATGTTTGGCAGGGGCCATTTATTTTAGTGGTAACAGTTATCGCTGCATATGTTGTCCAAATGCTAATATATGCCACTGTGGGGCTTCGGCCCTATATACTGACAAATTGCCAAATAAAAATTGTTGTTAAAAAAAAAATGCTTTCTTTGGCCCTGAGGGTCCTTCTGGGACCCCCTGAGCAGGCCTAGGGGGTCAGGTGTTTCTACCCTGCCCCCTTCTCTTGTTTTATACCTTTGTTTCTCTGTTTTCTGGTGACTCGCTTCTACCGAGTCACAAGATGGCTGCCAACATTTCCTGGTTTGGAGTGTTGACAGCCAATCACAGTGAAGCTTGTATTCGGGACTTAGGCTCCCTGCACCACTGTGCAAACGCACCCCATGGCGCGTTTTAAGGTGGGGAATTCGTTCCCCTTGAATCCTGAGAGTCCCTGGAGGCTATCAAGCCCACCAGGTAACCCCAGGAAGTGGCACAGAGCTGCGTTGCAGAGAGGTGTTCCGAGGCCATGCCCCTTTTTACACCTCTCTGCAACGCAGCTGTGTGGCGCTTACTGGAGGTACCTCAGGATTTAAGGGGACTTAATCCCACAACTTAAAATGCGCCACGGGGCGCGTTTTCACAGTGGTGAAGGGAGGGGGTGGGGTCTAATGTGGCATGTGTGCAAACACGTCCTGTGGCGTGTTTTAAGTTGGGGGATTAAGTCTCCTTGAATTCCGAGAGTCCCTGGGGGCCAACTAGACCACCAGGTACCTTCAGTAAGCACCACAGAGTTGCGTTGCAGAGAGATGTAAAAAGGGGCGTAGCCTCGGACCACCTCTCTGCAACTCAGCCCTGTGACGCTTACTGGAGGTGGGCTAGTTGGCCCCCAGGAACCCCCAGGATTCAAGGGGACTTAATCCCCCAACTTATAATGTGCCACAGGGCACGTTTGCCCACTTGTCACATCAGGTCCCGCCCCCACCCTGCATCACTGTGCAAACAGGCCCTCTGGCGCGTTGTAAATTGGGGAATTAAGTCCCCTCGAATCCTGAGGGTCCCTTGGGTCCAACTAGGCCACCAGGTACCTCCAGTAAGCGCCCATGAGCTACATTGCAGAGAGGTGTAAAAAGGGGCGTGGCCTTGGGACAACTCTCTGCAACGCAGCTCTGTGCCACTTCCTGGAGGTACCTGGTGGGCTAGTTGGTCGCCAGGGACCCTTAGGATTCAAGGGGACTTAATCCCCCAACTTACAACGTGCTAGGGGGCACATTTGCACAGTGGTGCAGGGCCTAATATAAGATGTTAGCAATCCTGCTGTGTGGGGCTTACTGGTGGTAATAAAAGGGATAGTTGGCCCCCAAGGTTGACGGTGGGGGCTAACCACTCCTCCTGTTACCTCCAGTAAATACCACACAGTGGGATTGCTAATAGGTGTTTCGGAGGCCATGCTCACCTTTCTTCAGCACCCTGGAAACGCGACTGGTATGTTATAGTTAGAAATTAGCATCTAAAAAACCTTTGAAATTCACTGAACAAAACATAGGTTTCAGGGACATTATAGTTAGAAATTAGCATTTAAAAAACCTTTGAAAATCACTGAAAAAATCATAGGTTTCAGGCACGTTATAGTTAGAAATTAGCATTTAAAAACCTTAGAAATTCACTGAAAAAACCATAGGTTTCAGGGACGTTATAGTTAGTTGGACATTTCTTTCGTACAAAACCATAGAAATTGCCCCGTTATAGTTCGTTCAGCTAACTATAACTCGCGCCCCTGCAATGCACTGCTGAAGACGTCACATATTACGTTGACATGGTCAGTGACTTCACTGATGACATCTCAAATGACATCACTGATGACCTCACGACCCTCCGGGGTCGAAATGCGTGTTTGCTGGAACAGAATAAAATTTAAACCTGCACCGAATTGTGGTCCGTGCTCCTGTTTTCTATTCCGGACGTCAAACCAGTGAAGATTGGAGTTGTGTGGAGATATATATATATTTTACAATATTATACTGAACATAAGGATATTAGTATTATAGAAGGTTCTTCTGGAGAATAAATATGTATTTGAATTTGCAAAATATATTGTAAATGGAGGACAGGAGACTTCCTCCATGTATTAGCAGTCGCAATTAATTTTGCGTAGACTCTCAAGGCTCGAATAGGCCAATACGGCATTTAGAACTAAATTAAGCTTTCAAGATGTTAACAGATTGCGAGGTCAACAGGTTGCCAGTGACAACACTGACATGAGTAGTTGCCTTGTGGAGTTGCAATGGATGAACGAGAGCAGAGAGAAGGTCTCAGGTACTCTGTGCTTCACAGAGATTGCTTATTCTAAATCAAGTTAATGCAAGATAAAACCTGTCAAGAATCTTGTTTTCAAATAGCGCACCCTCAAATGTGCACATCGAAATTACCCTACTCACTAACTAGACCATCGGCAGGCTTTACTTGACATAAATTTGTGATCAAATAATGCAGGCTATGTAATTTGCAATTGGCTAATAGCGCATGCACATTCAGCACAGAAGCAAGTCCTGCTGACTTGGAATCCAAATTCAGGTGCCAATGTAATTAGCCTCTTCTCTGGAAACAGAGTCTAAGTCTGTGGAAAAAAAATCTGAAAAAATCTGCTGAAATTATTTTAAATCGCTGAGGTAAAAGAAGGCTTTATCTTTTTAAATTACAGGGAAACGCCACATTATTTCGCAGACCATTGTCACAAAGATAGAGAAAAGTACATAAATGTTAGCTCAATGTGTTTGTTTTCAACATTCCTGAAAGTTTAGAGAAAAAGCTAATTGAAAAAAGACATGGGTGCCATCTATCTACGTCACACACATCTCTTGCCAGCTTCAATTTGTGAATCCTCATTTCAAGGTCTGTATCCCCCTCACAAACACACTGCACAGTAGCCTGATGCCAGGACACCTTCACACAACTTTGCACATGCCCACTGCTTCCTGGTGCAACCCCAACCTCGTGGCACTGATCTGATGCCACAGCAACCCTGGTTAGGGTTGTCCAAAGATGAAGTGTTCATTGCCTAATCCAACCTAACAGAAAATGGTTTACCATTAAGGAGTGGTTCATCAAACGGCATAACAATGCTTTGTGGGTTTGTCCACTTCACAAATTTATATTATGCCACTTAGCAAAAGGCAAATCTCTTTAAAAGATCAGCAAGGCTCTTGGCCCTAAGTACATCTGGCTACTTACCATTTCTAGTCAAAGTTCAATGCAGGACTATTAAACGTGAAGGACTGGGCTATTCTAAGGCCCAGTGGTGCCAGGGGACAACACCTGAAACCTTCGTGGGTTACCTGTTCCGGCGTACAAAACACAGAGACAGGGGACACTTCCTGCGGCGTCAAAGATCAGTATTTATTTACTGCAGGGATACAGAAATCGCAAGAAGTACACAACGTGTAGGTTCTGAGAGACTGCTTCAAATTGCAAAAGTGGATCGCTCCTTTTATACACAATTTCGTCATTGAACAACATGGCGAACAAAAGGTTACAACTCAGTTCCCACAGTAAACTTCAAAAGGGTCGCATTCATGTTTTCAGAAGCCCGGAACATAATTACAGCAGCATTGCCGGTTCCCAACTGTAAAAGCACATTATCCCCACATTAAGCACATTCAATGATGACTGTAAACGAATTAGGAGAAGGGACAGAAACAGGTGCAGAGGAAAAACAAGGATGCACAACAGATTGGAAAAGAGTGTAGAGAGCAATATCGGAAACTTGATTGCAGGATCAAAGGACTCGTGCCTAATGCATGCACGACTGAAACAATAGACTAGCACGGCAAGATGAGCCTCGAGCGGAGCCATCTGCCCTTACAGTGTCATCCCCCTCATCATAAAGACACCTTCAAAGGAACACGTGTCCTCCGCGAAAGCCTGGGAATCCCAGGGTCACGACGCGGACAGTGTCCGTTCGCTGACTACTTGAGGGCAAGAGACAAAATGGATGCCGTATCTAAAATGGAACCCGAGGGTTCAGATGGACACACCCAGGAATGAGACAAACCGTACGTAGTAGCGTAGCGAAAACGCGTACACCCACTAAACTCGTCATTTGCGGTTCGTAGATACCAAACTCGTCCATATTCGAACAAACCCAAAAAATTTCATTACGATTCTCACGGAACCTCAGACGCTCCTTTTGCCCTCATGTAGGCAAGCACTAATCGACATCAGAATCGATTTCGATATTCATCAAATCGTTCAGTTGTTGCTGGAACATCATTCTATCCATCAATGTCTCCTTGGTAACAGATGGCCGTCTTATACACGTTGTAGCACAGAGACCACATAAGGCAGGACCACACTGCACACAAAGACAACACGTGAACAGAAACGTTACAACAACCCCTATGATCATCAGAATCTTCCAACCCCAAGTTGATATCAGGCCCCAAAACCATCCTAGAAGTGTCCAATTACCTTCGTCCACGTGTATGGACTCGGAGATCTTATGTAACTTCGAGATGGCTTGGTAAACAGTTGGAGCGTTGTCATGGATGAAAATGCAACAGCTCGAATGGATCACTTTGCACACCCCACCTCTATCTGCAAGAACAACGTCTAGAACCATACGGTTCTGCAACGTCATGAGTCTATCCGCCTGAAGTTCTGCTGTTAAATTACCAAGAGCACTCGCAGTTATGTTAGCAGTCAATTCTACCACACGGGTCAACTGTCTCAGGTTCCTACTATTAACCATAGGTCCCCAAAACGGCAAGAAACCCTTAAAGAAATCTCCTGCTTCTTGACCGGCAGTGTCCTCTTCGCTAATAACGCCTCTCACAACTCTAGTTTTGTGATAGTCTGAGGCAACCGTAAAAGTCGGTGGCAAAAGATTAGCAATATAACAGGTACCCGAGAAGTCACGGGGCAAACATGTATATGCACGTTCATAACATACGAAATAGGTACCCTTGGCAGTCAAGAAAACAGGGGAAGAGAGCATCGGTAGAACATACGTATCAGTACAAGCACTCTTCCCAAGTTGAGCTCTCGGATTTCGACCAAGACCTTTCAAGCAGAAATTACCGAGGTGAGGTACGATCCATATTGGAGACGAGCTCTTAAGCTGTCTATCACCCACTGACATACTATACTCAGCCTCACTCAGATCTTTATATGCTTGCATCTCTTCATCTGGAATAAGCGAGGCATCAAAAATATCTCTATCTAAATCAGCAATCGCTATCGCCAAAGGCTTGTGGTACGGACCAGGACCAAAGTTTGCAGAACGTGGCTCTCGACTGGGGTAGGAATCTAGTGCACTACGGAACATAGTTTGGAATGCTCGAGCTGAGCCCTGGGAGCTGTAAGGAAGAACCAAATACGGAATACCCCTATCCATGGTATGTGGCATTAACCCACACACCCAACAGTTGGTAGTATTCATCACCAACTGATGCTGATGTAGGAGTTGAACGAAGGAGTTATTCATGAATTCCGCACGTCTAACCTGTTCATGTTGGGGCAAAGAATGAAAGGAATGTGGGGAAACAGTGGTAATAGAACTTAGTTTAGGAGAAAGAGTAGGTGAAATGGAAGGCAATAACGACTGTATTCCAAAATACACTCCACCCACCAATAGCATAGAAACAGTCAGAAACAGCAGGAATACATGAAACAAAAAGCATTTTGTTCGTACAATCTTATGCAATTTTGATCTTTGCGCCGACATCCTTTCTACTTCCAACAGCTCAGAGAACGCCATCCTCTAAAAACCGTCCGTGATGTCCTTGACGCACTTCGTTCTGAGTAGCGATTATCAATTCCCAGGAGTTCCCAGGAATCGACAAAAAGCAACCGACCTAGTGTCAGGAACCTGCTAAACAGAAGGAAGTACCCGCACGGCCCTACGGTTAACCCGGATGATAGGTTTTCTTAAACAAACACCCAATTTAATAAAAAATCTCTTAGCTGTAAAAAGTACACATGAATAGGAACTCGAAAATCAGTAAAGGATGCAATTGTTCTTAGCAACAGTAAAGGACAATATAAGAAAAAATGTTATTAGTCTTTGTCATGTGAACGAAGAAAATATCGACTTCGTCCAGGTCGAGTCTGCTCTTCAAATAATTGTTCAACTTGTGAAACAGTGTTCAGTCGATCAGATGACAATTCAGACCTTGAGTTCTCCAAAACTGACGACTCGACAGATGTGTCTGGCTGCAATGAATTGTCTCCTACAGGTTGAGCATCACTAAACGGCACAAAACATAGAGGGGTCTCGGTTTCCGTTGCCGCAATACCAGTTCTCACCCAATTGTCTGCTGGTGAGGGGATCGGAACCTTTTTGGTATGGGTGGCATGCACCCAGTTCTTTCTGCCTTCCAACCGAACTGCAGTCCTTGTAGCCAGCAATACTTGGAAGGGACCCACAAATCTCGGCTCCAAGTTGCGTTTTCTGCCAAAATTGCGGGTAACAACCCAGTCACCCGGTTGGAGCCGATGTCCAGGACCCTTTGTCTGTGCCGGTAAAGCTTCAAAGACCTGTTGATGAATTAACCTCAGTTTAGCAGTCAGATCATGAAGATAATCAATTAACATTGGATACTCAAGACTATCAAAGGCCTTAGGCCTCGGGACTCCCCAAATGTTTGCAGGGCGGCCAAACACAATCTCATATGGGCTGAGCCCCACCCGAGAGTGCACAGTCGCCCCGGTCGACAAGAGAGCCAGAGGCAAGGCATCAGGCCATGACAAACCAGTCGCAGCCTGCATCCTCGCAAGCCTCAGCCCCAGAGCACCATTGCACCCTTCAACCAAACCCGCTGCCTGGGGACGTCCGGCGCCACGGAATTTCTGTCGAACTCCAAGGCCCTTACACACACTCTGCATCACGCTTCCCACAAACTCACTTCCGTTATCTGACCACACAATCCGTGGCATTCCACACCGAGGAAAGTATTCCTTCAGTAGGACCTTCGCTGTGGACAAGGCAGTATCATCCTTAAGAGGGCAGGCCTCGATCCATCTGGAGAACGCACAAACCACAACCAAAACGTACTTCAGATTATTGCATCTCTCCATATGGATGAAGTCCAGTTGGATAACCTCAAAGGGACAGGCAGGAGGAGCAAAATGGCCGGGTGGAGTGGGGGTGCCCTTGCCAGGATTATGCATCAAACACACCATACAATTCTTAACCACTCTCTCAGCACATTTAGCAATGCCATCATTCTTCCATACAGGGGACAACAACTTACATATACCTTTCGCGCTAATGTGTGACAAGCCGTGGGCCATAGTCACAACGGCTAGCACATATGCATCCGGTAACATCCACCTCTGACGTTCCGACAAGTCAACCCAACATCCATGCGTGTCTAACTTTCCCGTGCTTTCCCTCCACTTGGTCTTTTCAGTTTCAGTGGCCTCATTCTGAATTGCTTTCACGCTCTCAACAGTGTCTTCACACATACCAGTCTCCGTCGGCCACCTCACTGAACTCGTAACATACATTCGGGTTGCAAGATTCTTAGCTGTTTCCTTAGCAATCTCATCCGCAAATGCATTACCACGACCAACATCATCCGTAACCTTTCGATGCGCACTACATTTAATGATCGCCACCTGTTTAGGCAATGTAAGTGCATCCAAAAGATCGTTCACGAGCTGTCCGTGTTGGATCTTCGTACCATGTGATGTCATAAATCCTCTTTCTCTCCACAATCGACCAAAGCTATGTGCAACACCAAACGCATATTGACTCTCAGTAAACACATTCACTCGCTTTCCCTTAGACAAAACACACGCTCTTGTCAACGCAATCAACTCTGCTGCTTGCGCTGAATTCTGACTCAATCTCGCAGTTTCCACAACCGTGCTCAACGTCACTACAGCATACGCAGTCTCACATCACCATTCGGCAACTTAAAACATGAACCATCAACATACAAAGTGCCATCGGGGTCTATCAATGGAGTGTTTTTCAGGTCAACACGACCCTTCGTTTCTTCCTCAGTTCGTAAATAGCAATCATGTGGTGGTACATCATTTGATTCCATATTAGTCGGCAACAATGTCGCCGGATTCAGCACATTACAACGCTTGATCTGTATATGACTTGCCAAAAGTGTCAACTCATAACCGGACAACCTTGCACTCCTCAGATGTTGAGTTTTTGTACGATTCAGGAGAGTGTCAACTGCATGCGGAACCATCACTGTGAGCATATTATCCATGACCAGACCTGCGGATTGTCGAATAGACACCGCAGCTGCCGCTGTCGCTCTCAAGCAACTTGGCAACGCTCTAGCTACCGGGTCTAAGGTCGAGGAAAAATATGCACATGGACGCTGCTTACCACCAAATTGTTGCGTCAAAACACTCAACACACAACCTTCTCTCTCGTGAACGTATAGTGTAAATGGTTTACTGTAATCAGGAGTACCTAACACAGGAGCCGAACACAGCGCATCACGCAGCTCAGAAAAACTTTTCTGACATTCTTCCGTCCATGGCAAAGGAGTCGAAACATCCTTGCACGTAAGAGCTATCAATGGCTTTGCTAACAGTGAAAAGTTCGGAATCCACTGTCTGCAGTATGACGTGATACCTAGAAAGGCACGCACATCTCTCTGAGTTGTTGGCACAGTCATTCGAGCGATCGCTGCAATTCTTTCTGGGGTCAACCTTCTTCCTTCCTTTGACAATAAGTGACCTAGATAGGTTACTTCTTGACAACAATATTGTAGTTTAGAAGGTGACACTTTGTGATGTAAGTCACATAGATGCTGTAACAGTGATACTGTAGCAGTTCTGCAAATCTGTTCAGTGTCAGCAGCTACCAACAGATCATCAACGTACTGAATCAAGGCCGCACCAGCCGGTAACACAAACGCATCAAGTTGACTCTTAAGACCTTGGCTGTAGATCGATGGACTCTCATAGTAGCCCTGAGGTGCGCGTTTAAACCTGAAGCTGTGACCACCTAATGAGAAACCGAATAGATCTCTGCTTTCCTCAGCAATCGGAATGCTAAAGAAAGCATTCTTCAGATCGATTACCGAAAACCATGACGCAGAAGCTGGAATCAGAGTCAGCAAAGCTGTAATGTCAGGCACCACGGGAAACTGTGGAATAACAATTTTATTTACCTCCCTCAAATCAATAACAAAACGATACACAGGAGGCTTGGATGGATCAGTTCGTTTCAAAATAGGTAACACAGGACTATTACACACGTTACCCCGAGTTTCCTCGATGACATCTTTATCGATCAAATCGTAAATGATCGCTAATAGTGCTCGTTCTCCATCAAGAGAGATACGATACTGGGGAATGCGTGGCAGTCGCACGTTATTTCAATTGAACAACATAAGGTGGTATATCCAGCAGGCCCACATCATTGGGACCTGTCGCCCACAAAGACTCAGGAAGAGAACTCAATTCCGGTGGGAGCTTATCAGTCGACAAATACATAGGAGAGATCACTCTCTGACCCAACGTAAGCTCCACTCCCGCAGGAGAACAGTACAAAGTCGCGTATAACCGCTTCAACAAATCCAGGCCCAAAAGATTCTCACCACAACCAGTAGTCAAAATCAAAGGAGCTTCTAACTCACGAGACCCAATTGTAAGGGGCAAAGGGCTAGAAACTGGATTGCTAACGGGGGCGCCAGAGAATCCAACGGAAACATTCGTTAAGCCAGACAAAGGCGCGCCAGGGAGTTTCGAATGCATGATGGAACTTTTCGCTGCACCAGTGTCCAACGGAAAAGGCTCAACTACGCCCAATGTGGCAACTGCGACATAAGGCCCTCTCTGATCAACCGGAACTGATACTACTCCCTTTCTTTGTCTATGGCTGTCCTAGTAATTACCGTCAGCATCAACATCATGCTCGACATAATAGTCGTCCACATGATACTGTGCAGATCTACCAGACGATGAATCGCGCCGATCAAAGCAATTTTGCGAGTCTGATGAAGTGGCAAAACGCTCATTCTGATTCTGAGTAACACCGCGACCTCTACCACGTGACGCTTGTTGAGGACCACTACGACCTCCTCGAGCCGAAACACCATTGTTTCGGTCACGCAAAACTGGACAATTAAACTTCAGATGGCCCTCACCCCTACAATATGCGCATTGATTATACCCCAGCATAGATCGAGGTGTAGAGGAGTCAGTTCGCGGCTGCGATCTAGAAAACTGTGAGTGTAATCGATTTTGCTGTTGCGAGTCATTTTGATTCGAGCGCGGAGGATACGCTTGCTGCAATAAGACCTTAGTTTTAAGATCCTTCGTTTTCTTATCTGCACGTTCGCTTTCTTCTTTCTCTCTATTTTCGTAGTATTGGGCCGTGGCTAATATTTGAGCAGGGGTAGAAACGGCCCACGAACTTTCAGAATTCTTCAATTTGTTGCTTAGTTCAGGCAACAAATTCGATACAAATTTATCAACAAACAATCGCTGACCTCCCTCAGAGCTCATATCCTGACCACTGTGATCGATGAATGCCTCCTCAAATCTCGTAAAGAAATCGGAGACACTCTCGCCCTTCTTTTGTTTGCACGCAGACAGTTTGTCCCAGTTAACTCTTATTGCTGGCATAAGCGTCTTCATAAGTGTAATTATCCTCTGGGGCAGATTCTCAATGATCTGTTCAGGTTTAGACCCACCAACTTGCCGTCCGTCGGCCGCCGCAAGAGCAGCCCAATCACCGCCTAACTCAGCTGCGTGATTCTCTTGACGGATTTTCGCCCAAATCGGTTGAGGTACTACGTTACCAAACAACATGTCGATATCGGCAAGGTTCATAACAGTAGCATCCACTAATTGGGATAACTCCTTATAATAACCTGCAGGATTTTTGCGGGGGTCAGGCAAAGTTTGCTTTACCTGCAAAACTTCCGATCGCTTCCATGGGAGGTGTATCCAAACTCTCTGAAAGTGTGGTAGAACAACAGGATTAGCAGCAGGATCACCTGGCATCCATACTGGGGGAACTTCCCGCATAGGATACTGACCAGGTTGTGCCATCCGCTCCTCAGTTTCGTCCTTAAACAATGCTCGAGGTTGTACTGTAGATCGAAAAGATAACAGACGCTCTAAAGCATGTCGGACATTACCACCCACAATCATACCATTCGAAAACTGATTCTGAAGTTCAGTGATCTCAGGCGGTACATTGTCTACCGCATCATTATCCCACTCTTCTCTCAAAGATTTACACATTTCCTCGTACACAAATCTTTGTGTGGGCTCATTAAACTGAGAAAACGTTTCGAAAACTATACGCGAAGTGTACTTCGCAGGATGCCTAATCCATTTACGCGCCATTTTCACTAACGACTCTCTTTCTCTACCATCAGGAATTTGACTGCGCCTCTGAGAGACATCAGAAAGATCGGACCCAAGTATCGGTCCAAAAAGTGGAGAATAGAGATTAGCGACAGCATTAAATATACGACTACGAACAGAAGGGGAAGAAGAAGGAAGTACAGGAGCAACAACATTAGGAGTAAACGTAGAAACAGTAGCAGTAGTCGGGATAGCAGGAGTAGTAGTAACAATAGGCTGATGAGGTACTGGCAAAGGAGCAGTAGGAAGAAGAGCGGGTAAAGGAGTAGGGACAATTTGCGGCACAAGGGGATTCGGAAGGACAGGAGGAACGACAGGCTGACCAGCAGCCGCCAGAACAACAGGTTGAGGAACAGGAGGAATCACAGGACCCATAGTATCTGGTGCATAGGGAGGTGGTGATTTCAATAGATAAGACAATAATGGATCCTCTACCGCTTCTTCTCCCTTCTTGTCAGAACTAGACGGTAAAACCGGATAACATTTATCCACCGCCATATGATGCAGTCTAGCAAAAACTTCCTGCTCCTTCTCGTCTTTGTCTCGCTGATACTGTTCTGCATTTCGCATTACCGTAATAACACCTTCTCTCTTATTTTTCTTAATCTGTTTGATTTCTTTCTGCTTGGCCTCTTTACGCCATAACCGAAAGGAATCAAACATGGCCGGCCTAGCCTTCTTTTTAAACAATTTAGCTTCAAGATTATCTAATATTGCAGTTTCGAAACTACCATGTGGTGGCCAACTATGAACACCATCATTTTTAGTGTAACTAATCCAATATTCATTATATACGATAGGACCTACTCCGTGGCGACTATAGAGCTCATAAATTGGAGTTCCAACTGGAGGTATCGGACATGAATCCTTCAGTCGGGAATCCGTGCTGCAACATTTAAGGAAACCAAACAAAGTACTACGGCCAGGCATCGTGCACACTAACCGAGTTTACAAACTTCAAGGGCTATTGAATTACGATGTCCTCGCAAAAAATGCAAGACCCTCGGTTTTTGGCAATTGCAATTTGTCAAATAAAACCCAACAACTAAAAACCAACAACTAAGAACCACAAATGCAATGGAACAATGCAAACAACCAGGTTTAACCAAGTTACAAAAAATACAAAGTAACCGTCCCAAAAAGGAACTACAAAACCATGGACTCTGGGAGCGACCCACAAATACTTAACTGAAAGAGCAATGGCGTCACCAGGAAGGCCCGTCAATCGTCTCGCCGTACAAAGGACTACGCCAGGTGCCAAAACAGGTCGACAGTCAGGGCATCAGTCCGTCGCAGCCGTCAGGAGGCGGGAATCTTCGCGGGAAAAGTCTTCGGACCACTTATTTCGACAAATGGATCGATGAAGCGGGGTGCACCTTCCCTCGGAGATTTCACACGAAGTTCCTCACGATCGTCGGGCTTTGGACCAGTACCGCTGATGTCGCCCCACGTTGGGCGCCAACTGAAGGACTGGGCTATTCTAAGGCCCAGCGGTGCCAGGGGACAACACCTGAAACCTTCGTGGGTTACCTGTTCCAGCGTACAAAACACAGAGACACGGGACACTTCCTGCGGCGTCAAAGATCAGTATTTATTTACTGCAGGGATACAGAAATCGCAAGAAGTACACAACGTGTAGGTTCTGAGAGACTGCTTCAAATTGCAAAAGTGGATCGCTCCTTTTATACACAATTTCGTCATTGAACAACATGGCGAACAAAAGGTTACAACTCAGTTCCCACAGTAAACTTCAAAAGGGTCGCATTCATGTTTTCAGAAGCCCGGAACATAATTACAGCAGCATTGCCGGTTCCCAACTGTAAAGGCACATTATCCCCACATTAAGCACATTCAATGATGACTGTAAACGAATTAGGAGAAGGGACAGAAACAGGTGCAGAGGAAAAACAAGGATGCACAACAGATTGGAAAAGAGAGTAGAGAGCAATATCGGAAACTTGATTGCAGGATCAAAGGACTCGTGCCTAATGCATGCACGACTGAAACAATAGACTAGCACGGCAAGATGAGCCTCGAGCGGATCCATCTGCCCTTACAGTGTCATCCCCCTCATCATAAAGACACCTTCAAAGGAACACGTGTCCTCCGCAAAAGCCTGGGAATCCCAGGGTCACGACGCGGACAGTGTCCGTTCGCTGACTATTTGAGGGCAAGAGACAAAATGGATGCCGTATCTAAAATGGAACCCGAGGGATCAGATGGACACACCCAGGAATGAGACGAACCGTACGTAGTAGCGTAGCGAAAACGCGTACACCCACTAAACTCGTCATTTGCGGTTCGTAGATACCAAACTCGTCCATATTTGAACAAACCCAAAAAATGTCATTACGATTCTCACGGAACCTCAAACGGCAACATGAAAATGCAGCAGGCAGGGCTACATGGAAAACAGTAGTTCACCTATGTTCTAGCCCTCCTCTGGCATCGATGTTCATCATCATAACATATGCAAATAAGAAGAAATGTCCACATATATCACTTTCATTATACAACAAACTTATTTTTTTTTTAAATAAAATATTTTAAAAATGTATGGGCCAATACTCAAATATATTTATTCACTGAAAAACACCAAGGTTAAAGTGATGCAATAGTTAGGTATGGTAATAATATCTTACTTTGTATAAAAAAACCTCAAACATTCACTGAAAAAAACAAAGGTTAAAGTGACATTAAAGTTAGGTGAAAATGTCAGTTTAAGCATATCGTTTTACACTAAAACTACAATGAAATTCAACAGCTATGGATGTTTCAATTAACTATAACTTGTGCTCCCGCCATGCACAATTTTGCTGTCAATTATGTCAGTTCAGTTGCCATCACATTTCAATGATGTCACAGAGCATGTCATGAGTTTTGTAATATATGAGGTCATAAGTAGAACATGGAAAGGGCACAAGTTATAGTTAGCTGAAATAATTATAACTGTTGAATTTCAGTGTGTATTTTAGTTTAAAACGTTACGTTTTAACTGACATTTTCACCTAACTATAACGTCTCTTTAACCATTTTTTTTTTCCAGTGGATTTCTGAGGTTTTTTTAAAATGTAAAGTAAGATATTATTAGTGTATCTAACTGTAATGTCACTTTAACCTTTGTTTTTGATTAGTGAATTTCTAGTTTTTTTATTAAACGTAAAGTAATATTTTATTGCCATATGTAAGGACAACATCCGAGCCAGGCCTTCTGGCAAACCTAGCACACACAGATTTCACTTGTTTATAGCAACCCACCACAGACAGATAGGCTGCCCCTATTTTGTTTAACTTTCAGATTCTGCTAGTTTCTTGTGGGAGGTAGTGCGGCCCCTGCACTCCTGTGGGACTCCCAGGGGACCACCCCACAGAGTCCCTATGTCCTGAAATACCAGGTGCAACATTTTTCATCATGTTTCAGCGAGCCAATTAGAGCATGAGCTTGTGTGGGAATCCATGGGCATCTTGCACTCCTAGTGGAGAGAGGCAGCGGACGGGAAAAAAGTCCCCTCGGCCAATCAGATTGCTCTATTTTTTGAAGTTGCGTGATCGCAGACTCTCGCGAGCCTCCAGCGACCCCAACCGTCCAGATATAAAATGTTTTTTAACAATAATTCACCATAAAACTATTGAACGGATTTACACCAAACTCATGCACTCTTTCGTGACCAAGATCTAGCTTTCTACCACACCTTGTGTAATACCATTCAGCAATTTTCACAGGATCACTGTGTGGGGAAATTGCCCTTTAGGACCCCCTTTTTTAGGTCTCGCCTGCGTGGGCTGCGCACATGCGCAGTCTCGCTGGCGAGATTTAACGTTTTTAAGTATTTTATGTAAAGGGCTTTAAGCCCCGCCCCTCTTTTCCATTGGCTGGCGTCACCGTTTATGCAAAACGGTGGCCAGCCATTGGAAAAGAGCTGGTAGTGACGTTTTCGTTTGGCTTTTTGAGCCGTCCTATTTGGACGGGCTCGTCTGACTTCTGTGCGTCGTGAAAGCTTTCTTATCTTTTTGGGGCCATGTGTTCAAACACATGGCCCCATAAAGACAAGAAAGAACGGACGAAAGTGAAAGCGGACCGTTTTGGGTGCAAACCAGTCCCAAAGAGTCTTGTGCTCTGCTGGTGCAACTCCGTGATACCATGGACCAACCACAGATGGTTTGCAGATATCTGTCTACCGAGCGAGAATATGAATTGAGACATGTGTGTCCACACAGTGCAAAGACGTTCGTCTCTTCTTGCACTCATCTGGTCACAATTTATACTTGAACATTTTTATGTTATATTCAAGCAAAATTTCGGAGGCATTACTTACCTCTCAGTATGCACAAAAATAGTTTTTACTAACTTGAGTCCTTGTTACTTTAGCCTGTCGAAATGTATCCAAAGAGACACGCCCCACAATGGAGGTAGAAAATGATTGACACTAAGAACACCCTTACAGGCTCCACTTGAGTTGTCAAGTGGATGGATGGATAACACGTTATCAGTGGGGTGAGTTTCGGAAGTGTTGGCAGCCCCGTGAACTCTCGCACGCTTTTCTGTGTCTTTGTTGGCGAGCCCACCTAAGAAGCAGATAGCCTCTTAACATTCGTTTCTAATTTGTCTGAAGTTCTTCAAATCATGGGTCAGAGAGTATGCAGAGTATTTAAGTTTCACGTGATTGTAAAGTAGGGAATGCTTTCGTTTTCTCTGTATCATTAAACACTCCATAGACTCGTACAGTGAATGGAAACTTGTAAGCCGCTCTGTAAACCGAGATGAAGCTTTGAAAATCCACAAGGCTGTTCGGCTCCTCCTGAGTTCGCTGAAGCATGTTTGTGACTCGTACCCAGTTGCTGTCTGGGTGTGTCAAGTATTTCTATCCTCCCAAGGAACACCAGTGCAGCCGATCTGCAGGAACGGTTCCGCGTTTAAAAACAAGCATTTGCAATGCAATAGGTCTCGCATTTGCGCCGTTTTAATCTATTGGCATTGTAAATGACAATGCTTTTTATTTATGTTTTAAAAAACAAAACATAAATAAAAGGCATTGTCATTTACAATGTCAATAGCTCAAACGTGCGTAAATGCGAGACCTGTTGCATTGCAAATGCTTGTTATTCCTTGAAGGAGCTGAGGTGGATCAAATTTTTCTGCAAACTTTCGTGAAGATTCATCAAATGGCACCAAAGCTATTGTCAAACCAAAAAATACTCTTTCTATGGTATATATATATAATACTGACATTTATAAATATGCATGAAGTCTCTCTCAAAACTTTGAACGGCATGCTCCCTTTCTCCCTGGCTCCAAGCTCAGCTTGTCTCTTAATGAATTGTCTTCTGTTCAATAGTTTATCAATATCGCCAGCCCTTGCCCACGAAGTGCACTGTTGGATCCATGGCCCTGCTTTGCGCCTTATAAAACCACATATGAAATCACATAAACGCAAACTTATCCAGGTAAGGCCTACCCAGCATCCCCTATCTTCACCACAGATGAGATGAGATGTAAGCTGAGTGGCTGACGCCAGCAAGTTTTAATAACATCTGCAGGTCTACTTCTGAACTGTGGAAATATGGATTTTTCTGATCAGTTATGTCCCCTATCTTGGACCCCAACGGTTTCATGTATAAATCACAAGTACATGTATGTTCCCTCCAGTTCCAGTTATGAAGACGCAAACACATGTGCGTCCACCGTCAACATGTCCTCTTTCAGATCCACCATGAATGGGCCGGATATTCCATTCCTAAGTATGAAAGGCCACCGGCTTTATATGGTTCACTTATGCCATTTTACAGTCCAGGCGAGTAGGCCCTGATTCTGCCATCAAGCCTTTTCTTGCCTTCTGCCTCTGAAAGCTCCAGTCTGAGCTCGCATCTGTATCCATGAACTTTGCCCTACTCTCTGCGCGACTAACGGTGCCCGACATCAGTCTGTTGCCTGCCAAAAACTGTATTTCACCTTGTGATTATCTGCTCCGCTCCCTACCCAATGCATTCCTGTCTAGTAGTTTAAGTAAACATTCTTCCAGCTACCGAGCAAAAGGCCCGGCTTCTCTGTCATTATGCAAGTAATTCATAGCCCTGTTACTATGGAAGATTTCTGCCCTCGCATCTAGTATAGACACTTAGACGCTTGTACACGCACTCACAGTCAGTATAGAATAGATTTTGTTCGAAAGACCTTTCTTTTTGGATAACACAGTTCTTTAAACATAGGATGTTAGATATGATTTGGGATTAGGTTGACTTGACCCTCCAGACTTCTGTCGCCACATGTAGAGCTAAATGTCAAGTCCCCTTCACCCCCTAGTTGCACGTCAATCACACGTCATGCTGCTGCGCGCGCATTTCTGCCAAGTATTTCTGCTGACATTGCGAAATTCTTTCATGGAACCACCCTATTATGACATCATACCTGATGACGTTCTTTAGTTACGCCCAGTTACACCCACTCTAGCTACGCATGTATGTTTTATCTTTGCTATCAATTGTTACGCCTCCTCCATCTGTTTCACTGTAATGCCTATTGTATAAAAATGATTACTTGTCAATAAAGTAGGGTCTTCACTTCCTGAACCTTCGTGGTGATGGAATATGGAGCTCCTCAATTTAAATTGATTTTGGAATAAAGCCCGTTCCGAACCTCTAATACCACGGATTCTGCCTCTTATTTTACTGAGCTATTATTATAGATTTTCCGCATCAAATTAAGTTCCGGTAATTAAATTATTTACCACATATATGGCGCCCGAACAGGGACACTTTCTCATCTCACGCGCCGGCGGTGCGTTGCAGGCCCGGTCTCCTGTCACAGCTGGACGGACAATAACGCGTACCCACAGGATTTCCTGTATCTCCCTCCTGCCGAGCGGGGGTAACTGAGGCTGCGATCAACACCCAGACGAGGCGGTGAGAAGTGCGAAGTATCCCGACCAGAGCCTAGCTGAGAGAGCAAGATCCGAGGTATACAGAGGCCCACCAGTTTCCGAAGTCCCGAAGTTCCGAGTCGAGTCCAGTCCGGTTCAAGTTCAGTTCAGTTCCGAGGCCTTCCGTTCCGAGCTACCCGGTGAGTACCATTATCGGGGAGGCGTTCTGACGTGCACATAGTTTGTGCCGGTCAAGACGGGTTTGGGTACACAAATCCGGTCTGCACTGTTTCAGCAGTGTATCTGTACTGTTTAGCAGTATATCAAGTATGTCTAGTATATAATTCAAAATTACCTAGTTAGTATCGAGTATTATGCTTAGTGACTAGTTCCCTAAATGACCATCATTGTTTATTCATTAAATGTTAAATGTTAAAATGTTTTAAATACGTTCTGTATATTGTGGTGTGAATGACTGTTCATTATTGTGTTTTATGGTATTAAACGTGTTCAAAATTTAGGTATCAGATCAGTTCCCAATATGCCGCTCTTTTCGAAATTAAGACAGATCAAAACCAGAAAAGGGGTACTCGAAGAAGCTGTTCCCATTCCTCCTAGGGACACTCCAGGGTACTTCATGTATCATAAACATGGCCTAGACGCCATATTATTTCTTGATCTATGGGTAGACTACACCAAGGAATTACCAGAAAGTCAGAGGTGGCCCGCAGCTGGGACCTGGGATGCAGATTGCATTATGAAAGTAGAAGAAGAATTATGGAAAAAGAAAGCTAGACAGTCACAGAAAGATGCCATTGAATTATGGCGTAAAGAATCATATAGACGCACAGAGAAAGCGCTCAGACAGGAAGAGAAAAGTAAGGAGAATTCAAATAAAGTTCGAGAAAATGTATTAATTGAAAAAGGTACTCGAGTAAAGTCAGAACAAACAGACAGACAAAGAAATGCCCTTGTGAATGGTATGTATCCTCTGCTGGCCGAAGGATTACCTAAAGCTACTCCGGAGATACCAAAAGACTTGCCACCCCCATTGTTTCCGATAAAAGTACATCCCAAAGGGCATCCCAGATCCGCAGAAGATGTTTTCCTTTCCTCTTATTTAGACGACGCAGCTCCCGAGTATGCAAATGCTGCGCCACATAGACCGTCTGCCGAGGGGGTTCAACGCCAAGACCCTCCTTCGTCTGTACCTCTGCAACAGCAAACCCCGACACAAGTTCCGGCAAGCACATCTGTTTCTACATCTGCATCCACACCTATGGTTGCTATATCACGTTCAACGAATCCTTTCACATCCAGCACCCCAGGTGGTGCTACCGGAGGTACATCAAGCATTTTTTCTACGCCACCCAGAACAAATAAACTTTCCTTTCAAGAATTAGCCCACCAACGTACACCCAAACTAGTAACTCCCAACACGCTCAAGGAACTTCTAATAGATTGTAGATATGACCCTGTGCCCGGAAAAGGGGACGAAATGATGCTGGCATCATTACGTATCCGACGAGCTGCAATATACTTAGGGAAGCTACCAGGAATGACTGCACATTTAGAAAATATATATCATTTTGTTCAGTCAGGGCGAGACCCTGAGAGTATTACCAGAGCCATGGAGTACCAAAAGGTGGAAATACAGGGGGAACTGTTACGTTTCCTCATAAACTGTGTGATCAGAAATCAAGACCAACCAGGGGTAAATCCGGAAGAAATGCAAATTCTTACCACATGGGGTAAGAATATATCAGAGGGGAGACACGATAAACGATCATGTATAGTAGCTATGAGCCGAAAGATCCGCAAAGAAATAGAACGAATACACGAGGAAAGATTAGCAGTAGACGAGCCTGAACAAACCGAGGACGAGGAAGAATTAGAACTGCCCACAGGACAGTTAGAAACCATGGCCTATGTAGGTAGAGGAAGATCTTGCAATAATACTAGATGCTTTACTGATCCGATATGTCCGATACGTCCAGATAATAACAGAAAATTCCAAACTCCTATAATAAATATAAGGTCCCCCGAACATTCATTCCAAGCCGCTGACAAATTACTCCGAGAACGAAGGGGTTATCATATACTCGATTCTATGGACGAACAAGAATTAGCCAGGTCAGCCGTACACTGGGTTGATAGTCCTGGAAAATATGGTGATGATACACTAGCACATACGTTTTTGAACCTCGCCCCAGATGAACAGCGTTTAGCTGGTATCTATATGATTCAACAACTCCTTATATTATATAAAAGCCAACACTCCGATCCTGGCCCCTTACCTGATATATTGACTGAATTACTCACGAATAAATGGAGAGGTTCCGGTACTAAGTTAATTAGAGAAATACTAGAATCTAGAAGACAGTACATTCTTTTTGTATGTCCTGAACATGTCTCACTGCCCATCAAGGAAAGAACGACGTATTACATGGATAGACAAAATCCCTTACGCGAAGTGCACCCGATAAAGGGTGATGACAATGAGTTTAAACGTGTGTTTGTATACACACCCATATCCAAAATAGAACTATTAGAAATGAAGAAAGTGGTACCCAGTCATGACAAAGACCCAGCGGGTTTCCATCGTGAAATTAAAGATATGTTACTCATGGGAGAATATACCTACCCCGACATTATGACAATATTGAAGGTATTAATGCCTGCGGGCATTTACGAAAAACTCAAGGAAAAGGATTGGGAGGTGGGAGACCAGAAGATAGATTGGACAGGATTAGAGAACGAAGAAAAAGCTCGAGGTCCAGGTTCAGGGCTCGGGGACAAGACCAAAGCACTACCAGGTTTACTAGTACAGGTACTGCCACGTTTATTAACTACGAAAAAGGAAGACTGGGGTGCAATATCAGCCTGTAAACAGAAATCAGATGAAGACACTAGTGATTTCTATTCCCGATTTGAAAAATGTTTTGGTATAAATAGTGGAATAAAAGCAAGTAGCGAGTCGTATCCACATCTGTTTGTGACAAAATTGGTTGAAAATGCCTTGCCCCAAGTTAAGAATAGAGTATTGAAATTCGAGAGTACCTGGCAAGGTAACACTCCGTCACAAATGTTACAAATGCTACAGTACCATCACAATAGAATTAGAGAAGAACAAGAACATGAACATAGACGCATGAGAGACACGAAAATGAAGATGCTAGTTTCCCAGACAGTTCCAGTTGACGGTCATAAAAAGGGTATAACACAGTCCAGTGTTTCAACAGGTCCTGTAAAAGGGACGTGCAACTATTGTAAACAGCCAGGTCATTATGTACACGATTGTCCCGTTTTAAAACATAATATCGCCATAGGTAACACAAAAGAAAGACCAAGACCACTTAGACAGGATCAGAATCAACAAGGAACACCGCAGCATGCACAGTCCATGCCAGCTCCGCAACAGTCTATGCCAGCTCCACCACCGCAGCCTATTGCTGCCACACAAACAACGACCCGACAGATGTATCAGACCGCACAGTATGACTATCCTGATTATCAACGATACTCATGAAACAGCCTAGAGAGGGAAGTTGGCTTACCCCTTATTGAGGTCCCTGTAGATCAAGAAGGACCTTATGTACACAGTGAACTGTTAGGTCAAGATAGAAAATTCTTACTTGATACAGGGGCAAGCCGAACAACAATAAAACGTAGTGAAGTTCCAGGGGCACCCCTCTCAGGCTCACAGAATATTTCCCTTGGCTTTTCAGGAAAACCTATCATTAACGAAGTAACACAGCCTCTTCCACTTACGATCGGTCCCTTGACACGAACTACAGATTTATTACTTACTAAATCATGTCCAGAAAACTTGTTAGGCATAAAAACTTTGAAAGCTCTAGGAGCTATTATATGTTGTTCTCCGGAAGGAGTAAGATTGTTTTTACGTGATTTCAAAGGGCACTACGTGTCCCGAGACATGGATCACCGACTACAGACTTTACCCACACATTTATGGGCACAAGGCCCTACAGATGTTGGTTGCATGAACATTACACCATATCGAGTCACACTAAAGGCAGGAGTGGTACTTCCACGAATGCGAAAATACAAGTTACCCCCAGATGCTGTAGTGGCTTTACTACAAATCATTGACGAGCTTATTATCCAAGGAGTGGTTGTGGAAACTGACTCCAATGTATGTAATTCACCGATAATTCCGATTCTTAAACGAACCGATCCAACAGCCCCGCCAGTATATCGATTGGTTATTGATCTGCGCGAATTAAATAAATGCATAGTACCACAATACCCCGTAGTCCCAGACATTTCTTCATTACTGACAGCCATTGATTCCGAAGCGACATTCTTTACTGTAATTGATCTCAAAAATGCCTTCTTCAGCGTCCCGATAGATCCGGAAAGCCAATACTTGTTCGGATTTAGTTTAAATGGACGTAGCTTCAAATTCACACGCGCACCTCAAGGATTTACCGAAAGCCCCAGCATCTATAGCCAAGCACTGAAACGAGAACTCGACAGTATCCACATGCCAGTCAACACTGCCCTGCTTCAATATGTCGATGATCTGCTGATCACCGCTAGAAGCGAACCTGAATGTGAAAAAGCCTCACTGACGGTTTTACAATTTTTGGCCGAAAAGGGGCACAAGGTGTCCCCTTCTAAGCTGCAATTCTGTGTCCAGCGAGTTGTTTACCTTGGTCACTCGCTGTCCAAGGAGGGAAGGCAGCTTACACCAGATCGCATCCAGCTAATTGCTAATATGCCAATACCCAAGACACAAAAGGAGGTGCGGGCTTTCATAGGCCTCACTTCATATTGTAGGCAGTGGATCCCTCAGTATGCATTTCTAGCAAAACCACTCATTCAATTGACAACACAGGAGGCAGCCACATCGACTGTTCTCCCTTGGACTCAGGAACATACACAAGCTTTTGAAAGCCTAAAGAAAGCCTTATGCCAAGCACCTGTTTTAGCAACACCATGTTACAATAAACAGTTTGCACTCTTTGTTACAGAACGCGAAGGTACTGCCTTGTCAGTACTCACACAGGAACAAGCAGGATCACACAAACCATGTGCTTATTTTTCTAGTACATTAGATCCCGTAGCTCAGGCTTTGCCTGCGTGCCTGAAATCAGTGGCAGCAACAGCTTTAGCAATCAGACAAAGCGATGCCATAGTATTAGGACATCCATTGACAGTACAAGTACCACATGCAGTAGAGGTCCTCTTGAACCGCACACAAACACAACACTTGACTATAGCACGACTCACTGGTTATGAATTAACATTGTTTCAGCCACATATAGAAATCAGACGTTGTAGTACATTGAATCCTGCCACACTGTTACCTGTAAATGGAACAGACCCACTAGCACATGATTGTATTGAAGTTATCACTATCACGACGAAACCCAGACAAGATTTGACA
The DNA here is from genome assembly GCF_964204655.1 of Triturus cristatus. NCBI lineage: Eukaryota > Metazoa > Chordata > Amphibia > Caudata > Salamandridae > Triturus > Triturus cristatus. Next base: position 1,040,830,835 of record NC_140585.1, read on the forward strand.
GACGTCCCATTGTCAGACCCAGACCTGACGTTGTATGTAGATGGTTCATGTATGAGAACAGGTACAGGAGAGCTAGTGGCCGCTTACGCAGTCACAACAGACACTGAAATCGTTGAGACAAATTGCATAAATACCTTGTCAGCTCAAGCCGCAGAGCTCATCGCTCTGACACAAGCCTGTATTCAAGCCACAAATAAAAAAGTCAACATATACACTGATTCACGTTATGCATTCGGAGTTGTACATGACTTCGGCGTGCTGTGGCGAGAGAGAGGTTATTTAACTTCTCACGGTGCCCACATTCAGCACGGACCCCTTATTCATGCCTTATTAGATGCAATACATCTACCCACTGCAATATCAATTATGAAATGTAAGGCTCATACGAAAGTTACTGATATCATTTCTCAAGGCAATGATCTAGCTGACAGAACAGCTAAACAGACTGCTCAAACTCAAACATCCGACATGACAAAGACAATAGTCCCGACACCAACATATTGCATGACGGTTAAGGATCCCGCTCTTGACGTAATCGACATACAGACACATGCTACACCAGACGAAATAAAGAAATGGACTGAATTAGGAGGGATCCAAACGGATCAAGGATGGATGACGAAGGAAAAATCTGTGTGGTTCCTTCCTGATTCAATGGTCCAAGTTATAATTAATACTGTACATAGTCCAGCACATCTAGGAGAAAAAGCTATGCTAGACAGCATTCAACACATTTGGTTCAACAAACATTTACGAGCAGCAGCTAAACAAAAAGTTCGTACCTGTATGATCTGTTGTCAGTTTAACCCAGGAAAAAGCATTCCCGTAGAGCAGGGTGGATTTCAGCCTCCTGATCACCCTTTTGAAGTCCTCCAGATGGATTATATCCAGATGGAACGATGTCGAGGATTCAAATATGTTCTCGTAGTTGTCTGTGCTCTTTCCCGTTGGACAGAGGCATACCCGGTTTCAGATTACACTGCCCCGACTACTGCCAAACAGTTGGTTCGAGAATTCTTCCCACGATACGGTTTACCACGTGCTGTCTACTCAGATAACGGCCAGCCGTTCTCATCCGAACTAATGAAACACGTTTCACTTTTGTTAGGCTATCAGTGGAAATTTCACTGTGTCCGACACCCCGAGGCAGCAGGTCTCGTGGAACGACATAACCAGACCCTGAAAATTAGATTGTCCAAAATTTGTAGAGAGAAAGGTGTCGACTGGGTAGTAGCCTTACCCGTTGCACTCTTTTACATGAGAATGGTAGCACACTCTCGAACAGGGCTATCCCCGTATGAGGTGATCTTTGGCAGACCACCAAATATGTGGGGGACGCCTATACCACGCAAAATAACTGATATTGACTGTAATATGCTGACAGATTACTTGGCTTCCTTGATGTCTGCACTACAATCTTGTCGTTCACAGGTAGCTGCAGCCTTTCCCGACAACACCGAGGTGAAACCCCATGACGTAACTCCAGGAGACTTGGTTTTAGTGAGGAACTTTGATCGGAAGTCTCAGCTGGATCCTAGGTGGAAATCGCCTCAACTCGTATTGCTAACGACGAGGACAGCCGTGAAGATCGAAGGTCGAAAAGGCTGGATACATTCAAGTCATATCAAGAAATTTCATGGACTACCGTCAGACGTAAACGACACACCTTGCGTGTCTTCACCGATTGACTCAAAACTTCCTTTGGTTGAACTGAATAACCATGAACAATATAAACTAAAACTTCGGTCTAACAAGTCAGGCAATTTGATTGTTTAAGTCCCCTCCAAGGTGAATCGGTCGAATTTGTCTCTGACATGTATCCCTTAGACCTGTACGGAGAAAGAAACAGAAGGATAAAGTTGAAACGACATGCGTACTGTAAATCACTGCGTAGTCATTGCACAGTGACGTTATTAATTTTGTTTTTCTTAAAGTCTTTTAATGATTACTGCAAGTATATTGTTGCACACATATTATCCTATTTCTAGACATGTTTATAATGTTACTGCTGAACATTCTTTTAGTGAATTACCTCCGCATGAGTTGTCCTATAGATTTGCGCTGCGCAATAACACGTTTATTAGTATGTTACATCATTCCCATCAGGTTAGCAATGCTACAAATTGTTGGATATGTGGTCGACTCCCTCCCTATCAGAACTATAAAGGAATTCTACCTCTCTTTCCATACCCGTTCACACACAATGGATCCTGTGGAGCATGGTTTAGTTTAATTAATTCCCTAGATTCGAATTCTGCAGTTTACCAGAATAACTGGGTATGGGGAAATCTGAACTTAGTTTTATTCAAAGTCTGTCACCCTAACAAGGAGGGACTTCCCAAAAGAAAAGGAACTGATCTAGAAAATGAAGTATATGGATTAGGTAATTTTACACTTAACCTCATGATCCTGAACGTTGAATCTGAAGCTACACCAATTTTGCCCGCCATGTCAGTATTTCCAGTAAAAGGTGAATTATGTGTAAGAAAGAATGGTTCCCTACATATGGGCCATAGTAGATGCACCACTGTGATAGAATTTAGTGATCAAGGCAAGTCTACATTTAGAGCTTCCCGCCATTCCTACTTCATATGTGGTCAGACGGCATACATACGTTTGCCACTAGATTGGGATGGTACCTGCTACATCGGATTCCTTTTGCCACCTGTTTTCCTAGCTCCTCCTGATTATCACAGAAACACTCATTTAGTACACAATAGAGAAAGGAGAGATCTCCCAATAGTCGATTACACTGAGACCGCATGGGAAAAATACACAGATTTCAATAAAGGTCTCTTCCCCTATATAGGTACAGTTACCAATAGTAAGCTGATACGTAGATTAACCAGAACCCTTGAAGCAGTAGTGAACGAAACTATTTCCGCCTTAGGCAATTTAACAGAAGAGCAGTCTGCTATGCGGATTGTTGTGCTTCAAAATCGTCTTGTCCTTGACGTCATCCTGGCCGATAGGGGCGGAGCTTGTAGGGTCATCGGATCAAGTTGTTGCATTTTCATACCAGAAAATTCGCCATCTGTATATAAAGCCATAACTCGTCTTCATAAGATTGTAAGCCAGATACACCAGAATCCAGGCACCTGGACTTGGTCCGGTTGGTTTTGGAGTGTATTATCTACCTTTGGATGGAAGGTCCTATCCTTCCTAGGTATTGGCTTCCTCATATTATTCAGTTGCTGTCTATGCCTACAATGTGGACCAGCGATCTGTGGTCTGTGTGCCACATCGTGTATTCCACCACCAAGATTTCATTCATTCCAGAAGAAAAAAAGAAGAACAAATGATGCTATATGAACAGATCGATGGATTGATGAAGATTGATATCTCTTAACGGGCAAGTAGGGGACAAGGAGGGAATGTGGAAATATGGATTTTTCTGATCAGTTATGTCCCCTATCTTGGACCCCAACGGTTTCATGTATAAATCACAAGTACATGTATGTTCCCTCCAGTTCCAGTTATGAAGACGCAAACACATGTGCGTCCACCGTCAACATGTCCTCTTTCAGATCCACCATGAATGGGCCGGATATTCCATTCCTAAGTATGAAAGGCCACCGGCTTTATATGGTTCACTTATGCCATTTTACAGTCCAGGCGAGTAGGCCCTGATTCTGCCATCAAGCCTTTTCTTGCCTTCTGCCTCTGAAAGCTCCAGTCTGAGCTCGCATCTGTATCCATGAACTTTGCCCTACTCTCTGCGCGACTAACGGTGCCCGACATCAGCCTGTTGCCTGCCAAAAACTGTATTTCACCTTGTGATTATCTGCTCCGCTCCCTACCCAATGCATTCCTGTCTAGTAGTTTAAGTAAACATTCTTCCAGCTACCGAGCAAAAGGCCCGGCTTCTCTGTCATTATGCAAGTAATTCATAGCCCTGTTACTATGGAAGATTTCTGCCCTCGCATCTAGTATAGACACTTAGACGCTTGTACACACACTCACAGTCAGTATAGAATAGATTTTGTTCGAAAGACCTTTCTTTTTGGATAACACAGTTCTTTAAACATAGGATGTTAGATATGATTTGGGATTAGGTTGACTTGACCCTCCAGACTTCTGTCGCCACATGTAGAGCTAAATGTCAAGTCCCCTTCACCCCCTAGTTGCACGTCAATCACACGTCATGCTGCTGCGCGCGCATTTCTGCCAAGTATTTCTGCTGACATTGCGAAATTCTTTCATGGAACCACCCTATTATGACATCATACCTGATGACGTTCTTTAGTTACGCCCAGTTACACCCACTCTAGCTACGCATGTATGTTTTATCTTTGCTATCAATTGTTACGCCTCCTCCATCTGTTTCACTGTAATGCCTATTGTATAAAAATGATTACTTGTCAATAAAGTAGGGTCTTCACTTCCTGAACCTTCGTGGTGATGGAATATGGAGCTCCTCAATTTAAATTGATTTTGGAATAAAGCCCGTTCCGAACCTCTAATACCACGGATTCTGCCTCTTATTTTACTGAGCTATTATTATAGATTTTCCGCATCAAATTAAGTTCCGGTAATTACATTATTTACCACAGAACACCTACTTGGTAAAATCAATGTACGAATAACCTATCGGTTATTACTCATGGCAATAGAACCACTAAAGTGTAACCCTCGATTCAATGGTGTTTACATTATCTGGAGGTATAAATGCAGGTTAACAAAGAAGAAGCATGAGTATTTTTTGAGGAGCAACGCATCATTCCTGCTTGAGATAGGGCGCCGGATTCAAAAAAGCGAAAAAGAAAAAGTTGGAAATTTGACTGACCTGTGGCAAATGTTAAACTCCCAAAATCATTGCTGACCTCTTAGAAATCTGCTTTGGGCACAGATTTTCAGTGCACCCATGTAGATTTCCTACCAGGTGGCAATTTCAGGATGCAAAAAATTATGAAAACATGCCTTTGCACATTTATATTTTAAGTGATTCTCCATGTGGTACCCATTTTTCCCTGTGAGGACTCACTCAGCCCAATTATACGTAGAGGGGATCCTGCCCATTCACAATTTGAAAATGCACTCACCCCTCCCTTCCATAACAGGTATACGTTTGCAAGCTTTTCCAGGGTGGCAAACTGCCTGGAAGCGGTAAAGGCACACCAACTACTAACTTCTGCGTTCGTGGGTATTTGGCTACACTTGCCGGTAAGATTACTCAGGAATTCATAAAAAAACACAACCCCTAACGAATTCACGTTGCAGTTTTCTAGGGTAAAATTCAGCCAAACGTCTGTCTGCGGATCAGAATTGTGAATTTGCCCTCTCAGCTGCATTTATTTGAGCACATAAGTTTAACAAGTGTGCCCACAGCTTGGTGAATCGACCCAATATGATTTTATGAATGGAGCATTCGGATAGCTTTTTCAATTTTATCAAACAGAATTGAAGCAACGAAACAACAACTTAATACCACCAGATGGCAGTATTCACCCGCCACACACACACACGTATTAACTTTGCTGCTGTAGTTTATAGGGACCATGATGATACACCAAATGCTTAAGGGCCTGAATCATGTTACCAGTTTTCCGATCTCGCAATTATACGTCGTGAGTTGTTTAACGCTTCTGGTAGTTACCAGGTGTGACAAATGTCATCCCCTTCGCCTTTGTTACATTTCCTTTGTTACATTTTGGGGAACGTGCATCAAAGGAAAAACCGGTCACAAACGAGCAGATTCTCAGAATCTGCCCCTTTGCGACCGGTATTTTTGCATTTGGGATGCATCATCCCAAATGCAAAAATCGCAAATTGCGAATGCATTTAAGGAATCGCAAATTGCGATGCCTTGAATGCAATGCAAGATGGCATTTAAAATAGCGATTTCGCTAATAGGGTCCGCTAGATACCGAAAAATTAAACCTGATGGTATTTAGCGAAAACTTTGAAAAATGCACTAAAGTGCATTTTTCAAAGTTCCAGGTTACACACACACATGCTCTTGGGGCATGTGTGTGCGCAACATGGGTGTACATATTAATTTCAGGGGTGCAACAGGGTGTCCTTTTGACACCCTCGCCCCCTTGAAATTGTGGATGCAATTTCCCATTCATTCCTATGGACCTGTAAGCCCAAAGAATGAATGGAAAGCCATTCCTTAATTGCGACTCACAATTTGCGAGTTGCAATTAAGGAATTTGTAGGAATCGCTATTTTTTTAGCGATTCCTACAGGCATAGGCTTTTGTGATTCCTTATTAGCGAATCCTTATTTTTCGCTAATAAGGAATCGCATATGAGATTTTTGCTGCATGTGCCTGTCAGGCCTGTAAAATCTGCCAGAATTTAACAAGGGCTAAAGCTCTGGTATTTACAGGGACATGCCGATTTTGGTGCCAGATGTAATTAAGGGCGTGGCATAAAACATAGTAATCTAAAAATCTGTGCATAGTGTGCCGCCAGAGTGGTATTTCGCTGCTTCTGTCATTATAATACATAATCATAATACAACAAGTAACCATGAAATGCTCACTCTCTAAAGTGACCACCTGGCAACAAGCTCTGTGTCTTATAAATGCCCAAAATGGTTTTATTGGATCTAACAGCAGCCTTTGATACTGTCTCTCACCAGAAACTGATTCACCGATTGAGAGAGACTAATTTGCAGGGTCAGGTTTTCAAAGTGGCTTGCTAGCTTTCTGGACCAGCGCACTCAGACGATCAACCTGGGCCCGTTTCGTTCCCATACCTTGAAGCTTACTAAGGGGGTGCCCAAGGGCTCTTGCCTTAGCCCCACCTTGTTTAATGTGTATGTGGCCCCCTTGCCAAGATTATTAGAGAATATGGATTTACTCCCTATTCCTATGCAGACGACACCCAACTGCTTAAATCTTTTGACAAGGGCACAGAGTTATTTGAACATCATTTTGCTGAGGGCATGCGAGCCGTATCTGGTTGGATGACAGAAAATTTCCTCCAGCTGAATGCTGCTAAGACCGAGATCTTGCTGTTTGGCACCGCTGAAACAACTTAGTCCCCTAACTGGTGGCCTGCTATGTTAGGCTTCGCCCCCACCCCGACACCCATGGTGAAAAATGTGGGGGTCCGACTGGATAACTCTCTATCTATGAGAGACCAAGTCATGGCCACCTCAGGGGCCTACTACCACACTCTGAGTCTTTTGCGTAGAGTGTTCAGTGGCTGCCCTTATCAGTTGGTCATTGGCCGACTTGATTATTGTAATGCTCTCTTAGCATCGGCCAACGAATCCCTCTTGAATAGATTACACATAGTCCAGAATGTTGCAGCGCGGCTGGCTCTCAAAATGCCTCGTCGTACTTCTCCTTGGCCTCTGCTGAGACAGCTTCACTGGCTTCCAATCCGCCAGAGAATCAAGTTTAAACTCTGCTGCCTTGCCCCATTTGGGTGTGAGCCCTAGCTATCTGGCGGAAAAACTTAAATCTTACCTTCCGAGCAGACTACTTAGATCTGAGGGTAAAGGGCTGCTTGTGGTCCCCGTTACAGGAAACTACGAACAGGAGGCAAAACCTATGCCTATCTTGCTCTGAAATATTGGAACTCTCTGCCCAAGAACCTGCGTAAATGCCCCAGTCTTTTTCGGTTCAGGAAACTCCTGAAGACTGAATTATTCCGGGACTGATTTTTCTGATCTGTCTTTTGCCTCCTCTGCAGCGCAGAGATACCCCTTCGGGGTTGAGTCCGGCGCATTATAAATCTCATACAAATACAATGCATATACAAATACATATAAAGGCCCTGCTTCTGTTATATGCCCAAACTAAAAGACCTGCATCTTTTTAATGACCAAATAAATGAATACCAAGCCATAGTGCATCATTAGATTGTACACAAAATTACAGCTTGGAAATGCGCCATGAAAAATTGCCTTGTGATGTAATATTTACCTACTTGCTTTTTTTTAAATCATCAATTTGTTGTTGGCTTACCTTAAGAAAATGGATATATTATCACTTTCATGCATTTTCTTTTGTGGCAATTCTATTCTTCCATATTGATGCTCACAAATATTCACATATGTTTCTCAATCTGTTATTAGTCATTATTGTTTTAATTGCACCACGTGTAGTGGCATAGCTATACTTTTTGCCACCCGTGGCGGTCCATGCATTTGTTGCCCGGCGACGGCCGCAGGTAGGGGGGGAAGCTGCCAGCGATCCCTGCGTTTGCGGCCCTGCAACGGCTGCACGTGAGAGCGCGTGGAGCCACCAAACTCGTGCCGCCGGGGGCAACCGCCCTCTTTGCTACACCACTGACCACGTGCAGGCAAAGCCTTCGCTGACCACGTACAATGTTAGTTTCAGTATTTCCACGAGCAAAAACGATTTAGTAGGGCATTTTCTTTCTACTTGAAGTAAGCATGTTGCGTCTTTGTAAAAACATCATGTTTTATGTCATTGAAAAGTTTATAATTATACAAACACACACTACATTTATATTTATTCCCCAATCTTTTTATAATTTACACAAATGAGTTTCCAGTTGTTGCAACTGAAATAGACCTCTAGTCACTATATCAGCACGTATTTTGGAGCACTGCCTGTTCTCTATTTTCATGTTGCTACCAGGAGGCAGCGGGCAGACCTTTAGACGGGCACTGTCACCTTTTCATATTAAGAACCCTGAGGGTGAGGGCAAAAATGGAGATCCCGATAGGGACTCGTCTCAGCACTTTCTTTTTTAGAACTGCCGTTGCAGAGCACCGACAGGACCCGGCCCACTTAAAGGCCTGATCGCATACCACTAGGACGACTGGTAGTCAGTCCCTTTAATAGTGCATTTTGCGTGACTCTTCTGCTGTGGTTAAATTTGGCATTCACCGCTCCGGATCAGAAATGTGTTCGGTTTCCTGAGTTCTGCGCCTTACCGAAGAAGTAGTTTCTCTCAGAATTTTATGTAGCTTTAACATGCCACCTTCCAGCCAAGGCTACTTCTAGGATTTTAGGGGTAAAGGGGACACTGCGAGGGTCCTTTAACTTGCATACAGTTGTATGATTCAACCGATCACAATCCCAGTGACATCACAGGAAGTGACATCACTTTACCTTTAATTCCCTTTGGTAATACTAAAAGGATTTTGCAAAGAAGCTACTTCCCTGAGCAGCAGCGAAATAGATTTCAATGTTAGTAAATACATGCAGAATTACAATACCTATATCCTATAGTTGTTAAGTGAATATACATTACATTGCTCTCACCATACATAAAGCCATACCCCCAGGTCTTTTATCTGATAGGACAAAGTCAGTCACGTGCTTCTAAAACGGAAGTTGAACTGGGGAAGTGTAATAATTAGTGGCTAATGCAATGTGCTTCTTTGTATAGTGCTATATTACACACTTCTTCTGATTCTAAACACTATAATTAACAAACTTTACCATCACTGAAGGGGGAAAGGATCAGTGGCGGCTGGTGCATAGGGGCGAATGGGGCGTTGCCCACCAACCTCCGGACGAGGATCGGGGTCGGAGGAAGACAAGAGAGACACCTTGAAACTGAAAGGAGACTGGTGGTCTGAGGCTGCGTCACTCTGGTAGCAGTGCAGCACGGCCGTGTACAAACACACCCTGCGCATGACGTGTGGTGGACGTTCGACTTCAATATCGCCCAAGTCACGCATGTGCAGAGTGTGTCTGTGAGGCAGTGGTGAGGGCAAGCAGGCGCTACCTGAAGCAGCTGGTTTTCCAGGACTTCGGTCGGATTTTCGGCTCGCCCGGATCTCTGACGTAGCTCAGAACATTCTTCTAGTTCTAGGATCCCGCCTCCTCCCCTGACTGGATGACGTTGATACAGTCACCCTATGACAGGAGGCGGGATTTCAAGTACTGCTTCCTGCGCTGAGTTCGCATTTCCCTCCTTCCTTGAACCAGCTTCAACCCGGTCCGAGAGAAACCCCGTGATCAAGCTGAAAACAGTGAGTACTTGAACCCTCAGTGCTGTGCTGGTTCTAGTTCTGGCTTCTTTTATTGTGTGTGGCTTGCCAATAGTCCCGATATAGTGAAGGACATGCTGAAATTTGTAATGCAGAGGTGATCGGGGGACAGTCTATATGTACGTTTTACATCTATAGAATGTGCACCGATCAACCCTGCAATACAAATTAAATGTATTACTAATGGTGATACATTTAATTTGTATTGCAGGGTTGATCAGTGCACATTCTATAGATGTAAAACGTACATATAGACTGTCCCCCGATCACCTCTGCATTACAAATTTCAGCATGTCCTTCTTTCCAAAATTATTTCACTTTTACGTGCTGCACCCGCCCTACCACTTTCAAAAGTCACCAGCCGCTACTGGAAAGGATATAAATCTGAGCCTGCCATGCAGGAGTACAATTCATAACATCCGTAGTACTGCATTTTATCAGCAGGGAGCCTTCAGCTCACTGAACCATCCTGCCAGCAGTTGGCATGTGTTAGGCACATCTTAACCTTTGACTGACTCTTCCTCATACCACTGGACAGTTAAAGGGACATCACTTGTATCCAACAAAGAAACTAGTAGACTGGTTTGTTTTAACCCCTCTTACTACCTATCCACCCGAATCTTATTTCTCAGTCATCTACTTCCCTTCCCCTTATAATCAGATATTTCTTCTCCACAATTTCTGTCCTTATGCCTTGACCCACAGCTACTCCTTCCTCTTGGGTCTTTGTTTTACATTACCTTCTTGCTCTTTCGGCCCTCTACTGTTTTTCTCTATCCCTTCCTCTGCCTCTTCCTTCTCCCTCTTCTCTTCTCGCTCCATTCTACTTTCCCTTTCTACTTTGTTTCATTTCCTTTTCCTTTAACCCTCTCTTGTTTCCAATTATGGGGCCGATTCACAGAACTAATCTGAGATAAAATCCTAAACTTACTACTTTTGATATTCACAGAAGGCATTTAGTAGTAGTAAAGTTAGGACTCCTCACTTTACTACTACTAAAATGAGACAAAATCCTAACGTTATGACTTTCGGTATTCACAAAAGGCAGTTAGTAGTAGTAAAGTTAGAAGTCTTAACTTTACTACTACTTAAATGAGACAAAATCCTAACTTTACGACTTTCGGGGTTCACAAAAGGCATTTAGTAGTAGTAAAGTTAGGAGTCCTAAATTTACTACTACTAAATGCCTTCTGTGAATGCCAAATGTTGTAAGTTTAGGATTTTATCTCAGTTTAGTAGTAGTAAAATTAGGAGTCCTAACTTTACTACTACTAAATGCCTTCTGTGAATACCAAAAGTAGTAAGTTTAGGATTTTATCTCAGATGAGTTCTGTGAATCGGCCCCTTTGTTCTTTTGCCCTGGTTTCTTCTCTTTCCCTGTCTCAGCTGCACCCGATTGCCCACTTTGCCCTCTTTCCTTCTTCCTTCTTCGCCTTTCTGTGGCACTCTCCTACTCTTCACCCCATCTCACGAGTCACACATTCTTTACCCAATTATTCATTTCCTTTTCTCTCCTGCCTGTCCTCAGCTTTCAACATCTTTATCTCCTTCTACCCTCTAATCTTCTTTTCATTATTGACAATGCTGCTCTCTTCTCTTCCTTCTGCTTCTCTTTCTCTCCCCTCCTCCTGAGGCTGCCTGACCCTTAGACCCCTCGCCGGGACGGGCCATCTAACAAAAAGACAACGAGGATGGCAAAGGCAGGTTTGGACTGGGACAGAAAATAGGTCACCAAAATAAAATGCCCCCCCATGAGTGAATCAGATATCTAAATAAAAGTAGCCCACATTCTGCAAATGGGCTCAGTTTTGAACTTGTCAAGGCATGCTGTAGAAGTGTTCTGTAAGGTGTGGAAGACTGCATGTTTTTGTGCTTCTTGCGGGCAATGTTTGTGGTATTATCAGTGAAATCAACAGTATAAACAGACCCACCAGACCGCAGGCATGTAAACAGTCCAAAACTGCCCCATACACTGACCTTTCAAACAGACCTTTGGGCACTGTCTGATTGCTCCCATCAGCCAGTCCGACCCTAGGCAAGTGGTCAGTTACCGAGGGAGTGCTGCGGGGCAGGACGATCGGGCGGGATGGGGGAGGGGAAGGGTGGGGTGTAGTACAGTCCGACATACGACGTACAGGAGTAAGGTAAGTAATTAAATAAATAAAACTATTTACCTTGCGAGTTGGTGATGCAGTGTGCGCAAGGTAAATAGTTTTATTGACTTAATTACTTGCCTTACTCCTGTCTGTCGTATGTCGGACTCTACTACCCCGCACCCTGCCCCTCCCCCACCCCGCCCCACCGCCCCGCAGCTCCTTCGGCGAGCTGCCACTGTTCATATGAATGATTCTGTCACAACACACCCAAACTTGATGAAGCAGATCAGACAGTGGCATCTGCGGAGGGCGAAAGGAAGGAGGTGTGAACTGTTTCCTATCCTGGGCAGAATTGAGGTCAGCAATGAGGGTGGTACAAATACATGATCACTGTCGGCCCACTTGTGGAACTGGGTTCCCATTAATCGCAACGTGTCATGGGCTTTTGTGTGATAGAACTACGCAGCATCAGGGGTCAAACATACTTAATGGAACATGAGCAGTGTGGTACATCTTTGCTGTGTTTGGCACTTTTACAGTAAGTAAAGGCCAACAGAGGGGACTTTGTTTCTTCAGATATTGATGGTTACCAGAACCTGAGAGTTAGTGCCCTTGAGAAGCGGTGACACCTGCTTTCAGCATGAGTAGCTTGGGCCATTATTCATGCATTTTGATAAAAGTTGAAATTTCAACTGTGATGGTCTGGTAAAAACATATGAAGGATGCCCTCTTGCCTGTTTCTAAGGATATACCACTCTCCCTGGGCAATCATTTTTAATATAAACTTCAATGAAAGGTGATCTGTGCTGCATAATACAGGCAGATGTTAAAGCAGTGACATCCTAAAGCCGCATTTGTTCTAGGTATTTGGACCCTAAGTTGAGCACCTCTAGGTAACGTCAGTGATACATGGGATGACAATTTTATTGGTTGACATCGGTTTGCCTCTCCTGAACTGTAAGATTGCCCAAGAAGGCGGTCTGCGAATATTGGGACAACTAAGTCAGGCATCCCACAGTCTGCGCAGGGGTATCTTCTGGGAGCTGTGCTGCAGGTGTATCTCAACACCACAGTGGGCAGGAAACTCATGGTTATTCAGGATAAACTGTCCCTGGTGAAATGCTCATTTGTTAAGTCAAGTTTTAGTGATGGGTCTGTGATGTTTGACCCAGGAAGATCTCAAAAAGAGGAAACCTAAAACCACAATTACCTTGGCTATCTTGCCCAATGGTGAGCGGTGGTGCACCAGACTTCAAGCATCTTGGTTGGCTTCAGTTTTCTGGGTTGAAGAAGAAGGGCAACCAATCTGCAAGTAGAAGGATGGGAAACAAATAGCACTGGTGTGTGGAGCTTCCACCTCGATTGCATGACAGGAGATAGAACGCCATGTAGCCGCTGAGTGAAAGTCTGGGTTACAGGTACGAGTTTCTTGACATTTAGGTAGAGGGACATCTTACCATAACAAGTTTCCGTTTTCTGGTGCATAGACTGGCACCGACTCAGAATATGGAAGGGGATTGCATAGTTTACCCATGAGCGTTTCTCTTCTCCTAGATTATGGGAACCTTAACACGATTGAATATTTACTTGATTCTGGAAACTGCCACTGCGGAAATAAGTACTTTAAGGTCCCCAAGAAGAAATACATGTTATACTAAGTGCGAATGATCAAGCATAACTTAGAAACGCCTATGATACTACTGGGACAGAAGTAGAACCGAAGATAAAGTAGGAGTCGCTAATTGAGGGTAACATGCGTGCATTTTCTGTATGGTTGACACCAACTTTATAGAGATATTGACTGGCTCAAACATTGATTACCATACAGGTCGATCACATATCTATCGAGAAGAAGACAGGTATGCATAGTGTCACTTCTGGATACGTAATGGGACTTTGGGCTCTAGCACATTATGGGATTTCGGTCACTCAGGATCACTCATAGGTCTCTATATTTCCTTGAAACTTTGGATATCTAATGCGGGTAATGCTTTGCACTGCGTCCCACTAATTCGATTGCATGAAATTTGTAATGTTTTAAGTCATACCAATGAGGTCATATAGACTCAACTTGTGCAATGGGCGATGGTCTACACCACAATCAAAATCAAGATATTTACTATATGAATCACCATAACAATTCTTGTCACTTTTCATCATGACACCTACAGTTGTGGGTCAACGATTTTTGTTTCCACTTCTATTACATATACTAGCATGTGATGTGTGTGATCACACACTACATACCCAATATACCCATTTCATTGTTTTTTATCCCTGAGGCAGTTGTGGGAAATACCCGATACGACTCAACACGTCTTGCCTGGGCACCAAGAAACTAAAGGAAATATAGAAAAAGTAAAAAGATTGTCCAAGATATTGCATACTGTGTACATTATTGAATTTAAATTGTGTGCTTGGGAATCACATTTTGCTACGTAGAGAGATCTCTTGGATCTCAATTTTAGGAGGTGGGGTGACTCCTCCTTCCCTTGAGCACCATTGTTATAGACAGGAGTGGAAATTTAAAAACCGATAGTAGAGAGCGCCTGCTAGAAACTCTGACTATATGAATCACCATAACAATTCTTGTCACCATATTGTAATTTATACAATGTAAATATGTATAATAGTGATTGCACTTTTCATCATGACACCTACAGTTGTGGGTTAACAATTTTGGTTTCCACTTCTATCACATATACTAGCATGTGATGTGTGTGATCACACACTACATACCTAATATACACATTTCACTGTTTTCTAGCCCTGAGGAAGTTGTGGGAAATACCCGATACAACGAAACATGTCTTGGCTGGGCACCAAGAAACTAAAGAAAAAGTACAAAGATTGTCCAAGATATTGCGCCAAAAGATCCATCTCTCTCAACATGTCACCCGGTGCCGACTGCAGTTCCATGACCAAGGTGTAAGGCCAGTCAGTCAGTACAGCAGTTTGCCTGCCTTATCACCCGATTCATGCAATCGCCCCTGGGAATGAAGCCAGCTCAACAACACTGTCTAGCAGTTTCTGTTTAAGAGCAGTGCAGGCCTGAGCCAGATCCCTTTTCGCTGCAAGCGATGGGGTAACCACAGCCCTCCGCTCCAAGTTCCTGATGTCATCCTCTAACTGCACCAGTTTTGCCTCTTTGCGCCTATTGCTCTCATGGATAAGTGTGAAGGATCTGCCATGCAGGACCATTTTGATGGCCTCCTACAGGGTAGTGGGGGAGGAGATCATACCCTTGTTTACCTCAAAATAGTCGACTATTGAGCTGCGGCTGTCTTCCACAAACTCGCCATCCAGCAGCAACCAGGCATTCAAGTTTTACTACATTTAACTTTCTGTAGTTGCAACTGGAACATGTGAGGTCATTTGGTTTCCTGATCAGCACTTCTGGATACATCTGAAGAATAATACTTGTTGCCAGTGCTGCAAATGGCGGGAATCCATCCGGCAGCTATTATTCAGTCAGCAGTTGTCAGTCCACTGATTGTGTTCTGTTACAATTTGCTGTCACTGGGTCACATGACATTTCAATGAAGCTTGCACTTTGCATGCTTTATTGTTCAGAGAAGCAACCTGCAGGAGGCGAGGGAAGTCTCTTACTTTCAGTTCCAGCTGAGCCCACCACAAATGCCTCATTTAAAGCACCATCATCACTCTTTTTGTTTGAGTCATATCCTTGCTGGGAGCTAGCTGATGCCAATGGCATCAAGGAAACACAGACATTGAGCTTGTCACTGCACAAATGCTTGTGCTAAGCTTAACAATAATTTAGAGGCAGTTTTTCTAGTTTACCAAAGTCTGCATTTAATATATATGTGTGTGTGCAAAGTAAGAATGTCAGATACATCTGTCTATATGAGTTGTTATACTAATGACCATTTATGTAGCACTTACTAATAAGTCTTTGTTACTACCAAAGGAACCCTTTTGTAGCAACCTTAATTTAACGAAAGACTGAGAAGAAATAGTAAGGATCTACACTTATGTCTTGCAGTTTACATGTAGCTCTTTGATTCAGATTCATAATTCACTGAGCAATAACACAGAAATTATGTGTGACCTCCAGGTAACACATGCAGTAACCCACTGAGCTATCTACAGAAAATACGAATCTCGGACCTTGCAAGTTATACATTGTGCTTTGCAGCAGGCACATTAACCTCCCATGATGTTTTATGATGAGTCAAACCCTTGACTAAACTGCACATACATCTCTTCAGCAGGTGCCACAGCTATCTTACTGTTAATATATTGTGGCAATTGCTGGGGCACTGTTATCTCTGCAGCGGGTCCCTTAACCTATGTGATATTTAAAATGCAGTCTGTTTGCAACAAATTAAGTTAGCCAGAACAGATTTACTATCACATTTGACCTTATCGTCAGTTTCTTTGTGGAAGAGTTTTAATACATAAATGTGTAAGTTGACTGTCTAACGCAGGCTCTTATGACTGTGGTGATGCTATCTCCTTTTTTGCTACCATATCTTGGCCCCCAAATTCTCTCTCTCTCTCTTCCCATGTATGCTCGTGCTTGGTTGAAAATGATTATTTAAAAACAACTTCATAGGGGATTTAGGGGCTCTCACCCAGGAATTTATATCAAAGATTGCAGCACATGGTGCAGAAACACAACTCTGTATCAGTAACTTAATAAAAACAATTAAAGTTTACCTTAAATTGAGTTTTGGACAAAATAATGGCAACAGGCAGATTTCAAATAACATGGAGTACGATTAGCAAAAACTGAAAAGGATTAAAGTGTAATCTAGATGGGGTTCTCCCCAAAAGAATGTGTAGAGAAGCATAGGCCAAATGGTGCATTTTTTTTTGTAAACAAATTTTATTCGTCAAAGACACGTCATGCGAAGCTCCGTGACCCAGAGACTTCAGCCATATCAGAAGACAACATACCAGCTTTGACATTTTCCTCATGGCATTTTGAAGCATATTTTGGCCACGTGTATCAATTCATACTGGGTGAATTTCAACATTAGGACAGCCTTAGGACAGCAGTCCCTGGTCTGATTCTGTCACGTTTGGACTACTGTAATGGTCTCTACTTGAACATCCAAAAGAGACACATGAACAGGCTCCAGATAGTACAGAATGCGGCCACTAGGTTATTGACGGGTACTACCAGGTTTGTTTCGGTAAAAAAGGGTCTCAGACATCTCCACTGGCTCCCAGTAAAACAACGGGTGCAGTTTAAAGCCCTATGCACTGTTTTTAAGGCCCTAAATGGTGCAGGCCCGACTATTTGAACCTAAGGTTCAATTGGTACTTTCCTGGAAGAACTCTGCGCTCTATGCAAGCTCGAAAAGTGATTGTTCCCCCAGTTTAAAAAGCTATCTAGGGCAGCAGGAATTTTATTACAGGTGCCGCAAAAGATTGGAACAATTTACCTTCTTACTTGAGGAATGCAACCATACTCCTTACTTTTAGGAAAGGGCTGAAAACCTGTCTGGTTTTAGAATAGTCCTCCTCTATTGCAAGCAACCAATTAGGCAGTGCTTAGCGCCAGGACACCTTAGGGTGACAGTCGCGCTCTAGGAATTTCAATAACATAACATCAGTTCTATAGAGGACTTGAGCGTCATGGAAAAAAAAACTATGCATCTGGTACACATCTATTCCAGCTCCCCACATAGGAACCCAAATCATATGTTTGTTCCCAAGAATGCTCACCTGTACCTTTGCAAAGTCTTCCCACAAAGCAAACATTGCCAGAAATGTTATAATGAAGAATAGTGTCCAATATCATTACATAACAACCTCACATTTTAAGAATCACAATGTTAGTGCGCATAGATGGTACTGTACATAAAAAGGTCAAAGTAATTGAACATGTATTACATAGTTGTCCCCTCATGCAGTCATATAACTGCTTTTATCTTCCGTTTACTTCAGCCAATAGAACTTAACTCGTTCTGAACAAGGAAACCATATCGTACTTGAAATGGAAAACTCAACCATTGTTCATTCCCTATTTTGTTCTAATTTATTTTGACAAATGGTGGAGATGCAGACCTCAGTCTGAGGCTAATACAAATATCACTTGAATCAGCAGAACTGTACAACTGGGGTAGCTTTCTTCTTCAGGACTGGAGTGTCTTACACACTTTAGAATATGGCAGGCTTTCTGGTTGGCTCTGTTTTATGCCATCACCTAGGTACTAGAGCCCTCTGCAGTTAGTGTCAGATTACTGATCCCAAACTACTGGTTGTAATTTGCAGCCAGTATTTTGGAACCAGTCAAGAATGTTAAGAACCTGAGCTGTGTACCAATAGGCCAGTTCTTAAAATACGGAATTGCAGTAGGTCGGAAACTGACCTACCTCATGAATATTAATGAGGTAAGCCGCAAATTGCAATTCACAATGATTGGAGGCAGGGATGGTGGCTTGCTGGGGTCAGCAGACCCCGATGTCTGTGATTGCTTTTTAATAAAGCAATTCTTTTAGACACACTTTTGCAGCAGTTTTTATCCTGCTGAGATGTATGGGCTGAGTGCTTATGAAACTCCCTGAGTTACTACCACAGTCCCCATAGACAACATTTGTCAGAGGGCGAATGGCAACATTAAGCTAAGGGGCCATAATAACGTTTGAGGTCAAGTTAAAGCTCTAAAGGTGCTGGATTTTTAGCTATGAATTCTTTTTAAGTGAACTCTCTACTTAACTGTTACTTATAGTTATTTTCTTCCTTTAAAGCAAAGCATGGTCTGGACATTGATCTTATCAACTGTTATTTATAGTGTCACCCTGAATCTGGGTTTCTAACTTCTTCCTCCTACTGAAGTAAGGACAGACACACGTGCTGGGAATGCCTGATTAGGTCTATGCCATCCTCACTATGAAATAATCACCTACCTCACAAGTTTGCCACATGCGACCTTTCTCCTCTCTGCACCTTTTGGTCTCTCACTGCAACACCCGAATAGCTCAGTGAGTTGAAGGCTTCCTGTTCAACGATGCGGCTGAAACACAGGGCCATCCAAAAGGTCATAGTCTGAATGCTGGCAAAGTTGACTCAACCTTCCATATTTCTGAGTTTGGTCAATTGTGACCGATTAAATGGGGTTAGAGTAACACCAGCTATTTACAAAGTTTGGAAATGGCGGAAGCACAGAATACATCACTAAATACAAAACAGATAATTACCATTATTATAATTAGAGGCAGGTTCTCTGTGATGATTCCTTTGCCTTTTCATCACATGCTTTCATGCATGTTGGATTACAGTCTGTGCCCTGTATCCTCAAGCAGGGTGTATTCTATGTGTACCTTTTACAGTTTTTGGTTTCAGCCATCTCACACATTTCTATGTGTAATCAGTGTACATGTGCATTTACAAATAACTTCTAACTACTGTCAACACTCAACACATTTTAATTAAATTTAGATACACATTGTCTCTACAATCACTTACAATAAGGCATAGTCACACGTCGCACCGAGACCATATGCATAGGTGCAGGATTAGACTATGAAATAACAACACACTGATTTACATTTATGTACAGATGCAGAAGTTCGCACCCCCGCCTCAGATTCTGTGATTCTAGAGAAATCATTTAATGTTCGTGACCCTAAAAAATAAAGAAGCCTGGTTCTGTTGTAAAGTGCTCGAATTCCCTCGTGCCAGTTTGCCTATAAAAAGCTGCCAAAAAGTACTTGAGCAGAAAAGAGAGCACTGATGCACATAATAGAAAATTAGACCCCCCATGGCTTTTTTCTAAATCATGTGCTTAAACACGTGGGATCTTGGGCATATCGCAGCATGTGACTGTGCCTTGGGGCACTTAGCTGATGGATAATGTATGGCTAGCATCACAGTTTTATATTTACTTTAGCGATAATAATGCCTCTGCTTTTAATAAAAACATACTACATGAGCCTAGCTCACCAGTCTAGTGCCCTTCATCCTTTGCATAATGGACTGCAGGAGTACATGAGGAGCTGTGACACAACACAATTTGCTAAATAATTATGTCCTTAGGTCCCAAAAAAGAATTGGGGGGTGGGGGGTTACTGAAATAAAGGGGGTGTGGCTTTGAAGCGAACATGGTGAACGTTCCTGAGCAGAGCTCCCCCGTATCGCTCCAGACACTGGGGCATGTACTTTCCTGAAGCCTCCTGGAGAAGTTTCTAGGCCAAAAGGAAAGAACTGGATCTGAAAGTGCAGGGGACCTCCTGAGCAACGAAGAAGGCTCGGGGTCCGCATGCAGGAGGCCCGACCCCTTGGCCCAGCGAGCCAGAGCGGAGCGGCAACACTGGCCTCAGGAGCGCTGTGTGGGTGGGGAAGGCCCGGACACTGGCCCGTGCTGCTGACATAAGGGAGGAGGCTCTGCTGTTGACCACCATGAAGCTGTGCTAGATGAGATGCAGAGTAAGGAGAGCCCTCTGACGTCGGCTGCAGCAAAAGAGAGAGATAAGAGCAGAGAACCAGGAGGTGCAGAGTTAACAAACTGGAGATCATCCAAAGGTGAGAGGGGCTCTGGATGAGCGGACACTTGCGGCTTGGGTGAGACCCCCTCCCTGGCTTTTCCTCCCCGGTTGGCCCAGCGGCAAAGAGGAGACACCACATCTAGTATAGGTAGGTGCGGAGGTTGGACCTGGCAGAGACACCCGGGGGGACATGCTGTGGAACGGGGCCTCCCCGATCCTCTGACCAACGAGAAGTGACCGGACTGTCTATAGGCAAAGGACTGAGAGGCTGAAGACACCACGCAAGTTGCGGGCGCAGTGGGCAAAACAGCCCGACGATCGTGCAAGCCCTGGGAAGGTGAGGTGGAGCACTCTGGGCTGCCCATTGGGGAGAACAGGATTGAGAGAGGTGGCATCCATCCCTCCATGAATAATACACCACTAAGCCTGGAGCCCAGCGGCGTGAGAGAAAAATAGAACTGGCTGCAGTGGACCACATCTGGGGGACTACACTGGGAGGCCGCTGACATGATCAGACAGAATAAGCGAGAAGAAACACCAAACTCTAAGAGGGGCTATGCCAGACTATATCAGATGTGGAAGAAAGACTGAGATGTGAGGCAGTAGTGGCAGAGGCGACAGAGAAAGTGGCAGCATCAGGCGGTCACAGACACGTGAGGGGAGCTGCAACTGCTTAATGGACACCGACTGGGCCTGAGAGCGCTTGCCACCAACAACACAAGAGATTCCCTCCAAGTACCAGAGATTAGCTCCCCTCACACTCCTCATGCCGAATAGAAAATACCCACCTTCGAGCCTAAAACAATGAACACAGAAGAGACCGGAAACTTACTAAGAGGTCCAACCCCACCGACCGCACAATGGCAAGGGATAAGAAGCCCAAAACCCAGAAGCAGGTACACGAAAGTGCTCCCCCCGCCAACGGAGACAGTGGGAGAACCCTCCGGACCACCAGATAGCACGACCATCCTCCAAGCGATCCATACCTCTAGGGAGGCTATTGATGAAAAAATGGCTGAAATAAGGTCGGATGCTGCGTAGTTCTCTCACACAAAAGCCCATGACACGTTGCGATTAATGGGAACCCAGTGCCACAAGTGTGCTGATAGTGATCATGTATTTGTACCACCCTTATTGCTGACCTCAATTCTGCCCAGGGTAGGAAACAGTTCACACCTCCTTCTTCTCACCCTCCGCAGACGCCACTGTCTGATCTGCTTCATCAAGTTTGGTTGTGTCAGAGTCATCGACCTGAAGGCAACTATGAGAGAGTTAGCATGGAAGGTAGATGACTTGGAAAACTGGGCACATAGAAACAACCTGCGCTTTATTGGTTTGGCAGAGGGCTCAGACCCGGTGAAATTCTTGATGACATGGCTGCGTGACTCCCTCCTGGCCACAAAGTTCTCAACCTGCTTTATAATCGAATGGGCCCATAGGATGCCCAACGCAAGACCACCACCCAGTGCCTCACAGCAACCGATCATTGCACGGTTTTTAAACTTCCAAGCTCGAGACACAATCCTCAGAGAGTCACAGCGCGTGGAGGGACTTAAGTAGCCAATGCGCAAATAATGATTTTCCCTGACAACTCGAGAAAATTCAAGAAGATAGGCGAACATTCAACTCTGTGAAAGCCAAACTCAGAGCCCTGCAAATCCATTATATGCTCCTCTTCCCCACCAAGCTAAAAGTTATCTTTCAGGGCAACTCCCATTTCTTCCAGTTAACAGAAGAAGCATGGGCCTGAATAGAGGAGCGCTCACCTCTGCAACGAGAGGCAGGGATCAGTGGGTCGCCACCCAATGATGCAATAGCACTGCCAGAACCCAAACCTTAGAGGGTAAAAAGAGATGTCTCCTCACACAGGAGGGCGCACGACTCGAACAGGGACCCCCTTAAGGGGAACCCCACACACGCCAAAGAAGCAGATTCGCTTGGAATCGGACGGAGACCCAGCGCAGGCCAAAGTCAGTAAAACACACTCCAGCCAAAGGGACAGCACACATACAGAACCCTCGGACAAGGAGTATCTTGCTGATACAGACAGTGACCACCCACCCCTCAAGAACATTACCCAAATAGGAGATCAAGATACCACAACAGGAAATCTACAGAGCACGCACCAGCAGCAGGACAAGTGCGGCGATGATGGCTGAATCACGGGCTATGCCGATGGCAGACAAATTACAGAACTGCTAAAGAGCCCCCCCAGACTTACTCGAAGTCCATATCCTTTATTGCTTTGATACTAATTCAGTAGTTTCGGGGAAGGTGTGGAACTACAGACCTCTCAGGCTACACCTGCGCCAGGTTGTCACGTTGACAGTTCAGGGGATGGGCGTAGGAAGTGGGAGAGAGTGGGGGGGAATAAGTCGAGTCATCAAAGAGTTATTGCAATGTTAGTGAATACGTTCCGCATACCGCCAACAGTGGGAGTGTCGGAGTTTACAGACAGGGACAGAGGGAAATAGACAAACAGGCAAGCCTTCCTGAACACAAAATGACAAATAATGACACATATACACAATGGGTGAGGAAACATACACAGCACTGACATGGAATGTTGATGGGTTAGGTAGCAACATCAAGCGAGTACTGGTAGCAAAATATGTTAAGAGACTCAAGCCTGACATCGTCTTTCTGCAGGAAATCCACCTGATGAGGACACACTGTGTCGTTATATGGAGGGGGTCATACATAATGCTTGTGCATGCAGGGTTTTCCTCTGGGGCTCGAGGTGTTGCTATGTTGATCAAGAACCCCGCCCCCCTTCCGCACAACTAAAATCTGGACAGATCCTGGTGGAACTTTTGTCCCTGTCCAGGGGACCTGGGGATGGCGAGAGCTAACACTAATCAGTGTCTATGCCCCGCCACGACTGCAACCTCAAACCTTAGATGAAATTGCAAAGATATTACTAGAATCGGGCCCCTTCACACACACTATCGGCAGTGATTTCAATGACGTAATCAATCCAAACTTTCACTGCACACACCTCGTCACAGGAACTCGAGTTCCCACTCCGGTGGCTAATTTGTGACTTCGCTGGGGCTGACTGACCTTTGGCGGAGACAACACCCACTAGAAAAAGTGCAAGGGAGATCTCCGACCACTCACCAATGTGGTTGATGGTGGGAGGAAGGACTGAATGCCTGGGAGCTCTGGGGCAAAACAGGAAGGGAAGTGATAAGGATGATGACTGAATTATACTTCAAAGAGAACAAGGGCTCGGTAGCTTCAGCCACCACGCTCTGGGAGACTTATTAGACGGTGATTCGAGGTAGAGTGCAAGATTTCATAGCACGAAAACGAAGGGAGGAAACGTGTCAAGTAGAAACCCTGGAACGTAAACTCTTGGAACTTTAGAACAGTATTATCCCAGACACCGAAGCCGCTCGGTTAAGGCAAATAGCGATTACCCGCAGGGAACTTCGAACACTGACAGAACGGGAGGTACAGACCCAAATTCAGGCTACACACCACCGACTCTGAGTCGGGCTCCTGGCTTGGGTGGGCAGGAGGGAGAGAGAGCGGCGAGCTGGGTGACCCAGATCCAGGGGACGGATGAACTACACGTTACCCGACACACTAGAGCGGGGCATTAGCACACTTTTACAGGGAACTATATGAAGCCATGCCACTATCAGACGAGTCCCAGACAGCAGAGTACCATAGTAGCATAGATACCCCCACCTTGGCGTGAGAGGACAAAAACCAGGGAAAACCCCAGGACCAAACTGGCTTCCAGGGGAATTCCTCAAGCAATATGCTAGTCTGGTAGCCCCCCACCTCCTAAATATGTATCAAGAGGCACAGAAAGAGGAATTTATCCCAGGTCACGGTAACGGTTATTCCAAAGCCAAGTAAACCCCCGGAGAGCTGTGGATCCTGCTGCCCAATCTCACTGCTCAACATTGAAACAAAAATTCTGGCCTCTATTTTAGCGGGATGACTTTTAACGGTGATCACGTCCCTTATCCACCGCAACCAATCAGGCTTTATGCCTGGCCGAGCGCTTCAACCTTTGTCGATTGGCCAACTGGCTAGACACTGTCAAAAATAGGTCCACCCGCAGGTGTTCCTCTCCCTAGATACGGAGAAGGCCTTTGACACAGTCCGCTGGCCTTTTATGCGGTAAGTCCTTATGAAGTTTGGGTTTGGATGGGAATTCATGACTTGGGTGGAACTATTGTACACCAACCCCAGAGCTAGACTCAGAGTCAGCTTACTTCCCCATTGGAAGAGGAACCAGACAAGGCTGCCCCCCTGGCCCCCCCTGCGTTATGCGCTGGTCCTGGAGCCATTTGCCTGCCTGGTTAGAGCTCACCCAGAACTCAGGGGATTTCAAGACACTGGAAATCATCTCGCAGATAAACAGATATCTCTCTATGCAGACGTTATTCCGCTCTACATCACTAACCCTGACACTACACTCCCTTTGATACTGCAACTCTTTAAGGAATATGGCAAATACGCAGGTTACAATATAAACTGAGAAAAGTCGAGTCGCTATCCCGTGGGAGGTTCTATTGACACATGCTCAAGAAATCTGCACATTACCAGAGGGGGCGTCAAATACTTGGGGCTGTAGACCTCCGTAAATAAAGCTGAATGCCTTAATCAAAACTTCAATCAGGTTCTGACAGAATTCTGTGAAGATGTGGCCAGGTGGAGACTGCTCCCTCTTACGCTGTTAGGAAGATCGGCTATGTATAAAATGATAACTTCCAAAATTACTGTACATACTCCAAAACACGTTCCACAGAGTCCCGGAGACTATTTTTCAGACAATCAATGAGGAACTGCGCACACTCCTATGGGACGGGGGACACCCTAGAGTGGCGTTACAAATGCTGCAGCGCAGCCGATATAACAGGGGAATCGCTCTGCTGGACATACAAACCTACTACCCTGAGCGAAGCTGTGTGAAATGCTCACCAGGTGAGACCGTCCGTAGCCTAAATGTTTTTATTGATGAATTTTTCTGATCTACTTTTAAATTGTGGGAATTTGTGTTTATTTGGGGGATTTTAACGTTGTTTGCTGACTTTGCACATTGCACAGAAGGGGAACTTAACCACATGTCCGGTTAGCGGTCTAGTGGCATCACGCTGGCCTATAAAGCACGCACGCTGACGCGTGCGCGCAGCGGGTACGCCGCTTGCACGCCGAAGGCGCGCCTAAGGCAAGCCAGTCTGCACCCGTCCGCGCTCTGGCCGGGCGCAGAGCCTGTCCCCCTGGTAATTTTTCATCAAATATACTGCGGTACAATAACAAAGAACTGCTTAAATTGAACCCTGGAGAAACGATACTTCGCTGTCCCCTGCTGTCTATTGATACATCTAATGACAATACAAAGGGCTCTCTGGGAGGAGCCAAGATGGCGACCGGAGCAGACGCTTGAGCGCCCGGCTCCGTCGGCCCTTGGCCTCAGACTATCATCCTGATTCCTATCCTTGCCGATTTTCGAGGTGCAACGTGTGTGACGACGCGCTGACCGCGCCGCCGCTTTCCCGGAGTCTTAGCCCGCCCGGACGCCGGAGTTCTCGGTGCCTTTGTTCTCCGCACGGGACCCCTGCTCTACTGTGGCCTCGGCCGGCCCCCTGGAAGCGTCGCAGTCACCGGACCCGCTGGTACAAATCTGAGCCCCGCGGTCCCGATCCCGCCTCACGCCACGGACTGTCGCCAGAAGAGCCGGGGGAGAGACGCCCGGACACCTCCTGCACCCTGCACCTGACGGGCTGGAGCTAGAGGGTAAGCCCCGGCGTGGCGGGTCTCCTACCCCGCTCTGTGGACCACGCTGTGGAAGGCTGCAGACCCCCTTCTTCTATGGCCTAGTCGGCTGCAACGAGAGCCCGAGGGAGGGGAAGCGACTGTTGGCTTTCACCTGTTGCGGCGCAGACCTGTTGGGACTTGCCTCCTTGTCACGACCCCCCCCCCTGACCACGGTACCGTTCAGCGGTAAAACATGGCGCTGATTGCCTGCTCGCTGCTGGGGGGTGATGCTTCGGTCTCGCCCGCTGCCCGCTTCGCCCTCCCTCTACCAGACTCCAGCTCCCCAGTGCCGTCCCGGATTGCTGCCGCTGTGGGGGCGCAGCTTCCGCTGACATACGGCTCCGTTCTGGCTGCCCTGCGGGACTTTCGTCTGCAATTGGGTGTCGGCTTGCAAACGCTGAGTGAGCGGTTCGACTCTATACTGTCTGCTGCGGGTCGTGAGCGCCCCGTTTGTGATCAACAAGACGTGAGTCTGCCAGTGCTTTGGTCCTCCTGCGGGGAAGCAACGACTGGGTATAACGGTGCTACACTGGTGTCTGCATTTGGCTTTCCCGGCACCCAGGATCAATCGCTCTCCTGCTCAATGGCGGATACTTTGTTTCCCCGGTCGTTGCTGCCTGCTTTGTTGTTGCCTGCCTCACCGTGCCCGCAGGAGTTTCCAGCTGAGCTACACCTGACGTCCTCGAGGAACCGTTCACGGTGGCCTACGGCTCCTTTTATGTGGAACTCATGTACTTTACAAGCCAGGTCTGGATTTTATATGGTGTGCAAGGGGACCACAATAGATGATCGGCGGCCATTTTGTGACTCTACTTCTCCATCTTCTTCCACGCGGCCATATTGTCTTTGTCTGTTCGGGATGCGGGGCCTTCACGAGGGGGCGGGTCTAATCGTAAGCCCGCGATCGGGCCAGGGCTAGATTACTTTATATCATCATGGTTTCACGGACGGGCTGGACTGGGACTGGAATTGTTTGCATATGTTGTGCGCACTCGTCGCGATCTGTCTGCCTTCATTTCCTTGTTGTTACATGCTATCTTCACACGACCGCCTTTGGGTGTAGTGGGGTTTCAGTGTGTGGAGGCTGGGTTGGCCGGTGGTGTCGGGCGCTCCGAGGTTACGTGGGCTCCTCCCCGCATTCTTCCTTCTTTTTTCTCTTA
This sequence comes from Triturus cristatus, assembly GCF_964204655.1. Classification (NCBI taxonomy): domain Eukaryota; kingdom Metazoa; phylum Chordata; class Amphibia; order Caudata; family Salamandridae; genus Triturus; species Triturus cristatus. The sequence continues at coordinate 1,040,858,252 of NC_140585.1, forward strand.
GTTTCTTTACTCTATTCCTACTTTCTCTCTCGTCTATATTTCGGGTTCATTGGGCGACAGGCACTATGCTGGGGGGGGGGCAGGCCGTAGCCTCCGCATTGGTGTAGGGTGGGGGGGTAATTTACTGTTTCTTTTTAGTTCTATGGGCCTCTTTCTTTCATGTCTCTGCGCTATACTTGTTTCGATTCGGGGTCCGGGTGTGGGGTGGATTGAGTGGGGGCGGCTTTTAGGGGGTGCGTATTTACTAACGTGATGATCCTGTTATCTAACTGCATCGCCTTACTGTATGTGATTTTCTATGGCTGTTTTAATGATGCTGCTGCTCTCCAGTGTATGAAGCCATCTCGCGGACTCGAATCTCCTTGTTTCTATCCTTTACTGACTTTTTTCTCGATAAACTTATTTTGAAAACCTTAAAATTAACCTGCACTTCTCCTTCCCCTGGTGTCAAGGATCCCTCCAGTGTATGAATCCTGAATCGTCGCTAATCTTGACCATTGATGCACAGGGGATGTACTGTTTGTCTCTGTGCTCAACCGTATTGTGGCCGGCCTGATGGTTGTAGGCCCGTATTTGTTCTTTTACTCTGCACAAATAAAGGTTTTTAAAAAAAAAAAAAAAAAAAAAAAAAATACAAAGGGCTCTTTGTGTGTCTGTTGCCAGATACCACTCCCACATATTATGAATCTGCCAATCAGTACCTGAGAGGGCACATCGGAAAATACGATGGATCATGTTAAGGGGGGTCCTTTGCAATGCATTTTGTTAAATGCTAGATCGCTAGTCAAGCATAGCCTGGAATGTGCCCTTTTATTGGAGGAAAACAATATAAAACTGGCATTTATTACTGAGACATGGACCGATAGTACCTCTGGCCCTGATCTGGTGAAGGCAACACCTCCAGGGTTTCATTGCTACACGGTTGACTGGCCACTTAAAAAAGGGGGAGGGCTTGCTATTATGTATCATGAGTCACTTACCCTCAACTTTGTCCCCGCCTCTAATTTGACATGTGAGGCTCTAGTCTTTAATATGTATTCAGCAAATCACAAAACCTTCAAAGGCATATTGATATACCGGCCACCAGGTTGCAAAAGTGGGTTCCTAGATACCTTGGGTTCTCTGCTTGAAGAAGGGCTGTGTTCAGAGTCCTTCTCGGTGTTGGGAGCTTTAACTTCCATCTTGAAAACACTATTGATCCCGACACTATTCGATTGGAACAAGTTATGGGCGTAGGAGTCCTTAAACAATTGGTGAAGACTCCTACACATGAAAAAGGTCATACATTGGATGGTATATATTCCAATAATGGAGATTTAGCCGGTATTTCTGTCCTCCCTATCTCATGGTCTGATCACTGTGCGATTAAGTTTGAACTAAATAGTTATTTGGTTCACTCTACAGGCCAGAAACAGACTCAGGAGATAGTAACTAGGGCATGGGGCAAACTAGATGTTAAGAGTCTTGAGAACTCTCTTATAAGTTCAATGTATCAGCTCCCATTGGATGTGGAGGAGGCAACGACTCTTCACAATAAATGGCTAACCAATGCCTGTGATCAGCTAGTACCCAAAAAAAATGGATACCTAAACAAGCTTCTCCCACTGCTCCTTGGTACTCAGAAGAGCTCAGAGCCAAGAAATTGGTCTTCAAGCAATTCGAAAGGATATGGCGTAAACGCTATGCAGAAGCCGATAAGGAGAGATACAAAATCTGCATTTTAAACTATAAACAATTACTTTTAGAAACAAAAAAAGAGTACTTTTCATTGCAAATAAGCCAGGCTAAATCTAACTCTAACTCTAAAGAACTTTTTAGAGTTTTAACAAAATTGTCGATTCCAAATACTCCTAAGAGACAGAGTGACCCAGAATTCTGCAATAAAATTGAGGTATTCTTTAGACAAAAAATAGAAACTATATTTTCATCTCTCACTAGCCTGATCAATAAGACTCACACCAATTCCAATATAAGGGAAGTGGACAGAACTGGCTCCGCTTTGGTACCACTTGACCACTTTACATCTTTGGAGAAGTCAGACACACTTAAAGTGTTGAATTCGATCAAATCAGGAGCTCCTAGTGATCCCTGCCCAGTTTGGATTATTAAACAAGTCCCTGAAGTATTTGGAACTGCACTCACACCTTTGCTCAACACGGTGCTGTCATCCGGAATATTCCCCACAACATGGAAAAAGGCATCTGTCCTTCCATTTTTGAAAAAACAGACTCTGAACCCTAAGGATCCCAACAATTACAGACCGATCTCCAGGCTCCCTCTCCCAGCCAAACTTTTGGAAAAGGAAATGAACAGCCAACTCAGTGCTTTTCACTCTCTTAATAACTCGCTGGACCCATCGCAATATGGGTTCAGAGCTTTTCGCAGCACTGAGCTGGCTTTGTTAAAATCCACGGAGGAAATCAGAGAGGCCGTGGATAAGGGAGGAAATGCAGTACTAATCCTACTGGACCTATCCGCGGCTTTTGACACGGTTCATCACAAGGTACTGATGAACCGGTTATCTGAAATAGGTGTAAAGGGTTCCGCTTGGAAATTATTTCAATCTTTTCTGTCGGACAGGTCACAAACTGTAGACCTAGACGGTAACATCTCAGGACCTTTTTCACTTCCGTGTGGGGTGCCACAGGGTTCGGCTCTTAGCCCAACACTTTTTAATATTTATGTGGCACCTCTGGCTGGAGTCATCAGGTCATTTGGCTTTCAGCTCACCTCCTACGCTGACGACACACAAATTGTGTTGTCGCTGACGGAGGGAGCGGAAAAGGAGGCAGGTGATCGCTTCCATGATTGCATGAGTGCCATATCAACCTGGATGTCCTCCAATTGTTTAAAACTCAATTCTGCCAAGACTGAGGTTTTAAAATGTGGCAACAATCCACGGGTCACCAGAGTGGTGGCCGGAGGATCTGGGCCTGTGACCAGGTCCCACAAGAAAAAGCTAAGAATCTCGGAATTGTGGTGGATAATAAACTTACCATAGGGGACCAAGTGAGCATGGTGACTTAAGCCTGCTTTATGGTCCTCAGAATAATTAAGAAAATTAAGTTCTTCCTGACTGAGAGTAACATCAGGACTGTGGTTACAGCACTTATAATGTCGCGTCTGGACTATTGCAACAGTCTATATCTTAATGTTGAAAAACAACACATGAACAGGCTCCAGAATGCTGACCGGAACACCTAGGTTCGCCTCTGTCAAGGGAGAACTTAAGAAATTGCACTGGCTCCCAGTAAAGCTAAGATCACGCTTTAAAGCACTGTGTATTGTCTTTAAGGCTGTTAATGGGACAGGACCAGAGTTTCTCAAATGTAAACTTTCATGGTACATTCCAGGCAGAACACTTCGGTCGTCTGGGTCTAAACAAGTGCAAATTGCCCCTTTCAAAAAAACTAATTGGGGAGGTAGAAGCTTTATTCATTGTGCCTCGAGAGCATGGTATGAACTTCCGTTCTAACTTAGAAATGCCCCAGATCTTCTATCCTTCCGCAAGGGCCTGAAGACATGGCTCTTCTCTCACTATTAGGCCTTAGTTTCCCCAGGTAACCAGTACTTAGCGCCAGGACACCCAAGGGTAATCGTGTGCTCTATAAGTATAAATAACATAATATAACATACTACCGGGGCGCACACCTAACTGTAATTAATGAATGGTGTCATGCTGTGGGAGATCACCCCACGTACGCTCTAGAAAGGCTCCAATTTCGGAAACATACCTATCTCCACTATCTTTATGGGGGCGCAGGAGCTCGAGACTTGCTACCTGCCACCCAAAGCACAATTGAGGCCTGGAGGGGGGCGGAGTGACAGATGAGATGGGATAAAAAACAAACTAGAGCAACACCGCTATGGGAGGGCAGGAGGATACCATAGCTGGGGAAAATGCAAGACTTTAAGGACTGGGACACAGTTGGGATCACAACATTAGGCGATATCCTCAAAGATAGGGACTTAATCACCTTTGGGGCCCTCCAAACTAAATATCAACTGACGCATACTCAACAATATAAATACCTACAACTGCAACATGTCTGCAGGGCACAGAAAATTGACAATACAGATATCCCCCAATATGCACCACTAGAAGGTAGATTACTACAATAGGAGATACCCTCAAAAGTGGTTTCCTGGACACACAAAACTTTAATTAACAACATCCCTGACAGACTGATATCCCTTAGGTCTAAATGGGAGGAAACCACAGGCCCGTTTGAGGACATCGACTGGGAGGGGGCATTGATGCACCCAAGAGAGGTAGTGATTAAGCTCCGATTAAGGCTGATACAATTTAAAGTCCTACACAGGGTATACTATGACAGGGCGCGACTATACGCTATGGGTAGGGCAGAAACGCCCAACTGTTGTGTTGTAAAACCGACCAATGCAACTACATACACATATTATGGAAATGTTAACATATACAAAGCTATTGGTTACGAATAGCGAAGGAACTCAATGATATACTAGAGGCACAGATACCTATGGACCCCAAATATGTTATACTTGGCATCCCTACAGATTTTGATCTCCCTAGGTACAAACTCTTACTGAGCAACCTAGGGCTGATAGTTGCGAAAAGAGATATCGCTCGTTACTGGGGAGTTGAGGGCCTTCCCAGTCTGGCGGAATGGCGTGCCAGCATGAACTTGTATATGGGGGCTGAGAAAACAACATACACGGCCAGAGGATGTCCCAAAAAGTTTACCAAAATATGGCAGCCATGGCTGAGATACTACAACCTAGAGATCGAGGGGGCAGGGATGGACAATGCACAACCAAATACACAGGGTTAGTAAGTAGTAGGTAGATTTTCTCAGTTGCTAAGAATGCATAACTGTGGAGGGCCATGGATAATTTAGGAAGGGGAAGTGGTATAATAGAATAAATTCCCCAAGCGCAATCTCTGTATCCCTGAAAGTAACTATTTAATGTACTAATGTCAAATCTACTGTATACAAGACTCATCTATTGATGTTTTGGCTGATGTTTAAAAATAAAAAGAAGTTAAAAAAAAAAGAAAGTGCAGCTTAACTCTCGTCCACAAGGACAATGAAGAGTACAGAAGAAGGGTGGGGGGAAGCTTTTATTCTTTTCCAATAAAAATGGAGAAAAGTTTAAGCTATACAGATCAGAGATCTCTGCTGTGGTAAACCTCTGTCGGAGGCGGAGTCGCCTCACAGGTATGGACTGGGACGAGGCGGACAGAGATGAGGAGCTAATGTGATGGTCTTTAATAGGCAGAATTTAGAGCAAAATATGCAGAATCAGAAATCATTTCAAGTACCCATTCCTTCAGGTCAAGTAATGGAGCAAAACACGAGTAATTAAATGCCCTACAATGCAGGGTATAAACAGAATCCATTGATTCTAAGTGATGAGTTAGCAGGGAGTAGTTCATAATGACGATGTCTGAGGAGTGGGGAAGATTGCATGCTTGGAGCAGTCCTAGAGGTAGACCAAAGTGGCCACTAGACACTAGAGTACAATTATTTCCTGTTTTGGCAAAAGATGACCTGTCTCTGTATTTAAAACACACTGTCAAAGATGATGTATGGGATTTTACAGGAAAAGAGATTATATTGATTAAAAGAGCAAAACCAGTCAAAATAAAGTTGAAACCAGATGCAATAGTCTCAAGAACTAGACAGTACAGACTCACAAAAGAAGAGGGAAAGAAGCCAGTGATTGAAAAAAATGATTGAACATGGAATCCTTCGGGAGGTTATTGGTGTCCGTTGTAACTCTCCTGTGATAGGAATTGAAAAGCCAATAGAGGCAAGATGGCGGCTGAGTGAGATCCTCCGATACTCACCCCGCGTCTCTTCCGGAGATTCCCTGTGACAACGAGGCTCTTTCTCAGGCGGCGCTGGCTATGCGCAGAGAAAATGATGGTTGGCCTCTGCTGAATGGATGGTGCAGAGGCTGCCGTAGATCGGGTGCTCGACGACCCTTGGTGAGGAGCGTGCAAGACGAGGGCCGGTGCAGACGCTGGGAGTCTCTTGCGTGGCTCCTACTGACGGTGGCCGCTGTGGGAATATTGACGCAGGAGCTGCGCTGCTTAGCAATACAGATGCCGGAGAACACAGAGCACAGCTAGAAGGACAGATAGCGGCTCGCGGTGCTCGGAGTAAGACGCACTAAACGGTGCAGGCGGTTGCCAGGTCTGCACAACCAGAGCAGAACAAGAAAACAATGACAGGAAAAAACAAGAACCGCATACTGGTAAGTGCGGGAAGTAAGACACTAACAAAACTTCTTTGCCAAAAGGTGTTGTAACTGGGGACCAGAACAAAAGACAGATAGCCATAACGAGCTTGTTTCCAGCTAAAGGAACAATTGAGTTTGAAAAGGGACGAGAGCATTTGAAGGACATAAGCGGCATAATCGATATCCCAATTGAAACCTCTACTGGTGTCGAAACATCTGCTACAGACTTCTTAGTTCCAACGCTATCCCTGACATAATGACGGATATCAGTAATGGGCAGCTATCATGGGGGTCCAGTGATGAGACAACTATAATGGGTACGCCAGAATTATGTTTAGGCGAACACCTAGGAGGGGTGGAAGCTCTAACCAAAGGCAATACCCCGGATATGGCCCTCCCAGTTGTGACATCAAGCATAGCCAAAGAAGCCCCAAATGGGTTAGATATGACTAATAATAAGGACTTAACCCTCCCCATTCTTCCCACTGGAAAGGAAAAGGAAATACAGAGGGAAAATAACCATGAGACGGGTTCTTTGTCTCCAGATCCTTTGGAAAAATTTTATTTGTTGTATGAGGAGTCTGGGGAATCGGAAAATATGGTTTCAAGCTCAAGCAGTAATGAGGAACGGGATGAGGATACATCCACAAGTTATTGTAGTCAGCAAGGAGAAAAAAGACTACCCAGGAAAACTAAGAGGCTATTGGATGGTAAAAAAGGTTGGTCAGAGACAGAAAGCGGCAGAGGAAGAGGGAGAACTAGGCTGGGATTACTCGGACACGCAGACACTACTAGGTAATGGTGTACCTGGGATTATGAAATCGCCTAGAAAACAATTAACGAGTTTGTCTGTACAGAAAGACTCGGGCTCACCTGGAGAACCATCCTTATCCCTGATTCTACAGTCTCATATGTCATTTCAAGACGAAGCCAAGATGGAGGACTGGCAAGCCCGACTGGCCTCAAAAAAGATACAGGGCTCAATCAGAAAAGTTGGGAAAACATGCACAGAGATTGTGGAGAGATTAAGTCCATTAGAAAATTGAACTGAGCTGCTGGAAACCACGGTCGATACCTTGAAAAAAACAACAATGGCTCAAGAAAGTACCCTGAAAGACGTAATGTGGAAGATGGAAGAGACAAAAAATCGGCAACGCCGTAACAATCTAAGGCTATTAGGAACACTGGAGAACAGCGAGGGTGAGGACATCAGGAAGTTCATAATCAATCTGCTAAAAAAATCTCTTTCTGAATTGGTACAATGGGACTGGGATAGAGAAATCCAGCGGGTGCATAGATTTCCTCTAAATATATCAAGATGACGCCCGAATGACCAATTTAAATTTTCTTCGGGAATTTTCTTCTTCGACAATCTGTGTTCGAATTGGCGAGACCTGACAAGAAAAGGAACTGGAAGAACTTTTCGTACTTTGTCCAACCAGATTTCGATCATGCTACAGTGGAGAGGAGATGGCGACTAAGACAGATGATAGCGCCATTTCAGAAAACGGGTGCTACCGTCTATCTACAAAACCCTGCTAAACTAAAAGTTAATTTCCAAGGACAGTATTTTTATTTTACATCTGAAATACAAGCGCAGAAAATGTTAGAGGAAATTACTACAGGGAAAAAAGGCGCAAGCGAGAGTAATCGCTAGAGAATAGATATGAAATAAGGCTGCTATCCTCTATCTATATGATATTTAGTAACTATTTTGATCCGCATCGTATTTTTTTCTCCCTTTTTCTCACCAGTTTTGGTCAGTCATGGCCAGTAATAGTTAGTAATGGTCACTGATTTTGGGGCTGTTTTCTTCAATTTTTTTCTTCGGGGATGGGAGCACTTTTAGGTAGAAACTGGAAATTTGTTCTGGGGGAAAAAAAGAAAATATCAAGAATAGGGAGGGCGACGGAGGTGGGGTGAGGATGAGACAGACGCCATCAAAACAGGCTCAGGACTGAGCCTGATTGCCTATATACTGGTGGGGGGTGGGGGGTTGAAGGGAGGGGAGGGGGAGAGAGTTGAGAAGCTCAGACCTGGGGTAATGATGATCTTAAAAAATTCTAAATCTAATGTAGAAATAAACGGTAAGGGGAGAAAGTATATAAATAGAATAAATATAGAGAAGACAAGTAAACATATATCAGGGACCGCAAAATATCAGTATGGATAAGTTAAAAAAACTGACTATCAATATTTGGGGCCTTAACAATGAAAAGAAAAGTCAAAGAGTGGCTATCAGGCTACAACTGATTGGGGCTAATATCCTCTGTGTTCAAGAAACACATATCGAGGGATCTCAAATACATTTACTTAATAAACTGGGTTTTAAGGTGGTTACTGCCACAACACAAGAGGTAAGAACAAAGGGTGTAGCTATATTGGGGAAAGCGAGCGGGACACAATTTACTCGTTCTATGTCGGATAAATACGGAAGATGGACTATCACAGAGTGTCAACAGAACAATGGGGTAAAAATGACTGTCTGTACAATATATAGTAATATTAGCGATGACCCAGAAGTTTTGGATTATATATCTAATGAGCTCGTTCATTGGCCACTCCCAGTAATTATTTTTGGGGATTTTAATCTGAATTTACCTAGCGATTGGTCAGAGGATTCTGGCTTTCAGTATAAGGCCAGGAAGCCAAGAGTTTTTCAAGCTTTCAAAAATGTATGCCAAACCCATGGTCTGATAGACAGCTGGCAAGCAGAGCATCCGAAGGATCCAGGTTTTACTCATTACTGCTACCCACATGCACGCCACGCAAGATTAGATTATTTTCTGGTCTCTAATACATTAGCCGCTAGTTGTACTATTGAAAAATTACCAAGGGTACTCTCTGACCATAATCCTCTTCTTTTAACTATCGAACATGGGTCAACAAAGCATAATAGGAAAACATGGACGTTTGAAAGGGCATTATTAATAAATGATAAGTACTGTGATTCTATGCGGCAGTGGATTCCCAGATTTTTAGAAGAGAATATAGGTAGTGCATCAATCAATATTGTTTGGGATGCCTTAAAGGCTGGGATTAGGGGCGAAACACTTTGATTTTCATTGAATGCTAATAAAAAAGCGAAACAAGATATAAAAGTACTTCAGAACAACATAGCTCTTGCAGAAGAAGGTCTAATAAAAGCTATTCAAGAGGGAAGGGACATTGAAAATGAACTTAGACAGATTGCAATTGCTAAAAACTGTATTAAAGATGTATTAACGGTAAGAGCCATCGATAGAGCTGCAATATACAAGGAAAATGTCTATGAATTAAGTGACATCAGTTGGCGGTACGAACCCGAGAACAAAGCACTGCTAACTTTATTAAGGTTATTCGGGATCCAGAAGCTGGGTTAAGTACAGATCCTGACGCAATTAGAACTGCGTTTCAAAAATACTATCAGGATCTGTACAAGGATACTGACATACAACAGGAATGAATCAAGGAATATATTGATCAAGACAGATTTGTAGGATTAGAGAGTAATGACGCAGAAAGTATGGATGCTATTCCGCAATGGGAAGAAATTCTTCTCGCATTAAATAGCCTTGCTCCAGGTAAAGCGGCTGGTATGGATGGGATTCCCGCTGAATTTTACTTTTAATTCTCCCCACAAATAAAAAATATACCGTCAGAGCTGGTCGCACATAGATTTCAGGGTGTACGACCTCCGGGATCTTGGCCTATTGCCAAAATCGTGTTTTAAAAAAAAAAAAACATAAGGATTCTACGGAACTTGGGTCGTACCGCCCTATTACATTAATAACTGGTGATTCTAAAATTTATGCCAAGTTATTGGCTACATGATTAGCACCGAACATACTTAAAATTATATTGGTATGGCAGCATGGGTTTATCCCGGGCAGGGCTACTACCGACCATAATATCCAGAGGGTAATCTCACTGTTTGACTGGTCTTAGGTTACAGGAGACCCTATGGCACTTATATTATTAGACGCCGAAAAGGCTTTCGATAGGGTCTCCTGGAAATATCTCTGGACAGTCATGGTAAGGAGTGGTATAGGGGAACCCTTTATCAAAGCGATACAGATGCTGTATCAGGATCCGTCTGCCGTTGTCATGGTGAATGGATCAATATCAGAACCGTTGCCTATTACCAGAGGGACAAGGCAGGGGTGCCCGTGTTCGCCTCTTTCATTCGCTATATATATCGATCCATTAATCCGGAGATTAGATAATAATGCATTGATCCCACCTGTTTGGATAAGAGACCAAGTCACAAAAACGCTCGCATACGCTGATGATATCGCGTTGGTTACCAGTGACCCAGGGAAGGTACAATCGGGGTGATTGAAGAAGAAGCTAAGATCTTTGGTGAGATAGCTGGTTATAAATTAAATCAAGGCAAAACTCAGATTATCCCTAACAGCAAAATTGAGATGACTGATATACGGGTAACAGAGAAAGCTATATATCTCTGCGTTAGCATAAGCGCCATAACAGGGAATTTAGATAATATTGTTCCACTAATGCAACATACAAAAAAGATATGATTCGGTGCATTAATCTTCATCTATCTATCGGGGGTCTGTGCAACTTGATTAAAATGCTTTTTTTGCCCAGATTTGTATATATTTTTTTAAATCAATTTGTCTGGAATTTCCACCGCAATTATTCAAAGACATTGATAGTATGTTTTTTTAGGTTTTTATGGGGGTATAAGAAACCACGAAGAGCACTACGAACCATTACCTAAAGATAGAGGGGGAATGGCACTGCCTAATGTCAAATTATATTATTGGGCGACCATACTAAAATACTGTATTAATTTACTATTTAAGACAGATGCCAGTAGTGATGGTAATATTCCACCACCACAAGAGCTGTTATTAGGAAATGAATCTAGAGAATGTTTATGGCGCCATGTGAACGACAGTTACTTTAAAAAAGTTAGATTTAAGTCTATATTTGGTATCTATAAGGCATAGAATTTTGTGTGTAAATTAGTGGGTATTGGACGATTAGCTTATTAATACCCCAATTTACAACAATAGCAATCTTCCGGGGATTTTTAACGACACAGGTATGGAAAGATGGGTATCGAACAGGATTTTACAACACGGATGTTTTTATACGATTTCAGGACTGAAATATTTTGGGGAATTACAGTTGGAGTACAATCTAGATCATCGGGATTTCTTCAAATTCTTGCAAATTATGGATTTTCTTTTGAAGAAAGGTGGGCGGGGACTAAAATTTCAAATGGTTCAGATAATGAGAACAGAGAACTTGTCTAATAAGACTAATATAAAAATTAGAGAAATTCATGAATTATTGAACATCTGCAACCCAGATGATTTGGATAAATATATAATGAAATGGCAGGCTAAACTTGGGGTCTCGGCTGAAACCGTCCACCACTCCTTCGCAATATATCAGTCCTGTTTAATGTCTACTAAGTTACAGGCTCAATATTATGAAACCTTTTTCTTTCTATACTATACTCCCTATAAATGGGGGACGGGAAAAGGAACTACCAGCCTCATGCATCAACCCAAAATCCAGTCGGTAAAATACCGATTCGCTAATAGCTCCCGGTATTAAGTTAAAAATACCCAATCCCAATGCATCAACCCAAAAGCAGAAATCGCTATTTAAGGAATCCTTAAATAGCGATTCTTTAAATAGGGATTCCTTAAATACCGATTCCTTAAATAGGGATTCCTTAAATACCGATTCCTTAAATAGCGATTGCATTTAAGGAATCCCAAAGTGAGATTCCTTAAATGCAATGCATCAAAGTTAAAAAATTAGCGATTTCGCTAATAGGGGGAGCAAATTACCATGAAGATGAACTGCATGGTAATTTGCAAAAACTTTGAAAAATGCACTTTTGTGCATTTTTCAAAGTTTCATGTTGCGCACACACATGCCCTTAGAGCATGTGTGTGTGCAACATATGTGCACATATCCTTTTCAGGGGTGCTATAGGGTGTCATTTTGACACCCTTGCACCCTTGAAATTGCATGAGCAATTAGCGAGAACCTACTGGTACTCGCTATTTGCTCATGCAATCTCCGATTCATTCCTATGGGCCTGGAGGCCCATAGGAATGATTGGGACGGCATTCCTTAATTGCTACTCGCTATTTGCTAGTAGCAATTAAGGAAAGTTAAGGAATCGCTATTTGAATAGCGATTCCTACATGCATAGCCTTTTGCTATTCCTTATTAGCGAATCCTTATTTTTCGCTAATAAGGAATCGCAAATGCTAATGTTGATGCATATGCCCCTACATGCTGTAGATGTGCATTAGCCGAAGCTGACAGCATACATATATTTGCTTCCTGTACAGTATTAACGAATGTAGTGAATGATATTTCAGCCCTTCTATCAGAAGTATTTAATGCAAGAGTAGAAATCTCCGTTGATGAGATTATGTTAGGTTAGCTAATACTGAACGACCAAAATATATGTGAGGGCTGATATTCGTTGCAATGGCGGTTTTTAGATTATGTATTGCGTCAGCATGGCTGGACACAAACTCACCCGTGTTCCAACAGTGGAGATCTCGATTGCCGGCTACCTGTAGTTTAGAGGTAGCCATATATAAAAGAAAGGGACGTGGTAAACGTAAAAAAGGACTGGCAATATGGGATCCGCTATTGCAATGGTCACAAAGACAAATAGAAAATACTTAATTAATACATGTGAAATATCTATTATAGACTCGAACTGTGTCAGGCCTTTGTATTAAGTGAAATCTCTTCTCTCTCTTTTTTTTCTCTCCTTTTTCCTAAGGTTTTTTTTACTATAATATTAACGATGAAAAATGTAATGAAATGAAACGTTGTTTGAACTTGGTAATACAGGGGAGGTCTGAGTTTGGGGTGGTGGGTGGGCTATTTGCGGAGTGTAAATGTAAAATTCTTTAATAAAGAGTTTTTAAAAAAAAGGAATTAAAAAGCCAGATAGCAAGTGGAGGATCATACAGGATCTCCACAAGAGTATCTAGATCGTGATTCCTTGCTGTCCAGTGGTATCAAATCCAGCAGTATTTTTGTTCTAGATTCCATCAGATGCAGAATGGTATACAGTCATTGACTTTTGCCAAGCATTCTTTGAAATTCCATTGCATGAGGAATCACAATGACTCTTTGTGTTCCAATTATGAATAAAGTTCTCATGTGATGTAGGATTCCCAAGGTTTACTGAAAGTCCTTCAATTTTCTGCAGAATCTTTAAGATCTAGAGCACTGGTTTTCAAATTTGGAGGCGCAGGGGGGGGGGGGGGTGCAGCTTTATTTCTGGGGGAGCGCGCACTTCACTCGAATATTTCACCTTCCATTGTGTACTTTCCAACATCGAAAGTACGTTTGTTTCCTTTTGTTTTTCACTTAATTCCAATGGAGCTCTCTGATTGGAGGATACAAACAGAGCAGCTGATCATATACCTGTGCTATCAGCTATGACTTTGCACCAATCATAGTGAGAGCAGCACCGAAGGAGATAGAAATGCAGCGAATTTTAGCTTCATAAAGCTCCAAAATGCCCAGTGCTTTGCTGTTAGTGGCGCTTCTCCACTTTCGCCTCCCCTTTGCTGCCTTTTGTTTCCTGCTAGCTCCCTTTTGCCTTGTGGGTGCTGCCCTTCGTCTGCTGGTTCCTGTCAATGCCATCGCTTCTGTCGTTTACTGCCTCACTGGTTCCCAGAACGGAAGATTGAAATTAATTGAAGGTAAGCTTCCACAGCTTTGGTAAAAGTCATGCGTGCATCGATCGTTATGATAAGAGGGATTTAGAGTCGGCTGCAGAGGGATGGCCTGACTGGGCTGGGGCTCCATCAACTCAAGTATTTCCCTGGGCTTGCCACACAATAGTTTAGGGCTTATCGATGCCCCGTTTTTTCCTCCTTTACTTTGTGGGCCCGCCTGGTTCTCACTGCCTACTTGTTTCAGTTGCAATGGGACCATCAGCAACGTGATATTTATCTTGCCCTGGGGAAGAATAAAGATGAATGTAAGCACTGTTATTTCTTTCCCACCTCAGCCATAAATGCGCAACTGAGAAGGCCAGGATGCTCTAACACAACCACAAAAATCCAATACCAGCTCTCAACAGAATTTAAATAAGAGAGAAACAGCATTCACAGCAAGACCATTGAACAATCCTGAGAAATACATTTTCTTTGGAGGATAATGTAAAACAGTGTCCAAAACGTTTTACTTTGTTATTGCATTTATGCAAGTTGCACAGCAAAGTGCATTACAGAAAGAAATGTGGCTAAAAGGTAAAAGAGAGAGAGAAAGTGTATTTAGCAACATTCACATGTGATATGCCATATATGCGTACTTATTTTATATGGTCTTCTTCAATGAAAACAAACCTTATGATGTCAAAAGGAGCAATGAACACCCAAGGACCTTCAACCTGCATGTTTTACCAGATGGAAGACACAACAAAGTAAACAGGAGAGCCATTTTAGAACATGACACAGGGATCCTAAATTTGATCTAAGGGTTATTTTTGCATTGTTGTAGAATCAGCCGAAAAATGAACTTTGAGCAAATGCTTTCCATCATCCTACTCCCCCCCCCCCCCCACCAATATACAGTTGGTGGGCCTGTCTGTACAAGTGCTTTTTCATACTTCTGCCACTTGGCAAATGAGCCTGGGATAAGTTTTTCTCACAGTGGCTCTTAAGTTGTATTGATGCAGAACGTGTTGGCTGCGTCACTTCCAAAAACATTTATTTAGATTTTTTTTTTGTACAGCGCAAATTGAGTCACCTTTAGGGACTCTGAATTTAGCTGATAGCTGTAGAAAATGTGCCACGGAGAGATAAAGTGATTTACCCAGGATCAAAAAATGTTGACAGTCAGGGAGGTCATGATTAAAACCCTGCTCATTCCTTTGACTTTAACCAAAACCTCCACCTCATTGCTTTGATATTCACACTTTGAGTCCCACAATCATGACCCTCTGAGATGGAATTTCCCCCACAGTATTCCCTAGACAAGCGTAAGTAGCTCAATATATAATCCCAGATTAAATGCAACTGTGGGGCATTTTCAACAAATAAAATATTTTAAAAACATTTATAGGAGGGCGTGTCCAAGATGGCACCCGAGTGAAAGTGTTCAACCCGGAGCTCCGCTGACCACGCCCTGAATCAGGGCAGATGCTGTCCTTCCCGGGCCTCTTCTCGTCCGGGCCGCATTTGGAAAAGCGCCCGATCAAAAACCTATGAGCTGCTCCAGCCTGGGCAGTACCTCCTGTCGTGGGGTACTGGACTTGAAGTGGCTCGGGGGCCACCTTGCCAAGATGGCAGATGCCTTGAGGCCCGGGCCTGAGGGTTTCGGTCGACAGCAGTCGGCCACCTATCGCATCACTTCACCCCCCGGACAAGCGGAGACTGGTGCTCCTCCAACAGGAACTGAAATCTCCATCAGCTGATCGACTGCAGCCCTGCACACTGCAGCGGCTCGCCACTTGCGCCGACCTGGAGCTGTCCCTTCTGCCCAGGTACCTCTGGCCAAGCATTGCCGGCAATGCAGCCTCAACAACCTCCCTGCAGCCTGGTGCGGATTGCTGGATGAGTTCGTCCTGCTGCACCCAGCTCTCCATCTACCTGGAGTCGCCAGTACCTGGACTCGGGGCTGGGAAAGGGCCCTGTGAACTACGCTGCCGCCACCCGCTTGGAGATGGGCACAGAGGTACGTGGTGGGCCTGGTGCAGCCTAGAGGGATTCCTTAATCGCCCAAGCTCTCACCTGCACACTGTCATTCTGCTGGAGGCCATTCCCACCTAATTAAGAGTTCCAGCAGCTTGGTGTCCTGTTGATCCAGCGGGAAAATCCCAGGGATGAACAATTCACAAAACAGATATTTCATTAGTGCCCATACACTTTCATTTAAACATTCATACACAATCCCTGGGCAATCCACGGAGGAGTCAAGTTTTATAATTCACCTAAGTTCTGATTAGTTAGTTTCCTGTGAAACAAAATATTCCACATAACCTCAAATGCCTAACTAATCTTCACGAATCAACACTCTTTCCTCTGGTCGATGGACCATTAGTTGAGTTAGTTGATGGTGATATTAACAACTATCTATCTAATCCACAGTTCTTAATAAAATAACCACAGACTCTGGGTTAGAGTCATAGGTTTTATCTAAGACTTTAGTCATAAATCGAACGCTCGTTTAATACAGATTCACAGTGCAGTCTCCATTATTCTTTATCATGAGAGAGAAAATCTCATTCAGCAATTACATTCACTTACACAGACTTCATTCAACAATTCAAAATGCAAAGAATGGCTAGATGAAGAGACAAAAGCGCATAATAAAATACATTTGCAAAGAAATTTGCAAATTTTAGGACAGAATGACATTTACTAAATGAAATGCTGAAAACCACCCTTCTGGCCAAAGGACTGGTGGAGATCTCCTGAATTTAGGATCAAGAGACAGAGAACTATAGGACAGAATTAGGACAGGGCAGATACTTACTAGGCTTCTCTTTAAAATCGACACACCAGGGCGCATCCCTCTCTTACATTCTCTCCCTCCTCGATATTCTTCTGGAATCTTCAAATCTAATCAGGCTGTCTTTGGATCTGCGTCATCCCAGTCTGCTTTCTTTTCTCTCTCCGCATCGATGTATGTGGACTCTCTCTCTTAATTAATTTTTGACACCCTAGTTATAGTCTTTATTCCTACATGTCCCACCCTCAAAGTTGCAAATATCGATGAATTATGGAATATGATTAGACAGGGCCAGGGGAGTTTTCGTCACACCATGCTGACATATTCATTTTATTAAAGTTCCTATTGTCTTGTAAACCCTTCCCCTTAGGTCATTCACTACTTTAATTCTCATACATGTATTGTTGCAATATTTTTTAACATTCTATACTGGCTCCATTGACGAGGGATTCTTATCTCCGTTTTTTCACGTCTTCTGTCCTTGCTCCTTGGCAGTCATTTAAAAAAAAATATCTTTATTGCATTTTATCATTTTCCTGATACAAATCAACTAAGCATTGGTACATGTCACACTTGTAACAAGATCATTATTGCTATGCCACTGTATACACAAATTTAGGTATTTCCATCTGTTAGTCATAGCACCATTTGTATCTTTGTCGCAGTGCTCCTTGGCAGTCATGCAGGTCTTGAGGTCATAGGGTCATCGCACGCATTCGCTGAGCATGCGTCAGTCGCCATCTTTTCTCATTGCTACTGGTTTAGATAGGCCCAAATATACTCTATCAATAAAGAGATCATAAACAGACGTTAATTTCTCAAATATATAATTTTCACTGTTCACCACCCACTTCTACTCTATCCCATGTTATTAATATTCTCTTGAGCAAAAGCATTAGTAATAGCAGCTTTCTTTTAAGTTCAAGCAAGCATATGCCAAGAATGTAGCTCCTCGAGACCACATGTTAGTCCTTCTTGCGCATGTGTGAGAGTTTTCCCTCTCAAAGCGGGTTAGTCACGTTATCTCAACGTCATTGTGGGTTGCACATGCGCAATTCGTTTTTCAAATTTAGAGCAGGTTTAAGTCGCGTTGCATTTTATTGCACATTAGTTAATAATGCGTAAAGCTTTCCTCCCCATGTGTTGGTGTCTGGCGCGTGTTAGTCTCATCTTATCTACAGTTTTAGCGATTAGTAAACGTTAAGGAAGGATTTCTCTGAGCAAGTTTCGTTTTCTTGAATCCTTGCTCCATCAATCCCCCCTCTGATGGCATTTTTGAGCCATCATAAAATATCCATCATTACCAAGTGCCAACTTCATTTATCTAATTTTAGTGTCTTTCTCTCTTTCTACAAATTCTCCATTTTTCTCTTTCATATCTAACTTTCATTTTAGTATATAGACTTCCTTTTATTTCTTCCATTTCACTTTCTTCCCTTTTCCTCTTTCTTCCCATTCTCCTATTCTTTATCTCTGGTCATCATTCTGGTTCTTGTTTTACCCTTGCAACACTTATATGTCATCATTATCATCAGGATTATTGTCAGTACTGAGATTATAGGGATTTGTATTTTCCCTAATAGACTACTCCCAAAAGTAGTAAACCAACTACCTATAGCGGAAATGCTTTTACTTAGTCTCTCGCAAACACCGTCAACCTCCAGTTGGGTCAAATCGTCATGAATCTTCGTAATATCCTTAATATACCCCTCAATACCTTTACTTTTGTCTGGGATATATGTACAGCAGTGTTGAATTTTCAACATGCCACAGCCTCCACCCTCTTTTGCCAATAATATATCAAGGGCAAGTCTATTTTGCAAAACCATAGATCTAATCGCAACCATTTCGGTATTAATCATCAAAAATCCTCCAGCAGTATCTGTCGATAGACGATCAACTACTGTTGATCGTCCTTGACTTACTACATCCATTTAATTGTTCTTAGTTATGTGGTATACCTTCGGAAACATTATTCCAAAATAACAACTACCATACCATTGTGTGGGCAATGTATAATAGGCATTTTTCCCACACACGTAATAGAACCCTGGAAAAACAGGATCAGTCCCACCTTTCAGACCCCATCCCCCCATGATTAGGAAGGTATGTTCACATTTACTAGAACCAATGAAAATGTTGTTATAGTCTGTTTTTAGTCAATGCAGACAGAATTTCCCCAATTTTGATAAGTCTAGGGACATTGCAGCATGAGTCTCGCCTTTCTTATAGTCCCCTTCCTTACTAGCCCATGGTGGTACATGTGACTTCTGTTCAATAGCCTTCTTTTGGAAATCTTGCCTTCTCTCCTCTACTAAATTTAGAAAATTATTTTCCTTGTTGCGCAAAATATAGGTTAGATTATTCTTATGAGCATATGTTATATCTATTGGGTTCATTGTTAAGAAAAACTCACCCATGATTTCTACATCTTTACCACTAAGCACTGGGTTCAGGTTTCTTCGAATATGGATTTCTGAGAATACTAAATCCATATTTGAATAATAATACTGCAACTTACCTGTTACATAGAACAAACTGGACACAACACTACATGACACACCATATGTTTAAGGAAGGTGGTGATATGTCACCCCCTCCAAGACAGATGAAGGTAATTTCATGCAAACATAACAATCACTCACATCCATGGTATCTACGTATTCATGCAGAAGTTTAGTAAATACATTTAATGAAGAATCACTATTTGATTTTTCGTGATGATACATACTTCCATCCATTTGCTCTATCTTAGTAGTAGTGGTTCCTTTAGTAACTGTATTCACTCGATCACTTGCATTAGTGTTATTTCTGTTATTAGTTACCATTAGAATAGGTATCACAATGGTTAGTAATAACCAGATGGACATTGGTGTTAAAACACTACACAAACAATAATTAATTCATCTTTGTTTTAGATTAGATTCTGGGCGTTCAGTCACTTTTGTTTCTGCCATTTTAGTATTCTACAATTAATCTAAAATTATTTCAGAAACATTAAAAATCTAAATTCTATTCTAAAAAAAATCTTTATGTGATCCCACACTTCAAGAGCTTTTGCGTCTTTCCCCTCTTTCTTTATTCTCTTTTCTTCTTTGGTTTCTTTATCAATTTACACCCTTTGTGTCAAAGTCTTTTCCTTTTAAGGTGGTCTCAATTTGCTTTCATCAGTTCTTTCAATAGAAACATTTTCTTGTTCTTCATTCAGATCAAGATTTTCAAATTCCTCAAGAATGACATATGTCCATTCAGGAGCCTTATATTTTCTGCTCGGAACTCTCACTCTTCTCGATTTCCATAAATACTTTTTTCCTGATCGTTCTTGCTCCACTTGACTTGATACTTCATTTACTTGTTCTAATTCTTTTCCAGTTTTCCTTCTCACAAAATATATCAGTGTTTTCACTCCACTTGGCCAGTGATCACCTTTTCTGATCCTCTTTGTTTGTACTGCCTTTTCACCTTCCTCGCCTATTTCTAATGTTCTTTTATTTTCTCTTTCTTTTTGCTGAGTTTGTTCTGGACATTCTGATCTCTTATTTTCTGTTGATTGGACTTGTTCTTGATCTTTCAGTCCTTCTCTTCCTGACTCTTATTGATCTGGATTTTCTGTAGTGGGTTCTTCTGTTTGGCTCAATGATTAGAGCGGCAGACCCTGATGCAGAGGTCTAGCCCGGGACCAGGGTTCAATTCCCCGCCTCGGCGGGTCTTGGGCTAAAAAATTCCACGGACCTGATAATTCTCACCTTGGTGCCTATTCCAATCATGGAGTCCCACTCTGCAACTCTGGGCAATAACTTGCTTAATCTCCACAACGGTCCCCCACAACGCTAAGGATGCCTGGCCTGCACCTTGGGGGTGCCCAGGAGTGGACGCCTCACAGGGAAAGCCAGGATGGGTTCCACAGCGGTATTCGTACAAGCGCCTTGAGACCCTTGCGGGTGAGTAGTGCACTATAGAAGTATCAAATTTACATTTACATTTAACTGAATTTGTTCTGAACCTGTCAGTCTTTCTTTATCTTCTTTTGGTTGTGCTTGATCTGGATTCTCTGTTTCAATTTGTTCTGTTTTTTCAGTTTCTTGTTCTTCCTCGGTCTCTAAAGCAGTCTGCTGAGACCCAGTAACTGGTGCCCACCCTACTTGATTTGTACTTGGTTGCTCATCATCGATGTGTTCTTCAGAGTCTGTTTCTCTGATTTCTTCGACTTCACAACTTTCAGCTTCTGGTTCTTCTCTTTGTTCTACCAGTTGCTGCTTTTATCATTCATGTGGACTTGGGGCTCTTTGTGTATGACTGGCATGGATTCAGTTTGGCAAGCCAGAACACTTCACTGCTATTGTCGTGACCAATATAACTTGATGGGGTCCTTTCCACCTGGGTTCTAAACACAGTTTCCTCGTGTGCTTCTTTACCACGACCCAGTCTCCTGGACACAAATCATGAGCTTGATTCGGCTATGTTGTGGTTGCATCTTCTCCAACCTGTTGAGACACAGAGCGTACCAGATCAGCTAGTCCTTTACAATAGTTCAATACTAGATCATCAGTTATATTCATCAGTTTGTTTCCAGGTACAAATGCTTGTCTCATTGCTCTTCCCATGAAAATTTCATGAGGACTCAATCCCGATCTTCTGTCAGGAATGCTTCTAAGACTCATCAATACAAGGGGCAAAGCATCAGGCCATTTCAGTGAAGTGGATGCACATACTTTCCCTAATCTGGATTTTATCGTGCCATTTCCCTAATCTGGATTTTATCGTGCCATTGAGCTGCTCAACTACTCTAGAGGCTTCTGGTCGATAGGCACAATGTAATTTCTGCTCAATTTTGAAAGCTTTACAAATTAATTTAATTATCTCATTATTTAAATGAGGTACTCTATCTGATTCCAAAGTGACTGGAAATCCAAATATGGGAATGAGCTCTCTCAACAGTAGCTTGGCAACTGTGAGACTGTCATTCCTTCTTGATGGATAGGCTTCCACCCATCGAGAAAACAGACATCCGATGACAAGGACATACTTCAGAACGTTGCACGGTGGCAACTCTATAAAATCAAGTTGCAGTCTTGTAAATGGTCCCTCTGCCTTTCCAATTTTTTCCCAGCTGACAACTGTTTTTCTACTTGGGTTTTGCTGTTGACATGTCAAACATTGCTGGTAGAGACTCTCTGCAACTTGCCAAAACTTGGGATTGTACCATGTCTGTCTGAAATGCCTAATCATGGCATCCCTCCCAATGTGTGTAGCTCCATGATATACTCTTGCCATTTGTGACAACAAACTATCTGGCATTATTGGCTACCATCTGGACACACCCAGACTTCATCATCTGCATTTCTTGTACAACCTGATTTAATCCAGAGTTCCTTTTCCTTGAAATCTGCCTCATCCTGTAACTGCCTGACTTCATTGTTAACTTCTTTTTCCAACCCTCTGTTTAAAGACACTGTATTTCGAGCACAAAATTGTGCAACTTGGTCAGCATATTTGTTGCCTTGTGTCACATAATTATTTTCTGACCTATGTGCGGCACATTTGACCACTGCAATTTCTTTTGGCAATTGTAGGCCTTCCAATAATTATTTGACATTTTTATCATTTCTGATAGGAGAACCTGAAGATAGTTGGCCAAAGTCATGCACAACCCCAAAACCATATTGACTATCCGTAAATATGGTTACTCTAAACCTTTTCCCAATTTTGCACGCCTTTGTTAAAGCTATCAATTCGGCAATTTGTGCAGACCTGACTCCTTTTAAATAGGATGCTTCCAGAGTATCAGATACGGTACATACAGCATTGGCAGAACTCGATTCTCCATCTTGCCTCCGCAAACATGACCTGTCAACAAACAATACATAGTCTGATTCTTCCAATGGGACATCACGGATGTCTGTTCTGGACTTTGTACACATTTCTGTTACATCCAAACAATCATGATCAATTTCCTCTTTTATTTCTTCACAGTATGGATCTGGCAACAAGGTTGCCAGATGTACTGTGGTGCATCTTACCACACTTACATTTTCAGCACCCAGAATCACTCTTTCGTATTTAGTCAGCCGACTAGGGGTCAAATGATGAGTATGAGTCCTTGTCAAAAGGATCTTAACTAAATGTGGCACATATACCTTTAAGGGATGTTCTATTACAATTGATTCACTCTGTTTCAGACTCACACAAGTAGCAGCTACTGCTTTTAGGCAGCCAGGCAATGCTGAAGCCACTGAATCCAGAGTAGTGGAAAAGTATGCCACTGGACGTCATGACAATCCATGTCTCTGGGTTAAGACTGAAAATGCACATCCTTACCTTTCACAACAGAACAATGCAAATTCTTTTGCATAGTCTGGCATTCCTAATGCGGGTGCTTGACACAAGCAATTTCTCAGTTTTATGAATGCTTCCTTACTTTCATCATCCCATTCAATCGGATCTATCACATCCTTTCGTGTCAACCTTATTAAAGGCTTTGCAAGCAATGAGAATCCACTAATCCACAGACGACAGTATCCAATCACCCCCAAACACATTCCTACTTCTTTCTTAGTTTTAGGCAAACTCATTTGTTTAAACACTTTTATTCTTTCTGTTGTTACTTTTCTCACTCCCTTTTCTATCTTGTGTCCTAAATATTGAACTTCTTGTTGATAGAATTGTAATTTTTCTGGTGGTACCTAGTGTCTACATTCTGCTAAACGATTCAGTGAAGCAATTGTGTCAGTGACACAAGCCTCTTGAGTCTTTGATGCCATCAGTAGGTCATCAATATACTGAACAAAAAACGATTTTCCTGGCATAACCAATGTTTTCAAACACTTTTTCAGGATCTGATTGAAAATCGAGGGGCTCTCTGTGTAACCTTGAAGAACTCGGCACCATGCCAAAACATGGTCTCCAAACCGGAATGCAAAAAGATATTGACTATCCGGATGCAAAGGAATCGAAAAGAATGCTTGGCACAAATCAATCACCGTGTACCAATGTGCATCACATGGTATCTGATAAAAGATCATCGCTGGATTTGGTACTACCAGACAACAGGGTACTACTATCTTATACATTTTCCTCAAATCTTACACTATTCTATACTTGCCACTAGGCTTTTTAAGCCCCATGATTGGTGAGTTACAAGGGCTGCCCATGATTTATTTCAAAATTCCTTGCTCAATCATTTGATCAATTACTGGAGCAACTCCTGCTTTGACTTCTAGACTCATTCTGTACTGGGGTGTATTCGAATAAACTGCACATTCCTTTACCATGATTTTATTGGGTCTACATTCTCCATCAGACCAATTTATTTTCCTGACAAATCCTACACATCTGATCTCACCGTGTTTCTCAGCTCATCAGGCAGACTGCTCTCAGTAAGAAGTGAAAACATCTCATCCACTTCTGTCCCTTGTTTTGCTAGCATCACCTTAAATGTGACATCTTTATCAGATGTTTGGAAAGCCACCCCATCAGGCGTACAATAGATAGTGCAGTTCATCTTGCACAACAAATCTCTCCCTTACAGATTCACTGGACTTAAATCACACACCACAAACCGATGCATGTCTCTGAAATTTCCAATATTTACTTCTATTGGCTTAGTGACTGGGGTCTTTATCTGCTTATTTGAGACTCCTACAACTTAGATAGTTTCTCTCGAGAGGGGTAGGTTTGGAATTTCTACTGCTCTCACAGTATAACGGGTATCACCAGTATCCACTAGGAAAGTGATGTCATTACCTTCCACTTTTCCGTCAACAAATGGACCTGACTGATCTACCACCAAGGATGCGCCAAGCACACATTCTTAATCCTCCCTCAGGCACCGTCATTGAGACGCGTCTGAATCACTCTCATTACTTTGCATCCAATATTGTTGAACCGCCTGTGTATTCTTACCACTCTCTCCACGGAATCCGGTGTTCACACATTATCTCTGCGCCTGAGCGTTCGTATGATTTGGCATAGGAGCTTGTGGCACCTGTAATTGAGGAGTAACTACCTGTTGCTGTTGCTGCTGGTTCACAACCACCTCATTCTGCATCTGTGGATTTAAAATTTGATTTACCCCATTACTCTGTTGAATATTTCTACACTCATTCTTCCAATGTCCATGCTTTCCACACGCATGACAAGGATATTTCTTTCTCGCTTCCTCTCTACTCATTCATCCTTTTCCCTTATTTCCATTCGATACTTGACTATTCTGATTCTGACCATTCGTCTGGTTATCATTTTGAAAACCAGAATTTGCCTCTTGGTGTTCATGCCAACTTCACTTGCGCCCATATCATTTTCTCGTTCAGCTTATTGTGCTTTGCATCAATATCATCACTACAATACTTTACATACTTTAAGATGTCATCTATGGGCTTGCTCTGCCAGCAAAGCTTATGTTGCTGAATCATCTGACTAATTTCTGATCTTAATCCATACACAAATGTCCCATATCCTTATCTCCAATATTTTCAAATCCACTATACTGCTTGAACACCTGAAATAACCTTTCATAATATGCATCCACTGACTCTTTCAGGTCTTGAGTTGTTCTGTCGATCTTAACCCAATCTGTTTCTTTTGGAGGAATTTTGCCTTTTAAAAAAGTAATCACCTGATGATACTTTTTCATCACCTCTTCTGAAGGTGCACCTGTCCTTGCATCCCTAGGATACTCTTCAGCTGGCCAATCAACAGTAATCTTACATTCTGTCCACAAATCAGTTGGCACCACTATGTCAAACAGGCCATCCAAATCCTTCAACAAAACCTTTGAGACTTTCACAAACCTTTCTACCTGCCTATACCATTCAACCGGTTTTTCTCTTAATCGGGGAAAATTATTTGTAAAAGACAAAATATTCTGTTTAGATCAAGGAACATGAACATATCCACCACCAGGAACTTCTCTTTGGACACATTCTCTCAGCCTGTTCTGTTTCTTTTAGTGGAAATGCAGATGTTTCCTTTGTAGCTGCTTCATCCCTTTTTCTTGTCCATCTACCTCTCCATTTGTCTACATCTCCACATTTCTTCAAGATATACAACAATTATTTTATCTTCAATCTCCTTCCTGATGCATTTAGACTCTCCAAATACTTTTCTGTAAATTTGACCTATATGGTTTTTGTAATATGTTTGACTTTTCTACGACTATTCCAAATTTTGAAGCTACTTGTACTATCTTTTCATGGAGATTCTTTGCTTTCCAAGTTATACTTTTACACAAAAACAACAATTCCTCATCTCCATACAAACCTATTCTATCTGAATTTATGGTACCAATAATCATTTCTTCCAAATCTACTCTCAACTTGCTTACATCAATATTTTGTTTCTGGGGTCTTTTCTTCTCAAGTCCCTTTGCCCATTCCTCTCGGTCCTCTGGTGAAAACCCTTTAGAATTCCCTGCTACTGGAGTAACAATTGGTTCTTTTCGTCTTATATTCATTGGTGAATTTCTCTTCGGAGTTTCAGTCACTGTCTCAAGATTAGGGAGATCTAGTAATGAGACATTTGAATCACTCTCACTAATTTGATCTTCTAACATCACTACCTCTTTTCTAGCATTAATTTGTGGGACTGTCACTGTTTGTAATTTCATGGTATCTCGCTTATCACCATACAAGGGAATAACAGGACATATTGTTACTGGTACTGTCAATGCTTCAGCATTCAAACCTAATTGATTTATTTTCTTAATTATTTCTTCTGTTGTCTTATTCAATGCATCTCCTTCCTTTTCCTGTAACACTCGGGTGACTGTTGGATCATATAGAACCTGTGGAAATAATAGAGTTCCCATCATTGGTGCACTTGGGGTTGTATCTCTAGCACTTTCTAGATGAGGTGGAGGTCTAAAATATCTTCTAATAACTCATCATCAGATTCATCACATCCTGTTCCTGTCAAACTTATGTGTTTCGTTTTTTCTTTATACTTATTCCCTACTTGATCTTCAGCCATCAACACTGGATACAAACCCTCCGTTACTACAGCTCTACACCATCTTTTCATCTGATCCCTCGAGTGTCAAATGGGTATCTAGGTAAGAATCCTCTATTAATTCTTCTACCTCCTCTGTATTTTTTTCGCTCAAATGCTTCAACTTCCCATTCCTCCAAAGCTTCATACTGTGTCAACCTAGGATTTTGGTTCTAATGAATTCATCCAATTTCTAAAATTCTGAAGAATCCTTACATTGAACGTACCATGTTCTTTGTAAGCTAGAACACCATCACCTTTCGTATATTCCACCCAATTTTCCAACCAAACATACGTATGATGTCCTCGTTCCATCATCATAAAGGAAGCAGGCGTATTAGGAGGTGGCATAAGAATTCCCTCCCTAGTCACTACACGCTTATCCTTCTTAAAGAAATTGTTGACTTTATTAATCAACTTCATTTCTCCGACTCCTGTAACTAACAAGCTCAGTAAACGAATCCAGGAAACTCTTTCCTATTTGCTAACACTCGTCCTATACCATCGCGACTCACACCAACAGTCCAATCAAGGCTAACTACGTGCTCTCTTCTGCAACCTATACTAGCACAGTTCTTGTCTACTGGCCACTTTGAGCTTTATAACACACCCACTTGTCTGACCAATGCCAGTGCGGTTCTTAGTGACGTCGGTATTACTCTTACTTGTTACATGCCCGCTGTCTCAACCAATACCAGCGCGGCTCTCTGTGACGTCAGTATGACTCCTGCTACTGACCCTCCCTTTACAAGGTAATACGATAATGCATTTTCTATCCTTTCTTTATAAAATTCTTCTGTTAGTAACAATGTAAAAACAGCGCTACTCTGTCTGCTCCACTAAACCAAAGATAGTTTTCTTCACTCGCTTCAAAGAGAAAGTACTTCCTTTCACTATGAGTAAAAACGACTGTTTACCCATCACTTAAACTTGGGGAGGACCTATTACTCCTCTAGAGATACTCCTCCTTTAGGTAAGGCCAATGTTTCACAGGTAGACCCTTCACTACCACTCACACTCTACTCTTATGTGATATAGTCCCTATTATAACACCTACAGCCCTCCGTAGCTTTTAGATGTTATGACAGCAGACAAGTAACCTTCTGCAGTGTGATTTCCTTACCACACTTTTCTAAATTCCATTCCTGGGATTCCCAGGTATCTCTGTACCTGTACTTCCAGACAACATATAACGCAACACTAACTCTTTGTGTTAAACATATAGTAAATAATCAATAGTAAATAATCAATAAACAATAATCACCAAACTAATCAATAATAACCATAACTCTGCTACCAGAAAAACTGATCCAGCGGGAAAACCCCATGGATGAACAATTCACAAAACAGATATTTCAATAGGGCCCATACACCTTCATTTAGGCATTCATACACAATCCCTGGGCAATCCGCGGGGGAGTCAAGTTTTATAATTCACCTAAGTTCTGATTAACTAGTTTCCTGTGAAACATAAAATATTCCACATAACCTCAACTGCCTAACTAATCTTCACGAATCAACACTATTTCCTCTCGTCGATGGACCATTAGTTGAGTTAGTTGATGGTGATATTAACAACTATCTATCTAATCCACAGTTCTTAATAAAATAACCACAGACTCTGGGTAAGATTTGTTACTTTTATCGAAGACTTTAGTCATAAATCGAACGTTCGTTTAATACAGATTCACAGTGCAGACTCCATTATTCTTTATCATGAGAGAAAATCTCATTTAGCAATTACATTCACTTACACAGACTTCATTCAACAATTCAAAATGCAAAGAATGGATAGATGAAGAGACAAAAGCGCATAATAAAATACATTTGCACGGAAATATGCAAATTTTAAGACAGAATGACATTTACCAAATGAAATGCTGAAAACCACCCCTCTGGCCAAAGGACTGGTGGAGGTCTCCTGAATTTAGGATCAAGAGACAGAGGACTATAGGACAGCAATAGGACAGGGCAGATACTTACTATGCTTATCTATAAACCCAACACACCGGGGCGCATCCCTCTCTTACACTCTCTCCCTCCTCGATATTCTTCCAGAATCTTCAAATCTAATCAGGCTGTCTTTGGATCTGAGTCTTCCCAGTCTGCTTTCTTTTCTCCCTCAACATCGATGTATGTGGACTCTCTCTTTTAATTAATTTTTGACACCCTAGTTATAGTCTTTATTCCTACATGTCCCACCCTCAAAGTTGCAAACATCGATGAAATACGGAATATGATTGGACAGGGCTAGGGAAGTTTTCGTCACACCATGCTGACATATTAATTTTATTAAAGTTCTTTTTGTCTTGTAAACCCTTCCCCTTAGCTCATTCACTACTTTAATTCTCATACATGTATTGTTGCAATATTAATTAACATTCTATACAGGCTCCATTGACGAGGGATTCTCATCTACGTTTTCTCACGTCTTCTGTCCTTGTTCCTTGGCAGTCATTCAGCTCTTGCGGTCATCGGGTCATCTCACGTATTCACTGAGCATGTGTGAGTCGCCATCTTTTCTTATTGCTACTGGTGTAGACAGGTCCAAATATACTCTATTAATAAAGAGATCATAAACAGACGTTAATTTCTCAAATATATAATTCTCACTGTTCACCACCCACTCTACTCCATCCCATGTTATTATTATTCTCTTGAGCAAAAGCATTCGTATTAGCAGCTTTCTTTTAAGTTCAAGCAAGCATATGCCGAGCATGTGGCTCCTCGAGACCACGTTAGTCCTTCTTGCGCATGCGTGAGAGTTTTCCCTCTCAAAGCTGGTTATTCACGTTATCTCTACGTCATTCTGGGTTGCACATGCGCAAAGCATTTTTCCGATTCAGAGCGGGTTTTAGTCGCGTTTCATTTTATTGCACATTAGTTAAGCATGCGTAAAGCTTTTCTCCCCATGTGTTGGTGTCTGGTGCGTATTAGTCTCATCTTATCTACAGTTTTAGCGATTAGTAAACGTTAAGGAAGGATTTCTCCGAGCAAGTTTTGTTTTCTTGAATCCTTGCTCCATCACTGTGAACAGGGGAAATATCTGGAGGAGTCAACTGGCTTTGGGCTTGTTTGGATAGGCCTTTGCATGCAGAGGGAATGTGCTGGGCCGCGCTGAGGACTCTGCCTCCTAATTGAACTTTACACTGCTCTGTGAGGGAATCCTCCTCTTCAATTTTGAACAGTGCCATTGTGACCCATTGGGAGCCTTTTAGGACCCCTAAATGTTTTCTCATTGCCTGCACTTTGCCCTTTGCCCTGAAAAAGGAGGGGGGGGGGCATTTCTGGTCACGCTTATACCAAGAAACAATTAAGATACCAAAATGTGTTGTGTAGTTCCTATAAAATCTATATAGTATCTGCACGTTTAGACAACATACACTGTACGATTGGTGTCAGACTGATTCTGGACACCTCCACCAGGTATGTTGCCCTGTGTACCAGTTAGCTCACAGTGCCACTAGAAACTCCTCTTACAAGGGAGAGATAGTTCTTGGCAACTATCGAACATGACAACCCTGATCCCTTAAGACCGTGGAAACAGTGTACTACTTTTCGCTCAGTCACTCGTGCTCACTTAGTCTCAGAGAGATACACAGAATAAACGGTATGGACGTTTTTTAATAAGCATTTATTGAACAGTCGTTATTCTAGTGTAAAATAGGTGTGCTGAAATAACATTAGACAGTACCAGATATAAATGATTAGAAGCACTAGGAAAGTAAACGGATGGTAGATTTCTACCATTTTGCTATAACCATGAATACAGGCAAGTATATATAATACATGACAATAAAATGCGTACTCCTATGATGATATCCTAACTAGATGTATCTAAGTGTACCAAGTATGTATGTAGGTGTTAAGCCAAGAATCCCTCTAGGATAAATTCAACCCCATTACTTGAAGTGAGAGACTGTGGGACCCTGTCTTGGTCTCGAGTTGGACACCCCGCAAGCTGGAGTATTTGCATGCAGGAACCTCAGCGTCTCACGTCAGTGTGTTGGCAGGGAAACACTGATCTCCTCTCTTTGTCTCAGCAAGATGTGATGTTTTTATACCCAAAGGTCTCCCAGTGGGTTCTACCTTGCTGTGCCACTTGTCGGAGTTAGGATGACGTTGGGAATATACTTTATACATAGTTATTATACAGGAGATGGAAGCCCTTCTGAGTTTCCAAGAATCCTCATGCATAATGTATGAGGCTTTTACCAGGGAAAATCCCGCGTTCGCTGTGCAGTGTCATAGTTAGGTAAAAGGTCAGTCCCTAAGAGCCGTTATGTGTGTAATGTAGGGGAGAGTATAGGGGAAAGGTTACGATGTTACCTGAGCCTATATTGGGGTACCCATATGGAAAATAACACCCAATCCTCATCCGACTGGACGACATAATTACATTCTAACACACTACTAGGTTGTCTAGGCACTGGTACGCAAACAACTACAGTAAAACAATAGTTCTGCTAAAAAATTAAAAAAATTCTAAAATATGTAAAAAGGAAAAGAAAAAAATTGCCACTCAAGCAATATAATCCACATTTGTAAAGCTCGAACAATCACCCGTAAGGGTCTCTAGGCGCTGGGGGCCATCAGGAAGATTAGGCAAGCTATTGCCCAGAGTCACATGGTTCTGGGCTAATCTGCCGCCGGAGATCGAACCGTGAACCCCAGATTCCGGAGTCAGTCGCCCTGGCCGCGGCGCCGCGGCACCATTTCTCTTCCAATAGTTCTAATGTGTCCGTATATATAGTTTGAACCACTAGAAGCATCGGAAAGCCATGCAGGTCATAAAAAGTGTCAATTTGTTTTGGAGTTCCAATTTGAGTTTGTTTAAAAACCCACATTTTTCCCGGCACTCGACAAGCCAAATGTTTATGTGTCCTGGCTGGTAGACGCAACATTTCTGTTGCCTGCCTTCGCAGACGATAACCCATGTAACACCTCGCAGATGACGTCAATTGAGCACAGATGATCTTCCGTACTGCCTGCAGCCGATGCTGGGGCAGCCTGTGCGCCATCCAAGGACTAGGTGTCAATGGAGGAGCCGGTATCCATTCCAACAGGAGCAGAGACTTCCTGTGGAGGCTCTAAGAATGTCACCATCAACATAAGGATACGCTGGGGACACTGCAGAACATGGGTCGTTATCGGGTCCAGTAAAGCATCAACGTCCAGTTGCGCAACTGATAGAAGTGTCAGACAGAGATCCAACATGCATTCTTCTCCGCTGAACAGGCATCGGAGAACAGGTAGGATGCAGTCCATCCAGACTGATCTAAATGACAGGAACCAAGAGGCGCTTAGTTCCCGTAGGCGAGGTGTGCACAGATGTTGTACCATGCAATCATGTCATTAACACTCTAGGATTGCTTTCTCCATCTCCTTGGTGACTGGAACGTCCATTGCGTAGCAGAAAAATTACAATCAGGATACCTGCTATTAGAAACAGGATCAGCGGAAGTCCTCCAAAAAATGCTTCTGAATACGGAGTGTATAAAGTTTGATATAACTCAGAGGACCTTCTGAATGGTGCTTAACAGTCCAGAACCTATGGTCTTAAATAGGATTGACTATACCCGTCGTATCAGACATGTTGAAGATACGATTTACCATTTCTGTGAAATGGAAGGGGCAGTTCTTACACATGAGTGCCTGTATCTCAGCCGAGGACCTTACGATCTGGAGATCAAAAGTCTCCCGGGCAGAGGTTAAGGGCACGGTTTTCTGTAGAAGCATGGCTTTCATTCTGCTCAGATTATCAAACTGTATAAAGGAAACATTCAACGAAGACCATCGTGGCGCCTCCCTGACTGTGTGTGTCAGTGGAAACAATACTTGTACACAGCAAGTAACCCTGGAGCTCACGGTGACAAGATATGCGATGCCCGGAAGCATCCCACAACAACCTTGATCGTTCAGCATTAAGTAACTCCCATTTGAAAGTAGCTTGAATACCGGGGTAATCACGGCTGCTGGTGTACTCCGAAAGTGACAGGATAGGTTTGCTACTGAACCCTTGCAGGCCCCGTGCAGCATAATATCCTGACATATGAGAGATCCACTGAAAGCCTTCTTGCAGTTTGTACCGCCTAGAAACACATCCAGATCCCCACTCCTGCATCGAAATCTCTACGGTAATTCCCAAGATTCCTTTTTTTGAAATTGAAAGTACAAAATCGATTACAAAAATAGAGAACAATATCAGAAACAGTACTTGCCCCTATCCTCCCACCGCCCCCCCCCCCTCACCACCTGTGCAAGAAACAGCAATATTGACTTGTGGCGAAGAAAGCCCTAGTTCGTAAAAACAACTTCAGCTTATATCATTTCATATATATCACTGCTCGCTCCCCATTCCACCACGGGCTTTCCCGTTTGTTGTGGAGGGAGATCACGGTACAGTTGTTTCTGGGCTAGAGGTGAGGGGAGGCGGGGAATTGTAGGCGCTCGGTCACCTGACCTGGCGGAGGGTTTAAACTTCTGTGAATCACGCTCGCGCAGCGGACGCGCACTGGGAGTTAAGTCCTGTTCCTCACTATTTGCTTCTCAAACAGTGCTCTGGATGCTGCCTGTTTTATTATAGAAACTGTTATTGTGTTTTTAAATTCACGCATACCTTAACGCTCACCTTCTCATCTCTGAAGTCTCTGATTTCACCGCTTGCTCCCTGTTCCACCACGGGCTTTCCCGTTTGATGTGGAGGGAGATCGCGGTACAGTTGTTTCTGGGCTAGAGGTGAGGGGAGGCGGGGAATTGCGGGCGCTCGGTCACCTGACCTGGCGGAGGGTTTACACTTCCATGCATCACGCTTTGTGCAGCGGACGCGTGCAGCAGGCGCACCAGCGGCGCGCCAAAGGCAAACCCGTCTGCGCCCGTCTGTGCCCGTCCACGGCCGACCGGGGCCAGGGGCCACGACCCCAGGTCCATTTCCTGTTCCAAGGCTAGTATATTCTGCAAAACAACTTCTGGCCTTACGCCCGATCAGCAAATCTGATTGCATACAACTGGCAGTTGACAATGTTGCAAGTAATACTTGTTTGGGCTCTAATTGCTCATTCGTTCTTTCCCAGCCATGTCTTACTATGGATAAGGAACTTAGCCCTATTACGAATTTAAATAAATCCCCCCTCCAAAGTTTCTGTTTCTCAGTCTAAATTGTCGTTCACTTAATAATAATAATAAAGGGGCTTGTAAAGCGCATGGTGACGCCATCCCGGCGTGTCCCCGCGCTGTGGAGAGAAGTCAGGGCCAAGAGAGGGACGTTAAAGAGAAAACAGATGAGTTTTTAAAAGTTTTCTGAACAAGGTCTCTGAATCCGCTAGCCTGATAATCATAGGGAGAGAGTTCCATTCTTTGGCAGCCATAACACGAAAGGAGCAGCCACCCATTCTGGCTTTCTTGACGCGGGGAATTTTAAGCAATCCAGTTCCCCCAGAGCGGAGAGTTCTGCTAGGTTCGTAGGGAATAGCCAGATCTGTCATGTAAAGGGGAGCTTTGTGTGAGATGATCCTATAGCACATTAAAAGTGCTTTAAATAGGACTCTCTTTTTTATGGGGAGCCAGTGCAGAGTGGCCAGGGCTGGCATAGAGGCTGATCTTTTCGGAAGTCTAAGGACTAGGCGTGCTGCTGAGTTTTGGAGTACTTGAAGTCTCCTGAAGTTTTTTTGTGTAGTTCCGAGCAGAAGCGCATTACCATAGTCTATCCTCGAGGTCACTAGAGCTTGAGTCATAGTGCGCCTGGCTTCAAGAGGGAGAAGGTCTAGGGTACGGTTCAAGGTCTTCATCACCCCGAAGCATTTCCCTACCACTTTGTGTACATGGTTGTCATAAGTGAGTCTGGGATCAACCCAGATCCCCAGATTCTTAGCTGCTTTGCAGGGAGTGGGTAACGGCCCCAAACATGAAGGCCACCACTCCTTGGTCCAGCTCGCATCCCTTCCTCCAATTACCAGAACCTCCGTTTTAGAGCCATTTAGCTTCAGGCAGTGCTGGGTCATCCAGCCTGCCAGAGCCTGCATGCAGGTTTTAAAGTTGTTAGCATCAATGGAGGGTGCTTGGGACAGGGAAATGAGGAGTTGAGTATCGTCGGCATATGAGACTAATTCAATGCCAAACGATTCAACCACTTCCGCCAAGGGGGCCATGTAGAGATTGAACAGGGTGGGGCTCAGGGCGGAGCCCTGAGGTACCCCCTGTTCTAAAGCTATGCTATCAGAGCGATACAAGCCTCTCTGAACCTGGAAGCAGCG
This sequence comes from Triturus cristatus, assembly GCF_964204655.1. Lineage (NCBI taxonomy): Eukaryota > Metazoa > Chordata > Amphibia > Caudata > Salamandridae > Triturus > Triturus cristatus. The sequence continues at coordinate 1,040,893,171 of NC_140585.1, forward strand.
GTTGGTTAGAAAGGCTTTAAGCCAGCCCAGTGCTTCCTGGGTGACCCCGGCTTTGTTCAGACACTGCAGCAAGATGGAATGTGCCACAGTGTCGAACGCGGCACTGAGGTCAAGCATAATCAATGCCATAGTCTGGCCCTCATCCGCGCCTGCTCGTAGGGTTTCGGTCGCTCTCAGAAGGGCGGTTTCAGTAGAATATCCTGCCCTAAACCCAGATTGAGAGCTGTGGAAGACCTTATTAGACTCTAGATGGGCCATAAGTTGGCTGTTAGCTATTTTTTCGGCCACCTTCGCCAGATAAGGTAGCAGCGAAATAGGTCGTAAATTTTCTAGGATATCCTGACTAATGTTCGTTTTTTTTTTTATTGGAAGTACAATGGCTTGCTTCCACTCCACAGGGAGGGTGGCCTTAGAAAAGGAGAGTTGGAGAATATGTCTGAAGTGTTGTTCTAAGACTTTAAGGCTAGCTGCTAGTATCTTGGGAGGGGCAGGATCTCGAGGGGAGCCCGATTTAATGCTTTTACAGATATTATTTAAGGTTGTAGTGGAAGGGACAGAAAAGCAGTATAGGCATGCCTTATCATAAGTAATCTCCAAATTCTCAGTGAAGTCAGAGCCCGAGGGCAGATCCTTAGAGAAATTAGCATAGATGTTGGTGATTTTGCTGGCAAAGTATTTAGCAATATTATTGCATGATTCAACAGAGTCACTCTGGGCATTGCTCTCGTTAGATACTACCGAGATTTCTTTGAAAATTTTAAAGAGCTCCTTTGAGGAGTTCTCAGCCTCTCCAATGCGGGTCTTATAATAAAGTGCTTTAGCGGAGCGAATGAGTTTATAGTATCCCGCTTGCGCTTTTTTATATTGGATTTTGGCTGTGGGGCAAAATTTAATGCGCCATTCACGTTCCAGTTTTTTACATGCAGATTTTGCCACCTGAAGTTCAGAAGTAAACCACGGGGAGGGTTTTCTCAGCATAAAAGAGATATCTTTGATCTTCTCCTCGATGAACTACCAGATGCTTTTTTTCTCACTGAGACTTGGCTCAATGAAAGCTCTGGGCCTGATACTGCAATAGCCCTACCATCCAATTATGAGATCGTTAGAATGCATAGAGCTACCGGTAAAGGCGGGGGGATTGCCATTATTTTTAAACAACACCTTCAATGTAAACTTGACCCTGAAGACTTTCCTAATTGTGAAGCTGCGCTTTTTAAAATTACACTGAATCCTAAATTTACTTTTTCGGGCCTACTGGTTTACCGCCCACCTGGCCCTTCTACCTCTTGGGCAACAACTTTGCCTGGCCTTTTATCTCCTTTATTCTTGAGTTCTACTAATTTCTCACTAATAGGTGATCTGAAGCTACATTTGGAGGACTGTTCCAATTCTACATGCACCAACTTTATTGCGGATCTCGCGGTCATGAATATTAATTTGTGTAATTCTGGCCCAAAACATAATGCTGGACATCTTCTAGATCCCATCTTCTCCAGTCTTCCCTCTATTAAATGCGAACCAGCAACACCTATTACTTGGTCGGATCATTTTTTACAAAAGTTTATAATCTCCTTCCCTTCTAGTTTTACGTCCTTACTCCCTTTGTCCATGTCTTCTAAAAGAGACTGGAAAAAAATTGACGCAATTGCTTTGAATAATCTTCTCAGTGTAAATGTACCTATCTTCGAATTACAGGTTGACGCAATGTCCAAAAACATTCATACTTGGCTTTCTGACGCTGTTGATATGTTCCTTCCTTTGACTAAGAAAAAACTGATTCACCATCGTTCCCCAGCTCCTTGGTATAGCGAGACCCTAAAAATTGAAAAATCCAAATGTAAAGCATTGGAAAGGAAATGACGAAGAAATTATGCGCCTGATCTGAAACAAGTTTACAAAAAATCCAAAAAAGTCTACCACAATTTATGTAAAACTGCCAGAGCCACTTATATTTCCAAAACTATCACTGATGCCACTAATTGCCCTAAGACACTCTTTGGCCTAGTAAGAAATCTGGCGGGTTCTGAAACCATAGCAAAACCTCTGCCACTAAATAAGAAGCAGTGCGAAGATCTTGCTCTCTTCTTCTCGTGTAAAATAGAGAAAATCCACTTGGAAATAACCAACTCCTCTTTGTATCCTTCTTTACAACAACAATCGACTACCATGGCCTGAGTGTTGCCGTCTTCTAATTTGGCTTGGATTTCTACGGAATATCTTATTATCCCTTCCCTGTTAGCTTCCTGGCCTCCTCTTAATTTGGGCTCCCTTGGTACTATTCTTGACAAAATCAAATCTGGCTCTCCCAATGACCCATTACCCATCTCTATTCTAAAACAACTTGGTCCCTCCCACATGCAAGTTATCCTGAAAGCTTTGAATTCTTCATTGCAGGAGTCCAAAGTTCCGTATTCCTGGAAACATGCAGTGGTCGTCCCTTTGTTAAAAAAGCCCACTGTGGACCCTAAGGTCCTTGCTAACTATCGGCCTATTTTCCTTCTGTTTATCTTTTCTAAAATTTTGGAAAGACATATCCATTTCTTCCTCTCTAAGTTTATTGAAACTTAAAATACTTCATCCTTCACAATCCGGGTTTCTCGATGGAGACCACTCTACTAGGGGTCACGGAAAGATTACGCTTTCACCTGGATGCTGGAGATACAGTCGCGCTCATACTGTTAGATCTGAGCACGGCGTTTGATACTATCTCCCATCCTATACTAATAAATACTTTGAGATCCTTTGGCATTTGTGGCTCAGACCTGGATTGGTTGGTTTCCTTTTTGGACGACCGCACCTTTCAGGTTTTTTCTGCTTTAGACAGCTCTAATGTCCATTCTTCGCCTTTTGGAGTCCCTCAAGGCTCTATTCTAAGTCCTTTGCTTTTCAATCTTTATGTCAGGCCGCTGGCAGACATTACTGACAAAGCTGGTCTGACTCTTTTTGCATATGCCAATGACTCTCAGACCATCTTTTCACTTTCAAACTCTGACTCCTGCTCCTCTTCTGGTCTCCAGTTGGGTCTTCGACAAATCGCAATTTGGATGAGCCAAAATTATCTGTAGCTAAATGGTAACAAAACCGAGGTTTTAATCCTTGGCAAAAAGAAAGACCTCTGGGGCTCGTTTCACTGGCCTGATAAGATGGGTGCTCTTCCGCCACCAGTAGATCATGTCCGCAACCTGGGTTTTCATATTGACGATTCTCTGACGATGCACCATCAAGCAGTCAAGGTTACAGCTACTTGCTTTACCATTTTAAAACGTCTTGGTAAGATCCTTTGGATGTTACCTAATGCCACCCAGAAAACAGTAGTCCATGCCCTTATCACATCACGGCTGGACTACGGGAATGTTCTCTTTCTGGGTGCTAACAAGGCTGTGACCCGTAGATTGCAATTGGTGCAAAACTCAGCTGCAAGACTCCTCTGTAGGATCCCCAGGTTCTCTCCCATCTCTGGCCACCTTTGAGATCTACATTGGCTTAGAATTGAAAAGTGGATAGAATTTAAAGCACTGAGTTACATGTTCAAGATCAAGTGGGGCTTAGCACTCGACTATTTGCACACTATTGTCTGCCCCTACGTTCCTACTCGCCATCTCCGCTCTGCCACGCTTGAAAAAGTTTCAGTGCCTAGGTTCAAACTTGCCAGAATGGGTGGCAAATCTTTTTCGGTTCTCGGTCCTACTCTTTGGAACTCCCTTCCTTTTGCTATTCGCAAAGAAACCATGTACACCCATTTCCGTCGTTCATTAAAAACTTGGTTATTTAATCAATAATTCCTTTCCGTAATGTTGTCTGCATCCAGGCGCCGGGAAACCCTTTTTGGATAGCTGTTGCGCCTTATAAATCTAATAAATAAAAAAATAATATAATAATCATTAGTCATCAAGAATAAAAAGAGAGAAATATGAATGTTGCATAGTTCAAAGCATAATCTTCCTTTTAGTAGCTTATTTTTAAGTGACACATGAGATAAACAATAATGACAGAGAAATGGCCCTATCGACAGCTCCCCAAGAGTCTAAAAGGGAATTACATCTTACTTTTTCAAAGACCCAGATGATTGTATTTATCTAAGCCAGACATTAAAGGTTGCCAAATAGCGAGGCCCTTCTTTTTTCCCCAGCTACCCTTCCTAGAGAATATAGCCTTCTCGGTGTGACATGTTGAAATCAGTCGGGCCAACCAATAAGAGAATAATGGGGGATTTGGACCAATCCAAGATGAGGCTATGCAGATGCGCAGTATAGTCATTGCCACAAAGAAGAGTGCACCTCCACTCTTTCTGCTAATCTCATCTTTTATTCCTAGTAGAACAATCGTAGGGGTTAACTGGATGTTTTGAGAAAGGACTCTGGTAAAAAAATCTTGTATCTTTCCCAGCAAAGGTGCAAGTTGGGGGTATGTTGCAAACATATGTATTGAGCCTGCCCTAAACTCTGAGCATCTAGGGCAGAGCGTTCCTGTCCCCGTTCCCCATTTGGCAACCCTACTAGGAGTAATATATAAAAAAAATGCTGTGTTATAGAATTGTGCCTGCAATTTAGCAGATAGTAGATCACTCCTAGCAGATTGCACGGACTGATTAAAGGTGCTATAAGAGATATTTAATTTTGCCTGCCATTTATTAGCAGTGGTAAGCATATCATTGGGCATTAGACTAATTAATGTGGCATAAATATATCCAATCCTTGGTAGTGTGGGATTTTTTAATTTGTCAATGAGGTCCACCTTTGAGAATCCAGCGGGTCCCCGAGCCTTGCGGGCCAAAAAGTCTCTTATGGTGATATATTTAAAAGCCTCTCGTTCCCTCAAATGATATTTGATCTTAAGATCTAGGAATGTTTTAATGCCATCTACAGTAATCGAGTCTCTCATTTTTAGGATTCCTGCTCTGTACCATTCTTGAAGATAGGGATTCCCAAAAGTTACTGGTAAGTTAAGGTTGTTATGTAGGATGGAATAATAGTTCAGTCTACCCAGCCCTAGCATTTTGCGGATGTTACAGAAAACTTTATAAGTACCCATCAGGGTCTTAAATCTGACCCGTGTATAATATCCAAATGTGAGTTGTTGCCAGGGACATCCACGGATCTCTGCCCCTAATAGCAGTTGGAAAGGAGACGGGAGACCTGTAGTTGGAGTGTATGGTAGTTCTTGAAGCAACTCCGCGCTATATTGTAAGACTGAGGTCCAGTAGTAAAATCTTACGTTTGGGAGTGACCAGCTGCCTCTTTCCCTGGGGAGGGAGAGTGTCTTGAAAGCTCGTCTGGGTTGAGAGTATGCCCACACAAATTGGGAAAAATCTGGTCAAATCTCTGAAACATTACTTTGTTAATCTCTAAAGGGATAGCCCTGAAGAAGTACAGTACTTTAGGAAAGTAGGTCATCTTAATAACATTTACCAACAAAAAGAGGACACTGTTCCAAGGCAGGGTCAAAAAAGTTACCCATGTACCTAATAATAAAAAGAAAAAAGCATCATAAAAAGAAGCCCTAAGTTAGGTGGGCCCATAAAGTGAGGGAAAGAGCATGTCTTGCCTCTTGTTGCCCTCACACACCCCGAAAGGTGTCATGCTTCATCATCGGGCATGTGCTCCTCGTTGGGCCGGCGCTGCAATTCCCAATGGGTCCCTCGGAGGGTCACTTTGTCGGAGATCTTTTGAGGCATGCCGGATTGTGCATGGGGGTGTGCGGGTGGGTCCTATATAGGGGTAACAAAAATTGCGTGCATAGTGAGTTAAAACTGACAAGGGGTAACCTCCTAGAGGTTGTAGTGATCTGATGACCCTCTTGGCAGTATAAAAACTCTCAATAAGAGTATCATCCCAAATGGCACAGTATGCCTAAGTATCATAAAAATGGCCAACATGTTTCGCGCCTCTGTCGCCGCTAAGGTCATTGGCGCTTCTTCAGGACCAGGATATAGGAAAAAATAGTGAAGTGCACGTGAATTAAAAAGAGTCAAAGGTAAATACCCAGAATGCATTTCAGGGTGGGCCATTATGCTGCTCCTGTTTAATACCTAGGATAAGAAAAGAAAATAAATGATAAAAAGAGTACATAGGACGAGCGTTAGACTAGCTTAATGCAACGTAGTGTGCCACAATCGTGTGCACCACATACCAATGTTAAAGAAAAAGAGAAAGAAAAAGAACGAGACACAGTAAGGAATAGGGAACTCCCTCATTAAACTAAGCACAGGAAGGTGTATAGTGGCGGTTCTACTTATCATAAAGATTGTATTGTAGGTAGGGTGTAATACACCCCTATTAGTAAAAATGCTACACAACCACCTGTAAGGAACCCCTGTACTCACTATAAATCAGAAGGATCAGGGTCCAACGTATTAAACGTAAAAGTAAATTTCCAGCTTGGTGTTCTTGCCTCCCGTGAAAGCGAGGGTAGCTCCAATGGTAATTAGCGTAAAACGCCCACACCTTATCGGGCTAATGGAGAAAACAAACATTACCAAAGTGAACACAGTTAAAAGCTGGAAGTACTCATTACATAAAATGCAGAAAAGTCCCGTTACTTGCTCCCCATTATCCGTAAAGTACTCACTCTTAAAAGAGATGACAGTGCCCTTCCGCCCGCCGCGTCCAACTGCCAAGCCAGAGTTGAAATAGAGGCAGCGGGACGGCGGCTTAAAATAGACATGCTCGTAGGTGCCTGAGACAGTCCTCCTTCCAGGGCGTGCCGAATGATGCAGTGCAAACGCGCATGCGTGCAGAAACTGACCGCAAACGCGCGTGCGCCAAAAGGGGACAACTAATCCCCAGCGCATGGGCGTCCCGTATAGAGAGTAATAGAGCTGGAACTTAATAGAGTGAAACAGAACCTCCGCCCAGTTTGGTGTCCACCCGTCATCATAGGGATGACATGTTCTGTTTGAAAACGAGATCACTGATCTTCATCAAGAAATCCCTCTGTTGACAACCACATTACAGCTACCAATGTCGAGCAACAGGGGCAGCACAAATGTGGCTCGTGGATCACAATTGAGGTGTTATGCCTATGTCAACATGTATATAAAGCATTAAAGTTACTATGTTCTGTTGTAAATACAGAGAAAGGGTAGGAAGTGAGGGACGGAGAAACGGGGCGCCGCCACCACCTTTGACCCATGCACAGGGGGAGGAGAGGAAAAGGGGTAGATAACCCTAATATATGTCCCTAAAAAACTCCCATGGTGGATAGATGCAGGTCTCATATAGAAAGAAAAAGAAGAAAATGAGGATCAGAAGGGATAGAAAAGACTATTGGTCCCTCGGCTGTGCCGCCGTGCTACTACTATATCAAAAACAGAAGAAAGGGGACCAGGGAGCCAATTAATGGTCCAGTGTCCATGCTCCCAAAATAACATCTTAATAACATTACATCACCCCACGAAAGTTAGATGTAGATTATTTAGCCGTTTTAACACCCGTTTGGTTTCTATCACCAACGGGATCAGATTTTCCTCTACTATCAGGTCGGTTTTAGCTGCTATGGTGACCCCCAGATATTTCGTTTTCTGTACTACTCGACTATCTACCCAGTTGATTTCGTTGTTTGCAATAATCTGAGTTTTACCTTTGTTGAGAGCATACCCCGAGATTTTTCCAAACTTTATTGCCTCTTGTTCTAATGCATTAATTGCGCTTGCAGGGTCAGGGGTCACTACCGCCAGATCGTCGGCGTAGGCCATGATTTAAGTGTCCAGCCCACATCTGCTCACCGTACGTATAGATTGGTTGTTTCCTATTGCTTTAATGCAGGGATCTATATACAGTGCGAAGAGCAGAGGTAGCATGGGCAGCCTTGGCGAGTCCCCCGTGACATTTTGATCTGCTCAGTTAATATCCCATTAATAGATATATTAGCTGTGGGATTAAGATAGAGGGTTTGTATGGCCCAAATTGCCTGAGGCCCAAAGAGCATCTTTCTCATGATAATCCAAAGAAATGACCAGGAGACCAGGTCCAGCGCTTTTTCGGCGTCGAGCAGAATTAATTACACCGGGTCGCCTGATACTTGAGCTGCGTCCAATAAGGTGATAGCCCTGCGGACGTGTTCCGTCGTACTTTTTGGGGTATAAATCCATGCTGCCACTGCGACACCAGGGGTTCTATTCTTAGGGAAAGTCGTGTTGCGAATATTTTGGCGTAAATTTTCGAATCGCAGTTTATTAGAGTTATTGGTCTATAGGAACCCATTTCAAGTGGTGACTTATCTTTCTTAGGGAATATTACGATCTTAGCATTAGACCAAGAGGCAGGTGGAGGTGCCCCATTAAAAATAGAAACTATCAGTGATGTAAGGAGAGTATTTAACTGAGGGGCAAACATTTTGTAGAACTCAACCGGGATACAGTTGGCACCAGCCGCTTTCCCATCAGGCAGGCTGGCCAAGGCTATAGCTATCTCATACCATACGGGAGGTTCTTCTAGTTGATCGTGATCTTCTATGCTTAGCTCTGCTAGAGTGATTTTGTCAAGATATTCAAGACTTTCTTCCTCTCTCAGATTTGGTGAGCCCACATTTTCCTCAGAGTATAGATTCTGGTAGAATTTACGGAATGCTTTTCGAATCTTGATAGAGTCATTCATGATCTCTCCTGAGTTGAGTTGTATTGATAGAATCTCACTGGTTGATACTTGTCTGATTCTGAGGGCCAGTTGATGACCAATGCAGTCTCCACATTCATAAATTTTCTCTCTAGCAGTGGCCCATTTAGCGGCGGCTTTCTCAACAAATATAGACCCAATTTCAGCCTTGCTAACTATTACTTCAAGTTAAGCAGTTTCAATTTCAACCCCCAATTGGACTGCCAAAGTTAATTTCTCCTCTGCTTTCTTCATCTTATTAAGCAATTTCAAGAGCTGTTCTTTTCTTTTTTGTTTTTCCTTATAGAGAACAGCAAAGTCTCCCCTCAAATTCTTGCCTTCAATGTGTCCCATACGATTCTCACTGTTGCGGACCCTATATTTAGCTCCAGAAATTCTTTGATCCACCCCTGCATGTGCCTTCGATACCCCTCATCATGGAGTAAGGCTTTTTCAAACTCCAATTCGAAGTCTCCCTCTTAATACCCAGCTCCCTGATGTTTAAAATGAGGAGATTATGGTCTGACATAAATCGGGGGGCGATCTCTATCGAGCAAGCTTGGAGTAAAGAGGAGAAAACGAGGAAGTAATCTAGTCTTGCAAGGGAGAGGTGCGGGGCTGAAAAGTATGTATAGCCTGGTTGAGTAGGTTTTAAGGTGGCCCACACAACACTAAGCCCGTGGGTTTGTATTAAGTTAAGCAAAGCTTGATATACTTTGGGCTTTCTACCTATATAGGGCCAGTGATCGTTTGCTTTCCAATTGCTAGGTAAATTAATGTTTAGATCCCCACAAATAACAATTGGGAGTAGCCAATGATGAGTTCACCTGTAATCCCGTTAAAAACTCCGGAATCATCAGTATTACTCCCATAGATAGAACAAAGTGTAAAAACCAAATTGGGAGGGAGATGGCTTTCCACAATAACCCATCTACCAAGAGAGTCAGATTTCACCCTGTTTGAATTCAATAGGTGTCTATTTTGTACCAGAACCCCCACTCCTCTTGTCTTTGCCCCCTGTGTGGTTCCTCCAATAACCCTATACCCCAAAGAATTCAGTAGACGCTTCTGGGATCCCTCTACATGTCTTTCCTGAAGGGTAACTACGTCGGCTCCCAGTAAGCGTAGACCCTGAGCTACCTTCTATCTTTTCAGGGCGTTTTTCAGCCCGCAGATGTTTGCTGACACAATTTTTAAGGAATATTGGTTCGTCATACTAAGTGCTTTTTTTTACCCCGAGTGTTCAGATTTATCCCCCGTATATTTTATGTACCCCACATAAACATTATTTTTGTCTTGTATGTACTGATGTCTCAAGAGGTTCCAAAATCTTCTCTCTACTGATTCTGTGTATCTACTTAGTTTGTACATTTTTCCCCCCTCTTTTCCTTTTCTCTTTTCTTTGTTTTCTTTGTATTTTCTCTCTTTTTTCCCCCCCACATTTTCCTGATTTTTAATAACTCCTAACATTATCATAATTACAAGTAACGTGATCCCCACCACCACAGTGCAGTATCCCCCCCACCCAATCTCTCCCTCCCCCATAAATAGAGCAATCAGGATAGCCCTGAATGATGGTTGTCAGTGAGAGCTCCTTGCCACTAGGCCGCAACTAGTAGTTTAACAAAGGAAGAAGTCGGCCTAGGTCTGTTTATACAATGTATGTTGAACACAGAAGAAGGAAAGAGAGGAAGCCCAAACTAACAAGAAAAGTAAAAAACACAACCTATTGCCACAAGGTCATGGTCAATTAAACAGAGTGCCTCCGGCCCCTGATGATCTACCGGAGAGCCACGATGGTTGGTTGACAGCCCTCTTTTGCACCCACACCGCCGCCACCCCGAGTCTCCCTGTAGCTCTTTTAAGGCCATTAGCCTCCCGTTTACCTATGGGCGGGTTGTCCGATGTAGTCGTCTCCCCAAGAGCAGTGTTAGCCTGTGTGGGCTGGACTGCCTTCAGCTTGTTGCCTTTCCCAGTCTTGGCTCCTTTCGAAGACATGCCCGGGCTCCACCGCCATCGTCTTCCCGCCGGTAGTTCAAATGTGCAGGATATCGAGGGAAGCGCGAAGGCAACAATGTAACACAGCAGCAGCCAGTGTCCCAGAAAGAAACCCAACGCTCTTCCTAGAGCGGCAAACCCGCGGCTTCCGTCTGAATCCAAAGCATTTCCACTAGCGTGAAAGTGGAGCCGGATAGCTTGCAACCTGCTCCCTCCCTGGTTCAACATCGCCGGTCAGTCCACATAGCCGATGATCGATACACACGGCGTGCGCGGCTGAGCGGCGAAGGTTCGTGCTGACACCATCTTGCCCCTCAATTCCCAAGATTCCTTGATGAATGCCCTACTCATTTTTTCATATCTGCCTGTCTGTTGTTGTTCTAGGCAGTACTGAAACTTGAAAGTTGTGACCAGTAATGTTATATGGCCATGGATCAACCTTTCTGTGGATGGTGATTCTGCCACAGTAATTGGTAATCTATCCAGTTTTTCAATACAAATCATTGTATATTTCGCTCCCCTCTGTGCCATTTCCATCTGTTTTTCCGTTAGATTGTATGCAGAAAACAGTGACGTACTGTTGATAAAACGGCAAGACACATAACCTGCGTGCAATGATTCCAGCGTCCAGCTCAATAACATAATTGAACGTAAATGTCATTGCCCATGCTGTAGTATGGACAAATCTTGTTCTAGTACATCAATGGCAGAAGATACAATGTTGCCCAGTGAATAAATCCTGCATGTTAACGTAGTCATACCATTGTCAACTATGGCTAACGCTTTTTCTAAATTGATCCTATCTATTTCTCGTAGTCTCTCCACTGCTTCTTGTTGGGAGATTTTCCAAATTTCATTATAGACAGCATAATAGAAAAGCTTTTGAAGTGGCTTTCTGGGACCTTATAAAAAATTCCGTAGGTCCACATCCTCTGTCAGTAATGATAAGTATTGTTTCACCTGTGTTAATGTTGAGGTTTTTAGCCAATCGAGGCATAACTTCCCAACACTGTAAGATGTCACCACCCCTGGATGTTCTCTTTGTACATAGCGTGGGTCTGGCCTATGGATACTAAACCCTTCGGTTGTACCCCTGAATCTTTCCTGACATCTATTAGGGTCTGTGGGCCAAACCAACCATCCCTTCCAATTGGGGTCTTGACTATTGTATTGTAAAATGTCATCTAATGTAGCCCCTTTCAGTGATGTTAAATTACCCTCGTCCTGTGCTGGTGTTGGAATCTGAGGTTTGATCAAGTCCTTGTTCTTGGCTATTCCAAGGCAGGTAGTCTGTTGCAGAGTATCATTTAGAAATAACATCTGCTGGGGAATGAGGCTTGCTCTAAATAGCGCTTCAGTTCCCTGGACTTGCCAGTCTCTAGACCCCAGACTGATTTTAAGTCTATAGTATTTTTCCATGAGTCGAAACCCTGTTCAGACAGTTGGGTAATGAAGGAAGCAGAGTAAATCTGTTTGGTGTTAGTCAGCATATTTTTCTGTGCATATGTTGGTGCACCCTTATAGTGCAGTGGTTCCCAAATCTTTTTGACCTGCGGCTCCCTTAACCTATTGGCCATTGGCTGCGGCTCCCCATTATGTTACTTTTTTTCAGCAGGTGGGGGATGTAAGCCCTGCCTATGGAGTGTTTAACTGTTTCTCCCTGAAAATGACTGGGATGAAGCCAATGAAGGTAATATAATCATACGGCTTCCCTCTTGCTTACAGGCCCAACAGTGATAGCAGTGTGCGCATTCACAGATGTTGGTGCTTCTAGGCTAGGAGATCACCACTGCGAGGGTGATTAAAATACTCTGGGAGGGGTGTCAGAATCAAAGTACACCTTTTAGTAGATGCTAATGGAGACCGCTTTGATTTCAAATACAAGGAGTGATTCGCCATCGAACATTATACACAAATTGCAGACTTCTGTCACTGGCTGGGGGGGGGAGAGGGGCCAGGGACTCAGGCCAGAAGACAGATCTGTAGGTCAGAGATACCAACCCCAGCAGCAGGATGCAGGACTTGTGGTTTCTCACTACTTGGGATTAACCACTCTCTCTGCCCCGTTGACAAACCTGGGATGGACTGTATGAAACTTTCAGTGAGTGGCCAGGATTCTCATGAACCTTGAGATGTGGCTGGGAGACAGCAGCATACATATGATAGCATAAACCAGTGGAGTTTAGGACCACAGTGTGAGGAGTCATACAGGAGTTAAGCACCACTGGTGATAGCATGGAGTCTGGAGAAGCACCACAGACAGGTGGCAGTGGATCGAGAGTGAATTGTCACCACTGCAGTTATGGGGAAATAGTCGCAATAGTTTAAGAAGAGGTATGGGTGTGTGAGGATAGTAATAAGGAGTGTGTTTGGGAAGAGCAGAACTCTGGGGACTCCACACTGCAGACTAGTGAATGATGATATGAATGAATGAAGGACAGATAGATGCCAGTTAAGCAATCATCACAAAATACTGCCAGTGTGTTCTCAGGTAGCCCTGGAAGTGCCAGTCGGTGACCTAGCAAGGGGGGGTGAGATGCGGTCAAAGTGGTCAACCAATGCAGAGAACAATGGTAAGAATACTGTCCTGGTCATTTTACAGATGCAGATCACACAAAATACATAGGATGCAGAAATAGAGCTCTTGTTGAGCCTGAAGCCAGCCTGAGGATAATTGACAGATTGCACAAATGATTGCAACTGTGATGTCACCACCTCCTGTAACAGTTTGTTCATATAACGACCATTTGAAATTGGCCCTAAATTGTCAATATATCTTTGAGGTCAAACAAGGTGGGTGCACTTTGTATGCATTCACATTACAATAAAGTTGCACACAGCAATTCACAGAAGCTTCTAACAGGGTGCAGAAGTGTTAGGCGCTTCATGCTCCCTCTTGGATGTGAGAGTGCCCCCTCTCTCCTCTCATGTCCCTTTTAATTCCCCAATACTTGTTTTTAGGCCAGACAAGAGGTAAAAGTAAAGTAACAAGCATGCAAATAAAAGCTGATCCCCTGTAACTCCTGATTTTATCACAAGCCTCATAACGTCATGACATGCGCTTAGAGCGTTGTAACAAAAAGAGAAGTCTCTTGATTTCAGAGCCCAGCATGTCGCACTCGCTCTGCTTTGGTGTCCCTCCACAGCCCCGGTCACGGTGATGGTAAAATGAAAGGAACGCACCTGCGGAATCTGTGGGTCATATAACATCTTTTGCAAAGTAGTGACATCATTGGAACAGAAATATTTTGATTTTTTTCAGCAATTGTTAAGTTAAAAATAGGGACAGCTGAGAATGGACTCAAAATAACTTGATCAATGCAAAGTGAAACCTCCGAACATACATTTGAATAAAGAGCAAACCACACACATAAAATCGATAATGGCAGTCTTTCTGTTATTTGAAACGAATATGGGCACAGGTAAATGTCAGACTATATTAATTGTCACAGTGTTGGCCCCACTTTGCCCAAGTCTTTTTCACAAGGCTATCCGTGGAGATCATTTAAAGTACGTTTGGATGGTGGGCTGGGGAAACATTCACTGTTAGGTCATTGTCCCGGGGTACAATTAAGTTTAATTTATTTTCACTTTAAAGACTGTCAGGAAGCCGGTCCGGTTGGGTTAGTGTCAGAAATATCACACAGCAGGTTGGGAGGGTGGTCCCTACCTACAGCGTTAGTTACAGCGGTGAACTTAAAAGAAAACGTAATAAAACAAGGCAGGAGGAATCGAAGAGGATGTGACCGTCAGGAGATGATAGTGCGGTCACCAGCACCCCCGTGTGGTTGTTGGCGAAATGGTCTGCTATGATAAAAACATGATCTTAAAGTAATTACAATTATAACATTTTTGCGCATCTGTTTGCGGCGCCCCCGGCTAGTTCTGATGGCGTACTGGGGTGCCACGGTGCACACAGTGGGAACCACTGTTATAGTAGTATGAGGTTGGGTCAGAAATATTGAACTCTGAAAAATATGAAATTTTTTGTGTAAAAGTTTTCAAACTACTTTTTGGTGGTGTAGAGCAATTTTTCCCATTAGTGATATATTAAAACATTCCTAGCAGTACTAGATTTGTGTAGAAAATGATGACCATAATATTGATAACAATACATTGTGTTAAAACCTGATGTGTCTAACATTTAATTGCTAGAAAATGCGGCATATTGTTCATAGTTTCAAAATCCCAATCCTCGGAAAATGTACTGGAGGTAATGATATAATTTAAGGAAATTTTAAATAAATGAGGTGATAAAAGTTCAGTCGGACCAAATATATCATAGTCAACCTTGTCCCTTACTATACCATCGGGTATAGGTATTGCTGTTATGTTCACTGATGACAAGTCTCTTTGTTCACGATGTGATGAAACATAAGGTTTCAGGATCAAGTTTACTTTTGATGGGGGTGGATATGACAACTCGCAATTATTCTGTGGTGCGTAATAAAGTTTGTGTAAAAAAAAAAGTTTACTTTCGATGCTGCAGAGTTTTGGCGAAGGTAAGTTCCATTTATAAGTAAGCAGAAGACAGTTACTAAGCCTATCCAGAAAATAAAGAAGAGTATCCCGGCAATTATCCAAAGTTCTAGCCAAGGTGACACCAGGTAAGTCTTTTTAAGAAAAGTAAAGAAGTCTTTGACTTGTTGTTGACGGGATATTGGAGATGTCGTTGTTTCAGGTTCACTTGGATCCAAGGAAAAGGTATCGAAGTCGATGAAATAGCCAGATGCAGTTCAATATATTTTTGGTAGCTCAGCAGGTTTTGTTGAACTTGTAGATGGCTCTTGTTAGGCATGTTTATGTAGACATCAGTGTTAGGTCAAATTGAAATTTGTCTTTCATTTTGATTTTGAATTTCTGTATCAAGAGAAACGAGTTTCATGGCATTGTTGCATAGTCCATCATTCCGCATAGGTGACTCTTCAAACATGATGAGCCTTTCCGTCTGAACTTCCTGTATGGTAGAGAGAGGAGGGCGTTGGCTACCCAGGAACCCACGAGGCCTACTTTTCAGTATTGGCCACATAGTGTGGTTTTATCAGATCAATGGAGACAAATCTTTTCGCCTTTTTTCCGGCAAGAGGTGGCAGAAGTACAGTTCTTGTTCCATCAACGGCCAGGACAGGTACAGGCTTTCTGTAGGATGGTCCAAGTTCTTTTTTGTCCACTATCTCTGACCAGATCCCCAACTTTGGGGACCCAGACAGGTCTTGCCATGACTGACTTGACTTCCCCAGTGGCGATCCGCTTTACCTGCACATTACTCTGTAGTGCCCTGGATTCATTCAGGTCCTGTAAAGCAGCCAAACGTTTATTGATGTCAAAAGGTTTTCCATCCGCCACTGTGCCTTACCAATCAAGAGCAGGTACCCACATTCTCGTCCCAAAAAGGACCTCATAAGGAGTGACACCCCCTAGAGAACTTCTTGGCATGTTATTCAAGGCCCGCTGTACCTCATATAAATGATTGACCCAACTGCCACCCGTGCCTAATACTCAAGCTGTTAATTATTGCTTTAAGTCCTGGTTTTTCCTCTCCACAACCAAATTTCCATCGGGATGGGACGGAGAGGAGTACCGCAGTACAACACCCAAACTTCCCATGGCTTCCTCGTAAGCCCTAGAGCTAAACATGGGGCCACGGTCAGAATGTAATGGGCCAATTGCATATGTCCCTATAAAGACTCTCAAATCTTTGATAACAGATCAAGCGTCAGCCGAGCGCTGAGGCCATACCCATAAGAATCTCTAGCATTAATCCACTGCAACCATGATATATTTGTAAGCCCCATCAGATTGTAAGGGGCCGCAGTGGTCCAAATATACACAATCGAGTGGTCTGTCTGATTTTAGTAATGGTGTCTGCGCTGGACGTGTTATGGTGGAGCCCTTCATATGTTGACAGATGTCCCACTTTAAGACAAATCTTTGGTCTGCTTTGTTAACCCTGGCCACCAATAGCGTTGTTTCAGTAAAGAAACTGTCGCCGACACTCCTGTGTGCGCAGGACCAAGTCCCTCATGTGCAGCTAAAATTAAGCTTAATCTGCAATTCATGTTTGGTATTACTCTATCCTCCACACCAGGAATTTGAGCAAATGGAACGTTATTTGCATCTAACTTGTAGGAGTACTTGAGTGGAAAACCTTTCGGCAATGCCTTATTGTCTTTGCATGAAGCATTGACAGCTACCATTATCTGTCCGTCTATTCTCGTTTTTGAACGAATGATTGAAGCTACGGATACAGTTCGTACTGCCCCCTTTGCGGCTTCATCGGCCAATGAATTCCCTTCAACGTGAACACCATCACATTAATGACTCCGCGTGTGTATCACGTGAGCTCTTGGTAGTTCGTTTTTTAACTCCACTACCTGTTCTCATAGCATTTTATGCTTAATTGTGCCACCTTTTTAGTCTTTAAACCCATTTTGTCCCAATAGTGAAGATATTCATTATATGACTTTACACAGTAAAAAGAATCACACACAATTAGTGTGGGGAATTCTCGATCCGTATTTATCAGTGCCAGTAATAGAGCTTTTAATTCTGCCAGCTGAGCCGTGCAGTCTCCTAGAGACTGTGTTTTTGGACAGCTTGGGTGGAACTTTCCGTCCTGCATACAACCTTTTACAATCGCACATGCGACGCTGTATTGCTGTTTACTTCCCACGGCTGGCTGAGTAGATCCGTCAGTGTAAATTATGTATTCATACTGATCTAGAGGCATTATTTAATTGGGGAATGGATATTCCTGTTTATATTGCAAAATTGGTTGTGTTGTTAGACTTGGGTCGTGTATGTATTCTACATCTGATGCAGTGAGAGAGTTCACCCACTGTATCCATCTCTGATGCAGAGCTTTTGCATTTGGAACCCTAGCCTTTGTTGCAGCTTCCAAGGCCGGGACTGGACTCACGACAATTATTTGTTTCCCTTGGGCCAGTGCTCTTTCTCTCACTACAGCAGTCTGTACTGCTGTCAGACTTTTTTCTGTGGATGCAAAACGCATCTCAGTGTTCGTATATAAGTGTGATTTGTATGCTATGGGTACTGTTTCGCCTTCATTGCATGTTAGGTAGGTGTACCCAGATTGACCCGCAACTATACGGATCACTAGGTTGTGGACATTTACGCGTGTTTGTTAGTGTTTGAACGCTATCATGTCAGCTTGTAGGGAACGAAGGATATCTGTATGTTCCTATGTCCATTTCCTAACTGTAAAATCAGGTCTTATGAGGTTGTACAAAGGTTTAACCCTTTCTGTGTAATCTAAAATGTATGTTCTATCAACATTCAGGAATCCCAGTATGGGCTGTACATTTTTTTATGATTTTGGAGGTTGGAGCAGTGCATACTTTTCTAAAAAGTTGGCTGCAAAGCTTTTTCCTTCACTTGAAAGCTCATAACCCCAAAATAGGACATTTGGGTGGCCTATGTTTGATTTTTTTTAAGTTGAATTTGTAGCCCTCAGAGGCGAATCCCAAAATGATGGTGCTCCCCCTGGTCAAGTGTCCCTCTAGGTCATCATCCATTAGATAAATATCGTCTACATAGGACAATGCCACGTCATCCAAATTCTGAAGTAACTCTGTTACCCTGGCGGAAAACAACCCCGGGCAGTTCTTATACCCCTGGGGGAGTCAACAAAATTGACCCTGTGACTCCACACTGAGAATGCTGTCAAATATCTGCTCTCAGGCACTATATTTTGGCAGAAGAATCCATTTGAGATATCTAGTGTTGTTTTATTTTTTACCGCACAATGTTATTCATCAATGCAGCACTGTGTGCGTTTTGTACTGCAAACGTTTTTGTGCATGACTTTAGATGTCTATAGTCTAAAACTAGACAATATGAGTTGTCAGGTTTCATTACGGGAATTATTCATTGAAGAGGTGCAAGGTTCACTCACACCCTGGTATCCAAGTTGATCTAAGATCTCCCTGACCTGTTTTTTCGCTTCCTGTTTTATTGGATACTGTCTCTGCGGAGTTGAAGTAGATTGTAATGGTATCACATTGTGGGTTGAATCTTCATCCCACCCAACATGGTTGCAATATAGTGCAGGGGTAGGGGCTACCGCCCACTTCTGGTGCGTATGTGTGTTTTAAGTAGTTAGGAACGAGCTCTGAAAAGGCTGGAAAAATTACCCTTTCTCCCTTTGAGAAATCCATAACAACAGCAGGCGGCCAATCTCTTTCAGTTAAATGAATGTCAGAGCCAAAAGTCAGATTCTCCCAGAAGACACCTTTAATTTTTCTGGGCTTATCCCACTCCATGTGGAGTGTTATTTCATGTAACCTATGTGGGACACTTACCCTAGTATCAGGCGTTTCCTCCGTGATATGTTCAACTCCGCTGTCCCCAGAAATTCAATCAGGTTCTGGCGAGCTATTGTTACATCTGCTGCACTGTCTAGCATCGTCAGAGCCCATTCCCCATTCAGTAGTTGAGTCCTCTGAATTTTGGACATGTCTAACATTGAGTCTTGCTACTTTCTTCTTTTTGAATTGAGGTTTTGCTTTAGGCTTTTCTTCTTTTTTGGAAGCGTAGTCTGAAGTGTGTTGTGCATCTCTGGACTTTGTACGCTCTTCTTGCCTGTGTTCTGACCGTCCTTCCCTCTCTGAGTTTTTCGATTAACCCTGAAAGGAACGATAGGAATGGTTATCAGTGTCCTGATAGCTGTCGGGTTTTCTAATGTCCCTATTCCTAAGGTTATTTCTCCTTTCGGAGGGCTCCTGTTGAGGAGACCTACCTCTAGATTGAGATCTATTCTCTTTATTCTTTTGTTGTTTGTTATTATCCCATTTCTTCTTTGAAGAAGCAGGTGCTTGCTTAAAGTTATACCTTTCGGGACTACCCATCAGCTGAGGTTTTATTGCTCTAGCCCCCAAACTGTCTCTGCCTAATTCTGCATAAGCAGTTTCAACTATTTTAGGTAATTCATGTTCCTGTTGTAGAGGAGTGAACTCCCTAAGGCGTTGACGTATTGTCTCCGATGCTGCCTCCTCTTTAATATTTGCTAATATTAGAGCTGATACCTGGGCAAAATTACCTAGTAACTTCGTCCCTAAGTTCAGAGCAGGTTCTGCTCCATACTCGTTCTGTATTTGTCTTAATACATCTGGTATTACTGCTAATGAAGGGATACCATTAGTCCTGGTATATATAGCAGCGAAAACTGTCCCCCAAGAGGTGCAATCCTCTATCAGGGGTGTTATCCCCATGGGCAAGCAAATTGTTAAAATTCTGTGTTTTCCTTGTGGGCTGGTGTTTGGAAATACCGCCTCTAGCTGTGTTATGTTTTTTAGCCACCCAGAATGGCATTTTTTCATGTTTTAGTGGGCATTTTACCCATCACTACGTGTAATGTTTGTGGTGTAATTTTAGTTGTTGATGTTTGAATCGGACCTGTTGGTGTAGCCGTTGTTGGCTGAACTGTGAGTATCCTCATCACAACCTCTGTCATGTTTCTGTAAAGTTTTATTAATTCTTTATGAAGTGTAAGTAAGTCTCCTGCTGGCATCGTTTCAATGTCAGAATGTGGTGTGTAGGCCGCCATGTTGTTCCGTCTCTTCTGAGTGGACCGAGTCTTACTTTATTTCTTAAATGGGGTAGGGCACCTTTACACCAGTATAAATGGTCATGGTAAGTGAGCAGAACTTCAAAGTCCTTGTACGGACAATATTCGTTTGGTATGTCATCTTCTTTGTAGTAATGAAATGTCTTTGATCGTGGGAATGAAACCCATGAATAGAATGCCTCTGTTCTAAATTATTTGTGTGCCTCAATCACGAAGGTTACTGGCCCACCCCTAGCTGTTAAACCATATAAAGCTAGTTTTAGGGTGATGGCATTTCTAACATTTTCTGTAATTTGTATTGCATATGCATCTTCTTCGGCTGAGAGATTTAGCTCATGTACCGCGTTATCCACTTGCTCAGTCATTGTTTTTAGTAAGAAGCGTTTTCCAAGGGAACCAAGATAAGGTGTTATGCACAAATAGGACCAATGTGCCCTTTAAGCTTGATTAACCAACAGCCAATAAATAGGATTTTGCTTACTCAGCTGCGGCGGATTTTATACCCTTCCACTCCAGACGTCTCTGGGGAAATGTGAGTAGGGGTCTCTGAGAATAACACCACAGAACTACTCAGATTTGACTGTTAAATAAGTACCCAACCAACGTTGGGTGCCATGTTGTGAAGCTCTTATAAAACCTATATAGGATCTGCGCATTTAGGCAACATACACTGTAGCATTAGTGTCAGATTGATTCTGGACATCCTCACCAGGTATGTTGGCCTGTGTACCAGCTAGCTCACAGTGCCACTAGAAACTCCTCTTACCAGGGAGAGAATAGTTATTGGCAACTATCGAACATGACAACCCTGATCCCTCAGGACCGTGGAAACAGTGTACTACTTTTCGCTCAGTCACTTGTGCTCACTGAGTCTCAGAGAGATGCACAGAATAAACGGTATTGAAGTTTTTCAATAAGCATTTATTGAACAGTCGTTATTCTAGTGTAAAATAGGTGTGCTGAAACAATCATTAGACAGTACCAGATATAAATGATTAGAAGCACTAGGAAAGTAAAATGATGGTAGATTTCTATCATTTTGCTATAACCATGAATATAGGCAAGTATATAAAATACATGGCAATAAAATGCATACTCCTACGATGCTACCCTAGCTAGATGTACCTAAGTGTACCTTGCATGTAAGTAGGTGTTAAGCCAAGAATCCCTCTAGGATAAAGTCAACCCCATTACCTGACGTGAGAGACTGTGGGACCCCGTCTTGGTCTCGAGTTGGACACCCCGCAAGGGATGTTAAACCACTGCGAGCTGGAGTATCTGCATGCAGGAACCTCAGCGTCTCGCTTCAGTGTGTCGGTAGGGAAATCCTGATCTCCTCTCTTTTTCTCAGCCAGATGTGATGTTTATATACCCAAAGGTCTCCCCAGGGGTTCTACTTTGCTGTGCCACTTGCCGGACTTAGGATGACGTCGGGAATGAACTTTATAGATAGTTATTATACAGGAGATGGTAGTCCTGCCGAGTTTCCAAGAATCGTCATGCAAAATGTATGAGGCTTTTACCAGGTGTTCGGTGTGCAGTGTCATATCTAGGTAAAAGGTCAGTCCCCAAGAGCCGTTATGTGTGCAATGTAAGGAGAGTATACGTGAAAGGTTACAATGTTACCTGAGCCTATATTGGGGAACCTATATGGAATATAACAGAAGGGCACCCTGAAGCAGACTGTACCTCCTTCTGTTTCGCAGAATTCAGTGGGGGGCGTGAGGCTCTGTGTGTTCTGCCTACCCCCTGGTGTTGGAGGGTGCCTTCCACACTTCAGTGATCGTCTTTTCTGCTGGGATAGAAGTCCATCTGTAGCACTACCATGACTTCTCAACTCAACCCAAAATAGGACACCACCCTTATGTTTGCTAAAACACCAGCAAAGAAGTCAGACCAGAATGGAAAATCATCTCTGACCCCATCTCCCCTGGATGAGACGGTGAGGGGATGCTTCCATGGGGATGACGCACCAACTCTTTAGGACCCTCAGGGAGTACTTTGCGGCACTCAAGCAAGACATAGCAACAGAGGTGAGGGACCTCAGTAGAGATCTTGGTGACCCGGGTCAACGAGTTGACTCTTTGGAACAAACCTAAGACTCCCATGGAGAGGAATTAGACAGGCACTGCCAGGAACTCATTGAGCTACGATACAAGAACATGGAGCTTCATTATCGGCTAGAGAATCTTGAAAATAGGTCCCGAAGTTCTAATATTTGCATAAAAGGAGTTCCCTTGCAGGCGGTACCTGGAAACTTGTTACCCACCTGCTGCGCCATGTGGCCCCAGAACTTGTAGACCAAGACATTATCTTTGACCGAACCCATACAGCGGGTCGCCCAGCTCGCTTCCCTGAGCAAACGCAAGACATTCTCACGTTCCAACACTACTATAGACAAAAGGAGCTCATCATCTCTGCGGTGCGTGAGAAGAATAATATTGACTTTGAGGGCATAAAAATATGGCTTTATCAATACCTTAACCCAATAACACTGCAACGCGGTAGGACCCTTCGGCCTTTGACAGATTTCCTACATGGGAAAGGAATTAGATACAATTGGGGGCATCCCTAATGGCTCCAATTTGTCTGGAACAATGAGACACAGAGTATCCGAACCTTAGTGGAAGCCTGATCACTGCTAGACATGGCAGCTCTTCTAGAGGAAACCCCGCTCTATCACCTTCACGGGGTCCGCCTCTGCAGAACTGTGCTATTCTGCATGCTCAAAGATTAAAAAAGTTTATAAGCCCTTTGAAACTAAGAGCCGCAGAGAAAGGGAAGCGCTGTTCCACCATCTGCTATGTTGCAACACTGCCTAGGATCCAGATACCGAACACTGATGGCCTAACAGATCGGAGGCTGTTTTGATGCTAGCTAACCGGCAAAAGATGGTCCTCCCTCCTTAGAGGCTCTGATTTCACTTAGTTGGCAAATTACTTAGCCTAGGGATTGACTCCCCCCCCCCCCTCACTTCTGCTGCTTCTTGGCGGCAGAGCTACTTGGTAACATCGCATTGGAGAATGAAGAGACTTGCTGTCGAAGATATGGACGATCAAACTTTGGTTATTTGTGTTCCCAGGTGGGAAAGTTATTTGTTGACTTGTTCTTTGTTCTACCTCCCCTTCTCCCACCGGACAACCTATACATTCTCACTCACACTACAGACGCCACATAACATCAGTGCATGCAGGGTATCTCTTTGGATCTCCGGCCTTCACTGGATTCCACATACTCACTTACCTATGATTAACATACTTAGTCTTAATGTCAGGGATCTTAATGCACCAGTGAAGCATCGTGCATGCCTTTTTTTACTTCAGGGATAATCAGTGCAACTTCTGCTTCACACAGCAAACTAATCTGCTCAAAGCCGATTGGAAGCGTTTACGCTACCAGGGGTTTGACTGCTAATACTTCTCGTTGGGTCAAGGAAAGAAGGCAGCGGTGGCAATCCTTCCAGCAACTCATTTTCCAGGACGGGTGGCACAAACACACACTGAGTTGCCTGGAAGGCTCCTATCGCTGCACATCCATCTGACAGGTCATATGCTTATGTTGTCGAATCTCTATGCCCCCAATAACTGCCAGGAAGCTTTCCTTTAAGATGCAATAGGCTAAGTCCTAACTACCCTAGGCACAGACATCATTATTGGGGGTGACTTTAACATAGATCCATCCAGTGGCTCGTGCAAACTGGTGCTTTTACCTATGCCTGTAAACAATGGCTGGCAGATGTGTGGCACAAAAACACCAGACTGTGAAGTACTAAACCTTTTTTTTCTGCAGCACACCAGACAGATGCCCGAATTGATTTCTTCCTCACTTTCCCATGCATCACTAGTGCAATCACGGCAGTGGATCTTGGGTATCTGCCCTTTCAGGCCATTACCCTGTCATCCTCAGATATGCACCTCCCAACTCCACACCACCTTCCTGTGCTTGGCATCTTAATGCTAAGCTCCTCACCTATGGAAAAACCTTTACTGAAATCACAGCCACTATTAACTAATTCCCGGCTACTAATAACACACAAGTCATGCCTATATCACTACTGTGGGACACATTGAAAGCCATAGTACTGGGTCAATTTATGGCTAAAGCGGCAAGTCTCAACAAAGATATGCTTGATATTCAAGCCCACCTGGAGACTAAAGTCAGGGAATTAGAGGAATCGCATAAGAGCATTGGCTTGCTTGGGATACTGTGTCAACTTACAGCAGCTCGCAAGAATCTGAAGGCCCTAGCTATGGATAGGGCAGAATATACCCTGTTGTGCATGACGCAGAAATACTATGTAGGAGGGAACAAAGCGGGACACTTACTGCTTCAGTTCTCAAGCTGCACAACATAAGGTGGATGATCAGGTGGGTTTTGATAACG
This sequence comes from Triturus cristatus, assembly GCF_964204655.1. Taxonomy (NCBI): domain Eukaryota; kingdom Metazoa; phylum Chordata; class Amphibia; order Caudata; family Salamandridae; genus Triturus; species Triturus cristatus. The sequence continues at coordinate 1,040,917,729 of NC_140585.1, forward strand.
CTCCAAAACATCAGGAGGAGCTGATTGTCCAGGAATTTGAGCATTTCTGTGCCACTGTCTATTCAGCTGAGGATCTTGATGCTGAGAACATTGACGCCTATCTGGAGTCGATCCCTCTAGCCTGCATCACTCAGAAAGACATCTCCACTGTAGATAGAGACATATCCCCCAATGAAGTCCGCATGGCTATACAACGTCTGCAATCTGGAAAGGCCCCTGGGCACAATGGGTATAGCGCAGACTTCTATAAAACATTTGGACCATTGTTAGCCCCATACCGGCGAGATTATACAACAGCTTTAGCACTACTGGTACCCTGACAGACACAATGCAACTTGCCACGATCACAGTAATTCCCAAACCTTGTAAGGACCCTAAGCACTGCTCCTCCTACTGCCCTATTTCATTATTAAATGCGAACGCTAAGATCTTTAAGGGCATTCTGGCAAATAGACTGACTTCCTACATGCAAGGCCTGCTGGACCCCGACCAGACTGGGTTTATACCTAAGAGGGGCTGCAGTGATAACCCAAAACTTATTTGTCATCTCTTAGAAAAGACGCAGAGCTCCCGTACACTGGCCCTTCTCTCTATTGATGCAGAGAAGGCCTTTGATCGGATACACTGGCCATATCTTTGCTCAGTGTTGACGCGGTAAGGCCTTGGTCCACAGTTCCGTTGACAGATCCAGTGTATTTATACCTCCCCTAGGGTAACGGTGAGAGTTAATGGGATCTGACCTCTGGCAAGGTGTCTGGGAGATGAAAGGATGCCGTGGTGGTTCCGCGTCTGAAGAAACCGCTGCTGGACCCCACCAAGATGGAAAACTTACAGCCGGTGTTGTTACTGCCACTATTCTGTAAGATTACGGAGAAATCTGCTAACAAGCTGCTGCCAAGCTTCATAGATAGTCACAATCTATTACACAGGACCCAATTTGGATTCCACTGCTCATATAGCACAGAGTCAGCCTTACTACTAGCGAAAAGTCGATCCGCCAGATCCTGGATGCTGGCGAATTGGCGGCACTGTTGCTGTTGGATCCCAGTGCAGCGTTCAACAGTGTGTCCCACAATATATTGTTAGAAAGACTCTGGAAGTGAGGGGTAGGACATAGATTGATTCTTTTCTGCAGGGTTGCACATTTCAGGTGTTACAGAAGCCCCACAAGTCGATGGTGCTCCCACGGAAACAAGGGGTGACGCATGTATATGTGCGACCATTGACGGATGTAATTGAGAGCTATGGGTTTATGATCATGTCACATGCAGATGACACACAGCTCATCATTACGCTGCCAAAACATTCTAAGCAGATGGCCACTTTCCTATGCTTCTGCTTGGCAGAGGTGGCTCAATAGATGGACACAAATAGTCTAAATCTCAATGCTGGAAAGATAGAGGTCCTGACCTTAGGCAACCACTCAAACATCTGGTTCATTGCATAGTGGCCAAAGAAGCTGGGTCAGATTCCTGACTTCAAACCCAAGGTCAAGAATCTCTGATTTGGGTGGATGAAAAACTGTTGTTTAACAACCAAATCACTGCAGTGGAAGGGAAATGTTTCGGAATCCTTAAAATTTGAGTAAAATTCTGTGCTTCCTGCTGGATGTAGAAAGAAGGACAGTAGTTCATGTCTTGATAGTGTCAAGACTGGACTACTGTAATATCTTATATTTTGGAGTGTCACAGGGCAGGGTGAATAAACCACAAAGAGTTCAGAATGCTGCAGCCCGGCTTACATTGAATTTGCCATAAATGCGTCTATGGAGGCAGCACTCAAGCAGCTCCATTGGCTCTTCATGAGACAGACGTCCTCATTCAAAGCCTTGTGTTACTGTTACAAGGCCTTTGTAAATAAAGGGACCCACTCTAAAGGCGTATAATATCTAGGAGCAAGAGGGGAAACTAAATAACCAATTAAAGAATAACTCCCCTTAGACCTATATTGCTTTACCTAAGAATATATCTATGCATGGGTTAATAACTACATGTAATCAGTACATAATTTACACACATGAATACACAAATACATAGTCTTTTTCTTTTTTTTATAAAATATATATTTTTATTTTATTTATTGATTTCCAATTAATGTTATTATATAACTGTTATAAATCAGTCTCCATTTTTTTATAAAACAGTACAAATCATTTCATATTGTGGAAACAACATTCATTCAAAAAACACCGTTTTTTACACAGAATCTTTTTTTTCTAAACAAATATATCTAATATATACAAATAGCAACACCCTACTCATGAAAACAATCAATTCTCAGACACATTCATAACTCTGACTCACTCTCAATCACACAAAACACATATACTCAATGGGTTCAAGGAGCATATAGATGTAAAGACATCTCCAATGTTTGGTTTAGACAACAACCTAAATAGGTCTGGGCACACGTGGTCTACGCGCGTTTCGGTGGAATAACACTACCATGGACCACCTTCATCAGGTCCTCGCCCAACTAGGGTATAGTGTCACCAAAGTTATACAAGGTATTTGAGATTGGGTAAAATACTCGTAATCCAAGTCGATCCTAATAGGACGATTTGAGAACATTAATTCTTTTTCGTCTATGGCAATTACGAATTCTATTAACAAGGAATGATCAATTTCATTTTTATGAAGTTAGTTCAAGAGAGGGACAATTTCTGTGCACCAATAAATATTTATCTATACTGTAGATCAAAAATTCACGCTCTCAAGTGCTAAGCCATTTATTGGACTGTATAGATGGCAGATAATTATATAGATTTTTTGTGGACCCTCCGGGCCAAAGCCTCCATGTTCCATAACATCCCATAAATGAAAGTAGTCAACTGTTACAAGGCCTTGAATAAAAAAGGTCCTCAATATTTGCAACTGTATTTAGGACCTTATGTTTCACTGAGGAACTTGAGATCAGCAGGGGAGATGCTAGCAACGGTCCCAGATTTAAGAAGGTACGCATGGGTGGGAGCTCATTTGGCTATCTGGTGCCTAAACTGTAGAATGCTCTGCCTTTAGCAGTTTGCTAGGTCTTATTCAGGAAAAAACTCACAACCTGGTTCTTTAGCTCAGGATGCAGGGGGTTTTGATACAGGGGGATGTCAGTACCCAGCCCTGGGACATCTCAAATGAGTTAGCTATGCCCTTAAGAAAGCACATTATTATCATTATTTTGTCCAAGCCCTTTCAAATCTCCAGGGTCACTCAACAGGGCTGCCCCCTGTCTTCCTTACTATTTGTCTTATACATGTAACCCTTTTATGAACTGATAAGTAATAACCCAAACATCACAGCTATAGCCATGGGAGGTAGGAAACACAAAGCAGTGCTATACACCAATGATATATTAGTAGTTTTATCGAACCCATATGACTCCCTGTCCGCAGTGATCAGAGAACTAGCAGCCTTTGGTGGGGCCTCTGGCTTCAAAACTAATCTCCGTAAATCCTCGAATCTGAACCTCACCAATTCAAAGGCTGATCAAGCTCAGCTTGAAAGTGGATTCCTGTTCACTTTAGTCTCACTCAGGTCAGGGTACCTGGGTCTGCGGATACACCCCACATCTGGACATACTGTAGAGCACAACTATGTGTTGCTCCTAACGGCCGCCTGCTCAGATCTATTTAAGTGGAAGGCGTACGGCCTCTCATGGCTGGTACAGTTAACAGCCATCAAGATGACACTTTTACCAAAAATTCCCTGGTTTATTTTTGTTTCAATTTGTTTATTAGATTTTAACTGTTTAGATACAGAGAAGCATAGGTTTATACATGAAATATATGCTGAAATTAATGCGGCTGTAGATTATACAGTAGCGGTGATTTCAACTATAATAGCCTCTTATCATTTGTATTGTCCTGGAAGTATATGCATAATAGGGCTCTCCACATAGTCGAGGTGTTTTAAATATGACATTAGTGTCACTAGGAGCCTTGGTTTTCTGACCCCAGAGTTGGGTTGTATATCTGCTAGCCAATGTCGATACTAAATTGCTGGCCTGTATCCCTGATTAATAACCGGGGGGCTAAACTGGGGTATGGATACAGGGTCAGCTGGGAGGGGGATGGGGGGTGGAGACTGAGGGGGAAGGGGGAAGGGAGCAGGTCTTTTGTCCAAGTTCACCTGGTGATCTAGCTTGCTACTGCCGTGCCTGCGGAAGGGGAAAGGGGAGGATGACTATCTCCCTAACGCCAATCTGGAGTTGAACTCATACGCAACCAAAAATTCTCTGTTATGCAAGCATTGCCAATCAAACCTCTCCGCCCCCCAACAGATGCTTGATAGGCTGCTATGTTTTATTTGGGAATTCATATGGGACGGTAAGAAGGTGCGGACGGCAAAGACACAGGCATACTTGCCTCATTCAGATGGAGGACCTGGTGTCCCCCATCTAGTGGGCTATTATCAGGCGGCGCAACTGCATTATATGGTGGAGTGGTCTCGGCCTAGCACTAAAGAGCACTGGTGTTTTATATATTAAGCAGTGCCCAGCATCTATATTTAGAAGGTACCATGGCTTCCGAAACCACACGGCCCAGCAGGGGTCTGTATTTCACCGGTACTCCGAGCCACCTTGGGAGTTCAGGATTGGGTGCAACTCCAACGGGGCTATCCACTTCCATTTATCCCCAGACACCTGTTATAGGGAATCCAGACTTCTTCCCGCACTTAATGGCTCAGCGTTTACCTCATGGCAGGAGGCAATTCAGTTTCCTATGCTTTCTGATCCTTATGGAAACCAGTTGCAGTTGCTATGTGTGATGAATGTAAATGTTTAGCGATGTATTGGACTCAAACTGACACACTGCTATAGTACACATAGGTTGTACTCATTGTTTATTTTGTCTTGCACAGGGCACATTGTCAGCACTATATATCCCAGACAGAATAGGACTACGTCTACCTCATCTAGTGGATAGCGCTAGCTGCTTCACCAAGGATGTTTTCTTCTTGTTTTCTTTATCCCTTTTTTCCACTGAGTGGTGTCTGTTGGTTGAGTCATGCATCATTCACTCCCAGCTGATGTTACCTGGGGGAGTAGGGTTGCTGAGCATCTGACATCGCCCCTGTTGGTTATCTGTCTCAGGATAGTGGATTAGCTCTGACGGCCTGACAGTGGGCTTCACAGTGGGATTTAAATGTTATTCTCTCCGGGGTAGGCACCCAATGCAGGGTCTTCAGACCTGGCTTAGCCGATTGAGTTCTAGGAATGTCAAGCAGCGTAGCTGCACAATTCTGAACTACTTGAAGTTTCCTAGTTGTGATTTTGGGTGCTCCCAGATATATGGAGTTACCGTAGTCCAGGTGGGAAAGAACTAGGGCCTGGGCCATAGTTCTCCTGGACCCCGTGGGATGGAGGAGGAGAATTTTCCATAGCATTCTAAGAATATCATAAGAGACTCCAGTCACTTCCACTACTTACTGGTCAAATTTAAGAGATTTGTCCAGCCAAACACCTATGCTTTTGATCTTGGACTTAGGGGTCGGAGTAGGTCCAAGACAGATTGGCCATGCATGTTTGAAATCACTGTTATTCTTGTTGCCCAGGAGCATTATTTTGTTTTTTTCTCCATTAAGCTTGAGACATGAGTGTTGCATCCAAGTTGCCACCTTCTCCAAACAGGATTCCAGATCAGATGGATAGTTCTGAGGATGGTTAAGGGATACTACCAACTGAGTGTCATCCGCATATGTGAGAACTAGGAAACCATAAGGCAGGCTAATATCAGCAAGCGGTGTCAAATGCACGTTATATAGAGTGGGGCTCAGAGAGAAGCCCAGGGGTACTCCACAGCTGAGAGATAGACACCTTGAGGTTGTTTCTCCCGCATAAACCTGGAATGTTCTTCCATGTAGGTAGGATCGTAGCTAGGTAATGGCTCCACATGACACCCCGACATTCCTAAGTCTGTTAAGAAGAATATCAGAATTAACCGTATCAAATGCAGAGCTAAGGTCAAGGAGGATAATGGCTACTGCTCCTCCTTGGTCAATTATTATGGAAATTATTTTCGATTCTTCAACTACGGCAAGGAGTGCAGTTTCTGTTCCATGTTGAGGACGAAAACCAGTCTGAGTATAATGCAGAAGACTATGGGTTTCCAAGAAGTCAGAAAGAATTGAATTGACATATTTGTCCAAGACCTTACAAACCAAAGGCAGCAGAGAAATCGGACAATAGTTACCTAAGGCATCAGAATTTAAGCCTGGCTTTTTCAATAAGGCTTTCACCACAGCATATTTCCACAGGGGTGGGACTTGACCAGAGGTGATCGAGAGGTTTATCGCATCCAATATGACAGGAAGCACAACATCTTTAACTTTGCGCAGGAGGTGAGGGGGGCTGGGTCGAGGGCAGAACCCAACTTAGTTTGACCAAAAATTCTAGATAAAGTATCCAGATCCAGGATTGGAAATTCCTCCAATGTGTGCTTAATATAGTCTGAGGGCCTTTTCAAGACTGAAGGATCGCTGGGACAATGAGAGTCAGGGAACATGTTATATATATCTTGAAATTTTCCAAGGGAATATTCTGCAAGTTCGTTGCAGCGGTCAGCGGATACAACAGTAGATGAATTAGAGGAAGGGGGCTCTAAGAGATTCTTCGCAATGCAGAAGATTTTCCTGGGCATGTTGAATGCTGGGTTAATTTTTTCTTCATAGTAAAGCGCCTGAGCTTTTGCAATTCCAGATTAGTAAAGTTTTATGGACTCTATATATATCCGTTTACTAAACTCATTGTAGTCCTTCTTCTATTTTCTCTCCCTCGGCTTGAAGATCTGTTTAAGTGGCTGGAACTTAGGTGAGTACCATGGAGAGATATTTTTTCTCACCCTGGAGTGGTTGGTTTTAACAGGAATAACTCTGTCAAGGGATAACTCTATTCAATAAGTGAGCTTTTCAGAAGCTACAGAAGTACTGGGGTCTAAGTTAGGCTTTGAATCATGAAGCAGCACAGTCCAGGATTCAACAGAGAGCTTAGACCAAGGGCGGGCTTTCCTGACAATAGATTCCTTAGCAGTAGGTGGGGTAGGAGAGTTTTAAAAAATGGGGATCAGAAAATGAACTGACCAGGGCAAAGAGATAGGTGCGCCAACTGACAGCTCATTGTTCTTGCTAAAGACAGGGTCCAGAGTATGGCCTTTATTATGTGTGGGTGTTTTGAATGTGGCTCCTCACCAATAAGCCACACCCAATCCCTGCACTCCCACTTGGGAGGCAAATATACCACTGCACCTTTAAATAATATACACTTTTGAGCATGTCTTACCACCCCTGGCACAGCAAGACTTCAACACAAAACAAACAGCACCTTTTGAAAAGGGGTTTTATTAAACAAAATGCAAAGACTCTATCACTTTTAGAATAAGGCTTGGGGTTTATTACATAATACTCTCTAAACAAAGCCTATCTCAGATACCAAATACATAAGATTCATATATATGTAGCAAACTTATAATCTAAAGGCATGAATCAATAACTGAGCAACCTATAATACTGATTAATAAACAAGCAATAACTGATATAAGATAAGACACACTGGACGTCCTGCAAGAGATCAGAAAGCTATACATATATATAGAGCAGAGGAGTACTCTGGATGTGCACCTCCCACACCACAAAGAAAACACCTCAAATGATCAAAGCCACTGGCCACACATCACAATGGCAATAACCACACAACTAAATACATCACCTGGTGCATACACTGCCCACTTCTGACCGGGGGAATGACAGCCGGGGTTCAGAGCTCAGCAAGCCAGGGTTCAATCCGAGATAGACACGTCTGCCCTCGCTCGGAATCCAAACTCCCAGTTTCTCAGCCTGCAACCCTCAGCTTTAAACACACTAGAAGATTCGTGAAAGACCTCCTCCCACACCCAGAGGAATTTTACCAGAACTGGCCAAGTTCCAAGCAAGCATCTCCATGGCAGTAATGAGCTCTCAAGTCTCTTCCTCCATTCGCACTTCTTCCAGCCTCTGTCTTGACGTAGCTCTCACAAGGCCTTCCACAGTACACTAAACAAAAACAATCGCTCAGGAAAACACCAAGACCTTGAATGTGAATAACCCAAACATCTTGCAAGCACTGCTGTGCACGCATCAGCAAGGCAAAATCCGACATGAGGCCCTGCCAAAGGCAATAGTCAGCACCTATAATTCTCATCCACACAACTTACAAGCACCACTGTGCACACAGAACAGTTTGAAGCAAGGTAAAGTCAGAAGGCAGGATGACCTGACGGCAAGATTACAGGATGGAAGAGAAGCAAGTATATGCAGGACCATCCTACATTAAGGCTAGGGTAAAATAACACACTAAAGTCAGTTAAAATGGTGGCGGTCGGAGGTCATCATAGGGTGCCAGACTACAAGAGTGGCTCTTTCACTACATTCCACCCCATGACCTTCGACTATCACCATTCACATATATCAAAAACTGAACCTCTTAACTAAAGACACCACCACTAGTGAAAGCACAAAAACTGCATTCCTTAATTGGAAACACAACTATAAGTGAAAAACCTCATTTCATAACCGAAAGTCACAAATATAAAAATGCATGTGATAAGCATTACTGGAAAGCAAGTTATACCTGAAAACATAACCATGATTGAAGAACTGCATTTCAGAACTGAAGAAACACAACTAAAACTGAAAGAACTGCATTTCAGAACACAAATGTGAGTAAAGAACTACATTTCCTAAATACATGTTGAGACAGCAACTTATGTACTGAACTGAAAGCACAGAAATAGATCATGCATATCTGGATACATGTTTGATGGATACACAAAATAAACTAATCAAGCATTTGAACGCTCCTAATGTCTCTAATGGTTTAACTGGAACTTCTACTGCTAAGGCAGCCAAACTAATATGAATTGCCCGCTGAAAAATAAAAGCAACATCAACATGTTTTTCTCTGTTCAGTCTCTAGCACAGAAAATATCTGCTCAAATTGCAGCACAACGTCTCAGTTGTACACCTTCTTTTGTGTTCAAACCAACAGTTCATCTGTGTGAAAGACACACAGCCCTTGCATGTTGTTTCATCACATGTTAATAAAACAACTCCAATTGCACCACATTCTGCTGCTCACTATTCACTTGAAAACGAAGCAGCTTGTCTGTGTGAAAGACGCACAGCCTTCTCGCTTGTCGCGTCATCTCCATCTCCAACACATCAGTACTGTTTGCTCGGCAAAGGAGGACCCCATCCGGTCTGTTCAGCAAAGGAAGACCCCATCCGGTCCGGTCAGCCACGGACGTCAGCCTCCACTGTCCGGTGATCACTCTAAGCTTGGGGGGGGGAAGGGGAGGGAAGGGAAGGGGAAGGGGAAGGAGGGGGAAGGGGGTATCCCACTCATACGGGGACTGGGCACCACGCACACCAAGGCGCTGCAGTACGATGATCTGAAAAAAGAAACAAGCATCACTTTTCTTGCAAAAAACATTTTTCAAAAGCATTCCCATCTGCATAGCTCTCCGCTGGCTCTGGGGAATTGTCTGAGAATTCTACCCACGCTTTAATCTCTGAATCCTTGATATGAGAGTGAAACTCTTTTTCCCTGCACAGTAAGAAGGGCTGGGGCAGTCTACTTCCTGACTATTTTTTCACTCACTGCTGAATACGTGCTCCCTTTATCAATTGGCAGCAGCCCAAGGCACTGCATCTGCTCTGGTAATTTTCCTTACCCCAACACGCCCTTCACCATCGGTGGGGCTGGTCTCGCTTGTGCATTCTGACACATAAGAATAACAAATCTGAGGAAATCTAGGGGGATATACATCCCTTCATTGTCTGCCCACCTGTTTGTATGGTCTTTATCTCCTAGGTGCTCAAAATTAATCATGCACACCAAATTTGAATCCTGTATCACCACCTCTGTTAGCCTTTTCATCTGTAAGGAAATTAAATGCTTGGTCATGTACAATAACTGACACTCTGGGGAATCCTATATATCAATTTCCACCACTGGACTTTTCATTAGGACCTGAAAAATCACATTCTATATTTTCCTTTCCCTGTTCATTACAAAACCTATTAAGAACACACTGCACATTCCTGAATTGACTACATTTCAGTTTCTAAAATAACATCCCTCCCTGTAAAGCAAAATGTATTATTCACTCACATGTGTAATTTATACCTACGAACAGCGATCGTTAAATCTAAAATAAAAAAAAACTGGTCTATTCATTGTCCTCACGTTTTCTAAACTCACATTTTTTCATATCTGCTTGAGTACATGTTTAATTCTCTCTTCAAAAAAAAGACTAACTTGTTTTCTAATTGCTTTAAAAATACATCTCTTCATCTAATGTTCAAATCTGTTACAAGGATTGCAAAAGGACACCTTTTAACTCCTATTCTCTGTACCTTTTTCCTACTTCATTGTTCTATTTTTTTCAAACTATCAGAAGCTGCCCTCTGTGTGTCTCTCAATCCCCCTTTAGCACTGCACCTCCTCTGTAAGGCTTTCGCGGAACCTTCTGGTGTCAGGATCCGACCATGGCCGCGCCTCCCAAAATAACCCGACGAACTACAATACCCATGAGCCCCTGAGGCTCACAGGATATAGGGAGTGCGGGCGCACCGGAAGTTGCGCGTAATTTTGAAACCAGGACTGAACACTTCCTCGGCGAGTTGCGGAGAAGTGAGGAATCAGAGCGCCGTTGGGGTTGCGGACGGAGTCGGAGCTCCGAAGGAAGACGCGAGCGGACACGGAGAGGGCAGTACGTGAGTACGTGTGGCACCGGTGGCGTGTCCGTCGAGTACTGAAGAGTTGCCGCGCAACTCCGAAAAGTAATAGGCATCAACCGGCAGGTGAGCAAACCGCGGTTGGGGGCCCCGTTGCCTATAGTGGTCAGAACGAGAGCGGTTACACATCGAGGAAGGATTGTGCACCGTCTCTGTTCTCTGAGTAGCAAGGGCAAGTAACCTTACGGAATCGTTATTAGGGATACCGTTTTCGAGACTTTTGGGAGGAATTCATTCGTGACTTTAGGGAGACAGCCTGGGAGAGCTTTCACATCTCCAGTGGATTTTGTGTTTATATTTCTTTTGGGAGCGGGACTGTTCTTTTCCACAGCGTGTCAAGGACGCCGGACCCCCTCGAACCAGCTGCTTATGAAAGGGAATGCTAGGGTAAACATGGTAGCGCTGAGCGTGACGATAACGTGAAGCGTGTGACTTCCGTTAGTCTTCTGTTGTTTTACTAGGTTCAAGGAGAGCCTTAGGTGGGCCAGCTGTGTTCAGAGGTTGTGGCTTTTTGGTTGATACAGGTATAGTTGAATACTAGTGAGACCTTATTGAGAGTAGCCATTCTTGCTGTGTATTGTCATTTTCTGTTTTGTCTTTTCAGATCCTTTTATCCACTGCTGTCCCTTCCCTTCCTTTCCCCCGCCTGATCTTTCGCACACCCAGTTCCCCTTCGTGGTTGGGTGTGGGTCATATCTGGAGGTGGACCATTTTCTGCTGCGACCAAATCCTGCGAAGCTGGGCTTGACAGAATTACGCGCCCACGAATTATAGCTTTGCCCGGTTCGGTTGCGGTAGACCATGGCCACCCTAGATGAGGTTCTTCAGGCGCTGTTGGCTGTTCAGCATGAGTTGGCCGCTTCTAAAGCAGAAGCCGCTGCCCTCAGAGATAGAATAGAGCGGTTGTCACGGAATCCATTTGACGTCGCCTCGGCGGCTTCGCAGATTCAAGTCACTATGCCTCCACCCATCCCCCTGGCAACCCCTGAGAGGTATGCGGGGTATCCCTTGAAGGTGCAAGTCTTTTTGACTCAAATCCTGCTTCATTTTTCCTGTAAACCCGCATCCTTTCCGACTAACCACTCCCGGGTGGCATTCGCCATTTCCTATCTGGTAGGAGATGCCGCTAATTGGGCTGTCCCTCTTGTCAGAAACGATGACGATGTATTAACTGATTGGGATGCTTTCAGATCAGAGTTTGAAAAAGTGTTTGACAGACGAGCTACCACGCTTAGCGCAGATAAGGAACTCCTCGGACTAAAACAAGGGAGAGGGGATTTGATTACTTATCTAACCACATTTCAACGGCTGGTAGCAGAAACTGCCTGGCCGGAAGAAAAACGTATGTCCTTATATTATCAAGGACTACGTGATGAAATGAAGGACGTGCTGGCGCAAATAGACCCTCAGCCTAGTACCTGTACCGACATGATTAACTTGACCTTGCGCTTAGATGGGAGGATGATGGACAGGGGAGAAAGGAAAAGATGGGATAGGGGAGCGTACAGAGGGGAGAGACCGCAACGCAAGGTGGCGTTAAGCCCTGACGCCCCTTCTGAACCTATGGAAATAGGAGTAGTAAAGAGTCCGTTAACCAGAGAAGAGAGAGAGAGCCGAAGGGTACAAGGCTTATGTATGTACTGTGGCAAAAAAGGACATTATGTCCGGGAGTGTCCCACAAAACCGAAACCCAACGAAGTTTGGACTAGACCAAAGAAAGTAGCCGTGTCCACGTTGGCCCCGATAGGTGCTGCAGAGACGAAGATAACGGGAGAACAAGATAAGGAATCTGGCTGGCTTCTGCCATCCCTGGCAAAAACCGATGCCCATGATACGGAAACACATATCGTGCTCCCCAGTACACTCACTCAGGGAGATTCCTGTTCTCCGATTAAGGCTATGGTGGATTCGGGAGCCACCGGGAACTTTATTGACAGCGGGCTGGTAACGAAACTGGGGTTGCTTAGGGTACCGAGGAGGACCGCGGAGGAAGTCTTCGCGGTGGACGGCAAACCGTTAAAATCGGGGCTAATTGTAGAGCAAACCGATGAGCTGCTCATGAGTGTGGGAGTAGGGGAGGAGAAACACCAAGAAATGATCTCACTTAATATAATTGATGCCCCCCAATATGAGGTGATTCTGAGCATGCCATGGTTAAGACACCACAACCCTACGATAGATTGGAGCAAAAAGACGGTGCTCTTCGTTTCCGACCATTGCCGGGACCACCTCGTTTCCAATACCTGCAGCTCCCAGAGCGAGTCTTTGACCCATTCCCACTCAGTAGCCACTGCCGCTGAAAAGGACGTTTCATTACCGGCAGAGTACTCACAGTATCAGGATGTTTTTAGTGAGAAGGAAGCCGAGCAATTGCCCCCCCACAGGGACTACGATTGTCGGGTAGACCTGGTAGAGGGGGCCACCATCCCAGCGTGTAGGGTGTATGCCCTTTCGGTGCCCGAAACTAGACACCTAAGAGAATATTTAGATCACTACCTAGCTATAGGGTTTATAAGACCATCACGTTCCCCTGCGGCTTCTCCCCTGTTCTTTATGCCGAAGGCAAACGGGGAATTAAGAGCGTGTGTGGACTACCGCGTTCTCAATAAAAACACCATTCACAATAGATACCCGTTACCACTCATCCCGGTCCTGCTGGACCAAGTTAAAGGAGCCAAAATATACACACGTTTAGATTTACGTGGTGCATACCATTTGGTGCGCGTGAGGGCCGGGGATGAGTGGAAAACGGCATTTAAAACCCGATATGGGTTATTCGAATATACTGTAATGCCGTTCGGATTGTGTAACGCCCCGGCGGCATTCCAGTACTTTCTAAACGACGTCCTGAAAGACTATGTGGATGTTTGTGTCGTAGTGTATATTGACGACATCCTTATTTACTCGGACACCACGGAAGAGAACGTTCGACATGTACTTCAAGTACTACATACCCTACGATTACATTCACTTTACTGCAAGTTGAGTAAGTGCGAATTCGGAGTAACGCAGGTAGAGTTTCTGGGAGTAATACTTAGTCCAGCGGGGTTGTGCATGGCTGAGAGAAAGGTGGCGGCAGTCCAAGAATGGCCTATTCCCATGAACGTACGTGAGGTTCAAAGTTTCCTGGGCTTTGCGAATTACTACCGCAGATTTATTCAACATTTTTCCCAGGTAGCCGTACCTATCACGAGACTGCTCAAAAAAGGAGTGCCATTCCAATGGACCGACGAAGCGAATGCAGCATTTGAATACCTAAAAACCGCATTCACGACGGCTCCCATACTAGCGCACCCAAACCCAGAGCACCCTTTTGTGGTTGAAGCGGATGCCTCAGATGAGGCAGTAGGAGCCATTTTATCACAAAGGGATAAAGACACCGGGCAGCTACACCCCGTGGCATATATGTCCAGAAAACTCAACCCTGCGGAAAGAAACTATACCGTGGCCGAAAAGGAGCTTTTGGCAATTAAGAAAGCCTTTCAAGACTGGAGGCATTATCTATGGGGAGCCAAACATCCTGTCACAGTATATTCAGACCACAGAAACCTCCAATATATGAAATCCGCGAGACACCTTTCCCAAAGACAAATGAGGTGGATGTTGTTCTTCGCAGAGTACGAGTTTGTGGTGACCTATCGTCCAGGGGTGGACAATAAAAAGGCGGACTCCTTGTCCAGAAAGCATACCACCGATCAGGCCCCTCGGGAAGACAAGATGGAACCCATAATCCATCCCTCAAAAGTACTGTGTGTAGTAAGAGTTGAGAATTTCTTATCGGACATAAGAAAACAACAGCCACACAGGAATTGGGACACTTGGGCGCAAGACAAGGAAGAGCGGTCAGTAAAAGAAGGGCTACCTTTCTATAAAGACAAGTTATTCCTGCCGTCTAAGGGACTACAGAAAAAGGCGTTCGAGTGGTGTCATATTTCCCCACTAGCAGGACATCCTGGAATAAGAAAAACCTTGCAATTAGTACAACGCCATTTCTGGTGGGAAGCTCTCCCGAACGACATCAAGTCCTGGGTAGCGCAATGCGAAGTATGTGCAAGAGCAAAGACCAACACAAGGGGAAGACTAGGAATGCTTCTACCGCTACCCACTCCCGGTCGCCCATGGCAATACATTAGTATGGATTTCGTCACCGGATTACCCAAAGAGAAGGGAAACTCAGCCATCATGGTGGTGGTGGATGGACTCACGAAAATGGGGCATTTTATCCCTTGCGTTAACCTCCCAACAGCCAGCGCCACGGCACAACTCCTCTTAACCCACGTGGTCCGGCTGCACGGCCTACCGGAAGTCATTATTTCGGACAGAGGCCCGCAATTTGTAGCGAGGTTTTGGAAAGTATGGTGTAAAGCATTACACATCGAATCTTCTCTGTCAACCAGCTTCCACCCGCAGACGGATGGACAAACGGAGCGGTTGATCCAAACCCTGAAGAAGTACCTTCGATGTTACGCCAACGAGGCTCAGGATTCATGGACCGACATGCTTTGGATGGCGGAATTGGCCTATAACAATACATGGCATAGCTCCACTGGCCTCTCACCGTTCCATGCCACGTTTGGATTCGAAGCGAAGGTTATGCCCATCTCCATCCCCGAAGAAGTAAGAAACCAACCCACGGTTCTGTCACAAGTCAGGAAACTTCTTTCGATACATCGCCAAGTAAAACGACAGTTGCAACAAGCTAAAGTGACTTACAAAAGATGGGAAGATCGACACCGACGGGAGGGACCACAATACCAAATCGGAGATCGAGTCTGGTTGTCAACAAAGAATATACGATTTAAGATGCGAAGCATCTTTCATCCGCGTTACATAGGACCCTATCAGGTGCTCCGTCAGATCAATCCAGTAACATATAAATTAAAGTTGCCCAGTTCTCTTCGCATCCATCCGGTGTTCCATTGTAGTCTTCTAAAGCCAGCACGTGGAGCCCGCCAACGAGCACCACCCCCGGTGTTGCAAGATGAAGGCCTAGAATACGAAGTCAGAAGCATCAAAGATTCCAAGCTGAGGAGAGGAGAACTGTGGTATCTCATCTCCTGGAAAGGTTATCCAACAGAAGATGACTCCTGGGAACCATGGAGGAATGTACATGCACCCAGAGCCATACGTTCCTTTCACCGCAGATTCCCTCTGAAACCTGGGCCTGGAAGGCGCTAGGGGAGGGGGACCAACTGTCAGGATCCGACCATGGCCGCGCCTCCCAAAATAACCCGACGAACTACAATACCCATGAGCCCCTGAGGCTCACAGGATATAGGGAGTGCGGGCGCACCGGAAGTTGCGCGTAATTTTGAAACCAGGACTGAACACTTCCTCGGCGAGTTGCGGAGGAGTGAGGAATCAGAGCGCCGTTGGGGTTGCGGACGGAGTCGGAGCTCCGAAGGAAGACGCGAGCGGACACGGAGAGGGCAGTACGTGAGTACGTGTGGCACCGGTGGCGTGTCCGTCGAGTACTGAAGAGTTGCCGCGCAACTCCGAAAAGTAATAGGCATCAACCGGCAGGTGAGCAAACCGCGGTTGGGGGCCCCGTTGCCTATAGTGGTCAGAACGAGAGCGGTTACACATCGAGGAAGGATTGTGCACCGTCTCTGTTCTCTGAGTAGCAAGGGCAAGTAACCTTACGGAATCGTTATTAGGGATACCGTTTTAGAGACTTTTGGGGGGAATTCATTCGTGACTTTAGGGAGACAGCCTGGGAGAGCTTTCACATCTCCAGTGGATTTTGTGTTTATATTTCTTTTGGGAGCGGGACTGTTCTTTTCCACAGCGTGTCAAGGACGCCGGACCCCCTCGAACCAGCTGCTTATGAAAGGGAATGCTAGGGTAAACATGGTAGCGCTGAGCGTGACGATAACGTGAAGCGTGTGACTTCCGTTAGTCTTCTGTTGTTTTACTAGGTTCAAGGAGAGCCTTAGGTGGGCCAGCTGTGTTCAGAGGTTGTGGCTTTTTGGTTGATACAGGTATAGTTGAATACTAGTGAGACCTTATTGAGAGTAGCCATTCTTGCTGTGTATTGTCATTTTCTGTTTTGTCTTTTCAGATCCTTTTATCCACTGCTGTCCCTTCCCTTCCTTTCCCCCGCCTGATCTTTCGCACACCCAGTTCCCCTTCGTGGTTGGGTGTGGGTCATATCTGGAGGTGGACCATTTTCTGCTGCGACCAAATCCTGCGAAGCTGGGCTTGACATCTGGGCCCCTTGCCAAAAATAACAAGCAGAGCCTTCTTCCTCTGCTGCCTCTAACCCCCACCTTATCTCCTTCAAGGCCGAAGTGCATGCACTCCTGCCAACTTTCGTCTGCTCCTATCTGCTCTGCGACTCTCCTCATAGGGGGGAGGAAACCTGCGCCTTTGCAAGCCTCCCAAACATCGATCTCAAAGACGCAAGCACTTCACCATCACTGACTGGGTATTTCATTTCTCATCCTGCACCAGATTTTTACATGCCATCCACTCCCAGGACGAATTTCATGTCTGAGAGGAAAAACAGCCTCATATTTTTTTTTCTCAACCCTTTCACCTCTTGTCAGAACGAAACAGAATTCACAAGCTAAACATTTTATTCAACACTAATACACTATTGTCTCCCTTTCTTCTGTTCTTATCTCAAAGCTATAAACTGCCCACTATCAGACCATGAGTCTGTATTTCACTTGTCCTAGTTCACATTTAAATGCGTGTCAGTGCAGCACAAATTCACACTGGCCTGAACAGTCACAGAACTGCCTTTGATTTAAACGCACATTTCTTTTTCCTAACATTTCTCTCACGTTGAATCACTTCCTATATTAAAATAATGTACATTCTAGTACTTCTAATCAAACCATATTTTTACATTTGTTACATTTTACAAATTAAGAACAACCAGGACAACAAGAAACTCATTCCAGGCATTTTCAGAAAAGGACCAAATTCATTAGTTTGCCTTGGAAAACAATTGCAAATGCTCCTTTTATTTTATCATGTTCTCAAAGAAACCAAACCATTTCAAGCGCTTTTTCCAAAGACGTCAAACAAAGAACACCCCACATTTCAGGGTTGCAGTCAATTCCAACCTTTAAACGCACTGTTCTCCTAGTAACCCTTCCTCTGGTTTTCCTATACTTATTTTGCATGATACAAACCATATCCTTTTTCTACCACAGTCTGGTTGGTTTCCCACTTATATTTGCAATAATTTATTCTGAAAGGTTAACTTTGAAGAGGTATTTTTGGCTCCATAAACCGTGTCTCTCATGTCTCAAATTCACACTGCAGCTGAACATATTTTGTATGCATTCCTTAATAAACACTTGAAAGGGATCCAGCCCTTTCTGCTTAACCCAGCCAATTATGTATACGCACTTTTTACAATACACACTTAAACACACACTCCAATTCTCACTCAGACCAGCACATTTAGCTCACTCTCGGGTTAGCACACCATATGGGCTAACTCCCATCCAAATATATACATACATCAATTGGTATCTGAGAGTCCACTTTTAATTTCTAGAAAACATGTTTCTTCCCCTTTTAAATCAACGTTCACATCCTGCAACCGACTACGCCAAAATGTTTTGAATGTGGCTCCTCACCAATAAGCCACACCCAATCCCTGCACTCCCACTTGGGAGGCAAATATACCACTGCACCTTTGAATAATATACACTTTTGAGCATGTCTTACCACCCCTGGCACAGCAAGACTTCAACACAAAACAAACAGCACCTTTTGAAAAGGGGTTTTATTTAACAAAATGCAAAGACTCTATCACTTTTAGAATAAGGCTTGGGGTTTATTACATAATACTCTCTAAACAAAGGCTATCTCAGATACCAAATACATAAGATTCAAATATATGTAGCAAACTTATAATCTAAAGGCATGAATCAATAACTGAGCAACCTATAATACTGATTAATAAACAAGCAATAACTGATATAAGATAAGATACACTGGACGTCCTGCAAGAGATCAGAAAGCTATACATATATATAGAACAGAGCAGTACTCTGGATGTGCACCTCCCACACCACAAAGAAAACACCTCAAATGATCAAAGCCACTGGCCACACATCACAATGGCAATAACCACACAACTAAATACATCAACTGGTGCATACACTGCCCACTTCTGACCAGGGGAATCACAGCCGGGGTTCAGAGCTCAGCAAGCCAGGGTTCAATCCGAGATAGACACGTCTGCCCTCGCTCGGAATCCAAACTCCCAGTTTCTCAGCCTGCAACCCTCAGCTTTAAACACACTAGAAGATTTGTGAAAGACCTCCTCCCACCGCCAGAGGAATTTTACCAGAACTGGCCAAGTTCCAAGCAAGCATCTCCATGGCAGTAAGGAGCTCTCAATTCTCTTCCTCCATTCGCACTTCTTCCAGCCTCTGTCTTGACATAGCTCTCACAAGGCCTTCCACAGTACACTAAACAAAAACAATCGCTCAGGAAAACACCAAGACCTTGAATGTGAATAACCCAAACAACTTGCAAGCACTGCTGTGCACGCATCAGCAAGGCAAAGTCCGACATGAGGCCCTGCCAAAGGCAATAGTCAGCACCTATAATTCTCATCCACACAACTTACAAGCACCACTGTGCACACAGAAAAGTTTGAAGCAAGGTAAAGTCAGAAGGCAGGATGACCTGACAGCAAGATTACAGGATGGAAGAGAAGCAAGTATATGCAGGACCATCCTACATTAAGGCTAGGGTAAAATAACACACTAAAGTCAGTTAAAATGGTGGCGGTCGGAGGTCATCATAGGGTGCCAGACTAAAAGAGTGACTCTTTCACTACAGTGGTGCCTTTGACCTTTTGTATTAATTGAATCGCCGATAAGTCCTGTATAAGATCCAATGCATCTATTTTATTTAGATCATCAAAACGTAAATTCAAATCTCCTAAAAGGGTAATGGCTGTGGATAAACTAGCTAATGACGCTGCCATTTCAGGGAGGGATTTAAGAAATTGCTCACCCACCCCGGACATCGATATATTAGGATTCCTGAGAAGGTGAGCGTCGCAGAGAACAAAATGGCGAAAAATCCGGGACAGCGGGAGACCAGCACAGGTTTACGGCGGGTGACGCTCTGATATCAAAGTCTGCCAGAGGAGCGCACTCCTCCCGAGCCCCGACCAGCTACTTACGCTCAGCCATAGTGTCTTTTACGTTCTGGTGTCCGTAAGTACGTCGACACCAGTCCACACACCTTAGCGCGTGTGTTGGCACTCTCTTTTCACTTTTCACGTGGCACTTCACATTTTGCCACTCACCACATTCACCGGTCCTGAGGAAAGCCCCTCCCATATACCACCGCGGGCTGAAACATGTAGACCCATCACATAAGACAACTACCAGATAACTAACTTCTGTTTTTAGTTGCACCACTAAGGATTTTTTAATCATATCCTGAGCCGCCAGTAATAAAATTAGAAAGGCAAGGATTCTCAGAGATATTTTTAACCCACATCACATCACACTCTTGCACCACACCAGCTCCGCGGTAATCAGGCATCGTAGCACAACCGGGGGGCATTCGGCCACCCGATTGGGACCCCAATGATGAAGCATGACACCAACCAGGTTGGTGTGTGAGGGGTCTTTTAACTAACCCAGTGGGTCCCCAAACACTGCCTAACAGTGACTGTACTTGGGTTCGTCCTTTATTGTTGATTCATATATTATACAGGGGATACGGACGCAACCCCTTTCTCTTTCCCTTGCTCTAAAGTTTCACAATCGAGCACAAAATGAAGGAAAACAATTTAAGGCATATACTAAAGTAGCTCTGAATGTACATACCTCAGGAAGGTAAGAAACCATAGTCTTCAAAGAGGCTCATCCAAGCCTGTTCAAGGGAATGGGAGAGCAAAATAATTCCCCAAACCTTTGGCACCATCTCTCTAACATGCCACTATGCCACTTCACTCTACATGACTCTACTCTGACTCTCTATGCCCCTCAATTTTACGCCACTTCACAACACTCTACTCTAACACTCACCACTCCACACAACTCTCCTCTGCACCACTATATTTTAGCCATGCGAGTGCAGGCACTGGTTTTGTGGGGCTTTTCACTAAAGGTTTCCCATAAAAGCATGTCTGATGGGGTCTTTGATTTAGCATCTGTGCTTCCTTGTAATTTATTGATCTTTATTGATCTTGCATGCCACAATTCCTCAGGATGACTTCATGAAAAAATTATTAATTTCTGAACAATGCATTACTCAATGTTTTCTTTTTATAGGATGTTGTTGTTGTAATTATTATCATGTCGCTTATTAGTTATGTACAGTGAACTGAGTCACCTCTAGCTGTATTATGAGTTGAGGTTGTGGGTGATGTTTATAATGGACTTGGTCTGAGACCTCTGGAGTTGAGACTCTGAGAAGTGCAAGTTTATCACAGTAGCTGTCAGTGTCATAGAGGTTTTCTGAATACATGCTCATCCAATTCTTGGACTCTCTCAGAGCACACAATTCAGTAGACACGTCTGTCAAATGTAATTGTGATTGTAACCAGGTGAAAGTTAAAGAAAACTCTGGGCTTACAGGAGAGTGTGTGTGAAGTGAAGTAGGACTGAGGAAGTGCATTCACTGAAGATAGAAAAGAGGGTGCTGGAGTGAAAAAAGATGAGGTTTGAGGTATGCAGATGGAGGATGTTAGAAAGATGTGGGTACAAAAGGGGCAAAGTGTCTAACCGGTTAAGACACTGCAGAGAAAAGTGGTGTGCAGGGAAGAACAGGAGTGACTGATGACTAAACCATAGTAATGTTTCATTCATTCTAATATTTTCAGAATTGAAGCATTTTCATTTCTAATTATTCACTTCAGAATAACCTGAGGATGGCAGTAGCAAGAATACATGCACAGATTGACCGTCTCTGTGAGGAAAAACAGACACACCTGTCACATTAGTTTTGAAAGAGTTTCTATCTACATCAAGGGAAATGATATGTTTTATGTTGAAAATAAGGCAACAATGTAAATTTTGGGGCAAAGTTTTCTTGGAAACTTTAATTGAACTGTGTAATAACCCTCTGTCATCTAACCAAAGGCACTCACAATTCTTTAGTTTGCTAAACAATCTTATTATATTTAATATTATTTGCCAGCTATAACCGACACGACCTGGGAAATACAGTTGAGGATGGCTGTCGATGATGCAGAGTATAAGCTTCCAGACATTTTCCTCAGGTGGTGGGGGGCCAACCCATAAAATTATTTTGCTGGGAGAGCTGGGCCTAAAAAAGTATGAAGACTACTTATCTAGAGAGCTTGAGCTTCACTTGCAATTCAGTATTGGTACAGTACAATGATGATATACTGGTTGCTTCTAAAACAAAAGAGGTCTGTAAGCAAGATACAGTTGCACTGTTGAATCATTTAGCTGATAATGGTCATGAAGTTTCTCCAACACAAATGCAGTGTTGTAAATAAGGAAGTGATTTATCCTGGACACCACATTGAAAAAGGAGTGAGAAAAGTCTCTCAAGAATGCGTTTCTGCAATCTGAATATGAGCCCACCAACCACACAAAGAGAGGTCCGAATGCTTCTTGGAATTGTTGGCTACAGTCGTCAGTGCATTCCTAACTTTTTTCTGATTGCCAAACCTTTGGTAAGGTTAACATGTAGTGATGTTCAGAATCTGGTACTGTTTGATAACAAATGCAGTGATACATTTAATTGTTGAGAGAGAGTTTGTGTTGTGCGCCCGCACTCAAGATGCCAGATTACAGTTTACCTTTTTTTCTCTTTGTCGTGAAAAAGGTGGATGTGCACTTTCAATTCTCACACAGAAACATGGTGGTCTCAAGTAGCATATTTGTCAGCTGTGTTGGATCCAGTAGCTGTAAGTCTAGCAGACATCGGTTAAAGCTGTTTGAGTTGCCACTGAACAAAGTGAGGGAATTGTGATGCGGAGATTGCTCTAGTCAAGTATGTTGCCCATAGGGCTGGAAAGAATTTAGTTACACCTGGCAACAAATATGCTGATCACATGGCAAAATATAGCACATTGCAAAGTGAGACAGTTGTTCAAGAAAATGAAAATGATGAAAACTCAAGAATAAATTCAGTGCAAAATGCATATGAAATTGTAACTTGTTTCTTTATGAGCGTTATTCAACCTTCATTGAGTGAATTGTGGGATCTTCAGGAAGATGCTCCAGATTTTTTTAAAACAAATTTTATTAAACATTTTCATATGTCATATTACATTTTGGCATTATGGCAACAACACTTAGCGCATTCTGATTTATGTCTCTCTCATATAACAACTAACAACTAACAACTCATCTGCTAGTCAGCTTTTTAAGGTGACAGTTTATTTTCCCCCCAACAAATGCTGTAGCTGGTTGATAATCTCATTGTTCATTACTGCCCAAATCGATGAGAGGCATAGTCCACATCTTGCTGTTACCTTGCCTGTACAAAACAATCAACTCCATCCCCGCTACCACTAGGCGTGCCATGGCAGAAGTTGGTGCCCTCCTACAGGGTGCGATATTCTAATCAGGAAGATGCTCCAGATAATAAGAAAAAAGAATGAGAGCGATTAGGATATAAGAAAAATTATTAAGATTGGTACGTGAATGCTGAAAACAAATATTTTTGCCAGACTCTATGTTGTACCCCGTGTGTAGATGCTTGCACTGAAACTCATACATAGGTATAAAAAGCTGGATAAGGATATAAGTACTGGGAAAACACAAAATTCAGGAGTGTTGCTGAGGACATTTGTTCTAGATGGCTGTAATGCCAACTAAACAATCAAGGTAAAAGTACCAGAGTTATAATAAACCATATTAGTAATTCAGATGGTAGATTTACAAGACTTCAAGGAGAATTTATTGAGATTCCCCATTATAACGGTGAAAAAGATTCGGGGTAATTGCCTGCTTGTTCTCTAACTGGGTGGAAGCATATCCCAGTAGGCGATCAGATAGCCTTATAGTTGCCAAATTGTTGTTGAGAGAGTTAATACTGGGTTTTGTCAGTTCAACATATACTGAAGCAGATACTGGAACTCATTTTATGAATAAGATTGAGCGAATATTTCATTGTAGTTATCTTCCTCACTCTTCAGCATATGTGGAGAGAACTGATAGAACTATAAATAAACTGGCAAAGATCTGTTTTTTAACTGGACTCAAGTTGCCTGATGCCCGCCCTCTCGCTTTGATGAACATGAGAAGTACTTCAAATAGAGCGACTGCGTTATCTCCTCATGATATCGTAATTGGCAGGGCTATGAGAATTGAACATGTTCTATCAGCTGCATTCGTTTTCATAACAGATAACATAGTTTTAGATAACTACAAAGGTTTGTCTGATGTGGTGAAATCTGTCTCTTCAAGTGAATATGGCAACAGAAGACACAAAGGATATCCAGTGTCACTACCTCAATCCGGGGGACTGGATAGTAATCCAGAGACACGTCAGGAAGAGCTGCCTGGAGGACTGTTGGAAAGGGGCCTACCACATAATTCTGACAATGAACACTGCAATAAAGTGTGCTGGTGTGCCACAGTGGATCCACACTGCTCACACAAAGAGAGTGAAAGCAGCTGAATCAGTCAATGAATCCTTGGGTGCAGAGTAAAATATAAAATATACAGAGTCAATTGCCGAATCAAACACAAAATCAAGTTTCATGTCAAACTTGTACTGATAACTTTTTTAGTAGCATTGCTTAACTAAATAAATGTACTTCTTGTTGTCAAATATGTTGCCACTCAAAATACCAATAAAGAAATACTCTAAAAAAAAAAAGTTTCATGTCAAACTCCAGGTCGCAGCGTGGTTCCAGAGGGCATTGAAAATGTTGACACTGATAAAGAACCTGAGAGAAATGAAGTGGCAAAATTTCAGGATAGTGAAAGTGATAAAGAGCCTGAAAATACTGAAGTCCAGTTTCAAAACAGAGATTGGAGTGAAGAGCTATTCCAGTGCAAAAATCAAAAGCATTAGCGGCAGCAAGGAGAAGTAGTCGCTGATGCTTTCAACGAGAAGTTTCAGTTGAAGATCAAAGTTACAAAAACTCCAGAAGAAGAGAAAGATTTTCAGTGAACAGAGCAGACAAAGATAAAGTTGATCCAAGTTCAAATGCAAGTTCAAGGTTGTGTATATGTGAAGGTAAAGAGACTGTGTAAAAGACTGCTGCTAACGAAACAAAAGCTGAAGAAGATATTCAGAGAAAGACAACCTGCAAGAGAAAACACTGTGAACCGGTTGAAAAACTTGAGAGACAAGTAGAGCCTGAAACTGGTGGTAGTGAATCTCCTGCGGCCAAAAGATCAACAAGAAGAAAAGTGCCAAATAAAAAGTATGTTTCACCTGAATAGGTATAACTAGCCACAGTATCTCAAGAAGAAGTTTCAGAACTATCTACAGTATGAATACAAATACAGGGCTGAATCTGAGAGTGAGATAAAAACAGAAGAAGAAGAACCATCTTGAATGAGGAAAAGAAACTGTCGAAATGAACTGAGATAGGTAACAAAAAGACGTAAAGAAACCCTAAGCAAGTTAGGACCACTTCCAATGCTTAAGCACTGGCATTCGGCTCTGGTACATTATATTACACTATCGGATGGCTACAGCGCGTTGATGCCTGTCTGCAGTCACCCAGCAGTCATATGGGGGTCTTTTTGACTCGATCTAGTGAGGAGATGGTGAGTGATGTATGTGAGGAAGCTTTGTCGGGCCAATAGGCAGATTCTTAATGTATGTAGATAAATGTTAGACCCTCTTCAGCGTGCGCCTTCTCCTTTGGGTTAAGCGGTCCTTCTGGCCCTGGATGTATATGACTGTGTCAAATGTTTCACTGAGCTGAACGAGGGGAAATGTCTCCAATCTACATGGGAGTGAGAGGCAATCAACGTGTGGGAAATGTTGGAAAAGGTCTGTACTGTCTGTAGTGCTGAGCTACTGTCTTGCTTTTTTGTGACAATATATCTTTGGTGTTCATTCATCTATACTGTATGTAACTATTTGGTCTGTACCATGCTTGCAAATTACGTATCATTAGACTATGTATGGTTGACTTAAAATTAAAATTAAATTAAAACAAAATACATTAAAAAAACCTTAAGCAAGTTCAGAAATTATTAAACAGTGACTGTTTAACTTTGGGAGAACTTTTCTTGAATATTAACTTTAGGACTGCAAGAAGAAGATTAACTTTTGATTTTGTTATGATAACAGCTGTAAAAAAAATAAAAAGGAAAGAAGAAAAATATTATTTTTTTAAGACAATTTTCCATTATAGAATATTTCTCTGTTTCATTTAGAAGATGGCCTACAGCAAATGCTGTAAAATTGTAGGGATAATGATTATATTGATGATACAATTAGTTTTAGTTGGAATATTGGTGTGCTTACTATTTCCAGTGGCATGTGTTTCAAATACAAATAAATTAACAAGTAACTAAGCTAGAATAAGGCATTATAACTTAAAACATAAATAATTTAGTAGTATTTGCTTTCAAGGGAATAGCTATTCTAGAATGATAGATGAGTATATGGACATAACAAAGATCAAAAGCTATTATATCTGTACTATACTTCATATTTCTGTTCAAGATTTCATTTTTCATTCTCACTGCCTTGCAATATGTTTATAACTGTTCTTGATGAATATTTTGTGCCTTTTCCCAATCTGACTGATTTTAATGTTCCATTCAAATATCTTCCGATAAAGTTTGATATATCTAATATTAGGTATGGTAAGAATTTAAGAGTTGTTGCACAACCCAACCATGAAACTAAAATTACTAATGGGTATGTAGTCCTAATAAAGATGAAAAGGGATTTAATAATGAATATAACGAGGTATTAAAATTGTGAGGATTCTGGAAGAAGAAAGGATTGTAGATGAAGAATTAAAGGAAGAGGAAAAGTTTTGATGATCAAATTCGTACCCTGAAATTGAGAATGCATTATGTGAATTATATTTGGTTCAAATTAGAGCTTGAGGTGGAAATAAGGTAGAAAATGTGGGACAAAGTGTGTGTGAAAGAAGTTGTGAAATTAATGGAGAATATTTGTTGGGTGGAGAGCCAATTTTTAGAGGAATTCATTAAGAATGTGGGGTGAATGCTTATTTTAATCTGCCAAGAAATTGGGTTGGAACATGCTACATGGATTTAGTGTTTCCTAGAATCTATCATGTGAGTGAGATTGATGAAACAGTAGGCTTAGGAAGAACTAAGAGAGATGTTCTTTCAGTAGTTTTGGATATATTATGGGCTATTATTCCTTCAGCGGGTGTTGCTATAAATGATGTGAAGATTAGATGTCTTTCAACTTTGGCAGACGGAATAACAGTAGATACATCTGGAACTTTTAGAAAAGTTAATTAAGAAATGCTTGCAATTAAAGTTATGGGTATTCAGAATAGATTCGCTTTAGATATCCCTTTAGCAAAGGAAAGAGTGTGCAAGATAATTAAAGCAAAAAGTTGTGGCACTTAAAACCAGATAATAGTAGAGTTATAGAGTCTTGCATCACTGACTTACTTAACATTTCTAACAAAATTAATTCATTTGAAGAACCTGAGTTATGAGAAAGTGTAGGTTCCTGGTTAGTAATCTAGGAAAGGGTTTTGAAAGGGTTAGTGAATGGTTGAGCAAAGTAGGAGGTAATACTCTTAGATTATCTTAACTCCTTTAATAATAATAATGGTATGTGCAATAATGATGTTTCTTTTGATAACATTTTAATAAGTGTATAATTAAATGAAGGTAGAAGTAACAGCAAAGAGAAGAAACAAACTGCTGGAAATGGAGCTGGATTGTATAGTAACAAGATTTATATGGAAGGGGAAGAAAGAGCGAGATCCCTAAAAACGTTATATCGCCCAATAATTAAAGGCAGATGGGCACTTCCGGATTGGGACCTTTATTATTGGGCTAGTAAGGCTAATCACATCCAAATGCTATGTGATTGTTACCCAGATAACTATCTTCATGCAACCTCAATTACAAAAGATCCCAGGATCAGTAGGAGCAAACTCAAAAGTGGAAGATTCTTCAAGAAAGTTAGAATAAAGACTAGGGCTGCCCTTGAAAAGATCTGGTACAATGCTTGGAGGTTTTTGAGAATCTCGCTATTCCATGCATATACACTGCTGTTGGACAACCCCGATCTACCTGAATGTTTTACTTTCCCCTATTTTGATACTTGGAGCCAGGTGGGAGTCAGGTGGCTAGGTTGATGAGTTTGGGGTCAAGTCATTTTCAGATCTACAGGCAGAGTTCGCTATACACCACAACAATTTTTTTAAATACCTACAGATTCAAACCTCTTTACTGAGCAGGATCATCAGCATCACAACTTCTCTAGCCTGGCCAGAATTTGCATGATTGATTTTTGGTAACCATTCATCTAGTATCTCTCATAGGTGTGAATATAGCACGTTACAACGCGTGCTTTTACTACGCAGTATGTAACAACGCGGTTGTTACAATCATGGCACTGTTACAACGCGATGCCATTACTACGCAAGTCATTACATCGACTTGCAGTAGATTGCGTCGTAACATTAGGAATGTATAATTTACTATTCCAACTCCAGCCTACGCAAATGTAGGGAAGGTGTTGGAATAGTAAATTATACTATTCCTTATGTTAGAGCGCCATCTACTGCAAGTCGATGTAATGACTTGCGTAGTAATGGCATCGCGTTGTAACAACGCGATCGTTGTAATGACCGCCTTGTAAAGGCATCGCGGTCTAATGACCGCGATGTAAAGGTTGTTTCCCATGGGTATAGATGTTTAATTCAGTACTCCTGAAGTTATTTGGGATTATGGGCGACAAGTAATCCACTCACCGAGAAGAGATGTTTATGGAGCAAGAGTTGTCTAGCATCCCTGCAAGTTTTTACAGGGTCATTACTTCTACTAGACTGAGAAGTCAGACTTACCGTACTTTGTTTGATTTTAATATCAGCCCTTCTAAACTCTGTAAGTGGTATAATAGACCCTTTACCTGCCCACGTTGCGCAGTGGCAGCGGTTAATAACGTTCACATGTTTGTCACATGCCCCAAACTTATACCATTCTGGTCTTCGATTTTGATGCAAATATCCATTATACAACCTATTGGATTTATAATTACTCCGAAATTCATGCTGCTAGACTTAGGGGTTACAGATTGGGTTTTTTATGCCTTGTCCATTGCTACGTTAATGATTGTGAGGAAATGGAAACCTGACTCTCCGCCCAAGTATGGGGATTGTTGGAAGGACATAATGGAGGCATATGAATTGGAACTCCAGATAGCTAAAGTTAGAGGATCCACAGTGAAATTTTAAGGTATCTGGGGAACTATGACAGATTATTTGCCATTCGATTCGATATTTTGATTTTTGTGATGAATATATTTTCCTGCAATGTATTTGTGACTGGTATAATTTATTGATTTATATATTGAATTTATATTGCCTTGATTTATCCAATATTTGGATTCCAGTCTTTGATATAATGTATTAAAAAAAGGGAGATGGAGCTAGACTATTCAAGAAAAATGTTTACCAACAGATGATTATAGCTGAGGAGAGCTCTGGAAAGCAACTGAAGGTGATGTAAATAAACTAATTGATTTTGAATTGATAAAATTTATTAATTTATATTTAGTGAGTATGGGATCATCAGAGGGGGGAGTTTATAGACATTTTTTTAATGCACAATTTTGAGTGACAAATATTATGGAGTAATAATGATTTTTATGATGAACTCTAGTTGCAAATGCTGAATGTGAGATGTCAGGCCCCTTTGACCTTCCCCATGCCTGCAGTATGCCACGCAATCTTTGCGGTGAGCCCCATCAATGTCTGGAACCCTTGCAAGGACTCCTGATCTGTTTTTCTGAACATCTACTTCCACCAGCCTCTGGAGGTTTTTTCCCAATTTGAGAGCACCTGCTTATCATCTATTGTTGTCAGGATTTACGACAAAAACAGTCAGCATAGTCTGTTGGAGAGCTGGAAATGGTGGGAGACAGGTCAGTGGACACTCACAAAGTCAGGAACATTAGACCTCTAACTGCATGAATTCACATACTCACTTTCTGGTGCTACGGGGATATTTGGATGTTGGAACAGTGGCAGATTCCTATTTAAGATCATTCAGGGCTCAGAGCCTTCACCTGGCATTGTATTTCTAGTTGCAATGCCTCTCTCTGTTTATGTACCAGTTCGCATTTGTATCTGTTCCTCATATTTGTTGTGATTTCCCTGTTCGGATCTCTAGGTCATTCCCTTTCTCTTTTTCTTAGTTACATATGCCTCGTTAGCTTTTGTTGGTATGTTTATTACTTGTTGTACTATATTTACCAGTGTAGATGTGGCAGCGTCCTGGGGCTTACGGCTGGATTTCTGCTCAGCTTGAGGCTTAACCCCTTCGATGCTGCGCAGATTCCGCCGCTGTGCTGACGGAATCTTGCGCGGGCGTGGTCATGACGGAATGGTTCCGTCATGAGCACAGCTCAACCGTGGGTCATGACGGAACCATTCCGTCATGAGCACCGAAGGGGTTAAGATGGTAACCACTGCTTGCCAAAACCAGCATACTTATACCATTATATGTATCATTTCTTTTCTCTGGCTGGTTGGATATTCTCACCTGTTCTCCAGCCAGAGATCGTAAACTATCTCCTTAACTGTGAGAGCCATCCCTTAATTGAGATAATTACATCACATCTGGGCGAGAGCTTCAGTCCAGTACTTCTCTCTTTTCCTTTACTGGTCTCTCCCCATATTCCTATCAACAGCAGCATATCTGTCTTCAATATTGGGAGTAGGTAGACAGGGGTTCTTCGGTTTGTGTGTTTCTGTCATGCAGCACCGAGGTCAAGACAGAAGCCTCAGTCCAGTCTAGACCCGGACATCTTCCTTAGCATGAACTTGGCACAAATGAGTTTGGAATATTATACCCCAGCACCCAGCAAACAGTGACACGTAAGCCATCCATACTGACAACATCCACTTCATTTCAACCTTCCTACTATCAAAGCTGATGATGCTATCTCAGATGGTATTTGAGTGCGCTCCTGCCCCGCTAGCCATGTAGACTTTGCTTACCTGATAAAGTACCCTTTGTTGATCTGTGCGATGTTAAGTTTGAATAAAATTACAAACACTGAACTTGGAATGTAATACATTTTATTTGCCCGTTGGATGGCTTGTCTGAGAGATATATTGACAGGATTATGGTTATAAGATGAGTTCACTGCATTAAGTCAGTGCTCCATCCATGGGCGTTTAGTTTGAGAATCGAATGAATTCCGGGGTTCCCAGTCCTGGTGCACTTTGATTAACACTGCAATAAGACTCCTGGAAGCAATGGTTTGTAAA
Source organism: Triturus cristatus (assembly GCF_964204655.1). Lineage (NCBI taxonomy): Eukaryota > Metazoa > Chordata > Amphibia > Caudata > Salamandridae > Triturus > Triturus cristatus. Next base: position 1,040,948,869 of record NC_140585.1, read on the forward strand.
CGCTGTACTTTAAACATGCATATACTGTCAGCTGGGCTTTAATTATGATGACATAAGTGAGAGACTCTCTAGTGTTGTGTGATTATGTGCAGCAGCACCCTTGTGATCCTATGCGGACTCTTTACAAAGTTACGTAATCAGTTGGGAGGTACTTGGGTGTGTCTGGGTGTGGTCAATAAAGTCTTTGATGCAATACGTTCAGCTAATTCTCAAAATAAAACAAGCATTTACAATGCAATGGTCTCGGCATTGGTAAAGTTAGAGCTATTGGCATTGCTCATGACATTATTTTTGTTTATGTTTTCGTTTTTAAAACATTTAACTCCTTCGCTGCTGCGGACATTCCGCTGCAGCGCTGGGGGGGGCAGGGGGGCAGCGCGGCGGGCCTGTGCTCATGACGGAGCCGCTCCGTCATGGGCCACAGTTGAGCTGTGCTCATGACGGAACGGTTCCGTCATGACTCCGCCCATTTGCGTTGTCGCCCCGCACAGGCGGGGAAACAGCGCCGCGCAGGCGGAGCGGCCGCCGACAGGATTGTCATGACGGAACCGTTCCGTCATGAGCACACGGCAACCGTGGCTCATGACGGAACGGTTCCGTCATGAGCAGGGAAGGGGTTAAAGAAACAGCATTGTCATGAGCAATGCCAATAGCTTGGAAATCCATGGCTATCCACCCCTCTTCTCCCCTGTTCTCCATTGGCTGGCCTCTTGAATGCTGGCCAGCCATTGGAGAAGAGGTGCCGTCACTCCGATCAGACCCCGTCCTGGACGCTGCGTTTCTCCGAGGCATTTCTGCTCTGCCTCGGAGAAAGGCAGTGGTGTGCCTTTTGCTCTGCCTTATCTAACCCCTCAGCGGTTGTCTCAGCCATTTGTTATACGTGTTCTACACTCATTTAGAAAATGTTCGAAATTAACACCGGAACACGCGCCCCCTCCAGGGAAAAGAGTGAAAGGGCGATGTTTTCCCGTTTGTCTGTTGCTCCACCATGGACTTTGGTTTTCTTGCTATATCAACTCTTCTTTCTATCAGTTTTAATCTTCTACAGTGATTTTTTGCGGACACAAACGGAAATATACAGCCCGACGCCAAAGCACCAAAACTCCCAATTGGTGATGCGCGCCTGATCACAGGTAAATGCGGGAGAGAACGGGGTTGTTGAGCAGGGCCGGGCTGGCTTGCCCGGGCATCGGGCGTTTCCTGAAGCAAAAGTGCTTCCCAGTTAACCTCCCCCATGACCCTCCAGCTGTTCCGACATAATTGCCAGGCCTACTTTGGGGTTCCAGTTCGGTCCTGTTGTTGAGTATCCGACCCACGGCTTTAAGTGGGATAAAAAAAAATGGGTGGGGGTGGGGGGCGGTGTTGCGCGGGGTCTATACGACTTGTATTTTGCTGTCTCTTTTGTCATTGCATCCAGGCATAATGATACAGCAAGTAACATGATACCTACAACAAGTACCGACTATTGGCTTTGTCAATCGTTGTTAGTTGCACAAGATAAATTAGCAGTAACTGTGGCTTGTATAGAATATTGAAAAAGCATCCACTTGAAGCCCTAGTGACACCACGACAATGTTACTGCTCCTGAGTTTCAAAAAGAGACAACAATATAATCATGCAGTGGCTGAACTGAAAGATTAAGAAATATATCCCAAATTATATATAACAGTCGGTAGACGCATGCCTCTACAGTGTTCTCTTATATTTTGAAACCAGAATTGTTCAAGTTCGTATCCTTTCAAAGTTCCCTTTTCAAACAATCATTATCAACGCCAAGTCTGGCCCTGGCACGGTAGTGCGTTTTTTGTTTAGTATTAATAAAATTTGACACTTCAGAGAGCAGTTTCAGCAGAGAGGACAAAGAAGGAATGGGCATGGAATCCAAATACAGAAACTGAAACTTCTCTATCAAGGGGAAACATCACTGCCAAAGTTCAGAGCTTGTGAAAAAGCGACCAGCGAAATCACTTGCTAGTTAATGTTGGGGGGGGGGGGGGGGCTAAGCAAAAATTTCGGGGGGGGGGGCTGAATCTTTAAACAGTAGGCAGAGTGGCGCTGATTTCGGGGGTGGGGGGGCTGAATCTAGGCAGAGTGGAGCTGCGGGGGTTCTTACAAGGGGTGAACCAACAGCGAGGCCTCATTAACATGCAAATGGTCTTTTTAAAGACCTGTGAAGTGCTCAGGCGCGGTTTATTGTGTAGTAGAGTATTGAATAACTCACTGAGCCATATGGCTTGATTTAAGCAGTTTTAAAGCATCCGAGGGGAAGGGGTGCTGGAAACGAGCTTCTTGAGCACAAAGGTCAGTCTGTGCTGCATTTGTTGGTAATTGTGTTCTGTTTCCATTGTTAAGTAGAGGGTTGCACAGGCATTTCCAGTTGTAGGGTGACCCTTACAGACAGCGAGCAGGAGATGTGGGGGAGGGGAATTCCATCAGGTCCGAGACTCTGCACTCCTGTTTCAGCGCCTAGTAGACCCGCTGGCACTGCGTGTGTTTATTTTCAAGCCACTACAATATAACTGTCCTTGGAGCTAATGTCTGCCTCCTAACAAGAGCATTAGCCTTTCAGTGCACACGTCCAACCACTGTCCAGACTCCGGCCCATGCTCACCTCACCGACCACCACCCACAGTGACTCATCTCTAAACAGCCTGAGACGTAAACAAACATATATCAGCAGACCTCTTCCTGTCACCCACTAGCCAGGGACAGTAGGGGTCCGGGCGCCTAGATTCCGAAAGCGCCACGGAACTTCCAAGCTGTAGTAAGCGCTATTCACATGCACATAACTTAGGAATGTAGGGAGGGGGGGGGGGCGGGGCAGACAAGGTAGAGCCAGACGAGAAGTGATAAGTGGAATATGTTGTGAGGTTTAATGCAATGCGTCAATTTACTCCATGTCAGGCTGTATATGGCAACAAAATGCTGCTTAAGTGGCTTCATACTGTATTGCAGGGTGTTGTGTTTGAATCCCAGAAACCTCTGGCGACCAGCGGCAACATGTGATCCTCGACGTTTATTTGTTTAATTCTAAATTTAGCTCCGGGTGACTATAGGGCTGATGCAGCGTTGAGGCTGTTTGTTGCTGGTGATAGCACGGGCATCCTTCTCAAGGCATCGAGATGTGATCAGACGTCATGGGAGAGAGGCGAGGAGGAGGGAGGGAGGCAGAGAGGCAGAGGCGGAGGGACTGGCGGAGAGAGGGCGCTGGGCATACCAATGCTGAGGGAGATCGGGTCCAGCGGAGACTGCAGAGGAAGAGGCTGAGGAGGGGGCGGCGGGGGAGACAGTGAAAGGGCGAGAGAAGAGGCAGAGCTGAAGCCTGCCGGTAAAAAAAACGCAAGAAAACACAAAATTCTGAACGGAAATTCATATCTTTACCGGACTTGTGAAAACTGTGCTGTACTATATCCTGAATCACACAGACGCCCTTTTTGAGCTAAGCTTGAACTGTTAGTCAATAGTTGCCATGAGAGTCTAGGAAACTGGATACATTCACTTTCTGTTGCAGCTGGGAGTCAAGTACCCACGTTAGCAGGGAGCATGCGCAGCTTACAGACTCAGCCGATTGTCCTTGCAACTTGGAATGTTAGAGTAGAGCAATTAAGTTCATATTTTAAAACTTTCTACCGAAAGAATGCCTGAAGTAGTAGCAATGCTCGCATGCCGAATGCCGTGAATGCTGGGCCAATGAATCAGCAATGCAAGGTTCGACAAATAAAAATAAAAGATTTCCGGTCTATGCATCTGATGCCCTTGTTAAGGGCTGACGCCCAGCATATAGGAGAAAGCGCCCCTGACACAGACCCTGTTAAGAACCACAGTGGGGCCCACGCAGCAACCCTTCCTGGTCTTGTCATCCCTTCTATCCCCCAGAGACCTTCTGCGGTCAATCTCAGCTGACCCCGGGCGTGACGAAGCCTCTCCTACTAAATGGACTGTGTAAAGTTAAAGCATATCAAACGGCCACATGCCAGAGTTTAAGAGACGAGCGTATATCAAGCAGAGCTCGGAGCTGCCAGGAGGCAGATCAAAAACAAACACGGCAATATGTTATAGCAAAAGAAAACAAGGCAGAGCAAAAGGCACACCACCGCCTTTCTCCAAGGCACAGCGAAAATGCCTCGGAGAAAGGCAGCCTCATTTTCGGATCTGGGGGCGTGTTTTGCTGTTGTCTCCTCCCTGAGACTTCTCGCAAAAAACACGCCCCCGATCCGAAAAAGACGGGGCTTCAACGGAGTGACTGGACCTCTTCTCCAGTGGCTGGCCAGCATTTACGAGGCCAGCCAATGGAGAACAGGAGCGAAGAGGGGCGGGTGCAAGCCCCTCTTCTCAATGACATTAAATCTCCGGACTTCCGGTCTGCCGACCGGATGGTCCCGAGACCTAAAAAGGCCTATGCAGGTAAGTGCAGATGCACTAGGGACCCAGTTTTCAAAGAAGAAAACAGAGTCAAGCAAAAAAAGAAAAGCAAGACTGACGCTCTGTTTGATACTGATCTATTGAGAGTCCTCACAAGTAAAGGACATATGGTGAACGCTCAACGTCCCAGAAAGTCCATTACAAGATATTCAGCCCATTTCAAACATCTACCTAGATATTTGCCGGCTTCAGGCCTCATTCATTAAACAAGTCCCCCTGAGCACCCAAGTCAAGCATCTGAGTATTCAGCTACGATGCCAAATGACAGTGCAACTCCTTCACCTTGTATAACTCGATCTGGAAGATTGGTATGAGCACCTCGACGACTGATTGAGGAACTCTCTAATGTATACCGGGCTGGACTGGCTGTAGTGGGCATTGGGCATTTCCCGGGGAGGCTGGAATAGTGGGGCCGGTTTTACAGCAGTGAGGGCCAGTTTTGTTACTGGGGGGACAGTTTTGCTGTGGAGTTGCTATATCTATTCCCAGTAACACCAGCAGCAGTGCTTGAGACTTGCTGGTCCAACAAAACTGCCAGGGCTGCTTTGAGTTTCCAGTCCGGCCCTGCACGTATATATGTTGTCAGTATTTTTTAATTAACAAAGGGGGAGATGTAGTGTCATGTGATCATGTGCAGCATGACACTTGTGGTCCTAGGCAGACTACTAACAAAGTTATCCAATCAGTTAGGGGGTATATGGGTGTGTCTGGATGTGGTCAATAAAGTCTATGATGAAGTATGCTCAGTTAACGGTTGCATGCTGAAGAATAAAGACGTGTGTTACTGATTTCCATGTGTGGCATAGTCATTTGCGAGCTCCAGAGCTGGGGTGGATACTACAGTCTGGGGAGGGCTTTGTCTAATATCTAAAACCCCTTTAAAAGAAGTGTGGCTTATGAAAGTAGAAATGTCATCTAATATTGGAGGATTAGGCTCCCGTGCTGCACAAAATGCATAATCAATGCCTTTGTTTATGAGGAGAATAATTCCAATTGGTAATCAGAATGATATTTAGCAGTTTGTATGGCAAACTTATCCTAGGTCATTAGCAGTAATCCATTTAACATAGTTGATGTAAAGCCCAAGTAGTTAAATGCAATAAAGTTATGAATATTCACTGTTCAGTTGCCACCTTGGGAATGAGGACCGCCCATCTGAAAACATGACATGCTAATGTAAAATAGCAAAGTAAATAATTTGTGTTGTGATTACCCACTTCAGTGACACTCATTTTACCAACTTGAGAAGGAAGAAAGCTGCGTTGGCCTCAACACAATTTGAGCCTCTGAACTTCAAGTTAACTACTAAGCTACATTAATGGTTATTTATTGTGGCCATGTATATCAGCAGTTAAAATAGCTCAGAGTGTTTGGACACCCAATGAAAATATGTTTTATTCTGCAAGTGCGAGATTATAGTAGTAAAAAGCTCAGGTAGTTAATGTCTCTGCTGCAGAGAACCAGAAGGCTGCTAGTTAGCTTGTCATAAAGATTCCGATAGGACCTGCAATTCAGAATTCCTATGCTGGTAAGGCAGCTCAGTTTGTGATACACAACGCAAAGGCCTGCATGCAATGTGAGTGGCACAAGTTCAAGACCCTGCAGAGCTAATTCAAGCTTTCATGCATTTAAGTGTGGTAAAATGGGTATACTAGAGATGGGTGCTAATCCGTGCTTGATTTGTAAAACAACAATTAGTGTCAGGGCCCTCGCCAGGAGGCCACCTCAGCTTCCACCAGCCATTGCCTCTGCCAGTGGTACCAAAGACACCACAAACACAATTACTAACCATCACAGACAATTTAGACTATTCCAAGCCCCCAAAGCTATAACAACAGCATGGGCCGCAGATATTAGTCATTTGTAATGTATATTTAATGAGTAAACAACTGTTGTTGGGGTCATCTCTAAATTGGATAGACAGCGCACCATGTGGCAGACTGTCATAAGTGCCAGTGTTGACAATTAAGAGCCAGTGCCACCACTGGAAACCACCGGCTCAAATTGAGCACTGACAGTGCAAAATTCCTAGGAGTCACCCTAAACAAAAGGCTCAACTTACATTCTCAAATCAGCACCATGGCCAGAAATGTGTGATATCAATTGCATCTTCTCCGGGGAATCTGCCACTACGTTCCAGAGCAATTTCTGAAATATTTTGCTCAAATACTGGTGCTCTCCAGAATTGACTATTGTAACTTTCTCTTGACTGGTCTCTCCAAGACCCATCTCACCCCCATCGAAATCAACTTTACATAACGGCAGCATGTTTGTCTACGGGCCAAAGGGAATGACTACATCTCACCTATGCTGGTCACTCGCCGCTGGCTTCCCTCTGAAGCCAGAGCTATATACAAGATTGCTTAAATCACCCATAAGGACCTAAAGTACATCCACTACCTGTTACCTGGTGGACACACTTAAGGTATCTGGAGGACCTAGACCATTGCGAAATGCTGAAGTACTGTTGCTAAAACCCCGACCTCTAAAAAGGAACGAATCATGGCACAATCCTTCTCAGGACACGTGACCAGAATATGAAACTCATTACCTCTGAACCTATGCACCAACGCCTCCCTGGCGTCGGCGATCGTCAAAATGGAACTGAAAGCCCTTCTCCTTCAAAGACAATTTAGCTAAAGACACCTTAGCTGGCCTCTCCAGTGGGAACATGGTCTCTCACTTCTATGGCATAGACCTTGCAATTTACTGCACCCCCTCCATTTCATTATACACTACCCGGAACATGGAACCAGTGGACAAGCTATTCACTGCTGCAACTCATACTACCCACTTCTCAAAGAATTTTAATTCTGTGCCTTTTGTAATGATTTGCTATATTGTAATGTTGGACTTTGTGTAAAGATCTACGCTTGTTCTAAACTGTTACTTCGTAAATCTGGACCTTATGTAATGATCTGTGTTTATTGCAAAGTACTGTAGCACCTTTGGGTAGTAGCCACATGAATATAAAACATAAATATTCCTTTACAAATAAAGCATGGTTTATTAATAGTTTAGGTTACTGTAAGGTACATGTAATGTAGTTCCAGCCTGTATTTATGGCTTTAAATGTATTTTTTCAACCTAAAAAAAATATCAGATTGTGATGATTTTCCTTTCTCTTTGTACCTGTCTTGGGAAGAACACCCTCAGACCGGTACAGTAAAATAATGGTCAGGTGGGACCGGTCCCCGTCCCCTGTGTTGTTGGTGACATTAAGTCATCTGGTAACTTCAACGAGGAGGGAAGTAAAAAAGATTTAAAATAACCATTTTGGCTAAAAACCTGACAAGTTTTCTTCACTAGGCGCGGCAGCTCACAACTTAACTACCTCTCCAGGCGCCTCAGGTGTCCGTCTCTTCCTCTAGTTGGGTCCTTTGCTTGACAGATACCGAGCTGCGCCAATGGGCGGCGGGGGCGTCTCTCTGCCACTGTTGTTGCTCCGCAATAACACCGAAGCAAAACGAAAGTATCCACTCGCAGCGAATGGTTTGCTGAGTTCCTGGACGTGTGACTTCCCTGCGGCTGAGGCCCCTGGAAGAAGTAGTAGGGAGCCGCGCTGAGGCTGAGCATTGCGCCTGCTGGTCCGCCATGGCGCTGTTGGAGCTGTTCACTACCTTTGATTTCCAGAGAGACGTGCTGCCCCTGCTCCTGAGCCCGGGGACCGACGGCCGCCAGCAGCCCTCAGGTAAACGGAAACTATCACGAAATTATGAAAGGCGGTAGTCTTAGTTGTAGCAGAGAGTAGGAGATTGTCAGTGTATACGTGACAATTGGATAGAGCTTACATGTAAAATAACTGCCCATTAGACTAAATTCCATGTGTGTAATATTTAGCAGGGACTGTATTTTAAGTCAGCCGCTCATGCATTCTGGGACTTGTAGTTTTTAATATCCCCCTAATAGTTGCTGAAGTCCACCGTGTATGACGCCCTCAGGCAATATGCCTTTTCGCAACTTGTAGTTTCGCTTTTTACGCAATAAATATGGACAACTTGTTAAGTAACGTTGGCTTTAAAAACCAGGACTGTCTGAAAGTATGTCGCGCGTGATACTGCTCACTTGACTTGCACGAATTTAAGACCACTTTAACGAGGAAATGTGAAACTACCTTTACCAGGCCGCAAAGTGGTATTGGGTGTACAACTAAGCCTGCAGAAGGTGCGACCCATCACAAGTGATGTTTTATTTTCCTCATAAATACTGTCTTGGGTATGTGAGAATGATGAGGAAAAATGGAACGAGGCCCAGCATGCAGTTTGCTGTTGGCTACAAATCCAGGACACATACGACATGCTGCTTTCTTCCTGATATGATACAAAGGGCTCTCAGTGTTTAGAGTGGCCACGCTCCAGTGAACACAGTTTACATTGTAAAACGCAGGAACCCGGCGCCCTTTAGGATTTCCTGGTTAAATTTGCTTTCCGCATCCATTCCGTGCGCGTGGGGTGTCATTTATCGAGATCTGAACGGTTCTGCTTGAACCTTTAAAGGCCAGTCCTGCGTCTATGGGGGGCCCCGCCTACAGTCTTTAGTGGTTTGAGGATTACATTCATGCTTTACTCGGGTTTCGTGTACATTTCGAAATTGCACCATACTTCCTTACGTGTGAGTTTCTACATTCAGGGTTTTTTGAAGGATAGAAATGTGTGAACTTACAGCGGCCACTCAGGGTAGAAGTGGTGAAAAGGCTAACTTTTAAACGTCATATGGGAGATGCATGGTGTGAGAACCATGACAGTGCCTGTAGCCCGTGGAGCACGTGCTGCCTGCTTCAAGACTGCAAATTAAAAGACCTCGGGGTGCTACATGCCACACGCTGCTGTGAGGATGACTTCGTCTCTGAGAATGCCGATTTTGGGCTACTAGTAACTGTCTACTTGTATCGTCTGCTGGTACATACAGCAGGTCTGGTGGGTGGACTTGGAAAAAAAAACATCTGGGGCACGGGTGCCATTTGAAAGATGCCCCTGCATGTTCCACAATGCTTTAAGTTCGCCCAGTAATCCTGCCAAGTCAAGAGGATAACACATTGTAATACACTGGCACCTTTAACTGTGCTTCCTTGCTTAATTCCCCATTGGGAACATCCTGTGCCTTTCAAGGCTTGCTATTTTTTATTTGAAAGGTTTTATACAGCGGGAACATGACCCATTAGGGTATCAGAGCACTGTACATAAAATGAATCAATTTAAACAGGAGAACAATGAAGAATAGCCCAGGTCATGGGAGGTACACAGCAGTATAAAATGCATTGTAGGACATTACAAAACAGTGCAGTAAACAGGAAGTACAGATTGGGTGATTTCAGCACTATTATTGCAAGTAACTATTCAGGAACAACCCTTCAACTTATTTTTTGAATGTGGCGATCGAGGGGTTATTTCTGATTTTGGGAGGAAGAGAGTTCCGTATTCTTGGAGCAAGACCAGAGAAGGATCGGTTGTAAGTTCTCTTTTTGTTGAATTTGAGGCTTCAGCAGTAGATTATTCGAACTTCTTAGGGCTCGGTTCAAACCAGATAGTTCAAGTTTTTGTGCCAGGTAGACTGGAGTGTTGTAGTGTAGCGCTTTGTGTGTTAGGCAGGCTATCTTGAAACAAATCTTTGCTTCGCGAGGGAGACATTTGAGTTGAATTGGGTCCAGCTGGATGTGATCAGGTTTTCTAGAACCTGTCATGAGTCTGGCAGCAGAGTTCAGGGTAGCTCCTAAAAGGGCCAGACTAGCTTTGGGAAGCCCAGTCAGCGTCACAAGTCCATAATCCAAGCTGGAGATAACGATGGACTGGACTGCTGACTGCATTTCATTGGGAGGCAGAAACAGTTTGATTTTCCTTAAAGTATTGAGTTGATGATTGGCTTCTCTAGTTGTTGCACTGATGTGGTCTTTCATGCTATATATTAACCATGAAAACATCAGTCATAATATTGGGTGCAAATATCCCCCTTAATTAACTGCAGGGGTGTGTAATTTAATAAAATATCTACTTGTCCATGGGGCAGGTTGCTTCATAAATCTACTTGTCCTGTAAGAAAATCCACTTGCCCCTTTGGTGCCATATAGCGCAGCGACAAATTATGGCAGCAATCTCAATATATAATAGCTCTGATATAGCCTCTCTGATTATGCCAGGGCTCATACCATAGTAGTGTTTGAATCCATGCAATCCCCTTATGATGATACGTTTCTGCAGATCTATAAAATGGGGCTGAAGGGGTTGGTAAGCAGTAGTTCCAGGGTTAGAATGCCCTTTTGAGTCGGTGCAAACCTACTAACTTGCATGTTTTAAGGGTTTTCAACAACTCTTCTCTAATCTTTTCCCATACTCAGAAATGTTGAAACTTTATTCCTGACAATGGCAGACGTAGACCTTCTTCCAAAGTTGGGGAAAAAAGTGGCTGGAGGGAAAGTGAACTTGCAAACACACAGATTTTTGCAAGGGCAAATCTACATTTGCCCATGCTAAAATGCAGTTCACAGTTTTTCTCTAGGAGTACTATTTCTTGTCCTACTTCTGTAAATTCTTGGGAAGTCACGAAAGCCGTATAACTGCACTTAATGCAAGGACATAAACCATGGGTGCACTTTTGAGACTTTCTGTAATAATTTGGTCCCTAATTTGGTCTGGCATTGACCGTGACCTTTTGTGTTAATTAAAATTCTGTCTCTCTCTGTATCGGCTGGCTTCACTGTGAGTGACAGTATTCTGCTATTTCACAAGGAGCATATCGGCACACAAAGTAGTTTTTTTCAGTGCCAGTAACTACTGAGGCAGTGTGTGCGTTTTGAGGCCCAAGAACAATTTTTGATTTTCCCAACATTTGTTATAATGGTGAGGGCCCGGCAGCTCCCACACCAATAAGGTTTCACAAAAACCATGCAAAAACAAGTCCGACATTGGCAAAATTAAAAAGCTGACCACCAATTTCAGACCTACTGGCTTTGCCAATGCTTGTTTATTTTTGTTTCCCATAACCTTATTGAAACTAGTTACATTGATTTTCCATTATGAATATTTTTGGCAAGTACTAGCATGCCTCAAAACATGTTACTAAATGATACTGCAAAGAAATGGTACCTGAAACTTCACAGTAGTTTAGCAAAATGTTTTTGTATCCTGCTTCAATTTTTTTTTATGCACATTAATTTTGAAAGCAAAGAATCATCAATCCTGCTTTCAAGCGTCTGCAAATATTTGCATCAAATTAGAGAGCATTCTGGGAGCATTATAGATAGCCTCATATTACTAAACTTTGAAAACGTGTGTACACATTTTTATACTGGAACCACTGTCGGTAGTGCAGTTGGAGCTTACAACATTTACTTAGAGCGCTCACCCTAATAATAAAGGCTTTCAATTAATGAACCATAAATACAAGTTTGAACAGCATTAACATATGGGCAAAAATATTACCTTGATTGCAGACAGTGCCCTTCCCTGATCCATAATGTGGTACTGCAAGCTGGCAGCCAAAGGATTTGTGCTGCAGGGGGTTAGGCCTACTTGTCCAAAGGACAAAATACACATGAAAACGTGTTGCCCTTGACCTCGAACAATATGTCCTGGGCGTCGGACTATAGGAATTCCACATCCCTGAATTAACTACTCATTACACTGTGCCTGGTAAAGCCAATGCCAATTTGCCAGGATGCCTTCAGTGGCTGGCCTTATCCCTCTCCATATCCCATGTGAGATGATTTCAGATTGGCCGAGTAGAGTCACCAAATTGACAGTATCTCACTTTCATCCCCACCCACCTTGCAGCACTTTGACAAGACAGCTTGATATGTTTGAGAGAATTCAAGGTAACAACAGTTGCTGCTGGAGGTCTTGATGTAGTGAAGTGCTTCATGGCGGCAGCGATCTGTGGCTCTGATCAGCACTTCTAGCTCAACTGCCTGATCACGTGAAAGCTTTTGCAGCCTAGTAGATGTCATCTATGCGGCCAGTGTCAATAATGTGTGGTTTGGGTACTACTGCTGGTAGTATATATGCTTGTCTGTGCAAATGATGTACATCCGGGTGACGAATGGTTGTAAAGGCCAGTGTGCCCAACAGCTTGAACCAGCTGTGATGATAAATAGCTGGATTTACCCCTCTCCATGTGTCTTTGAGCGATCTACTCTCTGTAATCCTGCTTTGTTAGCCTCTTACTAAGATCAGTGTGTGTGATTTTGTCTCTTGTGTACCACGTCCTGCCTTACAGAGTATGATTTGACTGTCCAAGGTACTGCGCACACACATCAGTATGAGTTTTGATGCAGATACCTCTTATATTTACACCTTTATAGGCTTCTCATTTGATCAAAAGGTCTGGGGAATCTCTCCCTCCATTTGTGTCAAAATAGTATTGAATTTCATCCACGATTGCGCCCCTCTGTACAGCGTCCTCTACTGCAGGCACTTGCAAGCGTCACCAAGGGATCCTGGCCCACATAGGATCTCCCTGCAGAGAGGTTACAATGGGTTGTGATCAAACAATGAGGTATTCCATCAACTGTAGGTTTCTCATGAAATGAGGTGAAGCTTTGAACCTATGGATGCACATGTGCAGGTCATGAAGGAGAAAGTACTGTGAGTGTTCCCTGGGTGGGATGCCCTAAAACATAGGTCCAGCTGCAGTCATTTGCCCATCTGGGTAGCTGATCTGTAACTTTCTCTGTTGGTGATCCGGGGATAGGGTCTATCTAATACAGTGTCCAGTGTGCAATTAATGTCCCTCCCACCACCCCTCATTTAAGAAGGGCTCATGAAGAGCCTTGGCGACCAATGTGGAGATTGTGGACAAATGTGTGACTTGGCCTTAGTTAGGAGAGTAAAGACCCAGGGTATGGACTTTGCTACCATCCAACAGGTCTGACACATACACAAACCTTCCTTCTGTGTTGATTCGTTGTGTCCCTAATAAGAAAGGGATGCCAGGCACACCGATATGAGGACCCCTGTGGTGTAAGTAGTGTAAAACATTGGGCCCTTCCACTGACCGTGGAGCCTCTGACCTTGGTAGGTGTGCCTCTTGCAGAAGTGCAATGTGCACGTTGGGCCTCTTCAAGTACATATGCATAGGCTGACTTTGTCATTTATTCTAGCCCTCAAGTGTCCCCCATGAACACAAGTGTACATGTTGTGTGAAGCCAGGAGAAGCGGTTTTCCGAAGGAAAACCCCTGCTATTTGACCCGCTTGCTCATAATGCTTTACCAGCCTACCATCCACCTTTGCCTGCCGAATGGCGTCTACCGGAGAAAACGCTGTCTGTGAATGCCCCATTGTCATGAACCTGTGTGGAGCTGTGATGACCCATGAGCAGAAAAACCCAGAACTGATCACATGCCAAACTGTAAAACCCGCCCCAGGGCTGGACCCGGGGCTGTCAGTTGCCCAAACATATATATGCCCAATGACCACCGGCTAGACGAGAAGAGGAAAGGAGTAAGTGGAGAGGGATGTATGTATCGCTGAGTGTGATGAAGGACTTGAGTTACTGCTGAGTGCCTGCACGTGAAGATCAACAACACGTGATCAAACGGGGAGCCTTATAGCGCCAAAAGAGATGGGGGCGTTCCTGCCGCCACTGTACTAGGCCAGCTGATGCTATGCCCCGTGATGCTGATGCAGCACTGGAGTATCCATCTGTTTTCTTGGGGTCATTGTCCCTGTAGTCAGTGCAGTTCACTCAGTGCCTTTATTTTTGGTCTAAAGTCAGTACTGTGGCCCAGTTGAGAAGCCACACTCCCACAGCCCAGCGACCGGCTGCATTGTGCTTCAAATCAGAGCTTCTTCCGTTTTGTGAGTTCACTTTAAGTTGCTTGCTGACGTCATTGCCGCAGGAAGTCAAAGTACCGTTTCCGTCATCGCTGCTAGAGGTTTCCAATCAAGGCACGTGGACTCCGTGCGTATTTCCTCCACAGCCATTGCTCCTGAAGAACTACTTGCTTGGATTCGATGCGCACTCGCTTCCTGCTGCTCAGAGGAGAAGACGTGTCTGAGCCAAACCCCTCGACACCCCCCTCCCATCTCTGCGGGTTATCCACCGGGAACGAGGTGCTGTTCAGTCCCGGCGACCGCCGGTTCAGGGAAGGAGGACTTGTTTTCAGTCATTATTCCGAGTATGGATGGGAGAAGGAGAGCGTATTTGGAATGGTGTCGCTAAATCTGCTTTCACTCTCGTGAAGGGAGCTCTGTGGTGCTGCACCGCCAGGGTGCAACCAGGAAGAATAAGGACTCTAATGTAACCGTCCGTGCAATGTCCGCCTTCCTGGATACTTGTAGGGTCGTAGGGTACAGGTGCGGTCTTTGAAATGCAGCTGCCTGCCCACGATGCGTCTAGGAGGTGTGCCAAGAGCCCGCCCAATGGAAAATAATTGGGACCAACTATGGAGGTGTCACTGTGGTGAAGATCCAATCTCCCAGAAAGCTCACTGTGTCACGTTTTTCAGTCCCATTAGGAATGCCAACCCAACACACACATTTTTCTAGTATAGTTCGCCCCCCTCCTCCTGTGTCCGCCTTTCAGCCAGCCAGTGCAATCCTACACACAGTGCTGGAGATCCGATATCCGTTGTTGCAACAATTGCACCAAGAGCCTGTCTCTCTAGTGTTTCTCTGGACCTCGTGACGAGGCTTAAGTGAATAGCAACCACGTTCATTTTGGCCTCGAGGGACCTTCTTGTGGAGCTGACTGCTGCCTGACTCATGCCCAGTTTATCCCTTTTTCCCCTTAGTCTTTCGTGAGAGAGCCTCGCGCGCCCAGGCAGTGCAGTTGGGCTTGAACCTTTTCAGGGTTGTTAGGAGGGTGCGGTGCAGACGGGGGTTTGGATGCTTTGGGTTTCTCCATCGTTGTGGAACTAAATTTCCAATCACTGGGTGCAGGCAGCCTGTGAGGCCGGCACCAGGCCAATGGCAGGTGTCACTTGAGGGCAGTGTGACAGTGCAGGTAAAAAACCTGTAGTAGTTCCTTGTATCTACGTGTGGGTTGCCCCTTGCCAAATGTTGCAAATAGTAAACCGCGTGGATGCTGGCAGTGCCAGCAGCCAGTGAGGGGCGCCGCAGTGTCCTTTGATTTGGCCTGTTAGGGAGGGTTAAGGAGGGCATATGTATCCATTAGTGGAGAGTACGGGCCTGGGATGCAGCCCACGCACCAGTGGGCTCTGCCCTCGCTGTCACTGTGGCACCAGGCGGCCTCCACTGACACTTCCCCCAGCAAAACGCTCAGCGCAGCCAATGTCCTTATATTTCCTCCCCGCTGTCACATTCCTGAGCACTGCTCCAGGCTCTCTCTCTCCCTACTGGCTCTGCATTCACCATAGTTCAGCAGGTTAGTCTGGGCTGTGAGGCCCGCCACACCAGGCCCAGCCACCCCCAGCAGGCAGCTGCGAGGACCGCGTGCAGTGTTCGGTCGGGGACAGCGCAGGAAGTGCTCTAGGCAGCACCACCACTTTGTCAGTGGTAATTTGTAAAGCAATAAGCAGAGACGTTTTAGGGCATGGGTAAAGTGGGCTGTAGCCAGAGGTGCAACTAGAGCCAAATTTCGGGGGGGGGGGGCTAAGAAAAAAACTCTGGGGGGGGGGGGCTGAATCTTTAAGCAATAGGCAGAGTGGAGCTGATTTCGGGGGGGGGGTGGCTAGATCTTTAAGCAATAGGTAGAGTGGCGCTGCAGGGGCTCTTAGAAGGGGTGAAACAACAGCGAGGCCTCATTAACATGCAAATGGTCTTTTAAAGACCTGTGAAGTGCTCGGGTGCGGCTGTGTGTGTGCCCAGGAAGCTGTCTCATCCCGGGGTGCCACACACGACGGGGGGGAGCTGAAGCCGATTGAGTCCAATGGGTGTCGCGCACCTGGCTGTAGCCCAGGGCCCCAGCCTTTCAGGGGCCCTCACATAGTAGCTCTGTTCTGCAGGGAGTCTTGCCCTGATACTTCTTAGCTTGTTTTAAATACTGTTTTCCTTTAATTTATTTTTAATGTGGGTGATGTGTGAGAGTCTATTACAGACATTTTGAAGTGAAAACGTATTTAAAATGTGGACGAGTGTGCCTATGCACTGTCAGTGACTCGGCCAAAGAGGGCATGAAAGAGCAGAAATTGGATGATAAACGCTGGACTGCGACTGCGCATCACTGAATGCAAAGAGACAGTGAACCGTGAGGTGACGGGCATCAAGTCGGCTTATGAGGTGGAGCTTGGGGATGCGCGCAAGACCCTGGATTCTGTGGCTAAGACATTCTGTGCATGTACCTTCCATAAAAGTACATGCAAGTAACAATCAAAACATTAATACACACCACACACATCAACGTGTCAGTCTCGGGCTCTCTATCCGGAAAATATCATGTGACGAAACAAAGACACTGTCACCTTATCACACACCATTACACGTTTCAACATACCAATACCAAACGGACACCCTTGCATACGGTCACATTCTACAAACACCAACAGAAGCACAATCTCTTGCACACAACCTGAGAGGACAGATTGCAGTACCGCTGCCAGCGCGGTGAGTGGTCTGTCTGTTTTAGAGATGGTTATACAACAGTGGCGCATACACATACACTGTGTGTGTCAGTTTCTGTGAAGGTGCATGCGTGTAAGGATGCGCTGTCCTGTCTGTGTTGTTAGAGTCCACACACGTGAAGAAGGTTCAATAATGCAAATCATGCACATGGTTGTGTGCGTGCGAGCGCATGTTTAATTCTCTTCTGTCCCTGTGAAGGAACCGTGCACAACTGCTGCTCCTACACTTACTAAAAATCCCACTAAAGAGATCCAGGAACTAATTCATAAGATAACCTGCATGGAGGCCATCGGTGGTTTTCTTTCCAAAAAAGAATTCACCTTTCTAAATGTGAAAACTCCACGCACCCCAGTCATATACACACTCCCCAAAATCCATAAAAACACAACTAACCCCTCAGGCCGTCCCATTGTTTCAGCCTGCGGCTCAATCCTAGAACCATTAGGCGTATATGTAGACTTCTTCATCAAAGAATTTGTTCCTAATACACAATGCTATGTCAGGGACTCAATGACAATGATCAATCTCATCGAACACCATCCATATAACCCTGAATCTGAAACATTATGTACTATGGACGTTGAATCACTATATACCAACATACCACAGATAACCGCCCTGTTGGCAATAAAAAAGACCCTTGACTTAAGACCACGCCCTCATGCCGTCCCTACTACTTTCATTTTACAACTCCTTGAAATCTGCCTCACACGTAATTTCTTTCTTTTGACAACATCTACTACCAACAAATCAAAGGTACCTCAATGGGTGCAATTTTCGCCCCTAATCTGGCAGTACTGTTTATGGACCAACTAGAATCTAATGTCATTCTCACTGACTCAAACCCTTTCTTCTCTTGCATTTGCTTCTGGCGCAGATATATAGACGACATCTTCATAATCTGGCAAGAGAACACAGAGTCCTTAATCTCTTTTGTACATTGGATGAATAACAACTGTTCAGGCCTGTCATTCACCATTACGACTGATAAAGATTCCATTGCCTTCTTAGACCTTTCAATTTTCCACTCTGAAGGCGAATTACTCACACGTTTGTACCGCAAACCACCCGAGCGGAACACTCTACTGAACTACACCAGTAACCACCCTAGGGCCCTTAGGGACTCATTGCCCTACTCTCAGTTCCTTAGAATAAGGAGAAACTGCTCTTGCAAAACTGACTATTTCAGAGAATTAAATTATCTCTCCTTAAAATTGAAAGCGAGAGGCTACCCTAAGAGAATTTTTAAAGAATGCCTCCAAACGTGCATGGTATTGTCCAAGGGAAATCCTGCTGACCCCCAAACCCAAAAAAGAAACACAAAGAATAGCCTGTGTCACTACTTTTTCGCCAGTTTCAAATAAATTGAGGAAAATGATACTCCACCATTGGCCAATTTTGAACGTAGGAACCCTCACATTAGACAAACCACTTTTTACCTTCAAAAAGAACAAAAATCTGAAGGATCACCTGATCCGTGCTGCTCTACCCTCTGCTATCAATACTTCCACTCTTGAGGGAACTTGGGGCCTTCCCCCCCCCCCCCCCCCATTCTAGGACATTTTAAATGCAGAAGTTGCAATGTTTGTGTTTTTTCAATGGAAGGTAAAAGTTTCACGTTCAATAACATCACTGCACTCAGCAATTCCTTTTCTAACTGTAACACTGCGACTGTAATTTACCTCATCATGTGCCCATGCCAAAAGATCTATATTGGCCAAACCACACAAAGAGTAAAAACGAGAATTTGCCAACACAGAAGCCGAATCCGGTGCAAGACTCCAAATGCGCCCCTCGTCGATCACTTCGGAGAGGCCAATCACAATGAGGATGATATCCGCTGGACAGTGTTGAAAGTGCTGAAACTACCACAACGTGGGGGCAACATGGCCCAGATCCTAAACCAAGAGGAACTAAAAGCAATCATCACCTATGACTCAATTCGAAAAGGCCTGAATAGGACCGAGGATTGGACAACGCTCCTTTAAAACTTTATTCAAAAACAGAGACTTTTTCTGTTTCCCCTTTTTTGAACATCCTTGAATGGCCGAAACTGAACTGTTCTCCCTCATTATTTACATGCAATTTTTCTGCTGTTGTAACTTATATTGCAATTTACCATGTTTTCACAACCTGTCTTACTTGAAATTACCGTCAATGTTTATTTCTCAAACTTTATCCTGCACTTTAGTCACATGACCACTCCTTTCCCCACTCCAAAATGGCCCCCGAACTCACGCCGTTCTTGGCACCCCACCGACACAGTCCTATTTTTATTTTTATTTTTATTTTCACCATTCCTTGCTGTCTTAAACCATCACTGCATTCTCCAGTCCAGTCCCCATCGCTGGTTGACTCTGACTTCCCATCGCGGCATTGTGACTCTAACGAGGTAAGCGCCAACCCCGTACAGCTCCTTAGACCTTCTGCCATACTTTCATTTTACTAATGAGCCTTCCCCTCCATTTAGCTCAATTACGGAACACGGACAGCCATTGTAGCTGCCGCCCGGACACTTCACCAGACGCGCTCCTTTATCCATTTATCGAAGTACGCGTGTCCCCCCAACCGACCGATCCGGTAAGCATGCCCTCCTCTCAATTGACTGTCCCTTGACCGGCCCCCCATTTAAGCACCTCCTGATACGAGCTTCACGGTCAGTGCATTAATCGCCGCTGGCTATTCCCGTATTCTACTAACGAGTTTTTTCCCCCCCCATTTTAGCTCTATCATGAACCACGGACAGCCCTTGTAACTGCCGCCCGGACACTCCATCAGACCCGCGCTCTCTTATCCACTGCTCCACAAAAGTGTGTCCCCTTTAAACCACCGTTCTGATAAGCATGTCCTCCTTTCACTTGACTGTCCCCTGACCGGCCCCCCACCCAGGCACCTCCTAATACGAGTTTTACTTTCAGATCCAAGACCGTGGCTGGCAAATCTCGCTACCTAGGCGGACGTCCCCGTTCTTACCCAGAGCGGAACCCACCCTTACAAATTCCCAGGAACTCCCAACCGTCCTTCGGTGTCCAACCTTGACACATCAATTTAAACTCAATCACCTAATTTAGGTAATTATCACTCCCACTCCTCGCTCACCTCCAGGCACCTTGCCATGTAACTTGCACGGTTCTACCAATTCATCACTATCAGTCTGCCGCGCACTCCTCCATCACCCCACGACCTCAGCTTCGCACGCCAATTGTCGCATCGTCGCATGAACCTTCCTCCATCGTTGCAAAGATATTTGTGGGATTTAGTGAAGAATCACTCTCATGTCTCGCCCAACACCAGGCACTTCTCCAAGCAACTGATAATTGCGGTACAGCCTCCACTGTATGACCGCCCATCACAAACCATCGTGCGGCTACTCCATCACTGCCACGCACACGACCAAATTGTCGAATTATCACTTGTTTCTCCCATCACCATTTGTCGCATGCGGCACTATTCCTGAGCACACATTTGCCGTTTTATTGTTGACTTTTTGAATGCTGTCATACGAAATGCTGATTTTATGTATTTTTTGCTCTCCCCTTCCTTCCCTCATTAATGTCCACAGGCTTTACAATCATACCAGGCAACCCTTTGAAAATCCTTTAGTCCTGATGATGATCCCAGTATATTAGGAGCTAGGGATCGAAACGTCACGTCGACTTGCTATAACAGTTCCACATTGTATCCATTGTGTAAATGTATTGTGGACACTGTTGGCTAGAGCTTACTTAAGTTGATTACTGTATTGTAAGCCCCCATGATCGCTCCAAAGCCTTTTTGCCTGTTATTACTTTGTACTTTCTTCTCATTTCTTGATTTTCCCTTTCCCTCTCTGTTGAAAACTCGGTACAGGACTGTGCCCTTGTTTCATCAGTCTTCACTATTCTAACTTATAATTTTGTGTAACTCAAGATTAAATGCTCCTCTGTCCGGCTGGACACAGGAGGAACTCTCATAGGTCTGATTGAAGTCTATGTCGAATTAGTTTTCCCAACCAAGATTACGCTAGGGACTATTGTTAATAAAAATACGAATTCACCCGTGGTCCTTAGCTACCTTTATCGGGTTCCCTTGTTACTTATACTGCTCCTACTCTTACTAGCACCAATGAAGGCTGCAGTGTTGCTGCCCACGCTTAACTGCGTTGCTTGTTAGTGAACCTCAACCTTGGTAAATCGTGCTCATTCCGCAATAGCCAGAACATTGAATGTGTAAACGCAGGCTGGCTGGGGAGAGAGCCAGCCATGCCGTGCCGTGCACAGCATCGCTGCAGGTGCTTCAGTCCTGCTGCCATCTGTGCTTTAGAGATAGCTGTTCGCGTAGTTTCTTGTCTTCATGTCCAGCTGCTTCTACGCCCTCTGCACTTAAACATGAAATATCAGTGTGATCAGCAGCGTAGCAAGGAGACCATGGGTCGTGATGTCAGAAAAGAAAATGGCCCCTTGAGTGCTGTTGGGGGTAGTAAGACGCAGCACTGTCAGAGCTCGGTAGGCCTCTCAGGGCTGTGGGACCCGGTGCTACTGCACCTGCTTCACCAATGAACGCTATGCCCCTAAATGAGATTGCTTGGTTTACAGCCTTTCACACTTAGTAACACAACAGCATAGCGAGTACCATAGGTCACCACTTATTATGCCCAGGGTTTTAAGTGGGATGAAAACACTGGGGGGTCTCTCCAAGGGGCGAGGCCGATGTAATTAAGGGCGTGGCTTAAAAACACATAAGCTAAAAGTTTGTGCTTAGCACATTGTCTGCCGCCCGTCTGGTATTTCGCTGCTTCTATAATTGCATCCATATATATAATAAAAGTAACATTACACCTACAACAAGTCAGGACTATTGGCTTTGCCAATGACTGTTATTTGCATAAGATAAATAAGCAACAACTATGGCTTTGTTGTTTATAATTTTGAAAATGCTTCCATTTGGAGATGAGGAGACAGTGAAAGAACTATAACCAGTGTCTTTTTGAAGTTCCATCAAAGGCAATGAAGAGCGGTACTGCTGCAGAGTTAGGATTTTTTTTTTACCCTGAGGGTGAGGGCAAAAATGGAGACCCCGACAGGGACCCGTCTCAGCACCTGCTTTTTAGAAACTACCGGTACTGAGCATCGGCAGGACCCGGCCCACTTAAAAACCCTAATTATGTCACTCTTCTCCACGATATTTCATTTCCACACTATGTATCCCCAAATGACGTCCTCTCCCGGGGACTGCCTCGTGCTGGTAATTGCGAGTGAGGTAGGCAACGAATGTGCACTCTTGAGTCACCGTTCTACCTCACCCCGGAGAACAAAAAGAGCGGGAACCTGTACGGGGTGGCCCACCCGAGCAGCGGCACCAATGTTCTTAGTTAGTTTGGGGGTGTGGGGAGGGGGGTGGTTGTTGGGGTAGGGCTGAATTGTATATTATACTGATCTGCTCTCTGTAAGTGTAGTACATACCACTCGAGTTACTAGTTGGGTGTCTCATTTGCTTATAACCATTGACCATGTTGGAAAGGTTGTATCATCGATGGAGAGGCGGATCTTTGTAAGTGGGATACCAGATCGTGGATTATTCTCAGAAAAATGCACAGATGACGCATGAATACGAGATGTAACTGTTCAATATTGTTGTCTGATGCTCAATAAAGATATTTTCAAAAAAAAAAAAAGCGGGAACCTGTACAGCACCGACCGGAGTCATGACTGAAACACCAACGTGTGTGGTAGTCGGGGTGCAGCCACACGCAACAAGCCAGAGTCAGCTATGTTGTCACAGCGGAAGCAGCCCTCCGGGAAGCAGACACCAGACCTCAGTCCGCAAAAGTGTGACACGCACCCCGTCAAAGAGGGGGGGGAGCAGCCAGAGATAGATATTAACAGGGTGGGTCCGGGGTCTCCCTCTGCTTCACAGGGAGGTGCAGCCGCACTTTGTTACAACTTAGCACTTGGAGTTGTCCATCACCACAGAAACAGACAACCAAATTTCCTCCATATTATACGCCGGGTGGTCTTTTTTTCCATGCTTAAAAGGGCGCCTTTTCGCGTGCATCATAAGTCCCGAGGAGTACAAATATCAGAGGCCAGTTACAAATAATTTCTGCTGGACCCAAGTGACGCACAGTATTTCAGGACGCTGGTCTATATGTGAGAATCAGAAAAAAAGCGTGGGGTGTTCCAATGGCTAGAAAATGCAGACTAAGTCAGTAGACATAATCAACAAATGGCATATTTAGTGAAAATTACAACACTTTGCCATTGAAACCATTTATTTCTCTAGTGAATCCAGAAGAGTCCCACGGTGGCTTCCACTGAGTTCTTGGCGATTTTTCTTTTCGTTTAAACAACAAAGAAGTGAAAAGCCCGGGAGTGGTGCTTGCGCACGTGCTGGGTAGAGCAGTCTGCTGTTTTTCAAAGCACATATTCGTGGCGCGCCGCTGCGCACTCCCGCAAGGCGTATGCCGCCACAAGCACGAGTATGTGCTTGGAAAAAGAGCTGCATGACGGCTAAAGGTCACCTATGCAGTGCATGCGCACTGCGTAGGCGAGACCTAAAAAACCAACTGTCGTTCGCACATTTCTAAATGGGACAAACAGCGCCACCATGTGGCACACTGTCAAAAGTGCTGGTCTTAAAAATTAAGAGCCGGTGTTGACAATTAAGTGCCGGTGGCGGGTACCGGAAACCACCTGCTCAAATTAGGCACTACAGGGTTTTGGCCACTGCTTACCTGCTAGCCCCGGAGCACCCCCTCCACCTCGTGGCCCGTGCGCAGCCAAGTCCACTTCACGGCTCAGGTGTGGGTGGTCAGCCCTTCAGACACTAGATTACAAGCCTCTGGCACACTGCACCCCCTGCATGCTAGTGACCCCTAGGGGCCCATGAAGAGACCGATGCTGGCAGGTGAACGCAGCAGATAGGCAGGGTGCGCTCAAGTTGCGGCCCCCATCCTGCCCCTTTGGCCATGCCCACACTTGTCACAGTGTCTCGCTCTTGTAGTGAAATGCGAGACTTCTGCTGGAAGTGAGATCACTCCCCCACGTAAATAAGCAGAGTCTTTGGATTCCTTTACAGTTCAAAACATTTGTAATATCAATGAATCTTTGCACGTGGAACACATAAACAAAAACAATTTTTTGGCGGTATCAGAAAACCTTTTACTTTTCTTTTCATCAAAACAATGCACATAATCAAAACTACAAATGAGGGCTGTGTAATTACTCAAAAGGCGGAACGACAGTGACATAAATTTACAGTGAATAAAGTGCCCAAGTGAAGGACGGTGACTGAGTGTACATACATGGACGTGAAGAGATTTTGCATGGAAAAATAAGAAATTTTACAGGTCCAAACAATATGTTTCTAGTATCTCTAGTCCAGGAAAAAAAATTGCTTAACAATTCAAGGACAACAAGACCTAAGGATGATTGGACAAAAGTAACCGTTGACGTTTCGACCCTAACAAATGCAAAAGTAAGGTAATGTGATGGCAGGTCTTCTTCAGGACAGGAGGAAAAGCGATCAGACAGCCTAAAGGGGAAAATAATTCAAATGAGAATGTGTTCCAAAAGGTACTGGTAAATGAACTGGCTAGATGTGCCGATAAACTCACCCAATCCATATGTAATAATGAATTCTGATAACAGAAATTCATGGCACCATTCTATTCATGAGGTAGGCGGGAGAATCTTGGAAAAAAGGACTCTTAATTAATAAAGGAAAGGAGGCCTTTTGAGTCTTTACTACACCAGGCTTAACCACGATCAAGAAAACACGAGTGACATAGAATCATACCTGGAAAAGAGGATTCTAGCTGATCGTGTCGGGTGAAAGCACTGTGGTCGTCAATCACCTAGAGTTGAACAATTAAATAAATGAGAGCATAGAACACGCACTGGTGGTAATAAGGTGAATTGTGCCGGTTTCCATTGAAACATACCTTAGTACGTAGAAGAAGTCCAAGAACGATGTCTTGAAACTTGTGGCGATGGTTAATTCATACAGTGATGCTCGTATGAATGTGATGCGTCAAATTAGGAGGCATCTCTTTAGACAATTCAATTTCTGTAAATCAAATTGAGTTGTCAAAGATTAGGCAAAAGGTTTCGAGCGCTCCTTTAAAAAAGGAAACGTGTGTGCACAACAACATACCTTTGAATTCGAGCCGCGAAGTAGCCATTCACCTGTGGCAGACTCAAGCGCCCGCGGGAAAACTAGCTTTTAAGGCAATGCAGCGGAACGCGTCAGCCCGGCGTGAACGTCTAGCGTGCACAGTTCAGTGCAGCAGCTAGATACAACTGAAGCCGGTCCATGGGATGCGTCAGGATAGGAATCGTGTCTCACTAGGAGACTGGTTTGATGGGACAACACATTTGTAAGTGGTTTATATTCCTCATAGAACAAAAACCACCCGCTTCTTTAAAAAGTTGACATTAGGAGGAATTATCCCGCACGTAATTAGGAGAATATGTAGTGAGTATTGGGTGCCAACAGACTCTCACTAACATTTAAATCACGTCTGGCATAAGTTTGTATGTTTGGTTCATCAATTTCACGACCTAGCTTGAAAAGGAAAATATGCCACGCAGGATGGTGATAAATACATTATAAGTGAATGACCCCTAATCACATTTCCTACCATTTACTGTCAAATAAAACATACTAAGCCCTCATCAACGGTCAAAACAGATAACATTTTGTCACATTACTAGGAGGTGCTTCAATTTGCAAATTGAAAGGTGACAACATTTACGCTTGAAAAAGAAAACATGTCACGTGTGATTGTAATACATTATGAGTGAATGACAAAAGATGATAATTCATAGCAAATAAAGTCAACATATCAAGCCCAATCGCGGCACATCCGTTATGAATGTTTTAACACCTCATGGTAAAAAGTGAGAGAATGCCCACATATTTGGTCTTGTGCCCAAGGGTGAATACAGATAACATTTTGTAGCATTGCCAGGAGGTGGAGGCAGTGTGTATCACTTAGTCTTCAGTATTTGGTGCCCAATGGATCTGGACAGAGTGGCATGTGTGTCTCAAACAAATAGGAAGCTGGAAGGTCAAGAATGAGGATGAAAAATATGGAGCCTAATGTCCTCTATTGCTAAACTGTCCCATTTGTTTGCGTTTCCTCCATTTCATTCAGCCCACATGTGATCGTTCAAAGAATGTATCTATCGACATTCCTTGAAATTCAATGAAGATGACAAGTTGCCTCCTCTTGGATTGGTTATGTTTCAATGGGGTGACCCGATAGACCACTGGACTCGGGTGTATAAATTGGTATATGAAAAAACAGTCACAGTGGAACAATTTTACTTAATTAAAACACAAGTATGTGAATATAAACTTAAATTGAGTTATGACAACACCTTATTGAGATACATAAATGACTTCATTTAATCGTATTGAGCATAGAAAAAGGTCAACATGTCAACCTATTAAATAGACAAATGCATGTCAAAATCATCATTTTCAATTACTAAGGGTGTAAGTGAAGTGAAAAGTGCATCATAAATCGGGATAAGTGCAAACGAAGTGAAGGGGAAGGTCGTGTGTTTAAGAACATCCAAAATGAATTTGAAGACCTAACCTGCCACTTGAATGGCAATAACACAAATGCATTAACATTAGCAAGAAAAGCAGTTGTAAAATCACTGTCAGTCTCGTGTATTGAACAAAGGGAAAAGTCGTCGACGTTTCGACCCCTAATCGAGCCAGCAATTAGGAAATCTTGGAAGCGGGGTCTTCTTCAGGACCAGCGGGGGGTAGGGAAGATGGACTTACACCTAGGGATAATGAGTAGTATTAATACGGTGTGTCTATGGGATCATTAATTGTCATTAGGTAGAAATAAGACAATATTTACCAGCAACAGCAAGGAAAACTCATGCTGGACTATTTGTGGAGTGGGCCCGAACGGCTCCTAAAACAAAACAGAAAGACGGAACAAGAGGAGATTTGCACATCTGTATGGGGTCTCAATTGGGGCCTACTGGTCAAAGCAAGATGGTGTATTACTCACCATTCAATGTTGAAAAACCGGTGCTATTGATGGCAATATTCTTATCGGTATATGATGAATCACAATGGGCAGTGGTTCAAACGTAACCAAAGCTGGGGGGGGTAAAAAAATTTTTTTGAATTACAATTCCCACAACCTAGTTTGGAGATGTACCTAAACCAATTAAGGTACAAACATCAAAGGACCCACACAAGTGAAGAGAAAACACAAAAAAATTGGCGGCAAATGTATCTAAGAATATCTAAAAAGGAGTCACCGTGAGGGGACACCAAGGGTAAGTATGGACAGCGCTGCGGGGTTTGGAGAATATAAATCCGCTATATTAAGAAAAACCCAGCGTGTTACAGACTTAACAAGTAACAAGCCTCAGCCTCTAAAAGCCCAGACAGTTAATATGAGGCAGGCGAAAGCCCATGAGACGGGCGAGAACCCATGAGGCGGTTTAACATCAAGAACCCAAAGATAGGAGATTTGTCTCGCAGCGTTTTACAAAATCAAAATATAAAACCGCCTAACGGCTCTAAAGCATGGAATCTAGTTAAATATGGCGGTTATTATAACTAAACCCAACCGGGATGTGGCTAGCAACGGGAGATTACCAAATGGAGAGGTGAAGAGGGGCAGCATTTAATTTCTTGGTGGAGCAAAAAGAAAGTGAGAAGCGCGGTGAGATGCAATCTCTTGGAAAAAGCGCGCTTGCTCCGCGGTGTGACATACCTCCCAGGCAGCGTCGACAACATCTGACAGCTAACCCTGGGAAGTGTCAAGTCGCTCGTTAAGTAGCTGACGGAAGCAAGTACGTCAGCGAAAGGCACGTGACGCGCTCATTAAACAGGGGCAGGGGGTGTGTCTGTATCAAGGCAGCTGAAAACTCAGATTCTGCAAAACTGAAAGTGTTATCCCACGAGCGGCAGACAACGTTCAATAGCGCGCGAAGGGCACTTGAATGTGTCAATTGAAACTGCTGTATAACAGCTTACACTCTAAGTTTCTTGTTTACAACATTGAGGCATAATAATTTCAGCAATGTGCGTGAATGCAAAAATAGGTAAAGTCACTTAGTCAAATATACGTCAGCTTGAAAACCATAAACATGAAAACCAAATCATAGTGCAACATATAAAATGGAGGCGAGCTTTAAAGTATCCTGTTTAAAATATATGCACAGAGGTAATGACCTGACTGCAAACGCAGCTTACATTCTGAAGCGGAGATAAACTGCCCTCAACGAGTTAACAATAAATATCTAGATAGAGTGTAGTTCAGATTTTGAAAGGGAATCAAGGCAATAGTAGGCCAAAAGGCGGAGATAGTGTGTCATGCAGCAATTGGTTATAAATGGTCAAGATTTAATTGATGGTATGTCTTTCAATCCAGATACCCAGATTCTTGTCACGCTGGATATTGTGTCACTGTATACCAGCATACCACAGCAACATGCTCTAGATGTGATGTCAAAATATTTGGACACAAGAACACAACCCACACATGTTCCATCCGAGTTCATAATTCAGCTGCTCACTATAGCGATGACACAAAACTTTTTCCTCTTCCAGAATGAGTATTTTATGCAGACTAAAGGTGTTGCGATGGGGGCCAGCTTTGCACCGGACCTGGCGATCCTGTACATGGACGATTTTGAGCAGACCTTTGTGAACAACATTACAAATCCATTTAATAGGCAAGTTGCGTACTGGAAGCGGTACATCGATGATGTCCTCATGATTTGGACAGGCAGTGATTCAGAACTCAACAATTTTTTCAAATGGCTCAATGAGAGAACAGGCGACATCCAGTTTACAATTCACAAAGACAAGTCCACCATTGACTTTCTGGACATCTCTATCAAAACCGCGGACGAGTGCCTATATACGACCCTTTACCGAAAGCCTACTGAGAGAAACACGCTACTCAGATATGGGAGTCACCACCCAAGAGGCCTGCGGGATAATCTACCCTTTGGCCAGTTCCTGAGGATCAGGAGAAATTGTACACGGAAGGAGGATTTCTTCAATGAATCTGATGATCTGATTGTTAGACTAATTGAACGTGGCTACCCCAGACGGTTGGTTAAGAGAGCCCGCAAGAGAGCGTGGTTCAACCATAGGGACATGCTTTTAACTCCAAAGAATCGTACTGAGGACCTCAACAGGCTAATATGCGTTACCACCTTCAGCACCAGGAGCAACGAAATTCGGCATATCATAAACAAACACTGGCATTTGGTATCATCGGAACTACATCTTCCCGAACCACCCATGCACTCCTTCAAGAAAGGCAGAAATGTCCGTGATCAAGTGGTAAAGTCCTTTTTTGGACACACCTCCTAAGCCAACAATCGAATCAATGTGGCAACTACCGGCACCAGTAGGCCATGTCAAATGTGGACAATGTAAAGCTTGCAGTCTCACTATTGAAACTAAAGTGTTTCAATTCAACAATTGCACGGTGCCCCTAAAAACATTGACAAACTGTAACACTAAAAATGTCATTTACGCCATTGTCTGTCCCTGCAACAAGATATACGTGGGTCAGACCACTCAGAGGATCAAGTGCCGTATCCTACAACATTGTAGCAGAATAAGATGCAATACCACGGGGGCCCCCATGGTTGAACATTTTTCAGCATTTAACCACCCCCCTGAATCGATGAAATGGCTAGTTCTTGAGGCCATCACTTTGGGTATCAGGGGAGGCGACCTGGGAGCAATCCTCAACACCCGTGAATGTAAATGGATGGACAGGTTTGATTCTGTCCTTAATGGCCTTAACGAACTTGACGCTACATATGCACAATTATCCTTGTTGAATAACACCTAGCCTTTAAATTTGGGGTAATCTTGACCATTTATAACCAATTGCTGCATGACACACTATCTCCGCCTTTTGGCCTACTATTGCCTTGATTCCCTTTCAAAATCTGAACTACACTCTATCTAGATATTTATTGTTAACTCGTTGAGGGCAGTTTATCTCTGCTTCAGAATGTAAGCTGCGTTTGCAGTCAGGTCATTACCTCTGTGCATATATTTTAAACAGGATACTTTAAAGCTCGCCTCCATTTTATATGTTGCACTATGATTTGGTTTTCATGTTTATGGTTTTCAAGCTGACGTATATTTGACTAAGTGACTTTACCTATTTTTGCATTCACGCACATTGCTGAAATTATTATGCCTCAATGTTGTAAACAAGAAACTTAGAGTGTAAGCTGTTATACAGCAGTTTCAATTGACACATTCAAGTGCCCTTCGCGCGCTATTGAACGTTGTCTGCCGCTCGTGGGATAACACTTTCAGTTTTGCAGAATCTGAGTTTTCAGCTGCCTTGATACAGACACACCCCCTGCCCCTGTTTAATGAGCGCGTCACGTGCCTTTCGCTGACGTACTTGCTTCCGTCAGCTACTTAACGAGCGACTTGACACTTCCCAGGGTTAGCTGTCAGATGTTGTCGACGCTGCCTGGGAGGTATGTCACACCGCGGAGCAAGCGCGCTTTTTCCAAGAGATTGCATCTCACCGCGCTTCTCACTTTCTTTTTGCTCCACCAAGAAATTAAATGCTGCCCCTCTTCACCTCTCCATTTGGTAATCTCCCGTTGCTAGCCACATCCCGGTTGGGTTTAGTTATAATAACCGCCATATTTAACTAGATTCCATGCTTTAGAGCCGTTAGGCGGTTTTATATTTTGATTTTGTAAAACGCTGCGAGACAAATCTCCTATCTTTGGGTTCTTGATGTTAACGCCGCCTCATGGGTTCTCGCCCGTCTCATGGGCTTTCGCCTGCCTCATATTAACTGTCTGGGCTTTTAGAGGCTGAAGCTTGTTACTTGTTAAGTCTGTAACACGCTGGGTTTTTCTTAATATAGCGGATTTATATTCTCCAAACCCCGCAGCGCTGTCCATACTTACCCTTGGTGTCCCCTCACGGTGACTCCTTTTTAGATATTCTTAGATACATTTGCCGCCAATTTTTTTGTGTTTTCTCTTCACTTGTGTGGGTCCTTTGATGTTTGTACCTTAACTGGTTTAGGTACATCTCCAAACTAGGTTGTGGGAATTGTAATTCAAAAAAATTTTTTTACCCCCCCAGCTTTGGTTACGTTTGAACCACTGCCCATTGTGATTCATCATATACCGATAAGAATATTGCCATCAATAGCACCGGTTTTTCAACATTGAATGGTGAGTAATACACCATCTTGCTTTGACCAGTAGGCCCCAATTGAGACCCCATACAGATGTGCAAATCTCCTCTTGTTCCGTCTTTCTGTTTTGTTTTAGGAGCCGTTCGGGCCCACTCCACAAATAGTCCAGCATGAGTTTTCCTTGCTGTTGCTGGTAAATATTGTCTTATTTCTACCTAATGACAATTAATGATCCCATAGACACACCGTATTAATACTACTCATTATCCCTAGGTGTAAGTCCATCTTCCCTACCCCCCGCTGGTCCTGAAGAAGACCCCGCTTCCA
This sequence comes from Triturus cristatus, assembly GCF_964204655.1. Lineage (NCBI taxonomy): Eukaryota > Metazoa > Chordata > Amphibia > Caudata > Salamandridae > Triturus > Triturus cristatus. The sequence continues at coordinate 1,040,980,295 of NC_140585.1, forward strand.
AGATTTCCTAATTGCTGGCTCGATTAGGGGTCGAAACGTCGACGACTTTTCCCTTTGTTCAATACACGAGACTGACAGTGATTTTACAACTGCTTTTCTTGCTAATGTTAATGCATTTGTGTTATTGCCATTCAAGTGGCAGGTTAGGTCTTCAAATTCATTTTGGATGTTCTTAAACACACGACCTTCCCCTTCACTTCGTTTGCACTTATCCCGATTTATGTTGCACTTTTCACTTCACTTACACCCTTAGTAATTGAAAATGATGATTTTGACATGCATTTGTCTATTTAATAGGTTGACATGTTGACCTTTTTCTATGCTCAATACGATTAAATGAAGTCATTTATGTATCTCAATAAGGTGTTGTCATAACTCAATTTAAGTTTATATTCACATACTTGTGTTTTAATTAAGTGAAATTGTTCCACTGTGACTGTTTTTTCATATCCTCTTGGATTGGGCCAGATTTTTTCAAGTATCAACCACTTGAGACTTTTTGGTATGTGTCCTGACTCACAAAATATTCAACTAAGGGTGCCCCTTGAACTTTACATGTAATTCTTCTGATATGTTGTAAAATTCTTGCCTTAACTTTCTGGGTGGTTTGACCAACGTACAACTTATCGTAGGGACATTTTATAATGTAAATGACGTTGGTGTGATTGCAATTTGTATATTGTGATAGATTGTAGGTGTGGTTGGCATCTATGAAGCGGTTTCCTTCAATTGTCAATGGGCAGGCCTTACAATGTTCACATTTGTAATGACCAGTCAATGATCCTTATATCAGGTTGTCGTGGGGTCCCTAAGGAGGCACTCACTACGAAGTCCTTGACGTTCTCTCCATGCTTAAAGGCGAATAATGGGTCTTCACTTGCCCCAATTGCTGTTGCCACCAAATTCCAATACTTTTTTAGGTCTCGGCTAGCGAAGGCTGCGCTTGCGCAGTCTCGCTCGCGATATTTAATGTTTTTGAGAAGTGGGGGTGGAACCCGCCCCTGTTCTCCCCTCTTCTCCATTGGCTGGCCTCTGAAATACTGGTCAGCCATTGGAGAAGAGGTTTGTCTCTCCAAACAAGCCCTGTCCTTTTCGGATTCGGGGGCGTGTTTTTTCACTTCTTTCGCTTTTTTGAAGCCCCGCCCCTTTCCGCCCCTTTTACACGTGGTGGGCGTATATTTTTTTTTTTTTTTTTTTTTTTTACCATCGGAAGGTTTGTCCATTTTGTGCGCGGCCGGAGCGGACGTGGGGTCGCCTCTTCCTTGCTGCAAGGCTGATCTCGGCGTTTCCTGGATCGGCGTTTCAAGGCCCCTTTCAGTTAAAAGCACTCACTGATTTCTGAATTTACATTTGAGAAGTAATCGTTTTTGAATTGCCAGAGCACTTTGAAAGTGGCACTTTTAGATCCCAGTTCACTCGCACTTTTAACAAGGTACACATGTTAGTGGACGCAACTAACTGATTTTAAATTAGTCCAGGCAGCTGTACCTTGCAGTCCAACTTACTCGGTTGAGATTGCATATCCTGAAAATCCTGTTCACCACATCACAGTCCATTGAAGACGACATGCATTCCACTTGTATGGGGCCGTATCTCAGCATGCCTTCTTCCGGCCAATACTGTGGGCAGCCCTGCAACATAGAAGCACGATAAGATGGTGAGGGGAGGTGCCGGTTCGAAGACGTGCAGCCGTAGTCGTACACTAATCTCCAGAAGTCCTTGACGGTGTTTGGCAATGGGTGCTGCGTGACAATGAAAGCAGCAGGCTGCCTGTAGCTCTGTAATGCAAAGGCGTAGCAACAAAGAGGTGAACGGTGGCCGGCTTTCAAATAAAATCACCTTTATGCAGCATAACATGGCACATTCAACAAGCACCTCCAGAGCCGGCTAGTAATCAGCTGTATATTTAATGTCTGTGCATATGTGTGTCACCGGAGTGCCCTTTACCAGGATTGCTTCCTGGTCCTTCCATCTCAACAGCAGGAGTCTTTACGAGCTGCTTACAATTCCGACCTTTAAACATGTCGGAGATGGAAAACTGTTCTTCTAGATATCTGATCGACAACCTCTTTGATAACAAGGCTTTAGTTACACAAATTGCTAATGATTAACACGCTTGACAAGTTATAAGTGAGTTGTTAGTGAATTAAAAACGAAAATACATTATCAGATTATTGAAGCGACTTTTCTTTTTTTGTACCACTTAACTGCTTAGTTGCTATTTGTCCTGCTTACGATTTGCCAATAGAAATATTGAAATATGCTGTCAAAACAAGGTCTTTAAGGTGAGGACTAAATATACTTCTTCCAAGCTGTGCCTTTACTTAGGTTAATGGTTCCGTTCCGAGATCTGGAAATAACGCCTGTTCTCATCTAACCCTAAAAGACTGCAACAGTCCCGCATTCTGCAAAAGATTCCCAAAGTCCTTCCATGAATAGACCTGTCATCCATACTGTCACGGTCCGCGCTTTCTGGTCCTCTCCACTGGATGACGCTGATGCTATGGGGGTTCCCCCTCCCATCCGTCCCCAACCCGGATTCGTGTGAAAGACCCTCGGGTTCGGGAGACAGGTGGGCGAGGGAAGGCAGGGAGGAGTCCGCAGGGATAGAACCTGAAACGAGACAATGAGAGGGATTTTAGAACTAGTCCTTCTCTCCCTGATGCAATAGTGTCCCCCAATTATCCCCCGAGTACTTGCCTCGTTTTCTCTCCCCTGCTCTGAAGGAGCTGAAATCAGAGCCCCCAGTCAAGGTCTCGGTCCCCAGGGGCGCACTGGGGCTAGGACAACAGCTTTCCTGGCTCTAGTCGTGAGGACCCAAAACACGTCTTTTGAATCTCACAGGAGCCGTCCAGGGCACTACTACTCAAGACCCGGGAATCCGAGGGGCCGAGGAGCGCCGAGGCTAAGGGAGCAGGCAAGGAGGATCAAAGGAGGTCAAAGGCCACCGATAACCGCCGGTGGCGCTTCCACTCTAGGCCCGGGTATCCGAGGGGCCGAGGAGCACCGGGGGTGCGATTACGGTGGGAACGTGTGGCGGGGCGCTGAGGCAAGGAACCAAAGCAGCGGGAGCAAAAGGAAACAAGGAAACGAAGGAAACGGAGGGCACTAGTTACCCCTCCGTACCGGTTCTGGCAAAGGAGCGGGATCCGGGATCTCCGGTGCTTCGTCGGGTGACGGGTCAACGCCGTTCTCACCTCAGTTGGCAGATAGTGCTGGCGGTGGTCACGGGCAGCTCCGGAGGCGGGAAACGTCGGACTGGTGAATACAGGCTGTCCGGCGCTTTCTGGAGTCGTGGAGCCCTTGGATGCGGGTCCGGGCGGACCGAGGGTCGGGAACTCGTCGGGGTCTTCGGAGAGACGGGTTGCGGGCCGTTGATCAGCTTCGGGTTCGGAACGAATCATTGGCCCCGCCTCTCTGCTTTGTGCAGCCTTTTGAACGGCCGCTCTCCCGGTCACTTGGGGGAGTGCGGTTGCTACGCCTTGTGGGTGATGTAGTCCCGGTGTGGAGCCCCCTCGGTCTGCGCTCCGACCTGCCTGGTCCACGCGATTATGACAGCACATCCCTCTTCCCACCGCGTCCGTCGGCGAGAGGGGGACCGGGTTTGTCTGGGCAGCGGTGGTGGAAGGCCGCCACCAGGCGCTCAGCATGTATTGCCGACGCAGGTTCCCAAGAGTTTTCCTCCGGCCCATACCCTTTCCATGCCAGGAGGTACCACAGCTTGCCTCTAGCTAGCTTGGAGTCAAGTACCCTCCGCACCACGTATTCCTGTTCGTGGTGTACCCAGACTGGGTCAGGGATTTTTCGGATTGGACAGAAGGAGGGTTTCAGCAGGGAGACGTGGAACACCGGGTGTATGCGCAGGTGCTGGGGCAACCATAGCTGCACAGCCACGGGATTCACGTGTCGCACCACAGGATAAAGACCTATGTATTTGGGTGTGAAAGTGCTAGGCTTCTTAAACCGGATGTGTCTGGTGGACAACCACACCCTGTCGCCTTTGTGGTATTCCGGGGGGACTCGGCGATGCTTGTCCGCTTGGGCCTTATACCTTGTCTTTGCTAAGAGTAGGTTGTCCCGGGCTTGTGTGAGGGCTGCGTGAATGGTTTCGATTCTGTCCTGCACTTCGGGAAGGTTACTTCGTGCCTTCGGGAGGAAAAAAGGGAGGAAACGGGGGTGATGACCTGATGCAAGAAAGAATGGGGTATGGTGTGTGGAGGAGTGCCTAGAGTTGTTGTAGGCTATCTCAGCTACCCAGAGCCAGTCCACCCAAGAGCCCTCTGCTTGATCTACGTAACAGCGCAGGTACTGTTTCAGGGTTTGGTTCAGTCTCTGTTTGGCTGTCCGTTTGGGGATGGAAGCTGGTGGATAGGGCGGAGTGTATGCCAAGTTCCTCACACCAGACTTTCCAGAAACGGTCGGTGAATTGAGACCCTCTGTCTGAGATTATCCCTAGGGGAAGGCCGTGTAGCCTGACTACATGAACCAGCAGTAGTTTAGCCAGAGCCCCTGCTGTGGGTACTTGCTTGCACGCGATAAAATGTCCCATTTTTGTGAGATAGTCGATGACGACTACTATTGCCGTGCAGCCTTGGTCCGTGGGCAGACCCACAATGAAGTCGATGGAGATCTTCTCCCATGGATCCGTCCGGGTCGGAAGAGGCATTAGGAGGCCTTGCACTTTCCGGTGATCGGCCTTCATTTGGGCGCATACCGTGCAGTTCCTTACCCAGGTGAGGATATCCGGTCGAACAGACGGCCACCAGCATTGTCATAACACCAGCTCCAGGGTCTTGGTTCCTCCCATATGCCCGGCACAGGGCGCGTCGTGACACCAGTTGAAGATGAGTTTGCGGAGTCGAAGAGTAGGGATCAATACTCGGGAGCCACACATGGGAAGGCCGTCTTGGAATCGCCATTCCCGGTGTTGCTTCAGCCAGGTCTTCCAGGCAAACGTCTGAATCCCTTTTTTCACGTTCTGCAGAAACGTCTCGGTATTCAGACTTCCCACCACTTGTTCTGGTGACAGAATTGGTTGGTCGGGGGTCTCCGCCATGAGGCTGGGGTATTCCTGGCAAGACAAAGCATCCGCTTTCTTGTTTTGTGCTCCTGGCCGGAAGGTGACCAGAAAGTGATACTCCGCGAAAAAGAGCATCCATCGTTTTTGTCGGGGCGATAGATGACGAGCTGAACGGAGAAACTGTAGATTCCGGTGATCGGTGAACACCGTCACCTGATGTTGTGCGCCCAGCAACCAATGCCGCCATTCAAGGAATGCTTCCCGTATTGCGAGTAGCTCTTTTTCGGAGATGGTGTAATTCAGTTCCGCCGGGCATAGCTTTCGAGACATGAAGGCGACCGGATGGAGCTGCCCAGTGTCGGGATGCCTTTGGGATAAGATAGCGCCGACCGCCACGTCGGAGGCGTCTGCTTCCACAATAAACGGAAGGTCGGGTTTGGCATGGCGTAAGACGGGAGCGGAGGTGAATGCCTCTTTTAGCCGGTCGAATGCTGTTTGGGCCTCGGTAGACCAAACAAACGGAACCCCTTTCCGCGTTAACCGAGTAAGGGGGGTCACCAACTGGGAGAAGTGGTGGATAAATCTCCTGTAAAAGTTCGAAAAGCCAAGAAAGCTTTGAACCTCCTTCACCGACCCGGGACGGGCCCACTCCACTACGGCTTGTACCTTGCGATGGGTCATAATCTGACCTGCCGGGGTCAACAGGACGCCGAGGAATTCCACCGTCGTTACATGGAACTCACATTTCGTGAGTTTGCAGAACAATCGATGATTTTTTTAGGGCCTGTAGCACTGTCGTTACGTGGTGTATATGGTCGTGTAGATTAGACGAAAAGATGAGAATGTTGTCTATATACACCACGACGTACTTGTCCAGGAAGTCTCTCAAGACTTCGTTGAGGAAGAACTGGAAGGCAGCCGGGGCGTTACAGAGCCCGAAGGGCATGACCAGGTACTCAAACAGGCCGAACCTGGTTTTGAAAGCCGTTTTCCATTCGTCCCCTCTTCTTATGCGTACAAGGTGGTATGCCCCTCGGAGATCCAATTTGGTGTATATGTTGGCTTCCCGTACTTGCTCCAGAAGCACCGGAATCAGTGGCAATGGGTACTGGTTCTTTACGGTTAGCGCGTTGAGGGCGCAATAGTCTATACAACAGCGGAGTTCGCCGTTGGTCTTCGGGATAAAGAAGAGGGGAGACGCCGCCGGAGATCTGGAAGGACGAATGAAGCCCAGCTTCAGGAATTCGTCGAGGTAGTCACGGAGATGCTGGGTTTCAGGACCCGTAAGAGCGTAGATTCTGCTGCATGGGATGGTAGCCCCCGGTATGAGGTCGATGCGGCAGTCATAAGGCCGATGCGGCGGTAATTCTTCAGCTCTTTGTTTATCAAAGACGTCCCCGTAGGGGGAGTACCAGTGCGGGAGGGTGACATCTTTCTCGGCAGCTGTGGCCACGTGCTGGTTGGGGGTGACATCCAGGACCTGAGGCTCTCTTGACAGCGTGCACTGGGGCTGTGACAGAAGGCGGAGGTGAACCGTATCGAGTTGGTTGCCCACGTGATGAGGGGTTCGTGCATTCTCAGCCAGGGCAACCCCAGAATGAGGTTGCAGCGAGGTGCGTGAATTACGTTGAAGGTGAGCCACTCGCCGTGATCTTCTCCTATGGTGACCCACAGAGGAGGGGTTTGATACGTGATGGGACCGGAGTCTAGCTCTTTACCGTCCACTGCATAGACGAGTTCTGGCTGGTCCTTGAGTAGTAGCGGAACTTCCAGCCTTTCAGCTTCGGTCCTATCTATGAAGCAACCAGTGGCTCCGGAGTCGATCATGGCGCAAACGAATCGGGGAATGTGGTTCACCACTACGTATACAGAAACAAAAAAGTGGTTAGGCTCCTTGGTGACATCGGATTCCATAGAAGGGATCGATGGATAGCTTGAAGACGTCCCCTTCTGACCCTTCAAGCCCTCGGGTTTCCCGTCGGTTCTTCGTTGGTGAGGGCGGCCGCTTGGCTGAGGCGATTGCGGCCGGTCTTGGGTCGTACGGGACATTCGCGTAGGAAGTGTCCCTTCTTACCACAATATAAGCAGAGTCCCTGCTTCCGTCGGTGGTCTCGTTCACTGAGGGTCAGAGACGCTCTCACGGTTCCGATGTCCATGGGCTCGGAGAGGGCTGTCCCGGGTTCCGAAGTACGGGGATGTTCGTACGATGCAAGGGGTTTCTCTTTGCGTTTGTGGTCTCCTTTTCTTTCCCTCAGGCGATACTCCAGGCGAGAGGCCAGTTCGATCATAGCCGCGCAGGTGTGGGGCTGGGGGTCGACTTGGGCGATCACGTCCTTCAGGTCTTCTGACAATCCCCGGTAGAATATCGCCGTCTGGTTCGATTCGGGCCACTCGGTTTCGGCCACCAGCCGTCGAAAGCTGTTGACGTAGCAGAGGAAACCGTTATTGCCTTGCCGGAGTTCAAGGAGGTCGCCGTCGGCGGAGAAAGTCTGCCCGACGATCAAAGGTTTTTTCGAACTCCAGCCGAAAGGTGTCCCAGTCATATAAAAGGGCATCATCTCTCCTGACTATCGGAACGGCCCATTGCGCCGCTTCCCCGGCCAAGTAGGAGATGAGGAAGGCTACACGGGCTTGGTTAGTCAAAAATAGTTTAGGCTTGCATTGGAAGTGAAGTAGGATCTGTGTCATGAACACCTGTCCCTTTTGAATCTCCCCGTGATAGCGTTCAGGTGGAGCCAAAGGCACGTGTGCGGGCATCTCTACTACTACTTGGGGTGTGGTGGTGGGGAACAGAGACCCTGCATCGAAGGGGTTTCTCTGAAGGCGGTCCAAGCGGGTATGCAACGCCGCTGTTTCTGCCCGAGACGTGGCCAACTGAGCCTGGACTAAGGCCAAGGCGGCAACCACGTCATCTAACGAGGCCATAACCAAATCAGCGTTATCAGGAGGAGGATTATTCGTGGGCCAAGGATTCTGTCACGGTCCGCGCTTTCTGGTCCTCTCCTCGGGATGACGCTGATGCTATGGGGGTTCCCCCTCCCATCCGTCCCCAACCCGGATTCGTGTGAAAGACCCTCGGGTTCGGGAGACAGGTGGGCGAGGGAAGGCAGGGAGGAGTCCGCGGGGATAGAACCTGAAACGAGACAATGAGAGGGATTTTAGAACTAGTCCTTCTCTCCCTGATGCAATAGTGTCCCCCAATTATCCCCCGAGTACTTGCCTCGTTTTCTCTCCCCTGCTCTGAAGGAGCTGAAATCAGAGCCCCCAGTCAAGGTCTCGGTCCCCAGGGGCGCACTGGGGCTAGGACAACAGCTTTCCTGGCTCTAGTCGTGAGGACCCAAAACACGTCTTTTGAATCTCACAGGAGCCGTCCAGGGCGCTACTACTCAAGACCCGGGAATCCGAGGGGCCGAGGAGCGCCGAGGCTAAGGGAGCAGGCAAGGAGGATCAAAGGAGGTCAAAGGCCACCGATAACCGCCGGTGGCGCTTCCACTCTAGGCCCGGGTATCCAAGGGTCGAGGAGCGCCGGGGGTGCGATTACGGTGGGACCGTGTGGCGGGGCGCTGAGGCAAGGAACCAAAGCAGCGGGAGCAAAAGGAAACGGAGGGCACTAGTTACCCCTTCGTACCGGTTCTGGCAAAGGAGCGGGATCCGGGATCTCCGGTGCTTCGTCGGGTGACGGGTCAGCGCCGTTCTCACCTCAGTTGGCAGATAGTGCTGGCGGTGGTCACGGGCAGCTCCGGAGGCGGGAAACGTCGGACCGTTGAATACAGGCTGTCCGGCGCTTTCTGGAGTCGTGGAGCCCTTGGATGCGGGTCCGGGCGGACCGAGGGTCGGGAACTCGTCGGGGTCTTCGGAGAGACGGGTTGCGGGCCGTTGATCAGCTTCGGGTTCGGAACGAATCATTGGCCCCGCCTCTCTGCTTTGTGCAGCCTTTTGAACGGCCGCTCTCCCGGTCACGTGGGGGAGTGCGGTTGCTACGCCTTGTGGGTGATGTAGTCCCGGCGTGGAGCCCCCTCGGTTTGCGCTCCGACCTGCCTGGTCCACGCGATTATGACACATACCAGCAGGACCACTGGATATCATCCGCGGGTAAAGCAAATGTGAATCCGGCATCCTGAGCTATAGGTTCACGCAGACTGTGCTCGTCCTCCATATCCATCGCCCACTGAAAGACCAGCCACTAACCACAAGCACACATGAGACCACTGCACTCTGAAGTAGCTGGCAACCAACTAAATTCCTTCCTAGAGACTAGTAAGCATACAATTTCGCCTAAAGGCAAAAAGGGAAGAATATGAGGGAACCAGGTTCAGCCTTAATAACCAGTCCACCAGACGACTCTGCTGAGAGAGCACAATCCCATGCTAGACCTTAGAAGGCTTCGCAAGACCTTAGAAGCGCTGGTGTCTTAGCACCAGCAGGTGGACCCTAGCACTGGCAAGTCTGGGTTAACCTTCAAGGTTTGTCCACCACAATCCATACTGAAGTTCACGTCCAGTCTTGCTAGCAGGCCTATGAAGCAGCACAGCCAAGAACAACAGTGACTCTGTCACTTAGCTCACAGGACCCTTGAGAAGGGCCAGCTCTAGGGCAGTGCAACCGGTGAGACCGGGCGCTGACTTTGGGTGGAGACATTATGTTTGCTAGTAAATTAAGGTTTTAAAAGCGCTTGCTGCCTCCTTCCTGGCCTCCAGCAATTTTCGGCAAAAATAAAAATGTCATGATGACTCTGGTGTTTTAATGTTCTTCCTAGAGAGAGATCGGAGTTTTGTCTAGTGGAAGTTTTGACTCCTGGAAAGGTAGCACATAGGGTTAATGTGCCTGCAGCAAAGAACATGTACCATGCAGATCACAAAGTGCACATAATGTAAATAGGTCAGTGGGCTACTGCGTGTGTGTGTGTGTAGGTGGCTCTGTGGGTGGCTCTATTTGTGTGTGTGGGTGGGTTTGTGTGTGTGGGTGCAAATGCAATAGGTCTCGCATTTGAGAGTGATTAAGCTATTGACATTGTAAATAACAATGCTGTTTCTTTAAATGTTTTAAAAACAAAAACATAAACAAAAATAATGTCATGAGCAATGCCAATAGCTCTAACTTTAACAATTCCGAGACCATTGCATTGTAAATGCTTGTTATGATTATCTTGATCTCGTGGCTTCTGGGGTTATATGTGGTCACACACACACCATCTTGTCGTTTTGAGTTTCCCTGGGCTTCACCTCAAGCAGTGTTTCACGTGGACAATACCAAGGCCTTCTCTTGGCACTTTTTAATAAAAACACATCTTCATGATTTGGTGAATACCTTCAAGCATGGAAAGAACGTCAAGGACTTGGTAGTGAGTGCCTTCTAAGAGACCCCATGACCACCTGATATAAGGATGCAACTGAACCTACCTCCAATGACTTATCATCACAAATGTGGACATTGTAAGGCCTGCCTATTGACAATTGAAAGAAACCGCTTCATACATGCCAACCACACCTACACTCTATCACAATATACACATTGCAATAGCTCCAACGTCATCATAACATTTTGTAGCATTGCCAGGAGGTGGAGGCAGTGTGTATCTCTTAGTCTTCAGTATTTGGTGCCCAATGAATCTGGACAGAGTGGCTCGTGTGTCTGAAACAAATAGGAAGATGGAAGGTCAAGCATGATGATATAAAATATGGAGCCTAATGTCATCTATTGCTAAACTGTCCCATTTGTTTGTGTTTGACTTTATTTGCTATGAATTATCATCATTTACGTTATAAAATGTCTCTGCGATAAGTTGTACGTTGGTCAAACCACCCAGAAAGTTAAGGCAAGAATCTTACAACATGTCAGCAGAATTAAATGTAAAGTTCAAGGGGCACCCTTAGTTGAACATTTTGTGAGTCGGGACCACCCACCAGAAAGTCTCAAGTGATTGACACTTAAAACAATTTGCCCACATCCAAGAGGAGGCAACTTGTCTTCTTCATTGAATTTCAAGGAATGTCGATGGATACATTCTTTTAAAACGATCACATGTGGGCTGAATGAAATGGAGGAAACACATAAACAAATGGGACAGTTGAGCAATAAATTACATTAGGCTCCATATGTTTCATCCTCATTGTTGACCTTCCATCTTCCTATTTGTTTGAGACACACATGCCACTCTGTCTACATCCGTTGGGCACCAAATACTGAAGACTAAGTGATACGCACTGCCTCCACCGCCTGGCAATGCTACAAAATATTCTCTGTATTCACCCTTGGGCACAAGACCACATATGTGGGCATTCTCTCACTTTTTACCATGATGTGTTAAAACATTCATAACTGATGTGCCGCTGATTGGGCTTGATATGTTGACTTTATTTGCTATGAATTATCATCTTTTGTCATTCACTCCTAATGTATTACAATCATGCGTGACGTTTTCTTTTTCAAGCAAAAATGTTGTCCGCTTTCAATTGGCAAATTGAACCACCTCCTTGTAATACGACAAAATGTCAACTGTTTTGAACTTTGATGAGGGCTTAGTATGTTTTATTGGACTGTAAATGGTAGGAAATGTCATCAGGGGTCATTCACTTATAATGTATTCATCACCATCCTGCGTGGCATGTTTTCCTTTTCAAGCTAGAAGGTCGTGAAATTGATGAACCAAACATACACAGCTTATGCCAGACTTGATTTAAATGTTACTGAGAGTCTGTTGTTCACCCAATACTCACTATATATTCGCCACATTACGTCCGCGATAAATCCTCCTAATGTCAACTTTTTAGAGAAGTGGGTGGTTTTGTCTCATGAGGAATATACTCCACTTAGAAATTCCCGTCAAACCAGTCTCCTAGTGAGATACGGTTCCTATCCTGACACATTCCATGGACCAGCGTCAGTTGTATCTAGCTGCTGCACTGAACCGTGCACGCTAGACTTTTACGCCAGGCTGACTCGTTCCACTGCATTGCCTTAAAAGCAAGTTTTCCAGCTGGCGCTTGAGTCTGCCACAGGTGAATTGCTACTTCGCAGCTCGCATTCAAAGATATGTTCTTGTACTCAAACCTTTCCTTTTTAAAGAGCGCTCGAAACCTTTTGCCTAATCTTTGACGGCTCAATTTAATTTGATTTACAGAAATTGATATTGTCTAAAGAGATGCCTCATAACTGACATGACGCATCACATTCATACGATTACCACTGTATGAATTAACCATCGCCACAAGTTTCAAGACATCGTTCTTGGACTTCTTCTACGTACTAAGGTATGTTTCAATGGAAACCGGCACAATTCACCTTATTACCACCAGTGCGTGTTATATGCTCTCATTAATTTTATTGTTCAACTCTAGGTGATTGACGACCACAGCCCCTTCACCTGACCTCATCAGCTGGAATCCTCTTTTCAGGTGGGATTCTATGTCACTCGTCCTTTCTTGATTGCGGTTAAGCCTGGTTGAGTTAAGACTAACAAGGCCCCCTTTCCTTTATTAACTAAGGGTCCTTTTTTCAAGATTCTTCTGCCTACCTCATGAATAGAATGGCGCCATGAATTCCTGTTATCAGAATCCATTAATGCATATGGATTGGGTGAGTTTATCAGCACATTTGGCCGGTTTTCTTTTACCAGTATCTTTTGGAACACATTCTCATTTGAATTCTTTTCCTTTAAACTATCTGATCTCCTGTCCCCCTGTTCTGAAGAAGACCCGCCATGACATTACCTTACTTTTGCATTTGTTAAGGTCGAAACGTCGACTGTTACTTTTGTCCAATCATCCATCGATCTCGTTGTCCTTGAATTATTAAACAATGTTTGGCTTGGACTAGAGATACTGGAAACATATATTGTTTGGACCTGTAAAATTTCTTTTTTCCATGCAAAATCTCTTCACTTCCATGTATATACACTCAGTCACCGTTCTTCACTTGGGCACTTTATTCACTGTAAATTTGTTGCTTGCTTCGTTCGCGTTTTGAATAATTAGACAGCCCTCATTTGTAGTTTTGATTATGTGCATTGTTTTGATGAAAGAAAAGTAAAAAGTTTTTTTGATACCGCCCAAAAATAGTTTTCGTCTGTGTTCCATGTGCATCCTAAATGAATTGATATTACAAATGTTTTGAACTGTAAAGAAATTTTCTTACCTGACAGAACCAATTGTTGTTTATAATCTACATGCCCAGGTTCTGAGGGATACTGGGTTACCCCATTCCTTTCAACAGTCTTTGGATTCGGCACCCTGTGCTTTGATGCTTGTAAACGTTTGGATTCAGCACATCCCCTTGTTTCCTGGGGGGCCCATGCATTGTTGTTCATTGTTTTCTGAAATCATAGTTCCATTTCCTTGCTTCGGCCCTCTGTGCCACCCTGGCCACAGTTGCCAATAACCCATGCTCTTGACAGTCCTGAGGGAGGTTGGGGTCCCTCATTGTGTCCCCTGAAATCATCTCTGCCCCACATGTAATATTACTAATGGGATGGGGCCCATGCGTATTGTCCAGTGTCTTCATTTGTTCTTGTCATGGAGTGTCTGAGAGTAAACTGGCCCCATACTTTTCAATTAAGTCTCAACACTTCAGTGTGTGGCTTTGCTCGTTGTCGTCCTCCGTGCTGACCGGCTCGTCTGGAGACAGACCAGTCTTGTTTGTGCTGTCAAATCCCTACAGTCTCAACCCCTTGAGTTCAGTCTAACTCCTAGCTGCCCCCCTGGTCCCTTGTATTTATTCTACTCTCATGTTATTCTCTGAACTCTCAGCCTCCTTGTCTTTTAACCAACTTTTATGCTGATGTCTGCTGGTTGATCATTAGCGGTTGATTGGCTAGTTCTAGTCCTGCTGATTAATCCTTGGTAAGATGTTCCAAGCACAGCTAGGACTGCATGTCCTGTAGAAAATACTGCTGCCTGGTACAACGAAGGGAGGCTCAAGGAAGCTGCTTGGTTATGTCAACACTGTGGCCACTGAAGGTGCTCTGTTTGGAAGCTCTGTCTTGTTCAGAGTAGGAAAAACCTTCCTCTTTTTCTCTGGATGTAGACCAGAATCTTTGGGATATGCAGGGAAGTAGAGAGCACAAGGAGCCATGTGCCCTTGCTGTGAGAGGACTTTCAGTCTCTGGCCTAGCGCTGGATCCCTGGATCAGAGCTCTGGGAGAAGTGTGGTTGTCTTGGCTGCAAAGTGTCAAATCCCAGTCCGCTTGCACACTTCTTAAACAACTTCTGACTAAAGCAAAACTCTTAGGATGAGGGAATAGCTGTTGTAAGTAGCCATATCGTGTACTCCTCATGAGGGAGTCTGTCAAGAGACCTTTAGGTGGATCACGCAAAAGAAACAGATTCTGAACTGTCAAACTTTGGGTTCACATCCCACCCTGCCAATTTTTATCAGCTGAGCATCCCTAGAAAACCCTGGACATGTGGAGTAAAGAACATTAGGGCTTGTGATCTGTGACCAGTCCATTTTAATTTGAGGATCTGATTCCTTTCATAAACACTGGCCATTCAGGGAGTAGGAACCTGTCCTTCTCCCTTCCCTAGGTGAGCACACTGGGGTTTATGGCTCACCTCTCGTTAGAAATGGGGGTCTCTAGTTGGCAGAGGTAGGTACCTTTGTCCAAATAGGGACCCTTGCTTCTAGTCCGGGTAAACTGGTTACACTCCTAAAATAACTCCTGCTCACCTCCTTGGTAGCTTGCTACGAGCAGACAGTCTTATCTCTGAGGCATTGTGTTTGTAAAGCATTTGTGATCACATACAGTAATACAGTGAAAACACCACAAATGGACACCACACCAGTTTAGAAAAATAGCAAATCTTTATCTAAACCAACAAGACCAAATACGATAAAAATCCAACATACAATACTCTTGAAAAATAGTACTTGTGCAAAATGGCAGGTAAATCAATAAAACACAGTTCCTCCTACTCGGTAGCTCCTCCTGGGGCTACCGCGATACTGAATACGACAGAGTCTTACAATTCCAACCTACCGCGTCGATATGGGCCAGCTAAAGCGTCGATAGACTCCGATACAGTACCTTTCTTGTTGTGACCAACACGTTGGTGTGAGCCACTTGGGGCAAACGTCGCAGTCGCGTTGTGAAACGGAGTGTTGCGGTGGACGACGTCCTCCTGATTTGGTGCAGGCAGCGGCTCGTTGAGTGAGTTGGTGAGACCAGGGCTTGCGTTGAATGGTGAGACGGTGCTCGCTGCGATGCTGGCAGGTCATGGTGTGGCGACGGAGCTGGTCGATGTTCGGGTCGGGCAGCGACGGAGTCGGTGACATTCTTGCAGCGTGTAGCGAAGCGTTGCGGAGTGCGGTGCCCTCAGAACACAGTGCGAGCAGCAGCTTGTTGACGGAGTCGGGGAGACCAGGGTTGAGTTTCGAAGCGAGGCGTTGCTCTCGGCGATGCTTTCAGGACACTGAATCCTGCGACCGACTCGATGACCGAGTCGGTTACCCTTTTTTCTGCGGCGACGATCAGAGACGGTGCCTACAGACTCGGTGAGGTCTTTGCTGGTCCAGAGACCTCTAGAACAGGTGGCAAGCTCCTTTCAAGCCCTTGGAAATCTTATCTTCAAGCAGGGGGGCAAAGCAAGCAGCAAAAGCCCTTTCTCCTTTCTTTGGCAGCAAGTAGCCACTGCAGGCCAACCCCAGACAGCAAACCGCACAGGGGCAGTATTCCTGCTCCGCTTCTCCGGCTCTTCTCCTTGGCAAAGGTTCCTCTTGATTTCCCAGAAATGATCTAAAAGTCTGGGGTCTGGGACCCTCTTTTTATACACCAAAATCCTTTGTTCTCTGAAGGCAGAGAGTGTCTGTACCCAGCTAAAACCAGTACTGTCCTCACTGGTGCTGCTTCCTGGCAGGAGGTGGAGACAGCATTGTTGAAGGCCGACAAGACCCATTCAGGTGGAAGGAAATCTCCTTCCCCCCCTACTCTAAATGCAGCCCAGTCTATTCAGCCCTCCCCTGACTCATCAGATTGCTGGAGCCGCTGCCCCTCTCCAGCCCCTGTCATCCAAAAGCCAGACATGCAATACACAAACCTAGCAGAGGCCCACTGGATGGTTGGGCAAGAAAATAACTACTTTCTAAAAGTGGTATTTTCAAACACAGAATGTAAAAATCGCCCTCAGTAAAAGATGCATTTTAACATTCTGAGTTCAGGCATACTAAACTTTATTTTTCCACCTTTTTCCCAGGGCCAGTTATGTTTATAAGATGTTGTAAACAAACTTCCCATTCTGTCCTATGGGAACAGGTAGCCTTGCAATAGTAAAAAACGAAATTGGCAGTATTTCACTATCCGGACATGCCAGGCATGACCTACATTTCACATACAATGCACCCTGCCCACAGGGGTACCTTGGGCCTAACATAGGGGTGACTAAGATGTAGAAAAGGGAAGGTTTAGGCACTGGCAAGTGTGCACTTGCCAAGTCGACATGGCAGTCCCAGACTGCACACAGGCTCTGCAATGGCAGGCCAGAGTTACATTTTACAGGCTGCTTCTGTGGGTGGCACAATCGGTGCTGCAGCCCACTAGCAGCATTTGATTTACAGGCCCTGTGCACACACACTGCACTATATTAGGGTCTGACAAGTAAATCAAATATGCCAATCATGGAATCACTAATCCATAACAATTTACAAAGGGAGTACTTGCACTTTGGCACTGAACAGCAGTGGCAAAGTGCCCAAAGCATCTAGAACAGCAAAATGGAGTCCAACACACAGCAAAAACACAGGAGGCAAAAATACAGGGGAGACCCACGCCAATGGTGCTAGGTCTAACACGTGTCCCCTCTAGCTGAAATGTGGGGAGAACTACCCACCCTCTTGGGAGTTCTCTTCACTAAGTAGAGAAAATCTGGACAGACCACCAGCATTGGCGTGTTCTGTACCAGGGCGGTGTTCTGCCGTAAAGTCCATCCCCTGTAGGGAAATGGACCACCTCAACAGCTTTGGATTCTCACCCCTCATCTGCATCAACTATCTGAGGGGCCTGTGGTCTGTCTGAACCCGGAAGTGAGTCCCAAACGAGTATGGCCTCCGCGTCTTCTGCGCCCAGACCACAGCAAATGCCTCATGCTCAATCACACTCCACTTCTGTTCCCGTGGAAGTAACCTACTACTAATGAAGGCTGCAAGTTGGTCTTCTAGGCCCTCTTCATTCAGCTGTGAGAGCATAGCCCCCGCACCATGCTCTGAAGCATCTACCTGCACAATGAACTCTTCAGAGAAGTTGGCTGCCTTAAGCACAGGCGCTGGGCACATGGCAGATTTCAGGGCATCAAAAGCTTTCTGGCAGGCGTCAGACCAGTTGACTGTCTTGGGCTGCTTCCTGGAAGTCAGCTCTGTCAAGGGGCAACAATGGTGCCATACCTCTTGACATACCTCCTGTAATACCCTGTGAGTCCTAAAAAGGCTCTTACCTCTGTCTGGGTCTTGGTGGGGTTCCCAAGCCAGAATGGTATGAATCTTGAGCTGTATGGGCGCCACCTGGCTGCTCCCTACCTGGTGTCCCAAGTACACCACAGAACCCTGCTCGATCTGGGACTTACTTGCCTTGATCGTGAGGCCTGCCCTCTGCAGAGCCTTCAACACTTCCCAGAGGTGGTGCAGATGTTCCTCCCAAGTCGCACTGACAACTGCGATGTCATCCAGGTAGGCGGCACTGATCTCCTCCAGTCCAGCCGACACTTGGTTGACCAACCTCTGAAAGGTGTCTGGGGCATTCTTCAACCCAAGGGGCATCATCCGGAATTGGTAGTGCCCCTCTGGTGTAGAGAATGCTGACCTCTCCTTTGCCCCAGAGGTTAAGGCAAATCTGCCAGTACCCAGACGTTAAGTCATACGTGCTGAGGTACCGGACAACTCCCAAATGAGCGATGAGCTCATCAGCTGTGTGGATGAGGTGGGCATCAGTCCTGGTGACTGAATTGAGCCCTCGGTAGTCCACACAGAACCGAAGTTCTGGTGTGGCACTGGGTGCAGCAGCCTTTGGGACCAAGACCACCTGGCTGGCCCAAGGGCTGTTTGAGGGCTCAATCACCCCTAGATCTCCTCCTTGATGCAAGCTTTGACCCTGTCAGTCACTCTGTAAATTTTGTGTTTTACAGGAGGACTGTCCCCAGTGTCAGCATCATGGACACAACACTGAGTGACACCAGGGGTCAGGTAAAACAGAGCAGCAAACTGTCCCAACAGTTGGCGGCAGTCACTCTGCTGTTAAGGAGTCGGGGCGGGGGAGAGTGTTACACCGTCCACTTACAGATTGTGCTCCTTTGCACACAGGAGGTCAGGAAGAGACTCACTCTCCTCTTCCATTCCAGCATCTGTTGCTAGGAGCATGCCCACTGTGGACCTTTCCAAGTGGGGCTTCAGGCGGTTCAGGTGCAGGACCTGCAAAGGGTTCCTAGGAGACTGCAAGTCCACCAAGTAGGTGACGTTACTCTTGCACTCCACCACCTTAAATGGTCTGGTCCACATATCCTGGAGCGCCCAAGGCTCCACTGGGGCCATGACCCATACTTTCTGTCCAGGCTGAAACTTGATCGGAGTGGCATTCTGATCATACCAATGTTTCATCTCCTGGCTGGCTTCCAGGTTCGCCTGAGCAAGTTGCCTGAAGCGCTTAGTCTGGTTTCTGAAGGCCAGCATGTAGCTATATACATCTTGGGGAGGTTTTCTGGGAGCTTTCTCCCAGCCTTCTTTCACCAGACTCTGAGGTCCTCTTACAGGATGGCCGTACAGCAGTTTAAAGGGACTGAACCCTAAGGACTTCTGGCGCACCTCTCTGTAAGCAAGTCTGGCAAGACCTGCAATGAGTATCCGAGTGCTTGCGTATCTGGGGCCAGTAAAAGTGGGTGACAAGCCTTTCAAAGGTCTTGCCCCAAATATTCTGACAAAGGCACATCATGAGCCAGACCCAGTAGGAAGGCTCTGATGTGCTGGTGTACCACCAGCACACACCCTGACCCAGGCTCGGCAACCTAAGCCTCGCTGTAGAGGAGACCATTCTCCAAGTATAGACCATGTGATCCAAACTGATCACCTGCTACCTGGTTTGCAGCCTGCTGCCGCAAACCAATAAGAGAAGGGCACGTTTTCTGCTCCTGGCAGAATTATTCACAGAAGGGGCCTCCTTCCTGCGGCCATTGGGTTAGCCCAGCAGGTCCCCCAGTTCGGCCACTTGTTCCCCTGTAGGCTTCAGGGCATCTCCCTCAAGGTTTGCCTCCTCCTGGACTGTGGGAACTTCGGGGGCTGGTTTCCCGCGCCCCTTGCCTCTTCTCTTTCTGGCAGGCATCTGGGCCTCTTTTTCACACTCCAGGTCCTCTTGAATGCCCTACCGGCTGCCATAGACCGAGTGGTCACACACGCCCACTCTGGACCCAACATCTCCAAATGAGACCTCTGCTCCACTTTCGCCCAAGGGGTGCTCTCCAAATCATTGCCTAGCAGACAGTCAACAGGCATGGCTGGCCTCACAGCTACTTTCAAGGTACCTGAGACCCCCCCTCCTCCACCCCCTCTCAAAGGGAACCTGTCCACTTTGCAGAGGCACTCTGAATTGTCAGCGGCAACTACTGGGTAGAATGCGTTGGGGACCACCTGGTCTTCAGACACCAGCCGACAACTGACCGCTGTCACACTGGCTCCCATGTCTCTCAGAGCCTCCACACTATGGGCATTAATGATCACCCACTGCCTGTACTTTTTAGTGTTATCAGGCAGCTGAGCTCTTGGGACCATCTCCCTGTCTCCTAAAGAGACCATTTCTGCGGGACCCCATCTATCTTGGGCACCGACTCCTCCCCCAAGGCTACACTAGCCATCTGCCAGGGCGGTGCACCAGGGGGTGCGGTGGTAACATTTTTGGGACATCTAGGATCCCCTTGTAAGTGGCCCACCTGACCATAACCATAACAAGCCTTTGAACCCCTCTGAACAAGCTTACCTGTCAGGACCCATGGCTTCTTCTCAGTGGGAGGCTGGGAACCCTTACCTTGGTTCCCTTGGGCATTACTTTGGGGCCCTTTCTGGGACTCCTTCTGTTTATCCTTGCCCCCCACACTCATGCTGGGGATCCTGCCCACCTTTGGTGGAGTCTCCCACACAACCACAATGTTTACCTTTCCTTCTCCAGGCACTGATGGTGTGCTGCCACCAGATGGATTGATCTCCAAACTCTTTGCTTCCAGATCCAACTCCCCAAATCCTCTCTCATGCTCTAAAAGCATCCTCTTTACTTCCATGGCCAATTTCTGCTTTTCCAACTCCAACTTCTTATTTTCACCGTCCTTCCCAGCCTGAGCTTAGCAAGCTCCCTCTCATGCACCCTAGCTCTCTCTCTTTCCTCCAACTCCTCTGGAGACAGACCCCTTTGAGAAACACTGCTGCCATCCACGGCAGGTACCCTCCCTCCTGGCAGATTCAATTGCCCCTCCTGTTGCTCATCCACATTCTCTGCCTTCACTAGAGGCTCTTCATCCTGCCCACTGGCATTTCTGGATTCCAACCAGGCCCTCAGTGCCTTTTGGTATTCATCCTTCCTGGTGAGGCTTTTCACAGAGACTTTTAAGTTTCTTGCAGATAGCTTTCAATTGAGACACAGTGTAGGTTTCCACCCTATCTTCCTCAAAGTCGAGATTAATGGATGATGGCTTGGTCATGATGACAAAATTGGCAGTTCTTTGCCATGTTGGTGCGAGCCGGTTGGGGCAAACGTTGCAGTCGCGTTATGAAACGGAGCGTTGCGGCGGATGATGTCCTCACTATTCGGTGCAGGCAGCGGCTCATTGAGTGAGTCGGTGAGATCAGGGCTTGCGTTAAATGGTGAGACGGTGCTCGTTGCGGTGCTGGCTGGTCACGGTGCGGCGACAGAGCCTGTCTATGTTCAGGTGGGGCAGCGAGGGAGTCGGTGACTTCCTTGCAGTGTGTAGCAAAGCGCTGCGGAGTGCGGTGCCCTCAGGACGCAGTGCAAGCAGCGGCTCGTTGACGGAGTCTGGGAGACCAGGGTTACATTGCAAATGGATGGGTTGCTTTTGGCGGTGCTTTCAGGACACGGAATCCTGCGACGGACTCAATGACCGAGTCAATTACCCTTTTCTGCTGCGGGGCTGATCAGACACTGTGCCCACAGACGCGGTGTGGTCTTTGCTGTTCCTGAGACCTCAAGAAGAGCGGGCAAGTTCAGTTCAAGCACTTGGAGATCTTCTCTTCAAGCAGGGGGACAAAGCAAGCAGCAAAAGTCATTTCTCCTTTTCTTGGCATCAAGTAGCCACTGCAGGCCAACACCAGACAGCAAACAGCATAGGGGCAGTACTCCTCCTCCGCTTCTCCTCCTTGGCAAAGGTTCCTCTTGATTTCCCAGAAATTATCTAAAAGTCTGGGGTCTGGGCCCCTCCCCCTTTTTTTTTTTTTTTCTTTTTTTTTATACACAAATCATTTGTTCTCTGAAGGCAGAGAGTGCCTCTACCCGGCCAAAAACAGTTCTGTCCTCACTGGTGCAGCTTCCTGGCAGGAGGTGGAGACGGCATTGTTGAAGGCAGACCAGGCCCATTCAGGTGGAAGGAAATCTCCTCCCCCTACTATAAATACAGCCCAGGTCTATTCAGCCCAGCCCTGACTCATCCGACTTCTGGAGCTGCTGCCCCCTCCAGCCCCTGTTATCCAAAAGCCAGACATGCAATACACAAACCTAGCAGAGGCACACTGGATGGTTAGGCAAGAAAATACCTACTTTTTAAAAGTGGTATTTTCAAACACAGAATGTAAAAATCACCCTCAGTGAAATATGCATTTTAACATTCTCAGTTCACGCATACTAAACTTTATTTTTCTACCTTTTTTCCCAGGGCCAGTGATGTTATAAACAAACTCCCCATTCTCTCCTATGGGAACAGGTAGCCTTGCAATAGTAAAAAACTAAATTGGCAGTATTTCACTATCTGGACAAGCCACACACATCAGGGCATGTCCTACGTTTCACATACAATGCACCCTGCCCACAGAGGTGCCTTGGGCCTAACTTAGGGGTGACTAAGATGTAGAAAAGGGAAGGTTTAGGCACTGGCAAGTGTGCACTTGCCAAGTTGACTTGGCAGTCCCAGACTGTACACAGGCTCTGCAATGGAAGGCCAGAGTTACATTTTACAGGCTGCTTCTATGGGTGGCACAATCAGTGCTGCAGCCCATTAGCAGTATCTGATTTACAGGCCCTGGGCACACACAGTGCACTATACTAGGGTCTGACAAGTTAATCAAATATGCCATTCATGGAATCGCTAATCCAGAACAACAATTTACAAAGGAAGCACTTGCACTTTGGCACTGAACAGCAGTGGCAAAGTACCCAAAGCATCTAGACCAGCAAAACAGAGTCCAACACACAGCTAAAACACAGGAGGCAAAGGCAAAAATGCAGGGGAGAACCACGCCAATGGTGCCAGGTCAAACACATCTGCTGAGGTGAATGGCTTCAACTTCCACTGTTACCATCTTTCAAAGTTGGAAAAAAAGGTGTGTCAACAACTTTGGGTTGCTTCTTCATGGGCCTGAGTTGGAACCTGGGGTGCATTTACAGAGTTTCCTACCCCCTTTGACTTGGAACAGTCACTGAGCAGAGGCCCTCAACAGTTGGACGGGAGCTTCGGAGTGCTGCCACAGCTTGATCGCCTAAGTATGCTGGAGGTGTAACCAGACTAAATTTTCCACAAAAGATTTTAAGCAATAGCATTCTCTGAGATAGAGGTGAGACTTGTCATGCTACATCATGAATCACTGACCCCGTACCCCATACAAGTGTGCTTCTATAAAAGAAGGCAGTGTTACTCGACCAGTTGTCTAGGTAAAAGGTCCACCAGAACACGTACTCCCATGAAAAATACTCTGTAGGTGGTAAGAATCTTGGTGAATGCATGGAGGATTAATTTAATCCAAAAAGAGAACAGCATGTGTGGACGCACATTCCTTCTGTAGCAAGCTGTCCATATTTCGGATGATTAGGCCTGACGGTGATGTTCAAACTTTCATTTCGTTAGTCCATGGAAGACCTGAATTCCCCTGGACAAACCTGCAAGGTAATCCTCTGGTGGGTTTCCATTGTGAGGCTGTGCTTACCAACCAATATTTGCATCTGCCTCAATCCCAGGCCATCCTCCTCCTCCTCCATAAGCTTTTAGTAGTCAGAAAATAATAAAGTTGAAAGCGCATTTGACCTTCTCGCCTGGAAATGGTAATTAACATTTGTGCAGCTATGAGAAGGTACACCCTATCTTGCGGTCCTTTGCTCCTTTGACTTAACCATTTTGCATTGCATTTAAAATCAAAAACGCATTTGTGTACGGCTCTGAGGCTGTTTTTATTGATGTACACAAATGCATTATCATCGCCAACACCTACAGTTCTCAGATTGCCAAGACCTATTGCCTTTACGAGTGCTTGTTTTTATTACTGATGGCAACCCTTCCTGATGCATTAATATTATCACTGCTAGTAATTTTGTATATGATGGCCTGGATTGAGCTGTTAGTGGCTGCCTCTTTGCATATTTTAGGCAAGCTCATTTGTATGTGTTCAGTTAGCCTTCTTCCTTTTATATATTGAAAAACCAAGGAAACTCGTTGTCCTGCTGAAGTGTGTTTATGAAATAAATAACTGTCTAGCAAAGAGGATATATAGGCAGTGTTGGGGGTCATGCACACCCAATAGGGCGTGCCCACAAAGGCACATACTCAGTCAAACAAAAACGAATTGCCAAACATATCTAGTGGAAACATGCAGGTAATACAGGCATTTGAGATATTTAGGAATCCAGCAGATTGAGAAGTCCCAGAGAGGAGGCAGTAGAGAGTTAAAACTGAGAAAAGCTGATTCAAGAATGATCATTGTGAAAGAAACCGAGGAACCCTGCGGCCAAATTAAGGACACTGGATTATTTAGACGCCTATATAACATTCCAAGTGACTCAGAGGCCCCTTTATCCAAAATCTCGCCACATTATAGTATAATATCACAAAAGTCAAGGTATTACTTCCAGTGTTACAAGCACACACATACTTAAACACATATAATATACTCAGTGACGCAAACAATCGACTAGAGTACTTGCACCTTGTCACTTTAAACTCATCCGAACCTTATTGATCTGTGGATTTTATTTGGATTTCAGCTGAAATGCTTTTTTTAATTGCGGTTTCATCCCAGTCTACGGGTGCTGCGGGGATTGATGGCGCTGAGCAGATGCCGACGGTGCTAGAGCGGAACCGCAAGCCTCCAAGACGTGACGGGAGACTCTGAAAGGATCACATGGCTGGTAAAGACGCGGTCATATATCATGCTGAAAACCCTAGAACGGATGCTAGCGCTCACTGCGTGACAAATCAACAGCGCTGCATGTCCGCAGCACTGACAATGTAGCGCTTCAGAAATCTCTGTTAACAAATGGCATCCTAAACTGCGGCGGCAGCATGTTAGCAATTGTCGGAGTCGAGCTTAGAGAAGGGGTTGCGCCCACAGAATTAAGTAGGTGGTGGTTCTGTGTGTAGTAGACGGAGCCTGTGTTCGGATATTCAGCGGTGACGTTCTTGTAGAGCAGAACAAGGAGTGAGTGCGTGTGTATTCGCATTGATGTTCACCCTAGCGGTGCGCGCATACAAAATGGTCGCGTACCTGCAGCTGCATGGAACTTTTTAAAATTAAAACATTGCTTGTCGCAAATTAAAATGCCAGCTCTCCTAACGTGTGGAGGGACCAGTCTCCCATTTCCAAAAATAAACTAGCATTGGCATAGCCAATAGGTCTCGCCTTTGGGACCTTATAAGTGTTTATCCATGCAACAGTTGCATAACTAAATACTTATAAGGTCCCAAAAGCGAGACCTCTTGGCTATCGAAAGTGAAAGTGATCGCGATCACACATCAAAGAGGCCCTGCGGCAGAAAGTGAAAGTAATCGCTGTAAAACGCGGCGCGCGCACCCGCGCACATGCACTGTGGCTCTAGACTGGCCTGGTAGCACTTGTTGGAGCCCTCTCAATAAGTCTTGCCAGACCAGCGCATGCGCTGGGTCAGGCGAGACCTAAAAAGTAGTCCTGAAACAATACATGAAAATGGCCTCCATGTATGTTTAGCAGTAGTTGGCCAGTTTACTCGGGGAGGGCTAAACACCGAAAGAGTATGCATGCCCTTGACAAATGGGGAGAAGGCAAAATAGAGCGACGATGGTGCAAGCAAATCGGAAGCCCATGAATGGGCTGTAAGCCCAAAAATCAGATACAGCATGTCTTGGTTCGAGACAGTGCATGTGCGCCACATAGAGCTGAGACTTAAAATGTATGTGACTTCAGGGAAAGAGAATAATAGAATGCACCTGTATGCTCAGAGTGGCCTCAGAACAATTTACCCTCTGAAGTATTGCAACAACTTATTCTACCTTATAAAAGCAACTTTCAGATGCTAGTTTCCAGTGGAATTTAAATTCATTGTGTTCATATCCGCCTACATGACTCGTCAGATATTTCTTTATTCCTTCTCAGGAATCTTTTTTTTTTTTTTTTTTTATTATTTTTACACACTTTTCCTCAAAAGTGGTAGCTTTTCACTGACCCTGCAATCCTTACCTCCCCTGCCCAATGCTTGACTTATTTCTTTCCACGTGTCCACCATTTCACTGGGTTAGTATTAATGTGCTATCTATTGTGAGATTTGGTTGTTTCTTCTAGGTTACTCAGTCATATTTAGTAAGTTGTGGGTGAATGATCTTGTTGTTAGGTGGGTGCAAGTCATTGTCGATGCCTGTTGCCTGGTTAATGGATATTTGTAAAGTAGCCCTGATAAAAGTGCTATTGGATACCATACCGGCTCGCTAATGACCTATTCTGGGTAAGTTGGATGGCTATTGGGAGGCTGGTCTCAATGTGTCCTGTTGTATTGTAGCCCATGGTGTGTTGTGATGGTGAGTAGAATTAAGAGCATGGTGATGTTTCTATGTTGTGCAAAGTAGTAGCCAGGTTTCTATTCTCTTTCTATGAGCTGGTGTTTGGGTGATATGTTGGGAAGATCCTTTGTGGGCTTGGAGAAATGCTCAAGCAGTCACAGCTTTTTAGCCAACAGCACGTCACTTGCACTGATTGTTGGCTAGAAAATTGCATGTGCGTGCTCAGTGTGCGAGGAAACAAGATTGTGTGACCTTAATAAATGGAAACATAACTTGTGTGTCTGTGTGTTCTTGTCTTTGTGTGTGCGTGTATCCTAGCTCGATTGTTTGCTGGACTTCTCACCATTGTGTATAAATATGGGTGTGAGTGGCTCAGTTCTTGTGCGCGTTTCTCATCTGTATGTGTGAGATAGTGCGTGCAAATTATTTTTTGTGCGTTTTTAATGTGTGTGCGTTTGTGTGCCTCAGTGATTTATTTGTAAAAAGTTAGTACCAGGGCCCTTCTCGGGAGGCTATTATACCCTGCACCACTTGTTGCCCTTGCCAGCTCTGCCCATTTCAGTACTAACACAACTACAAACCACCACACTCCTACAAGTGTGACAATTCAGACTAACCTAGGCAACAAAATGCTATAATGGTGTGAGCAGCAGGTATTGTTGTTTTAAAAATAAATCTATATTGACGTATTAAACACTGTTGCTGTGCTCATTTTAAAATTAGACACCCTGGTTGCCGAGCACCGAAAACCACCGGCTCAAATTAAGCACTGGTGCATGACCACGAACGAAGAGGAGGGTGTTTATAAATAATGTGAATGATGTGAAGAGGTGCCTGTGGTCTGCTTTCTGGGGCTTAATAACAAGAAGGTTTGTATCATTGCACAGTTCGTGTGAAAAGGAGGTGTGTTTTTGTGTGTAGGAGGTGGTGTCCCAAGTGTCTTTGTTTGTGAGGTCTTGCACCCTCTGCCTCTCAGACACACGGGTGAGGGTTGTGCCCTGTAAGAGTTGGCACTCTGATCTCTGCCACCCGCTATCCGCTTCCAGCCTCTGGTGATTCGGGCTGCACGGGTTGTTTACCGTGTTTCAGGATTTTCTACAGTAAGGTATTTCGCAAGATCCAACATTCCTCGAAGTGTTCGATTATATTGTAACATTCTAGCGTTTTTACTGCCTTAATAGAAATGCCCAGCACATCTCCTTTGTGCACACACAACAGCCCAGAAAACGAGCATTGGCAAAGCTAGTAGGTCTCGCCTTTGTGACCTGTAGGCTTTGGTGATTGTTTATAGTCATGACTCTGTGCAGCGTGGCCAAAGTAAGTGCAAGAAAAAAGCCCATGTTGTGGCCGCCAGTGTCATTTTGTAGGTTCATGCACCACGCATGCACACACCTACAAAACATCAGTCCCAAACTGCAGCAGGCGAGTGACTACTCACTCACAGGTCAGGGAAGGGATTTGGGTGAGGCTGGGCAGATTTCTCACAGAAATATGTATTTTTTCCACACAGTTTCGGACAGTTAAAATTTATAGAGCAAACTACTATGTGTATTAATTAAAAGCCTGTGGGCCTCACCGGATGTTTTGAACATACACTCATGAAATGTTGCAATATTTCAGATGCTGGCACCATACTAGGGGACATTATCCATACACAGCAGCAATTCATATGTGTGTCTCTAAAAAACCTGTGTGCTGCTCCCTCGGTGGGCTGAGGACGCCTCAGCCCTGGAAGCGGTACAATTCCCTAGTTCTACCAAAGATCCATGTTTCCCATATGGATAGCGTTAATTTGTCTTCAAGCCAGGCCCCACTGGAATTGCGTGGCAGGGTTGGGCCAAATTATATGGCAGGGTTGACTAAATTATGCATCAAGAAAAGGAAAATTATGTGGTATAATGTGGCTCATTTTGTGTTAGTATCACTTCATTATATTGTCATTTTTACACATAATAACCCTGTCTGGGAAAATATTTCACCTTCTTAGTACCAGATTAACACCTAGCTACAGTAGTAAGCAATTGAAGGATAAGCAGTCAACCTTTGAAAAGGGCTTTCCACTGCAGGGATACATCACCTTTTTAGTAACTTTTGATCTGTTTAAGATAGAAACATTGCTATTGTTAAATTCTGCAGATTATGCACTAGATGATGGATTATGTGGTAGATACAGCAAATCAATAATTATATGGAAAATACCACAGTCGCAGAATCACAGAATTTCAGGGGCCCTGCGTAAAGCTGCTTGAGGCATGCTTAAATTGTATTACACCCCACATATCGCGCCCTTTCAGATTCCAGAAGAATAATGCCCAATTTAGGCAAATGCTTTCCAGACGTCAAAGAAGGAAACACATATATCTATATACCATGCTCCATGGCCTTTTCATATGTGCTGTGTAGACATTATGGCCTATGGATCGGTGTTTCGTCAAGACAAATTATCTGTTGCAATATATAACTACAAATTTGTAACTTTGGTTTTCTTTAGTGCAGTGTTACAAAGCAGTTTGCTCTTTATTGCTGTTTTCATAGATTCCCCTGTAGTTATTTAGTCAAGGACCCCAATCTTGGACCCTGGAGTGAGGGGCCCTTTACTTGGGTAGCATCAGACTGTGTTATCATGGTGACATTTTTTTACTAGTTGAATCCGGCATGATCTGTGTTTGAGCATCTTATTTAATATTTTGGCTGGGCCAGAGGATGTCTTTGCTTTCTCCTATTGTATGCCATTTTTAGGTCGAGTCTGGGCAGCGCATGCGCTGCGAGCCATGCTGTATTGGAGTATTTACTTGAAGCCCCGTCCACTCTTGTCCCATATTGGTCATTGGCTTGGGTCATTGTCCTTCGAAAATGCTGGATTCTGATTCGGTAATCGGCTTGCTAGTCCCTCCTTAGTACTGCCTTGTCTTCATTTGTAACCTCCCACGAGGACTGGCCCTTTTACTTTGGTTGGTTGTTACACAGTACGTCTTCTTTAGTCTGTAAGCTCTATTTTCTTTAATGAGTTTCTCTTGCGGCAGGAGGGTCAAACATTTGGAATGCAATAGGTCTCGCATTTGCGAGAGTTTTAGCTATTGGCATTGTAAATGACAATGGCGTTTATTTATGTTTTAAAAACCAAACCATAAATAAAAGGCATTCTCATTTACAATGCCGATAGCTCAAACCTGCGTAAATGCGAGACCTATTGAATTGCAGATGCTTGTTCTTCTTACAACTAAGCCTTTAGATTGCACAAGCTAATTAGCTGTGGGCTTAAGGAAAAGGAAGCCAAGGGGAAAGCAGCAGCAAAACAAAAACATTCACATTGCTAGTTGCTAAGCATTTTAAAGAAAATGTTTTTAGTTCATTAAATATTTAAGTGTTCGAATGGTGTCAAACATGTGCCAAACTGCCTTTTTAAGGTGAATATGCCAGACCGTCGTAAACATAATTTTCCAGTGAAAAAATGTTCACCTTACTTATATCAATATATGCAAATGGATGCTACTCTGTGAATTAGCCGCACTGGCTTCTGTATACGACTTGATCGAACTCTACTGAATACATTCTTGTGGCAAAGCTTGTGCAAGTTTTAGGAGAGCAGTCCTCTGAGCACTCAGTGTGACGTGCTGTGGAGTGGTTTACCTTTCCAAATTGTAAGTTCTTTTTTTTTTTGTGAATGATTTTTAATAATTTTGACATAATATCATTAACATCTGCATGATAACATAATCCCACATTGACATTACAATGACAATGAATCAAATATCGTAGGCGGGATGTCCGGAGAATCCAGTACAATAACAAATAAAGTCTGCCCTGTCATCTGTATCTATACACTTTTTCGAGACATGGTTCATTTACTAACCGTTACAGGAGTCATAACAGCGAAAGGAAAAACACTTCATTATTACACAGGTCAGTTCTAACATCAAATCATCTACAAACAACAAAGTGTAATAATCATGAAAGAAATAACCTAAGAACTAAAGGTCGACCTCTATATGTAGGCCCAGGTCAAAGTGTATGTACCGGTGTAGCACTGCGGTGGGTGTTACGTATGTGGTTGGTTATTATGGGGGCGGGCCGGGGATGCGGATATCGGGGGGGAAGGTGAAGAAGAGCAGGAGTGGAAGTGGTGGAGGCGAACAAGAGGTGGGGGGCAGGGGCCCCATGCGTCCCAGAGCCGGGCAAGCATATGGTTATGTACATGTATGAGGGTGCAAGTCTCACAAAGTTGAGAGGGACAAAGCCCTACGAGAATGTCCCAAATTAAGGGGGAGGGTGCGTCGCAGCCAGCCTGGCCTCGATTAGTGTCCGGTACTCCCGCCATTGAGCAGTACTCTATCTTGGAGGCGCCGACGCCCGCGCCACCACCGCCATCCAGTTTGTGTGTTCCGACACTAGCGCCCCGCGGAGGTCGCGTAGCCATGAGTATATATTAGGGCCCAGATGTGCCTTCCATGCCATGGCTATTGTACGTTTGGCATGACCCAGAGCCAAATCTAGGAACTTGTTCAGGCCCTTACGTGAGGCTGTGCGCCTCGTAATGCCCAGTAGTAAATGAGTGGGTTGTGCCTCCACCTGGGTGGCAGCTGCCTCCGTGAGAATAGTGGCTACCTCAGCCCAATACGGCTGGACAACCGCACATGTCCACACCATATGTGTAAATGTGGCCCCGAGTCGGGGCAACTGGGGCATCTATCCACTGTTGTTGGGTACATACGTGCCAACCTATAAGGTGTGAGGTATGTATGATGCAAATAATTAAATTGAGTGTACTTCAACCTGGCATTAGTTGATATGATTTTCGGGTGTCCAATGCACTGCGACCATTGTTTGTCAGTAATAGTGGTGGCCAACTCCATGTCCCAGTGCGCACGTAGTGCTGTCAGTGCGGTTGGGTCATCCATTCTAAAAGAGGTGTAAATTACTGTTACAGCATGTCTCCCCCGCCCATGCGTCAGCAGCATTTGCAAAAGATGTGAAGTGGGGGGTTTAGTACGGTTGTTGTTACATGTCTGTAGGAAATGGCGCGTAAGCAATGCGTGCAGCAAAACGAGCCCTGCGGCACTTCGTAATTGTCCACTAGCTGCTCAAATGTTAGTAGTTGTGAGTATATACATGTCTCCCCATGTGTCCAGACCTCTCTCCCTCCAAAGCTCAAGTTCTGCACATCTGTGGCAAGCGAACACCCCCGTGAGCATCTCTAGTGGTGGACCAGAGGCATATGGGGCAGTCCGACCCTTGGGCAACACATATCTAAGCCAAGTACGTCTGGCCCTTGCCATTAAGACGTTGTCGCAACGCTTCTGCGTCCATGTGGTAGTACCAGATAGCCATTCCAGTAGTACTGGTTGGCTCCAAGGGATAGCCTCTGTTGTTAACTCAATGAGTTGCCAAAGTGTAAGGTTGAGTAAGCCTCTAGATATCCAGATGTGTCAAAAAAAATGTCTAAGGGACAAATTTAGTGTGATAGTGGAAACGATCCTCGTTTATTATTACGGGTCATGGTAAGTCTGGACAGCAGTCCATATCCTCTCTCCTATTTTATCAATCAATGCATAGTCCTAAAACAGTTTTCTCAGACTCTTGATTTGTTTCTTCTGATGGAGTATATCCTTGGTCCTCCTTTTCCTGAGGAAAGAGTGAAGCAGTTAGGATCTCCTGTGGCACTCCAGACAAGTTCTCCTTCCTACATTCCTCTGTCCTTTGCACAAGGAGAGGGGGGATGAGGAGATGATCTCCTGTGGCTCTACAGACCTATTATGCTGGACTCCTAAATATAGGAACATGAGACCTGAATGGCATTATTAGAAACCCACCTTCTGTATGCTTATAGTCTTTCCTGCATGCTTACTACATTATCTCTTGTGTTGAAAAGATGACCTTTGCTCTCTTGTGGTATCATAGAGGTAAGCATTAAAGGTCCGGTTCATAGCATTCATTGGCGCTCCAGTGACCAGCTCATTGAAGCCGATGAATGTGGTTTTTGGCTCATAAAATGCCCACCGAGGATTTGACCGGTTGATTACCTTGCTGGTGCGTGTATCTGGAACTGCTTTGGTTGTGTTAGAGTTTCGGCAATTCCCTGCTCTGTGTTTGGTTCCTAGGTGACTAAAAAACAAACTGGGATATAAATATGAATTCCGGTTGCATTATTAGTGTGCATAGCAATTATGAATTTAGTGGCTATTGTCAACAAGCATTGGCAAAGCCAATAGGTTTTACCTATGCAAGTTTTATTGACTTTGTCAATGTTTTTTTACATATTACAGAGCAATCGAGCTACTGTGCAACACAGAAAGCAAGTGGTCGCTCCTCATAGGGGCTTAAATTGACAAAGTGCTGACCCTGATCAGCACTGATCGTCGTTCTAGAACCGACCTTTCGGTGAGGGAGGGAAAGCGAAAGCACGCCGCCTGTCTACATGTACATGCATTTTTTTGTCCCTCCGTGACAATGCAAAGCTATTTGGCAATATTTGCTCATGTGCTGCTATTGCCAGGCAACCCAGCTTAGTTGCCATGCCAATGGAAAGCTTGGCACAAGATGGCGTCGGACTGTCCACAGTCTGACGGACACGCGCATGCTGTCTGCTATGGACAAATGGCAACAGCAGCCATGTTTGTCCATACAGACACGTGCACAAAAGCCCTCGGCAGAATCGATTCCAAAGGGTACTCGCGAGAGCAGCGCATGTGATACTTTCGCCAGACGAGACCTAAAAAAGAGGGGAGCAGGGGCGCTTCACATGGAGTATTAGTTAGTCTATGGGGTTGTGGGAGTGTTGGGAGTGTCTAGCAGTTCCGTGGGTCCGGGCTGCTAGATTACATGCATTCGAGGTGGTATAGCTAGCTGGAGTCAACTTACCAGCGTGTTTTTCTTTTGGCGGGTTTCCGGCATTCCTAATCTTGTGCAGTTTTCCTGTCCTTTTACCTATCTGGCGTTTCGTCTGCTGGGCTTGGTGGTACTTCGCTATCTTCGTTATTTGTGTTTATTAGTGTCTCATTGCTGTCATTCTGTTCTGGGTGTTTCCACATTGTTAGTACTTCTGACCACAGATCTGCAGATGGACGGAGCCTAACCCCCCTGGTCTCTTCTCTTATCAATGCTCGTTCCTCAGCTTGGTCCATTGTGTTACACCTGCCTTCTATGTCTTAACCAGAGGCCCTGTTGTTGTTTTCCAGTCTATCGCTAATCGCCATTTGGCCAATCCTAACGCCAAGTCTAAAAATCTGGTACCTACTTTCCTAGAGGTTGGCCTTGGGTGCAACCCAAGATGCATGACTCAAGTGTGCGGGGGGAGTTTGACCTAGTGCAAGGTCTAAGGCGGACAATATCCCTGACCAATATGGTCGCAGACTTATACAATCCCATATCATATGTGCAAAATCTGCGTCCATGTGCCCATATCTTGGACAGGGACAAGGGTCTCCTCCATAGGTAACCTGCAGTCTGTGTGATGTCCTGTTTTGAACGGAAACACATTTCTCTATTTTGTATTAACGCATTTGCCCTCTGGCTTCTGAAGGAAAGAAACAACGTTTTCTTTCACAGATCTAAATATTTGATACAAACACTTTCATCGGTTAGTTCAGAATTGTAATTAATATGCAACTTAACAGTACTTGTTTGTGCTCGCACAAACTTTCAACCTGTATTCCTGAATTTACAAATGACAATTGTTTATGCTATCTTGTACTTAATTTTGTTGCGCATGTTTTAGAACATCAAAAACAGCGCAGGTGACTGCAATAGGTAGATAGCTTAATTACAATCCTACTTTGGTTGTGTATTAGACATTTGTATCTTAATAAACAATGCTTCAATTATTTCAGCGCTTTGTGGTGCTCTTTTTCATAACATTTCAATTGTGTTTCTTTGTATAAAAACAGTTTAATTGTTTGAAAGCAGTGATGGAAATGTGTTCTGCCTAATATTTCGAAACTGTAACATTCATCTTTTTTTCTTACCCATTTTAAACATAACTACTTGCTGATTTATTGATTTTTTGTTTTTGTTTTATTATTTATTTATTTATTTTTAATACATTTACTGCGTTTCAATGCATTTGCCAGGAGGCTTCTGATAGAAAAAAAAAATATTGTAAGCAATTAAGGCATGCACTGTAAGTTGAACGCCTTGGTTTCTATGTAGAACTAATCTTTCTTTCCTTACACGTTTAAATATTTTTGGTCGTCTCCTGTCACATACATTAAATGTAGTCCGTGGCCACATTAGGAATTACTATGACAGACTAGGAATTTACACACACAGCTGGAACATTTCAAAGTTCAAAACCCGCATTTGAGTCTCAACATCACTGTAAGATTTGGTGATCCACGGTACTTCACACTGTTTATGGCCCATTCACGGTCTAGACTTATGAAACTGTGACGCAAATGATAAAAATCTCTTCTGAGGAAAGAAACATACATCCTTTAACACCGTTCTCAAAAATGCTGGCATCGAACGTGGCGCACAATGCCATAAGGCTAAACCATGTGCTTTGAACATCAAAGGGAAAAGGCCGAAAGCAAACATTGTAATCTTATCATTTGTGTCAACAGTTTCTGAAGTCTCACAGTGAATGAGCCCTAAACAGTGTGAAGTTCCAAGATCACCATATGTTACAGTGACACCGAGAATCAAATGCGGATTTTGTACTTCAAAATGTTCATGCTTTGTGTAAAATTGCCCAGTCTATCAGAGTAATTACTAATGTGGCAATGAAGTGCATTTAAGATATGTGAAGGGAGAAGACTAAAATGATTTAAACATGTAAGGAAAGAAAGATTCGTTCTACATAGAAAATATGGGTCTACAACTTCAATAGACACAGAGCGTGTTAAATGCCTAATATATATATATATATATATATATATATATATATATATATTGATTTATCTGAAGTTCCCTCCAAATGCATCGAGACTCGGTAGATGTATAAAATAAATAAATCAGCTGATGGTTATGTTTAAAATGGGTAAGTCAAAAGATGAATGTTTTAGTTTTGAATTGTTTGGCACAACACATTTCCATACTTGCTTTCAAACAATTAAACTGGTCTTTATAAAAGGAAGCGTAATTGAAATGTTACGAAAAAGAGCATCATAAAGAGATGAAATGACTAAAGCATTTTTTATTAAGATACAAAGTACATTACACCCAAGTAGGACGATACTTTAGTTTTCTACCTGTTGCAGTCACCCGCGCTGTATTTGTTGTTCTAAAACGTGTGCCAAAAAAGTAAGTACGAGATAGCATAAGAATTATTTGTTCTGTGTAAATTCAGGAAGTCAGGTTGAAAGTTTGTGCGAACACAAGCAAGTACTGTGAAGTTTCTTCTACCATCCTGAAATGAGGAAAGCATTTGTATCAAATAATGAGATCTGTGAAAGAAAACGTTTCTTTCAATCGGAAGTCTCACGACAAATGCATAAATAGAGAAATGTTTTCCTGTTCAAATGATCTGTGCAGTACAGTTGCATGCGGTGCTTTTGTGCATGTGAAAATGTGCTTGTACACATAAATATTTTCTGTTTGCAAAGAAACGAAACATGCATTTTATATTCATAAATTGTGGTGTGCAAAATGTAAGAAGTAATTAAAAAAGCAACTGTTCAGAATCCAACCTGAAATCTGTTGGGAATGTCAGTTACATGCGCTCTCTTTTTAACTATAAAAATGTACCCTACAAGTAGACCCCACAAACGCTTAATCTTCTACCGAGTCCAAATAAGAAGTTCTGTGAGCGAGTGTAATCTATGAGCGTTTGCGAGGACAAAGCTTCAAAAGCACAGTTTCAGTCACCAAAGAAGCTGGATGTTTTAAAGAATCCAAATCTTGAGTACAGCTGCACAAATGACATGCAGTCGCCAAACACGCTTGAGGTCCAAGAAAAAAGTAGATCCATGAAAGAAAAAATGTGGATGAGCCATTCAGCGGAAGGAGTACTTTTTCCAGCCTCCACTGATGAGATAAACACCCAAAGGGCAATGCTTTAATTGAGCAGGTGGTTTCCAGTCCTCAGCACCGGCACTCAATTGTCAACACCGAAGCTTGTGACAGCCTGCCACAAGGTGGTGCTGTCTGGCTTATTTAGAGATGACCACAACAACAGTTAATTATTAATTCAATCTACATTAAAAATGACTATTAACTGCCACCCAAGCCATTCTCATAGCTTTGGGGGCCTGAAATAGACCGAATTGCCACACTTGTAAAAGTGTACTGGTTAGTAGTTGTGTTTTTACTATCATTGGTAGCATTGCAGGGTCAATGTGTGGTGCAAGCGGCAGTGGCCTCCTGGCGAGAGCCCTGACACTTTTTCACAAATTAAGCACTGCCAAAGACCTACCTGAACCCAACAGTAAATAGCATGATGCAACCAACAGAAAGAAAGGAAAAATGAGTGGGACGAAGATGAACAAATGGAATGTCAGGGTGAGCTGTAAGCTCCTTTTTAAAAATATTATTTGCTTTTTCTTTTTAATTGCAAGATATTTCACATGCACAACGCAAGCGAAACCTAAACGTTGGTGACCACACCACAAGTGAATTCCTGAAAAGGCCTCCCAATCAGTCAGGACATTCAAATGAGACTGAGAAAAACAAATCCGCAAACCTTTTCAGTGAACTAGCCTTATGTATCACACACATGCAATCACACCTGAAGCTCTCCTGGATCGTTTTTAAGTATCTACTTCTGTGCATTGAATTGATGACCATCTGTTTGATGAGCAAAGTAAATAAAGAGATGTTTTGTGGAAACATAAAGCACAACTCATGGTCTGGACCCAAAAAAGAGATTTTGCTGCATTCCATTCCTGGGGGAAGATGTGATTAAAAAAAAATAAAAAAGCAAAATTAGCAGCACTTGTTTCCAGTTGCCTTCCGGTTGATTGCTTAAAAGTGATATATTGTCATGTTGTGCCTGACCCTTTCCTTCCAATTTGTGTCTCAGTTTGTCAAAAGCTGAAGATTGTACAGGAGTCCTGAGAAAGTGTTGTCCTCAGGCTTGCATCTACTCTTAAATAGTGCATGTTCACAAAAAGTTGCTTCCTATTATAATCTGATGATTAGTGCTTAAACACTATTCACAATAGTGTACAAGGACAACAATTCTTTATACTTTGCAAACATTTCAGTGACCGATTATGCCAGCTGTTTATGTATTAAACATATTTGTACAGCGCAAACCAAGCCACATGGGTAATGGAGAGGTTGATCAAGAACATGGAGCCAATACTTAAACAACATTTATTTTGGATACGAAAAGGGTGACCATTGTAGATGTGTGATATGTTACAAAAAAGGCAAGTTTTAGGTCTATTCAGAATGCTATCACATTTAGGTTGAGTCCAAAATTTCAAGCCATTCTATTCATTAGGATATCATTATGGTCCAGTGCTGATTTTAACTCTATGGTAACACATTTCATATAGAGTAGAAATTGAATTTATTAATAGTATGCTTTTTTTCTTTTTAATTTCAGTGCCTTTTTAGTTTTAAGTTTGACACACTAGAATGTTTCTACCGGCAGAATATAAATAGTACATATTTATGACTGCAGTAAAGTGATGTTTGTGTTTTTTATAATTTCAGATACTTTTCAAAACAACTCCGAAATACCACACGTTGTGAATGTTGAAAGAAGTGGCAAGATTCTTTACACTTGGAAGGTACGCTTTCAACTGCATGGCCAAATCTGCAAATTCATGGACCATCTAAAAATGTTACTCACATTGACTGACAAGTTGTACTGTAAGGGGCTCCCACAAACCTAAAGTAGTGTGTGGAATTGAAGGGGCAATATAAAGAGTCAGAAGTTGTAATTCTTTATCCATTCCCGTACACTAGTCAGTGAGGTCGATTTTAAAAGGTACATAGGCGATCACAGAAGAATGGGTGGCACCCCTAACAACATTTGGTATTTTGCTAAATGCTATATTTAAACCGAAGTCCTTTCCTCTACAAGGTCACTGCCACAACTAGGGCTGGCTGATACGTGCACTAAATGGTTGTCCTCTAAAAAAAGCCAAAAAAAAAAAAAAACAGAACATTCAGATGATTACTTTGTTTAATGAATATTTATATTTTGTTCCGTCAAATCGTAGTATGTTTTTTGCTTAAAAGAATCGGGGTCGAGAATACTGCTTAATGAATATATTGTGTGCATGTTTTAAAGCAGATACAATGCAGCTGTTCTGTGTTGCTTGTGAAATAAAAGCTAGAATATAGCTTTTCATTGTAGATTCAATTGCTGAATAAAATTTTAAAACCATCACTATCGGGAAACATAAGAGCAGAGAAGACGAAGTGAATGAAGCCTGCATGACATTGAATAGTCAAACGCGTGCGTCTGCACGCACACAGCCTAAAATCATTCTTTTGAGGGGTGTCTTTCACTTCAGCATCTCATAACCAAGCTGAGTGTGCCTGGCAGATAACTTAATTTTTCAAATTGTGCTTCACACTACACCTATGTCCTCTATAAGCATTGTATGTAACAGATGTTACCTTTACCTAATACTCAATTTACCAACCTCATAATATTGGAAGGTTAAGTCTGCTTTGCCGAGATTCAGGTTTGTGAATTTCGGTCATTGCAGATTTCAGTAGTGCATTCTAACTCTCCTTGTCGGGGGCCAGTAGTAGTGTTGTGGTGCATGGCAACCAGACGATTTCTCCTTCCTCAAGCTGCTCATGTGACACAATTACCTGTTTGTGATGTGTGCGGTTCACTCCGTCTGCTTGATAGGATCCGTTAGAATGGTTCAGCAATCGGCTAAGAGAGTGAGGCGTCAGACAGCAGCGGGTGCCGAAAATTAATTAACCGCTCTCCCCAGGGCTGTTGTACCACTAATAAAGGCACCATTTGAAGTTGCTTGCTTCGTGTGTATCGTGCTAAAAGCAATTTGGCGACAAGGATGGTATCTGTTGCCTCAGTCTTTCAAAGAGTAATGGAACACATTTTGGGTGATATAGAAGGTGTCCTTGTTTTTCAAGACGATGCATTGGTAGCAAGTACAAATCAGTATGAGCGTATTCATAGGCTGAAAGCAGTGTTTGAAAAAATCAAAGTCCATGGTTTGCCGTTAAGACAGGACAAATATAGTTTTGCGTAATATCAATTGGAGTATTTAGGGCACATTAGAAGTACAAATGGCATCAGTCCAAAACCAGGCTTAGTTAAAGTAATTAATTGAAAATGCTCCTGAACCTTGTAACAGAGGGTAAGTTATGTCCTTTATTGGACTATGTGAATTTTATACTAAATTCATTCAAAATTTTGAACAGATTACAAGCCTTCTCAAAAAGAGGGTGGATTTTACTGGGAAGATGAACATAAGGAAGCTTTTACTTGGATAAAAAATGATCTATTGCAATCCCCTCTATTACAACCCTATGTCCCAGGTCTCCCTGTAAGTGTAACTGTTGATGCCAGTGACAGAGATTTGGGAGCTGTTAACACATAGGCTCAAGAATGTGGATCGCACTGTGGCATTTGCATCCAGAGTGTTGGAAGATGTTGAAAAATCTTACTCTGTTTTTTTGTTTAAATTAGTTTGCTTTTCACATTTTATGTATAGTACACACCCTCTCCGGTATTACAAAACTGTGTAGGGGTTCCTTGCCCCTCCTCCAAATTTACTTGTATGCTTTACAGCAATACACAGACTCAGCGGTCGTACATATCAATATATGTCTGTGAGAACAAACATTTGGTTTCTTGTTTTTTGATAACAGCTTGCAACAGAACAGAACTGCAAACAGGGTGTGTAATACATTTCTCTCCGGTCATGTAAATAACTGAAGTTCTGTAGGTTGGGGGCATCGTTCCACACTGCATATTCTTAACTACTGGTTGTTGATCTGCACACATGTATAATGGACATAGCTGTGCTGTATGCTTCCGCCAAACTCCGCATTGCCGCATTAAAATGTTATTCTGCTACATGTTATTGTACCATGCGTGTCCGCGGGGGGGGGGGAGGGGAGGGAAGCGGGGCCTCATAATACTGTTATGCAGCATACGGGACTATGCCTGTATCGTGTGTGCATGCTCGTTATGCGTGGTTTGTCTAGGACTACAGTCGCCTGTTTGTCAACTACTCAGACGTAGCGTCCGAGTCCCTGCAAACGGAAGTCCTACTCTGCCACCATCGGCTTCTTCCTAATGCCCATCGCGTCTTCTCGTCGCAGCGCTATACTCTCAGCCTGCGCCCAACATAGTAACGATTGGTACCAGGATTTCACTGAGGGGGGGCCTCCGGGGAGTTCCATCGCTCTGAGTAATCGTTTGGGCACTATTTGGCCAGGTCAATGTAGCGAGATGACACTTTATGCTTGCTAGACCTCTTGTACAATCCCAGGATACACACCTCCCATGACCAGTTAAGCGTGCGTTCTGTGCACTGCGTCAACTTTCTGGTGCCCGCTTCCCAGTATGACTGTATGTATGTGCAGGACCATAGCACGTTGAGTAAGTCCCCTCCTAACTGGCAACAGCGGGGACAACCGGCATTGTTGCGGTTGAAGTATTTATTTATTTTAGCTGTGGTCAAGTATGCCCTATGCACTATGTAGTATTGTATAAGCCGGAATCTGGCGTTGTGTGGGATGAGAGTAGGCCCTCTATATCTTCCCATTCGCGGTTGGTGCTAGGTGTGTGTGTGTGTCAGTGTCCGCACTGAGCTCATGTAGATATTGGACCGTCTGATGTGTGGCCGGCTCCCGAGCAATCTCATCACATGTGTCCTCCGCTAGAGTTTCATACAGCAGGAGCTGCCCTTCGCTGTAGAGGACCCCCAGGGTCAGAATACCCGCTTCTTCCCACTGGGGAAGCTCTGTGCTGGTAACTGGTCGGTGCCTCCGAAGCATACCAGGAATGGGGAGAGAAGGCGCATATATGGTCTTGTGACGTGTGAGTCGCAGACTACGGGGGAAACATTAATGGGCCACCTCCACTAATAACTGGGTCGGTAGTCCTCCCCTTCAGATAGGGTGAAACAACGCTACCACCTGTGGGTGAGTGGGCCCTGGGGCGCAAGTCGATGTGTCCTACAGATGGCGCGAGTCGAGCCATCTCGCCACCCACTGGAGCTGCGCTGCCAG
Organism: Triturus cristatus; assembly: GCF_964204655.1. Lineage (NCBI taxonomy): Eukaryota > Metazoa > Chordata > Amphibia > Caudata > Salamandridae > Triturus > Triturus cristatus. Next base: position 1,041,021,347 of record NC_140585.1, read on the forward strand.
ACAGTACTGCTCCATGTGGGGAAGCGAGAGGCCCGCTAGCTGTCGAAGGGTACATTTTGACCAGCGCCACCCCACCCCACCCCACATGAATCTTCGGACGTCCAGCTCTAAGTTTTTGAACTGTGTTGGCTTGAGACATAGTGGCACGTTTACAAAATGGTATATGTTCTGCTTTGGTTTTCCCTCCAGATAGAACCCGCTCCACAGAGCCCTTCTGACCCAAACCAGAACGTTACCCCCTCCCTAGGGCCTTTTTACACCTAAATAACCACATATATATGTACCACCTAAGGACAGGGAATTCCTATTATATATATATATATATATCAAGACCTCACAGCCTCGCAATCTCAGCAATCACAGTCTCGCGGCCTCAGGCAGACCCAGAATCTCCTACCAGACGGCAGCAACACACATAGTCTCGCGGCCTCAGGCAGACCCAGAATCTCCTACCAGACGGCAGCAACACACATAGTCTCGCGGCCTCAGGCAGACCCAGAATCTCCTACCAGACGGCAGCAACACACATAGTCTCGCGGCCTCAGGCAGACCCAGAATCTCCTACCAGACGGCAGCAACACCCATAGTCTCGCGGCCTCAGGCAGACCCAGAATCTCCTACCAGACGGCAGCAACACACATAGTCTCGCGGCCTCAGGCAGACCCAGAATCTCCTACCAGACGGCAGCAACACACATAGTCTCGCGGCCTCAGGCAGACCCAGAATCTCCTACCAGACGGCAGCAACACACATAGTCTCGCGGCCTCAGGCAGACCCAGAATCTCCTACCAGACGGCAGCAACACCCATAGTCTCGCGGCCTCAGGCAGACCCAGAATCTCCTACCAGACGGCAGCAACACCCATAGTCTCGCGGCCTCAGACAGACCCAGAATCTCCTACCAGACGGCAGCCTTAGCACGAGCTCATCCTATTATTACCGTAGTACATGACAGGGGAATCGGGATTACTATATATCAGATCACACAAAGACTATTAGTTGAGCACAACCTGTTCTTTAGTTTGAGGGGCTCCTTTCCCCTCATCCAGTTACCACTTACCTGACCAGGATTAACCTCTGTTCATGTCGAGTTAACTCTGACTAAAAGAATAGGCTATCCTCCTATACAAAGATACACAACACATGCTAACTCACGACAAGCTAAATACTTTATTTAAATGCCACATGCACATTCACAGAATACATCATATATATATAACCTGCAAGGAAAGTAAAAGGTTAAGTTACACACTTCAATAGAAAGGGGTCGACGTCACCTTGGTCATATGTAGCCTGTACTCAAAGGTCATCTAGGTTCCCTTCCCGTCTGCGCCTCGGCTTCGCCTGGAAGTCACACCTCTGCAGTCACAGATCTACTCCCTTCTATTTTCTCCGAGTCACTGGGATCTCTTCCTCATCGGCTACTCTCTCCTCTTTAGATTCTTAGGTTTTCTTCTCCTTCAAATTCATCATCTGTCTCCCCTGAAACAAGTAGTAGCTTTTCTGCTAACGGCCAGGTGCCGCCTACGGACTAGAAGCAAGTGCCAGTGTCTGCCTCAGACTTTCACTAATATAGATGTGTCTTCTCTCATGGAAATTTCCAGCTCGAAACCTGCCGCCCACCAAATTCCTGTACCTCCCCGTGCCAAGGACACGTTCCCAGCCGGCCGGCCTGATGTGGTGTCTTCGGCATGAAGGAGAATACAATCCTTCGATAAGGGCCGGCCTGAACCGGTTCTCTCCAAGCGAATAACACCTCCTAACTAAAACACTGCCTATGACCTAGAAACTTCCCAAGCTGCCAGAGCAGGAGGAAAGATGGAGTCTCTCCCGTTTAAGGCCTACCAGGCCTGAATGCAGCACAGCTCCATTAGATACCCTCACTACAGAACAGATTACCCCTAATGCTAACTAATCTATCCCCTAGGATATGTATGCAAACCCTGATCTATGGGGAAGAACACAGGATCATGTTGAAGTGCCTAATAAATAGGCTCTATACACTACTCTAACCCTTAGACTTGAATGGAAAGAGACTGAAGTCACATTAATAGCAGTACAACACAATAAGGCCGGAAAGATCGAGCAGTACATTCCACCCTTGACTTCAGTCTATTATACAAAACACAGGATCATGTCGAAGTGCCTAATAACTAGGCTCTATACACTACTCTAACCCCTAAACTTGAATGGAAAGAGACTGAAGTCACATCAATCGCTCTACAACACAATAAGGCCGGAAAGATCGAGCAGTACATTCCACCCTTGACTTCAGTCTATTATACCTAATATGAAACAAAACGAACTGATCTATGTCTAGTACCAAGTGTGCAGAATTGAAGCATTGAAGGAATACACTTGAATAAAGCAACAGATAGAAATCAAAATGCCGATAATAATCAGAATACCTAACAATCGTGTCCATGTTTAAGCAAAAGATAATCAATGGCCGCTCGATTTTGCAAAATGGTCCTACGTTCACCCTGGGCGTCCAATAGCATGTCAGACAGGACTGTAGAAGTATTATTAATGGATTTCACCATCCAGCAGGCCATTTTCTCAATAAATTTGGCATTATACGCTAAATCCCTCAGTATACAACATTGAGCACATGTGTGCACCACCACCCACAAGACTGCACCTCAACATACCATACCTTCTATTCTTGGAAAGACTATTCCACTAAAAGGCAGAACACACTTAAGTCAGTACAGAATGGTGGTGGTTGAGGGTCACCATAGGGTGTCAGACCACAAGTGGCTGATTCACTACATTGCACCCCATGACCCTTGATCATCACCATTCACATATGTCAAAAACAAAATCTAGCAAATAGCAACTGTATTACATAACTGAAAAGCAAAACTATCATTAAAGTACTGCATAACGCAATTGAAAGCAAAAACCATTGAAAACCACATGTCTAAATTAAAAGTCACAAGTACTAAAAAGCACATGTTGAAACAGCAACTCATATTTTGAAGTTGCTACACAAAAATACCTAATTCAAAACAAATCATGACTAAAAAGCAAAAAAAAAAAAAAACTCATCAAAGGTATGTGATAATCACTGTAGAGCAAATAAAGTCCGCATTCTCCAAACACATGTAGTAGCCACCACTCAGGTGCATCTAAAAATAGCTCATAGACATCCGGATACATGTTGAATGGATACAGAAAATAAATCAATCAAGCTTTTGAACGCTCCTAATGCTTCTAATGATTAAACTGGAGACTCCACTGTCAAACTCAGATATAGTAGCAACAGCTACAAGTTATTACTGTTCAGTAACTTAGAAAATATCTACTCTGAGCGCTGCAAAGCGTCTCTATTGATCTCCATCCCTAAAAAAAAACAAAAAACAGTTCTTCAGTATGAAAAAACACACAGCCGCCTTCCAAGGCCTCCGAACTCCACGTCGAGAAAACAGTTCTGGCAAAGCACATCCTGTAATCTCCTCTCATGTCGTTTGTTTTCACCGTCACACAAGCAGTCACCTTGTGTGAAAGGCACACAGCCTTCATGCAAAGAAAGTTGGCCTCACGTGAAGGAGACAGGTCCACACTTTGCTGATCCCATTTCGCTTGGAAAGAAGCAAGCCATCATGTTCTCCGGTATACATATCTTCTTGATAAGGGAGGACCCCATCCAGTCTGGATAGCCACCGGCATCAGCCGCCACCGTCTCGTCTGGTGATCACTCCAGGCTTGGGGGGGGGGGAGGGAAGGGAAGGGGGGAGGGGGGGGGAGAGGGAGGGCCCCACTCACACGGGAGAAGGGAGTCCCACTCACACGCGGAGAACTGGGCGAATCTGAAAAAGAAACAAGCATCACTTTTCTTGCAAAGAACATTTTCAAAAGTACACTACTTTCGTCTTCCAATTCCAAAAATACAATATTTTAATTTCTGTCTATATAGGTCTCCTCCAGCTCTGGGGAATCGTGTAAGAATACTACTAACGCTTTAGCCTCTGAAGTCTTGATAAAATCCCTCTTTTTCTATACACAGCAAGAAGGGCTGGGGCAGTCTCCTTCTCTCACTTCTCTCACTGCACCCCTCACAGGAGCTGCCCCCCTTCACAACTCTCCGCGGACACTAAATGGCCCCTTGCCAAACATAACAAGCAGAGGCTTCTCCGGCTGTCTGTAGCTCACACCTTATCTCCTTCAAGGTCGGAGTGAACTGCACGCCTGCCAACTTTCTTGGACTGTCTGCGACTCTCCTCATGGGGGGGGGGGGGCCTGCGCCGGTGCAAGCCTCCCAGACATCTATCTCCAGGAAGCTGTCCCTGCCTACGGAGGAGAGGAGCTGAGATGAGATGACCCCTCCCGTGGGAATTCCTTCTCGGACTTCACAGAAAGCCCGAGCCCTGCCCAGCGTTGCTGGATGATCTCACTGCAAGACTCCCAGACAGCAATCTGAATTCAAAAGCGACCTATTATTTCCCTGCACTTTCCTGTAACTAAAAAGGGCACATTGCTCTAGAAGTAACTCACGAAATAAATGTTCATGTTAATGAAGTGGCCACATATCAGACTTATTGTACACAATCAGCTGTTCACATCCAAAATCACGTTGTTGCAATTCTCTGTTACACTTATCACACCTGAATCATTCTGGCATGGCAAAGTGAACAACTTCACAGCCTGGTACACGTTTAATTTTGTCTTCAAAGATATATTAGCAAACTGGGCATCAACCAGCTCTTTTTTCAACTCACTACGTTCTTAGTGCAAATGCCCACATGTGTAATGCATGTTAACCAACACTTGAAAATAACACCGCTGTCTCTCTCCAAAATGTCATTAATCACCTGCTGAATAACACCCTTCATTGCAACTACGGAGACTGGAATTTCAAGGGAGTCCCACGTTTCAGAGCCATGCTCTGAGATCTTACATGCACTTTACAACTGAGAACATTAGATATGCATTCCTTAACTAACACTTGAAAGGGATCCAGCCCTCTCTGCCTCACGCAGCAAGCTATGTATAAGCACTCTTTACAAGACACGCTGAAACACACACATACCAATTCTAAATCAGCACAGGTAGCTCACTTCACGAGCCAGCACATCATACGGTCTGCCCCCATGCAAATAAATCAAGTGATATGTAACAGTCTGCTTCCAAATACTCAGCCCACTCACGGGCTAAGGCTTCACAAGGCATTGATTCCCAGCCGGGAATATCAACGGGCAACTTAAAAGTAGATTAACATCGTCTAGAACAGATCGTGAAAAAGAGAGAAGAAGAGAAAGAAAAGAAAGAAGAAGAAAGGCTAGACACACCAGTATATCACAAAGAACATACAAACAAAGTCACGCACACGCCGGCAGCAAACACGGGACAACACAACGCACACAGAATACGTAAACGGTTCACGACGCCAAATGTTCTGCTTTGGTTTTCCCTCCAGATAGAACCCGCTCCACAGAGCCCTTCTGACCCAAACCAGAACGTTACCCCCTCCCTAGGGCCTTTTTACACCTAAATAACCACATATATATGTACCACCTAAGGACAGGGAATTCCTATTATATATATATATATATATCAAGACCTCACAGCCTCGCAATCTCAGCAATCACAGTCTCGCGGCCTCAGGCAGACCCAGAATCTCCTACCAGACGGCAGCAACACACATAGTCTCGCGGCCTCAGGCAGACCCAGAATCTCCTACCAGACGGCAGCAACACACATAGTCTCGCGGCCTCAGGCAGACCCAGAATCTCCTACCAGACGGCAGCAACACACATAGTCTCGCGGCCTCAGGCAGACCCAGAATCTCCTACCAGACGGCAGCAACACCCATAGTCTCGCGGCCTCAGGCAGACCCAGAATCTCCTACCAGACGGCAGCAACACACATAGTCTCGCGGCCTCAGGCAGACCCAGAATCTCCTACCAGACGGCAGCAACACACATAGTCTCGCGGCCTCAGGCAGACCCAGAATCTCCTACCAGACGGCAGCAACACACATAGTCTCGCGGCCTCAGGCAGACCCAGAATCTCCTACCAGACGGCAGCAACACACATAGTCTCGCGGCCTCAGGCAGACCCAGAATCTCCTACCAGACGGCAGCAACACACATAGTCTCGCGGCCTCAGGCAGACCCAGAATCTCCTACCAGACGGCAGCAACACCCATAGTCTCGCGGCCTCAGGCAGACCCAGAATCTCCTACCAGACGGCAGCAACACACATAGTCTCGCGGCCTCAGGCAGACCCAGAATCTCCTACCAGACGGCAGCAACACCCATAGTCTCGCGGCCTCGGGCAGACCCAGAATCTCCTACCAGACGGCAGCAACACACATAGTCTCGCGGCCTCAGGCAGACCCAGAATCTCCTACCAGACGGCAGCAACACACATAGTCTCGCGGCCTCAGGCAGACCCAGAATCTCCTACCAGACGGCAGCAACACCCATAGTCTCGCGGCCTCAGACAGACCCAGAATCTCCTACCAGACGGCAGCAACACCCATAGTCTCGCGGCCTCAGACAGACCCAGAATCTCCTACCAGACGGCAGCCTTAGCACGAGCTCATCCTATTATTACCGTAGTACATGACAGGGGAATCGGGATTACTATATATCAGATCACACAAAGACTATTAGTTGAGCACAACCTGTTCTTTAGTTCGAGGGGCTCCTTTCCCCTCATCCAGTTACCACTTACCTGACCAGGATTAACCTCTGTTCATGTCGAGTTAACTCTGACTAAAAGAATAGGCTAGCCTCCTATACAAAGATACACAACACATGCTAACTCACGACAAGCTAAATACTTTATTTAAATGCCACATGCACATTCACAGAATACATCATATATATATAACCTGCAAGGAAAGTAAAAGGTTAAGTTACACACTTCAATAGAAAGGGGTCGACGTCACCTTGGTCATATGTAGCCTGTACTCAAAGGTCATCTAGGTTCCCTTCCCGTCTGCGCCTCGGCTTCGCCTGGAAGTCACACCTCTGCAGTCACAGATCTACTCCCTTCTATTTTCTCCGAGTCACTGGGATCTCTTCCTCATCAGCTACTCTCTCCTCTCTAGATTCTTAGGTTTTCTTCTCCTTCAAATTCATCATCTGTCTCCCCTGAAACAAGTAGTAGCTTTTCTGCTAACGGCCAGGTGCCGCCTACGGACTAGAAGCAAGTGCCAGTGTCTGCCTCAGACTTTCACTAATATAGATGTGTCTTCTCTCATGGAAATTTCCAGCTCGAAACCTGCCGCCCACCAAATTCCTGTACCTCCCCGTGCCAAGGACACGTTCCCAGCCGGCCGGCCTGATGTGGTGTCTTCGGCATGAAGGAGAATACAATCCTTCGATAAGGGCCGGCCTGAACCAGTTCTCTCCAAGCGAATAACACCTCCTAACTAAAACACTGCCTATGACCTAGAAACTTCCCAAGCTGCCAGAGCAGGAGGAAAGATGGAGTCTCTCCCGTTTAAGGCCTACCAGGCCTGAATGCAGCACAGCTCCATTAGATACCCTCACTACAGAACAGATTACCCCTAATGCTAACGAATCTATCCCCTAGGATATGTATGCAAACCCTGATCTATGGGGAAGAACACAGGATCATGTTGAAGTGCCTAATAAATAGGCTCTATACACTACTCTAACCCTTAGACTTGAATGGAAAGAGACTGAAGTCACATTAATAGCAGTACAACACAATAAGGCCGGAAAGATCGAGCAGTACATTCCACCCTTGACTTCAGTCTATTATACAAAACACAGGATCATGTCGAAGTGCCTAATAACTAGGCTCTATACACTACTCTAACCCCTAAACTTGAATGGAAAGAGACTGAAGTCACATCAATCGCTCTACAACACAATAAGGCCGGAAAGATCGAGCAGTACATTCCACCCTTGACTTCAGTCTATTATACAAAACACAGGATCATGTCGAAGTGCCTAATAACTAGGCTCTATACACTACTCTAACCCCTAAACTTGAATGGAAAGAGACTGAAGTCACATCAATCGCTCTACAACACAATAAGGCCGGAAAGATCGAGCAGTACAGTATAGTAGTTGGGGCAGCACCACCATTTTAAGAAGTGCTATCCTCCCTATGACCGTCAGGGTTAGAGTACCCCAGAAGGTCATCTGCGCACATATCGCCGTGATAGCTCATAACAGATTGCCATTGAGAAGGTCAGCAGCCTCCCTGTAGATAAGTATTCCCAAATATCAGAATGCTGACTCCTGCCAATAAATTGGCTTGGCACTGACAGACAAACTGGGATCCAGCGTGGTCTCCGAGAATGGGTAGAGGCATGATTTGTCCCAGTTCACTCGGAACCCTGAAACTGTAGCGAATTCCAATAGGATTTGCTCAATCGAAGTACAAGATGATCTGACATCCTTGAGATAAATAAGCAGGTCGTCTTGAAAAATCTTACTCTGTATTAGAGAAGAAAATGCTGGGCTGTACTTTGGCAATGCACAAGTTCAGAAATCTGTTATGGGGAACACATTTTCAAGAAAAGATCCCAAAGCTTTAGCGTGTATTTTGAACAGACCATCACATCATTCTGCAATTTAACTGCTTGACTCGCTAGACCTGCTACAAAGTTGTTAAAATATAATTTTTCAGTGGTTTGTTCCAGGTTTTCTGACAAAAGGGCAGAGTTTCTTTGTTGGTTTCCCATTATTGATGCTAATGCAGAGTATAAAGACAAATTGGAAGAGTGCATAGTAGCTTAATTAGGTTGTGAGACTCAACCGTGTATTTTCAAACTTGATTGGAGTACTGCATTATTATCAGATCCTGTTATGTGTAAAGTTTCGAAGTTCATAACTGATGGTTGGCCAAAAGAAAGGAACCTCACAGGAGAATTAACATTTTTTGCCAAGATCTCACCAGGATTTACTTTCAATTTTGGCGATATCTATAGAAGTGAAAAGTTTGTTCCTCCTGTTTCTTTAAGAAGCAAGTTATTAGAGTTAACTCATTCAGGGCATTTGGGAATGACTTTGAACAAGAAAAGGTTACGTGAGACATACTGGTGGCTGTAGATGGCTCAGGACATTGAGCCGAATGTAAGGAATTTTGAGATGTGTTGCAGAGCAGATAAGCATTTATCTGTTAGAACACATCCCATGGTAGCTGTGTATTTTGCGGGGAATGCTTGGGATAAGATGGCATTAGATTTCTTAGGTCCTTTCTCGCATTGCAACAATCAGTATGCATTTGTTCTTATAGATTCTAGATCAAAAGGGGTTGAAGTTGAATTTGTGAAAACCTCTAACTCAATTCATTTTCTAAATACAATATTTTCACGTGAAGGCATGCCCAAGGTTTTAATCAAAGACAATGGTGTGCAATTTATATCTGATGCTATGATTACATTTATTAAACAAAAAGGCATTGAGCACATACACCCCAGTCTTTATCATCCTTAAGGTATAAGATTAGCCTTATCCAGCAAGTTGAACCATTTGGTGGCAGTCCAGGAAATGTTGAATTCTTATCATGCAACACCTCCCTCTACTACAGGGATCTCTCCTTTTCAGGCATTAAAGAGACTTACACCTTTCACATTAGTAGAGCCACATTGGGTTAAGAGAAGCATTGCTTCTAATTGTGCAAGGTGTAAAGCAAAAGTCAATGAGGTGGTTTAACATAAACAAATACAGTTGTTTGAATAGAGTCCAGTTTTATGGCTATCAAATTGGTGACACTGTTGAAATCAAAATTCCCAGATTAGTTGGAGAAGGTCATTCAAAATTTAGCAATCCCAAAAGGATAATTGCGGTGTCCAAACCTGGTGTTTGTGTAGAAGGGGGGGAATGGTGGAACAAGTCCTCAGTTGCTCCTGTGGTTTCTTTAAACAAAGAAAATTTGTCAAAGAAAGATCATTTGAAAGGTGTTGATACAGTTTTTTCCAGTAAACTAAGAAAATCCGACAAAAAAGATAATTTGTAATGTATGCAACATGATCATTCACAAGCCAAGATGTTGAAATCTAGCATTTCTATTGATCAAAAAAACTATGCAAAAGTCATTAAAAACTAATCTCGCCACTGTGGATTAAAGATATTGTAAACCTTGTTGCTCAGTGACTCTCTATTCCAATGATATTTGTTGATTTACAGAATTTTTTTATTTATCCTGTTATCTAATCTTAGGAATACAGTTTGCGTTCTGAAGTATTCCTATGGATACATTTTTCATTGTTGTTGTTTTATGAAAAAAGAGAGATGTGTTGTGGCGTATCGCAGCCGGGTGATTTCTCCTTTCCTTGAGCTACTCATGCGTCACAGTTCCCTGCTTGCTCTGTGTGTGGCTCACTCTGTCAGCTTGATTGGATCCGTTAGAACGGTTTGGCGATCGGCTGAGGGAGTGAGGTGTCGGACAGCAGTGGGAGTGGAATATTAATTAACCGCTCTCCCCAGGGCTGTTTTACCACTAATAACGGCAACATTTGAAATTACCTGCTTCATGTGTATTGTGTTCAGCATTTAGCAATATGAGAGTGCAAAGTTATGAACAAGCTATCAAATAGAAGACAGTTTTGTTACTGTGAATGCATGCCTGTTGTCAGAAACCCTTTCAGAGGGCCACGGGGCCCATCCATGGTGGTTCAGGTCTTTGCTTCCTGACATCCCAAGGCGGACTACTATAGATCCTACTCCACTGGGCCAAGTACCCCTTCTGCACTGGGGCGGGGGGGGGGTTGGTCAGTATGTAGAAACACAACAGTGAAAACAACTCAAAGTGCAGACAGAACAAACATTAAATCGATGTGTAGCTAAATACTTGCAGTTGTATGAAAAGTAGTATTTTATTTCTAAATCTAGATATGCAATCGGAAGCAACAACACAATCTCCCTTGAAATCAGGTCTCTAGTAGTGGTCAGGCAAATCTCTGTTCCACCCTGCTTCCAGTAATGTGTTAGTGTTTATTCCCCATTTACTGGTGGCCGCATCAGGGATTGCAAAATATTAGAACGTACTCTAGAGTTCTCCCTTTAAGTCTTTAGGAATTTAGTAAAAGGTGTCCATGGTGCCGCAGCACAGTTTGCATCAAATCTGCTGGGACCCAACTGGCCCAATTCATGCCTTACCCGCTCTTGCAGTACAGAAGAGTTGAGCGATGTAGCAGGTTGCCACAACGTGCACCCGAGTCCTGCTCAGTACGGAGAAGTCGGGCTGCTCGCAAGCTATGCGGTAACACCTGGTGGCGCAGGCTTTCTCTCATGAGCAGTGCAGCCAGAAGCCTCTCGGATGTCAGGACAGTCCCTGCTTGCGCAGCTGTTGTATGTTGACTTTGCTCGGTGGGTGGGAGTGGGGGGGGGGGGGGAATCCGTTCTTCAGCTCCTGACTGGAGCCAGTGAGGGTGCGACGTTGTCCACTGCGTCTCAGGCAGTCTTCTGTGTTGAGACGGGGGCAGTACCCTCCCAGTGCTTGTCCGACCCTTGGATCGTATCCTCGGTCTCTTAGGGCAGCGGCCTGAATTGTTTGGCAACGTCGGTACCAGCAGCCACTCCTGACATACATTGTTGCTGCGGTACATGGTTATACAGGTGCAAGTGCTCCAGCCCAGACGGTCACATGTCTTGGCAACCCTTGAAGTGGTAACTTTATGGGGGCCCCCTCTGGTATCCCGTTGCACTGGAGCATGGCAGTATGAGCATAACAAGACCCGCAAGGTAGCGCTCAACACATGGTTCAGTCTGCGACAGCCCTCTCCTGGAATATAGGGTTTGCCACAACAAACCTGCACATAGATGACCGCTAGATCGGTGCACAGCTGAATCCTCACACCGGGTGCCTTCATGGCCAGGATCCCCACTGAACTTTGATCCCTCTAATGTTCTCTGCTTCATCAAAGGGTACACTGGTTTTGGCAAGCAGCAGGCGCTGGTGCTCCAGGGCAGGTGGTCTTGTTTTTCCTCAGTGATGTTCCCTCACTAGCAGGCCTTGACCCCCAGTCCTGGTCACAGGCAGAAGTCTTGCAGAGCTTACCCTTCTCTTACAGCCCGTTTGGCTACTTGGCAGATGACAAATATTTGGGGACTTGACCTCCCCTTCTTATAGCCCTTTTCCAGATACCAAATGTGATTTAGGTTCTGGGTCTTTGATGTTTTATGTTAAGGTTCTGCTTCTTTTGAAGTGGGCACATCTCCTTTTCTTCATGAACAATGTCTGTCACACGAGGCACGACTCCGAAGCTTATTGTCCACAACACAATTCATTGGAGTGACTAGAGTTCACACCTGGATGTCAGCCACACTGATATTTGCATCTAACGGTTAATCCCAGGTCCCAGCCCTACTCTTTATGGTTCACTTATCGGCCCCATCTCCCTTCCTGAGATATGTCCAGGTCCCTGCCTTGTGATCTATTACTGAATCAAAGAGCAGTCTTTTGAAGCGTAAAGGAAGTGTTTTACTTTTCCCCTTAAGTGTGTCCCCACCCTACCCACAGGAATGCAGCAATAAACAAATCTGTCTGTGGGGGATTCCTGTCCTCCACATGTCTTCATCAGGCAGGCCTGGTCTTGCCACAACTTAGTGCACATCCACAGCACACTCTTTGTCCAGCAGTCTTCCGCCATGTATTGTACCGTTACATTTACACATGCATTCCGTTCTGTATTTAACCAGGGTGTGCTCTTTACAAACACATACACTGCCAGCACACACACTATGTGCTCACTCACCCTTCATGTATTGTACTTAATAAACCCAACATACAAACAGCACATGCTTTCTGTGCTCATGCACTGCACAGCACTACTTCTCTCATGTAATGTATTCCTCTAAATCATCCTTACACCCAGTGCAAGTACTAACCACACATGTACTGCTCCATCCTTCCACTGTACCCTTCCCAGACATACATACAACCAACGCAGAATCACTATTCCTGCGCTGCGCAGCACTCCACATCTTACTTGATTTAGGCCAAGGGTGAGTTAAGCACACAGCAGTACAACATAACTCTAAAAAGGTGAGTGAGCTTGTAGGCCTCACTCCAGTGACGCAGGGTAAAAAGGTCCTGTTGACTGCTACTGACCACTACATGGTATGCTGCCGCCCCTGGGCTCGTGTTGCTTAACTCCAGGTGAAGGTGGCAGTCTTCCACCACTATGAGTGTAGCGCTTTCAGCGCCCTTCCCTGTTCAACAAGATCGCAATCCATGAGACCGACGTATGTCATGGTGCACACGCATTATCCGTTTTCGCCTCTGACAAAAAAACTCAGCATTTAGGATCCAGAAAACAGTACAACTAGGTACTTAGGGCGGGGGTACACGTCTTTACCATGCAGAGAACTTTTCCGTCCCAACACCTGTCATAGCGCAGACTATTTTGAAGGTAAAACCTTACATATAATTGTGCTAGCAGACATGGAAGTTAGTGTTTTTGGTGTAATGGCAATGAAATTACCATTTAAACTAGGAGGCTGTTCTCTCACCATAGGCATGTTGCCACTTGGAGGTTAACAAGTCACTGAATACATGGCACCAACCAAGTAGATCTAGCTTGCCTCTGAGAGTATAAGCCCAAGCAGAGCCATTTATCATGTAAATTACACGGCTGATAGCCTATAAACATGATTACACTTTTTAGAATTTTAAAAAGTATATTTCTGTAATATTTGCTAGCGTATCAATTTATTACATTCGATTTTGCAATTTTATTGAGTGACTTGTATTATATTCATGAAGAGGAACTTGGGGGAAATTCAATGACTAAAAACCCCAGATAGTTCAGCAGTGCCCCAAGTGAGCCCGTCAAATTAATTTAGTTTGTTATGTGCACTATATGCATGGCCAATATAATTATATTGACTATATTTACTATAAAATTGTCTATTAAACCATAAACAAGTGTTTTTGTATCTCAACTAGAAATCGCTCTAAACTGAATTGCTACTAGCTTCTCATTAATGAAACAGTTAAATAAATGAGCACATTGAAGTAATGTCATTTTTCTAGGATCTCGCAACTTGATTAAGTGTGAAAGCTGGAAATTAGCCCAAGTTACATTTTACACGATCTGCAATTCAGCCATTTAGCAATAGCGCTCTTTTCCCACAACCCCACACACTGTTTAGCATCAGATCACATTTTGTGTCATCTTTAAGGAGCAACGTTAGTACACTGTCTACATACGTATCCTGTATTCTTAGAGCTCATACTAAAATACTGACACCACAAGTATTGCGCTGTCTAAGAAATATTCGTTTTGATTAGGTCTCAAAAGGGGATGTATCACAAAAACGAATTGCTGTTTAGAACATGCAATTTATTTTACCAATGTTGCCTCGCCAATATAATAATGTTCCCCCAGATATGCCAGCAGGATAACCCATACCTTGACATTCACTCCTTAAAAACCTACTGTTGCATTAACTCCTTTAAAGTAGGTAATTGGCCTCAACGGTTCTTATCAATTCTTTGAAAATAAACCACAGAAGTATTTGCACATATGCCTTTTCTATTTTAACCTATGCACTTGACCTAATAAGCTTTACATTGCACCAGTAATCCCCATTCAGGTTTCAACTATGTAAGCAGTCTTCAGCACCACTTGCCATAACCATCATAAAAACATCCTTGGGTGAGAACCCTGAAACCTTTTTGTAACATTGCTTTTAATTCTTATCCTGTATTAACTTGTGTTATTATCCCAGAATGCTTTAATAAATTATAAATTTCTCAGCCTTTTTTTCCTCATTCCTTGGGGGAGACCCCCCAAATGCCCTTTGTAAAGTTCTCCAAATCCTATCCCACTGATGAGGGGGTCTAAACTTCAGAGTGCTTTAAAATACAAGTTTTGGCTTCGTTTTCCTGTCATTCCTTGTAGGACAACCCCCCCCCCTCCATCCCAACACCCAGAAAAATTGTGTTACAGTTATGTACTAGTTTGAATTTTACGGCAGATACAAGGTGCTGTAATGTGTGCCGTTCACTACAGCATCCTTAAAACGTTCTCTTTGGATTAAATTATTGCTCAATTGTCTTGAATCCAATCCAGTTGTAACCCAAATTCTGGCCTAATGTGCTCTAAAACGCCTCAGTGTTGTGGCTGCATCCTAAGGGAGAACATCCAAGTGCAGTGATAAACTAACTTGTCAACCCAACACCTTTCTTTTATAGCCCAATCGGTTGAGAATTCCCATCAACTTTGATGCCCCACAATGGATCAGTGGCTGTGGTGCCTCTTCAGCTCCCTAGAGAGGGCAGACACATGAGTGAACAGGGGTCCCAGATGGGTGCTTTGTACATTGTGGCCATTTTGGGTCCCACTAGCCCTTCCTACTATGTTTCATGTTAATAAAAATATTTTTAGTGAAATGTACATACTGCTCCAGGTTCTTGGTATTGCCAATGTAGGAAGGTGAATATCTGACTATGGTTACCCCCAACTTTTTGCCTAGTGTCTAGCTGGTTTTTCGACTTAGTTGGCCTGAGATCCTGCCATTCAGGGTCTCAGGCTGTCTGCTCTCTCTTTAAAATGGACTCCATGTACCCTAGGTACATACCCAAATGGTAAGTATCACCTTATTGGACCCTGTACAGTGTACCCTAGGTACCCAGGGCATAGGTGTACCCTAGGCCTCCCAGGGGCTGCAGCATATATTATGCCACCCCTGGCCTGGCCTTCCAATCAGACACAACTGGCTGATCACTCAGCTGGGGCAAGGTCGTGTAATCACCCCTTGCTTAGATATAATATAGCTATATCTACCCTTAAAATAGACACATGTGTACCTGTGAGCCACTCCTATGGCAGGCCTTAACAATCCTGGAGGCAGAGTGCTTGGTAACATGTGAGATGGTGCTCTAGCATGAGCTGAGCCTGTCTGCAGCTTTCGGAACCATGTCCTTATAGCTGTTCTATGATATCGCCTACCATATACTCTTAAAGTGCCTTATAATCTTAAACGGTTATGGTAACTATGGTTTGGCTTTATCAAAACATGTTGTGTAAGGTGTCTAACACTTTGGAATAATACCCCCATACCATTTCTGGTGATGAGGATATTATTCCCCCCTTCTAGAGGGAGAGACATGTTAAAATCCTACTTTGCTGTTTAACTCTGACCAAAGGCTCCGCATCACAAAATGGATGCTGCTGCCACAGACACGAGTCTGACCCCCTGCAGCTGGGAGCCCTCCCAGCCAGGGAGGCCTGGACAATAGGTTTCCTGCTTGGGGAGGTGCTAGCACCTCCCCAGACAGACTTTAGTGTATTGGGGCAGGGAGGGCTGAAAGGAATGAGACATGCCTGGGGCACACAAGGTGCTCCATGCATAGTCCATTTCAAACCGGTGCTGGGGCACTCCAGCCCCAGCTCTGGCGCGAAACTGGACAAAGGAAAGGGGGTGTAGCCACCCCCTTCCTGGTCCCACCCATAGGAGGGACCTTGCAGGTAGCCCAGCCCACTAGCCCAGTAAATCAGTAGGTAGCTGAGCCCTGCAGAATTAGATTATCCTGAATCTGCAACTTGAACAGAAACTCTGGACCTTCGACATTCGACCTCAGTAAGAAGACTGAAGAATCTCCTTTGTGGCCAAGGAGTGACCACCCTGGGCAACCAGGCACCATCCAGCGACCGCTGCTTGCTTTGCGACTGACCCTACGAGGGACGACTGCAGAGACTGACCAGCGCCGAGACTTCCAGACACCTCTGAACCAGATCCACATCTACAGCAAAGCTGAGACCCGTGGAGGCGACGAGGGACGTGGGACCGGCGACTTGGGAAAAGTGGCTAGTAACTGACTAGCGCGACTTCCGAGGCTTCCTCGAGGCTGTGCTTGGGGAATTGAGAAGCCCCCATCCCGAGCACCATCTGCAAAGATCATCAGCTCCCCACACTTCACGTGTTCTGCGTGGGGCCCTTCTGCACCTGAGTTGCTCGACGTGTTGTCCAGTTGCTGGCCCGTTGGCTAGTGACCTCTGTGACGACGAACCTTTGATTTCACCTTGCTGGTCCGGCTCCTCCAGACTGGCACTCGCTCCTCTGTGAAAGAGAAGCACCCCAGACCTTCTTGGTCTGCACCAGAAACAAGTCCTCCATTCTGCGTGGGTTCCGCTTGCCAAGGCTTGTTGGGTCCTAACTCGACATCGCCGCCGCCGAAAGCAAGAGCCTTCGTGGGACAGCTCGCCTCCTGGTCGTCCTCGACGTCTCCTGGTACCCGTGGCTGCTGCGACAAGCGTCACCTCTTCACCTGCATCTGCACAACATCGCCTGGTTCCTGCCCGGCTCCTGGCTGGTGACCTAGACTCTGTCCCTTCTGCTTGCAGGTATCCTTCCTTCTTGATTCCATCCTTGGGATCCACCGGACACTCTTCACTGACTGCCTGTCAGCAACTTTCCTTCAGGCATCCATAGGAGTCAACGACGAAACCCGACGCAAGTTCCCACCTATGCACCCGCAGCCCGTGGGCTAGGTAACTTGAGTACTCCGGTGCTCACAAGGATATTGACTATCCTAGGGTCTAGTTTCCAAGTCTCGAACTCCTAGCTATTCCAGTAGTGTCCTAAAACTCTTAATTTCTAATAACTACTATTTCGATTGACTTTTACGCATTACGCGTGAGTGTTTCCACTCTGCACCTGAATCCCGTGGGCCTCCCACTTCCTAACCTTTGGTAGTATAGTGTAGCCCCAGCGATTCCCTAGGCCTATCCTGTGTTCGTGACAGTGGTTCTTATACCACTTACTTAGTATATGGTTAGCGTGGCCCCAGGGCCTAACTGTATTACTTACCTGTGTGACTTAATGTATGCTTAAATAAGACTGTGTTGTACTTACCTCGAATCTCATAAAGAGTGCTGAGGGTATTTTGACTAGAATAAATACATTCTATTTTTATATATATCTGTTGTGGTGTCCTTTCATTTGGTAGTCAAGGGATTACAAATGGTATAACAGCTGGCTTCACATGCCATTCAGAGTTTATCCTAAGACTGCTCTTGTCCATGCTACCACTAGGATAGCTGGTCTATAAGGTTGACTTTACAACCAATCACTATAAGGGTTGTTTGGACTGATACAAGGTGTACACTAGAATTAGTGACCTCATATATCAGGCCAACTTCTCACAGCCAACACCATGTTCACTGTTACCATGTACATGTTCTCATAAATACACCGACTTGTTGACCCCTATAACATCCAAAATATCTTCAGCAACATCATAGTAGGGTTCACAAACCCGGCTCAACACAAAGGTAAGCTCGAGACCCTCAATTATACCAAATCGCCTTCATTTATTTTAAGTGAGTAAGCAATCCCATCAAAGTGGAACAGTACAATCTGCAAGATACATGCAGAGTCCAGCCATGCTTCCCAAAACGTTAGTAAGAGAAAGCAGACTAAGCATGTCACTCGAGTACAGAGGAACAATTGAAGTTCTTAACTATTAATTGATCAAATATTTGCCATTGATACTGCAGCAAAAATCAGTGAAATTGCCCATTGAAGAATTTAACAGAAATATAAAGGCTGCAAACATTGTAATGGCATGATTTCCAAGGTTTGAACTTATTAATTTCTATCTGGGCTTGGTCCTTCTAGGTTTGTTCTTTAAATACTTCTTGATCCTGCTTGCTTTGAGTAGGGATCTGCATGTTAAGATCAACAGTGTGGCTGGCAAATTTTATTATTGCTGCGTGCGAAGGATGAATCCTATTTTCCCCAAACACTTCATCGTGCAGGGGTTGTAGGTGCTAAGAAAACTCTTTCCTACACTCCTTGGAACTGGTGTTCATAACATTTCAGACACCTCTCGAACACTGCATTCTCTAAGATCCTCTTTTATTTTTGTACACTTCTCTTTTAGCACCCCTTTGTTGACTTTTATCAGGTTCAATACCCTTAGATACTCCATGTTTATTTCTAAATTATTTTATCCTTCTGCATCCAAGATATTCCAGTTGCCTCTTCAGTTTCAAAGCTGATCACACCTATTGATTTTCTTGAGTATTGTGAAGAGTGGATCTTTTGTTAATGGTACCTGTTTGGTACCTTTGCAAACTCTGATGAGAGAATTGTGTCTTTTTCTGAACACTAGACAGATATTTCTTATAGTATACAACGCCACCTCTAGACTCTCCATCTTTGGTGGCTTTGTGTGTTTTTTCAGCAGCAGTACCATCGCTAATTATACAGACGGGTGGAAAACCGTTTGTGAACAATTGCTGCTTAAAGGAGAGCAGTAGTATTTTTTTAAGACGAATGTTGTTAAGAGCATCTTGTGGAAACCTCTCTTTGGCCTTCTACATTTTAGGATGGTGGTGAGCCACTCTTGGTTGACAGTGAATTTGGACCACAACTATTGGTTTACGTGGTAGGAATAGATTTACATTCTTTATATATTTACTTGTAATGCCAGAAATGCAGTATGAAGCAGTTTGTTTGTCTACTCTAGGAAGTTCCCTTTCCCAAAAGAGTACGTTTTTGAAATTTTTCAATGTTGCTAACACCGGCTTTAAATGTAGAGTTGAGTGGTGTAATCTGTATCACTTGTACCTCAGTAATTAGAAATATGAACAGTTTGATACGAAATTTGTTGTTAAACTCACTTCAGGTAACATAATTATTTTCTCATCGAATTTGGCATAGCAAAGTGCCTTGTTCTTCCTTGTAGAATACAACATATAAAATAGTGGTAGCTTGTTACTTAGTCAAAGGTGATTATGGTCCCTGAAGGTATGTCTTGCAAAAACATTCCCAGCCACTCAAAATAATACTGTCAGTGTCATCCAAAAATAAGGAAACCTTTGTTAACATCCCAGTCCCTGAACACCCACTATCCCCTGTGTGACCCCATCCATCACACATTTCCAGGTATCCCTAAGTGGCGTGAAATCCCATGTTATCCCTTGGTTCTTGCAACCCATGTACCCTTTGGTCTGTCAATCATAACTTGTTCCCGCTACTATTCTAGTCCCCTGAATATTCTATACTCTTCTTACCAGCAGTCCCTTGGCCAGAGTCCCTTTTTTTAGGTTGAGCCTAGGCAGCGCGCATGTGTTGCTCCAGGAAAACGACCTCTTGGAATCGCTCTGGACTATTCACTTGCTCGTGGGTATGAAAAGGCCTACGGCTTGCGGTTACGAGCAGCAGCACGTGGTGTGCCATA
This sequence comes from Triturus cristatus, assembly GCF_964204655.1. Taxonomy (NCBI): domain Eukaryota; kingdom Metazoa; phylum Chordata; class Amphibia; order Caudata; family Salamandridae; genus Triturus; species Triturus cristatus. The sequence continues at coordinate 1,041,041,473 of NC_140585.1, forward strand.
TGTTTTGTGTCAGATTTCACACGCGCGTGCAACTGCTTACACTTTACGGTCGCTTTATCTTTTCTACAATTAGCATTTGGTTGTAAGCTGCAGTAAATCGAATGCTTGCCATCCATATCTAGTGTCAGTTGTAGCTCTTGCTTCCTAGTACTACTTGCAGATCTAAAGGGATATATATATTATATTATGAGACTTGTATACTCTCTTTTTTAGTTTTTTCCAGCAACGCTTCTGGGAATTGTGGTGAGTATTTAAAAGCTTTTATTGACGAGATGGGCTTTTTGTATTCAAATTGACGTGGAAAAGGGACTCCCCTACCGTGAGCAACACCGTTTTGTCGAAACACGCGGGTGGTTTAATGTTCTGTCAGAATAAAATTGCCACAACTAAGTTCATCAAGTGCAGCGATTCTATTTGTTTTGGAAGAAATATTGGGGAATTGCGGTCCTCTTCCCACTTCTGCACTAGCTATTAGGCGCGCCCCTAACTATCTATCAATCTATCTATCATAGATGTATAAATGTGTGTACTTAAACCTCGACCTACCACTGACCCCTTAATATCACTTTCCTTAACGCTTAAACCACATTTTCCAAATTACATAAATATTGAAATAGAAAGCTCTTAAAAAGGACTCTGTGTCCTTAATAGCCATGTAAGACTTGTGTTGTAATCGCCATCATGTAAAACGCTGCGGTGCTAAAGTTACATACCCCGTGGGGCCAGTGTCAGTTTCCTCCGTGTTTTCTTGCTTTCCCCGTGTGCTGCCACTTCTCATTTTCACATTGTGAGGCCAGGACTGGCTTTCCCTTTGTGGTACCTACTTGTAGAGGCTTTCCCTGTGCCCTGTCATTGATTGCTATTGCCGTGTGGTTCTGGCCCTGTATGTGGTGATGTTTATTGCCGTCCCGTGAGTGAGGTGCCAGTTCCCGCCTTGACATGTGGTGCCGGTGGTAGCTTTATCTCCGCGTGGTGCACATGGCTGCTGTCCCCGTGTGCTGCCAGTGGTTCTGTCCCCATGTGCTGCCAGTGGTTCACTTCCTGTGTGGTTCCAGTTCTTGCCCCCTTGTGTTATGCCAGTGGTTCTGTCCCGGTGTGTTGCCAGTGGTTGCTGTCCCCCCCCCCCCCCCTCCGTGGTGCCAGTGGTTGCTGTCCCCCCCCCCGTGGTTCCAGAGATAACTTTCTCGTGGGATGCCAGTGGTAGCTGCCCGCGTGCACTCTACTCAATGCAACATAAATACACTCCACATAATACCACCCTGTGCCACATAATTATATGCCACATAATTACACTGCACTCTATGCAATATTGCACTCCACATAATACCACTCAGTGCCACATAATTACACGCCACATAATTACACTCTACTCAATGTAACATGAATACACTCCACATAATACCACTCGCTGCCACATAATTACACACCACATAATTACACTCTACTCAATGCAACATAAATACACTGCACATAATGCCACTCAGTACCACATAATTACACGTCACATAATTACACTCTATTCAATGCAACATAAATACACTCCACATAATAACTCTGTGCCACATAATTACATGCAACATAATTGCACTTTACTCAACGCAACATAAATACACTCCACATACCACTCAGTGCCACATAATTGCACTCTACTAAATGCAACATAAATACATTCCACATAATACCACTCCGTGCCACATAATTACACGCCACATAATTATACTCTACTCAATGCAACATAAATACACTCAACATAATACCACTCAGTGCCACATGCTACGTAATTATACTGCACTCAAGGCAACATACACTCCAAAAAATACCACTCAGTGCCACATAATTACACGTCATATATTATATTCTACTGAATGCAACATACACTCCACATAATACCACTCTGCCACATAACACGCCACATAATTACACTCTACTCAATGCAACATAAATACACTCCACATAATACCACTCAGTACCACATAATTACACGCCACGTAATTGCACTCTACTCAATGCAATATAAATACACTCCACATAAATGCACTCTATGCCACATACCACCAATCAACATAAATGCACTCCACACCATGACACAATTTCACTAAGCATACTTTCATTCAACACCACAGTTCCAGGCCACACAATTCAACTCCACACAATTCCAATACACACCACATAATTACACACCAAACAGCATATTTCAACTCCACTACTCCACAATCCACAACGTACCTCCAATCTACACCACCTGAGCACTAAACATCACTCACCACCACCATTTTGCATCAGCGCACCTCCTAAGCATCACGTCAGTCTGCCTTTGGAATCTGGCATCTGTTGATTCTCCCCTAGTGTCCGTCCGCTGCTCGTGTTCTAATTAAATTACTGTTTTACAACCTCCACTCCCCCATTATTTATGTCCCGCTCCCCCATAATAAAAAAAATTATAACAAACAAGCATGACCACAGGCAGGAAGAAGTTGCCAGCAGTGCAAGTACAAAAAAAACTAGGAGACATTTTTTTATGTTAAAATCTTTTTTTAATCTGGTTGTTCAGTTGTATATAATGTCGTCTTGGTTTGTATAAAGGTTACAAAAATGCTTAACACTTTTTGTTATAACTTTTCAACATGATGCACAGCAGCCACAATGCTCTACAACAGAGCCAAATGTTCTGGCTAAACACATAAGGTCCCAAAGGCGAGACCTATTGGCTTTGCCAATGCTTGTCTTTTTAGGTCTCGCCTAGGCAGCACGCATGCGTTGCTCTAGGAGATGACCTTAAGAAATCTGTCTGCTCCTTTTCAAGCACAGCACACTCGTGCTTGTGCTGGCATCCACCTTGCGGGAGCGAGCAGAGTCGCGCGTGTTAATTGAGAACATATGGCTCTCGCGCCGCCGCTGCTCGCTCCCGCAAGGCAGAGGCCAGCACAAGCACGAGTGCTTCAAAACAGCTGCTGCTTGTTTCTTTATTCACAGAGACAGACTCCATACTTGTCTTCTTGTTGATCCAGTACTTAGAAATAGGTCATGATTCTATCCTAGCTTTAAACTTAGTAGTTTCTATTCTTATTTACTCATTTCTTTATCATTTGTCTTGCGCTAGACCATATTTGGTTACTGCTATTAACTAGATTAAGGCATAGCTTCCACTGCCTACGCTGATTCACCTTCAGTTGCATTTTTTGTATTTTGTATTGACAAACCCATGCCTTTTGTAACAATGTCTAATTTTTAAATAAACATACACGGTCTGGTCTCGAACCTTAACCTGTGTAGATTTTCCATTGCGGTTTTCCTTTGTGAATTTCCCTTTGTGGCTTCTCTGGATTTCCTTTTATATTAAGGGCGCTCGTCCTTTGGGACTCACACTTAGTACCGTTCCATCCCATCAGCCCTTTTAATTGTAAAAAGTGCCCACACAAGTAAGTCTTTGAACACCGTTTTGTTGACTAAAAAGGTGATACTAAATTAAGGTGTTACACAGAACCACTATGTATTAGCGTGTATGATGTGTAAACATATTATTTTCTAATATATGTCTACGCCATAAGTGCTTCATGTTTTATTATTTCAAAAAATGGTTTAAACCGATTGGTTCACTCTAGTTTTATAACTCCCCTCAAGCCTTTTTCTTGGACACCAGAGGATGCCTATTGCTGCAACAGGCTGCAATGGTGTGTAAAACCTCTCTTGCTGCCTCCCCTCCTTTTCTCAACATCCTTTCAGCATTCGCTCGTGAAGGCGAGTTCCGGCTCGTCTCTTCCATCCCCGCCCCCTCCCTCCTCTAAACCTGCCTGAAATCGAAACTAACAAGCATTGGCATAGCCAATAGTCTCGCTTTTGGGTCCTTATAAGTATTTAGTTATGCAGCACAATATACTTGGTGGTACAACAACTGTTGCATAGCTAAACACTTATAAGGTCCCAAAGGCGATGCCTATTGGCTATGCCAATGCTTGTTTTTCTAGCAAGGCACCAAAGCTGTTGCGACGCTGTATTGCATGACTAAACAATATTGGCAATGCCATTAGGTCTTTCTTATAGGCAAAACCTATTGGCTTTGCCAATGCTTTTTTAGCTTGCTCTGCCCCCAGAGGTGGTCTTGTCGTTGGGGAACTCTTGAAACTACTCAGCAAATTCGGTACCTCTTATGACCAGTGTGGCTGAGGTAGTGAATTGAAATTGAATGAAAACATCTCCACTGCTTTTCTCGTCAGACATAGAAATAATCAAATGGCCTGCTCAGCTTTACTTTTAAAGGCACCTTCGCAATGTCCTAATCTGTCCATTTCTCTTGTACAAGCCAAAAGCATCATTGGCAGCTCCTGTCCAGTCAATGTTTTTCCCTTTTTTGCATGGCTTCCCAGTAGCCTTCAGTGCGGCTAGACCACTGGTGCGCTGTTGGGAAGTGGAAAGATAACCAATGCCAAATAAATATTTATTCCTCAGAAATGCCTTTATATTTCACCAAGGGGACCAAGCATTAAAACATGAAAATAATGGAAAAAGATGTAATACTTCTTGCAAACGGTGGTAGTGGTCTGTTTTGTCGTCTCTCTTTGATCGAAGTGTTGCAAGTGCAGTTTTGTGGGTGAGGGAGGATTCTAAAGTATTTTTAAAACCATGTCTGCCTCTTACAAGTCCAGAACAAACATTGGCCGCACGCGCGAGAACAAGCACCGGCGCTTTACTTTGAACATTAAAAGTAAAGCGCTGGTGCCGCGATTATAGCAAAAGTAAAGAAATAGATTTTTTTTCTATTTCTTTACTTTTGCGAAAGTGAAAGTCATCACGGTTCTAATGACCCGTGAAAGACTGCTGGCGGCCGGATGCACGCTCGCGTGTACGCAAGCGCTAGGCCAGCCAGCAGCACTTTGAAAACTCATCTACTAAATGCCTCTCCGAACAGCGCATGCACGCTGACTCTGCGAGACCTAAAAATGGACGATTATGCAAAGCCCCAGCCACACTTTATAATAACTTTGATCGCCATATTTGCGTATCAGTGTGTTTCTTCTGTCGATGGACTCGGGCAATATTCCAAATACGTTATTTTGCAACGATGTTGCCACGTGTTAGTATTTAAAACATTACTCAAGTATAGATATATTTGTATGTAGAAGTAACGTACTCAACAAACACAGTCTCTTCTGCTGAATATTACGGGAAGGATATTTTTAATTTAACTGTCACACTTGGAAACGTATTTCTTTTAACAAGAGAAATGATTACTTTGTATGGAATCGAAAAAAATAACACTACGAAAATTGCTAGGTTCGCCTGAGACCTGCGTTCTTTTCCGTTTTACTTTTAACTGCCAATACTGATAAAGCCCCTCGGGATAACAGGCTTAGTTTATAAACAAACGCATCTTTTCAGTGCTTGCTCTCTTTTTAAAACACTATTGTGCTGTTAGTCTCTGCGTCAGTTTACCATCCTGTGTTCTGGACACATCACGTAATCTTCCCGTGCCTTAAATAGAAAATGAATGTAACTAGTGCTCATTTAGAGAGCCTCCAGTTCCTTCAGGTCGAGTTCGCGCTATACAAAACTGCAACCAAGAAAAACAAGCATTGGCATAGCCAATAGGTCTCGTTTGTGGGACCTTATAAGTATTTAGTTATACAGCAAAATATCCTTGGTGCAACAACACCTGTTGCATGGCTAAACACTTATAAGGTCCCAAAGGCGAGACCTATTGGCTATACCAATGCTTGTTATCCTTGCTCAATGACTTCCACTGCAGGAGCCGTTAGTCATTTGGGCTACAGAAAGCAAAGTCCTAATTTCCCAGTTTGCTGTAAAATCCACCCTTTAAAATTAAAGACACTTTAATGTTTTTAATATTCTTTCTTAATACACAGCAAATTTACTTTTTATTATTTTTTTTTAAACCAGTTGTTGACTTTTTCCTTGATATAGTAGTAATCTGCTACTATGCAAGTTAAATGCTCATTCTTTTTTTCCATTTCATTGTATGATATGATCAGTTTTGACGTAAAGTTCTGGGCAATTCCTAGTGACAGTCTTGTGTGTGCAAGACGTTTACAAGTCCCTGGGCAGATTTTGTTGGAAGTACTCTTGCTACCAAATGTGATGATTTCCTGTGTTTCTTTGGGCACTTCAATGTCTTCTAGACTTTCCTCCATTACTGTATTCCCCCCAAGCATAGATCCTCCCACTGGACACTAGTAAGGGATAGATGCTCCCCGGGAATGGGTAAGTGCTGACCCCTACTTAAAAAGAGTCTTTCTGCCCTTGGTGGGGTCAGAAAGGCCACTAGACACCCGGAAAAATGTTGCCCCCACCCTCTAATGGGCCCTACAGATTGGAAGTGTTTTCCCTCTGTATGCCCCACTCTATTTCCAGGGTGGGGGCAGAAATCTCACCACACCCACAAATGTGTTATTTAAGATTGTAGGATTTAGCCTCAGTCTTCCCTTCCACTCCCCTGGAAAGGGGGAGGGGTGGGATAAGCCTACTGGATGCCAGGAATATTCTTTTTAAATGGGATGGGGCCAACTGCTCTGGCATTATGCGGCACCACCATCCCAAGTGCCCCAACTGTCTTTCTGCCCATCTCTTTCCCCTATAGAGCCTAAAGCATCCTCACCCCCATGGCAAGCAAGCGGAAGTTTGTATTCTTTTGGACATAGGTTTGGCATATGGGCTGGCTGAGTGGGGGAAACTTGCAATTTCCTCATCACTTAAGTTGAAGGCTGAACTATCCAGGCTCTGGGTCCGACAGCTATAAGGGACCCCTACGAATCTGGATCATTTCTGAGACTCGGAGATCCTGGCAAATCCAGGGTGGTGTGGCTTAAGTGGATCCCACTACATTCTGTTCCACAGAATGCCCTGCAATTCTTAAACTTTGGCAAAAATCATATATTTTCCTCACCTGTCTGTGAGGTAAAGTTGTGGAATCGATGGGGGATCCCCAGAATTCCGACCATCCAGCATCCCTATACTTCTCCATGTAAAAAAAAAACTGTACCCCACTTAGGTGGCTTGGTCGATTTACCCGAGTCATGAATGAACCAAACCATAGACTTTTCAAAGACTGCATTGATTTAATATGCTCACATTTGTCTTCCATTCTTATTGCAGGTGACAAGTCCAGCCACTTAAATGGGGTGGCGTCCGTAGCTAAAGGGTTTATCTTGAGTACTTTCTATATCCAGTTATTCGTATAGTTCAGATGCGGTAGGTTTAATACTTATTTGTTTAATTAAAGGTTTTGTGGAAACCGTTTTATTATTTAGCATTTTGTCTTTTTAGTTTTTAGGTAAGTACCAAAAGGAAAGGTAAAAGATGTACCCAACTTTTCAGTGGGACGGGAGTTTTGCATCAAGTGCTAGACTTTCACAGGAGGCCAGTGAGCCAGTCAAAACAAGTTCTGATTGTTACCTATTGGTAGACTCCTTGTACTTTGTGCTGTCAACTTGTATGATTTTTCTAATTTCAGAATCCTGAAAAAGGGCCCGAGTTTGTTGTATTAACTTTTTATGTGACCTTTGCAAAAGTAATTTTAAAATTCCTGGAAAACACCTTTAATGCTCAAATGCTATTATGAGCTGGCAGGTTAATATTTGTGTTCCTTTATTTCATTAACAGGGTTATCAAAGATACACCAACATCGGGCTTTATGATCCACAAACTAAAGAAAATAAGGTAAGAGCAGCAAAGTCTGAAGGCATATGTGCACCTACTAGAAGCAACATGATAAACATTATTAGCGATTGTTTAAGTTCCTGAACATGAGTTATAGCTCGGAGCTACAGACGAAGGCCTATAACTAAGGAGAAAACCTTTAACAAACAGCATAGCTTGAAGCATAGGGACATAAAGACTAGAATGCCCTAAACTTAAAAAAATAAAAAAATAAAAAGGCAAGCGGTGGAATGTTGGAGCTGAAGGGCTTTACCAACCATTGGAGGCCCGGAACCACTCCGTTGTCGCAGTTGCACTCCCAGAATTCCGTTACTCTAACACTCTTTCGATCCTTGAGGAGTGCAGCAGCATTTCAGATTTTCAGACAGATAATGGTGCTGCTTGTGGATTTTGTGCACATCTTAAATGACCCGAAGGCTGCTGCAAATATATACTCCAGATCCAAAGACTGCACCAAACGTGGTCTGGGAACATAATATATATAACCCCTAATTAGCATTTATTTCAGCGTATAATTGCCTCCTACTTTTTGGTTGAGGCATTGTGAACCATTCACGTGTGAAATTAACGTGGTTTATTGGCATTGTGCTCATTGTAAGAACCCCTGTCCAGATTATTGAATCTCCAACAAAAGGCACCGTTTTATAATCTTTTTTTAATAAATGGCATAGTTTTGTTGCTTTTTACCTTGCAAAAATAATCTTTTAGCACTTGACATTTAATTTTAGACCAATACATAGACATATATAGACTTAATTTCATTTTAGGGATTGTCAGTGGGTTTGTTGTAAACTGGAGTCAACTATACTTTCTACCTCAAGTATTTTTTTTTTTTTCTGTTCCTTTGCATTGAAGTGAGCCCCCTTCTTCACCCGTGTTCTCTCTCTCTCTCCTGTATCTCTCTCTCTCTCCTGTATCTCTATCTCTTAATCTTTTTCTTTCTATGAAAAAGTGAAAGTGACGTTATAGTTGAGTGAAAATGTCAGTTAAAACATACCGTTTTAAGGTAACAAAACGACTGAAATTCACCAATTATAGTTATCTCAAGTAACTATAACTTGTACGCTAAAGTAACCATTGCTCGTGCCCTCGCCATGCACTGCTAATCACCCCACATATTACATCACTCATGACATGTTCTTAAACTCACTGATAATATCTTTGCAACATCTGAAATGACTTAATTGATGATAACACTGTCCATGGGGGTCGGGGTGGTAGTTAGCCTGAAAATGCTGTTGGTTTTCCCCCTACAAAGTCCAGATTAATGCATTTGCCACATTATTTGCAAATTGCACAAAAAGTGTTCTTTCTACTTAAAACGGTTTAAAATAATGCTGCCAGAAAGTGTCCCATAATGATAATTGTTCCCACATAATTTAGATAACCTTGCTGCATAACTTGGTCTCCTGTGTCACACAATCTTGGTTCTCCCAATTATGGTAACACCCTTGTTTTGAGGCAGTCATTATAATGATTAAATCAATATTTCACAGGGAAACATGACACATTTTCCATATTACAAAGTTCCCTGCTAAATATGAGGGTTTGTACCAGATTCAATCCAATAGATTTCTGATGAACACTGGGAGAAAGTACCACAGCAACGCAGCATTTTTCTGTCTTTTGCTGCCTACTGCTAGTAGTTGGTATACAATTCTAAATCATGATCTTAGCACAAAAAGTGTCTTCCCGATCTTTGCTTCTCCTATTACTGCAGAACTTTACTGGTGTGGTTAAATGTGTTTTGGCCTTTTGAAGTCCCAATATTTTCTCACATGGTTAGTCTGTAGTCCAATACAATTTTAGTTCTGTTACTTTTTATCGGCATTCAAACATGATGACCTCTGTTATATTCTCTCCAAGTTAAAATGGAGATGGAGAAATCAAAAGGAGCAGTGCTTCAAACTTTACGATAATGCCTTTAGGTCAATAGTGAGGTTAATACTATGTTGGGACTATCCCTGTAATTTTTTCACCTTGATATTTCTGACATAGCACTTTTGTGTGTAAGGTTAAGGCATAGTTTTTACTTTCCACATATAATGCCAAATTGTTTGGTGAAATTATCAGGAATCTATCTATCGGTTTTGTGGGTTTTCAGTATAAAGCTTCTCATATGCATGTTGTATCTTAAGGAGTCATCCTTCTGCGGATGTATTTGTTTTTGATTTTCACTTCAGTAAGTTAATTTCAGTCTGTTTTTTGCTGTTGTGCCACTTCTGCATAGCAGTCTTGTATCGTCCTGCAATTAAAAGGTGTAATTTATGTAGTAAGTGAAAAAATTCTTTCTCCTTTGTTGGTGTTTTATCTATGTTAAAGTATGGTTATCTAGAGTCCTGGTTTCTTCAGGTAAAATGCTTTTGAGTCAAACGTTAGTTTAGTAATCATGTAAAGCTAGAATTCCCCTTCCAGGCACTTGCTAGATCTGAGACAATGAATGCACTATGGATTGCACGGCAGTTTATGCATTAAAAGGGTCTTGGAGGTGGCCTATTGCTTACCATTAATTGGCTTTATTGTCACTCTAATTTCTTCTGATCGGCCAGTGTGTGCCTGGTTCACTTACTGTTCTTTTGTTCTACCAACATGGACCAAGTATCGATTGCTTCATTTTGATTTTCCCTGGATTCTTGCGCAGTAATTGAGATACAATTTTTTTCTTTTCTTCTTCCTATTATGTTGTTGTCAGTGTTGCTTCTTCCCTCCCATTGTCCGTGTTGCTTCTGACCTCCCAACCTCCCCGTTTTGCTTCTGTCCTCTCACCCTGTGTTACGTCTTATGTCTGTTGCTTATTCCATTCCACCCACCAGTTGCCTGTGTTGCTTCTTCCCTCCTGTTCTCTGCGTTGCTTGTATTTGTTCCACCCACCCTTTGTGTTGCTTCTGACCTTCCACCCTCCCTTTGTTAGTGTTATTTCTATTGGATACAGCCACATTTTGTCCATGTTGCTTCTGCCCACCCCCTTGTCCGTGTTGCTCTTTCCCTCCCTGTGCCCTCTGTTAATGTTATGTTAATTTGGATTTGTTAAGCGCTTAAAACCAAAAAGGTCTCTAAGCGCTGTCCATGTTGCTTCTGTCCTCCCACCCCCCCTTTGTCCGTGTTGCTTTGCCCACCCGCCCTTTGTCCCTGTTGCTTCTGCCCTCCCACCCGCCCTTTGTCCCTGTTGCTTCTGCCCTCCCACCCGCCCTTTGTCCCTGTTGCTTCTGCCCTCCCACCCGCCCTTTGTCCCTGTTGCCTCCGCCCTCCCAACCACCCTTTGTCTGTGTTGCCTCTGCCCTCCCACCCGCCCTTTGTCTGTGTTGCCTCTGCCCTCCCACCCGCCCTTTGTCTGTGTTGCCTCTGCCCTCACACCCGCCCTTTCTCTGTGTTGCCTCTGCCCTCCCACCCGCCCTTTCTCTGTGTTGCCTCTGCCCTCCCACCCGCCCTTTGTCTGTGTTGCCTCTGCCCTCCCACCCGCCCTTTGTCTGTGTTGCCTCTGCCCTCCCACCCGCCCTTTGTCTGTGTTGCCTCTGCCCTCCCACCCGCCCTTTGTTTGTGTTGCCTCTGCCCTTCCACCCGCCCTTTCTCTAATGTGTATCGCTAAATATCCCTCTTCTTTTTGGTGGCTGGGCTCCCTCTCCACAATCTACTCACTCACTTATTAATCCCTAACTGTGACCTCTTCAACTTCCCCAACCAGACCTCCATTCACATACTTAGCCATCCTTCCTACTATGATTACATTTCTGCCATGCTGTTAACCTCATTCCCAACTTCCTCCATATCCGTTCCTCACCTTCCCTTAAAAAACCCTTAGAAACTTCCTGGCTGTATTGTCTGTTACCCCAAATGTAATCATAGTATGAAGGATGGCAAAGTATGTGAATGGACCCTTGAGGGCTTGGGCAGGTTAAATGAAGAGGTAATTTGCCAACAAGGGATTTTATTTGAACAAATTCTATCGTTGTTGATTTTAGGAAATTAATTTAGCTGGTGAGTTCAAGACAAATACCAACCCATATGTCAATTGACTGAACCAATCATCAAAAATATATCAAGAATATGAAATACACACACGGGAAATCTTTTTGTGAAATGATCAGACTTTTATATGTCAATTCAATTAAAAAGGAGTACAAGTAAACAATAGAATGTGCAATGAATCATGAAAAAGGAAAACCTAAATATTATCCACATTTCATGACAGAACAACTATTCCAAAAGAAAACACAGAGATCTATCTCATTCTGAGAGAATAATAATCTACTGTACATAATTAATGTTATGGAAATAGATGACGAAGTCGACGTTTCGGTCTTAGATGGCATCAATCCGTCAGACCATCTTCAGGACAGTAGGCATTGCATTAAAAAGGAAGACCCTTAGATGTTTATGTTTAATGGTTTACGCTGGTTCAGATCCTGGTCAAGTTACTGACTACAAATTAATGTAGAGGGGATGATCCTTCCTCTTATTTTTGGAAAGACATGACGACACCGTGGGGCAACACCGTGAATGTGGCACTCTTGTGTGTCGAAAAGGAGGAGACAATCCTTCCTAGTTTATTGTTATTTTTTCGGAACTCTGCAGTGACAATTTCTAACCGAGAGTAAGGAAAGCTGGTGCCAGTCCACACGAAGGAACACAAAACTTTCGTCATGTCTTTCCAAAAATAAGAGGAAGGATCATCCCCTCTACATTAATTTGTAGTCAGTAACTTGACCAGGATCTGAACCAGCGTAAACCATCAGGTTACGAGAAATATTTTCGCATTAAACATAAACATCTAAGGGTCTTCCTTTTTAATGCAATGCCTACTGTCCTGAAGATGGTCTGACGGATTGATGCTATCTAAGACCGAAACGTCGACTTCGTCATCTATTTCCATAACATTAATTATGTACAGTTGATTATTATTCTCTCAGAATGAGATAGATCTCTGTGTTTTCTTTTGGAATAGATGTTCTGTCATGAAATGTGGATAATATTTAGGTTTTCCTTTTTCATGATTCATTGCACATTCAATTGTTTACTTGTACTCCTTTTTAATTGAATTGACATATAAAAGTCTGTGATCATTTCACAAAAAGATTTCCCGTGTGTGTATTTCATATTCTTGATATATTTTGGATGATTGGTTCAGTCAATTGACATATGGGTTGGTATTTGTCTTGAACTCACCCGCTAAATTAATTTCCTAAAATCAACAACGATAGAATTTGTTCAAATAAAATCCCTTGTTGGCAAATTACCTCTTCATTAGTGCACTATGAAGCAGCATAACTGCAGTATCTATTAAAAAAAATAATTTATTTCAAGACTTGCCGCTTCATTTCAGAGTTGTAAATATTTAATCTCACCTTCTGGTGTGGTGACGCCGACTGCAGCAGACACCAGCTGCTCGAATTACCGAGTCATGGGCTGGACTGGCGGCGTCCCCTGGAAGGGGCGGCGCTGCCCATGAAAGGGGCACTGTGGAAAGGGGCCAGGCGGGGAGGGGGGTGAGCAGGAGCGGAGATAGGAGCAGCAGATACCGAGCAAGCCATTGGGAGGCGAGGGTATAAAGAGAGATACACTCATGAGAGAAAAGAGTGAAAGAGATGGTGCAGATAACAGAGCCAGGCTCGGAGCAGGAGACGGGCACAAGAGAACATAAAACAGAGGAATAAGGGAGTAAGGTGGAACGTAATTTAATCTGATGCACATTTGGAGTCCTCCAATGCCCCTGGGCCGTGTTGGCGGAATTTACGGCTGAAAATAAAATAAACCAGCGCGGCTGCGAAAATGAAAGCGACATGTCCCAGGGAAAGTAACATGATCCACAACAGATGGCACCCTGCGCACCACTGCTCGCTCCCGACAGCAAAACGCCATGTGAGTGAACATTTTAAGAAGAGGTGGGACATGCACCCGCTTTTGGCCAATTGTGTGCTTTCATTCTTTGAAAGCCACACGCAAAGGCCAATAGAATTTCACAACCAGACGCACAAGCTTTCTGAAAGCTTTCTGAATGTCTGGAGTGATTCTAAGAGGCCCACTCCTGGTGCAGCGCATGTGCGCTGCACTAGGCTCGACCTAAAAATCGACCAAAAAGAAAACAGTATGTGGTACATAGTGGTTTGCGATATGGTAGTAGTGTACACCAATCACTGCAAACGCAATTCCTAATCCTCACAGTAGAAAACCAATATTAGAAATGGGGGTCTCTAGTTGGCAGATTTTTACCCTGTCTAAGTATGGACCTTTCCTTTTAGTCAGGGTAAGAGAATTTACACTTCTAAAATAACCCCTGCTCACCCCCTTTGTAGCCTTCGTAGCTTGACACGAGCAGTCAACCTTATCTCAGAGGTAATGTGTAAAGCATTTGCACATAACACACAGTAATACAGTGAAAACACTACAAAAGGGGGGGCGCGGCCAAGATGGCGGCCGAGTAGGACGTGCCTGCTCACCGCTCCGGCCTCTCGCCTGGGCCCCAGCCTTTTAGCTTTGTTTAGCTGACCCCAACCAACGCTGGCGTGGGCTGAGCAGTGTCGCTCGCCGGATCCGCACTGCTGGGACTGGGCAACCGAGCTGCGAGACAGCGTGTGCGGCTGGCCGCAATCTGGGCTGCATCGGCGCACCTTCCTGGAGAGGCAGCCCCGGACTTGCTCCCTTGAATCCGGAGCACAATGTGGATTGCCCGGTGGCAGCATCGACCCCTTCCCTGTCTCCACGCCGGGTCGGCCGGTAGCTGCGACAGTGCAGAGCCCTACTGTGTGGGGACGCCCCAGGCCGCTGAGCCGTGGTGCCGACGCCACTGAACTCAAACGCTTCCCGGATCCTTTGCTGTTGCTAGACGCACATTGGGCGCGCGGTGGACCATGCGCCCGGGAGAGGGCCCGGCGGCGTGAAAGATCAGAGCCTCCTCCTCCTGCCATCAGGTGCAACACGCAGCTACACAGCGGCCGGAGGTGATGACGAGATGGGCCCCAGATGTACCAGACGACTTGCGGTGGTGTTTAGCCTGTTCTCCTCGACGGAGACGTGGTGAGTGCTGGCCGAGCGAAGAGGTGGGTGACCAGTCGGGAGGCCCTACGGAACCCAGGAGCCACGTGGTGGGGGCAACTCGGTGTGCACCCCTCCACTCCCCCGCGGAACTGCCTATTGCAGAGCACCTTGCCGAGTTTGAGACAGAAGTACGGGGCATTTCCTGTGGCGACCAGGGCCCGTGAAGGCAAGCGGCTGGCGTTGTCGAGTGGAAGGTCTGGCCCTGAGCAGCGGCTGGATCGGGCCGCGGAGGTCCTGGGTGGTATTGTCCTCCTCTAGCTTTTTGGTCCCGGAGCTGCCAGGGGTGCCTGGGGGTTGAGGGTGGCTGTCCCCCCTCCCCCTATAGCAAGCGGCTCCCAGTGCCCTTGGGCTGGACCTGGGCGCTGCAGAGAGGCTTCCTGGGCCGGCTGGCTTAGATGTTGACTGCTTTGCCTGCAGACACTGCGGTGGGTCACTCCCCCATGGCTGCCTCCAGATAGAGGAGCGGTCCGTTATGGACCTTCTTGTTAAGGTTAACGCCGGAGGAGCGGAGGTGGCGCCACAGCCTGGGGCACATCTGGCAGACGGTGAGCGGGGTGACCCCAGTGGGCCGGTCACTTGCGGTCTCCTTGAGTCTCTCTTTGTTTCTCTTACCGGGGAACTCCACGCTATAAAGAAGGTCACTCTCAAACTCCAGGAGATGCGCAGATATATGGACTCCATCGGCGAGAGAGTGGATTCTCTGGAGACCCAAACGCAAACGAGGGATGAGGAGGTCCACCAGCTTCAGCAGGAGGTCCTCCGTCTTCAGGATCAGCACTTGGATCTCCAGGCCCATGCGGAGGACCTGGAAAACCGGTCCCGCCGGAACAAGATTAGGGCAGTCCCTCAGGGCCTCGAGGGGCAGGACATTGACGATTTTGTGGTGGGTCTCTTAAGCCATATTCTAAATGCGCCCCCGGAGCAACAGAATAAATTGAACCGGGCACACCGCATAGGGCCTAAGAGGTCTGCGTCAGCCCCCCACCAGACATATTAACGCATGTACACGACTTCCAACTTAAGGAACAGATCCTGCGGGCAGTGCGAGTGAAACATCCTCTTGATTGCCAATCTTCCACGCCCCTCCTATTTCAGGACTTGGCTGCCTCCACCCTGCAGAAACTACGTGCGTTTAAACCCGTCACAGCATTACTCCGCTCTAAAGGCATTTCATACTCTTGGGGCCACCCATTTCATATTGTCTTCAAATGGGAGGGCAGGCTCCATCAAATCCAATCCCTACAGGAGGCCCTGCTCTTACTTAAGCTGCCGGACGAGGGGAAGACTTCCCCGTTGCCGCGGTAGGCAGGGAGCCGCCGCGATGGCATGGACTAATGGCAGCGGGTAGGAACGCACTCATCTCGTCTCCGCCCGGACCTTGAGACTATGGCCAAGGAGCGACAGGCAGTGATTGCCTCCCTAGCTGAAGACTCTGCCTCTGCGGACTGAGGAACATAGGTTTTGGCCTCTCTGGGGCAGCTTGATTAAGGTGTCCTCTTGGGTTTCTAGGACTGGGGTCTGGGGGAGGTGGGGGCGGCGGGAGATCCCTGCTGTACATCTCACGCCACACCATGGGTCCACATTCCAGGACACTTATGGACTCTTCCAGTTTCGTTTTGTTTGTTTCTTGTTTGGGGTACTGGATTTCTCTCCTCTGCCCTCCACATTTAGACATCTGGTTCCGGCTACCAGTAGGGCTGATCACTTGAGCCGTTTAGCAGGTCCTGGTATGGTGTGTAGCGAAATGGGGGTAGTCCTGCGAGCCCCCGAATGCCAGGTGCTTTTTGGTCTTTCCTTCAATGATGACTGATGTTAGAATCCTGTCACTCAATGTCAAGGGCCTTAACAACCCTAATAAGAGGCAAGCTGTTCCTAGAAAACTCCACTGCCCACATCGGTCTCCTTCAGGAAATCCACCTCCTTTCACTGGACACTCCCAGATTGCGATCTAGGGCATTCCCCTATTCAGTTTTCTCCTTGCGGTCCAATAAAACAGCAGGGGTGGCAATACTAGTGGCTGCAAGGTTCCAGGATAAAATAGTACTCAAACAGGCCGAGATCAAGGGTCGACTTTTAGTCTAGTCCTTCACACTAGGCCAACACGCCTTTACAGTGGCCTCGGTATATGTCCCTAATGAGGGGCAGGAGTGGTTCATACGGGGGGCAATCCAGGAGCTGACTGGCCTCCCTGACAGATCACTACTAATAGGGGGAGATTTTAATCTGGTAATTGACAATGCTATAGATAGATCCTCCCAGTGGTGGGGACAGTCCGGAGCTATCCCCGACAGAGGGAGGGGATTGCTGGAGGAAGCTGGGCTCACGGATATCTGGAGGGCGCATCACCCAGGGTCTAGGGAATACACCTTTTATTCACATTCCCACAAATCTTACGCTAGGATCGACTATATATTGACCTCCGACATCCTCGCACAATTGACACATGACATAGAGATCCTCCCTTGCCCTCTGTCTGACCACTCGGCGGTGCGGGCATCGCTGACTCTGCCCTGCGGCCCATTCCCTCGTCACATATGGTGTCTTAAAGAGCCCATGCTGCAGTGCCTTTCTGTGCTACAGCAGGTCACCAAGTCTATCACAGATTACTTAGCTACCAATGACACCCCTGACGGTGGCGACCCTGTGGGATGCCCTAAAAGCAGTTGTTCGAGGAGAGCTCATTGGGATTTCCGCAGCGGATAATAGGCTCAGGAGGGAGAATAGGGAGCAGCTTTCAACAGCAGTGAATGAGCTATAGCATATCCACCAGCAAACGGGGGATCCTAGGGTTTGGAAGCAGCTCAAGGCCGCAAGAACGCAGCATGCAGGCTTAGATACTGATAGGGCGGAATACGCTGCGCTTCGGCTTAGACATGCTTTTTATGTGGGAGGGGACAGATGTGGGAGGCTTTTGGCCAATAGGCTGCGTGCACAGTGCAGGCCTCGCATATCACCGGGGTCATAGACCACTCTGGCCAGGAACGGTCCACAGATCAGGAGATGGCTGACGCCCTCCGGCACTTCTATGCGACTCTATACGAGGCACAGAACCTCTCGGAGGATAGCCCAGCCCGATATCTTGCTGGGGTAGCCACAACCAAGTTAGTCCCGAGTCAAGCTCAGGAGCTGGAAGCTCTTATATGGGTAGAGGAGGTCATATCGGTCATATCTAAACTAATGCCTCCTAAATCCCCAGGCCCGGATGGCTTTTCTTTCGCCTTTTTTAAAACCTTTTGTACGACTCTGGCCCCGCTGCTGACAAGGGTGTATAACTCCATTGGGACCTCGAGCCCCCTCCCACCATCAATGCAGGAAGCGCTCATTTGAGTGATTCCCAACCCATGCAAGGACAAACGGCAGTGTGCTTCCTATCGCCCAATTTCCCTCTTGAATGTAGACCTATAATTTTTCACAGGAATCTTGGCTCAGCGTCTCAACTCTCACCTTCCCGGCCTCATAGACCCAGACCTATCCGGCTTTGTCGCTGGGTGCCAATGCTCTTACAACACGAAGCGTTTGCTCCACCTTATAGATAGGTCTGAGCGCTTTCCTGCCAAGCAGCTGTTTCTCTCTGTCGACGCTGAGAAAGCGTTCGATAGAGTGCATTGGCCCTATTTTACGGAGAACTTGGCCCATTTTGGCTTCCCACAGCTGTTTATTACATGGGTACTCAGGGGTTACTCTACCCCAACGGTACTGGTGCGGGTGAATGGGCTCCTCTCGAAGGCCTTTCCCATCCAGCGGGGAACACGGCAGGGGTCCCCACTGTCACCCCTTCTGTTTGCCTTATATATGGAGCCTATGGCCCAAGGGGTCAGGAGCAATCCTCTCATCACTGTGGTGCAATTCGGAGGAGACAGACACAAGATCTGTCTGTATGCCGACAATGTGGTGGTGATGCTGGACTCTCTGCCTGCTTTGCTGGCCAAATTTGATCAGTTCGCTTTGGCGTCTGGTTTTAAGATCAACGTACATAAGTCACAGGCTCTTAACTTATCCCTCCGCCTGGACACCTTGGCCCTTCTGCAACACTCGTATAGTATTCAATAGGCAGCAGGTGCGATTCCGTATTTAGGCCTGCGGCTTGCAACTAATCTCCAGATGACTAACACAACAAATTATACTTTGATCCTGCGACATGTGCAGAACTGCCTCCGGAATTGGAGGCCCTACTCACTTTCATGGTTGGGCCGTATTGCGGCCATAACAATGACCATCCTCCCCAAGCTCATCAATGTGTTCCAAACGCTTCCATTGACACCTCTGTCGGTAGTTATTCTCTCACTCCAAAGGGATATAGAGCGCTTCATCTGGCAGGACCAGCGACCCAGGCTGCGTAGAGAATTGGGCTATAGGGCCCCTCTGGATGGGGGTTTAGGTGTCCCTAACTTACAGACGTACTGGTGGGCAGTACAGTTGCGAGCATTGGTGGAATGATCCCACCCAGAATCTGAGAAACATTGGCTGTTTAAGGACAGGTCCTTAGCCAGACAGCCATTGTGGGGTGTTCCTTTCCTCGCTCAATCTGTCAGACCCCGGAACCTATACCACTCCAAGGTGACTCATCCCACTTTGTTGGCATTAGACTGGGTGGCCGTTACCCAGGGATTGACAACTTTTCCATCACTGATTACCCCTATAGTGCAGAACTCAGATTTCGCTCCATGGTTGGACTCGGCGGGAATCACACACTGGACCAAGGAGGGCCGGCACTCCATAGGGCATTTCCTTGATGTAACAGGGCCTCTGTCTTTCTCTGACTTCTGCGGAGACCGTGACCTTCCGGAATCGGAGCGTTTCTGCTTTGTGCAGATCCCACATTGGGTGATCGACCCAAAGGTTCATGAGGGTGCGGAACAACTACTTACTCCTTTTGAGAGGTGGCTCCTAGCGAGGCACACGGACGCCCGCCTGACGACGGATTTGTATAAATTTGTTCGGGACACCCCGGTAACTGGGAAATCCCCTAGTCAGTTGCGATGGGAGGGGGAGTTGGGACGTTCATTGTCAGAGAAGGAATGGTCTGCCGTATATTATAAAGCCCGGCATTCTCCCCGTAATATAGCATTTATTGAAACCGCCACAAAAATCGCTACATATTGGTACCCAACCCCCCCCCCCCCTGACTTCACAAAGGGAACCCCTCTCGCAGCTCCTACTGCTGGAGGGCATGTGGCTCGCTTGGCACTTTAACTCATCTTTTGTGGGACTGCCACTCCTTGACGGCCTACTGAAAGCAAGTCTTAGACGATATTGACTTACATTTCAAAACTGAGATTCCCCGCCTGCCGGCGTACATCCTTCTGGGTCTCCCTAACTCAATCACCTTCCCACTCAAAGCGAGGAGAGGCCGGCAGATGGCTCTAGCTCTAGTAGCGGCCCTATAACACATCCTTTCCCATTGGGGTACTCCGAAGACTCAGACATACCTGGGGTGGCTCCATAGACTCTGGGGAATTATGGGGAAGATTTCACTCCCATTGACACACCCGGGGGCCTCTTTCTGTGATCTGTGGCAACCTTTTCTCACATTTTTGACTTCGGAGTTTACAGAGCTCACCTCCCCAAAATATCTGAGGGTCTTACGGTTTACAGATTCACACACTCTTAGACGCCCGGACGGCCACGCACCTACCTAGGTATTCCAGCTTGACGACTTCCTGTAATAGAGGTTCCAGAAAACTTCTGCCCTGGTTTGTTTTGCTTGGAGGCTGGAGGAGAGGTGGGAGGAGGGGGGAGGGTAGGGGGGGTCTTTTCTTTGTATTTGGTTGTTCTTTTATTGGCCTTTGAGACAGTCCGATTGTCAGGCTATATTACGATATGCATTGCTTCTGCTGGACATGTATGTTTCCCCATGTTTTTTAAATCAATAAAAGAAATTTAAACATAAAACACTACAAAAGGTCACCACACCAGTTTTAGAAAAATAACCAATATTTATCCATGTAAAACATGACCAAAATGATGAAAATCCAACATACAGTAGTAAGGATATGAATATTGCAAGAATCCACTTAAAATACAGATCCTTGATGTCAATAGCTCTGTCCTGGGCTATCACAGCCTTGTGAACAAACAAATCCAACAGTTCAGGCCGACCACGAGGTTGCAGGCCAGCTCAGTGTCGGGAAGACCCGCAAACAGTACCTTGGAAATTTAAAGCGCAGTGGACCTTGTGGTGAGCTCCAAAGAGGCATCGGCGGTGGCAGGCATTTGCAGGCGTCGTTTCCAGAGGTCGGTGCAGGAGTCGTCCGGCCCTTGAAGTAACATGCGTTGCAGATCTAACTCCATGAGGTTGAAGTCAGAAGTGCTGGCCTCGACAGGCATCCGGGCTGCACTGTGAAGTGGAGCGGTGCTAGTTGCGTTTCTGACAGGTCACAATGCAAGCAGCGGCAGAGTCATTGCTGAAGAACTGTCATTGGTAGACAATCTGGAGTCGATGGCGCTGGTGTCGGTGGACCAAGGCTTGTGGTGTGGGACAGGTCACAGTGCAAGCAGCGGCTTGGGGATGGCATCGGATGTCATCGTTGAGACCAGGGTTGCGGTGCGAAGTGCAGGGGTGCTCTTTTCGGTGCCAACAGGTCACAGAGACAGCCACAGCGTCATTGACGGCGTTGGGTTGCTTTTTCGCTCTGTGGCAGCGGAAACGCACAGTTCCAGGTACAGGTAGCCAGAGGATGGTGACGTCTTTGGTGTGCCTGAGACTTTCAACAGGAGGCAAGCTCTACTTCAAGCTCTTGGAGAAACTTTAACAGCAGGATTTAAGAAAGTTCAGTCCAGTCCTTTCACTGCCCAAGACAGAAGCAGCCTCTGCAGGCCAACCCAACAAATCAGCAAACAGCAAAGGGGTAGACCTCCTCATGGCAGCTCTTCCAGCTCTTCTTCTTGGCATGGTCCTTAGTCAAAAAGTGTTCTAAACTTCTGGGGTTAGGGCCACAATATTTAAACTACTTTTCTCTTTTAAGTCTTTGGCAGAAAGTCCCTATTGCTCAGTAAAAACAAGTTCTATTCTCCCATGTCCAGCTTCACTACAGGAAGTGGAGACAGCATTGTGCAGAGCAGCCACAGCCTATTCAGGGGTCAGTGAGAACTCTTCCCACCACTGTAGCCCAAGATGGTTCATCAGCAGATGCAGGGAATACCTCAGGTCCTTTTGTGTGAGTGTCTGAAGTGAATGCACAACCAGCCTCTGTCAGTCTAAAACTAGACGGTGAATCCACAAGCAGGCAGAGGCACACAGGATGGTTAAGCAAGAAAATGCCCACTTTGGAAAAAAAGTGGCATTTTCATACACACAATTTAAAAACCTCCCTTACTAAAATATGTGTTTTTAAATTCTGAGCTTGGGGAACCTAAACTCAATTTCTCCATCTTTTCACAACTGAAAGTTACACTTGTGAAATGTCACAAGGCAGCTCTAATGATCACCTATGGGAAAGACAGCCTTTCAATAGTGAAAAACGAAATGCATAGTATTTCACTATCCGAACATGTAAAACACACCAGCACGTGTCCTGCCTTTCACATACATTGCACCCTGACCATGGGTCTACCTTGACATTTATTTGTAATAATAAGGAACGGTTAGGCCTGGCAAGTGGATGCACTTGCCTGGTCTTCATGGCAGTTAAAAACTGCATGTGCGGATACTGCAGTCGCAGTTCTGAGACACCTTTGAAAGGCTTCTTGTGTGGGGGGCACAATCAGTGCTGCAAGCACACTAGTAGCATTTGATTTATAGGCCCTAGGCACACGCAGTGCACTTTGCTAGGGACTTACCGTAAATCAAATATGCCAATCATGGAAAACCAATCAGAACACAATTTACAGTAGGAACACTGAAAAAGTGCCCAGAGACACTCGACCAGCAAAAACTAAGTCCAGCTTGCCATCAAAAACAGGAGGTCAGAAGGCAGAAAGATAGGGGAAACATGCTAAAAGATGCCGAAAGTGTTGACTAACATGGCGGAGACTACCGGGCATCCACTGATCCCCTCAAATTGCGGCGCAGCCCTCTGCAATATGCCCTGAGCCTGCAGCGGTGAAGACGTGGGCAGCTCTGCATAAAGAAAATGGTGGTGTCCTCGATGCGGCGAAGCTAAGCGTTGAAGTGCTGCAGCACATTACACACACACCTTGGCCCTGGACAGCGGATGCCTGAGACAACACCGCCGCTGCTGTCTACAACTGGTGTTGATGCTACTTACAAACCAGTTCCCATGAGAATTATTGTAGTTTTTCGCTATCTGAATTACCTTCACTCTGTGGAATGCCTTCCTTTTACTCCTTTATCTATTCACACATGAGCATTACTCCTTCACCCCCTTTCCTTTGAGTAACCTCTCAATAACCACTTTATTACATGGTAATGTGTGTACCTTCTAAATATGTTTCCGTGACAGATAGTCTCTTGAAGAATCAGTGGATGCCATTTTCTTTTTGAAGGTGCACACTTGACAGCTGTATATGTATTTGGTACGTTGTGCTGATTTTATGCATGCCTAAATTGTATTACGAATCAAAAATATTTAGTGACTTAATTGCGTGTTAAGTGAGACTAGGACCAATTGTTTCTCTATACAATATGATACCCAGGTCAGCGGACAATGATTGGGTTACCCCATAAGCTTATAATGTCGTAGGGAATTATACAGCAATGTGATAGCACAGCGACCGGTTTCCTGTGTGAACATGACCAGAAGGGGTCTAGATGGATCTGGTTTGTCATGTGTTGTTTGCCATATCTTGTGTAAATGGTGGGTTATGAAGCATAGAGGAGAAAAGACCCCGTGGGATACCATAGTTGTCTACTAGGTTCTCCAACATAGAAAGGATTTTGTCTGAGAAGCAGTCCCCATATGTCATATGGACAGAGTTGAGCCAAGCTAGGGCCTCCGGTCTGGAGCCCTGGTCTGTGCACTCTGGTATTGCCCATAACAATGGTTCAGGAGAATATGGTGGCTGGGGTTTTCTTTTGGCCGTGTATTTATTCCAGCAGGCATGGGCTGTATATTCCAGGCCCCTTTATGGATCACTCTCAGCCGACCCTAAGTGGGTGCACCCTGCCAGACCAGCGCCCCAGCTCGGACACATTCCGGCCTGCCAGCCAACGAGTAGGCTATTGACGTTGGCCAGCCGCATAATAATACTCGTAGTTTGGAACTCCTAAACCACCCTCTGCAAGTGGAGCAAATAGTTTATTAACCCCTTCGCTGCGGCGCGAATTCCGCCGCAGCGCTGGGGGGGTGAGGGGTGAGCGCGGCGCTGCCATGCTCATGACGGAGCCACGCTGTTGTGAGTCACGGGCGAGCTGTGCTCATGATGGCGTGGTTCCGTCACGACTCCGCCCACTGTCTATTTCGCCCGCACAGGCGGGGAATTAGTGCCGCGTGGGAGGAGCGGCCGCCAACGGCCGCAGCATGACGGAACCACGCCGTCATAAGCACACGCCGCCGGTGGCTCATGACTGCGTGGTTCCGTCATGAGCGCACAAGGGGTTAAGGGACACTCGCTTTCTGCCATTACCCCGTACAAGTTCGATCATGAGTGCTCTCAGATATTTGTATAATTTTTTGAGGTACTAGAATGGGAAGGGCCACAAAGAAATATAACAATCTGGGGAGTACCAGCATTTTTTAGATGGCTTTGCGGCCCATAGGGGATATCGGCAGCGCTGTCCAGAATGAAAGAGAAGATCTGGTACTAGTGACTGCTTTACCCAAATTGCCGTTCAGTAAGTCCTGTACAGAGTGATATAGCCGGATCCCTAGGTATTTAAATGTGTCACAGGCCCAGGGGAGCAAGGTGACTGGAAGCTCCCACCGTTGATCCGGTGAAAGAGACGTTATTGGGAACAGCTGGGATTTATCTTCAATCCGAATGCACTTCCGAACTGGTCAAGCAACGTCATGAGGTTTGAGAGCACCACTGCATTTTCCCACATGTACACCAAGGCATCATCTGCATACATGGAAATTATATGCCATCTATTGTCTGCTTGGATCCCCCGGTCTGCGGTGCGCTTCCGAAGTGCACAAGCCAGTGGCTCCATCGCAAGTGTGAAAATAATCGGGGAGAGCAGGCATCCCAGCTGAATGCAGCATCCTATATTAAGAGTCTGAGAATGGGTTGCCCTTTTTAGGTCTCGGCTCGAAGGCTGCGCTTGCGCAGTCTCGCTCCGAGATTTAATGTTAGGAGTGGGGCTTTAACCCGCCCCTTTTTTTTACCTCTTCTCCATTGGCTGGCCTCTGAAATACTGGTCACCCATTGGAGAAGAGCATTGTCTCTCCAAACAAGCCCCGTCTTTTTCGGATTCGGGGGCGTGTTTTTTCCTTTCTTTATCTCCTCTGGAATGTAAAAATTCCAGCAAATGGCAAGAGGAGAGAAAGAAAAACACTCCCCCCGAATCCGAAAACGCCGCTGCGTTTCTCCGAGGCATTTCTGCTTGACCTCGGAGAAAGGCAGTGGTGTGCTCGTCCTCTCCCCCTGCTCTCTGCTTCCTCGGTGCTCCCGTGTCCAGCTGCTGCTCTGGTCTCCTCCCCCTGTCCTCTCAGGCTGTGCACGTACCATAGCCCCGGCCCAAACTCCACCTTTGGTACATGGCTTGCTTTGGTGAGTACCTGCACGTATTTTTTCACAATGAAAGCACTGGCTTTTATTAATTGATGGGAATCCGTCCAGCGGCACTTTGCTCTTTTCCTGCCTTACGGTGAATCGATCGAAAAAGATGCCTGAAAGTGAACAGTCTATGCCTTTCCTACAGGCAGTGTAACGTGCAATTTCACGTAGATATTGCGAAGAGTGTTGGAAAAATCTAATGGATTTATTAAATAACGGGCAACAGCCTCTGGCAAAGCAATTACCGTTACAAAAAAAGTTGTTTGCTCTGTAAATTGAAACTAGTTCGGTCCGGGATTCTCCACCCGCTTAGTGATCGTCTGGCCTGACCCGTCTGTAGGTTGTCAATGCTTGGCGAGAGCAGATCGGCTGGGGGAGGGGAGAGGGCTCAGGTTGCCACATGTATGCAGGAACAAGAGAGAATTCTAGAATTCGCTAGTGCAAAAATAAGAGTGTGTGTGTGTGTGTGTGTGTGTGTGTGTGTGTGTGTGTGTGTGTTTTCATTTTGGGAACACACCATACGATTTTTTTTAATCCTTTAATCAGCAACAGAAAAGAGAAAAAACATGTTTACATTTTTGACGATATCGAATGAATGGCCGTTTGCAATCATGTGAGCAGAGTGGCGCAATGAATCAGTGTTGGTATCAAACTGTTGAAAGTGGCCACTGGTAAACCACACTAAACAGGATCTCTCCAATGTTCGCCTTAATTGGGAGCTTGGGCCCTTCCTGTGTCAGCACACAGCCCGCTGTTTACAAACACTTCGTATTGTGCAGGTGGGAGGTAAGCCGGGCCAAGGTTCAAAGCAGGTTTCCCAACTTCAGCCGGAATGTAATGCGGTTGCAGTTTCCCCTCCTGTGTGCCCAGTGAGGTGAGTCACACAAACTGAACAACATCTGAGAGCTGCTATCAGGCGCGGAGGGGAGGCTGGGGGATGCCAGCGGCTTCTCCTCAACTCCCACTGACAATGTAGCTTGAACATGTTTACATTTTTCTTTAAAAGAAAAGTGGGTAAATCACTGTTGGGAGAAATGTTGCTAAGTGGCGGGACACCACGCACGGGGAGTCAATTGCTATTTCAGTCAGCAATAAATAGCTTCTCTGACCATTTTCCAAAACATATGTATTCACTCTGTCGTTAATCATCAAATTAATTAATCCAATCTACTTTTTTTCCAAATATTTTCTCGGTTCCCTAGATGTAACTTTTTCGCACTAGCATGGGAGTGGGTGTCATAAGCAACAAATGTAGTGTTTGTACGACTTTAAGGACAAAGGAAAGTCGTGCTAATGTGCTGTCTATTTATTTTTATTGTAGTAGTTTTATATAGCACGAATTCGACCCGAAGGTATTGAAACGGTTTATATGAGCATCAATTACATTACATAAAGTCACGCTAATTTTTTTAGGCACGGGAAAATTATAGTGATTTGCCCAGGATCACAGGATGTGGTGCTGACGCCGATGTCATGTTCCCCAAGTCCAAAGTCTGCAGCGCTCCCTGTTACGTCACATCCGCTCTCAGATTCATATGAATGCATTATGGGAATGTTTCTTATGACCGTTGCTGCTTTATAGAAGGCTGTATTGAGTAGTGCTCGCTCACCCCCAAGTTGGAACCGTTTTGCTCGTCCATTAAAAGTCTCGATAACTATTAGACGTTGCGCGATCTTCCCCGGAGCAGAGTTTTGCACACTGGCCAGTTTACTTTTGCCCTGGAAAGAGCGTGTCCTGCTGGACAGTCAGGGCAGAACTAAAAATAAAAAATGAGTGCCGGTGAGTGCCACCTGCAACCACCGGTTCACATTTACCGGTGTGTGTGTGGTGTCGGTGTTCTGCCGTTATGTGTGCTGCGAAATGCACGCATGCGTTGTGGTTGTGTTAACTATTGTGTTAGGATGATTTTGGATATAGAAGTGCGTTTAAGCGTTGAGCGTGGTTCCTTATGCCAACGAAGGTGCACTCATATGCACAAATGTGTGTTTGTTGAAGTTTGTGTGCCTTTCTTGTGCGTGCTTGTGAGGCTGTAAGAAAATAAAACTTTATTAAAGATAATAAAAACCCTAATGTGTATCCGTGCTTTGCGGCGAATGGCTATACCGGTTGTGTTTGTGTATTTAGAGCAGACGATTGTCACGCCATCATAAACACCTTTTAATAACTCTGTGTGTGTGTGTGTGTGTGTGTAGGTGGCTCTGTGGGTGGCTCTATTTGTGTGTGGGTTGCTCTATGTGAGTGGCTCTCTGTGGGTGGCTCTGTGTGTGCGGGTGGCTCTATTTGTGTGTGGGTGGCTCTGTGTGTGTGTGCAAATGCAATAGGTCTCGCATTTGAGAGTGATTAAGCTATTGACAGTGTAAATAACAATGCCGTTTCTTTAAATGTTTTAAAAACAAAAACAGAAACAAAAATAATGTCATGAGCAATGCCAATACCTCTAACTTTAACAATGCCGAGACCATTGCATTGTAAATGCTTGTTAAAATAGCCTAGAGGGGAATTACACAGGAGAGAAATTCATTTAAGAAATTTAGGACCCACAGGGGTGTGGAATTTAATAAAATATCTACTGGTCCATGGGGCAGGTTGCTTCATAAATCTACTTGTCCTGTAAGAAAATCCAGTTGCCCCTTTGGTGCCATATAGCACAGCGACAAATTATGGCAGCAATCTCAATATATAATAGCTCTGATATAGCCTCTCTGATTATGCCAGGGCTCATACCATAGTAGTGTTTGAATCCATGCAATCCCCTTATGATGCTACGTTTCTGCAGATCTACAAAATGGGGCTGAAGGGGGTTGGTAAGCAGTAGTTCCAGGGTTAGAATGCCCTTTTGAGTCTACTAACTTGCATGTTTTAAGGGTTTTCAACAACTCTTCTCTAATCTTTTCCCATACTGAGAAAAGTTGAAACTTTATTCCTGACAATGGCAGACGTAAACCTTCTTCCAAAGTTGGGGAAAAAAAGTTGCTGGAGGGAAAGTGAACTTGCAAACACACAGATTTTTGCAAGGGCAAATCTACATTTGCCCATGCTAAAATGCAGTTCACAGTTTTTTTCTAGGAGTACTATTTCTTGTCCTACTTCTGTAAATTCTTGGGAAATCACGAAAGCCGCATAACTGCACTTAATGCAAGGACATAAACCATGGGTGCACTTTTGAGACTTTCTGTAATAATTTGGTCCCTAATTTGGTCTGGCGTTGACCGTGACCTTTTGTTTATTAAAATTCTGTCTCTCTCTGTATCGGCTGGCTTCACTGTGAGTGACCGTATTCTGCTATTTCACAAGGAGCATATTAGCACTCAAAGTAGTTTTGTTCAGTGCCAGTAACTACTGAGGCAGTGTGTGGGTTTAGAGGCCCAAAAACAATTTTTGCTTTTGCCAATATTTGTTATAATGGTGAGGGCCCGGCAGCTCCCACAACAATAAGGTTTTACAAAAACCATGCCAAAACAAATCAGACATTGGCAAAACTAAAAAGCTGACCACCAATTTCAGACCTACTGGCTTTGCCAATGCTTGTTTATTTTTGTTTCCCATAACCTTATTGAAACTAGTTACATTGATTTTCCATTATGAATATTTTTGGGAAGTACTAGCATGCATCAACACATGTTACTAAATGATACTGCAAAGAAATGGTACCTGAAACTTTACAGTAGTTTAGCAAAATGTTTTTGTATCCTGATTTCATTTTTTTTATGCACATTTTAGTTTGAAAGCAAAGAATCATCAATCCTGCTTTCAAGCGTCTGCAAATATTTGCATCAAATTAGAGAGCATTCTGGGAGCATTATAGATAGCCTCATATTACTAAACTTTGAAAACGTGTGTACACATTTTTATACTGGAACCACTGCCGGTAGTGCAGTTGGAGCTTACATCATTTACTTAGAGCGCTCACCCTAATAATAAAGGCTTTCAATTAATGAACCATAAATACAAGTTTGAACAGCATTAACATATGGGCAAAAATATTACCTTGATTGCAGACAGTGCCCTTCCCTGATCCATAATGTGGTACTGCAAGCTGGTAGCCAAAGGGTTTGTGCTGCAGGGCGTTAGGCCTACTTGTCCAAAGGACAAAATACACATGAAAACTTGTTGCCCTTTACCTCGAACAATATGTCCTGGGCGTCGGACTATAGGAATTCCACATCCCTGGACCCATTCTAAATCTGCCAAGCAACACCATCAGATAGTTCCACCCCAGGGTATCAAAGGCCGTCTCAATGTCTAGGGATGCGATCCAAGGGTGCACTTCCAATACCCGGGCCCAGTCCATCAATATGAGAAGCCGACGTGTGTTTAGGAAGGTGTTCCTGCCAGGGATGAACCCATTTTGGTCAGAATGTATTACCTGCTGCTCTATGGGGATCAGTGGGTTAGCAAGCACCTTTCCGAGAATCTTACAGCCCGAGTTCAATAGGGAGAGAGGATGCTATGACCCTAGGAGCAGTGGGTCGAGTTTAGGCAAAATTACCCAATACTGCCTCCCTGAGACTGGGGGGCAATATTCCCACTGTGTAGGCCTCTGCAAGTCTTGAGGAGCTGTGGAACAAGTTGCACTTTGAGTGGAGTAAAACTCCAGTGGCCAGCCATCCGACCCGGGGATCTTGCCTATAGCCATCTGTTTGAGTGCATCATAAATCTCTGTGTCAGTAATTGGGGCCTCCAAGTCCACACATTGTGTGTCTAACAAATGGGAGAGAGTAGCACAGTCTAGGAAGGCCTGTGCCGATGCCGGGTCCTCTCCTTGTGGGCCCCTGTTTTTCTTAGCGTAGTATGAGTAGAAAGCCACATTAAGGCCGTCCGGCGAGTTAAGAATGCACCCTGTCGCATCACTGATGGTTGTGATCTGGGTTCTAAGGGAGTCTGAGTGGAGTAGCTATGCTAGGCGTCTACCAGCCTTATCTTCTTCGACATGCTTCTTGGCCAAGTGCCCTCTGTACTCTTTGGCACCCAGCTTCTCCAGAGTGTTCCTATGTACTAATCTGGCCTGTGCTAGAGGGGCAGCAGCTGAGTGGTCTGTGGGAGATAGTAATTCGTAACGATGAATCTCCGCTTCCAGCGTGCTAATTTTCCTGCGAAGAGTTAACTTGGTTCTGTATATGGCTTTAATTACATAGCCACGTAGTACGGCCTTCAACGCACCCCATTCAATCCCAGCCCCTGAGGCTGAACCCTTGTTTTCTTGAAAATAGGAGGTGATATTATCTGAGAGTGCTGCACGGAATGCGGTGCCACTGAGTGCTTCCAAGGGAAGGCGCCAAGAGGGTATTTTCGGCCTGCCCCAGTGCAGCTGCAATTGTAGAGGACAGTGGTCTGAAAGGGTGCGCCTGAGGTATTCAGCTTGTGTCACTCTAATGAGGGCATCTTTAGAACAATAAATAAGGTAAATCTTAGTATGTATGTCATGTAGGCCTAAGTAATGCGAGAACTCTCTAGACTCCGGATTCAGACTGCGCCATTCGTCCTTCACCTGTGTGTTAATAGCCCAGCCTTGTAAATGCTGTGCGACGGCCATCGATTGTGCCCCACTCAACAGGGGTGAAAGAGGTCATATAACCGGTCCGGGGTGCACTTAAAGTCTCCACCCCAAAGTAATCCTGATAACCTATGGGAGAGAGAGTCCTTGCAGTAGTGAAAAAAGAATTTGAGTGTTTCACTATGTGGGCATGTAAAACTTGAAAGTACATGTCCAGCTTCTTAAATATACTGCACCATGCCTTTGTGGTTGCCGAGGGCCTACCTTAGGGGTGAACTTATTATATGTATTAAAACGGAATGTTTGGGCCTAGCAAGAGGGTTAACTCGACAGGTCGGCATGGTAGTTTATAAATGCACATACAGGCTCTGCAATTGCAGGCCTGAGACATGTTTAAAGGGCTACTAAAGTGGGTGGCACAATCAGTGGTGCAGGCCCACTAGTAGCATTTAATTTACAGACCCTGGGCACATGTGGTGCACTTTACTAGGGACGTATAAGTAAATAAGACCTGCCAATTGTGGACAAACCAATGTTACCATGTTTTAAGTGGAGAGCACATGCACATTAGCACTGGTTAGCAGTGGTAAAGTGCCCAGAGTAGTAAAGCAAACAAAAACGAAATTCAGCAAAAAGGAGAGGAGGAAGGCAAAAAGTTTGGGGGTGGCCCTGCAGAAATGGCAGGCCCAACAACAAGCCGTATGATACAATTCAATTCCTCTATCATGAATCGCATTTGATAGCTAAATCTAGTCATACATGTCCTAAGGGAACATAAAGTAAGCTTTAAGCTACTTGTAGACTGCCTCAAGCTCATTAAAATGTGTCAGAATCTTATATATTGATCATCATAATGTCACAACA
The DNA here is from genome assembly GCF_964204655.1 of Triturus cristatus. Taxonomy (NCBI): domain Eukaryota; kingdom Metazoa; phylum Chordata; class Amphibia; order Caudata; family Salamandridae; genus Triturus; species Triturus cristatus. The sequence continues at coordinate 1,041,073,152 of NC_140585.1, forward strand.
CAATCCTTCATAGTCTTCTTAAGTGCACAATTACTCTACGCAGAGTGTGTGTCTTACCCTCTAGGCTTTGTGCAGGTATTTGGCCACAGCGCACACATATAGATCAGAGTTATCTGTTGTTAAAATCGTAAGGACATTTACAAAGTTCCTCACTCCCAACTTCCTACACATAGGACCAACCAAGACTTCCTGATACCAGAATACATTGGGAAAAAAACAAAGTGCCCAACTGTTTCAAGGAGGGAGGCACAATTTTGATATTTTGGTGATATTCGTGACCGGAGGCACCAACTACTCCTTAACTTGTTCACAGGTAAAATACCTTATCGAAATTACAGATATAAAGCCCTTGCTTCGGGTGGCTCAATCTTATCAAGAAACTCTTCAAAAAGATGTGAGCAAAAAAAAGCAAAAAAAAAAAAAATGTGAGCATTTTACATCAAGACATTTTTCTGTCAGTCTGCCTAGAGACGGCTTTAGAAAACACTTGTTGCTGACATATGCTTAATATCTGGTCTTCAATTGTTCAATCATCCTCTTGCTACTTAGCGGTGGGTTATCCCAAAACTCACTCATGTTGATATTAATGAACCAGTCAGGTCTTGGTGGATTTAAGCCCGTGTATCCTGCAACCTAAGTCTAGGTCTTTAAGTTCCTGTAGCAATAGCTGATACTGGATTAGATCTTTACTCAGCCACAGCCTTATCGAGCACTAAAGTAGTTTGCGGTGCGCAATATGTGAGATGTATTGTCCCGCCAAATTTAATCTTAATATAGTTGAATCAAAGGGCCGTTTTTTGTAAGACCAGTAAGAGAACGAATAAAACTATTTTCAGTTGTTGCCAACGGAGATGCATTGCTAAAGCCCCAAAGCTCAGAACCATAAAGTGCTGCTCCAACTGGTTTTGCACTATAACTCTCCAATGCTGGCGATAAGGGGCAATAGATAGAAGATGTCAATGCCCTCAATACAGCCCCAGCCCTATGTTGCAGTAGGTCCTTGCTTTTCATGGTCTGCACTGACGAAGATAGAGTATTTGTCAGTCGAACCCCCAGGTAATCAAACTCCTTCACTCCCTCTAGAGGACACCATGCATATATATTTTCCCTCTGAAGGATCTGGGCAGGTTAAAAGCCATGAACTTTGTTTTATTAATATTAATTTCTAGCCCATATGAATCACAGAAGCTAGAGAACCTTTTCAGTACAATTTGCAGACCACCTGGTGTCTTTGATAGTAACAAGGGGTAGTCCGCAAAAAGGACGGCAGGGATTTTATAGTCTCCCAGTTTGGGGGATCATTATTGCAGTTGTATAAATGCTCAATTACCCCATTGATAAAGTAGGTCGAAAATTAGCCAGATTAACCCTAGTGTCTTTCTTGCATTTTGGGGTTATTTCAGCACCTCTCCAGGTGGCAGGAATGTCTGAGCCAGACGCAATTGCATTTAATAGTAGATTAATTTTAAGGACCGTATAAGTAAAGGCAAAACTTACACTTTGTAATGCGTGTTGCATTACTACAAAATGTACTACAAACTGCAGTTTGAGAATCTGGCCCGATTGATCATTCTGTTCAACCCCTTCGCTGCTAGGCCTTTTCCCCCCCGTGCTAATCCTTTTTTGGGCTATTTGGGGTAGTGCACGCTTAGGCCTCTGTAACTTTTTGACCACTTAAGGTATCCACGTCAAATTTGCGTCCTTTTTTTCCAACATCATGGGGATTCTAAAGGTACCCAGGGTTTGTGGATTCCCCTGGAGGGGTCCGAGAAATTAGCCAAAATACAGCAACATTTTGTTTTTTTGGGGAAAAATTGAAAAAACGGGCTGCAAATGAAAGCGTCTGGGTTTTTCTCTGCAAATGGTATCAAAAAAGGGTTTGTGGGGCTGAAATCACCGTTTTCCCAGCTTTTAGGCGATGACTGACTTTTGTCAGAAAACCAAGATTTTTTACACAGTTTTGGCATTTTTCTGGGACATAGCATATTTCTGCTATTTTTTGTGTGATTTCAACCACCTTCCAGTTAATGGTAGAAATGGTTGTGAAAGCAATAATGGATCCTGGAAAGCTATACATTTTAGAAAAGTAGATACAATTCTGAATTCAGCAAGGGATCGTTTGTGTATATCCATCAAGGTTTCTTTATAGAAACTAACAGTTAAATATAGGAAAAATTTAAAATTAGTTGAAAAAAACAGCCTTTTGTGTCAACGTTTTCACCTGTAACTTCTAATTATGACAGCTCTTTGAAAGCAATATACTGTTACATCCACTGGACCTTCCTGGTTGTGGGGATATATAGAACTTGTAGGTTCACCAAGAACCTGACAAACCCAGAGTCAAAAACTGAGCAGCAATTTGCAATGGTTTTTTATTATGTTCCGGGTATATAGCAATTATTATGGGAAAATCTGTACATGGAAAAATTGGTATGAAAGACACCTATGTATTTCTGAAATAGGAACAAATTATAGAGTTTAGAAACAGTACATATTTGCACATTTTCGAAATTGGGAATACTCGTACTAGCATGAGAATTATCGGTCATTTTTCAAAATGACTTCGTTTTTACACAATGGCTTTCATTTGGAAGGCAGAAATGCATCAAAAATCAATAGGTAATAACAGTTGCTTTACAAATCTGAATTACCCTAAGTCTCCCGATAAAAATGGTACCTCACTTGTGTGGGTAGGCATAGTGCCCACAACAGGAAATGGCTCAAAACCCAACGTGTGAGCACCATATTTTCACAATGAAAATTTACCATTTTTTTGCGAAGTGTCTAGCTGTAGTTTTTGAACCCTAGCTCTGCCGGCACCTAGGGAAACGTAGCAAACCTATACATTTTTGAAATCTAGACACCCAGGGGAATCCAGGATGGAGTGGCTTGAATGCCTGCCACCAGGTTCTGTTACCCAGAATCCCTTGCAAACCTAAACAATTGTAAAAAAAAAAAACACATTTTCCCCACATTTCTGTGGTGGAAAGTTCTGGAATCTGCGTGGATCCACAAATTTCCACCCACCCCGCGTTCCTCAAAGTCTTCCGAGAAAAATGGTACCTCACTTGTGTGGGCCGGCCTAGTGCCTGCGACAGGAAACGGCGCAAAATGCAACGTGGACACATTTCTATTTCGCAGTGAAAAATGACCCTTTTTTGGCAAAGTGCTTAGCTGCAGTTTTTGAACCCTAGCTTTGCCGGCACCTAGGGAAACCTACCAAACCTATACATTTTTGAAAACTAGACACCCAGGTGAATCCAGGATGTGGTGACTTGACTGCCTCCCACCAGGTTCTGTTACCCAGATTCCCTTGCAAACCTAAACAATTGACAAAAACAAACACATTTTCCCCACAGTTCTGTGGTGGAAAGTTCTGGAATCTGCGCGGATCCACAATTTTCCACCCACCCCGCGTTCTCCAAAGTCTTCCGAGAAAAATGGTACCTCACTTGTGTGGGTCGGCCTAGTGTCCGCCACCTAGGGAAACCTACCAAACCTATACATTTCTGAAAGCTAGACACCCGGGGGCTTCCAGGGTGGTATGGCTTGCGTGGATCCCCCAACGTTTCCTTACCCAGAATCCCCTGCAAACCTCAATTGTAGCTGAAAAAAGCACTTTTTTCACACATTTTTGTGTGGGAAAGTTGTGGCATCACCGGGCTCTCACAAATTTCCCACCACACAGCGTTCCCCCAGGTCTCCCGATAAAAAATGTGCTCCACTTGTGTGGGAGGCCCAAGTACCCGTGACAGGCAAGGGCCAAAAAGTTAGTGAGGCGACATCAAATTTGCCTATCTCAAAACCACCTGGTTTTGCAAGGGGGGTCACCTGGGTTTTTGGCTTAGGCCTCCCACACAAGTGAGGCACCATTTTCACCGGGAGACCTGGGGGAATGCTGGGTGGTGGGAAATTTGTGTGAGCCCGGTGATGCCACAACTTTACCACACAAAAATGTGATTTTTTTCCCAGCTAAAAAAAGAGGTTTGCAGGAGATTCTGGGTAAGGAAACGTTGGGGGATCCACGCACGCCATACCTCCCTGGAAGCCCCCGGGTGTCTTGTTTTCAGAAATGTGTGGGTTTGGTAGGTTTCCCTAGATTGCTGCCGAGCACGGGGCCAAACACCCAGGTGACCCCCCTTGCAAAACCAGATCGTTTTGACATAATTAGTTGTTTAATTTCTACAGCGTGAGAATTTCTGCACAATATTGCAAGGAAAATGTGACAGACATTTTGAGGTTTGCAGGACATTGTGGATAAAATAACTTGTTGGAATTCACAAGAGAGACCTCACCATGAACTCCCATGGGTTTACGACAATATCTACAGTTGGTAGGTTATTCTTGGATGGAATGTACACCATGGCAGAGCGACTTAAAAAGACAAAGATTCCTGCACAGCCATCTATTCCTCAAACACACACACATACTGGTTGGATTTGGCACGAGGGCGAGTGATGGTTCAGTATATAAAATTTTATTAACAATAGATTTCACAAAAATGAAATGTGCTGTCATTAAGTGGACAAAAAACCGAACCAGTGACTCGCAGCTCGTGAGCTGTAAAGCCACGGCAAGGCACCAACCGCTTTACAGGCCATTCACACACCTTTCATATGTGATACACACAAGGCCATTCACACCCCCAGGCACAAAAACAACACATTACAACATTCACAAAAAGGGACACGGTACACCCTGCTTCAGAAAAACAAATATTACTGCATGGCCATCTAATCCTCAAGCACACACACGTACTGGTTTGATTTGGCACAAGGATGAGTGATGGTTAGGAACATACAATCGTATTAGCAAGTGATTTCACAAAAATGAAATGCACTGTTAATAATTGAAAGGGCGAGAAACTGAACCATTGACTCACAGCTCGTGAGCTGTAAAGCCACGACAAGGCACCAACCTCTTTGCAGGCCATTCATACACCTTTCATACGTGTAACACAAAACCATTCACACCGCCAGCCGCGGGCCCATCATATTACAACACTCACACCAGGAGACAGCGCCATTCAAGGGCCCATCCCTTTCACACGCCCACATTCCTGACACAGCAACTACACAAGCTGATGGATTGCGTGGAGTGGCACTCAGCTAGCAGTGTGTGTAGTGACCAGCAGCAAGTCACTACTCACACACCGCCAGCCGAGCGCCTGTCCACGCACACCGCCAGCCAATCGCCAATCCACGCACACCGCCAGCCAAGCACCAGTCCACGCACACCGCCAGCCAAGCGCCAGTCCACGCACACCGCCAGCCAAGCGCCAGTCCACGCACACCGCCAGCCAAGCGCCAGTCCACGCACACCGCCAGCCAAGCGCCAGTCCACGCACACCCCCAGCCAAGCGCCAGTCCAGGCACACCCCCAGCCAAGCACCAGTCCACGCACACCGTCAGCCAAGCGCCTGTCCACGCACACTGCCAGCCAAGCGCCAGTCCACGCGCAGCACCAGCCAAGCGCCAGCCTACACACACCGCCATCACATTTAGGATTTTTTTTTTAGACAAAAATAAAAACGCAAACAAATTGCAAATAGATACAAATCTACTAACGAAATCTGAAACTAAATACATTGCACTAATGCCTACCTTGAAACAGAATCACATTTTTTTTAAAGAATACAGACCAGGCAGTTCACTTACTACTCATGGATGCTCCCAAAATTCTTTCGCGTGTGGTACGCTCTAAAACAAGCAGGGACACACAGCCCAGGTTAGAAGGACACTCTGGGCAGTACAAGAGTCTCCTTCCGCGTACCTCTTCGCTAACAGACACTACATCTCCTAGTGGGAAAGTCTTTTGAGGATGTGGGAGGGATGAAATCAGGAAAGTGGCTATCTTTCAATCAAGCCACATCCTCCACCACTCCAACTCTAGGAACACTTGCCTGTTCCACAACAACAAGGCTGCCTATCGTAGATTGCTGAAACTGAACAAAAGTCAACTTTGATGCAGGAGAACACTCCTTGAACACAACAAACGCATTGAAAGTTGCTAAATTAAAGAGATGGATGGCCAACTTCTTATACCAAACGTAAGCCTTACGAATAGCAGTGTAAGGTTCCAACCTCTGATCTATTCTATCAACACCACCCATGTGCTTATTGTAGTCTAAAATGCACACAGGTTTGCGCTCTTCAGAAATCTGACCCCAAACAGCCACAGGTGAAGTACTCTCATCATGGATGGTAGTCAGCATGTACACATCCCTCCTGTCCACAAATGTCACAGCTAGTAGTTCATCACTACGCAAGGAACTGCACTGTCCCCTCTGTAGTTTTTTGCAAAGAAGCTCTTTTGGATAACCTTTACGGTTAGAGCGGATTGTGCCACAAGCAAAAGTGTCCACTTTGAACAATTCCTTAAACAATTGCACAGCAGTGTAGAAGTTATCAAGGTACAAATGGTGGCCTCTGTTAAACAGTCCTCTAGCAAGATCCCACACAATTTTCTCAAAATCTAAAAGTGGACGGACAACCAGGGGGGTCAATAGTGGACTCCCTACCAGTGTACACACGGAAATTAAAAACAAATCCTGTCCTACTCTCAGACAACTTATACAGCTTAATTCCATAGCGTGCCTTCTTGCTAGGGATGTACTGCCTAAAAACCAAACGGCCCTTGAACAAGACCAAAGACTCATCAATAGATATTTCTTTCCCTGGAGTATAGATCTCTGAAAATCGATCTACAAAGTGATCAAGAACAGGCCGAATCTTAAAAAGATGGTCACATTCAGGGTGATCTCGTGGCAACGCCAAAGAATTATCAACAAAATGCAGCATCCATAGCAAAAGTAAATACCGATCAGGAGTCATAACTGCAGGAAATATGGCCGTTGCCATCAAGGGACTGGTAGACCAATATGAAGCCATGGACGGCTTCCTTATCAAACCCATCAATTAAGTCAAACCCAAAAACTTCTTCATCTCTTCCAAATTTGTGGGAGTCCACCGGGTAGCTCTAGAGTGGGGCCTAAGTTTGTCACTGATGTCCCTCAAAAACTGTTCAGCATACAATTTAGTCAGCTCAACAATCTCACCCAAAAATACATTATCCATAAACAACTGAAAAAACTGTATAGAAAAAAATTTCACAGTCCACTCTACACCCTGCATCACCACTAAAGGCAGGCAACACCGTCTGCACCATGTTTGGATCAAGCCAGAGTCCAGCACTTCCAGTAGGAAGCCTAGCAGCCTTAAGCTGCAATCCAGATGCCTCTTACACCATCGACACAGCAGTATCCTCCTCTAAAACAGGCACTTCATCCGCACTGAGAGTAGTTTCATCTGCATTGAGAGTACCTTCATCATCCGATGATTCCATGTTGAGAGAAAACTCACTGCCTGAATCTTCCCCTCCCTTCTCTCCCTCAGACGCACTGTCAGTCTCCTAATCGTGCTCAGAGGAAGATTCAAGAAGCATACCAACCACCTGCTGAGCAGTCATTCTACGGCTAGCCATACTGCTTACTAGTAAAAGTAACTTGTCAAACAAGTCAACAACACTTTGTAAAATAAGTAATAAACAAAATGCACCTTTATCAGAAATACCGATAAACTCCAAAACAATACCACTCACTTGCCAGATGCAGCTAAATTCACCACCACCTACTCTGCACAGACACAGTATGAATCTACAATATCCCACTGAAAAAGAAAGAGAAAAGAAAATTACACATAAGACAATGCAAAACACATCGCAAAGAATTCCATGCACAAAACACTAACTAAATAAGCTGCCATTATGACACCACTTACAAACAAATTCATCATACATGACAATAATACTAATTTGGAGAAAATACAACAAAAATGTTTTTCTTACCAAAAATATGTAACTGCGCAAAACTGCAGAATACCACCACTGTCGAAACGCAAACAGGAATCAAAAGTTTTACACTAGAATAAAAATGAGAAAAAACATTACAATCACACATGCAAATAATGCATCAGTCCACACACAATCCAAAAGCCAAGCTAAAGGGTAGGTGGGCCTAAGAGTATAAATAAAAATATTCACCCCCGGAGCAACCCTTGCCCTTGACGCCACTCCCAAACACAAAAATAAATTAAGTGTCTAGTGGCTTCTGCCCCCCTTGAGGGCAGATGGGCCTAAAAACATACTGCTATTCTGCCACACTTGTCCAAGGGTTCGCTCCCCAACATAAAAAAAAAAAACCCGGATGGCCTAGTAGCCCTACAAAAAAACAAATCAGCTGATCTGCCCCTCAGGGTGGCAGAAACGGCCAAATTAATGCTCACCAAATAGGAGCAACCCTTGTCCAAGGAGCCACACCCCACAAAAAAATCCCTGGTGGTCTAGTGGGCCCAATGTTTAAAAAAACATGGCAATCTGGCCCCCTACGGGGCAGCCACAAATATTGACCCCAAAGGAGAGTGACCCTTGCCCAAGGGGTCACTCTCCACAAATAACTCCCTGGTGGCCTAGTGGACCCTACATTAAATGTGCATTTGCAATGCAATCGGTCCCGCCTTTGGGACCTTATATGTACTTAGCTATGCATCACATTAGCCTGCGCCCTGAAATATCTGCTGTTCTTTGACATGGAGGGAAAGCAAGCACCAAACTGTGTGACACGCCAAGTATTGGAACACACGGGGAGAAATATTGCCTTTCAGCGGGAAATGATATAGTCCAAAGCTCTGTTTTTAATATAAAATCTGGGCCTTCGGTGATTATATCACTGAAAATACAAGATTTAAAAAAAATATTATTGTCTATGGGTGCTCGTGGAAGACAATTTCTATGGACTGCAAACTTGAGAATGCTGAAGTGATTCTGGTATTTTACTGACCTCTGCTGGTCGTTTTCTATCAAGAAAGTTAAATCAGAAAAAAAAGTCCCTAAGCGGAAGCAGACCAGTCCTAGGGCTCATCTCCAAAGCCCACAAACCATATAAGTATATACAAGAGGTCTCGACTGCTCGACCTAAAAATGGCGAAATCTATTGATTCCCAGATGGGACTAATGTATAAGGCTGGTCTGAAAGGCTCACTGTTTTTGTTGCATAAGAAAACAATGAAAACTTGTTTATCAAAAAAAAAAAAATGGCGAAATCTGCCCCCCCCCCCCACCATGGGGGCAGACAGCCAAAATCATAAGCCCCCAAAGGGGAGTGACCCTTGCCCAAGGGGCCACTCCCCACTAAACACTCCCTGGTGGTCCAGTGGGCATTTAAATGTTTTTATAAAGAAAATCTGCCCCCCCAGGGGGGCAGACAAAGCCTAAAATATACCCCCCATAAGGGCCGCTCCCCCAAACAAAACAAACATACACTGCCTAAAGAAATGGCCCCCAAAGGGGAGTGACCCTTGCCCAAGGGGCCACTCCCCACTACATTTCTTTAAGGAAACAGTTGCACGTCCAAAAGTTGTCATGTACGGAGGGCATGTCAGAAGCACACCAAAGGCCCATTTATGGCAAGCCGGTTCTGCATCTGTGTGTGCCCAGATCACATGCAGTGCTATTTATGATGCCGGTTTAACTACAGAGACAGCATGCATCTTCTACACGAGGTAACAACTCCTAAAACCCCATCTGAACCCACTTGTTCACCAGATTAGCCATCACAAAGTGCCTAACCCCCCTTCCTCCCCCCGGTATGGCAGGGCAGCACTTGAAGTCTAAAAAATCCACCTGCACTGTGTATTTTTTTTTGTTTTTTTTTAAATGTCTGCACCCCCCCAGGGGGGCAGACAAAACCAGAATACATTGCCCCCAAAAGGGGGAGCGACCCTTGCCTAAAGGGCCGCTCCCCCCAAACAGTACAGACTTGGCCATTTAAAAAAAAAAAATCCCTGGCATCTAGTGGGCATTCCTGCTGCACGATCGTGCAGCAGGAATGCACAAAAGAGGCATTGAGGGAAAGGGTACCCTTTCCTTTCCCTTTCCTTTCCCTTGATGTCTCTTTTGAGAAAATTCCCCCCCCCCCCCCCAGCCCCAAAACGTGCCTTTTTCTTCACCGATGCGCAGGAAGCAAATCGCTTCCTACGTGTCGGTGTGGATAGGGAAACCTCCAATGACGTCAGCGCGCCTCGCGCGCTGACGTCCTTGATGACGCGGAGGGGGGGACGGAGGGAGGCAGGAGTAGGTCTTCCCCTGCCTTCCCCGATCACTAAACCCAGATCGACCTCCCACGGGGGGAGCGCCAGCGCTTCCCCCATGGGTGGGTGTCATGACGAGCTGGACTCGTCATGAGCACACGACGACTGTGTGCCATGACGAGTCCAGCTCGTCATGAGCACACAAATGGTTAATACGAAGTTGAGCAGGGATGTAGTGTGCTACCCGACACCCATGCAGTGGGTGCATCATCACAGAAGTAATAAAGGGTGATCTGGTGCACATGAGCCCAATGAGAGTGGAAAGGGGTGCATGTCTGTCTCTATGTATGTCTGTATGTTAGTCTATATGTATGGCTTGTCCCCAACACCCTACAGTTAACAGACAGGTTTAGGATTGCCACCTTGTTGTTGTTTTTTAGCTGCATGACCAGTATTCGAATATTTCAGCTGGATAACAATTAGACAAATCACCAAAAACTGAATTGTTTTCCTCTTATCAGTATATAATTTAAAAAGCAAACCTAAGAAGAAACCACTCTAATAACTGTAAAATGTGATTTCATTATCCATAAGATAGTTAAAGTTCTACAACCTGGAAAACACTACTGAGGCGGAAGCCGGTAGTCACTAGTTTTAAAACTTTGTTTCTCTGTGTATAAAGTGTGTTTTTAATACTTGTACTGTGCTTAAGACCTTGGCCTCACCTGTGCCACAGCTCAGCTGCTGACAGCTTGCCGCTTTGCTCGTAGAGCACATCGCGTCCTGCAGCCATTCTTGGTCGCCGCCGGACACGCCCACCGCGCCAGGCCACGCCCCCCTCCTACGCACCGACACTACCTATAAATCATGAGTTTCTGTCGGAAGCGCAGCGGACGAGCGCAGCGGGCGCGATGAATGCGCGCCGAAGGCGCGCATAAGGCAAGCTCGTCTGCGCTCGTCCGCGCCTCGGCAGTGGCTGCAGCGCTCCCCGATGCTCCTGCCCTTACACCCTCCACCAGCTCTCCGTATCTGTCACGTGAGTTTTTACTCTCCCTCAGAGACTTTGTTCATGAAGGCCAACTCTCCTTCACGGACACTGCATTCCCCTTACAAGACTTCGCCTGCAAAGGTCTACTGATGGGCGGCCTGCTGAATGTCAGGTCATTGCCCAAACACGCCAATGAAATCTCTCAGCTTATCGAGAATCACCACCTCGACGTATTGTTCATGACTGAGACCTGGACCCACTCCGACTGTAACATAGAGCTAGACTGGGCATGTCCACAAGATTATAAAATCTTACATCTCCCAAGACCCAAGGGTCGGGGTGGTGGAGTTGGCATAATTTACAGAGCCTCCTGGTCCATAAAAACACTTGACATGGACCCAGTGGCTGGTACGGAAATATTAGGTCTTTCAATTAACTGTCTCTCCGGAACATCCTTCACGGCTGTAATATGTTACCGCCCGCCGGGAGCTTTTAATTCCACACAACAGCAGTCGCTCCTCACGACTATTACGAATATGGCCACTTCCCACAACAAATTGCTTGTTCTGGGTGATTTCAATCTTTGGCCCAATGGTAGTCTGGACTCTGCTTTAAACAATCTCCTACTCTCCTGCGAAGGTGTGGGACTTTCGCAATTGGTCAGTGAACCTACACACTCAGCTGGAAACCAGCTCGACCTTATTTTTTCTTCCCCCCAGCTGGCTTTCCTGAACGACATTCTGCCTTTGTGCTGGACTGACCATGCACTTATTAAATTTCACATAGCCAGCGGCAGAGCTAACAAACCGTCACTCAGTATCACACCTGACTCTCTGTATAGAGACTGGAAAGTCTTAGATAAACAGAGACTGACTGGCCCCGTATTCGAGGTGGAAGACAGCTTCTCCACAGCCCGGTCGGTGGAGGACAACTATACGTCCTTCTGCACCAACATCGTTAATATCTCAGAGCGTATCGTTCCTCTGAAAAAATGTAAGCCAAGGAGAAGAGCAGCCGCCCCTTGGTTCAACGACTCCCTGAGAGCTCTCAAGCTGGTTTGCAGACAATCTGAGAGAAAGTGGAGGCAAGGCTATCTCGACTCCAATAAAACTCTTTGGAAAGACAATCTCCGAGCGTATAAATCTGCCATTGTCCGAGAAAAGGCTAATTATTACTGTTCTACGATTACCAACGCCACAAATAGTGCAAAAAGCATTTTCCAGATACTTAGAAATCTTACTCACCCAGATTGTGTTACGTCAACGCAGCCTCCCACCCAAGCCCTCTGTGATAATTTGGCAACCTTTTTCATTAATAAAATTAATACCATTATTCAAAACCTGAAGACCCCCCCCGCACTGGGAGATGCCAATACTCAGGGAACCAGCACCAGCCCCCTGGACTTATCGCCTCAATCTTCCTGCGCGACGGCTAGACTGAGAGCATTCTCCATGATCTCTGAACCCGAGTTTGCAAAACTGGCGTTCAGTATTACCTCAGGTTCCCCGCTCGACCCACTGCCTCCAAAAATTTGGAAAAGCTCTGGAATAGAACTCTTTGGCATCCTGCGCCAAATTTGCAACCAGTCTTTGCAATGTGGCTATGTTCCAACCCCGTGGAAACAGGCGCTTGTTACCCCGCTCCTGAAGAAACCCTCCCTTAACCCAGACTGTCTCTCCAACTATCGACCCATCTCCCTACTGCCTTTCCCTGTGAAGGTAGTGGAACGATGGGTCAGTTCCTGCCTTTCTATCCATCTTGAGCAGAACAACCTTCTGGACGATCTCCAATTCGGCTTCCGTCCTGCCCACGGGACCGAAACGGCGATTTTAACAGCCATGGAGGATCTTCGCATGCGTGCAGACAGGGGCCAGTCAGTGGCATTGATACTGCTGGACCTGTCTGCCGCATTCGATACGGTCAACCACAGGACGCTGCTGTTGAGACTCAGGGAAGCTGGTGTGGAAGGCACAGCTTTGCTTTGGTTTCATTCTTACCTGCAGGACAGGAGACAGGCTGTCTCCCTCCCCCCATTTCAATCTGCTTTCTCACCTGTGCCACAGGGAGTTCCCCAGGGATCCTCCATCAGTCCCATCCTTTTTAATGTATACCTTAAACCACTGATTACATTAATCAAGTCATTCGGGTTAAAAACAATTAATTACGCAGATGACACCCAGCTCATTCTCTCCTGGGAAGGAGAGGACTCCATCTCCCTGACCTCCTTCCATGAGTGTCTTAGAGAAACGGCTGGCTGGCTCCATAGGAACTCTCTTCAATTTAATGCCTCCAAAACAGAGGTTTTGTTCCATGCTGGCACCACGCTATCACACCAGTTCCCGAACGACTTCTGGCCTCCTGAAACAAGGGAGAAACCTAAACCTGTCTCCTCGGTCCGCAACCTGGGGGTCATGCTCGATAACAAGCTGAGTATGGAAACCCAGGTGGCAAAAACAGTGGGGATCTGCACGGCTTTGCTACGCTCCCTGCGAAAAATTATGCCACTTCTCCCTGCACAAGCCCGGGCGCTGGTAGTCAGGTGTACGATTCTGAGTCGCCTGGACTACTGCAACGCCCTACTCCTTGAGTCCCCTGTCACGCTGTTGGACCGGTTGCAACGAATTCAATCAGCCGCGGCCAAACTGGCTCTCGGCTGGTCGAGAAGGTCTTCGGCCACTGCGGCACTGGCCGAATTGCACTGGCTACCCCTAAAGCAGCGGGTGGCTTTTAAGTCCCTCTGCATTGTATTCAAGGCCTTGCACGGACTCGGGCCCAGGCCCCTGCAAACCTTGTTTCAGTGGTATACTCCTACTAGAGAGCTTCGGTCTTCCTCGGCGTATCTGGTAAGGGTGCCCAGATACAATAAAGCCAGAACCGGGGGCAGATCCTTTAGGGTCGCAGCTGCCAAGTTATGGAACAGTCTGCCCATTAAAATACGCCAAACCCCCCAACTTCTCCCATTTAGGAAGTGCATCAAGACCTGGCTCTTCCCTTAGACCTCCCTGTCTTACCTACTTGTGCTCCTCTTCAGTATAGTATTTTTCCTCAGCGCCAGGAAGCCTGCAAGGTATCAGCTGCGCTATATAAATAATTAAAATAATAATAATAATAATAAATAATAATAAAGTAAACAAAGACCGCAAAGCCATGTTAAAAATGAATACTGATGCTATAACGTCCTATGCAAGTATCACGTCCGGGCCTTTGCAGAATCTTAAACAATGAACAAATGGTTTATTTTTTCTCTGGGAAAGGTGGAAACCCTAGACAGGTTATTGTTTCACTCGTGTGTCCTAATTAACAGCTTAGTTTGCCTAGGTCAGGCTAGCGTGAGAAACCATGAGTTCTCTAATTTCTCTTGAAACACTATAGCTGTTTTTCGCAACTACCGATGATTTGTTCTTTTACCTTTGTTGTTTTACGTTATTTCAGTCTTCACCATACTCGATTCCACCCATGGTAAGTATCACTTTTAGGGATCCCCGACTTCCATACTAAAAAAATACATTGAAAAATAGAAAATAATACTTGAAACATATCACAACACTTTTTAATTGAATTAACAAATAATATTAATTGGATGTTGTATTGTATTCCAATCTTTATATAGAGCTTACTACCACGCCGGATCTTGGGTGCACATGGATCACGGGCACCAGTCCACCAGCAGACAGAGGGAAAGTTTACTGACCCGATGTACATGAAGATAAAGGCACGCAGCGTGCGCGTCCCTGCTCGCTCCCGCGGCAATACTCCGTGGGAGTATACTTGCCAAAAAGGTGGGACATGCATCCACCAGTAGCCATTTGCAGGCTACGATTTTTTAAAGGATTCAGACCAAAGCCTATCCAAAACCTGGGAGGAGTCAAGCCCCCACAAAGTACCAACAACAGATTGCCTGACCCACATAATCAAGGTCTAGTGTACATTTTGCATAGAACACATACAAGCATTGGCAAAGCCAATAGGCACAGCTTTGGTAGGCAAGCTTTGTTTTTAAAAAAAAATGTTTTTACTAGCAAACATATTAAATATCCAAATATATTTATAAAGGATTGTCCCAGCAGGTCAGACACACCCGGGGGCGTCCTTAAGTGGAGACCTTTTTGGGGGCTTTGCACATGTGAACAGGACTAATGACATCTCTCACAGTGCAAGAAAGCCAATGGCGAAAATGGGCTGACTTACTGCACAAACTGTATACTGCACTCGGCAAAAACAAAATGTAAATGACACTTGAACGCCCATGGATGAAGCGGGCTGACCGAAATCCCCTGTGTGCATGTGCATAAGTATACATTTTTATATTTTTTCTTAAGATCTTAAGATACGCAGCTATCTTGTAATCGATTATATGGTTGTTCGTGGTACATGTAAGTTACCCGAGAGTACAGCTGGTAAACGATGATAAAGCTTGAATTTTACGCTCTCTTACGTAAAATGCCTCCCTGTCTTAGTTTAGCAGCACATGTTCCTCTTGCATAAACGCAGCTTTGAAAATAATGCCTTGAAGTCAGATCCCCAAATTAATGTTTGCCGCTCACCCACTAGGTGGCAGTATTAAACCGCTGGTGACACTCAAATCCAGTCCCACCAGAAGAAATACGGATGTGATCAAGGGAGGCTGCTACATCTCACCCCAGAATGGCAAATTTACATTTCCCCAAGGTACAGAGTAGGACCTTGAGAAGACAGAATAAGAACTCATATGGAGAGGGCGGAGGTAGCAACTCTAAGAGCTGCAGCTGGAGTGAAAACACAAATGCACTTCCCAGAAGAACACTACTTTAAATGTAGAATACTTTCAATGTTCGATTCCGTTATTGATTAGCTGCTTTTTTAAACTGCCACCCTCCCCAATACACAAGATGAGCTCGCCTCCCAGATTCTTACAAAGGAGGACCCCACACGAAAGATGGCCAGGGCGGTGTTAAAGCGAGTTATTTAATGCCACAAACAACAAGCGCGGCCACGCTAATTATAAACAGATGCCCCTGCGCTTGAAGTCCTATGAAGTACTCGGGTGCGGTTTTAAACAAGCGTGGCCACGCTAATGAGAAACAGATGGCCCCTGCGCGCCGCTGCTTGCTCCCGCAAGGTGGATGCCAGCAGAAGCACAAGTGCTTGAAAAGGGCAGACCAATTCCAAAAGGTAATCTCCTAGAGCAGCGCATTCGCGCTGCCTATGCGAGACCTAAAAATGTGTGGGGGTAAGGGACACCCCTGCCAGGTTCCCCTCTGTATGCTAAAGCTCTCCGAAATCAGTTGCCCTGTCCAGACTCTATCGGACCACTATATAGCGTATGGATCCAAATAAGGTACCCCAGTATAACACCCATCTTTTCCAGTGTTGCTAAGAGAGAGTCCCACCCCAATGTATCGAACAATGTCGCGCTTTAAGTGATGCCGGTACCTGCATCCCCGGCTCACCCAATGTGGCCCCATCATGCGGCTCCGCCGAATATATCAAGAAAAGTATTGCGCTTTGGAATTAACCCTAACTAGTCCATGCGCACCGGGGTGAAAACAACGGGAAGAAGTCTATTGGCCAAGACCATTCCTAAGATCTTGCAATCCTGGTTAAGGAGGAATAGAGGCCTAAAGGGGCACATGTCGAGAGGATTGTGGCCTGGTTTTGGCAGCACTATAGTTAACGCCTCTCGTGGTGAGCCCGGAAGCCACCCCCTTTTCCCTTGCTTCATTGAATACCTCCTGGAGCCTTTGTAAGAGGTGTGAACTGAAGACGCACAATACTCAATCGGTAGGCCATCCCTACCCGGGGTCTTATTATGCGCCATCTGAGTAATGGCTCCCCGTATCTCCTCCAGCTGAAGCGGATTTAGCTGGGGGCAGTGGAAGGTCCAGGAGGAATTTCCTAGTCTGATCAAATGGGAAGTAATCCGCAGCTGCATGCAGGGGATGATAATATTCTGCAAATGCATCATTAATGGCCACCTGTGTCTTAACCATTGTCATCCTCAGTCTGCTCTCTCCTATCGGCGGGTGAGTCCGGTCCGCGAAGACCAGCCACAGAAGGGCCTATCTGAATGGTACCCCTCCACATGAAGCCAGGCAAGATGATGTATATAATTGTGCTTTCCCAGGCGCACTTCCAGCTCCCTGTAGCTTTCGCGCAACCGATGTAGCCATTCCAACCTGGCATCCCACTAGCCCACCGCAACGTCCAGCTGGTGTAACTCCCATTCCATGGTCAGGAGCTTTCCAAGTAGGACCCACCGTACCCCCCCATATGGCAGCAATGCAGTAGCCACGCATCACCACCTTGTGCACATACCACTCCAGAACCCTGCAGTGGGTAGTGTCAGAGTTAAGGTCAAAGTACTGGGTAAAATGTGTGGTCAAGTCTTTCCTGATTGGGGGATCTTGTAGGGTCTGGAGCTTCCAAGTTGGAATACAAGGATGCGCCTTTGCCCAGCAGATTAGCGTTAACAATGGGCAGTAGTCTGAGAGAGTGCACACCAGGTACTCCTTACTAGTAATCTGCACGCTCAGCAGCTCCCTGCATAGGAAAAGGTCCAGCCTCATGTGTAAATCATTGACCTGGGAGTAAAACGAGTATTTCTTAGCGGTGGAATGATGCAGTCACCATATAACACTCTCCTGCTCTTCAGTCAATCCCAGAAGTCTTGCGATGCTCTAGCAAATTGGGTACTGTTTAGTGGAGGGGTGGAACTGTCCTGGACAACATCTTGCACACAATTGAAGTCACCACCCCAAATACAAGGAGCATGTGGGTCTCCAAAAAGGGCCGGTGTTCGGAGTTCCAGAAAAGCAGAATGGTTCGCATTGGATGCATAAATAGCAATCGGTGTAATCGGAGTGCCATCTAGGTGGCCCTCCACAATCACTTATTTGCCCTTCGTGTCAACCCAGTGCATGTACCCCACAAAGGGGACCCAAACAACCCAAAGCAGAACCCCCAGAGCATACGCCAATAACGCTGTACCATAAACCTGCCCCCCACTTTTTCCATGGAATGTCTGCAACTCCCCTCTGGTGCGGCGTCTCTTGTGAAGTTACTATATGCTCATGGCAGCGCTTGAGGCAAGCATAGACTCTATACTTCTTGGTGGTAGTGGCCATACTCCTCACATTCCACGTCAGCAAATTATAGTGTGTGATAGTGGTGCTGTTGGGTGTAGCCATCGTACATAACTGTGATAACAAATGCAGCACCTCCCATAACAGACCAGCCCTAGCTCAGGGAGCCGACCCCCCTGACCACGGTAACAAGCAAAGGCATGATGCATGGCAGTACCTGACCATAAAGAAGTGCGTAATGGACTCCACCTGTGAAATAAAATAAAAAAAGTGGCAAACCTCATGTAAAATCCCTCCCCGCTGGTCGGCACTCCAAGTAACCAACAACCGTTAGATAACAGAAAAGTAAGAACATGTCCTTTTCGGTGATCAGTGGGAACGTGGTCAACCAAAAGACAGGGCTCATGGGCGCGCGGACCTGCAAGAGTGTTCTGGGAGTCCAGCTTCCACCCAGCGTCCTCCTGATTACCCCTGAAAGACATTTACTGGCAATTCCTTGACGAGATTTCAGAGCACAGGACAGGCCCAATGTCTAACAGCAAATCATCTGTCTACCATGGCGTCAACTGCAGCCCCCAGGGGTCCTCCTCAGCAGAGGCTTCGGAGCCATTCGTGTCCATCCCAGTGTCAGATGTGTGGTCGAATCTCAGGGCTTCAAAGGAGTTCTGGCCATGGAGAAGCACCACCTCCACTGCCTGTGCTTGCCCCCTGGCTGCTTGTGTCATGGAGGGGAGGCTTTGTGTCCCACTCGTCTTCGATGCCATGGTCGAGGTATCAGCCACTCATCAGCTTCCTGATCCTCAGCCGCAGGCCACGCCAGACCTTTAGCGTGAAGCCCGGTCCTAGCGTTGCCAGGCTTCAAGAAGAAATTAGTAGAGTTTCCATCTGCCACCCTAAGCTTGGAAGGAAAGGTGAGGGCGTCTTTCATTCTCAGTTCTCGAAGGCGCTGTTTGACCGCACCATACGAGTTGCAGAGACATTGTACCTCCATGGTGAATTCTGGTTAGGTCGAAATGACACTGCGTTCATAATGCCAGGGGCCTCTTGTGCGAAACAACTGGAAGATCAAGTCTTTGTCTCTGTAATTGAGTAACTTCACATTGATCGTACTCCGCAGAGCCCCCTGTGCAGGCGGTCTACAAGGCATATGATGTGCACCCACCACCGTGAAGAACTTAGGAACATTGCTCGCCAGCACTATGGTCATCAACCGTTGCTCAATAAAGAGTTCCATGCACGGGCCGTCCGGGCGTTGCGGAAAGCCCATGAAACTAACATTATTACACCTTGAGTGGCCCTCCGCATCTTCTGCTGTCCTGTTCAAGAGTGGCTACTTCGGCTTTCTTGTCTTGTAATTATGACTGACGCTCCTGAAGCGTGGGCCTCATCGCCATCAAGTAGGATTCGGCATAGTCTAAGCAGTCAACCAGTTTTTTCTGGTCCTCTCAAAGGAGGTTAGCATCCAGAGAGATGGTGTTGATCTTGGACTCCAGCATAGTTTTGGTGTCTAAGATGGCATGTAATATTTTCTCTTACTCTGCAGCATGGCTTTGAAGATTAGCGTTTAGGCAGCCCAACGTGCTGGGGCCACAATTCTGACCACAGGAGCTGTGACCCCAACCAAGTACTCGGACCCACCCCAGTCGGGACAGTACCAGCACCCAGTCTGGCCAACTCCGCAGGTGAGCATGTGTCAAGCACAGGTGCCTTTCGAGATGTCGGGTATGCCCCCTCTGTGTGACCTTTAGAGGGCGCTATGGGTCCGTGCCAACATAGAAGGCAGATCAAAGAGTCATATCAGCTGTGTCAAGGGAGGCCCCCACTTAGTCACTGCGGTCAAGCCAGCGTCGGGGCGCTTCCCAAAAAGGCATCAATGTGTCAAAATATACACTCTATTTACTCCACGTATCCATGAGGTCTCAATCTACGCCTTCAGCCACCCAGGGCTTCCTTAACACCAGTTTACCGTGAAGATCATGTCCACTGGCACCAGGCGAGCCTTCTGGCCTCCCCCGAGCCATCTGCACGCAGTGCAGCCCTTGCTTCTATCGCCAGCCTTCCCCCACACTCCATGAAGCAGCAGAGACCCTATTGCCTCTCACACCATCAGGGTCTCTCCAGCCGCTAGTTATATGGCCCACCTCAGTCGTTGGTACAATGGGCTTTTGCAGTGCTATATTCCACCCCTCAGGGACTTTTCACCACCGCGCCTCGGGTTTCCAGCAGTGTAGCCCAGCACTGTTGCGTCCTTGCGGGCAGGGAGCTTGTGTCGGCCGCGGACCTTCGCCCTAATATCGTTGTGGTCCACAGTGGGTCCCGAGTATCGGGCACCTTGCCTCAAGAAATCGGTGTTGGGGGAGGAAGTCCCTTAGAGTGTCAGCGGGTGCCCCAGGCCAGATCCCACAGGATGGAAAAGGCCGGGGCTGAAGCTCGCAAAAGCGTGGCTACAGCGGCCACCATCTAAGTCACGCCCCCACCACAGAAGCATGTTTAACAGCTTTCTTTGTTTGCTGTTTATTAGTTATGGCCTTTTTAGGTCTCGCCTGAGCCAGCGCATTTAACTTTAAAAGTAAAGCGCGGGTGCCGCGACAGTGTAGTCTTTCTGTATATGAATGTGAAATAACTAACAGTAATCACATTTCCCAGTAGTTTTCTGCACCCATTAGCAGGTGTTACCCTGAATGGTTTTATCGTGGGCAGGATTGTATGCGGTGTGAAAAAACAGTGTTGTGTTTTTTAGTCTGATCGCTAAATTTGATTGCAAGATTCCTGACTTACTAAGATTTACTTTTGAGGAGTAATAGACCAGACTTAAGGTGCCCGAAGCCTGCACCCAAACAGGTTTACAGTCCTGTTGCCAAATACTGGTGGGGCATATTGCATAATCTACTCTAATATTCAGTTGGCGCCATCGTGGAATGCTTCCTTGGTTTAGTTGATCCTTTTACATTAATATTTCGCAGTACACAACCAGTTATTACAGAATATCGCGCAAACGTTTCTAATCACATTGAAAGGAAATGAGATTATTGCTGTCCAGAAACGAATAGACACTATTTCTTGTGGCACATTTCTCCTTGTGAGGTACTGTTTTCTGCCTCAGCATTATTAAGGGTATTAATTCTCTGGCATAGAATGTTAATGGCAATTTTCCTCCTGGTACAGCAGTCTGAAAACATAATATTTCAACCAGCACTCCGGATGGAATTTTCTAAATATTTCCTTATTTATTTATTCATTTATTTATTTTATAAAAAAAGTGTGTGGCACTTTTTGCCACTTATAAACATCTCTTAAGGTAAAAAAATGCCTTATGCAAAAGCGTTCATTAGCTGTTTTTTATGCAGCAGCATTTCCTTTACCAGTCATATTCTAATGACTGAAGAGATGATGTAGATGTGAGGACTTCATTCTGTAGTTTCCTTTCCTTTACCACCCAAAATATAAATAAGACACCTCCTCACTTCTTATTTTTTTTTTATTGTAATTAAACTTGCTGTGTCCTTGTTTTAGTTTAGCTTTCCCTTTACTGTATATGTGATAGGTGATCAACAGTAATTTGTAAACTTTTGGACAACAGGTTTCAAAACAAGCATTGGCATAGCCAATAGGTCTCGCCTTTGGGACCTTGGAAGTGTTTAGTTACCCAGCACAATATCCTTGGTGCAACAGCATCAAGTGTTGCATGGCTAAACACTTATAAGGTCCCAACGGCAAGACCTATTGGCTATGCCAATGCTTGTTTTTAATAGCTTAGCGTTTTAAAGGATTTTTTAATGCCTCCTGCCCCAAGAACAGTAACTGATGTATCATTGAGCGTGATTTCCATTGCAAGATGTTTCGGTTTACGGCAATTTAACTGCAAAAACAGGCAGCCAGGTAAGCAGTTAACATGTTAATGCCGAAACATGCATGGGGCACTGAATTTATTCTCATGGAAAGAAAATCCCACATTTCTCATACAGTATTCAATCTGTGGCAGCTGTGGGCATGTGTTGAGCTCAATCATTTCACTGCTAATCTGCCTGAAGAAAACCTGTGCCAAAAATAAGTGACATGCTAGCCAGACCTCCCAGCCGTTTTTTTTTTTTTGGAAGACGCAGGCCCCATTGTGGAACGGACATTGCCGTTTCATGTTGTAAAAATTACCCCTCTGTTGTTCATGTTCAACATATTTTATTGGGTTTTGTTCATTATCTTTGGGTTTAAACTGTTGATGGGTGTGACCACTTGTAAGCTATTTCGTATATCACGGCACTGCACCATTACAAGTCCAATTTGAGCCTTATATGGGAAAGTGGCCCTTAAGAAGCTTTGAATACACTTGGGGTGAAGCCATCACACTCTTTCTCTTGGGTTTGTTATGAGAGACAAACTGTTTGCAGCAAATTGAGAAATCTCAAGTTATCTGAGGTTCATTGTGAGATAATCATCCTGCCCTCCTGCACACGTTACATTCTGGTGGTACTTGTAGTTTTTACATCCCGATTACTCTGGACTACAATTCCCAAAAATACACGTGTCAAAATTCAATTGACAACAAGACTGGATTCTTTTTATGTTATAAATCCTTTCACAAGAAAAGACAAAACTTTATAACTAACTACTCACTCCCGCCATGGTCATATCATAAATTTAGAGTGCTCAAGTTCCCTTGGTCCACATTGAGGGGATCACAAGCCTAAAAATGACGCGGTCAGCTGTGTCATAGGGTTATATATGTTTTTCTTTAGCCATGCAGCCTATTGTCCCCAAGGTTGTACAGTGTCGCTAAAAACCATTGACAAAGCCAATATTTCCCAAAGGTAAGATCTATTGGGTTTGCCACTGCTGGTTTTTATTGTGGTCATTGTAATTTGCAATGTGGCCAAATAAGCCCTATCCTACCTTTCTTTGGCACTGCTTAATGGATAACTGTTAACGGGCAAATTTCTAAATTATTGTGCGTTGGATCTTGAGTGGGATATATAGTTTGGGGTGTATAGTTCTAAGTAGGATTGTATGTAGTTGTTTCTGTGGTATTTGGAACGTTGGCACGGGTTCTCTCTTGGCATTTGCTGCCAACCTCGTTTCCTTGCTAGATGCATTTACCTTTCTTGAGTAAATTAACGTTTGCCTTACAAAGTCACTTCCTTTGCCTA
Source organism: Triturus cristatus (assembly GCF_964204655.1). Classification (NCBI taxonomy): domain Eukaryota; kingdom Metazoa; phylum Chordata; class Amphibia; order Caudata; family Salamandridae; genus Triturus; species Triturus cristatus. The sequence goes on from NC_140585.1 coordinate 1,041,096,427, forward strand.
TTCGGTTATGAAAATGTGTACTAGAATTCCCTTCTTCAAAACCCCTCTTCCCCAGCTGGATGTACCCCATATGTTCATACGGAAGTGAATCTGTGATGGTCTTATGCTATCAAATACTGAAATTATTCTAGCTATTTCCTATCTGCTTCCAGAAAATGTGATGCACATTAGCTTAGGCACCCCAGACTCATCCCAGTGTGTTAATCATATGCTTCACCACAGTTATTTTTTTCTAGAATTCAGCTGTGGTCTTGGTTTGTTGTCACTGTGTAGATGATTTGCTTGCACGCCATGAAATCTGAACTTATCACATGATTAGTCTGAACAAACCACTTCTTGAATCATTTGTGTATTGTGATCAGGCAAACTTTCCGCTCATAAAGAATGAAGTGACTCAAACAGATGGACTTAAGAACAAATATTCCTCTACATCTTTTCAGCTTCCATCTTCTGGAGTAGTTCGAGCATGCTCAGTGGTGACCCTTGCTGAATGTTGTCTTGTTGTCCTTCATCTACACAGACTCACACTCCCTATACTAAACACATAGTTCAAGTGCCTCTTGTTGCTGCCTATAATGTTGTTTGTAGTGAGGTAGTGATGTTTGTTGAAGAATTGTAAGGACAACCTTCCCAGCACTGTTGGCTTAATCATGCATTTTTTCAGTTTTCCTTGCTTGCTTTTTTCGTTTTTCCCTACTGTGAACATGATTTCTTTCAAGGCTGCTGAAAGTGCTCCTTGACTTTTAAAGGTTCTACCACCCATGTTCTTCTGGGACCTTCTAGAATGTATACCCATGACCCATAGACAGTGACCAATGCTTCTAACTGGGCTATGGAGGAGACTGACAGTTGGTGTCAGCAGGGCTTGTGTTGTCTGTTTTAATTATCCCTCTAAACGAGGAACCAACTGATTGTCTTTATGTATATAGTCGGTTGTGACAAGTAATGTGTGTACTGCATGATGTGTGGTGTGGATGGTGCTCACTCCAAGGACATGTTTTATTTAGTAAAGGAAGAAGGTGCCCCTCAATGGTATGTTAAGGATGTGACATACACAATGTTTTTCCTAGCAGAGCCATTCAGTCCATCTAGCTGTGCTATAGTAGAGGTTTTATTGGCCCAAATGTCAAGAAAAAATGCCGTCCAATCTCTGCTTGGGTTGTAAAGTCAGTCATGATGTGCACATGCCTTCCCCACACCTGATTGCATTGGTGCCACACATAGTCCGTTAGTGATCGCTATTTCCCTGTATGTTTACGTCTAGTGAATTTATATTCATCTCTAGGACTAAGCCCTGCTGCAGGACCAAAGATTCAGTAAAACAGTTTTTTAATGCTTTTAGCAGATCTGCCAGCAGGCCTTCCCAGAAAAAAGCTATCCCTTCCTGGAATTCCTGACCTCTCACTCCTCCAGTCCACTTCTTATGGCCCTATTTGACTGTTTAAAAATGCAGGAAACCCACTGTAGATGTCTGTTGTGTATCCCTCGGAATATATGCTAATGTTAACAGTTGTCTAGTGCCACCCTCCTTGTTGAGATAAGCCTCCGAGATTGTGACCTTCTACAGTTTGTATTTTCTGTGGTTTTTAAACCTTCCACACTTTTTTTTTTGGCCTTTAGTTTTCCACCCGTGTACAATACTGAGATACGTGTTGGTCCTCTTGAACCAGTAAGTTATAGCATTCTGGACTTCTTTGGGAGCTTTAACGCATTAGCCCAAAAGGGTTTCTAATCTGGAAGGACTCTGAAAATTGCAATTTCTGCCCAAAGTTGAGAAGAAGCCCGTGGTTCTGGAAAAATCTCATTCACTGTGATCTGCCTGGAATACCAGGGATCAGTACTGCCCAGTAGATTCAGTTCTTCATGGAGGTTGGCGTGAGGAAGTGAATCCCTCTGGAGCATGCAGCACCGGTAACCAGAAAGTAAAGCTTCTGATTTATATGAATATAGTGGACATACAAAATACAGTCTTGGGCAGTGATTGCAGTAAATCTGCTTTTTCTTGACCAACCGTGTGTACATGTATCATCCTTTTATTAGTCTCAGCAGGGCACAGACCTTTCCCTTTTACCGTACGCCTTGCAGTGTCTCCTGGCTGAGGGTAATTTTGCTAGATCTGGAACTGTCTTAAGACCTGACTTCTCTTTATATATAACTATGCTTAAGGATAAAACTAGACCATAACTCTAAATCTTGGTTCCCCAGTTGGCAGCATGAATCAGTGGGAGAACCAGATCGGCTAACTCCCTGCCACCAGAAAATGTCTACCATGACTAGCCATTCACATGATAGACTGTGAAAGTTTGGTTAGGTTTAAGGCTTTGGATTCTAAGGGGCTGGTAAGATATCCAAGATGTCTGACATTTTTTTTGTTCGTGAATTTGCAGATTTGTATGTGGTACCACCCATTGAAACATTAGTATAGCTAGTATGTGTGGTCCACCAAGTGGATGGTATAGGTTTTCAATGCCACATTGTCCACCCAGGCCGGGACAGTGACCCATATCACATCCTGCAAAAAACACCCAAATGATGGACGGTATGTGGAATAAATCAAACATTCCCCCCCAGTCAAGAGATCTTTGTTAAATCCTTTGTTCTTTTGCTCACCGTGCCACCCCAGTTTAGACCCCGCCATATGCAAATCAGTCTTGACCCTGCTCCTCATGGGAACAGTTAATGTTTTGATTTGTTCAGCATTCTGTCCACCCTCTGTTTTTGCATTTGTCGCTCTAAGTGAGAAGGGTATGCCTAGATCTGGGCCCCCTACTCGCCACTCCACAATATTCAAGCTAGCCTGGCTGATGTGGGGTGATACCCCACAATGAGTACCAGAATGCTTATTTCTGGTCCAGGGAGGGCCTAGCCTGGCAGTTCAGGCTGTACTGTTCTCATGGGGAGCAAGGTCAAGACTGATTTGCTTGTGGTTGGGTCTAAACTGGAATGGTGTGGCGTGCAGAAGAAACTATGGATTTAACCCAGATCTGTGACTGGGGGTGAATGTTTGATTTGTTCAGCATTCCGCCCATCATCTGTTATTTTTCCATATCCGTTCCTGAGCAGAACACATCAAGATTAATATGTTTGTTCCTGATAGAGATCAGGGTATCTAAAATATGCCCACTACCACGGATAGAGTAATCACACAGTTGCACACACATACATTCATCATACGCTAGGGCCCATTTCACTAACATACGCTCAAATACTCTACCAGCAATAAACCTGTGGAAAGAAAATACCTAAACACCCTGCATCAATATCAGGTCGATCAGATCTGGTTTAGTGACTGTCCTAATCAATAACATAATCTACACAATATATACAATAATGATCAAAAATATAAACCCAATAATTGACAAGAAAGAAAATTCAACACCAAGTTTAAAATTATATTGCTTTATCTAAAATTAGTCAAAGTTAAATCAATCAGAATAAATCATTTCTCATAGTTACCTATTCTAACTAAGTGTCTGAACGGGTCAGGACAAGTCTCTCGGTAAAGTCTTTCAAGACGAAGTCCTCAGCACGATCCTCAGCAACGCAACCTCACGCAGCAAAGGTAAAATGGCAAGTGGCAAAGCCCTCCCTAGGCTAACAATTTTTATAGTGAAAATTACAATGGAAACTCACATTAAGTTTGCAGAATACACTGAATCACTGAGCAGAGCGAGAAGGAAAGGATGCAACATTGCAACATTTGTGAACCTCCACTCAGGAAAAATACACATAGCGAAGACTACGGAACAGGAACCAAGAAAATAAAACATGTATCACATTTAATCCGGTTTCTCCTCGGCCATCGAGCCACAGTTCAGAGTTTCCCTCTAAGGCTCCTTTGTCTTTCGAGATTGCCAAGGACACTTTCACTTTTCTTGGAGAACTCCCAAAAACCGCTGCTGTCCTCATGGAAAGGTTTATAGAAGGACCATGGTCAGTCACCTTCAAGACCATTTCCAGCAGGGGTCTCCCTCGTCACATCTTTCACATATTCACTCGAGGCCAGGCTCTCAAAATCAGCCATCATGGATTAGGCCTCCATAGGCCACAATAGACCATCTCAATTAAAGGAAATAAAAACAACGTCACTACAGCATAATGATTAAACAGTGTTAACCCCACTAATACCCTTATGTGTATGCATTTATCTAGCTTTTGCGACATAGGAAAGCATTAATTCAGACAGCGTTTTGCGCTTAAAATAAACAGCACACAGCAACGTTTAAACATGAAAACTTGCACGTTATTTTTTAGAAAACAAAAACAGCACACACATGCTAACCCTTGTGTAGCTTTCTCTTATGTTAAGACAAACGAATTGATTAATAAATACACACTTACACAAGACAAATAATTAATTTGTTATTTATTAATATTTAATAAAACGCATAGACATACTAGAGCTTCAAAAGCCCCTGAATTTTCTAAATGAAAACTCTGCTCCAGCAATCCCCCCTTTGGTGATTCTATCACCAAATAACCCAAAAAAAAAAATTAGTGAAAATTTAGTCCCATTTTAGGAGAAATCAGAAATGTCTTTTCCCCTTACACAACATTAAACACTAGTCACTCTTTCATCATCTCTCTTTGTCTCTAAATAAACACTCTCCCTCAATTCTTCTAGTTCAATTTCTTGAGGTTCTCTTTTCAACTTCTTATTTTTCTTTTCCTTATTCAATTTCTTTTTCCCTCCCCTGTTTTTACAACACACACACACCAATTTTATTATTAATAAAGCCACAATTATACAAGACAAGGGAAACAATATTCTACCTATAATTGTACTACCTATTTTTGCAATAAAATCCTTAACAGCTATCATTTTATTAGCTATTTTAGTCCACAAACTCCCAGCTTCAAGTGGTACTAATTCTTCATTCAAATCAGTAATATTTTTGATATAGACCTTCAGGTCTTTACTTTCGTCAGGAATGTAAGTGCAACAATGTTGAACTTTCAATATTCCACAAACTCCACCCTCCTTGGCCAATAGAATATCAAGGGCAAGTCGATTTTGCATAGACATGGCACGTACGGCACTTAATTCCGTATTCACCAAAAGAAACCCTCCTGCGGTATTTGTCGATAAGCGATCAACCACTGTGGACAGTTTCCGAATTCCATAAGCATTTAAAGAAATTCCCACTGCTGGAATCAAAACCCCAAAAATATCACCCACAATTTCAGACCAAGTTTCTCTCTTAAAACGTGTTAATAAGTTAATATCTTCTACATCTCTTATTTTATCTGTATGGAAAATCTTAGGAAAAACCAGGCCCACATAACACGTGCCATACCAATGGTCAGGCAACTTGTAATAAGCCTTGTTCCCACAAACATAGTACACTCCTGGAAAAATCGTATCTTCTCCACCTCTGAAACCCCAACCTGTCGCAATGAAGTATGTATCATGGCACTCACTAGTTCCCACAAAATATGTATCATATTGGGATTTCCTTCTGGTAATGCAAAGTTTACCCTTCTGCGGTGCATCCAGAGCTAAAGTTGGACTAGCCCCATTCTTCAACTCTTTTCCCATCTCAATGTCCCAAATTGTCTCACTCACTTCATATTTTCCCCCTTTCTCATGCATGTTCACTCTCCTTTCTTCTACCATATCCAGGAAATCTCTCTCCTCTTCTTTCAAACTGCAAGTTAAATTATTCTTAAAAATATAATCTAATGTTAATCCTTTTTCTTCAATAAAAATCTCACCAAAAGTGTTAGCTTCTTTAGCTGGATTCAGCTCTTTATTCATTGGCAAGTGCCCAAAAATACTATCTCTGTTAGACATCTTATAATCTACTTTCCCTAACAAATAAAAAACACTACTTAAAATACTACAGGAAATACCATATGTAGCTGGTAAATGGTGATAAGTAACACCCTCTGAAACGGATGCAGGTAATTGCATACAGACGTAGCAATCCCTCACTTCCATTGTCTTCACATATTCATATAACAGTTTAGAAAAAACATTACTAGAAAAATTATTAATTGACCTATCTTTGTGTATGTAACTACTACTTCTAATTGGAACTACTTTTTGTGAATTCTTCTCTACATTTGTCACATTCTCTATATTCATTCCAAATTCTACTCTAAAAGTAACTAATAAAATTAAAACACCCCATCCATAATCCAGTACAACAGCAGCACATTCTACACCACCTCTTAAAGAAGGCACATCTATTTCTATTATCCTCTATGTTAGCCTTTTTAGTTTAGCCTCTACTACTTCACTACTGTTTGAACTTCTTCAATTCTTCAGTAATTCTTCAGCTTTCAGTTTATCCAAATGATCTCTTCATTCACTTTATCCAAGTGAATCCTTCTTTCACTCAGTTTGGATACTTGTCATTCTTTACTTCAATTTCTTCAACATCAAATTGTATCAGATCTCCAACATCAAGATCCTCAGTACTCGACTCTTCTCCAATGTCAGTCAAGAGTACTTTCAGAATTTCACCAGTATCTTCCTCAACCACTTCTCTCAAGACCACTTCCGGATTATCTCGAGTCACTGTTTCTTCTTTTCCTCCTTCAGACAGTGCCACATAAGACCATTCCGGTGATCTGTACTTTTGGTTGGGTCTTCTTACTCTTTTTATTTCCACTGGTTCGTTTGACTCCTTTGATTCTTCTCCTTCAGCTTTTGAACTTTGACTCAAAACTTCATTCACTTGTTCAGCTTTCGATGAATTTGCTCTTATTACTCTGTATCTCAGCCTCTTAACTCTGTTGTTAGGCCAACGGTCTCCTCTTAACACCTTTTTCGGCTTTATTTCTTTATTACTTCTTTCTCCAATCCAAGTTCTCTTTCTCAGAACTCGACCCTCTGTTTGTTCATCCTCATCATCTGTTTCAAGTGCCTCTTGTTTCCGTTTTCCAGCAGTTTTCTTCTTCTCCACAGATTTTTTCACCACTGTTTGAGACTTCCCTACTCCTGTCCCTCCTCGGGTCTCCGACACGCAATCTTCTTGCTGTCTACTTGTCCCTTCACCTAGCTCCTCATGAATGTTCCCTACACCTCCTCGGGGGTCTTCCGCAATCTGTCCCTCTCTATCTTCTTCTGACCCTACTTCTTCAAGTATAATCTCAAGTGGTTCTTCAATCTCCTCCTCTTCTGATTCAGGAGTAATCTCTGTGTGATTTCTTTTTTCTTTTCTTTTTCCTTCACTGCTGTTTGAAACTTCAGGCTCTCTTACAGAATCTGATCTTCTGTCTGATACTCGCAGTGATTCTCTTGAAGCTCTCTCTGCTTCTTTTCTCACTGATTCCGTATCATCAGTATCTTCATCATCACTGGAATCTGACTCTTCAAAATACTCTTTACCAGTCCCTTCTTTCGGATTTGGAACTCTCAGAGTATGACTTGCATGTACCCAGTGCTTCACTCCAGCACACTTTACTGCAGTCGTCGTAGTCAGAATAACTTGTCTCGGCCTTCCCCACCTTGGAATCAAGCAATTTCTTCTCCTGTGAACTTTTATCCTCACCCAATCTCCTGGACTCAGATCATGGGCTTGCTTCTTCTCAAGTGTGGTAGCTTCTTCTCCAACCTGGTGAAACACAGAATGAACTGCGTCAGCCAGGCCTTTACAGTAATCCAAAATCATGTCATCAGTTATTGTCACCAACTTATTGACAGGCACGAATGCATGGCGCATAGCACGTCCCATGATTATCTCGTGCGGACTCAAACCAGTAGTTCTATCTGGAGTAGATCTCATTGTCATCAGAACTAAAGGCAAAACATCTGGCCATTTCATGCCAGTGGCTAAGCACATCTTTCCAATCCTATTCTTGATTGTGCCATTAATCTGCTCAACCACACCAGAAGCCTCTGGTCGGTATGCACAATGTAGCTTCTGCTGAATTTTCAATGCTTCACAAATCAAACCCATGAGCTCATTCTGAAAGTGTCTACCTCTATCAGACTCAACTGTAACTGGAAACCCGTACCTAGGAATCAACTCCCTCAACAGTAACTTTGCCACTGTTAATCCATCATTTCTTCTAGTCGGGTAAGCTTCCACCCACCTTGAAAACAAACAGACTACCACTAGAACATACCTCAGTCTGTTCACTTGGGGCATTTCAATGAAATCAATCTGCATTCTTGTAAAAGGACCTCCTTCTCTGCCTATTGTCCCCAGACTCACCACTGTCTTTTTCCCAGTGTTAAATTGCTGACAAACTAAACACCTCTGACAGATGCTCTCTGCAATTGTCCTGAACTTTGCATTGTACCAGGTCTGTTTAAACGACCTAACCATCGCGTCTCTCCCCAAATGTCCCTGGCCATGATACATCCTTGCCATTGACGACAAGATGGAGTTAGGCATCACTGGTCTGCCATCTCTGTAGACCCAAACATGGTCTGTTTCTCTTGGAGCACATCCTGCCTTAATCCAATCTTGTTTCTCTTCATCTCCTGCCTCATCTTGTAACTGCTTCACTTCATCCCAGGTCTCTAGGACATTAGTAAACATCACAGAAAGAAAAGACATTTCCCTCTCTCTTTCCCTGTTAATGGACTGATTGGTCTTGGCACAATACTGTGCAACATCATTTGCATACCTGTTTCCAATCGTTATAAAATCTTCCCCTAGACCATGGGCAGCACATTTTACAACTGCTAACTCTTTAGGCAGCTGTATCGCCTCAAGCAATCTTCCAATCATTTCAGCATTCTTTATTGGAGTTCCACTCGATGTCAAGAAACCTCTTTGTAGCCAAAGTTGGCCAAAATCATGCACCACTCCAAATCCATACTGACTATCAGTCAACACAGTCGTCCTCAAATCTTTCCCAATCTCACAAGCTTTTGTCAATGCTATTAATTCAGCAACTTGCGCAGATTTCACTCCTTTCAATGGTGATGCTTCCATGACCTCTGAAACTTTACACACCGCATATGCTGCACATAGCACACCATCATCATTCCTCAAGCATGATCCATCCACAAACAACACATGGTCATTCTCAGGTAAGGGAATATCCCTTATGTCTGGTCTCGGTTTTGTACAGTATTCAAGCACATCCAAACAATCATGATCATCTTCCATCTTTATACCCACATTTTCAATATCCGGCAAGAGTGTCGCTGGATTCACATTCACACATCTCTCAAGAGTCACATTTGATGCACCCAGTATCACTTTTTCGTACTTAGTCAACCGACTATGTGACATGTACTGAGTTCTGCTTCTTGTCAAAAGAATTGCCACTTTGTGAGGTACGAATACCCTTACAGGATATCCCATTATGATTCCCTCACTCTGTTCCAGGCTCCTGCATGTTGCAGCCACAGATTTCAGACAACCTGGTAAACCCACAGCTACAGGGTCAAGTGTTGATGAGAAGTACGCAATAGGCCTTCTCAATTGTCCATGTTTCTGGATTAACACTGAAAGTGCACATCCATTTCTCTCACTGCAGTACAGCTCGAATTCTTTCTCATAGTCAGGCATACCCAAAGCTGGAGCCTCACACATTTTACTTTTGAGCTCTTCAAATGCTGCCAATTGTTCTGCATCCAGATCTAATGGATCTGTCATTTCACTTTTTGTCAATTTAATCAGTGGCTTAGCTATCAGGGAAAAATTAATTATCCACTGACGACAATAACCCACCATACCCAGGAACATTCTCACTTCTCTCTGGGTTTTTGGAGCTTTCATTTCTCTGATTATTCTGATCCTGTCAGTAGTCACTTTTCTCAGACCTTTTTCAATATTGTGTCCAAGATAATGAACCTCTTTCTTGCAAAATTGCAATTTGGCTGGAGATACCTTTAACCCTCCATCTGCCAGATGATTCAGTAAAGCTATGGTATCCACTTCACAAGCTTCACGTGTCTTTGATGCCACCAGTAGGTCATCAATGTACTGCACTAACACTGAGTTTTCGGGCATAATCAAACTCTCCAACGATTTCTTCAATAACTGATTGAATATCGAAGGACTTTCTGTATACCCCTGTGGGATTCGACACCATGCTAAGATACGCTGGCCAAACCTAAATGCAAAAATCGGCTGGCTGTCATGATGCAATGGAATTGAAAAGAACGCATGACACAAATCAATCACTGTATACCACTCAGCATCATGTGGAATTTGATACAGAATCACTGATGGATTTGGCACAATAGGACAACATGCCACCACAATTTGATTAACTTTTCTCAAATCTTGCACGATCCTAAATTTCCCATTAGGCTTTTTCAGTCCCATTATCGGTGAATTACACGGACTACTCAGTAGTTCTCTCAGAACTCCCTGCTGAATCATTTTCTCAATTATAGGAGTTATCCCTTCAATTATTTCTGGTGTCATTTTGTACTGAGGAATGTTAGGATATGTAATTCCCTCTTTCACTGCAATTTTCACTGGATCTACATTATTCATCAATCCCACATCCTCTCCTGTAAAATCCCAAACTGCTCTTTTCACAGTGTCTCTCAGCTCTTGAGGCAAATCCTCCGGATTAAACACAGCAAATGCACCAATTAACTCACTTTCTTTATTCTCTAGAGTCATTCGGTAGAAAACATCATCATCTGGTGTCTCAAAAGCTATTCCATCTGGTGTACAAAAAATTGTGCAATTCATCTTACACAATAAGTCCCTACCTAACAGGTTTACTGGACTCGTATCACAGACAATAAATCTGTGCATGTCTGAAAATTTCCCTATCTGTACTCTTACTGGTTCAGTAAGACGTGTTCTGATTTGTGTATTGGCTACACCAACTACTTGGATTGCTTCATCCGAGAGAGGAAGATTTTTAACATCTGTTGACCTGACAGTTGATCTTGTCGCACCTGTGTCTACCAAAAAAGTAACACTCTCCTCATTTATTTTCCCATCCACAAATGGTCCTGCCTGGTCTATTTCTAGAGTTGCACCAAGTATGCACTCTTCTTCCTCTCCTCGGCACCGTCAATAATCACCCTCAGACTCACTCCCTTCACTCTTTAACAAGTACTGCTGTACTTTGTTAGAACGACTTGGTTTGTTTACCTGCTCATCATTGTAGAATCCTGAGTCCTGATTATATTTTTGTACCCCTCTATTCTGCGGCACGGGCGGTTTTGGCTCTTGACTCTGCTGTCTCACAACTTTCTGTTGTTGCTGTTGATTATTCCCTTCATTCTGGTTCTGCACCTGTTGATATAAAGGTTTATTCTCATTACTCACTAATGGTGGATTAGGACATTCAGATCTCCAATGTCCCAGCTGGCCACAGTTGTGACAAGGGAACTTTTTCTTTGCTTCCTCAAGACTTCCTTTCCCTTTTCCTGCATATCTGGGTCTATTTCCTGCATTATTTCCTGGATTATTCGCCTGTTCCACTAACTGTGCTTCCTGTCTTTCTGCAACTTTCACTTGGGCCCACATTGCTTTCTCTTTCAGCTTTCTTTGTTTTGCTTCAATTTCATCACTGAAGTATTTTGCATGTCTCAGAATCTCATCTACTTTTTTACTCTGCCAATCCACTGTGTGTTCACGAATTCTCTCACCAATTTCAGGTCTTAGGCCATATACAAATCTGTATACAAAGTGACTCAAGTCTTTGTCACCCAGGTGTTCATCTCCACTGAATTGTTTAAAAGCCAGTATCAGCCTCTCGTAAAAAGCATGAACTGATTATTTTGCTTCCTGTTGTGTTCGATCTATCTTAACCCAGTCTGTCTCTTTCGGAGGAACTTTACTCTTCAGGTATACCATCACCTGATCATACTTCCTCATTACTTCTGGATCTGGTGCCCCTGTTCTTGAATCTCTTGGATACTCCTCAGTAGGCCAACTCACAACTATTTTACACTCAGTCCACAAGTCTGCTGGAACAATTATATCAAACAGACTATTCAGGTCAACCCACAGCACTTTTGACAATTTCACAAACCTATCTACCTGCCTATACCACTCGACGGGCTTTTCTCTCAATCGAGGGAAATCATTCGTAAATGATAAAATATCCTGTCTGGTCCATGGAACATGTACATATCCTCCTCCAGGTATTTCTCTCATAGGATAATTATCCACTGGTTTCTCCTTTTCTCTCACTGGAAATGCTGAATAAGTTGTTCTATCTACAGATTCCTCTCTTTTCTTATACCACCTATCCTTCCACTTTTCAACATCACCCCATCTTCGCAGTAATGCCACCATTTCTTTAATCTGTCCTGTTCTACCAGAAACATTCAAATTTTCAATGTCTTTCTCTGTAAAATCCATCCTGTAAGTTCTCTGTAAAGCTTTCACTTTATCAATGTCAACTCCTTGCTCATTTGCTATTGCTCTTAGCCTGTCATGTGTATTCCTTGCTCTCCAGGTAACACTTTTGCACATAAACAACAGCTCACCATCATGATGACTCTTCAGGATTTCTACTGGAACTGTTCCTGTCACAAGCTCTTCTAATTCTATACGTAACCTAGCCACATCAATAACTTGTGAATCCTTATCCTTTTTCTGAAGAACCTTCATCCAATCATTCAAATCATCAACTGTTATTTCAGCAGTTTTTCTCACTGGAACCACTCTTTTCTGCGGTTCTAAAATTGGCATCCCTGAACAACCAGGTTCACTAGTATCCAATAGTTCACTACATGTGTCATGTCTTGTTTGTCTCAGGTCACTTCTTTCTGCTCTTTTATCTGAATCTCCTGAAGGACCAACTGAATTTGTTAGATTATTCCCAACATATGGAATCACCAGTCCATTCTCACCTGATTTCTGTTTGTCAAACACAGGCATAACTGGACCTATTGTTACAGGCACCGTAACAGCTTCCAGATTCTTCGTTAACTCCCTAATTTTCTCAGTCAGTTCTGTTGTCGTTTTTGCTAACTTTCTGGCATTTTCTTCACTACTTCGATTTTCTCTCTCCCTGAAAGAACTATTACTCCTTGATTCAGGTGTTACCTTTTCTTTTTCAATAATACAGACTGTATCTCTTATCGGAGAAACAACTGGTGTACTCTCATCTGGTTCTGGTCTATATGGAGGTGGTCTCTTGTATATCATGTCATTTAAGACCTCATCATCATACTCATTAACTCCAACTGCTCCCTCTTCAATTGTTCTCATAGGATATAATCCCTCTGACATATTAACATCTCGCCATCTTTTCATCCGATCATGATGTGTTTCACGATCATGTCTCCTCCCAAACATATTCCTGTAATACCCTCCAGATCTTTGCTTTTCTCGCTCATGAACTTCCTCTTCCCATTCCACTAAAGCCTCGAACTGCGTAGGTCTCGGCTTTGGGTCCAAACGTACCATCTTTTCCCGTAAATTTCTCAACACGGCCAAATTAAATGAACCATGTTCTGGAAATGCTAGAACACCATCTTCTTTAGTATACCTAACCCAATTCTGCAACCATATACAGGTATGTAATCCATATTTCGCAACCATGAAGGATGCAGGTGTTTTCGCTGGAGGTAGCAACTCACCTTCTCTCGTTTTAACCTCTTTATCCTTAGTAAACCACTTTTTAACTTTCCCAAAGAATGTTTTTTTCTTTTTCTCCTCTTGATAATACATTTTAGCGCTTACTAAAACTCTCTACTCTCTCCATATTATAAATATACAATACGAGCTTTTCAACCAATAGCAGCGCGACTCACACTAACGCACCAATCCTGGAGCGTCTACGTCACTAAACAGCTCTTCCAATCCCTGCGCGACTCACACCAACGCACCAATCCTAGCGCGAACCCTATTCTGGTCCACTATCCAATCAGAGCACGGACTTTCTGACGTCAACAGTCACTGCAGTTTGTCTCTGTCTTCTGTCTCTCGTCTACCCCTCCTTTACAAAATCTCTCAGTAGACTTCGTGTCAAGATTTCTACAAAATCTATTAGATACAACATAAAAACATCTCCATTGTCTGCTTCGCTAACCACAGAATAGTAAAAGAGAGTCTATTTTTCAAGAGTCAACAAACTTTCATACATCTCATAACTGTTTCCTCTAGGACTTATCCAAAGAGTCTTACAATCAATAAATGTATATACATTCACGCACATTCATGCAAGAAAATATAGTACATGCACACAGAATCCTGCTTCCCGAGAACAGCGCACAATCTGCTCCACTACAGAATTATAACACACATTAACTAAGCAACTTCGCCCAGTTCCTCAAACAAGCTCAGAGAATACCTATTACTCCTTCCGCGATAAGCTTTAACGGAAATCCTTACGGATCCCTGGGACTTAAGACCAAAGTTTCAAAGATAACCTTCACTACAATACACACTCCTTACATACCAGAAATATATCTAATAGTAACATACGACGATGTCACTGATTCCGAACCCAGACAATGTGAACGTGCAACTTCAATTGTCACACGTTATTCCTTACAATCCCGTCTTTCCCGAGAGCAGCATATACTTCCCTCTGCCCTACTACGGAACTGCTACAACAGCTTCCAAGTTCCAGAAGCACTACATTGAACTCAACATGACGACTTCAACATATAATATTAGTACATATACCAATATTGACAAAATAAAATCAATAATCAATAAGCCAATGTACAAGCAATCTTATCAGATCAAGACAACCATCTAAACCATCCTCTGCTACCAGGAAATTGATAGAGATCAGGGTATCTAAAATATGCCCACTACCACGGATAGAGTAATCCCACAGTTGCACACACATACATTCATCATACGCTAGGGCCCATTTCACTAACATACGCTCAAATACTCTACCAGCAATAAACCTGTGGAAAGAAAACACCTAAACACCCTGCATCAATATCAGGTCGATCAGATCTGGTTTAGTGACTGTCCTAATCAATAACATAATCTACACAATATATACAATAATGATCAAAAATATAAACCCAATAATTGACAAGAAAGAAAATTCAACACCATGTTTAAAATTATATTGCTTTATCTAAAATTAGTCAAAGTTAAATCAATCAGAATAAATCATTTCTCATAGTTACCTATTCTAACTATGTGTCAGAACGGGTCAGGACAAGTCTCTCGGTAAAGTCTTTCAAGACGAAGTCCTCAGCACGATCCTCAGCAACGCAACCTCACGCAGCAAAGGTAAAATGGCAAGTGGCAAAGCCCTCCCTAGGCTAACAATTTTTATAGTGAAAATTACAATGGAAACTCACATTAAGTTTGCAGAATACACTGAATCACTGAGCAGAGCGAGAAGGAAAGGATGCAACATTGCAACATTTGTGAACCTCCGCTCAGGAAAAATACACATAGCGAAGACTACGGAACAGGAACCAAGAAAATAAAACATGTATCACATTTAATCCGGTTTCTCTTTCGAGATTGCCAAGGACACTTTCACTTTTCTTGGAGAACTCCCACTGCTGTCCTCATGGAAAGTTTTATAGAAGGACCATGGTCAGTCACCTTCAAGACCATTTCCAGCAGGGGTCTCCCTCGTCACATCTTTCACATATTCACTCGAGGCCAGGCTCTCAAAATCAGCCATCATGGATTAGGCCTCCATAGGCCACAATAGACCATCTCAATTAAAGGAAATAAAAACAACGTCACTACAGCATAATGATTAAACAGTGTTAACCCCACTAATACCCTTATGTGTATGCATTTATCTAGCTTTTGCGACATAGGAAAGCATTAATTCAGACAGCGTTTTGCGCTTAAAATAAACAGCA
This sequence comes from Triturus cristatus, assembly GCF_964204655.1. Taxonomy (NCBI): domain Eukaryota; kingdom Metazoa; phylum Chordata; class Amphibia; order Caudata; family Salamandridae; genus Triturus; species Triturus cristatus. The sequence continues at coordinate 1,041,112,112 of NC_140585.1, forward strand.
CACAGCAACGTTTAAACATGAAAACTTGCACGTTATTTTTTAGAAAACAAAAACAGCACACACATGCTAACCCTTGTGTAGCTTTCTCTTATGTTAAGACAAACGAATTGATTAATAAATACACACTTACACAAGACAAATAATTAATTTGTTATTTATTAATATTTAATAAAACGCATAGACATACTAGAGCTTCAAAAGCCCCTGAATTTTCTAAATGAAAACTCTGCTCCAGCATTCCCATTGGATTCCATTTCCAATGATGACTCCACTCTTTCAGTTTTCTGATTGATGATGGGCTTTTCACCTTTCAGTATTCTTGCAAACGTTTGTAAGTAGTGTTCTGATGTTGGAATGCTGTGTTCTCTGGTTATAGACTATACAGAAAACACGATAAATGTTTTATTCAATGTTGGTGGGCAGTTTATTTGCAGGGTCTGACTGAATTGCTCCGTCTCCACCCACTGAATATGCATTGAAACTAGCGAGCAAGTCAACAGCATGTGTGTTAGATTAGCACCTGGAATGTGGCTGCGGGGGCAGCCGATCTCTGCCCCGGGAGAGTAACAATTTATATGAATCGTGGTTAAGTACCCCCTGTGAAGTTTGAAGAATTGTATAGTTTAAAAAAGGGAGTTTTGGGAGAACTGTCTGGGGAATTCAATGGGCTGATTCCATTCCTTATCATGCAGTACCCGTCCAAAGTTGGCCTCCCATTTTTGCGGTGAGTGTGGCGACTGACAGATCGCTGATGGCTTTAAATAGCCATGGGATAAGGTGAAGGCTGTCTCCCATTTCTGGGATGGTCTGTAGAACGGGGTGAATGGCCCTAGAGTGTTCGGCAAGTGGGACTAAGTTGTTTGTAGAGAAGGAATTGTCCCGGCAGGAGGCCACGCTCCTCCGCCAATTGATTAAAGGAAAGGAAGTGACCGTTGAAGAAGAGGTCGCCCAGCATTAGCACCGAGAGGTCAGTCCAGAACCTCAAGTCGCTGGCAGTGTCAAAGCCCTAGGTGTGGGGGAGGCCAATTGTGGTAAATTTAATTACCTAGACTTAATTTATGCGGTAAAATTCAATAAGAATAACTCAATAAAAATAAGAGGCAGAATCCGTGGTATTTGAGGTTTTTAAAATGGGTTTATTCCTTACAAAGGAATTGGTTCGAACCAGGCAATCGTATTCCGTCACCACGAAGGTTCGGGAAGGGATAGAGCGATACTTTATTGACAGGTTGTCATATATATAGTTAATGCATTACAGTAAGACTTATGCAGAAGGCGTGACCGCTGAGAAGAGAGATAAGAATACACATACGTAATGAAAAAGGCGTTACAATAGGCGTGCATGAAGGCGTGTACTAGAAACGTCATTGTGATGATGACACAAGTGGGTGGATCCATAAGAGAATCCTGCAAAATCAGCAGAAATACTTGGCAGAGATGCGCGCACAGTAGCATGACGTGTGATTGACGTGTAACTGGAGGGTGAAGGGGACTTGACATTTAGCCCTACATGAGGAGACAGAAGTCTGGGATGTCAGAACAACCTAATCCCAAATCGTATCTAATATCTTGTGTTTAAGGAACTGTATTATCTGGAAGAAAAGGTCTCTCAGGCAGAGGCTATCCTATACTAACTACTAGTGCGTGTATAAGCGTCTATGTGTCTACATGAGATGCGAGGGGGCATGGGCCTACCATGGCAACAGAAGCCATGAATTAATTGCACGGAGACAGTAAGGCCGGGCCCTTTGCTCTGTAGCTGGAAGGATGTTTACCTAAACTACTAGACAGGAATGCATTTCTCGAGGAGCGGAGCAGATAACTTGAAGGCTGAATACAGTCTTTGGCAGGCAACAGGCCGGGCCAGGCACCGTTAGCCGCGCAGGAAGTAAGACAAGGGTCATGGATACAGATACAGGTCCAGGCTGGAGCATTCAGAGGCAGAAGCAGGAAAAGCTCGATGGCAGAATTCAGGGCCTACCTTGCCAGAGCTGAAAACGTGAAAAGCATACCATATAAAGACGGTGGCAAGGCATACTTAGGAACGGAATATTCGACCCATTCATGGCGGATCTGAAAGAGGACATGTTGACGTTGGACACATATGTATTTGCGTCTTCATAGCTTGAAGTGGAGGGAACATACATGTACTTGTAACATGTACATGGAGCCGTTGGGGTCTAAGATGGGGGACACAATTGACCATAAAAATTCATATTTCCTCACAATAAGGGGCAACCTTGAAGTTACGCTGGAGAGGCAATTTATCTGAGCCATACGGGTCTGAGACCCTGCTACCTGCAAGAGGGGCAGAACCTTCGGAAGAAGAAAACCCCAGATAAAGGGCACTGATGGGGTTCTTGTATAATATTGTGTAGCTCATCCTTGTTCCCGTTTTATACAGGCACAATCCCATTGTATGTTTGACATCCCATTGAGACAGCATGCCGTCAAAATTGCCTGCTGTCCCATCACCAATATGTGTCTTGACGACCAGGGAACAATTGGCTGGGTACAATGGAACATCTTCTGGAGACTTGGTAGAGGCTGGCACTACTTTAGCTTTCATTGACTGTATGGAGTCACAGGGTGTTTTTCTCAAATAATTCTCAGACTCTGGCTGCTAGAACGTAAGAGACCATATACTGGAATGCCAAACTGAAAAGCATTCTGATGGTGTCACAAACCGGACCTTTACAGTATGCACTTGTTCTCTTCTAGCAGGCCGGCACTAGATGGAGCACTGTCGTCTGTATGGGGTTATTGTCCCTTTCCACAAGACTCATCTTTCTTTGACAACTTGAAAGTAGATCTAAATGCTGACTCTAAAGAAGTGAAGGAATATTCCATGTTATGAACTTATTTCCAAGACCTGTTTGTTTCATGGAGTTCTTCTTTATAGATTGAGGCCTCTGACATCGCCTCCCCCTGGACCTTTGGCATTCAAAGCTTTTCTGCAAGATGTTCTGCATTCTGAGTCCACTTTAAGCCTTGTAAGCATAAATCATAAGCAGATGTTGGGCTAACTTTTTTCTCTTTTTATTGAAAGGGATTCTAGTCTGAAGATCTAGAAGTATCTTTTGAGCAATGGGCTGACTGACAGAGCTTAGAAGTGGAAGAGGTGTTTTGCCTCTAAATGACAAAGCATACTTCCTCCTTTTGAGTTCCTTCATGAATAAATTATTTCAGTCCAAGAACCAGTATCTGGATTGTGGTATACCACTATATACAGTGACATTCTGTTTCAGATACTACTACTAACACTCCATATGTCTCCATCTGTTTCAACAGATGCACTTTAGAACTTGCTTTCTAGACATTTTCTTAAACCAATCTTCAAATGATTGCGGAACTAGAAGATTTCCAGCAACGATTGCAATAAAAACTGTGTTTAATTTGAGCATTGGCATTACCTTTATCAAGAGAGCATTCAAACAGAACTATGATTGGACTAATAATGTTGTTAAGCTTACACAGATCAAGATGATTTGCAAATACGTTTGTAAAACCTGATTTCGACACGTAGGGCACTTTGAATGCAGGCATGTGCAAACTATGTTATAAAGCAGGTGTATAGCATAAAGTTGCTGGAAATATGCACACAGTGAAAATTAGTGCCCCTAGTTGTTGATAAATTCAAGATAATTTCTAGTTTATAACAATTCGGTCTCTTTTGTCTATTTATTAGCAATTTTCTCAAAATAGTTGGCCTGGGAGTGGTGGTGTAAAAATGTATACCAATATCCTCTAATGTTAATCTCCGACTTAAACAGCATTTGGATCATTTCAGCCAACGCTTCCAGTTTTTTGAGGAGGGTCTTATCAACCGTGTTTACCAGTTGCGCAAAAGTCATCTAAAACCATTTCTTACAAGTCGCTCCTGCTCAGCAAATGATTCTTAAAGCTGGTAATCTTTGCCCACGATAAAATATGAAGATAGGACAAATCAACTGTCTAGCCATGTCTTCATTTCTAATGGGCTCAAGAATGGGAAAATGGGAGCACAAATAGTCAATGTGCTATAAAAGTTGATTAAAGGAATCTTGAAAAACCTAAAAAAATGATCTGTGCTTTAAAAAGGTCAGTAGCCTATTAGATTTAGTTTGCATTGGATTTTTAGGAGATTTAGGAACACATAGAATGTCTCGAATTGCTTGTCTAAATATAATCTCTTTAACATAAGTATGAATACATTCCATTTGCTACAATAACTGGTAACGAAATATAATGTTGGGTAAAGCTAGTCCTTGGGTTTCTTTTGGAAAGAAAATGATTGCCTAGGGCCTGTCTGTGCCGCTTACTGTACCAACAGACAAGTATGTGGTCAAAAAGGTTGTCATGCACAATTGGTAGACTTGAGACTAAAAAAATCAACAATGGCAATTTTGGCATATTGATGAATATCACATGACTCGTCTAATTTGAAATGGACCTTTGACACTTACTAGGACCTCTCTAAATGTGCCGAAGCCTTGTCAGCTACAAACAGTCATCATGGGGCTAAATGTATATTATAAGTGTCTCCGAAATCGTATCTTGTAGTAACAGAGTGATTTGTCTCCTTAGCTGCTGTATACATATCAAAAGGACGTGCTTGTGGTTAGCTGTTCAGTGAATAATGAACTTGCATTACTTGGTAAGTATCATTTTCTGATTTTATTACATTTAAGAAATTGTTTAAAAATGGTGTTGGGATTATTACAAATAAGTTTGCAAGGTAACTATTTCACTCTTGTTATTTGAGTGTTTGTGAGCAGTGAACACAATTAATTCATGTTGTGCATGACATATTTACTCTAATCAGTACAGTATGCCCTCTAATCATCATCCTTTACCCCATGCTGCATTAGTTTATTGGGTTTTTTCTTTTTATAAACCTTTGTTAGCGCTTTTCCGTGAGCTAATCTTAGGACCCATAAAGTGCTTTGATGAATTGAAATCCAAACCCGAGGCCGTTCAGCAAATCCATACATTCACATAACGTGAAGCGCGTTATTCTCCACAAGCAAGCCAGAGAATTATTAAGTGACGCATCATAAAGTTTTATTAAAAGTTACATGGATTACCTAAGTGAAAAATCATCAAATTAGTATTGATCAATCAAATTTGAATACATCCAAAAATTATTAGTTCATTAAAATCAATTTTTTAAGGAGGAGCGGACGAACCAGTATACTGTTGTCTCAAAATGAAGGGCTAAGTCAGTTTTTCCCCATAAAGAGAGTACTCTCAAATCTCCTGCTCAGGTCTGTTCTAGACTAAGTCTATATCTTTAAGCATTCGGAAGTATTCCGTACTCTGCACTAGCTTAACTCACTCAATTCTAAAATTTGCTACCCCTACACATGGTTTCCATTTTACGATCCATTCAGGTTAGAGTGAAAAAACATCCTCTTGGGCTCCTTAACTTCTCATGATTCTCCACAGTACAGCAATTCTCAGTGTCCTTCAAACTTACATTCCAGCCATCGGCAGAGTGGCTGTAAAAAGGGGTGGAAACACAACAAAAGCCTCATTAACGAGCAAACGGTCTTTTAAAGACCTGTGAATTACTCTGGTCCGGCTGCAATTAGAGGGACGCCAGCCGGGCTGACACACATGGGGGGGGGGGGGGGGGGGCTGAAGGCCGGTGAGCCCACGTTGCGTCTGTGCGTGTTTGGATGCTGTTGGGATGGGGGCAAGCAAGACACCTAGAAATGAACAGAAATTGACTTACCTTTATGACGGTCAAACACCGACGCGGTACTAAAATCCATGGCTGCCTATATCATTATGTACAATAAATCTAAGTACCACTCCTGGGCTTCCGGACAGGAGTCCACGATGATACAACCGAATGAGCATGCACTGGTAGCAGCCGCCACGTCCCCTCGCAGGAAAATGCAAAGTCCCTCTGCAGACGAGGCTGGCTGTTGTCAAGGCACGGTCTGCCTCCCACAGAAGGTGAAACCGGTGCACACCCCAGGCCGGAGGACCCCTCTGAGGACAGGCGCACTGCGAACACGGCAGCTGAGAAGTGGCGTGATTGTCATTTCCAGAAGACCCCGAGTTTTTAATTCTTTTTTTTTTTTTTTTTTTGCCAATGCAGTGTTTGTATGTTCTTTCTTATTTACATACCTTGATAAGAAGCTGGAATATTCGTCTCTATAAATTATTTAAATCACAATGCACTCATTAAAACTTTCAAAAATGGAATTTCCGATCCAAAGCGATTATATACTTAGGAGCATTAATTACATAAACACAAACCACAGCTATCGAGAATCGGAAGGCAATTTATTTTACGGATCTATTACCTACATTTTGACTAGACAGAGACGTGATCCTTATAAAACTTCAGTCCCCGCTACATTTAATTAACCATGAAGGGATTGAACAATGACCACAATTCTGCCCCTACACTGATACACACAAACTTTTCAGCGGTGTGCTAAGCTTGGTCTGTCATGCCTGCCTCTTTTATTATGAATGTTTTAAATTACAAATAAAGTTATGATAAGAATCAATTGTTAGTCTCGTCACAGCACCTACAGCCTATCTACACAGAATCACATATAGTGTTCATGATGCTGGCTCGCGAGGCAGTGCTCAAATGCATCTATGTGCGTCACACACACTCCCCTCTATAAACCGCAGGGACAGAAAAGGCTCCATTTCACACTGCTTTCTTCGAATCGCTTGCCCTGCATTATTTCTGAGGGCGGATTCCAGACACTGCTGCGTTTGCCTGTCGGGGTTTTCCGAGAGCTATCTTCCCTCTCCGCCCACACGGATACATCGGCGAAAGGCATTCTCCCAAGCAGCTCCCTGCGCAGGGGTTGACACAGCCATATTTATCAGCCCTCTAGCTACAGACAGGGAATACCGAGAAACCATCCCAATGCCGGCCCTGCATGTCAATGAGCCGGGGCGGGGAGCTCGGGCCGCCTTCAGAAAGATACGGGCACGTAGCAGAGCGCGTGGGGGGAATGGATCCTTCCAACGCCATATTATGTGCAGCTGATGGGCCTCCCCGTGCATACGAATGATACGCAGTGTAGCCGTGACAAGTAACCATTTGTTTTTCCTAGTCTGCACACACGCCACTCGCACCCAACTCAATGTGACAACACCACATGCGCAGAGAAAGGCAGCCCCAATACAACCCAAGGACCCCACATACGGCATCTCTTACCATGCATCAGCTGTGGCTCTGACCTCTTATCCACAACAATAACAGAGCACTTGCAACAGGCCTGAGCGGGGCGTGCAGGGGATTGTAGTTCCGGCACCCCGTTTCGAACAACTAGAAGTCCAAAGAAGACTACATTAACCGTGGGGTACAGCAGAAAGAGGGCGGGATCTAGAGTTGATGAGAGCAAGGAGCGCTGGGGGCTTTAGTTTCACCTACCCTTTATCGGTACAGAGAAGACCAATGGAGAGACAACATTTCCCGTCTAGCACAGTAAAAATGAATGGCGGAAGTTTGGCTTAGAGAGGGAACAGGACGCGTTTGGATATGTGGTTGGATGGCACGAAGTCGAGTAGAGGAAAGCAGCGGGGGCATTATACCGTACAAGTATTTGGTGTTGAGATCAAGAGGCGCTCCAGACCTGTAGGGAGGAATAGCGTCTTTGGACGGGACCTCTTGAGCTGGAGTGTTATTGGTTCCTATGATGGCCTATAATCAGGTTGGACTTGAGTAAATCATTTATTTCTCCACCAACCGGCAAGCAGTGGAAACGTCCCTTGCATATCAACAGCTCCCTTCCCAGTGCACAGCTTAAACCGTCAACAAGGTAGAGCAAAAGGCACACCACCGCCTTTCTCCGAGGCAGAGCAGAAATGCCTCGGAGAAAGGCAGCATCCTTTTCGGATTCGGGGCGTGTTTTGCTGTTGTCTCCTCCCTGAGACTTCTCGCAAAAAACACGCCCCCCGATCCGAAAAGGACGGGGCCTAATCGGAGTGACTGACCTCTTCTCCAGTGGCTGGCCAGCATTTACGAGGCCAGCCAATGGAGAACAGGGGAGAAGAGGGGCGGGTTCAAGCCCCTCTTCTCCAAGTCATTAAATCTCGCGAGCGAGACTGCGCAAGCGCAGCCTTCGCTAGCCGAGACCTAAAAACGAAAAATAGATTTGATAAGAGCACAGTTAAAAATGATATTGGATGGGTCAAAGTAGGCCAGCACTGCTTCCCTGCAGGATCTTGTGCCCTTGGAGATCCACCCCCCTCGTAACAGAGCCCTCCTATACTCTAGGATGGTGCGGCACAGTACATGTGTTATGTCCTCTGTTTGCTGAGCCGACATGTTGCTTGTTCCATGCACCTTTTCCAGGCTGGAAAATGAGTTGTAATAGGGATTACCCCCATCCCTAGCTTCCTAAACTGTACCTTTGTCCATTCGTTGTAAGGTTCGTGTAGGTAGCTCTGTGGATTCAAGAGTTTGTAGGTGCACAATGTCATCCAGTTGTGTTTCTGTGCAGAGAGGCATGCCTTATCTTCTATTAGTGAGAGCCATTTTGTGCTGATTTTTCCCACCCTTTTTGAATTCCTGATGGCTAATAGTTGGGTACCAGGTAGTTGTTAAGCCAAGTTTGCTCAGGGCTTGGGTCTGATAGAACTCCCCTACTCCCAACCATTGTTTTGTATCCAGTTCAGTCCATAGGTGGCGGCCCTGAGTGCCGTCCTTTGTGGCCCTGAGCTTGTGACCGCTTATTGCAAAGGCAGCCTTGCGTGCCAAGGCCTGCCTACATATGCCAAATTCCAGTCATATTTGAGCTGGTGATGTGTGAGAAGGAAGTTGGAAAATTCCTCTGTAGGTTTTCATGAGCGTTTTATCAAGTATCGCACTCTCCTGCCCTTTGAGTGCCTCACAGCCATATGTTAAGGTCAGGAGAATCTTGCCTGGGCCACCTGTTTTGGTCCTTTTAACTTTGTGTATATAGATCTAAGAGCAAAGAATAGTGCAGTGCCTTTCTTTTTTATTTTGCTCCTGTATTTAGCCTTGTCGTTAAAGTGAACGCCTAGGTTCTTGTGGCATTTGGTTGCATCAAGTTTCTCCTGCTCCAGAACCAATCCCAGCTTTTGTGATCTGGTGCCTCGAACCACTAGGATCTCAGTTTTCTTGTTGTTCATCAACAGACCATTCCTAGTTGAAAATTCGGCAGGGGCGTCAAAGATGCATTGCAAGCCAATCTTTGTTATGCTGATAAGAACCAGGTCATCTGCATACAGTAGGTTTGAAAGGTGAAAGTCTCCCAGTTTAGGTGGATGAGAGTTGACTGTGTTCGGGGCCAGGCTCAGGTCAGATAGAAACAAATTGAATAGGGTGGATGCTAGAATGCAGCCTTGCTGGAGGCCTTGCTTAGTGGTTATAGGCAGTGACAGGTGCGATTCATCTCCAACTTTTATTCTGACCTATGTTTCATGATGCAACAGCTGCAGGGCCCTGAGCAGGGCAGACCATCCTGCATTCTACAGGTGTCTTCTCAGATTCAAAACCAATTAAAACATTCTAAGATTATCACAATGAAAAGAAAACTGTCACATGGGAAAGCAAGCAAAATAGCATTGTGTTTGTTAATTGGGACTTTAGCTTTGCCTACATATGTCACAAGCAAGATGGTAGTACTTTAGGAGACATTTTAAAATCTTACCTACATAAACTATGTGGTCAATCTAAACGTGAACAAAACATAGTTAATAACGTACATTTACAGATTAATTTTGATTTAGTACAAACATTTAATCAAAATATTTCCTTTCCCTTAATAAAATTGGCAAGTGCTATGTAAGCATACATTTAAAATGCGAGCTATATTCATGATATTGCAAACCATCATGTGGTCATCTTACCTCGACTCTAATAAGTACACAAGTTTCAAAGCACTCGGATGCTCCTACCAAATTACTTGGGTAATATCAGAGATTTGCTCTTCATTTCACATGAAAAATAAAGCAGCTCCTTGTTTCAGGGACCACTCGACATAATGAAATGGGTTTATGTGCCATGCTATACTATTAGGAAAAAACCTTAGTAGGATCTCTTCTAATGGAGATGGTCCATATCTTTTGATTGGTGTACTGAAGGACAATTAAAACAAAAAATCATTTAAAAGGCGGCTATCAAGATGGAGTGGTTGTCCATCATCTGACACAGCAAAAGGGATTGTTTATATTTCAAGCCCAAAAATGTTTTCCAGGTATTTTCTATATAGGAAGGAGATTGTGTGCCTTTGCCGTCCATATGTTGGTCAAAAGAACTGATTAAAGGATGGGAGTGCTTTTGCCTTTGCTGAGTAAAGGGCTAGTTACAGCATCACAGCTTGTGGCTTAGACAGGTATGGATCTAGGTAGTCAAGGGGCAAAAATGATGCCCCTCTCCCCACATTATCGTTTCGAGCTCTTCATTTTAGCAGATAGCAAAGCTCTCTAGATCAATCTATCTTCAAATGTAAGGCATGCATACTCTTTAGTGTTTCTCTTTATTGTATTCATGAACTTTTCTATAGCTTCAATCAAACCAGATGATATTCCATTTCTAAAAGTGTACTTTAAGACAATTACTATTAGGATAACATTTCAGATGGTTCAGAAGTAGACACACAGGCATGTGACGGAACAATACTATGTCGATCACATGTAAGCCTGCAGGAATGTGAATTGCTTGAATTTTAGGCAGGGATGGGAGGTGCCATTCGCCTCTAATAATACATACGGAAGTCCAGTATAAAGAAGAAGAGGGACAAAGTAACACCCTAATTTAACACTTCCATATATCCAGTTTCGTTTAATCAAACACTATCAGCAGCCTAAGCACCCTGTACTATAATCCATTGTGTTTAAATCCTTTTTAAAATAGATCTTTGTGCAATACAAACAAAGATTATTATTTTTCTTATTTTAAGTGATAACAATCAAGTTGAGAATACTAATTTATTATTAAGAGCAGACTGCTGTATAGAGAATCTCACCTTTGAGATTGCAAACATGCAATTATGCTACTCTTTTTTTTTCAGTTTGGACAACTGTACGTTAGAAAACAAACTTTCTTGAGAGACAAAGTATGACCAGCACCTGAGGGTTCGAATGGGAAGGGAGCCCTTACTCCCTTTTTACAAAAAGGGACCATAATTCATACATATGACCATATATTTTCAGAAAGGATTGGTGCCCCCATTTGGAAGCATTGAAGTGCAATCCTAACCACATCCACTTTTATTTTCCTTTTACGCTCATGACCACTGCATATGTTAGTGTTTGCTCCACTCCAAATGAGATGGGTAATTGGGAAACTCAATCAACCCTCGTGGGCTTGAGTAGGAAAGTTCAAAGGTAAAGCGGCCCACAAGGGATTTATTGAAAACTAAGAAATTATAAATATTCAAAGAATATCCTTATGCAGTGATATCTGATAACACTCGAAGGAGCAAATCAAAATTGTATTAAACAAATTCGTAAATTAATTACAAAAACCGGGTGATAAGTTATAGAAAGATCTATTTCAAAAACCACAAACAAATAACATTAAATTCACAGAACAAATATATGGGGGTACAAAGAATACATTTTAATCCCAGTGATTTTTCAACTTATTTTCTGTTGATCAAGGGGTCAATATTTTACACCAGAATTATTTTGTCCTGAAGATGGTCTCAATGATTTGTTACAGCAAAGACTAAAACTTCGAAGACTAATCCATTCTCTTTAGCAATTGTTCAAATGTATTTATGTCTGAGTATTTGATCCTACGAATAGGACAGACTCATAACTTCATTGTTTGGAGATGGATATTGTAGGAAGCTGGCTCTGTATATACTATACCAAAGTGAGGTATAATGTGCAAAGAGTCCAGTGGAACCCCAAAGGAAGGCAGAGGTAAAAGTAGATAGCACCTTACTCTCTATTTGTGGTAGTGTGGGTGAGCAGTGAGGCTTTATCAGAGGGTAGTGTTAAGCATTTGTTGTACACAGTCAAACAGCAAATGATTGTCACACACTCAAAGGCTGAACTCAGACCAATTTGCTTTTGTATAAAAATATTATTTTAGTTATTTTATTTCTAGAAGCAAACCAAGCCTGGCACAGGTAAGTTAAATAAATGCTTTGCAATATATTATGCAGTGTTTACAAGTGAATGCAAGTTCAAATACAGGTAAGTCAAGGTATTGAAATTACAGTACAGATTACTTTTTAGTTACTTTTTAGATTACTTTTTGTACTCGGTGTGATATTCCTAGATATCACACTGGGACATTTACTAGAGAAAAAGTAAGTAAAATCAGTTTTGCACAATTGTTGTTTTTCAGGTTTCCATATAAATCAACTCCACATTTATCGGAGAAAAACAGTCAATAGGTTCCTATGGAGAGAAATGAAGTTAACGGTTACCAGGTAAGTAATCGGTCTTTGGGGTTGAGTTTCTGGGGTTAGAATAAGTGTTCCCCCAGGGTCAAGGATGCACTCTTGTTGCACCCTCAGCGGCACTAGGGCGGCAGAGTGCTGAGGCGCAATGTTTTCCAATGGGGGATAGGGGGCCTCAGGTTGGTGGCTGCTTAAGAGTAGGCCAGTGGGTTGTGTGGGTTGTGGGAGCAAGGCTCCTGGTGTTAGGCTCAGGGCAAAGGGGGGATCCTGTTTAGCACAAAAAGTGCACCCACAGCGGCGCAGGAGCGGCTGGGTGTAGGGTGCTGGTTTGGCATTGGTTGCCCTGTTGTTTTCAATGTGGATTTTCGGTTTTGGTTTTCAGCTGCAGGCTCGGTCCAGGAAGACTTATGGGAGGAACTAACAGCTGGGCAGGTAAGTTGGAGGGACGTAGGTGCACCTCTGGTTCTCTTCTCCAGGGCGCAGGGCGGCTGGATGCAGGGTTGTCTTTTGAGGTTAGATTTCTCCTTACTGGGCCACTCTCGGTTGGGGGGTCTCCATGCAGAGGCTGCAGGCAACGTCCGGGAGTCCTGGAGGCGTCAACCAACGGCAGACTCAGACTCTGGGGTGCTGGGGAACCGTGCTGGAACCTTGGGAGTTTCCTTTTGAACAGAGCTGCTGTTCACAGGAAATTCGGTCTTTGTTGAAGGCAGTCAGTCCTCCCACGGTTCTGGAGGTCACTGGCTGCAGGACAAGGCAACTTTTAGCGCAGGATCTCTGGAAACTGCAGACGGGCTGGTAGGGCTGAGGCCGAGTCAGTTGTTCTCTGCAGTCTCCTCTGCTGGGCGTCTTCTTTACTAATTTTTCTTCTTAGGTTGCGGGAATCTGTCTTCTTGGTTCAGGGCTGCCCCCTAAATACTGTATTTAGGGGGCGTTTTAGGGGTCTTGAGGGCCAATGGGCTACTGACCTTAAGGTAACTACACCCTTGGTGTGCTCACCCCACGTGGGGGAGCGAGCACAATCCCTAATCCTGATTGGGAAGTGCCTACTATCTGCAAGATGGTGGGCACTGAAGAGTGGGCTTCACCTCGCCTCCCCCACCTGAGAGGTGGGGTGGATAGAGGTGGGCACACCCTCTGGGCTGGCTAATTTGTACTGCCTCTCTTCTCGCCGAAAAGGAGGGGAGACAGGAAGGGGTTCTGCTTCTGATAGCAGGAGTGGCTTGGAGTCACATTACAAAGGCTGCAAGGCCTTTGAAGCTTCCCTGCCACAGATGGCTCTTCCTGGCCTGGGGTGGTGTGAACACCTCCGCCCAGGAAAGGCTTTGTTTCTGGGCTCTGGGAGCAGAGTCTCCCACACCAGGGGTCCTGAAACATGTCTTGTGGTGGCAGGCTGGTGTGTACCAGTCAGGGAACCCACCAGAGGCTGGTCGTTTTTCAGGGGGCAGCTCTAATATGCCCTCTGAGTGCATTTTTCATTAAATCCCACACGGGCATTAGTGTGGGTTAAATGTGCTGAGAAGTTTGATGCCAAACTTCCTAGTTTTCAGTAAAGCCATTATGGTGCTGTGGAGTTTGTAATGACAAACTCCCAGCACCATATACTCTTAATGGCATTACTGCACTTACAATGTCTAAGAAAGGACTTGGGTACTGTAGGGGTACAGGGCTCATGCACCTATCCCCTCACCACTGGTGTAATACACCCAGCTAGAGGGGTGGCTGACCTATGCCAGAGCAGTGGGTTGTAGGCATGGAACACAGGGATGTGTGCCATCTCGACTCTTCACTTTGTTCTGCACCAAAACATGCAGCCTGCAATAGCAGTGTGTGATTGTAAAGGTACAGGGCCTCTAAGGGTGGCACAATAAGTTCTGCCTTCCCTGTCCACAGTGCCCTTGGTACCCATGGTACCCTTTACAAGGGACTGACATGTGGCCAGAGAGGTCCAATTGGGAGTACGGGGTACAGTTTTTGGGAAAGGACACAGTCCCTGGGAACCTGATTGGCAGGGACCCAGGGCACATCAAGTCAAAGTGCATCAGTAGTCTGCCAAAAGTAAGGGGGTTACTGCAACAGAAACCCAGCTTCCTACAGATATGCACATTGATAATTAAGATATTTTCTTTGTATTCATTTTATATATGTTCTGTTGTCAATGTGACTACTCAGAATGACGGCATAGTTCATTTCAAGAAAGGTGTGAGGATTGTAAAGATCCTTTTGAACCATTATGATTTAGTCTTGGGCTCCTTGCAAGAGGCTGCTTTATTTGGATCATTTTTGGAAGGGAACAAGAAGGCAATTTGGTAGAATTGGTTACTCTTCATACGATTTCCAAATGAATCTCCATGTTTTTATTTTTTATTTTCACACTAGTGAACATGTAGTATTGGATGAATGTGTTCTTGCTTGAAGGTATAGTCACCATGGCCTGCATATTAATTCAATTGCCCTTTTGAGTAACCACCGGGGCATTCTTCATGCCTGATTAATATTCACTACCTGTTAATCACATACTGTTGAGGCCATCATTTTAGCACTAAAGTCTCCACTAAGGAGAAGCATGGAAATCTTATTGCTTGAATATTCAATATAGTGCTGGTTCTTGTTTCATTATGACTTCTTGATTATCCAAAGTGAGCAGAAGTCCAATTTTGATACGTTTCGCCTCACTTTGAAACTGTATAGAATCAATAATAACTTCTCTTTTTCATTGTTGGATCTAATGTGCCAGCAGTATATGCAATCATAAATGGCTGTAATAAGGCCTCAATGACGTCTACTCCATATTCCTTGTTTTTCTTTTACCTGGAAAGTCTGAAAATACTCAGTCTCTGGAGAGGCAATTTGCCAATTCTCTTGGTGCATAAACATGGCAAATTGCCTTTAAAAAAAAACAGTTTGTCTTTATACTTGATGCCCTTTGTCATACCAGCAATACTTCTAAACAGGGGCACAGGCCTATTAACCAGTAACTCAGCCTAACGTCTCCTCTCAAAGTAAGGACATGACCTCATAAATGGGATCCTTTGCCATTCTCATGCCCGGGGAATACATGAAAAGTTTCTGTCCTGAAAATCGTGTGGTGGTTTGCAGGGAGGTATGGAGGGGGAAAAAGTAGTATTACATTTTGACTGGACTGGTAAGTGCTGTAGTCAATAGGACACCACTAAGAAACAGAGTTTACCTGATCACTGTATACAAGTCTATTATTAATAATCACTCCAAGATTACGGGCCTTCCTGACTGGGGTTGGAATGGCCATCAGGAGTGGAACCAAAAAGATGAGTCCCCAAATAAGATGACCCCCGTTTTCCCTGAGTTTAGCTATAGGCAGTTGTTGGTCATCCATACATTGACAGCCCGCATACAGTCTTGAAATCTGGAATCTGTGTCCGCATCACTCTCCGTTAAGGAAACAACATTTTGTCACCTCGGCATATGAAATACAAACTGTCTAAACAGGTCTGCTAATTGTGACACATAAACATTGAACAGAGTTAGGCTCAACAAAGAACCTTGCGACACTCCGCAAGGCAAAGAGAAAGGCTCGGAAGTAAACTCATTTACTGAAATGTGGTGTTGTTGTCACCCGTCCGGAAAGGTTGTTAGCAGGGCAAGAGCTACTCCTCTAATTCCGATGTTAAATAAGCGACGAGTCAGCAGCTCAAGGGATTAACTGTACCTAAAGCTGCTGACCGGTCGAATAGAATGAGGGCCCCTCACCTCCCTGGTCAAGGTTTCTTCTGATCATTTCTATTGTCTTGATTAAGGCCGTCTCAGTGCTGTGCCCCGATCTTAAACCCATGCGATGTGGGGTGTAGGAGATTATTATCCTGTATAAAGGTGGCCAACTGGAGGTTCATTATTTCTCCGCAATCTTGGCTGGTAATGGCAGGCAAGAAATAGGCTGATAGCTATTGGTATCTGTGGGACTTAGAGAAGGTTTCTTTAAGAGGGGCAATACTGAAGCTACCTTTCATTGCGTGGGAAAGTAACTGATAACAAACATGTGGTGGTAGATAGCGGTAAGATTGAATGTAATTTTTTTCAGGTGCCGTTTTGGCCACCAACGGCGGTAGGGATCATGGGGCGCCGGACTTTGAGGACTTAAGTAAAGAAGTGATCAGTTCTATAGTTTGATCTGTGAATTTTAAAAAAAATCTTGCCGTTCGACGGAAGAGATAGAGGTTAATTCCACCTGAGAAGGATCCTTCATGGAGGAAAGCCAGTCGTAAACTTTAACTTTGTTTTAGAAGCAACCTGCCAAATCATTACAGAATATTTTAGTGCCATAACCAGCTGTCTCTGATATTTATAGTGGACAATTTCTTTACCGTTTGAAAGAGTTTTTTGACTGAATTCTTGGCGGCTTTGATTTCTTTTTGTGTGAAGTATAGGGACTTTTCCCTCACTATCAATGCTTTGTAGTCTGCCAGGTCTTGCTTATTTGTTCTTTTCTGACTCAAGATAATCCTTCCTTTCAGATGATCTTTCATTTTTGTTTTTGGATTCTAAGAGGTCTCAGTAAACCAAGGAGTCGCGGGATGGTGTCTTGTGCTATGGGAGGCCTTTGCTGGGGCCAGAGAGTTGACAGCTGAAGTCAGCCAAAATGTGAAGTTATCTACTAAAACATCGATATTTTCTCTAATCAAGGGTGAAGATAATAACAATGCTTAATTGAATCGGACTGGCTGTATCTTGTGCCAGGTATGAGTTTAGAGTTTCTTGTAGAGGAACCTACCTTGTTGAGGGCGACGTGCAAGGTTAAGATCGAACCTCAGTGGTAAAAGGTATTAAAGGTAGAGTACAGATAAAAGATATGGATGAGTTGTGGTGAAAATACCATCAAGACTGTGACAAGCAGAGTGGGTGGGGCCTACCACTACCTGTGATAGATCAAGACAGGCTGTTATGTCAAGTAGAATTTTCCTATCTTTATCAGTGGAGTCTTCCACATAGAAATTAAAGTCTCCTAGCAATAATGTGAGGTCGGTTACAGTAGCAGAAGATCTTCTGCTACTGTAACCGACCTCACATTATTGCTAGGAGACTTTACTTGGATCTTGAAGGAAGACTTGTTTGGGGCCTGTGGGTGATTAAAAGTAACCCATTAAAATTGTGAGCTTTGGAAAGTAGAAAGAAAGCTCTTCACAGTGTGCAAGCTGGACTGGTTGAAAAATGCCTTCACATGGGAATGATAATGGCTAACCCGCCTCCCCGTTTACTGGTCTATCCACCCCATATGTTATATATCCTGGTGGTGCGGCAGAAATAAAATCCGGGCCAGAGGACTGATCGGCACAGGTTTCTGTAATGAACATGATATCTAGTGCATGGAAATCAATGAAGTTAGTTATTTTGCGTTTATGTTAGAATATAGCATCACATGTATAGTGCATTAAGTTTTCCATAAATGAATATATTCCTTATTCTAAAGATCAGAATCAAAGTTTTAGATTTCAAGACCTTATAAAGAGTTTGATTTCAAAGACAAGAGTGAGATCTGAGAAGCATAAAGCTTCACAGCCAAATCTGATTAGCAGAACTTCCCATACAGAGCAGTTCATAGGACTGAGCAGAGTCTCAATCAATCACAATAGTTGCAGTCTGTTAAAAATCAAATAGCTAAGTGAGGTAAAAGGGTAAAGGGTAGCAGCAGTAGCCACATTTGTCAGGTGTCTATTAAGGGAAAAAAAAGCGTTGACTCTACCTAGAAACAGGCACTAATATAAGTCAGGAATAACATGTTAAAACATTGTATCCGGCCTCTTTTTTTCATGGGCTAATAAAATGGCAGTATTTATTTATAGCATTATAGAGCGCAAACAGTCACCAAACTGATGTCCTGGCGCTAAACTTATATATAGGTACCAAACTGCAGAACAGGGGAAAAATGCACAGGTGTTCGATCCAATTACTTACGGAAAAGCCAGTTCTTCAGGGCTTTCCTAAATTGCAGCAGTTCCATAGAAGACCTAAGTAAGGATGGTAACTCATGCCACAGCTGGGCCACTTTAACTGTAAAGACCCGACCACCTTGTCTTGACTTCCGAAATTTGTTTATGCAAACAAAATTTGCAGAGCTAGAGCGAAGATATCTCCCAGGAGTTTATATATCCTTTCATTCTGCCATTGTCTTGAAGTGCTTTATACACAATGCACATGGCTTTAAAAATGATAGTCTGCTTCAAAGAGAGCCAGTGCAACTCCTTTAAGGCATTGATGCATAGGATCTACGGGGTCTGGTTAAAGCAAGATTGGCTTCTGCCACTTGGACTCTATGTAGTCAGTTAAACAAATAGGTGCTCCAAGTAGCATGGCATTGCAGTAGTCCAACCTACTGAGCATAACACTAAACACAATACTCTTCAGTAAGCAGGTTCCACAACATTCTTCAGTAAGCAGGTTCAGCTTTTCCTTTCCCACAAGAATGCATGTGGCTTGTACACTTTTTCACAAGGTTAGCTACAGACAGTCTTGCATAGTTAGATTCTGGAAACATCAGACTTGGTTCCCATAAACCTTTATACACAGATCGACCTTCTAAATCTCAATTTGTTTCATTGCTAGAACAATTAACTACTAACTAAAAGGCAAAATCACGGTTAGGTAATCCATTCTTTTTAATATGATCAAGTATTATTGTTTAAAATGCACAATCTATTCAGTTGTTATATGAAACGTGAAAAGATAGGAAGTTCTTAATAAGATATTGCTTATAAAAAGATACATTTGGTTAAACCGGAACATTCTGCAGTTGCAACATTTCTATGCATGTCTATTTAAGGCCCAGCTTCTAATTCACGTTGTGCACATTTCTGTTATACTAGGTTTGCTTCCAGTTAAGGGAAAATTGCTTCATGACTTTCTATAGCCTACACGGGTAACTGTGACTGCTGATTGTAAATCAGCACATTTTAAACGTGGGTCTTTTCTGCATTACGTCTTAATTTTATCATTGCACATTCAAGTACTAAATTAATAATTTTTTATGTTAATTTATTAGTTTACTCAATATCAACAATGATTTTGTTGTAAATATTTAGAATTGGTAACTACAAATGAGACATATGTGACCATTTCTCTGTGCGCACTGGACAGAGGTCAAGGATTGAATGTGCATGTAATCTGAACACTATTATGGTCCACTGACTCACAGTGCCTTCAAACACTGTTCCAGAACTCTCAGTTGTGCCCCATTGTGAACACTACTCCACAACAGAAATTACCCCGGCACTTAAATGCATCTCAGTTCACATATATCACACAAACATTACACAACCCAATAACTCGAGCTGTTAGAGCTGATACCTCTTGACTTTGCCAATATTTTAATAAGGCCAATTCCAGTTTTAATACAAGATTGCACTGCAATAAGGTGTTCACTAATCTTAACAAGTATGGGCTTTACTAAAAAACATTGCTCTGTATATACACTAACATATTGCTAAAAGCATTGCCAAAGCCAATAGTTCCCAAAGACGACCTCTTGGTTTTGCCAATGCGTGTTGTTTCAGTTATGTGCTGTTGGTGCAGACCGTGCACCACTTTGTAAATTGAATCCTTTGGGACACAGTGAAACTTTAAGAGTGCACCAAAATGATCAAGAACTTAATAGTTCTTATTCTGACACACCATGTAGTGCTGGAATTATTAGCCGTTTTGCTACCTTGCATCGATGCTTTGCTGTCAGAAGTGAAATTAAGGGTAGTTAGGAGGGTTTAACGCTTTACATAGAAACCTAGAAATGCCATTGTATAGTGCTTCATGCTACCATGAAAACATCCGAGCACTAGTAAACTAGGTTGACCTGGTGGGCTTTGCTGGACCATGATTTTGTGCTGCTGTTCAAGGGCCTGGAAATAGCAGACTGCCTCACATATCAAAACGGCTCTTCTGAGTTCAGAAGGCAAAGCTCCAATGTAGACAGGGAGCAGTGTGTTTTCATAAGCTCACTGTAATATAGATGGCGATTGGGTAGAAAGCTGTGCTTGTTAATTTTCACTTTTACTTCAAGGTCCAGGAGGAGGGGGGAATAACAACAATTATAAGAAAGACCTCTGATCTGACCTATTTCATTTCAACATTGGCCTAAGACTCAACCTAAGACATTTCCCCATAAACAGTCATATCACATATAATTTTTATTTCTGTTATGATTTTCTTTTATTTCAAACACACCTACATATATACATATATTCTCTTTCTTTTGTGCTCATATGATCATAAAACAATACAAATCTTTACAAGTTCATATAATCTTTTGTAATATTGTACATTAGAGGATAAATTCTCCAAAATGTGATGACCCCCACACACAAACCTTCATACCTACATTCTCACCTTTCATCCTCTTCAATCATTCTGGCAAACCTACAACAAAAAAAGAGTGACAATAAAATACAAAGCTTATAAGGGATCCCACAAAGTTTTAAATTAAATCCAGGTAGAAAGCCAAATCGTTGATAACTTGTGCTGCATTTATCACGTGGGAGACGCAGGACTGCATCGCGATCCCTATAATTTAACAGCCGAGCAATGATCAGCCTTGCTGAGGCGCCAGGATTCGGGTGCGCCGCCAGCGTCAAAGTGCTCTCTCTGCGATCAACATGACCGACAAGTTTTCTGCCCCAAATATCTTCTTGAGCATTTCTTCCACATAGAGCTCCAGTTTGCTTGTATTGGTCGACTCCGGCAAGCCTGTGATCCTCAGGTTGTTACGCCTTGATCTATCCTCCAGGTCCTCATTCTTGGCCTGGATGACATCCAGGACCTATTCAATGTTTAGGGCTTTAGTCGAGACATTTTGAAGGCTATCTTCTGCGTCATAGATACGCTTTTCCGCTTTGCCCAGCCTGGCGCCCTGGTGACATATTAGCCATACGTAAATTTAAGGCGTCTATCTTCCCATCGATTGATTGCAGACTAGTCTGCATAGCCAGGAGTGTTGTTTCCAACAACGGGCCTTCTTCCATCGGAGCGTCTTGTTCGGAGTTCGAAGGTGTCAGTTGCTGCAACTTTCCAAGCTTCCGCATTTCAAACGTGAGGCTGGGTTGGTTCTTGTCTATCTTACCCAGTGTGGCAGACCATTCAGCTGCATCCACCGGTACCACCAACGTCCACAATAGCGGCCTGTCTACTTCGCTTCAAAGGGTCCGGTAGCAGCAGGCTTTCTAGGCAAGAGACCTGATTCACTTTTGGGTTTCTATCTAGGTCTTCTACAGCATGAAGAGTCCACATTGCAGCTATAACAACTAAGGTCTACTGTGGCCCAGCTGTGCCCAAACCAACCAACCGCACTGAGCCTCCTCTGTTAAGCGCCTGCTCTGCGCCGTAGCTAATAAAACAATTTGGAATTCTTTGCTGTAGCCCACACTTCTTTTTGGGTAGACGTTAGGAGTAGGAACACCTCAACATGGCTCCCTCAGCACCGCTAGCAATGGTCACAGGTTGGGGGCTAGAGCCCTTCTACACGTTTCCCTCGATGTCGCCGTCAGCAGCCTCAGGCCTCTACGAGTCTCACCAGTCGCACATGGCAAGCAGCCCCACAACTCCACGCCATATGCGACGGGTTCCACAAGGGGAAGTCAGTCCAGTATATAGCTGTGCTGAGCTGGGTGAGCCCAGTGTTTCACGTGTGCTAAACAGTCTAGGTAGCTCCACATATAGTGTACGTGTGAGCACACACTCCCTCGCCGGCCGCACTGTAGCTACCCAGCAGGCCTACGCTCCAACTCAGCAGGCCCCACGTCTTGAGATGTCAATTCAGGCAGTTCAGGCATTATTAGCGCTGAGTAACGTAGCTCACCCCTCGCCTCCAGGCCTTGACTTACCGGGGTATATAATGCACTCCCACAGCCCTGCAGCAGCGCCACAACCCCGACCGGGGCACCAGGCGCTCGCACCGCAGCCGCCTCAGTCATACGTCGCTGGATCGCAGTGAGTTTGTGTCCTGCAGTATCTGTAGCTCAACTCTGTTCCGCTCGACCCCAAACCCCCCCCCCCCGACCCCCCCAGGGTGCACAGGTCACAGCAGTGCTATATGCAGTCCGCCGCGGAGTTCAGTCGCGTCCAGCAACTGCCATGTTGTTTTCGGCCTCACCGCATCTCCAGGCATCTTCATTAGAGATTGTGTTCTCCGTTACTTTTCAGCTTCGCCAGGCTGCACCCCAGCAGCTCCGCACCAAGGTTTTTTGTGTCGGCTGGCATTCCAGAGGCAGGATTGTAGATGGATGTTGAGTTCAGCCTTCTCTAGCCCCCCCCCCCCTGCCCCCCCCGCCATCCTCAATTTTGAGTTTAGAGATGTGTGCCTGCGAGATGCGGTGTGAGGTCATAAGGCCAGAAGAGAACTAAATTTGCTATCCCCTTCATAATACTTTTGCTTTAAAGCTAGCAGCAAATGCTCTGCTCTTTTGACCGGCAATGCCCTAACTTGGCTGTGAAGGGAGGCCAAACACTTCTGTTGCTGGCTTGTGGGCTTTGTGTGGTCTATTCGGTCCAGGGCCTTTATGTCCCTAGATAACCCTGCCTCTACTAATCTGTCCTCACGCATTCTGGCGATGACGAGAGAGGTGATGTTACCCCGGAGGGTCTCCTTCAAGGCGTCCCATAGGATATGACTGTTGGTGTCCGGCAAGATATTTATTTCAAAGTAGGTTTGAATCGCCTGCCGTATTTCTTCCACATTGACCTAGTCTTGCAGTATATTTTAGGGTGAGGGGAGGTGCCAGCGCAGCGAGAGGTGAGTAGGCCTCCCACGGCTACCGAGGGAAATCTTAATATGCACGTGGTCCAAGACCGAAATATCCGAGATAGTCGCCAACTTAAGTGTACTAATGTTGTGCTCGTCAGGAGCCTTTTAACACCAGGCATCTATCAAGCCCAGGGCTGTAATGTCTCTCTTTACCTCTGCCAACATTGCCCCGGTGCCCTGGAAGAATGCTGCACTGCGGTCGAGCAGGGCATCCCATACCAAGTTGAAGTCCCCCAGAAGATCACCTGGCTATCCTCCTGTGAAACAAGGCTCTTAAGGACATTCCGAAGATATGAGTCCTGGGATTTATTGGTACGTATACATTGATCAGGGTTCGAGGGCTACCATGGATTAAAGATTTGAATTTTAAAAAACGGCCTTCCCGGTCTCTAGTGAGGTGTCTGTTAGAGGCTAAGGCCCGCTTTGAGAAGGATAGCTACCCCAGCCGTTTTAGAGAGTGAAGAAGCCCAATATTGATTAGGATATTTCATGTGTGCCATGCGACATGTGTCGCAATGAGTTAGATGGGTCTCTTGGAGAGAAATAATGTCTGGGTCCTACAATAGAAAGTAGCTCCAGATCTGCCGCCTCTTATTGGGGGCGTTCAAGCCTTTGACATTGAGTGAAAGGAGTTTAAGCTGTGTCATATACTTAGTTGAAAAGGAGAAGCAAGAGCATGTAGGCCCTCCCTAGTTGCTAGAGATAGTAGTTGCAGGTTAATCTGGGACCATCGCCACACGTCTACACCTGAGGAGGTAGGGGAACAATCCGGACTGCCACCAAACCCGTCCTAGGAGATGTAACTGTAAGGGTAGGATGGAGCAATGGTTCATGGGCTCTATATTGCCAACCCTCAGGGGACTCTGGGATAGAGAGGGGAGGGATATTCCAACAGTAACTAGAACAAAGTGGCCAGCCAGGCCAGAACAGACCTCTCAAGTCCTCGAGAGACCCTACGGTAGCAACCAGGGTCGCTCTGAGGAAGTCTCTCCTCTTGGGTACCATCTGAATAGAAGGGGTGGGTAAAGAGGTTCGCACTGCAGGGCGAAGTCTCTTCGTCCGGCGTCCAGACCTTAATGGGGGGAGTGGGAAGAGACCCCCCACCCCCCGGAGACCCGGGGTCACGCTCAGTCAGGTTATATGGTGCAGATCTTAAGGGGTGGAGAACACAAGAGAAACAATGAGGCCCAACAAGTCCTTCAAAGTCTCTTTACTCAGTCTGCTGGGTGAGGCATTCAGCGTGTCTGTTAAGATTGCAGGAGAAGGAGTCAGCTGAGCTTGGCAACTGGGTCTTCACGGTTGATATCTTTGTTGCTTTAGGTGAAGATGTGGGCGTGATAGGCGGGGAGTGAGCCGACGATCGACCCACATCCAGAGCCCGCAGTTGTTGAATAATGTCCTGTTTGGCTTGTGTAGATGAGTCGCTCCCTCTTTGGGTCTTGGTTTTGGACCGCGGCACAGTGGTCCAGTCCGGGCAAAGTGGAATTCTGGACCAAGCGTGCAATGAAGTAGGACTAGAGGGGCGTGACTCCGCCGGGATCTGGAGTAGCCTCCCACAGGGACCGTAAAGACCTCTGTCAGCCCTCCCATGTAAAAATCGAGGCGAACAGATGGCCCCATTGATATTTAACATTTAGTTCTCTGAGTTTATCTGTGACCTGCTTGAATTCTTTGCGCCATCTTGGTTTAACACGGGACAGTCTTGGGAGCTCTGGATGTGGTGCCATTCATAGGTCAGATCCAGCTTTTCCCTGGCGGCGAGGAAGATTACCTCCTTCTCTGTAAGGAAGTGGACTCCGGTGGTGATGTCCGGTACGAGGCCTGGGTTACCACGATGGCCGTGATTCGGTGTGCCATATCCAGGACAGGTGGGGAGGCATCTTCATCACCTCTAACTGCCTGGAGGAGGTCCGCTGTGTATGCCATTATGTTTTGCCCCTCCGCACCCTTAGGAAACCCCTCGGATGCGGAGGTTATCTCTCCTACTCCTATTTGCTAAGTCCTCCTGCCTGATTTGGAGTTCTATGTGTTGTTCTTCTAGCGTGGACATCCTGCGCCAAAGGTCTTCTTGCTCCTCTGTGCGTGTGTTGAGGGTCCGCTCCAGATAATCCACCCTGCATCCAATCTCTGCCACATCACACTATAGGTCATGGAGACACGCTCTGAAGTCAGATTTAAGAGCGACAATTTCAGTCTTTATTACTTTCAAGAAGTTGGTCATAAAGGCTTGCGTGATGGGGCTCACTTCCGGATCTTCAGAGACCTGCGCCATCAGAAGGTTCGTAGAAGGTGCTGTGGCAGGATTAGTCTTTATCCACATAAACTGGACAGTGGCTTCTCTGGTGGGGGCCAAGGGGGTTTCCTTCTTTGCCTTCTTACGAGGCATGCTCTCCTCAGGAATCACCGGCCCGGCAACCCAAAGCCTCTTAACAAGGGAGTCCTAATCTCGCATAGGGGGTATTGCACTGAGTAGATCAATTCGATGCTGGCTCCGCTTGCAGGATGTAGAGTAGTGAGCAGCACGTATTCCACCAGCCTACCTCACAGGTTCTGAGCCTCAGGGAACGAACGCCCAGCAGGTGGGCCGCGGGTCCCCCCGGACTGCACCAGAGTGTCGCAGTGTGTGTTCCCCCTACAGCGGGGTGCAGAAACTCAGGCCTGCAGCAGATGAAGGGCGTGAGGACGAAGGCCGGAGAATTCACGCTAGCTGGAAGGGGGCCTCATTCAGTGTGTACCCTCCAGCTTTGGTCCACAGACCTCTATTGTCCGAGGGTGAGGGGGGGGGGATCACCTGTCACCACCGCCCAGGGGTTCTGCCAGACACCACCCACTAGCTGCAAGGATCAGGCCCGTTAAATGAGGGCAGTGGGCACGCAGGCAGGAGGGAGGGAGGGAATGCCTGCTGCTCGATCGCACGGCCGATCGCTCACCCCACCCGACCCAACCGCAGTCCCCCAGCAAGGCAGCACCTTGTTGATGCAGCCAGTTGCGGTGGCCGTGTAGGGCCCCTCAGTCACCTACCCTTAAGTGTCCTACGTTAGTCCGCTCCGCAGTGGCCCAGGGTAGTCAGCAAATTCAGTCCGGATCAGAGGAAGCCCCAAAAGCGAGCCTCCAGGCCCTCACAATGCCAGGCAAGGGGTTGCAGCTCTGTCCAACGCTGTTGGGAAATCACCCGTGCCAAGGCCGCAGGTCACCTCCAGAAAAGGGGAGATCAGGGGAAGTTGGTGGGGAGGAAACCCGCCAGGCAACCACGCAGCTGATCGCACCCCTCACCCCGCCGGTTGCAGTAGCAGTGGCCCTGCTAGCAGACTCACCCTGCCCAGGCTGTGTCAGCGTTTTTGTTCTTCGCTTCGGCGTCTTGGGGGCCCAACCTCAAGCCGCTCGGTTATATGGAAGCACCAGGACCAACGATATGCATGCCTACTGCAGCCTCTAGAGAACCTAATGAGGCTAAGCGCGGACCCCACACGGCCCGCTTTGCATGCCCGGGACATGTCTAGGCCTGGTGTGCATGCAGCAGGTGGAGTCAGCGAGGGCCTCCGTGACCACAAAATGGCACCTTCAGCTGCCGGTAAACGAGCCGTTCGCTCGACTGGGCAGCCCAAGGAGGGTCTTGTCCTGTTTCTCCCTGCCTGGGAGTGGTAGTCTGGTCTCTGCGGGTCAGTAGTAGAGCGATCGCCGAGCCCCCAGGGCCACCTCCTGTCCTCCGTGCCTAACCCCAAGGTGGCAGGTCTGGCCTTCCCCCACCACCCGGAGCACTGTCTAGAGCCTCCGGCTCCGCTCCAAGAGCGCCATCCGCGTCGAAAGCAGAGTTTGGATGGTCAGCGGAAAAGTGCCGGTTTAGCCCCTGACCTCCGAGTCCCGATGCCAATGGATTTGCTAGGTCTGGCCGCGGGAGGACAGAGACACTGCAAGGTGCGTCCTACTCCATCAGCTGCCTGGCCATGCCTCCGTATGGACATTCTTAAAGAAGTCCATAGACCTACCACTAGAGCTTGCTTGGCATCAAAGTGAAAACGTTATGCCTGCTACGGTCACTCAAAACAAATCGACCCTTTAAAAGCCACTTTGCAAGACATTGTCTGCTACCTGCTTCACTTACAAAAGTCTGGGTTAACGTTCACATCTAGAAGGTTACATCTTTTTGCAATGGCTGCCTATCTCCAGAATAGGCAACACCTTTATTTGTTCAAAATCAAAGTGATTAAAGCATTCATGGGTGGGCTCAAAAGAGCTATCCCACCAAGGGTTCCACCCACACCCTCATGGAACCTCAATATTCTTAAAAGACTCATGGGCCCCCATTTGAACCCCTACACTCATGCCCCTTCGATTCCTTTCTTGGAGGTGGCATTAATAGTCTCCATCACTTCACTTATATGTGTTAGTGAGCCGCAGGCTTTACCCTTGAAAGAATCTTTCTTCCAAATACATAGAGATGGACTGGTTCTCCGCACCAACCCTAAATTTCGCCCTAAAATGGTTTGCCACTTTCTCCTCAACCAATCAATTGAGTTGCAAGTTTTTTTTCCCCGCAACCAGATTCTGTTGCGGAATTAGCTCTTCATACATTAGCTGTTAAATTAGCCCTTATGTTCTATATTGATAATTTTCAGGAAAACTAACCACTTTTTGTTGCACAGTCAGATGGATAGTAAAATGCATTCAAAATTGTTATCCTAAACCTAAAAGACCTTTACCAATTCCTCCCAGAGCACATTCTAGTTGAAACAAGCATTGGCATAGCCAATAGGTCTCGCCTTTGGGACCTTATAAGTGTTTAGCCATGCAATAGTTGATGTTGTTGCACCAAGGATATTGTGCTGGATAACCAAACGCTTATAAGGTCCCAAAGGCAAGACCTATTGGCTATGCCAATGCTTGTTGTACTTTTATACTGTACTGTTGTGCTCTTGATGTGCTTAATCACTGCTGATTACAAACGTATACATGTTTTAAATGCATTGGGGCTGTACTGATGCCAATCACAAATGTATAAAGCTCGAACATATGTATTAGTGTCATTTATTTTTCACCAGCAAGTGCTGTTCAGGTTCTTCTCTTGTTATAACCCTTTACTTTAAAGCACACTATCACTCGCCGAAGCTCTAGAGCACTGTAGCATTTTACTCTGTGGATGTTTGACAACAGATATTGAGCTGTTGGCTTTTTATTAGACTATTAGGATTATCATAATCTTGATATTAGGAGAGCTATGTATGTGGCCTTTAATTAAGGACTATTCCGCATGACAACCCCACTTATCTCCTGGAGGTGGCAATTGGGCCAGTAGAGCCCGCAGAATGTCCTGTGAAGCAGAGGGCTGGGAAATGTCCACATTTTACAGCCCCTTTAATCTCGGGGCAGGAGCGCGCACCTGATTGCTGGGAGCCACAAAAAGTCAGAGCTTCAAAAGGTTCTTACTTTTACTGGGTCTAAATAACGCACCAAGGAAGTACGATTAGACTATTAAGTCTAACCAGCAACTTTCATGTCAGTCTAGGAGTCATCATAAAAGAAAAAAAAAAGACTGCGAGCATGAACCGGTCACCCAATAAAAGCCTCAAAATCCCACCAGCTGGCTCTTCAAAACAAGGAAATAAATAACTGAAAGTGCAGAAACGCTACCTTGCCAAGCACACTTGCAGTGCTACCTGCCAGGTGCCCTCTGAAGTTTTAGACAGGCCGAAGCGGACGATAATCAGACTTTGTTTTATATCGTAAAGCCATAGTGCTTATTCCTTTCAATCAAATACACAAGTAGCTCTGAAAATTGTATAAGGCTACCTTGATCTGCTCCAAATGTTTTATTTATGTCATAATAATGCATGGCGTTTATAAATGCCTCCCGGTGCCAAAGGCAAAACACATGAAGCCAATAATGCAACCAACCGCATAACAGAAGACAGCAGAAACCGGTTCAGTCACTAAGTGATTGTTATATTACATACATAAGGGCTTTAACGTTCAGTGAGAACAAGGTACAATATGCAACGTAATTAGCACAATAATAATGCACATAGATAAATAATCCTATGAGTGCAACATTATATCTCGTTAGCGTCTGTGCACTTTGAAAAGCTAATCGGTAATTAGCTTGTGTTTCATTGTCGTTGGTAAATTAATTGTTTTCATTCATTGTTGTTCAGAAAACTGTTAATTTTGTATGCTTGTGGGCTTTGGCTGCAGAGCAGCATACAAGGACACTAAATTGACAGTTGATCAAAAGAAAGACAAAGAAAAAAAGATTTTCAGACGACACAGATACACAACGAAATAAACAAATGACTTTGAAAAGTGCAAAAGTGATACCTTGCCAAACGCAATTGCCACCAGCCCCGAGGCCCCCTCTGAAGTTTTGGAGGTAAAATATTTTTACAGGCCATCGCAAACTATTAAAATATCTATCGGAAAGGTAGTGCACGTGTGCTTTTCAAAAGTACTTGTTTCTTTTTTTGAAGAAAAATAAATTGTGCTTATTCCCTGCAATCAAATACAAAAATTGCTTTGAAAAGTGCATAGATGCTACCTTGCGCTGCTTATAGCTCAGTTATCTGAACACTGGATATTAACATTTTAGGGAATATGTGGAGTGCAGAAGGCAAGTCACAGGAAACAGATTCAATGTAGGAAGGGAACAATTACCGCTGATACTGGCAGCAAGGAGAAAACACAACCATTTGTATCAATACATTTGCAATCAAAAAAAGAAGTTTGACAAACGCACACAAAATACTTATCAGGGGAAGGATATTGTACTTTGTCGCTGGGCTCAGAAAGAAATAAACACGAAATGAAGCATGCGAGAAGCATCGTTTGTTTGCTGGCCCGGGAGAGGTGCGTAAGTGTGTGCGTGCGCTGTCTTCTCTTTTTCAAAGCACCTACTCGTGCTTGTGGCGCGCTGCTGCGTACTCCCGCAAGGCGTATGCTGCCACAAGCACGAGTATGTGCTTTGAAAAGGAGCTGCATGACGGCTAAAGGTCTCCTATGCAGTGCATGCGCACTGCGTAGGTGAGACCTAAAAAGGGAGCATCCAAGGCTTTTCTAGGAAACATTCCCTTGGCTGACATATGTAAAGCAGCTACATGGTCCACACCACATACCTTCACCAAACAGTGTGGATATTTTAGCAAGCTAACAAGCCAATGTAGGTCCGGCAGTGCTACGTATTAGCAACTGCTTCTGAGGGGGACAGCTTTACACTCTATGCCGAGCATGTGCATCTACAGCCAAACATGCCTCTAATGGAATATGTTACTTACCCTGTAAGGATCTGTTCGTGACATGTAGTGCTGTAGATTAATATGCGCCCACACTCCTCCCCAGTCACCTGTGGTTGTTGCAGTTTATTCTACTCTTTCTCGCGTGGGTATCTCATAACGCTTACTCTACACTCTATTTTCACCCTCCTGTGAGAAACCAATCTGACAATGGAGTCTTTCCATGTGCCATTTTGCCAAGAAGGAAGAGTCACTCTACTTCATGAATCGAAAGACTTTCTTAGAAGAAAAACGACCTGCACACATCTGGACCCAACACTAGATGGCAGGAGTATGCAGAGCATGTTAATCTACAGCACTAAATGCCAGGAACAGATGCTTACAGGGTCAGTAACATATTCCTTATCTCCCGCTCCTTCAACAACTTAAAACTGATCTTAAAGGATGAGCTCCCATGTATCTATCATGGTTAGGTCGCATTCATGGAATAAAATGACTTTCTTACTACGGCTTCTGTATCTTTTTCAGGTACTCCCTAATGAACTAGATTGAGAATTCTTGTTTGCGCTCTGCTCTCTGGTAACCAGTTTATTGGTAGGATCGCAGAGCCCGACTTCCCTATAAACTGTTGGACTTACCCAAGGAAGTTGATGGGCTGGCCCTTCCCCATTTTCCACTATACGGTAATTCAGGGCAACAAAGCGTGATATCCGAATGGTCACTGACAGGATCAGATAAACACTGGCTCAATATGGATTGGGCGGTTGTAAGCAAACATATATGGGACATTTTATGGAATTCGAAGGCAGACCAACCCCTCAATGGATACCTTAGCACACCTACAAAAACGACACTTAAAACATGTGAGTATGTGAATTAATCAGCTTCATGGCCCATATTCCCCCCTCCATTCACTCTTATTCACTTTAACCCCGACTTTCCACAGGCACCTACACCTGCCCCCTTTCGATCTATAGAGGGAGGGGAGTGTCTTGCCATGAGGTGTCTTACCATTTCTGATTTGTTTCATGGATGGGATATCTTCACCTTGGAAAATTGTCTACGAGAATTTGGCCTGCCTAATTCCAAGAAATACCAATATACTCCACTGAAACACTGGGTACTTCTTCCAAACCTGAGAGAAGCAGCAACTAGAGACCTTTCCCCAATTGAGAAATTTGTAAGACAAGCAAGGGGGGCTAAAGATAATGTCTCGTTCCTCTACTAGCTCTCACTTGATACCTCTCCCAAAACTCCACAACATCACATAGATTTCTGGACCAACATACTCCGGGACAGAGTCTTTAGTGAGCAGTGGTGGAAGCTATGGAGAGACATCCCTAGATTTAACCATTCTATGGGAATGAGAGACGCCCACTGTAAAATACTTAATGATTGGTATCTCTATCCCACCAAACTCAAAAAAATGTATCCTAACACGCCTGACCTCTATTGGAGAGGGTGCGGTGTGCTCGGAGATTTCGGACTCCTATGATGGGACTGTCCAATAATTTGCCCTTTCTATCACCTGATTCTACGACAGGATTTGCACTTTTGGGACTATGTGACGAGACCCTTAAATTGCCAGACCTCAGGCAATCCCTCGATTATGTGGTTATACCTGGGGGTGGCCAAGTTAATTCTGGCAGCTTTTTGGAAAAGAAACGTAGCACCCTCGATGACCCAGTGGCATGCCTGGCAAACCTTGACAATAGAGAGAATGGCTGACATTCTTCGTGATAACCTGTGGTCCCTTGGTGGCCTTCTTCTCTGTAGGCCTTCCACTCACGGCTTGTCCCACCCATACACAACCACTTCATTCTTTTCAGATCTAATATCACAACTGAGCTGGTGACGACTTTGGGACTACTGCAGGCCTCATCGGTCCGCTCCTCCGCTGCTGGCCTACCCACGCCCACCGCACAACACACGGCTTCATTTCCCTCACTCATGATATACTGTTTAGGGTTAATTGGGGGGAGGAATGATTATGTTGGGCAAATGTTACTGTTAAGTGAGACAGATGAGTTGATGACAGTGCTTTATTTGAATTGATGCCATTACATATTGAAACCTGTATGTACTAATTCCATTCTGATGCATACTTCTGATAGCCTCAGAGTGCACTACTGCCTTTGTGTACCAAAGTGCCCTATGCAAAACTCAATAAAGTAAGTTTGACAAAAAAAACTGCCTACACGAATACCATTATAAAGCAGATACTGACATACCCGTAATGTTTTTTTTCTTTGTAGCATTTACTTATCGAGATGCCGAAAGTGTACCTAAACAGCAGAGATCAGGTACTTTAAGTTTTTATGAATTAAAATGTACTTGCAATGCTGTTGGGTTGTGAGGAGTGTTGACATGTCTTTCTTTTTAGCAGCAGCTTAGTTGATGAGATTGCAGTTCTATTTTCCTTTGGTCTGTTGCACAGAAAGTGTGTGGTGTGGAGTGTAGAGAATTGACTCTCATCTGATGAACGGAAAACTTTGGCCAGCATGACGTGCTATCTAGTAACCATTGATTCAGACTGACATGTGACAATCTTCTCTTATTGGAGCAAATCGTGCTTGTTTCAAGCTTCTTTTTTCAGTCCGATCTAGGGACCGCTTTAGTCATTTCACCAGTCTTTTTGTAATAAAAATCACAATTAAAAATTGTATACATACGTATATAGAGGGACTTTGGGTCAGCCTCTTCGTTTGTTAGTCTCTATAACTGTGAAATTTTGCTCCCATTACTCACAGCGCATATTATGGCGCAATAGGTCTACCCACTGGTTCTCCTGCACTGTGAGTAATCACATGCTGTCTGAAAGAATGACATCCACCTGAAAAAAGTACACTTATGGGCTAGTCGGTCAATGTTTTATGTAGTCAGTGTGTTTTTCCTTTCCATTCTTTATCTTTTCTTTTGTTGTTAATTTTATTATTATTTGGTTTACCTTTTGTTTAAGTCCTCTTTGTCTTTAAACTGGTTCTTCAGGTTACAGTAATTCAAAGGCAATAGTACCTTTTTGTGCCAACACTAAATGGATCCTATCCTTGCATGCTAGGAATGCCTGTGCTATTCTGTTAAAATAATATGCAATGATTACTTCACTTTAAAATGTAGATTTTTTTTATTGCGATCAAATGACCGTTGGGCGTTTAGGTGACACCATTTTGTTCTTTATATTTTTGTGGCATATGCTTGCATAGGTTAACCAAAGCCAGACCTATTGGCTAGTACTGTCCCTCGCTCTTCATTTTCTTTTTCACTGTTGCACAAGGATTGCACTGTAGGGCGCAGTGAAATCTGTTTATCGCTGTGCTAATTCCAAACACATTACTTCTTTTGTTTTTTAAGTTAGGTTTTTACCAGTGACCGCTTGTTGGATATTAATTATATGTACAAAGTGAAAGCCATACGGCTCATGCAACACAACTCTGCAGGGGAAGGCAGAGTGCACCAGTTTCCACTGCTCAGGTTGTTAAAGTGCAACCAATTATTGCATCTACTCCATTGGAAAGTTCCACAGTGACAGACTGCAACTTCCCCATTGCTGAGAAGGGTGTGTGATGGCTAGGTTGAAAGTGAGGTCCTGTAGCAGATGAGATTCCTCCAAGTACACTCCGTTCTGCACTTTGATGCTCAGGATATCAAAATGGCCCGCTTGAACAACCTAAATGTCTCGGCTGAAACAATGGATTTTCTGCCATATTAACACTAAATCTGTGTGTTCTTGCAATAAAGTTAATGACTCCTGCCCTATTGTGGATACTAGAAGAACTGATTTCAAGGAACCCTCCAAGACTGGGTCTTTAGCTCTCTTTCATCAGATAAAGCACTGTCCTCCTCACACAGGAGTTATTAACTTTCTTCCAAATGAACCTTGGGGTGTTGCAAGGTCTTACATGACCTCCTAAAGTCCTTCATCCTAACCTGCTACAATTAAGCAAGGTGAAAAAGCCACCGTATCTAAGCTTCCTTGCGTAGACCACTGTCTACAAGTTGTGGAACAATGAATTGTAATTGTATTTATGAATGTTTATCAACCACATGAAATTGTTCATCCAAAGCTGTAATCCTCTGAAGAAAATGAGAGATTTACTTCCCTACCACTGCCTACCTACTCTCTGGGAAAGCATCCTTGATGACATAAACCTAAATCAGAAACCTAGCAAGGATCATAGACTCAGACCTACCCCTTGACCCCCAAGCCAATCAAGCTAGTGTAGGTGACTTCTTTACCTTGCAAGTCCTCGTATGCACCTTTCCCTCTCTTTAAGGTTTCTGACAAAGTCTCCTTGATACTACCACCCTAGGAATATGCAAATGGAATGCTTGGGCACACTTATTTAGCAATCATGAAAACAACAATAGAGAATAGAAAGTGCAGAAGCCAGACAACTACTACCCCTTCAAGACCACATTATGTCAGCCCTTAACCCTTCAGGAGCTACAATGGTTATCCATAGCGAGATGTCTCTCCTTCAAAGCATTGTGCTTTGCCTTCAGGGTCTTCCATGCAACTGGACCATTTTGCTTCATTCAGCTATGAACCAGTGTAGTCCTTCTGTCTGGGTGATACTGTTCTTATAGACCGAATTCTGTCAGTGCAAGATATCCATCTATTTGGAGGTGCAACTGTCCTCCAATAATAGTTGTATTTTTCAGAATTGAGAACCCTGCGACTAATTTTATTGGCTGTAAACTCAAGGTTGCCAAATAACACGTCTGGAATACTAGGTAGTGTTGTTTGCGCTCTTGGAATAGAATAAACGAAACCAATCTCAAACATTACGCTATTGTGGCTTCATATGTAGACCATCAGCATGAATTTGAATAGTGATGCTCTTCATTCAAACACCCGTCTTTGAACATTTACTGAAGCTTTATTTCATTGTGTTAGATGTGAGCTACCAAGTTGGAGAATGCTTTTAAAATGTTTATGGGTATCTTTTTGAATGTTTACAAATGATCCGATCACTTTTGATGGACAATGAACTAATTAAAATGATGCACTGTTTTAAAACATTCGGTGCCTCTTAGTACAGGCACAACACAATTTTGGAGGTACTTTGAATTATAAGTAGTGACTTTGGCAACGTGTGACCCTGCACAACACAAATTGAATACATATATAGGCTTTATAGAATTTCTCAATTCTCTCTGCAGGCTCTAAATATATCACTTTACTGATCGAGATCCACCCTGTGAATGAGCTACGAGTCCTAAAGGCAACAGAGAACTACGTTCGGGTTCAAGTAAGAAATTGATCAGTTGAATAACTATCTTGGAAAATCTTGTGAAATATCTCTGTGAAGCAGTCCGACAATCACAGCAGGGCTCAGAAGTAGTGCTAAGAAAATGTGCTTAATAATAAGTTTCTTTATTGCTTCCTTTGCACTAGGTCAGGATGCCAGTTCCTTAATTAGACCTCCTCATGCCAACCGTCTCCCACCCACACTAGGTCACTTCGTGGAACACCCTCACAGAGAAGTAAACTGCGTCCATCATGAGATCCATCCATTCCGGAGCCCCCGCAGACCCCTGCCCATACCACACTTTCAACCCCGGCAATCAATCCATCAGCAAAGAACTCACCAAGGCCCTCAGAAATAGAAACATGCCAATGTGAAAACTTTGCTGAAGAAACCATGTGTGGACCTAGGAGAACCCAAGTCCTACCGACCCATCTCCCTGCTCTCCATCCCTGCCAAGGTCATTGAGAAAGCTATCATCATCCAGCTTGCTAGACATGTGGAGAACCACAGCCTTCTGGACCCCTCCCAATCCGGTTCCAGGGCAAACAACAGTACCAAAACCGCACTAGTCGCAGCCACAGACGACATCAGAGTGCTGCTAGACCGTGAAGATACAGCAACCCTCATCCTCCTCGACTTCTCGGCAGCCTTCAACACCATATCCCACCACGCACTGATCAACAGAATCTGAATCCAAGGAGCAGTCCTCAAGTGGATCGCATCCTACCTCACAAGCAGAACACAGATCACCCTCCCTCCTTACTCCTCGCTTCCTAAGAACATCACTTGCCATGTACCTCAAGGCTCATCCCTTAGCCCAACCCTCTTTAATGTATACATGACACCTCTGGCCAACATCGTCCAGAACCACAGACTCAACATTATCTTCTACACCTAAGACACCCAACTCGTCCTCTCCCTGACTAATGACCCAATTACCATCAAAGACCAGTTCCAAAGAAAGAATGAATGATGTGGCCATCTGGATGAATAACAACTGTCTCAAACTCAACACAGACAAGACAAAAGTCCTTCTCTTTGATAAAGGCAAGGATACACTCTGAAACAACGAATGGTGGCCATCTGAGATGGGCCCAAAGCCAACAAACATGCCGGCAACCTCTGCTTCATCCTCAACAGCAAGCTATCCATGTAGAAGCAGGTCAGCGCTGTCTCCTCCGCTTGCTTCGTCACCCTCTGTATGCTCAGGAAAGCCTTTAGATGGCTCCCACCTGACACCAGGCGTACTGTCAGGTAATCTCTCGTCACCAGCAGGTTCGACTACGGCAACTCCTTCTACTTAGGAAATACCACCCAACTCATTAGGAAACTCCAGACCATCCAGAACACAGCAGCATGACTCATCCTCAACCTCCCCAGACAGACGCATATCACCCCCTCCACCCCAGGAAACTTCACTGGTTACTAGTCACAAAGAGATAACCGTTCAAGTTGCTCACCCAAGCTTTCAAGGCACTACACAACGAAGCACTGGCGTACCTCAACAAACGAGTTAATTTCTACCAACCCAGCAGGAAACTCCGTTCTGGATCCCTCTCTTTAGCAGCTACCCAACCCCACCTGGCAGATCTTTCAATCAGTTAATACTGCTTAGTTGTTCAGGGATTAGTGTGGGAAATTTGTTGGGATGATTATTTACATAGTTAATCTGTAAGAGGACTCGTTAACTCAGAAAATTGAGAAATTAACTTCCTATAGTACCCTACAAGTCCCAAAAAAGAATTAACTTCCTTTTTAGGTCTCGGCTAGCGAAGGCTGCGCTTGCGCAGTCTCGCTCGCGAGAGATAATGACTTGGAGAAGAGGGGCTTGAACCCGCCCCTCTTCTCCCCTGTTCTCCAATGGCTGGCCAGCATTCAAGAGGCCAGCCAATGGAGAAGAGGTCAGTCACTCCGAACAGGCCCCGTCCTTTTCGGATTCGGGGGCGTGTTTTTTGCAACTTTTCTAATTATCTCCTCCAGCCAATGGCTAGAGGAGAGAAAAGCAATCCGAAAACGCCGCTGCCTTTCTCCGAGGCATTTCTGGCTGACCCCGGAGAAAGGCAGTGGTGTCTTCCGGTGCCCTCGGCTTGTAAACAGACTCCGTGTCACTTTCCCTTGCTCGGACATCACAGGGACTCCCCCGCTGCGGGCTCTGCTAATAGACTCCTTCCTGCTCTGTATCCACTTCTGCAAGCCCCTCCACAAAAGGTAGGCCATGTGAGCTGTGCCGGAGTCAGTTGTGTGTGGCTCGACGCCAGCCTGCCTTTAAGATCGTATTTAGATGGACCACAAAGAGAGCGAGAAAAAACGGACATTTGGCCACCATGGGACTTCACAGCTCCCCGGTCTGCATCCTGTGGTGCGACGACGAGTCCTAGGGCAGGAACAAACCATTCAGTGCCTCTCACCTCTCATCTGACACTACAGACCACACCACCCAAAGCAGACGCGCTGCACTGGAGCTAAAACAGCCTATCCCGGGCCTTCATCTGCCAGAAGAACCCTCTGTTCCCACCTGTGCTCGCGAAGGACTTCAAGGAGCTATAATACATACATTAGTTATATGGCAGTCTCTCCTAAAAGGCCTAGACCCCAAATGCGTATCAAGAAGCAGGGCGGCCAGGACACCCGCTCAGACTCCGACAGGAACGAGCGCTGTGTTCATTTCAAGCCTGGCTGTAGCCCAGCTGCGACCTTGGGACCTGTTTACAAGTGCGACGACGGGGATTCAAATGAAGTGCCTGGAACACAAAATCTGCCGCCAGATCGATCAATTCCTGCTTATTTATTTTGTCAAAATCAAAGCACGCCAAAGACTTGAATTTGTGACTTGTATATTTTAACCCCTTCTGTGCCCATGACGAGATAGTCTCGTCATGGACCCCGCCCGCTAATACAATGGCCGGCACAGGAGGGGGAAAGGGCGGGGCACTCAAGGGGTTAATCGTAGCCAGGGACCCCATGCCTATTTTTGTATATTTGTTTGTATTCCTTGCGACACCCTGTACATATATTTTTCTTACTTCGTTTTTGTACTTTAATTTCTAATTTAACAGCAATCTGGATTTGTCAAAGCGCACCAGTCTGTCTTTCTTTGGCAAATGGCGCCTGACAGATCTCGCCTCATACCTCCTGTGTTTTAGGGAATGTGTGCATTGGCTATTCCAGACTAGCAGCTGCAGCATTGATCTGGCTTCAGCCTTGGGAGTTGCAAACACCTTTTTGTGAAGTGTCTTTATACCAGTGAGCCACAACTGGGATCCCATTTCTTAGGATGCGGTCGCTAGGCGCTATATCAGGGCTGTGAGCTTGGCAGGCAGGCACCTACTCCGCTGTAAACACCGCGCCAGTGTTCCAGGTGCCCTTTCAGGGATCACGCATCAAACATCAAACACCCCGAGCCAGCGCAGACCGTGGCACTGAGGTGCCAGCGCCACGCCGGAGAAGGGCGCAGTGTGTGATATCAGACATGAAAGGCAGGGGAGCGTGCTGGCGGAAGTCACTTAGCTCGGGCCTAATCCCACAATAGTGACTCGGCTCGTGGCTCTGTGTAATTGTAGGGCTTCGAGCCTGCTTCACAAGCTTCGTGGCACCTTAGTTTCTAATTTAACAGCAATCTGGATTTATCAAAGCGCACCAGTCTGTCTTTCTTTGGCAAATGGCGCCTGACAGATCTCGCCTCGTACCTCCTGTGTTTTAGGGAATAGAATGTGAGCAAAAGCAATAACTCTCATAAACCATCACATCAAGCACCCTTCATTTCACCATGACACCCCTCATTTCACCAGGGCACACGTGCCCGTCCGATAGCAGGCGTTGTATCATTGCAATATTCTGAACAACAGAACACATTCATTATAATGCAAGAAATATTTATCACGTTTATGTAAGTGAGTATATTTGCGGATCTTACTTTTGGAATTTAGCTTGTCTCTCTGCACTGCAGTTTTTGGTTACAAGAAGCAGAGAGAGGTGAAGTGACTTGCCAAGGATCACAGGCTTTCACCTCCGTTGGGAGCTAGGATTGATAGTGAGGTTTAAAGACGCACAGTCCCCATGTTGTCTCACCCCTCATGTATGTGTTTACTTTGCCCTCTCTTTATTCCCCTTTCTCTCCCCACTCCTTTTTTTCCTCTCTGTTGCCCCCCCCCGTCTTTCTTTTCTCTCCCCTTTCTAGCCACTCATCCCCTTACTCTCTTTACCATGCTTTTCTTTGCCTACTTCTGCTTTATTTATCTCTTTCCTCCCTCTCTGTGCCACATGGACCTGTGCCTCCTAGAAAGTACCCTGCTTGACACACGGTTCTTCCGGTTGCAACACACAAAACCTTCCCCTTTCAGTGGCAAAGACTTCGGTTTTGTTCCTGAAGCAGAGGTCTTGGGGGAGGGAGTGTTTGGGGGGGGGGGGGCGGTGTTTGTGTGTGTGTTTGAGTCTCCAATCTGTATTATGTCGCTTTTATGTTTGTTCAAGCTCTTCGAGCCAGCGGGGTGCGGAGACGCCGGCATCCTACGGGCCCTGAAATAATAGCTATAGAATAATGTCATGAGCAATAGCTCGAACTTTAACAATGCCGAAACCGTTGCATTGTAAATGCTTGTTTGTTAATGGGGGTGGAATAGCCCTCACCTTATCAATCTGGTGGTTTTATGATGCCTTTAGCTCTGGCCAATAAGACGTTTCCAACAAGTACTCTTCAGTTTTTCATTGCCCAAAATGCCCTCCACCTGCATGACAGTGTGCAAAGTATAATTGTTTTTGTTTGAATCTTATTTTATTGCATTTTTTTGTGTACAATCATTACATATTACATTCATATGTAACAGAAGTGTGATATATGAACTATACGGTGGTAACAGTGAAGAACAGCAGTACAATAAGCAGAAGACTCCGTAACTATTCTATGAAATAAAAAAGTCAAAGGAAAAGGTTTTTCCCAAGTAGGGAACATCAACAGTGGGGTTCGCACCATTTGTTAGCAGGAGGGGAGACTAAAATGCATCATTACAAAGAAACCGTTTGAATGAGGAATGCAACAACAGTTACTGTATTGGGGATGGGAAGCATTCAGGTGGAGTGACATATCAGTGACTGGGGGGATGCTGCAATCCTTGGAGACGAGGAACCCTCAGGTGGTGTATCGTAAGGCACTAAGGCAGCTTGGAAATCAGTCCGGGTGGCATACAAGATAACGGGTACTTATGCAGGCCCTGTGTGTCCCTCTTGAGCAAGGCCATGCATCTGCTCGGGCCCAGGCCTGCATGGGGAGCTCCCAAGCGGTGACTGCTGGGGGAGTTTCTGATCTCCACCCATCGGTGATTGAGCGCTTGGCAAGAAGCAGTCTCAAGTCTATGAACCGTGTGGTGGCCCTATGTTTCTTGTCTCGGCAAGTGAGGCCCAGAAAGCATACCTCCTAAGTGTTGGACTTGGGTCTCTCTCCGCAGTCCATTAACCGAGAGGTTACACCTAACAACTACAGATGAAGGGAGGGACAGTCCCAGAGCATGGGGGCAGACAGCGTCTGTGCGGTGATACTATCGGTTTATCGTTTCTGGAGTGAGGTAGGCCCAGTGGAGTGCGTAGTATTGGATAACGTATTTTGTCAGAACAAGCACAGGATATTCAACTATGGACCTTCACTCTGTGTCAATGCAGGGGTGGCCCAGGTATGTTTCCCAGAGGCAACATACCGGGGTCAACAGAATAGCAGCGTGTGTGCGTAGCGACACATTAAACCACCATGTCAGTTGGTGGCCTGTGCCCTTGATGTGAAGATATTGGACAGTGAGGTGCATTGGGTGTTCCTACTGCATGCCACCCCAACATGTATCTAGTGCCCCAATTATGGAGTTGTGCAGGGGGAAGTGGCCGGGTGGGAGTCCGTCATTGGTGGTTTGTGTTTCAAATGGTATGAGGGAGCCATTGCGGTAAAGATCCCCCAGTGTGTTAAACGCAATCTTGTGCCAGACAGCAAGTTCCCTCGTGCAGGTGATCTTGTCTCCCCTAGGGCTACCCATTAGTGGAAGTACAGGGGTATATGGCTGGGTAGCTTTGGTGATTAGTAGACTCCATTCAAAACACTGGTGTGCGACTCGTATCCGTGCAGGGGACAGGTCGGCCACCTGGTGCTGGGGTGTAACAAATGTAAAATGTGGAACTGGCTCCAGGATGGAGTTGTCGTGGCAGTGACCGATAACTAAAGTCATGCCAGTCACTTGGCCTCCCATTGTAGCTGTGAGGCCATGTAGTAGTGTTCAAACTTGGGAACCGCCAGCCCCCTTTCAGTTGTTGATAAATGGAGTTTGTGAAGTGCCACCCTACACCTTTTATTGTGCCAAAGGAGGTCCCTTGTGAGTTTGTTGAGTGTACTGAAGAAGGATTTAGGGATGTATAGTGGGAGGCTGGCAAAATAGTACATTAGACAGGGTAGCATGACCATCTTGATGAGTGCTACCCCGCCTAGCGTCGGAGAGTGGGAGTGATTTCCAAAATGCCAATTGTGCCTGTATTGAGGACACCAGTCAGGTGAGGCTATAATCAAACGGGTCAACCGGGGTCTCTGTTCATGGGGATACCTAAAAATCAGAATGTCACGGGTTACCAGGTCATGTAGATGCCTTGGAGATAGTAGCTAGGATCCAGGATGGTACCACTAAAGGAGTAAGGGGCATATGTATCAAGCCCTTTTCCCGTTCGCAAACGGGCTGATTCTCAGAATCGGCCCATTTGCGAACGGGAAAAGGCCTTTTGGGATGTTTCATCCCAAAAGGGCATTGCAAATTAGAGAATCGTAAAATTTGCAATTCTCTATTTTGCGATTGCATTTAAGGAATCGCAAATTGCGATTCCTTAAATGCGATGTAGAAAGCACCTAAGTTGTGGGAATTTGGCATAAGAAATCGCAAATTACCACCAACTGACAGTTGGTGGTAATTTGCGAATTCTTTGAATAAAACACTTTTTTGCTTTTTTCAAAGTCCCATGTGGCACACATACATGCCCTTAGCGCATGTATGTGCGCCACATGTGCACACATGGTCATTTCAGGGGTTCATCAGGGTGTCCTCATGACACCCTTGCAACCTTGAAAGCGCATTCTCAATTTGCGATTCTCCAATTGGTAATCGCAAATTGAGAATGTCTTCCCATTCATTCCTATGGGGCATTTACGATTCGCAATTAAGGAATATTAAGGAATCCCAATTATTATTGCGATTCCTACATACAAAGCATTTTGCTATTCCTTAATAGCAATTCGCTAAAAATCGCTATTAAGGAATCGCAAAAGGGCTTGTTCATACATATGCCCCTCAATGCATGATTGCGTACAGCTAACTTCGAGTCTGGAGATTGTCGCAAACCTGTCAGATACGGGGACTGTGTCTGGGGGAATCCTGTGTACGTCACCCAGGTATAAGAGTAGGCCGCCGGCGTAGAGTGATACCGAGTGCAACACGTCTTCCAGTGGTATTCCCCAGGTCTGTCTGTTTGTGCGAAGGGCGACCGCTCGTGGTTCAATGGCCAGAAAAAGAAGTTTGGGTGGGGGGGGGGGTGGATGAGAGGCTGGCTTAGTGTATGGTGCTCACTTATGTAAGGGTAGCACCCTGCACTAATCAAGGCAACCCTTATGGTGATTTTAGTGGTCTTCGACAACCTTAGAAAGAGCTGTAAGTGGTAGCTGTGGAGGGCAGCCTTCAGGCTTAGTCCAGAATGAGTGTAAATCAGTTTTTTTTTTCTTTCTTTTTTTTTTTTACCAGAACTTAATCTTATGGTATAGGTTAACTGAATTAGAACCACACGGTGTAGTTATAAAAAAAAAAAGGTATTTATTATTAACACTCATTAACACAATGCATTATCTCCTACCTGGATATACAACATAATACACACAATACTTTGTCAATAAAATTTGGTAATGGCACAGAATATACAGTGGTCCCCAAGGGGAGACCAAACCATATACTAAAATAGTGGAATGCGAACCACGACCTAAGTCGAGAATAGACCCAAAAGGCGTAGAAGAGTGGCAGGACCCAAGGAACCACCCAAGGTGAGTATCTAGGAACCCCACAGACGTCGTGTGCAGAGTGGGAACACAACAGCGTGCTCAATGTTAGTCAATAGGTATGTCGCGGTTGCCGTTTTAAAGAAGGACCCTTCCTAGCGGACCCCGAAGAAACACAGTGGAAGATTGAAGGTTGGAGAGTCACCACACCGGTGGATACCCCATGAACCAGGATACCTACACCAGGGAAGCCGGGTGCATAAGTGTGAAGGGACGTTGGAAACCGCCATAGACCATAATGGAGGACTTCGGAAAAGATGCCGCTGGCGAAGAAGGTGAAAGTGTCCGATGGAACCCAAAGGTGGATTCTATGTGAGCGGTACCTGCAAGCAGAGGGGACAGAGTCTATGCCACTCAGGAGTGACCAGGAGGCACGGAAGACAAATGCCCACCGATGTCGAAGATGCAGGAGAGTTGATGGTGCCCTTGTGTTGTGTTGTTCCTATAAAACCTTTACAGGATCTGTGCGTTTAGACAACATACACTGCGGGCTTGGTTTCCAGACTGATTCCAGACACCCCCACCGGGTATGTTGGCCATGTTGTACCAGCTAGCTCACAGTGCCACTAGAAACTCCTCTTACCAAGGAGAGAGTAGTTCTTAGCAACTCTCGAACATGACAACCCTGAACCGTGGAAACAGTCCAATACTTTTCGCTCAGTCACTCGTGCTTACTTCGTCTCAGAGAGATACACAGAATAAACAATATGGACATTTTTCAGTAAGTATTTATTGAACATTCGTCATTCTAGTGTAAAATAGGTGTGCTGAAACAACCACTAGACAGAAACAGATATAGATGATTAGAAGCACTAAGAAGGTAAAAGGATGGTAGGTTTCTACTATTTTGCTATAATCATGAATACAAGCAAGTATATAAAATACATGACAATAAAATGCGTACTCCTACGATGCAATCCTAACTAGATGTACCTACGGGACCTAGCATGTGTGTAGGTGTTAAGCCAAGAATCCCTTTAGGATAAAGTCAACCCCATTACCTGAAGTCAGAGACTATGGGACCCCATCTTGGTCTCGAGTTGGACACCCCGCAAGTGATGTTAGACCACTGCGAGCTGGGTTATCTGCATGCAGGAACCTCAGCGACTCGCGTCAATGTTTTGCCATGGAA
Organism: Triturus cristatus; assembly: GCF_964204655.1. Lineage (NCBI taxonomy): Eukaryota > Metazoa > Chordata > Amphibia > Caudata > Salamandridae > Triturus > Triturus cristatus. The sequence continues at coordinate 1,041,156,875 of NC_140585.1, forward strand.
GTCGTGATCTCCTCTCTATCTCAGCAAGATGTGATGTTTATATACCGGAAGGTATCCTCGGGGGTTTTACCTTGTTGTGCCACTGTTCGACTTATGATGAGGTCAGGAATGAACTGTGAACATAGTTATTATGCAGGAGATGGTAGTCCTGCTGAGTTTCCAAGAATCAAAGGATCCTCATGCATACTGTTTGAGGCTATTGTTAAGGGAAAACTCCACGTTCTGTAAGCAGTACTGTAACTAGGTAAAGGGTCAGTCCTTACAGCCCGTTATGTATGTAATGTAGGGATGATTATAGGTGAAAGGTTGGGATGTCACCCAAGCCTATATTGGGGTACCTAAATTGAATATTACTCTTGAAGTTGCAGCTGTATGGACCACACGATGTAGAGGAGGACCAGGAGCCATGCACGAGCTGTCCCGGGTCTTATGTCATGAGCCAATGGCTCAGTGTCCGCAGGGGCACCAACAAGTCTTGGCAACGTCAATCAACGTAGGTGATGGAAAAGGTGTGGTGTCTGGACCAGTTAGGTCTAAGTGACTCACCACAAGCAGGTAAGTCAGAGCAGGCCCGAGCCAGCAGGGGAGCCCACTGAAGCCTAAGCAGAGACCCTTGAGAGGACCTACGGGCTGAAGGCACAGGAGTTGCAAGAGGACCTCGAGCATCTCACCAAAGGATGCAGGCCCACATTGCAAAGGATGCTATGCAGATGAAGATCTTGGCTGCAGGAGATGCTTGAGGTTGAAGCTTCTTGGAGCCCAAAGATCTCTGGAGGAGAGAGTCAACAAGTTTTGGCACCGGCAAATTGACGCAGTGCACAAGGGTTCTGTTCAAGCAATTCCAACAAGTGATACTGGCCTCAAACTTGGTGAGAAGACCGTGCAGGCCTCGGAGTTGCACAACCACCACTTGTGTTGCTGAGCCTTTCAAAGTCCGAGGGAGCCCAGGATCAGCAGACCGCTTAGCTGTGTTTGTGGTGCCTGCAGATGCAGGGGAGGGACTCCTTCACTCCAAGGGAAATTTCTTCGGGTGTCTTGGATGTTCACAGGTCTTGTGAAGAACCTATATGGAGCACAGGCACAGATGTTGCTGCAGACTTGCAGGACGACGAGACCAGGAGCAGCAGGAATCTTCCCAGTTGCAATCTTGGTTCCCAACACGAAGTCCACCGAGGTCCAGAGTGCCCAGACAGTTAAAGTTGAAGTGGTATGTGATCTGAATCTTGTCCCATGACGCATCTAAGGACCTTCCCACAGGTAAGCCCTTGAGTACCCCAAGGAAAGGGTTGGAACGATTCTGGGGTCCTTTCCAGAGGAGGGGCTGGACAGTGGGGAGGATACTCCCATGTCCTTTGTCCAGTTTCGTGGCAGAGCGGGAGCCAACGGCTCCCTGAACTGGTTTGGACTGGAATATGCAAGGAAGGCACCAAATGTGCTCTTCAAGCAGTCTGAGTGATGCTGGCAAGCACCCCCACCCTGTCCCAATAGACTAAGACCTGTCTGGGAGGTGGTCACACCCCCCTGTGACAGGATACTCATTGTCCTGCCTTCCTCTGCCCGAGCTTGGCTCAGCAGCAGGAGGGCAGAATTGTCTCTCTGGTTGGCAGCAGCCATAGTTTGCTGTCCGGGTCAAGAAGACTGCTCCCGGGAGCACTGAGTGCCTCCCGGAGGAGCTTTACAGTGCATGGAGTCATGCCTCCCACGCCGTTTACGGTGTGGCACACCATTTACAGTGTGGGGGTATGATTCCAACATGTTTGATACCAAACACGAGAGGGTTCGTTACAGGCAGTTTAGAGATGGTCATTGCGTAACAACGCATGGCCACTCTATGTATCTTAATGGCTGATGCACTTACAACACAGAAGAATGAACTCCTAAGGTTGTAGGGGTTTCCTGCTCATGCAGGGGCACCCTCAGACTTAGAACCGAGCAACCTGCCTTCAGGATTGAAAGGTCTGTCTTAGGGGGGGACTTATAGGTTTTAAGTGCAGTGACCTCAGATATAAGGAAACGTATATCTGTCGTAAGTGGTGCTAGCACCAGCTTACACAGGCTGCAATGGCAGGCCTGTAGTCCTAATTTGAGTGGTCTCCAATGGGTGGCATAAGGCATGCTTCTGCCCATGGGAGACCCCTGGTGTACCTATGCCCTGGGTATCTTAGTACCATATACTAGGTACTTATTAGGGTATACCAGTTGCCAATCTGGAGTGTACCCAAGTACTCACCATGTCCAATTTAGGGAAAAAGCACAGAGACTAGGGTCCTGATTAGCAGGATCACAGTCAGACTAGTCAGTAAAACATAACGAGGCCAGTGGGGTTGACCGCGAAAGCAGATCCTACTTTCCTACAGGGGGATAATGGGCAGCTTTGACGGGTACTCATATGTATTGCGATGGGGTTGGAAATCAAGGTTCTGGTTTTCACCCTCTCCAGAGGTTGGGTGTGGATTAGTCTAAGGCCCATCCCAAGTAGAGCAAAACTGCGAACAGGAAATCACACTCCAGGAAATCATCTGCCTTTTGCAAGTCCAGCAGCAGGCATCCAGAACGTGGGCAATCTCGGGGGGATATTCCATAACCCTAAAGAATATCAACAAGTAGGGTGGTCCAAGCTGGGACAAACCCTTTTTGATCAGGGTGTATGAGTGTAGGTACAAGAGGGGCCAAGCAAACCGCTAATATTTTGGCAAGTATTTTGTAGTCTGTGTTGAGTAGTGTGAGGGAGGGGTATGAGCCTAAGACAAAGGGGTTGGGGTCTGGTTTGGGTAAAGAATTGAGTAGTGCCTCACGAAGTGGGGGTGGCAGACAGACAGCCTGAAAAGCTTAATTGTATGTTGTGTGTAGGCGGGGGCCAAAATGGGGCTTATGCTTTATAGGTTTTGGTCTGGAGACCATCCGGACCCGGCCCTGTGGCCAGGGCTCATATGGCCTTCTGGAACTCAAAGGGTGTAATAGTGCCATCCAGTTGAAGCTGCTGGTCAGGGGATATGGTGGGAAAGAGCGTGGAGATTAAGATGGACTCAATGATGCCTGAGCGGGCGGGCGCAGCTAAGATGTACATGGAGGTGTAATATCTTGTCATTTCGGCAGTGGATAGCGGTCTGTGAAGAAGGGTGGCAGCGGCTGAGTGGAGCACCAGTATGAAGTGTCTGTGGTGTTCCTGGTGAACAAGCCACGCTAGAAGTGAGCCCGCCTTGCCTGCTACCATACGAGTCTTGGCTGTGTGGGCAACGTAATTAAGACAGCAAAGCCACTCCCGAAGAGCAGCATGTTCATGCGGTACCAAAAGGAGCCTCTCCCTACGTTCTGGGGTCAGGATAGCCTGTGATTCGAGGCCCAGCAAGTCCCATTCGATACACGAGAAGTGTCTGTCTTGCTTCCACAAGTCATGGTATTCCAATCCAGTGTGAAAGTACCCCTGTTAATGTGGTGAGGAACCAGTGTTGGTCGGAATTGGGTGCGTAGATGGAACCAAGAAGCATTCAATGTCCCTCAAGATGCGCTTCCACCAGTACATAATGGCCCTAAGTGTCTACAATCGATGTGTGCACAGTGAAGCGGACGCTAGCTTTAATTCACACTAGGGCACCTCTAGCATATGTGGAGTAGTTTGTGGAAAACACCTACTCTCGCCAACGTCGCTGCAGTCTCTCAGCTTAAGTCAGTGTCAGGTGGGATACTTGCAGCAGTGCAATATGTGTAGACCGGCGGCATAAATATGAATAAACTGCATACCTGCATGAGGGAGTATGCAGTCTCCTGACGTTTCATGTTAATATGTTCACCTTAACTATGACTCTTGGTGTTGCATGTGAGGGGGAGCCACTGTGAGGGCAATGTAGTGTTCTACCCCCAGGTGCCGGACAGGAGCAGGCGTGGACAGTGAGGGTAGCTAGAACTAAAACCATTGCAGCATTAAACAGCAAACAAATTATACAATAGAGGCAGAGGGACAACTGTATCTGTACAAACTTTGTATGTGTCAGTGGTGATCAACTGTCTAAAGGAGGGGTTGCGTTGCAGGCAGGAGATGGAGGTCAAAGGAACCCCTTGTTCAGGCCAATCATATTGCGACCAGTCATGCGCCTTTCATACAGAAAAGTAAACTGTGATGCTGGACAGTGTACTTGTGGCAGCAGTTCACCGTCTCCACGCAAGCGAGAACTGCATCCTCGGATGTGTACTTGGAAAAAAAAAAAAAACAATTAGAGGGAGAGGGGGGTGAAAGGAGGTGACTGGGTAGTACATGGGTATTTATTGCTGCCAAGCTAAGAACATGCCTACTGGCTTTACATCGTAGCAAAAATGAAAAAAATGTACCATTCAGTGCATGTTACAGTACAGCTGTCATACGGTTTCCAATTTCCATTAGGAACTGTTTGTTTGTTGGACAACATAAATGGAATGGTGCCAGAGTGATCTTATACAACCCCTCAGGATTTGTTGACCTATAGTCCTGCTGGGTCAGAGTGCCCCCATACGTACCCCTAAACCTAGTAAAGTAACATATGGTTTGGGCAACCTCCAAACATGACAACCCTGACTTACTAGAGAGGCATGGTAACCGATACAGAACCTTTTCGCTCAGTCACTCGTGCATCCCTAGAGAGATGCACAAGAAATTCACAATTGTGCATTTTGGTATTTATTGAACCATTGTGATTCATGTATAAAATATATGTGCTGCAACGATTAGTAGACGGGAGCAGATGAAAATGATTAGCAATATGATCACAGTGAAAAAGATGAACAATTCCACCATTTTGCTAAAACTGTGTATATATGCTGGCATATAAGTACTGTGTATAGTGTACTCCTACTATGCGCTTCCTAACCCAGTCTCATTGGGTGGGTTATCTGCCAAGAATCCTCTACTGGATAATCTAACTTCTTATTGCCTGTGAGTGAATGTCTTCATGTCCCTGCTTTGTTCACAAGTTGGACATCCCTCCTTGCAAAGGGAAAACAGGAATCATATGGGCCGAGTCTTCGGCAACAGCGACCTCTCAGTGACAGCAGAGTGCTCCTCTCCTCTTAACATGGAAACGCATGTGTATTTATAATTATTCCTCCACTGTTTACAGGCAGGTTTGGTAGTTTGTGGGTTTCTGTAGGATTGCGTCCCAGTCCCGATAGTGCAGAATGTTGATCACTATGAGGTGAGGATACACTCCTGGGGGTGGTCGACGTGTGGGGAACCAATGGGCCCGCTCAATTGTGAAGAAAGGAGACAATGCATTCGTGGGGAGGATGCGGCATAGCCAGTCCTCCATATATGAGAGCGGGCCCTGGCCTTCCACGTTTTCGGGCAGGCCGACAACACAAATGTTGTTCCTATGAGAACACCCTTCAGCTCTTTCCTTCAATAAGCGTTCCAGTTCCCGCAGGGCATTGTGTCCTTTCTACGTCTCCTGCGCCTGAGGCTGTATTGTAGCTCAGCAATTTGGAATTTGTCAACCAAATTACGGTGGTCTGTATGTAGTAAAGGTTAGGTTTGCGGCTACAATGTCTATCCTTTTTATCCAGCGAGATACAAGAGTTTTCGATAGCCCCAGTACTGCATCCAGTTTGCTGTCTATAGACGCTGAACACGTGTCACGGTCTGGTGGAGGGGAGCGCATGGTGGGCGGCGAAGAGACCCTTTTAGAAATGTGCTGGGGTGTTTTGGGTGCCAGAGCGTAGGCCCATTGCAAATTGTGGAGGCCGCGGTGGAGATCCCAACCCCACCAGGGTACTGGGCCCTCTTGGGTCCTCAGGTGAGGCAGAACTACGCAGCACAAGCAGCCCAGTCTATAGCTTCAGTGAGCGGCGGCGTAACGTGAGGGTAAATGTGCTTAGACCAGGGCAGGCTCTAGTGGGAGGGGAGAGGTACCAACAGTCACTGGGGCCTGCTTTCACTTCCTGTTCACAAGGGGTATGCAGCACGAACAGTCCCACTGGGCCGGTTCACAGGATAACTGGATGAGCCCAGCAGATTAACGATGTGGCAGTATGTCAGGTTTCATTCAGCAATCCAGAGAGATTGTGAATAGTGGCTGTAAAACTGGGGCTGGGTCCTGCCTGGGGAGCACAAGCAGGCTGCAGAGCCAGGTATACATCACATACTCATCTGGTATCAGGTGTTGCAGGGGGCTTTGTGATCAGAGCCCAGGCTAACGGGCAGGTCGAAGGTCTCCAGCATACTGGGGCGTGGCACAATGACAGTGGGGCGACAAGGCTGTCTGGCCTGCTGGGTGCCAGGGCCAGAGGATTAGGAGTGGTACAGAGTATGTATTCATCAGTCTTGTTAGGAGGGAGGCGCTCTTATAGAAGATATAATTTGGTCAATGCATTGTGGCCTACCTGCACTCACCTTCGGCTCTGTGCTGCATGTCCTGCAAGGTGAGGTTCTGCAGCGGGTTCCTTAAGGCATCCAGGCTCCTTCACCTTGAGAGTGTTTAACGTCTGATCAGGGCCTGTTTTTTGGGAAAAAATGGGCCCGAGGGGCACCGTGGCAGGGGGCGGTAGACCCGTGGTAGGCCAGGGCAGCCTGCAACAGCTGGATCCATTCAGCTGCACCTCCGAGCAGGAGAAAGAGGTAAGAGCACCACCTCTGTGGGTCTGCACGGCAGGAGGCTGGGTGTTCGCTAAGCCGTCGGGCCGTTCTGGTGAGCGTAAACTGCCCCATCCGGGGCCAAGGAGAGATGCCGGGCGACCACGTAAGTAGACCCGTCAGCAGAATTGTGCACAGGGCCCCCTGAGTAAATCCATTCGGGACATGGCATACAGCTCTTACGGCCCCACTATCAGCACCAGAGGGACGGTAATAGGAGGCCACTCACCTTTAGGGGCAATGCCCCAGATGGGTCACACCACAGACCCTGTGGCGTCTGTCCTCCTGCTCCGCTGGTCTACTGCACGAGGCCGCACCCATTAGCTCCAGTAAATCAAATCCGCCTCAGCAGCTCCTATCTGGTTCGCCCGCATGCTTCTTGCGAATGTCAGTAGGCCCAGGTCCTAGGCAGCAAGGCTGCTGAGTAGCGTGTCAGCCTCCTGGTCGAGGACGTGGATAGTTGTTATGAGTTTGTTGTCATATCACAAGAGAAGAGGGGGAACCAGGAGCTAATTCAGGTCCAGTGTCCACGCTTCTTATAACTATGTATGAATCAACAAGAGGACACTGTTCCTATAGCAGGGTGCAAAATGTCACCCATGCATTCAAAGAAAAACAGAAAAGTCAAGAAAACAGAGGGTAATCCTAGGCAACTGGGACCCACAAGTGAGAGGGAAAATCACTTTGTCCACTGATGCCCTCACACACCCCGAGGGGTGTCATGCTTCATCATCGGGCAGTTGCTCCTCGTAGGGCCGGCGCTGCAATTCCCTATGGGCCACCCGAAGGGTCACATTATCGGAGATCTTTTCAAGGACTGCCGGATGGTGCATGTGGGTGTGTGGGGTATGTGAGGTCTAAAAACAGGGGTAAAAAAGGGGGGTGCGTGCAAAGGAGATAAAAAGATCAAGGGTCATTCTGCAGCAAAAATATATAGAGATGTACCCTTGACAGACAAGTACTGAAGAATAAAATAACCCTACAGGCACATTATGCCTAGGTTAAAGAGGTCATGGGTCATAGGTCAACATGTTTTGCGCCTCTATCGCCCGAAGGGTCGGTGGCGCTTCATCATGACCAAAGTAATAATGAAAACAGTGCACGGGAAACCAACTGTGAATTAAAATACCCTCTAAATCAGGGTGGAGCAGAAACCTGTATAGCCTCAAACAGGCTACCGCTAGGAGGTGGGAAACAGTTGTCTTCTGACCGGATCGGCACCGTCATTTTCCCTGGTAGGGGTAGGGGTCAGTTACTTCCGTACGCAAAGATCTTTGTCTTGGACGGTGTGAGCTTGGAACTCGGTCTTAGTCGGTTATATTGCTGGATATTCTCACGGTGCAGGTGGGCTGTGGTCTCCTTCGCATCTTCAGTTCTTGTGTGAAAGAGTCCAGATACGTCTCAACTTCGTCGTCTTCTGTGAATGTCTTCAACTCGGTAGGTGGTCTGCTCAAACTCGGTAGGTGGCCTGCTCATTCCCTCTGGCACTGCTTGACGCTGCCAGGGATGCGGTCAACAGTTGGGGCACTATTCTTCGCATTGGTTTTCCCCCTCTGCTGTCTTTACGTTGGTTTCTTTTCCTGCACACTGACACAAAATGGTTCGCGATCCCAAAGTGGGAGCACGTCCGACCTTATGCAAGGTTTGCTTGGATGGGGTGTTCTTCGCGCCCACAATACCCGCATTGGCCTTTCGGGGTTTGGGGCGGACAGCCTTGCTGCCCGCTCCCTCTATCTCGTGTTTTCACTGCGTCTGCTTGCTTGGACTTGACGGCCACGTTCTTTTCTGTTCGCATCAGGACCAAATCAATCTCATCGGTTCTGGCTGCCGAGAGGTCATGCGTCCTGGCTAGGACCAGTATATTGTTGAGGGGTATATTCTGCTGCCTCTGTATCGGCCCGCGTCGTATCTTTCTGCTGACGCCTTCGATGATTTGGGTGCGGACCTCTTTTGTGGCTCGATCATCTGTTGTATAGGTGCTTGCCAGTTCTCGGACTCTTGCTTAGAAGGCATCGATTGATTCTCCTTCCCTTTGCCGGGCCTGGCATAGTTTGAACCCCTCAAAATCCTGGTTCAACTGCGGATCGAAGTGTGCGTTATGCGCTGTGACAGCGGCGTCCTAGTCGGTGGGCACTCCTTTATTCGGATGGTGCTTAAACACAAGGTATACTTCTTCTCCCGCATAGTGGAGTAGTAGTGAGCGTTTCACTGCTCCATCCATCTCCCTCGTTGCTAAGATGTAGTTTTCTAGTCGCCCCAGCCAGGTCTTCCATCGTAGGGACGCGGTAGTGGTCAGCCGCCTCACTGAATGGAGGGAAGCACTCCTAAGGGGGTATTTTGTGTGACTATGCAGGTGAGTGGCTGATCTGCATCAGGGTTATTTCCCATCTTGTCCCTCTGGCCACTCCTCTCGTATTGCGGCGGGTGATGTAGTCTCACTTTTCCTTCTCCTTCTTTTGGCTGTCCCTTCAGCACTGCACGTGTGGCAGGTGGGGTGCTCTCTTCCTTTTCTTTTAAATGTGTTGGCTGTTCCTCTCTTGCAACACCTCCTTTTTACTCTTGCTTTTCCTTGGTTTGTGTTTTCTGTTCCTCACTTGCACCACCGCCATACTGCTGCGTGGGACAGGGACGTGAAGAAGGAAGAAAAGGCCTGTTTCTCTTTTCTGCCTGATTAGATAAGTATCCTGGGCGTTGTGAGGTGTAGGGATCACTCTGTGTCTTTTCTCCTTTGCTGCAGTTCAGATGGGAGCCGTCTTTTCCTTCATGCACTCTCCCTGGCTAGCCCTAAGTTACTGGCTCCAATGTCACGTGTGAGGGCGTGGGCCTAGGCCGCGTACCTGCTGCCTGGGGTGGGGAAGCGTGCGGCGTACATGGGCCGGGGTAGGCTGCTGTAGGCTGTAGGGGAAACCGCGCTCTTACCAGCTTTTTTGGCATCCGGTGTGGCTCCCTGCTTGTGCAAACACCTCCCCTGTGGCTACTGCAGCAGCGGAAATGCGGAGGAAACCGCAGACAGCGTTATGCTCCTTCTGGTGCCCTGGTGGTGGGCGCGCTGCTTGAGGCACTTCGCTGGCAGTCGTGCAGGAGTGTGGGCTTGGCTCCGCGCTCGTCGCCAGTGTGATGGGGCTATATAACTGTGCCCTGGGCCTGACTATGGATGGGCTGCTTACAAAAGTGAAAAATAAACCAGTATGCAGTTCCTAAGTGTGTGGGAGTGTTCCGATATGTTATGATGTGCCCTCACACACCCTGAAGGATGTCATGCTTCATCATTAAGCCTGCTCCTCGTGGCGGCGGCACTGCAATGCCCAACGGGCACCCCGCAAAGGTGCTCTTTGGCAGAGATCTTATTTTGATGAAACCGTTGGGTGTGTGAGGGTTTGTGGACAGGGTAGTGTCGTGAGTGTGCAGTGTAATTTGAAATAGGTCTAGGGCTGCCCTTTTCAATAATTTTATTCCCAGGGTGCACTAACCTAACTAAAAACTGAAAAGCCCTGCCTGGAGATAATGATCCTACAGGGTCTGTGTGGTGCCTGGGGTCGACATGTTTCTTGCCTAAAGAAGCCCCTAACGGGTCTAGTGGCAATTCATCAGGACCGTGATATATAGGAGAAGATAATGTCAAATCTTACACTAATGCAAAGCTGGTTCTTGACATAGTGTAGTAACCAGCATTGATGTTGAACACCAGGTCAATTGGCCTGGTGTAATGAGACCTGAAAGATTGGTAGAAAGGTAAAACAGTATTAAAAAGGCAGAAACATCATTGTGGTGCCCGTAGGGATCTCACCGGGCTGCAAGTGAGAGGGAAAGATGATGGTTTTTCAATTAGTTCCTCGTGAAGTGCCTTGGCGTGCTACTAGAAGTACTTTTGGAGAAATTACCAGTTAACAGCAGCATGCAGTTATCTAATTGAAAAGGATCAGTCCAGGCGTGGATCCATCCTTCAATAGTCGGTGCCTTATTGAAGCGTAAACGTGCCCCATATTCAAAATTGCGGAGTGGAGTATACACGCTAGCTCCACTGTGAAACATTATTGGGAAGCCATTAGTATTTCAAAGGACAGAGTAATGTCACTATCAAACCGTCCAGTGGAAAAACAAAAACAATACACGTATAGTGGATGACATACAAAATTGTTTGCCATATATGTGTGGACAAACCACGTGCAGAAACGAGGGGTTGATACCTCACCTGTAGTTTGAGCCTCATGCAAGTACACACATTAATGAAGCCAACACACATGCACTTTGTTGCCAACTCGTGCGTGTACAATCATACTTAACAATGCCATGGGAGCGGGTGCGGTGAGCGCGTACTTAGGCTCAGTCTGTAGAGGACTGTTGGCTCACCCACTCACCCCTGTTGTCTGAGGTCGGAGATTACGGGGGGTGTCAGCAGAGCACTTGGTTGCTCGTACCCTATGGAGAAAGGAAGCGAAAACGCCGAGCGTGCAGGCGAGAGCACACAATGTTGGTATCTTACCGGCAGTATTAAATTGTTGCCGTTTAGCATGTCCTTGATGCGGGCTGGTAGGCATACTCGCGTAGGGTGGCGCGCCAATTAGCTGTGATTCTACCCTTGCTCCGATCCCTGTGTGTGTGTGTCTGTGATGCTAGAGTATTTGTAAGGCCATGTATTAGCGTGTCAGCGTAACAACGCTAGAACGCTAGGTGCGGCGGCCATCTTGGGAGTGAACTTTATTGAGACTAAGCTGCACTGCCAGTGGCAAAAACAGTAGTGAGTATGTCTCCAGGTTGCCTATATGTGTGGTCGTGTTTGAAGCTGATACTACCTGTCCCAGGACCTAGTGGCATTTGTCTGCGAATAAGGGTGTAACCAGTGACTGGGCGTGTTACCAGTAATCCGTGTTAATGGAAGGGGTTCATTGTGATTGGTGGTGAGTGGACCTGGCCATTGCCTGCATAGAATGATATGTAGATGGGTTTGTGCAGTTGTAATAAAAGGTTGTAGTTTGCAACTATCGTGCGAAATTACCCAATACTACATAATGTCCTGTGTGTCTTGTGCTCTATAAGGAGTTTAATTCCTCTCCACATTGAATGTAAGTACAGTGGTGGTGAATAAGAGGGGCATGGAAGGGTTCTAATGCCCATGGTATTTAAGAACCATAGAGGTGGAAGTGTAGACTATGATGTGCTACAACTAACATGGATTGAAGCTGCCATAGTGAGACGCTATGTGCCCATCCTTGGACTACTGCCCATATTGTTTATTGTACTACTGCCCATACTGGCAATTGTACGATCCTGCTGCCAACTCCTGTATGTTGTTTATTGAGCTCCGGGATGGAGCAGGAGAGGCCTGGTTGTTTTTACGGGGAATCTGGTTAAATGTAGGTAATTCCCATAGTGGTTAAACAGGGTATAGAATGTATTATCCCGGTTGGTTCAGTTGCACCCAGGGGATTACATCATCGAGGCCAATGGAGTGGGAGGAAAGTTCAAAAATCCAATGTTGTTCCTTCCTGAATAACGCCTCCTTCCGTATTTGGGGGTGTGATTTCAATATTGTCCAGTGTAAGTCATTAGAAGTGTGGTTAATTTCAGTGAAATGGGAGCACATTTTTGTATTGGTCTTTCTACACCTTATATTGCTCCTGTGTTCTGTGATTCTAGTTTTTACAGGGCGTGTCGTCATCCCTATATATTTGAGCTGGCAGGGACAAGTGATAAGATGCACGCAATTGCGTGTGTTACAGTTGGCGTGTTTCTTTTGTGTCCACTTAAAAGTGTCAGTTAGTGTAACCGTCTTGGTCACACTTGTAAGTGGGCAGACTATGCACTGTCCGCAGGGGTAGTGGCCAGTCACTGCTGGCATGTTCCACAATTGGTTCTATGGTGATGGATCCTTTTTTGGCCTGGTGCTGATTAGTAAGTCTTTTAGGTTGGTGGTTCTTTTGAAGGCGAACCTAGGGGGACTGGGCGCTAGGTCACCAATTAGTAGAATCCTCCAATGTTACCTTATGATTTGTCTGATCATATTGGATTTACTTGTAAAGGTGGTGATGCATGTGATGTGGTCAGCTGTTGGCTTGGGCTGAATTTTGAGGAGAGCCTCTCTATTCGTGTTTCATGCTCTCTTATGCGCGGTTTTTATTTTTCTCGCCGGGTACTCCTTTCTGGCCAAGTGGCTAGTAAGCTCAGACGACTGTGTCTGGAAATCATCAAGTTTACTGCAATTATATCTGAGCCGCAAGAATTGCCCATACAATAGGTTTTCTTGTAGTGGTTTTGGGTGAAAGCTGCTAAAAAGCAAGGGGCTGTGGCTATCAGTAGCTTTTCTGATGGTTTTGTCTCCAATCTATTTACTCTACGGCTGATCAGAAGGTCCAGGAAAGGTAGTTCCTGATCAGAGATATTGGCTTCGAACCGTAGGTACGGGTTAAGGCTGTTAACCCAGGTCACAAAGACCGGGATGCTCTCTTGCCCTACCTTCCAAAATACCAGGACGTAGTCAAAGTAGCGACTCCATAGGATGATGTTATCTTTATAGGGATTTGTATTAGTGAGGACATGTTTGGACTCGAAGTCTGACCTGTAGAAACATGCCAACCAGACTGGGGGCAAATGTGCTGCCCATTGATGTCCCTTGGGTTTGATGGTAGATGCGGTCCTCGAACTGAAAATAGTTCTCTGTAAGGGCTATATTGGCGCACTCTATAATGAAGCTTATGGGTGTATAGGCTGACCAGTTGGTTGATCTGAGGGTCTCTTCCATAACCTCCAGTGTTGTTAGTTGTGGAATATTGGTGTAGAGGGCCTCTACCTCTAGGGTAATTATTACATCCAGCTGAGGGCCCTGCACGTTGTGTGCTTCGTTCAGATTCAGGACATCCTTCGTGTCTTGAAAGAATGTCTGGGTTTCCTTGACAAGCAGTCTAAAGAAGTGGTCACAAAATTTAGAGAGTGGTTCCAGGACTGACCAAATGCCTGATACTATGGGCCTTCCTGGTGGTGCTCGTGTACCTTGTGAATTTCCAGGAGGGTGTAAAAGTAAGGTACTCTTGGGCTGTCATCTATGAGGAATTCAGCCTCAATTTTGGTAATCCACCCCTGGTGTAGTGCCGCTGACACCATGGACCTAATTTTGATGGTCAATCGTCTTGTGGGGTCTTCCATCAAGGGAGTGTAGTATCTTCTGTTCTTTAGTTGGCAGAGGCATTCCGTTCTGTAGTCTGTTGTAGACATGATGAGAACAGCTCCCCCTTTTTCAGTCTCTTTGATGGTGATAGAGGTATCGCTGGGCAGTTTTTGGATGGACTCATTTTCCTGCCTTGAGGTATTGTAGAATGTACTGTTAGAGCGGTTAACCACAATCTCCTTTAGGACTGCCTTTTCAAATGTAAGGATCTCTGGTGGTACCATGCCTGCAGTCGGGGTGAATGTGGACGACATACGTAGGCCTGAATCTACTGGTGGTGACTCCGGTTGGTTTGTGAAGAAGGTTTTTAAGGAACTTTCCTGAAAGTTAAGCAACTCACAGTTGGTCCTGAATTCGTTGGTCCTGGGTGTGGGGACAAATCCCAGACCTTTGTGTAGGACGTTTTCCTCTATATTGCTGAGCTGCCTCGTGGAGAGATTGACCACTAGCTTCTCTTCCCGGTCTGGCTCCTGAGTTCCATGTGGTGGTGTTGGGGTTTGTTCCTGCCACTGCACCTGCTTCCGTGGGTTGTAGCCTCCTCTTCTTTTGCCTCTCCCTCTGCCCTAGCCTCTAACTAAAAAAGGTGGTTGGTGGAAGGGGGCAAATGGTAGTTGCGGGCCTTGTGGGTAACCCGGGAACTGCCTTAATGGGGTCCCTGATAAAGTGGCATTCCGTATCCAGTTTGAGCCGCAAGAATTACCCATATGGTAGGTTTTCTCGTAGCGCTTTTGGGTGGTAGCTGCTAAAAAGCAAAGGGCTGTGGCTATCCGTAGCAGTTTGGATACGGAATGCCACCTTATCAGGGACCCCCATTATGGCAGTTCCTGGGTTACCCACAAGGCCCGCAACCACCATTTGCCCCCTTCCACCAACCACCTTTTATAGGCAGAGGCTAGGGCAGAGGGAGAGGCAATAGAAGAGGAGGCTTCAACCCACGGAAGCAGGTGCAGTGGCAGGACCAACAACAACACATGGAACTCAGGAACCAGACAGGGAAGAGAAGCTAGTGGTCAATCTCACCACGAGGCACCCCGACTGCAGGCGTGGTACCCCCAGAGATCCTCACATTTGAAAAGGCAGTCCTAAAGGAGATTGTGGTTAACCGCTCTAACAGTACATTCTACAATACCTCAAAGCAGGAAAATTAGGCCATCAAAAAACTGGCCAGCGATACCTCTATCACCATCAAAGAGGCTGACAAAGAGGGAGCTATTGTCATCGTGTCTACAACAGACTATAGAAAGGAATGCCTACGCCAACTAGAGGACAGAAGATACTACACTCCCTTGATTTGATGGAAGACCCCGCAAGACGACTGACCATCAAAACTAGGTCCATGGTGACAGCGGCACTACACCAGGGTGGATTACCAAAAATGAGACTTAATTCCTCATAGATGACAGCCTAAGAGTACCCTACTTTTACACCCTTCCGAAAATTCACAAGGGTACACGACCACCACCAGGAAGGCCCATAGTATCAAGCATTTGGTCAGTCCTGGGACCACTCTCTAAATTTCGTGACCACTTCTACAGACCGCTAATCAAGATGACCCAGACAGGAGGGATGTCCTGAATCTGAACTAAGCACACAACATGAAGGGCCCTCAGCTGGACGTAATAATTACCTTAGACATAGAGGCCCTCTACACCAATATTCCACAACAGACAACACTGGAGGTTATGGAAGAGACTCTCAGATCAACCAACTGGTCAGCCTCTACACCCATAAGCTTCATTATAGAGTGTGCCAATATAGCCCTAACAGAGAACTATTTTCAGTTCGAGGACCGCATCTACCATCAAACCCAAGGAACATCAATGGGCAGCACATTTGCCCCCAGTCTGGGATGTCTCTACATGGCAGTCTTCTAGTCCAAACATGTCCTCACTGATACAAATCCCTATAAAGATAACATCATCCTATGGCGTTGCTACATTGACGATGTCCTGGCATTTTGGATGGGAGGGCAAGAGAGCATCCCAGTCTTTGTGACCTGGGTTAACAGCCTTAACCCGTACCTACGGTTCACAGCCAATATCTCTGATCAGGAACTACCTTTCCTGGACCTTTTGATCAGCCGTAGAGCGAATATATTCGGAGACAAAACCCTTCAATAAAGCTACTGATAGTCACAGCCTCTTGCTTTTTAGCAACTTCCACACAAAAGCACTATGAGAAAACCTACCGTATGGGCAATTATTGCGGCTGAGACATAATTGCAGTAAACTTGATGATTTCCAGACCGTCGTCTGAGCTTACTAGCTACTTCGCCAGACGGGAGTACCCGGCTAGAAAAATAAAAAACGCTCATAAGAGAGCACGAAACGCAAATAGAGAGGCACTCCTCTAAATTCAGGCCAAGCCAGCAACTGAGCACAACACATGCGTCACCACCTTTATAACTAAATCGAATATGATCAGACGGATCATAAGAAAACATTGGAGGATTCTACTAATTGGTGACCTAGCGCCCAGTCCCCCTAGGTTCACCTTCAAAAGAACCGCCAACCTAAAAGACTTCCTAATTGGTACTAGGCCAAAAAAGTATCCACCACCACAGAGCCAATTGTGGAACATGCCACCAGTGACTTCCACTACCCCTGCGGACAGTGCTTAGTCTGTCCACCTACAAGTGCGACCAAGACCGTTACACTAACTGACACTTTTAAGTGGACACAAAAGAAACGCACCAACTGTAACACAAGCAATTGCGTGTATCTCATCACTTGTCCCTGCCAGCTCAAATATATAGGGATGACGACACTCCCTGTAAAAACTAGAATCACGGAACACAGGAGCGTTATAAGGTGTAAAAAGACCAATACCAAAATGTGCGCCCATTTCACTGAAATGAACCACACTACTAATGATATACACTGGACAATATTGAAATCACACCCCCAAATACGGAAGGAGGCGTTATTCAGGAAGGTACAACATTGGATTTTTAAACTTTCCTCCCACACCATTGGCCTCGATGATGTAATCGCCTGGGTGGAACTGAACCAACCTGCATAATACATCCATATTACTGAATCTTGGCAACCGCTTCCTTTGGGACTCTTTCCATTCTATACCCTGTTTTATCACTATGGGAATTACCCTGCGTTTAACCAGATTTCCAGTAAAAACAACCAGGCCTCTCCTACGCCATCCCTGAGCTTGATCAACAACATACAGGAGTTGGCAGCAAGAGTGTACGATTGCCATTATGGCCAGTAGTACAATTACTAATATGGGCAGTAGTCCAAGGATGGGCACATAGCGCCTCACTATGGCGGCTTCAATCCATGTTAGTTGAAGCACATCATAGTCTACACTTCCACCTCTATGGATCTTAAATTCCATGGGCATTAGAACCCTTTCCATGCCCCTCTTATTCACCACCACTGTACTTGCATTCAATGTGGAGAGGAATTACGCTCCTTATAGATCACAAGACACACTGGACATTATGTAGTATTGGGTAATTTAGCACGATAGTTGCAAACTACAACCTTTTATTACAACTGCACAAACCCATCTACATATCATTCTATGCAGGCGAAGGCCAGGTCCACTCACCACCAATCACAAAGAACCCCTTCCATTAACATGGATTACTGGTAACACGCCCAGCCACTGGTTACACCCTTATCCACAGACCAATTCCACTAGGTCCTGGGACAGGTCGTTTCCGCTTCAAACACGACCACACATATAGACAACCTGGAGACATACTCTCTACTGTTTTTGCCACTGACAGCACAGCTTAGTCTCAATAAAGTTCACACCCAAGATGGCCGCTGCAACTAGCATTCTAGCGTTGTTACGTTGACATGCTAATACGTGGCCGTACGAATACTCTGGCCTCACAGACACACACACGGGGATCGGAGCAAGGGCAGTATAGCAAGGGCAGTATCACAGCTAGTTGCCGCGCCACCCTACGTGAGTATGCCTACAAGCCTGCATCACGGACATGCTGAACAGCAACAATTTATCACTGCCGGTAAGATATCAACATTGTGTGCACACGCCTGCAAGCTCGGCGTTTTCGTTCCCTTTCTCCATAGGGTACGGGCAACTAAGTGCTCTGCTGACACACCCCCGTCATCTCCGACCTCAGACAACTGGGGTGAGTGGGTGAGCCAACAGTCCGCTACAGACTGCGCTTAAGTACGCGCTCACCGCACCTGCGGCATTGTTTAGTATGATAGTACACGGTCGAGACTGCAACAAAGTGCATGTGTGTTGGCTTTATTAATATGTGTCTACTTGCATGAGGCTCAAACTACGGGTGAGGTATCAACCCCTCGTTTCTGGACGTGGTTTGTCCACATATATACGGCAATATTTATTGTATGTCATCCACTATACGTGTTGTATTGTTTTTGTTTTTCCACTGGAACGGTTTGACAGTGACACTAACTCTGTCCTTTGAAATACTTACGTCTCCCCAATGATTTTTCACTGTGGAGCTAGTGTGTATATTCCACTCAACAATTTTCACTATGGATCACGTTTACGCTTCAATAAGGCACCGACTATTGAAGGATGGATCCACACCTTGACTGATCCTTTTCAATTAGATAACTGCATGCTGCCGTTACCTGGTAATTTCTCCAAAAGTACTTCTAGTAGCACGCCATGGCAGTTCATGAGGGACTAGTTGAAAAACTGTCACCTTTCCCTCTCACTTGCAGCCCGTTAATCAATTAATCAATCCGGGGTTTGTAAAGTGCGCTACTCACCCGTGAGGTGAGACCCTTAAAGGCTTACCTAGCACCACAATGACGTTTTTCCCTTTTTAATACTGTTTTACCTTTCTACCAATCTCTTTCAGGTCTCATTACACCAGGCCAGTTGACCTGGTGTTCAACAGTAACGCTGGTTACTACACTACGTCAAGATCCAGCTTTGCAGTAGTGTAATATTTGAGATTATCTTCTCCTATATTTCACGGTGGTGATGAATTGCCACTAGACCCGTTAGGGGCTTCTTTAGACAAGAAACATGTCGAGCCCATGCACCACACAGATCCTGTAGGATCATTATCTCCAGGCAGGGCTTTTCAGTTTTTAGTTAGGTTAGTGCACCCAGGGAATACATTTTTTGAAAGGGGCAGCCCTAGACCTATTTTAAATTACACTGCACACTCGTGACACTACCCTGTCCACAAACCTTCACACACCCTACGGTTTCATCAGAAAAAGATCTCTGCCAAAGAGCCCCTTCGCGGGTGCCTGTCAGGCATTGCAGTGCCAGCCCGAGGAGGAGCAGGCCCAATGATGAAGCATGACATCCTTCGGGGTGTGTGAGGGCACTTCATAACAGACCTGAACACTCCCACACGCTTAGGAACTGCACACTGATTTATTTGTCATAATACGTCTTAGGAGTACGTGTGCAGGACCTGGTTAAAAAGCTCCAGGTTCCTATTATTTAAGAGACTGCTTAAAGTGACACAAAAACGTAGTGTAGTGGTTTGGGCAAAGAGGGCCTTGTGCGACCACTCCCCCTTTTATTTACTCGCTCTGGGCCATGCCTGGCCCGAGTGCATGGGTGCGACATATCCAGCACTCGCCCGGTGGATGAGCTGCACCGCAAACTCATTACATCCATTACAGTAGCAGCGACGTGTTTCTGACAGATGGCGCGGGGGGCAGGATGAATGAAGGATGCAGGGTTGATCGGCAAGGCTGCAATCTTTGCCACATGAGCCACGCCCCAACAGTGATCGAAGTATAATACCTGCGTTCGGAAAGGTTTTAGAACTAATAACAGGGAATGACCTTCCCCCCCCACTGACACTGAGCACCCAATACTGCAGTTCTTTTGTAGTTTTTCAAGAAAAACATACTTCTATCTATGTTGGAGATGTGTGGGTCTTGATACATAAAGAGCCACACATCTCCAACATAGATAAGAGTATGTTTTTCTTGTCCATTGCTTACCAATTTTGACCCTATTTCCCTAGAGGACTCATCTGTTCTTCTGGCCAGCAGTAAATCTGGCTCACCTCTTGACCCATGCACTCTAAACCAGACATTATTAACGTGCTGCTCTGCTCATCAATCCCATTTTCTTTGGAGGCTGCTATAGTGCCACAGAGTTTGAAGCAGGTCTTACTTACTTACACCTCTACTGAAGAAAGCTATTGCGGATCGCAAGGTGCATAGCAAATTCAGGCTTATTTCTCTAAACATGTGCAAGCTTGTTGCATGAAGGTGATCTTGTATGCCACCAACACACAGCTGATGCTTGCATTCGGGCAGAAGGATGTGGGCTCTTTGACCACTTTAAAGGAATGCCTGAGGGCCATTGGTGAATGGATGAATGTTAGTTGCCTTAAACTGAAATCTGACAAAATAGAGATACTCTTTGTTTGGCACTAACATTCACCCAGATGCTTACAACTGGTGGCCTTCAGAGCTAGGTACCCCCCCCACTCCATCGTCTGTGGTAAGAAACCTAGGCGTTAAATTTAACTCCAACCTGTGTTTCGAACCTCAAGTTAGAGCGGAGTCATTCAGCTGTTTCCTCATGTTGAATTCTATAGGAAAGATAATCCATCTAGTTCCTGAGGAAAATCGGAAGACTGACATTCATGCCTTGGTAACCTTAAAGCTAGATTATGCTAATAGTTTTTATCTGTGTCTACCATCATGTCTGCTATACCACCTGTAGATCATTCAGAACGCTGTAGCTTGGTTAATCTTGAAGATCTCAGCTTGCTTATCTGTCTCGGCCTCCTTGCACAGTCTACATTGGTTGCTCATTACCAACTGCGTTAAATTTAAAGCTTGCGAGCCAAAAAGGCCCTTTATTTTTAAGAAGAAAACTGTCTCCTTACCAACATGTGAGATCAGAGCGCTCCAATGGGCAAAACCTTTTATGTGTTCACAGGGTCCACAAGCAGGAAGAGGAGGTTGTTCCTTTTCCTTCTTGACGGCCAAACTCTGGAACTCATTGTCTTTGACTCTTTGCCCCTACAAGCCTGTTTTTTGTAAGCTTCTGAAGACTTGTCTCTTTGATATATAGACTTCCTGTTCGTTGGTTTGATTAGTTGCCTGTTCTACTTTAAGGCCACTAGCACCGGGATGCCACTTCAGAAGCATCCGTGTACTTTATAAATGTTATTGTATTGTATTAATTTCAGGTCCTACCTGCTCGGGTTTCTCTGTCAATAGCTTGTTTCCAGGCCTGGGCCAGTGTGGGGTCATCTTTTTGTGCTGCTTGAAAACTTTGATGGTGCTCCCAGGGGAATTCTATGGACAGAGGGGTAGGGGGATGATGAGGGCGGTTGTAGGGGCGGGCTGGTGTTGGGAGGTGGGAGGGTGTATGGAAATATTTTGGAGAAGGCTTTAAGGGCACGTCTTTAACCCTACTCATTTTTAATTGTTGAGTTGATCAGCGCAGGCCAAACCAATAGCTACATTTACTGAGAGTTTGGGGTGTTTCTGAATCCAGGACTGAATAGAGAGGGGAAGGGATTCCAGATATCTTTCCAAATAGATGTTCTCAATCACC
Source organism: Triturus cristatus (assembly GCF_964204655.1). Taxonomy (NCBI): domain Eukaryota; kingdom Metazoa; phylum Chordata; class Amphibia; order Caudata; family Salamandridae; genus Triturus; species Triturus cristatus. The sequence continues at coordinate 1,041,178,150 of NC_140585.1, forward strand.
TCTTGCATGGTAGCAGTTTCTGGTTGTAGCCACTGGTCACCTAAATTTTAATGTGGTAATATAAGACTCTGGGATTTTCAACGACATTCCATTTCTCCACTTTAAATTGTACTCTATAGAATTCATGATCACAGTCGAAATGTTCCAAAATTGCCTTAACGTCTTGATACAGGGTTTGTCCATACAGATTAGCCACTTGATAGGCAACCTGCAATTCCCCTGACAATAAGGAAGCTATATATTAAAAATTAGTAAGAAAAAAGTAATCCGGATCATCTCCTGCTTGATATTTCTGGAGAACTGAACTAGGCACATCTGGATTGACCTTGGAATGAGCAATTACATTACATTAACCTAAGAATGGCTGTATCTTGGATTGTATCTTGGGCTTGTTGGTTAATACTTAGCAGCAAGGCCTGTACCTGTTAGTGCAGTTGGCAAAGAGTTTCAGTCCTGCTGTCGTGTAGTGCCTATATACCCTATATAGGATCTGCGCGTTTGGATAACATAAACTGTGGGTTTGATGGCAGACTGATTCTGTGTACACCCACCGGATACGTTAGCCTGTCTGTATCAGCTAGCTCACAGTGCCACTAGAGTCTCCTCTTATCGGGGACAGAATAGTTCTTGGCAACCTCAGAACATTGCAACCCTGATTCCCCCCCCAGAATCATGGAAACAATATACTACCTTTCGCTCAGTCACTTGTGCTTACTTAGTTTGTCTCTGAGAGATGCACAGAATAAACTGTCTGGACGTTTTCAATAAGTATTTATTGAACAGTTGTTCTAGTGTAGAATAAATGAGCTGCAACAACCATTAGACAGTAGCAGAGATATATGATTAGCAATACTAAAGGGATGGTATAGTTCTACCATCTTGCAGAAATCATGATATATATACATGTACATAAAACACATGATAAAAAGTGCAACCTAAAAGTGCGTACTCCTAAGATGCCTCCCTAACTAGATGTACCTAAATGTACCTCGCATCTATGTAGGTGTTATGCCAAGAATCCCTCTGGGATCTAGTCAACCTCATTACCTGAGAGTTAGAGAATGTGGGACCCCTTCCTGGTCTCAAGTTGAACACCCTGCGAGGGATGTTAGAACACTGCTAGCTGGAGCGTCTGTATGCAGGAACCTCAGTGTCTCTGGTCAGTGTGTCAGCCGGGAAGTCACGGTCTCCTCTGTCTTTCTAAGCAAGACAGGATGTATAAATACCCATAGGTCTCCCCAGGGGTCCTACCTTGCTGTGTTACTGTGTCAGCCTAAAGGATGACGTTGGGCCTGATCTTCATACAGAGATATTATACAAGAGATGTCAGTCCTGCTGTGTTTCCAAGAAGCCTCATGCCTAATGTATGAGTTTCGAACTAGGGAAAAACTTGAGTTCTGAATGCAGTGTCGTGTCTAGGTAAAAGGTCAGTCCCTATGAACCGTTATGTATGTAATGTAGGGAAGGATATGGGTGAAAGGTTGCAGTGTTAACTTCGCCTATATAGGGTACCTAATGGAATAGAACACTGCTGGGCAGCTTGAGCTTGTTGTAAATGATGTTGCCCTTCTGCCAATTATGCCAATAGCCTCTACCACAAATTATCTTCAACAACTATGAAAAGACTACAATGGATTCAGAACTCTGCCGCCAGACTATTCTTACATATAAAGCCACAAGCCCACATTTCCCCTGCCTTGAATGCCCTACATTGGTTACAAGTTGCCATAAGATGGACGTTCATGCTGCTTTGTATCACCCACAGTGGGATACATAAAATCACCAGATATATTAAGCAAAAGAACCTCCGCTCTAGAATGGCACCTCACCTCAAAATCCCACCATAGGTGGCACACCTGTCTCTGTTCAAGCAGCCAAACTATGAAACTCTTTACCCACAAACATATCCTCTACCTGCATTCTCTGACTCGTATCAAAACTCAATCCACTGCTCTCTTAAATGCACTACCCTATTTCTCACCCTATACCTCTCTCAATATATCCTCTACCTCCACTCGTTGACTCATCCCAAACCCCATCCTACTTCTATGATCCCCAAAATAACCCTTTCCAGACCCTTCCTTCCTCCACCCCTCCGTGTATCATTTCAAACCTCTTTTAGTATTCAGATTTCTCAAACAAGCTCTCTAAACCCTTCCCTCTAAGTCTCCCTCCTCTTCCTCTCAACTCATCCCAAAGCTCCTCCTGCTGCTATGATCTCCAAATAAACACTTTCTCTCCCTCCACATTCCTTTGCAATCCAACTAACGTACACTCCTGTTCACCGCTCAAATTATTTTTTTATATTTTCCTATACTAATTCACCAATATTCCTTTTTGGATTCTGGAGTAGCGTGCTACTCGCCAAAAAGCGCTTCGCCTCATCAGGGGGTTGTAAGCGCTGTATAAATACAATTCGAATTGTTTAATCATGTCTTCCAATGTTGCTGCCTGGGACATGCTGGTGATTGTCAGAGATTCCACTTCTGATACCACTGTGAAGCGGTTCGATAATCACGACAGGGCTGAGAAGTAGTGTTATTATAATTTGATAATATCATAAACAATGGCGTGGCTTAGAGCGCAACAAACATGGCTGCATTTTCTTGAGCTCCGCGGTATCACCGGTGCGGACGCTCAAGTTGGTATGTGTTTTGGGTGATTTTTGATCACCTTTTGATGGCAGAACGCGGCAGAACGGTCCGTGAGCTCTGGGGACAGTTTTTCCGTGTTCTAGACTCTCTTACTGGGGGCTGCTACACGCGAGGTATTTTGACCGCGACAGAGCTCTGAAATGGCGAATGCTACAGCAGCCTCGTCACGGCACGGCGAATAAGAATTGGAGTCAGCTTATATGTTCCTAATGGAGGTTTATTTCTCATGCTAAATAGGAGGTACTGTGTGCAGCAATTTTCAATTATAGACCACAGGTCTTGAAACTTACATTTATCAGTGCTGGGCAGTGCTGGTTTCTTTCATCTTTAGAATTTACAAAAGGGTAGCCGCTGACAGCAACTTTATCATGCGGTATAATTCCTACTGATAGGCCGTAATATTATTGTTGGGATATAATTCAATGTTGGCGGGCTACCATACGTGTAGTATTTCGGCCGTGATGATGCTCTGAATTGGTGTCCATTGCTACAGTTATGTCACGGTGAATAAGAGCTCGAACTATCTTCTAAACTCCTCACTGAGGTTTATTTTTCATTCTCAACCAGAGGTCCTGGGTGCAACAATTTTGAATAACAGAACACTGATCTTGGAATCTATATCTATCAGTGCTGGATGTGCTTGTTTTGTTCATTATTGGAGGTTACAAAATGGCGTCCGCTGTCAGGATCTTTGTGTGGCGCACCTCCTGTTGACAGGCTCTTGTCTTATTAGTGAGACATAACTCAGTGCTAGATGTTTGCCACATATTCCTCAGAAGTGTTGGCTTTTTAGTTTTTTGCACTAGCACCTGTCTACTCATGAATAATTCCTGCGTCGCTTTGGGCTTGTGATTTACAGTGTATAGTAGAAGATTTTCTATTGAACTTAGTGGCCTAGTGGTTTACCCATATTGCCTTGCCTGCTCTTTTCAAACATACCAAGGCTATCTGATCATGGTAATTACGAACATACCAAATGGCGAAAGGTATCGGTGTTAGCACTAAAGACAGATTCCAAAGGGAACCTGAAAAGCTCCAAACATGCTTGCCCTACCCCAGACACACCATCTAAAAGCAGTCCTGACTCTGCTTCAACTTTAGAAGCTATATGTTCGAGGCATATGAGCTGTAGATCATATGCGTTAGCATAGATCGCCATCTGGTGTTGGGCCCCAATGTTTGCACTTTGTTTTTCTTTGGAGAAGTCACAAGGTAAGTGACTCCTCCCTTTGGTGAAAGTGCGCATGGTCATCAGCTCCATCCGAAGATTGTTTTTTTCCGCCTTTGGGTTCGGATGTGTATTGCTGCGCTCCGGTTCGCTAACGTTTTCAAACCTCTTCGACGCGCAATCCTCTACGGTATTGTCTTTCGATCAGGTTTCCCATTCCACGCGTATCGTGTACATGGTAAAACCTTCGATCGGGAACTTTGAGGTGGGCCGTCGGGCCTACCCGTGCCGACCACGCTAGCAGTCGATGGAACGGACTCCATTCAAGCTATTTCCCGGGTGTCGGGCTAAGTTTCCATGCACTGACTTGCACGAGGTCTGCAACCTGTGCTTATCCCCGGAGCAAGAAGAAAAATCCTGCGAAGCCTATCGAATGTTCCGATCGAAGAAGACCATCTGTGATCGTCGGGCGCGACGCTACGAGATGCAACGCGGCAGCGGCTCCGTACCGGACATCTTCGGCGAAGAAGAACACGGTCCTGCCTCACAAGCCAAAGAAGAAGAAGAGCTGGTCAACGTGTCTGAAGCCGACTCTGATATGGAGGAAGACCTGAACGTCACACCAGGTCAATAAACCGTGAGTACAGACCCCCATGTACCACTAAAACAAAACATAAGGCTCCGGTATCACCCTCAGGCTCCGATCGACACCGAGAAAAAGCTTCAGATGCCCCACCCTCCAGCCCAGTTATGAGACAAAAACACAAGCCTTCTGGCTCTGGCTTGAGCCGGCCCCCGTCCGGTCCTGAACCAACACCTTCGGCACCTAAGCATAAGGACAAACAGGTGCCACTTCCCACGCCGTCTGCACTAAAACATCATCGACACCGAAAACCTTGGAGCCGAAACCCCACAAGTCAAAAGACTTGGAACCAAGGTCATCCAAGCCTAAAGTCCCAGAGCCGAAATGCTCCACACCGAAAAGCTCAGAGCCCACAACCTCTGCGCTGAAGAGTTTGGAGCCAAAACATACCACTCCGAAGTCTCCACAGCCTAAAATGGCCAAAACTAAGCATTCTGATTTAAAACACTCGGCACCTAAAGACACTGAGCCCAGATCCTCGATGCCAAAATCCACTCCAAAAGGGACAGATACCCCTTTCAAACAACTTCCATCTAAAGACACACTGGATCCAAAATAAAAAAGACTTCGTATTGATCTAAAAACTGGACACCTTCTGGCTACTCTTCCTAAGAAATGGAAGTTAAACCTCCCACAGGATGACCCTATACCTCTAAAGAAAAAAAAGAGATATGGGCACTAACCCTTACCCCCCTTACATACCTCCATCTCCTCCTCCAATTCCTAACATTACCCAGCAAATCCACCAAGTCCAATGTCACCTGACACACAAGATGACGATTTTACGGGTGGGGATAGGGATGGGAATAGGGATGATGATCATCAACATATCCCTCACAATCCAGACATACCACAGGAACCAGATCCCTGGGATGATTATGATAAGGATCCAGACCAACCTAACGACCCAGACCTGTATCCCTCCAAACCTTCACCACCTGATGATAACATTGGCTTAACACAGCTTATCAACAGGGCTGACCAATATCACGGAATAGAACTACATACCGACCCTCTAGAAGAGGATTTCCTTGTAGGGACATTCACATACTCGGAGGTCTTACACTTTACCCATGCTAAAAGGCATGTTAAAGCATACCGACAAGGTATTCAAAGACCCAGTTAGAGCCAGGATACTGACACCTAGGGTTGACAAAAAATACAAGCCCGCTCCTACAGACCCGGTATACATAAAAGGTCAGTTACCATTAGACTCTCTTGTTGTGTCTAACGCCTGCAAAAGAGCTAACTCTCAAACTACAGGCGACGCCCCTCCGCCAGATAAGGAGTCTAAACTTATTGATCACTCTGGCAAGGAAGTAGCTTCACAAGCCGCCAATTATTGGCGTACTGCCAATGCCCAGGGTCTATTGGCACGCTATGATAGGGCACACTATGATGAGTTGGAAAAACTCATGCAACATTTACCACAGGAGTATAGAAATAAAGCGAACAACCTCATTCAAGAAGGGAAGCTTATCACCGCCACTTCCATAAAATGCAGTGATGCAGTGGACACAGCTTCTCGTGATATTAACACTAGCATACTGTTGCGGAGACCCACTTGGCTTCTCATCTCCGGATTCAAGCAGGAGGTACAATCCTCCATACTTAATCTGCCCTTTGATAAAGAGCATCTTTTTGGGCCATCAGTAGATTCTTCATTAGAAAAAATTAAGAAAGACACCGAAACTGCAAAATCCATGGGAGCCCTACAATTACCTTCTAGCAGGGGCTCCTTTTGTTGCTCCTTTTACAGGGGTGGCTCAAAATCAATGTCAGAAAAACCCTCCTCCTCTTACAAAGGGAGCAACCAATCGAACTCCTCCAAAGGATATTTTCGAGGAGGTTACAGAGGAAATAATAACAAGGGAAGAGGCAGAGGTAACTCCACCCGCACTTCCTCTGCCAATAAACAGTGACTTCCCTCTATTACCCCCTGATCATTCCACTCCTGTCGGGGGACGTCTCTCACAGATCCCACCTGCCTGGAACTCAATCACCTCAGACAAGTGGGTAATACAAATTATCCAACATGGTTATTGCCTGGAACTTACCAGTACTCCACCAACAATCCTTCTGAGACAGTGTGCAATGTCACCAGAACATCTCACCCTGTTAAAACAAGAAGTCCTCTCTCTGTTAGACAAACATGCAATAGAACCGGTCCCATTACGTCATCCACGGACGGAGTATACTCCCTATACTTCTTGATTCCGAAAAAAGACGGCTCCCTCAGGCCTATATAGGACCTAAAACAGCTAAACCTCTACATCCATTCGGACCACTTCCACATGATAACCCTTCAGCAGGTGCTGCCATTACTTCAGCAAGGCGACTTTCTTTCCACATTAGATCTAAAGGACACCTACTTCCATATTCCCATTCACCCAGCTCACAGGAAATATCTCAGGTTCGTGGTGGACGGACAACATTGCCAATTCAAAGTCCTCCCATTTGGAGTAACTACAGCACCAAGAGTCTTCACCAGGTGTCTAGCAGTAGTCACAGCTCATTTAAGAAAACAACACATTCACGTCTTCCCTTAGAAGACTGGCTATTAAAAGCCAATTCGCAACACAGCTGCATACACCACACTCACAAGACAGTTCAGCTGCTTCACGACTTGGGATTCACTGCCAACCTCACCAAGTCTAATCTGCAAACCTCCAACACGCAAACAACACCTAGGAGCCACAATAGACACTTGCAAAGCTCTAGCGTATGCCAATCCAGTCAGAATACGCAACATGCAAACCCTAATATCACAATTTCAACCGCTTCACTTGCTACCAGCCCGAGTGTTTATGCAGTTGATCGGAATGATGGCGTCTTGCATTCTAACTGTTCCTTACGCAAGACTCCAAATGTGTCCCCTACAGGAATGTTTAGCATGCCATTGGAACCAGGCTCAAGGTCTGTTAACCGATCTGGTGTTGGACGGCTGCACTCCTCGCTCTCTGCAGTGGTGGAATACACAAAACCTTTCCAAGGGGCGGGCATTCATTGACCCAATTCCACAGCAGACGCATCCCTCACCGGTTGGGGAGCTGATCTTCAAAAACATATCATTCAGGGCATGTGGACTCTACAACAAAGAAGACTCCACATAAACCATCTGGAGCTGCTAGCAATTTTTCTAGCACTCAAAGCTTTTCAGATACATTTAGTAGGCAAAGCTGTCCTAGTTCGTACAGACAACATGACAGCGATGTACTACATACAAAAGCAGGGAGGGGGACACTCTCTCCAGCTTTCACACCTAGCTCAAAACATAGGGAAGTGGGCCATATCTCAAAAAATATCTGCAGAACATCTCCCAGGAGTAGACAATCAGATTGCAGATCTGCTCAGTCGTCAAAGACAATAGATCCACGCATGGGAATAACACCCTCTAGCTCTTCTCCCATTTTTCCAAATGTGGGGCTTCCCAGAGATAGATCTGGTTGCCACACACCTTAACGCAAAAATGCCCAAACTTTGCATCCAGGTATCCACACCCGTTGTTCAAGGGCAATGCACTATGGATCAATTGGTCAGGGATATTTGCTTATGCTTTTCCTCCTCTCCCACTAATTCCATTAGTGGTTCGGAAGCTCAAGCAACATTCCCTCACAATGATGCTAATTGCTCCCACATGGGCTCGACAACTATGGTTCACAACACTGTTGGAACTATCCGTAGTTCCTCATCAAAAACTACACCTCTCCCCCAAGCTTCACTCAGAACCATGGAGAGATAAGGCATCCAGATCCCAGTCAGCTCAACCTTGCAATCTGGCACCTGAAATCACAGAGTTTGGCTACCTTAATCTACCGCGAGACTGCATGAACGTCATTAAGGCGGCTAGACACCCTACCACAAGAGCATGTTACGCAGCAAAATGGAAACGATTTGTAATTTATTGTAATAACAATCTAATCAATCCACTTGATGCTTCAATCCAAAACATAATTTGCTATATGTTACACCTACAAAGGGCTAACTTAGCATATACATCAATAAGACTGCATCTTGCTGCAGTAGCGGCTTACTTACAAAACTGACAACACTTGTCCTTGTTTCGTGTGTCACTATGAACGCCTTTATGGAAGAACTCAAAAGAATCATTCCTCCCAGACTTCCACCTTCTCCCGTGTGGAATCTTAATATAGTCCTCACAAGACTCATGGGCCCACCATTTGAGCCTCTGCACAAATGCGAACTACTGTTTCTGACTTATAGCCATCACATTTCTTTGAAGAGTTGGTGAGCTCCTGGCACTAACTATACAAGAATCGTTTTTGCAAATTCACAGCAATAAAGTGGTTCTTAGGACTAACCCAAATGTTTGACCTAAAGTATTTTCTGCCTTTCATCTCAACCGGTCTGTTGAGTTACCTGTGTTTTTTCCTCAACCAGACTCTGTTGCAGAAAGCGCTCTTTATTATATTGAAAGAACCAAATCTTTTAGGAAAACTAAACAACTTTGTTGCTTTTCCCTACCACATAAAGGCAATCCCATTTCAAAAGCAGGTATTGCACGGTGGATAGTTAAGTGTATCCAAATATGCTACCTTAAAGCTAAACTCACCGTAACAGTTCCCACTAGAGCCCATTCTACACGCAAGTTAGGGGCTTCTATGGCATTCTTAGGGACCATACCCCTAAGATGACATCTGCAAGGCTGCAACATGGTCTCCACCACACACATTCACAAAGCATTATTGTGTACATGTGTCAGGAAAACAACAAGCTAGTGTGGGCCAGGCAGTTTTAAGAACACTATTTGAAACCACTGCAACAAATACAGGTTAGCCACCGCTGGGAAAAGAACTGCTATATAGTCTATACTAATGCATATGATTTACAGTTCATATGCCTCGAACGGAAAATGCTACTTACCCAGTAAGCATCTGTTCTTGGCATATAAAGCTGTAGATTCATATGCACCCACCCGCCTCCCCGGGTACCTTTATCTGTTGCAGTATTATCTTACTTAGATACACTATACATGGACATCTCTTTCTACTCTTACTAACTCCATCATCAACCCTCACGGCAAAATTATCTGGAGATGGAGTCGATGACTATGTGCACTATCTTCAAAGGGAGGAGTCCCCTACCTCGTGACCACAAAGACTTCTCCGAAGAAAAACAAAGTGCAAACATCCGGGCCCAACTCCAGATGGCGATCTATGCAAACTTATATGATCTACTGCTTTATATGCCAAGAACAAATGCATACTGGGTAAGTAGCATTTTCCTACTCCAGCTCAATACCGTCCAGGATATAGCTACCAAAACTAATACAGATTTGCTTCAGGTGGAGGTTGCAGCAATTTATAATGACCTTAAAAATCTTTAATTACGTGTTCCTAACGCTGAGACGAGAATATGTAGCGTGGAAGATTATACAAATAAACAAGCAAAGCTCATCCAAAATTTGGAATGTTCTATTAGTTAAGGAGAGACCTAACAGAACAGGAAGATCGGAATCACCGAAATAATCTTAGTTTTTTTGGACTACCGGAGGGGAGTGAGAATTCTGCTCCTTCAGTGATTGACTTCTTGCTTACTTGGATCCCAAATGTCCTGAATCTCTCTTTCAAAAAAGACTTTGAGTTAGAACAAGCTCACAGGGTTCCATCTTTTAAACCCAGAACTATGTCTTCTCCAAGGTCATTGATTTTTAAACCTTTGCGTCATCAACATACAGATCAAATCCTTGCACAAATGAGGAAGATCAAGACAATTCAATTGGAAGGTCATAAGATTTCTATTCCACAAGATTTTGCCAGAGACACCGTATTTGTTGCAAAGGCTTCCTGAATCTATGCATAAGGCTCACTGATATGAGCATTCCATTCTCTTTTTCTCAGCCTCCAAGATTCTGTATCATTTTCAAAGGTGATCCACAAATTTTGTATGAACCTACAGATCTTTCGACATTCTTGGATAATCAATCTTTATCCAAGATGGACTCTAATTCTCTTCCTGGTACTTCTTACTCCTAGTGATCTGTATAGATTGAGCTAGCCTGGTTCTAATATTTCCATATAACCAATTTCCTTTTGTTACTGACTAGTATTTCGTAATGTCATCACATATTCATTCTTTATAAGAATCCATATAACTTTGCATATGCTGGTTCTGTTGCATATTTGTTTGCAATCCCTGTTGTGTTTTTGCTAGATTTTGAGTTTATCATACATTCTACTGTAACTGTACTGATGCTTTTTGTACTCTAGATTAGCCACATTCTACTAATTGATATTTTACACAGTAATATGCAGTACCCTGAGCTGTATTTAGTTCTATTCTGGTTTACATTCCTAGAGATATGTCCTATATAATGTTGGTATACTTTGCTGATATGTTCTCCTTCAGGTATATTATTCTAACTGAATGCCTTTATTTATGAACTTATTCTCTTATGCCTCTTTATTCTCTTTTTATAATTCCTTTGCTATAGGTAAGTATTTTACCTCTTATTCCTTTATCTGTGCTCTTTTTCTCTGTGACAGTTTGTTTATATGGTATATTATTTAATGACATCACTGATCACAAATGAAATCCACTTCTCTCTGTTAACGATCTTCTATTATGTTATGTATCTTTTTTTATTCTGATATCATTGCCACCATTTGTCATTATCAGTTGCATCTTTATTATTTGTTGCTCTTATTTTGCTATTAATTGATAGTTGTATAGTTATTTTATAATTTTGTACTTCTCAATTTGTAATTTATTTGATGATCTTGCTATTTAGTTAGAAGTATGTCTAAGCTGGAATTTGTATGTTAATATAGTTTGATCAGCTTGCTTATAAAATGGCATCTTAGGACAGACGTTCCATTTGCATCTAATATTTTGTTCTAATTGAATGATAGTGTTGATGAAATTATTCTTTTATTAATCCTATACTTCGTTTAATAGCCCCTTTTAATATAGGTGAGTATGCTATCTCTTATTCTATCTCTTATCCTTTAGCTTTGATCCCTTTATCTACGGGAGTTTGTTGAATTGTTATATACTACTTAATACCTTCACTGATCTTCAACGATCTGCCTTATTATCTACTAAAGTTTCTCTATTTTATATATCCATGTATTTCAGTCCTCAGAGCCACAATCAATGTTATATCATTTATGAGATACATCATCAGTATTTATGCTCATAGTTTGCTATTACTTCATAGTTGGATAATTATTTTATATATTGTATGTATCACTTTAGAACTTATCTGATTCAACTTTATGGATGGTTTGAAGTATGTATACACTGGAATTTATATGCTATTACAGTTATGCTTGGTTTGCTTATGAAATGTCATCTTGTTGTAGACTTTCCATTTATATCATAATTATTCAGTCTACTATTACTTAATGTTACTTACAAGAGATATATGTGATATAGATATGCATTTGGGATGGAAACTCTTGTTCCGCTGCTCTGCGGCTTGTTTATTCTTGAATTGTCTACACCGTCGATGATAGCCTCTGCTTTTCCACGTTGATTCCCCATGCAATACGTCTCTTACAGACATCCCCTGGCAGGGTTGGGCTTCGATGTTGCTCTGTTTTTTCTTGGAGTGCATTTAATCCCTCTCTTCTTCTTACTTTTCATTACTCTCCTTTATCCTCACTTTAACTTTGGGACATCTGCTACACTTCCTTTGGTGTTTAACTATATTTTCACTGCCCTTTTACTCTTTTACCGGAAATATTCACTATTTATAATCCATGTATATCAATGCCCTGTTTAAATGTAGTTTTCTTTAATGTTAGGGGTTTGATTCACCCGGTCAAGAGGGCCCAGACTTTAGATTTTTGTAAGAGTTTGTCTGGTGACTTGGTCTTGCTTCCAGAGACTAAGATAGGTTTTAAAGACGCTCTTCTTATGAGGAAAGATTGGGTATTAGATGCTACATGTTCCTAAGCTTCAGGAAAGAAAAACGGGGTTGTTACTCTTATCTCTAAAAATCTGGTTTATCTATACTTGCAGCTGAACATGATACCAACGGAAGATGGTTACTTACTCATTTGACAAATGGTTCGGATGATCTATATGTTATGAATTTATATAGATGACCCACTTTTTTGGTGGGCAATAAATAAAAAACGTACTGACGTTCCACAAAATTCAAGAAGAATCGTTGGAGGTGACTTTAATATTCCTTTCAATCCCATTTTGGATAGACATTCTGCTTTTAAATTTTGACCTCTTAGGGCACACAAAAATATGCTTAATATGTGTTTGTCTCATCATCTTTTGGACGCATGGAGATTACACAATCCTACAGGTAGCGATTTCACTTTTTATCCTCCCCTCATTCTAGCTTCTTTTGTATTGATTATCTTCTGGTTGACACTTCTCTTTTAAAACCTACTATAAATGTTGTAATTCATCCAATAATGGTCTCTGACCATGCTGCAGTCTCTTTAACCATCCTTACTCTTGCGGATACTAAAGGCCCCTGTAGTTGGCGTCTAAACACCCAAATCTTAGAACATGACGCTGCGGTCAAAGAACTTAATAACAACATTGATAGTTTCTTCAAAGATGATGAATCATCAGTGGATTCTCCAATAGTACTATGGGATGCATATAAGTGTACTATAAGAGGTCACATTATTAAAACAATGGCCAAAATAAACAGCAATATTAGGAAATCTCTTCAGTCTCACTCAAAAATCTTGTCTATTATTGTTACCAAATAGAGCTGGTAAGTTAGCTCTAAAATATCAGAATACGAACACCAATGCTATTCATATCACTGATAAAACCGGTTTGAAAAAGTTTCATACCCGAGAAATTCTTGGAGTGTTTCGGGAATTCTGTGAAAATGTATATACCCCTCTGGATCAGTGCACTAAGTTTACCTGCCAACAGTTCCCTAATTCTCTCCCTGCTAATACTATTTTGCATGACCATATTATCGAGTTGGGTAAGCCAATCGATATTGACGAGATTATTCAGGCTACTCGTTCTGAGAAAGTTCCCGGACCAGATGGATTTTCTATTGCCTTTATAAAAAATGTGTTTCCTCAATAATTAAATATCTTAAGGAGATTTTCTACAATTTTGTTCTTGTTGGCAAGGTTTCGGGTACGGCTGCTGAGGCTACCATAGTAGTCCTACCAAAAGAAGGTAAGGATCATTCTGATCCCAAAAACTTCTGTCCCATTTCATTATTAAATATGGAAGCAAAAATGTTCACCAAAAAATTACCAAATCGTCTAGAATGTCACATTCCTAATCGCATCCATGATTCACATACACGTTTTGTCAAGGGTAGGCTTGCTATGAACAATGTTCGTACGTTCTTTCACATTTTAGAAAAAGCAAAACTTTCCTCATTGCCTTCAGCGGCGATTGCTCTTGACACCAGAAAGGCATTTGACAAAGTTTCTTGGCCTTTTTTTACTATCGGTGTTAGAATCTCATAACCTTGGTAATTCTTTTATTAATATGTTTATGTCCCTTTACGCGCATCCTAAAGCTAATATTTGGATTAATGGTACAATGTCCTCTTTTTTCAATCTTTGCCAAGGTACTAGATAAGGGTGTCCACTTTCACCTCTTCTTTTTCTCCTATCCATTGATCCACTTCTTCGATTGCTTGATCTGAACCTGGAGATTAAGGGTTTTCAATTTGGCATGCACATACTTAAAACGCCAGCTTACGCTGACGATGTACTTATTTTTTCAGAAGATATTGAATCAGCGATCCCTTCTATTTCTAATATTATTCGTGATTTCTTGGTTGTTTCTAGTTATACTCTTAAAGACAAAATTTGAATTGTTCCCTCTAAATCCTTTGTGTTTTCCTTCTTACCTGGGTGATTCAGGTATTAAATGGCAATCTATTTGCATTAAATATCTAGGGATCTGGTTCTGTAAAGATCTTTCAGATACTGTTACTTATAATGAATCCCACATAATAAATAAAGTTAAGGCTCTTTTTTCCTCATGGTCTCCGAAATATATTTATTGGTCGGGTATGTTACAAACTCTTAAAATGATAACCCCAATCAATAATTTTTTATCTGTCATGCTACCTATAAAGCTTTCCTCCTCTTTCTTTTATGAGATTGATGTAATCTCTTCAAGATTCTTATGGAACGGGAAGAGAGATAGAATTGCTTCCAAATTTCTTAGGAAGCCTTCTATATTGGGTGGCTGTAACCTCCCGGATTGAAATCTATAACAGATTTCTTTTTTGGTGGCTCAGGGGGCAATTTGGTTCTTACCAAAATCCCAACATATACCTCCATGGATTCATATTGAACGATAATTATGCACTCCCTTTTCCGCTCTTTCTTTACTCACAGCCTCAAAATTTACTTTAGTATTTTCTCAGCGTATTATATCAGATATGGTTAATGCTTTGAAATATATTGATAAGACAGTTTTGAAACCTGTTCATAAATCAAGATGGTCATCTTTGTTGTTTAATCCTAAACTTCTTACAGACATTGAACCTAACACTGCTCTTTTGTGGGCTGCTAAGGGTATCAGACAGGTGAAAGACCTATTTGATACTAATCATGATCCTCTTCCTTTTTCTTTTTCTTTCCTAGACAAAAAATATAATCTCAGTAACATTGACCTTTAGCTTCAAAAAAGAATAAAAATCCAACTATCTAAAAATGACCCTTTCCACAGATCTGGTTATTGTCTCACTTCTTCATGTGTGGGTACGCCCAGGCAATACTGCTTCTAAAATTGATAATTTTTGTATCTGCTCCACTGCCTTCACAATCCAGAATTACTTGTGTTAAATGGTCTCACCATTTTGAAGACAAGATTTTTAAACCTCTTTCACAGGATACCTGGCAAGTAATTGGGAAATTATCCTTGTGTAACAAAATTACTCCTTCACTGATTCAAGATAAACTAAGTCTTCACAATTAATCTCTTACACTGGACCCCTGCTTGCTTGCACAAGTTGAAGTTATGAGATGGTGATCTTTTTTTGCAATTGCAATTCGGTACCAGGCACCCATTAACATATGTTCTTTGAATGTGAACTATTAAATTCCTTTTGGGGACTTGAATCACATTGATCACTAATCTTTAGTACACCTATAGGTCTCTCTTTACCTCTGATTTTGCTGGGTCCATTGGCTATAGTTACCCCTTTACCTCTCGATAATACAGAGAAGGAGCTCTTAGACTTGCGCTTATCCATTTATTTTAAAATTATACTCACATAGTTTAAATCTTTTCATCTTTCTTACCATACCTGGTGGGTGTTAGTTCATATCTTCGTGGAGCTCATACTTTGGTTGAAAGGAAACATTATTCGCCTTCAATTGTTAACAATGTATGGCGTTCCTGGGATAATTATATGGACTTGTCTTCTCAAGGGCTGGTAGCTCAATATCCTTTTGAATCAGTTTTTAGCATACATTTTTATAGGTGTAGCAGATGTCCCTTCCCACCATCCTATTCCTCTTCCTTTCTTCCAGTTCTTTTCCTCCTTCTCTCTTTCTTCCTATTTTCACTTCTTCCCTCCCTGCTGATGTACCTTATTTACCAAGCAATACAAACTCATATTTGACTTTAATGGATATACATAGATATTCCATCTGTCCCATCTTTCTGGGGTTCATACTTAATAGTTGATGAATTTGTAATACTGGTTATCTCTCATGATATTCTATTTATTTTTTATCCCTTTATCCCACTCCAGTTGTTATTTATTATGTATGCTTTTTTATCTTTTTAATTCTTCACTATTATATATCGATTTCTGATTTCTATGTATTGCTAATGCTTTTCATATGTACTTCTTTTTAAATAATAATAAAATATATTTGAAGACAAAAATAATATCATAAACATTTAGAGTTTCTTTATTCATTCTGTTGCCCTCAGTAAGGATCCCCTTTTTTTAAATTAGTCTTCCTGCCTTAGTTCAGAATGCCATCAGAAGGTTCAGGGGCCCTTTAAAAGAAATAAGAACTATTTTTAGTGTTGCGGTCTGAAAGTAATGACGATTCCCATCACAAGCACCACTTGCTGCTTCCATCTTACCTTTTGTTCCTCTCAATATAAACATACCTGTGATTGCCCCAGTACACCGAGTTGGTTTCCACCACTCAAAAACACCTGTATAGCTATCGTTAGCCCCGCTTGCCAGTTCTTGTCTTAAGAGCTGGCCCAATCAGAAAAATAAGAAACAGCACTTGCTTGAGACTACTGCCTTCTGGGACCTTCATGTTTGGGTCCACAGCATCTCATCCTTCCTGGTGGCTACGTAAGTGCAGTGCTCCGATGGGCTTGTTTCTGATATGTTCTGTCTGCTTTCCTCCAGCCTCCGACCTGGTCTCCGACATCTGTTTGGCTCGGGTTTCCTCTGGATTGGGTAGTTCATCCTCAGCTCGCCAACTATCTTTGTTCGCTGTCTCCCTTATTGCTGTGGTCCCATCTTTCCGGGTTCTCCTGATTTCGACCTCCTTTCTTCCGGAAGTCCCTGCATCTTCCTTCACAGCCTGCAGGTTCCTTTTAAGAGCTGCAGTGCTCACCTTGTTCTTAAGCAACGGTAACTCAGCGGCCATTTTAAATGTCCTGCGAGTATCGCTGTCTTTTATATCACATTTTTTCAGGTGTATATAGCCATTTTCAGTGAGTGTGGGAGTAGTCCCACAAAAGCAAGTGTTGCAAAAGAAAAAAAGAAAAACCGAGTAGCTGGATTATCTCTGTGTAGGTGATGTGATAGCACCAGGTGTGCAATAAAGGTCTCTGGCAAGTTTTTTAAAAAAGTTCTGCGATGCACAGGGCCATAACTGGTAGAGTTGTTTTAAGGCTGACTATAATATGGTTTCAAAGATTGGATGAGGCGAAATATCTAGCATGTTTTACTGAAAATCTGATCATGAACAGGAAAAGGTGTCTGTAAAACTGGGTATAGGATCCGGTGTGAGTGATGAGGGACCTGGGAAAATAGCAGGGGGACTGAAGCGAGGTGGTGCTTAGTTATACTGAAGACTAGTCCAAACAGTAAGCTTGAGTTTAAGAGCCAAAGAAGTTACAGTATTTGGGAGATGAAGGAAGAAAACTACTGGCTTTTTCAAAAGAAGTGGAAGTAGTATTGAATTATCTATCTCATTTGGTAGATGTCATTATGAAGGATTCTGGAGTACTTTTAAGCACAGTCCCGGATAGATCTCCAGGTACTAGGATTAGCTCATCACAAATAATACATTGAGGGACAAATGTGATAAGAAGGTGGTCAGGCAGGCCTTTCAGACAGCACTGTGACACACAGGGAATGGTGTACGAAGTTCTAGACAGTGACATAATTTAAGTGCTATAAATACTTTCTTGCCCAACAAGCTTTCCTTTGGCATGGAACCGATAATATTAACAGAGCCTCAATCTTGAGAAGATTTACTGGTTTGTGAAAATACTAATTGGGCAATACTTGCGACCTCAATCTGTCTCAATACTCTTGATCACTAGCAGCTATTCCATTCTGCAACAAGTGGCTGAAATAGGTTGAATTTCCACAAGTTAAAAGCCACTCTCACTGCCATGTCTTGAATAATATTCAACTTTCCTGTTGTCTCTGCAGGAAATCTCGGGTAGAATACTATAGATTAGTGGAGTCTTGATAGTATCCTAGCCCCCACAAAAAAAGAGCTCAAAATTATATTGGTATGAGAGGCAAGATTGTTTGAGTAATCTAATCTGCAAAAAAGCATGAGTTCCTCTGAACATGCAAATGCTGTAATTTATTGAGGCGTTTTTCAATTGAGAAATTGGTGATGGTAGAGAACGCACCTGGCCTTGCCCTGAGTTGGGAGTCCACAGACTATCTTCGCCCAGAATTAGAACCTCGCACTGAGCTTCAGTATGTTTTTGCTCATTCATTCCTGGATAGCTGCAGATCAGGACAGCATTTAGTGCTGTATCCGAGGGTCTGTCAAAGCGAACGATTATCTGGGTATCTGTCATGCATGAGATTGAAATCAGGACAAAAGGTTTTTGTAACGGCCAGCAAGGCTCAGACCTAAACATTGAACAGAATGGGATTCTAAAAAGATTGCTGGCCTACCCCACAAGTGAGTGGCAATGACAAGTAAGAAGGCCCTGGAGTTAAATCCCACCTGTTGGAGAAGATGTAAATCAGGAAAAGGCTAGATCAGAAGGCCTACTGCCACCAAATATTGGTCTAGAATTGGTGCAGTGTGTCAGAGATAGCCAATTCAGCCTCTAACCCCTGTATCTAAACTTAAGCAGAGAAAATGCCCCCAAGATAGCTGAAGAGCAAGGTAGATTTAATGTAATATGGCTATAGCTTGCCACAATGAATTAGGTGTGTGTATATAACCTCAAATCTAGCATTCAGGTTACGCGAGTTTGAGCTTTTTTTCTTTCTCTTTTATTACACCCAAAGAAAAAGCAGCATCAAACAATGCAACAAGGTTAATGCAGGTGCAGCATCCTGATAGAATTAATGGAGTACAGATCCTGGGGTGCACCGGTAATGAGGTCAGAATGCTGCTTTCAGATTCCCAGTATATACAAAACAGTGAGGGATCAGTTAACATGGGAGACAATGCCAAAGAAGAGCAGCAGAAAGCTGTAGACACTCTGGAGAGACTATAAAGACATGAGGTTAGGAAAGAAAATTGTGAAAAGGCTGCTGCCAACTCTAGCCATACCATGAGACATCCAAGATCATGCCAGAAGCAAGATTGCAGGGCTTCCAACCTCCTGGGCAAGGTTCCGATGACGGCTTATGGAATAGTTGTTTTCTCAGTCGTATATGTCTTGTTCCCCTGCTGGCTGTGTTGACTTCATATTACCATGGCAGCCATCTGCAATGAATCCATAGTCTAGGCTGCTGACAAGCAAGGCCCAGCAGAATGTCACACAGCTTCTGTAGCTGCATCTCTTCTTGCTGCAAAAGAGAGAGGCTCTTTCTTTCGTTAAGTTCATTAGTAGACCAAGGTGTTTCCAGATTTGGTGGATCTTCATTTCTAAAGGAGTAGATTTGTTTTTGTTGGTTTGGAGGATGTGGTTCATGATGGAAATCGGTCTTCTGAGTTGGATGTCTGAAGATAGAAGTGTTCTAGCATGATAACCTTCTATGGAGAGGGATCTCCTCTCAAAATTCTTTTATGGATAATGAAAGTACTTGGATGAGCTTTGGTTTGGGGGAGGGCGAATCGGCAGGTTATTGGTATAATGGTGTGACTTGTCTGGGAGTATTGCTCAGACTAGTCAGAGTTAAGATCCAGGGTGTCCCCTTCAGAGTGAATGGCGTCTGCGGTGTGCTGAGTGTAGTTGAATGTTTTGAGGTCAGTTAGTGCTTTTTTTAGGGTTTGGGTATAGCAACTTAAGTTAGTTTGAAGGTAACAGGAACACATTATTTGAATGTAAGCATGTCCAAGTATTTTATCTTATCCGGTATTTGTAAAGCACAAACTAATCACCCCTAGGGGTCTCAAGGCTCTGGGGGCAGTCGGGGAGATTAAGTGAGCTGTTGCCCAGAGTCACAGGGTGCTGAGGCGAGCTGTCGATGATCGAACGGTGACCCTCGTGCTCAGGAGTCAGCCGCACTGACCGCTGCACCACACCTCTCCCTTATGTATGGTGGCTTGGAAGTTGTTGATCTTGTTTCCATAGGATTTCTAGTATTTTACAGGTATTTAAACGAGGTGGAATGTGTGTCTTGAGTTGCAGTCTGGTACCGGGCAATGTGGTTTGTGAATTATAGGGAGCCTGCCCAGATTTTGTCAGACAGGTGCGATGTGCTCTGCATGAAATTAATGTTTTGAGGGTATTTTGGATGCTCACATGACTGTATCACATGGTTCCTCATCCAATCAAGTGGTCTATTTGCTGTTTCTGAGATTCTTTTCAGAAAGGGGCTACAAATTAGTGGGTTGGCCTTTAAATTAGAGTGTCTGAGAAAGAAAACAAAAGTAAACCCTGAATCAGAGAATCGGTTTCTCTGTCTAGGTTTTGGTCACTTGGAATTTAAAGGTCCTCCTAAGCATTCAGTAAGGACCATACACAAGAGTGACTGTCTGGCAGTTGAACTGAAGTGTTTGGGCCTGATCATCTTAAAGGCGCTTTCTGCAAGAGACACACATACTTGTAAAGTTTCAGGATGTTTCTGTGAATCTATGTCTTGTCGAAATGCTAGAGGACAGCCAGCCAATGCTAGCTACAAGTCTAATCTTTCTTTTCTCAGTTCTTCAGATCTCAAGCAGTCCTCTCAGCGCATGGCACTGCAACGAATTTGGAATTTAGCATGACTCCACCATGAAGGATTATCTCAACCGAACAATCTGTTCTTGTTGTTAGGCAATGGACACCAAATCCCATTACATTTGCAGGGTTTTGGAGCAGTGCTATGCATGTTTTCCTATATGGAACAGTTCTTCAATACACAGACACACAAGTAAATTGAATCGCCACTCTGGCGATCACGGTAACCTCTTCACTTTTAAATAATGCATGTGTCGCCTATGTGCTGCTGCTGCACAGCTTTGTAATTCCCTTAGGTTATGTTTGTACTACCCATAAATACTGTTAGCAGCACTTCACACTGTCCAAAATGATTGCACGGGTCTCATTGCCTTATAGTTTCATAGCCTACTATTGGACATGCTTGTTTGTAATGTGATAAGTATTAGGCTCTGTATTAATTACGCTAATTTCTAAACTCTTTTTTTGCAGTTTCTTTATCTGGCTGACAATAAAGAACCCGTTCCTGAAAGCCATCTTCTGCTAATATTGGAAGACAGATGTGGGTATTTCCTATGGGACAGTTAATTTTATTGATTGACCCAAAATGCATGATAAGAAATATATTCCTGAATTTGCTATCTTTTCTTTCAAAGAAGATCAATTATTTTATTATGCATGGCTTCCTTTGGGAGCCTCTATCGTTTACACCAGATTCTAAATCTAGTAACTTATTGCTATGACGTAGCAACAGGTGATAACAAAACTTGTTACCCACTGTCGCTACTTCATAGAGGCTACCCAGGCCTGACTGACAGGACTCTCTGAGAGCCTCTCAGGGCAGTGCTGCTAGTCTGCTTCGGCTGAAAGCATAGCTGCAGGAGGGGAAGGAGGGCGGGGAAACTGAGGGGAGAGGGTGGTTAAGAATGACAGGTACGTTTTTTTCGGGATCAGGAAGGAGATACCATGTTATACAAAGTTCCCCCAGTACTCCTCTGCCCCTGTTTAGCAGTTGAAAGCAGGGGCAGATGATTTTGAGATTCATTTATACGTAATATAAAATTATAGATGGATAAAAAGTAAATTACTGGTCCGTTTTTTCACCTCGGGGTTTTGAGTGATTTGATTATAGACAACTTGAGCTTTGCTCTTGTTATCCATTTGATGGTACTGAAAACCCCTCTGTGAATAACCTTCCCATAACTCATATTTGCGCATCTATAATGCTGTGTGAAATTGTGTCTCCTATGGATTATATAAAACTTTGGAGCTGGCAATAATGGCAAATTGCTGTGGAATTGCGATATTTGATACAAAATTCCCTGAAACCTTTAAGACCTGGTTTTGTGAATCTCTTTGGAATAGAAAGAAGTCTTTCAACTTTAGAGGTTGTAAGCTAATGCATGACTTGTGCCAAGCATAAGCCCAAGGACTTACTTTCAGAGATGGCATTTTATCCAGCTAGTTGCTGGGTCAAAAGAGCGTTGGTCATATATTAGATGTGATCTTGGTGAAAGATGATAGAAATTTTATGGAACGTTCGCCCAACCCTCTCCATGTTGCTTACACGATCAGGCTATATTTTTGCATTCACAATACTGTTACTTCCCATCGCCTCACTTCAAAGTATACTATACTTTTAACCAACAGAATAATGTTGTTAGCAACTACTTTATTTCTGTCTTCGCCTTATAATCTCTGACATTCAACAGTACTGTGCAACGCTTTGACAGCAGCTGTGGAAATCCCTCTTAACCCTTTGAAATTGCCCAAGAGAGAAACAGTGGTTTACACCAATAGCACTCAAATCGAAAATGCACCCAAATATTCTCTGGTATGATCATTTTTTTAAAACTTCTTTTTAGTCTTTCAACCCAATATCAAGTAATAAAGTGTATATGTAGTATTTCTCATACACAGTCCCCATAAGCATGTTAATCACAGCATTATCATTTTGAGGGCACTGCATCTTCTGCTTTGCATGCACATTAAGACTGCATTACAAACGACATTAATGTTGGTTCTTAGATTGATTACAGGCAATTATAACCTTTGGGTACGCACCTAATAATGGTTTCATGTATGTATCAAGAGGGCAGAATCCGCGATTTCAGTAGGTAGTGGCGAAGCAGCTTCCAAATATATCTAGGTCGAGATGTATGCAGGAGCAGTGTGCCATTGACCTTGGGAGTTACTAAAGAAAGTAGTTAAATCCCGCTGCCAATGAGCATATCTGAGAGGAAAGCTTTCCCTCCAGTTGATAGCCACTCTGCGTTTTCCCACCAGAAGGGCCAGTGCCACAAATCGTCAGTATGGATTGTGGGTATCCTTAGCGTAGCCTGAAAGGGTGATTAGTGGGGTCAACTCCAACTCGGCACATGTTGAATGGTAATTTGAGGCTAACTGTACAAATCAAGACCAAATCCTCTTTCTTAAATGTTTTCAGTAACATTAATCAGTTGATGCCTCCAAATACACTTTTCAAAGCCTGGGATGGGGTTTGGAACTCTGACAAAGAAATACCAACTCCTTGCTAAACTTACTGAAACTCTACTGCTTTTTTTTTAATGTCACATGTTTGCCGTTCACATATACACACTAGTTTCCTGTGCCCAACACAAATGCCTTGAGCCGTTTCAGCTTTGTCAAACAGCCCAAATCTGATTGTTTTCTAATCTCGCTTGAACAGTTGGAATTTTTCTTTCAGAAAATAGTTGAGGGACTTGTCTAGCACAGACAATAACAATGTTGGCACAGACATCCCTACTTTGAGACGCTATTAGGAAGCTGTATTGATCTAGATTGGTTATTGAGGTGAGTGGTCTTGAGAAGAGGCTGCGATTTATGGAAAGTTATGACTCACTCGATCCAGTCCAGGACAGTTTCATACCCTCCTAGAGCACGAAGTCTGGTTTGATGACTACAGTGTCAGCACTGATCCTGCTTTATCAGGGTGCTGCCTTTACACTGGTGACCATTAAATCCTGTCAACTAGACTGCGTGAGGTTGGCCCTTGACAGAAGCAAATCCTAGTTCAATAGACTCTTGTGTGCCACTTTGCATTGCTTCTGCTTCCTTGCAATGCATATTAAAATGTCGAATATTTCAGAGCAAATCCTTGGCTTTCCTCCTTTAAAAATGCATACCATGCATAATTTGTCAAAATAACCTGAAAACCTTAAAATGCTGTTCTACACATATAGTTCATGGGAACTAGCACAGACACTTTCATGCAATGTACTATGTAATTAATACAATGAAGAGAACAATGCTCCAGTATAATCAAAGCATATGCACAGACATCGGAAAACTGAAGTGTGCTGTATGGACCTATTTCTCTTCAATGTGTTTTTCTCTTCCCGAAGCACTGGTGTGACTTATATCAGTTGTGTAGCTCATAGCATTATGTTGTAACATGATGTTGAGAGCTTTAGTTCATTATTTTTCTTTAGCCTGGTTGTCTCAATATGTTGACATTTGTGATAGACAAGAGCTACCTGACCTGAAAATGACCCCTTCCAATCTCAGATTAGAGGAATTGAAACGGTAATGACTTTTTCAATAAGAAATGGGATGCATTTGGGTTATTCTGTAGATCCTTAAACTGGTAAAGCTTGAGATTTAAATGTTGAGTTTTGAGCATTATTTAGACATAGAGAGCTGGTTAAGAAGAGTCGGTTGTTAGGCACCGGATAATAAGAGCGCCTGTGGTTCTGAACACTGCCTTGCCATAATGAGGGTATGAGAATGAGATCTGTTAAATAAGCCACAGCACTGTTCCTCCCTTCTGATGACCACACTGTAGGCCTTGCAGTTGATTAGTCCATTAACTGAGGGCGAAGCCAAGGCTCTGAAGTTGGAGCCATGCAGACTTTGAAGAAGCCACATATGATAGCACCTGGCAATTGTGGAAGCCCTGCTAGAATGTGAATCTTCTACTAGAGGGCATACATTTTAAAGTTGTTTAAACAAGAGATGGGTATAGTGACAACTGAGGTTGGATCTCTGAAATGAATGCCCTTACTGGTTTTACTGGTCATTATATTTTGAGCTTTGTTTTAAATTGTGGTGGTATTACTGTGTGTTTTCTAATTTTTTGTGAAATAAAATTGTTATTCACTTAAAATATACTTCTATATTATATTCTTGTATCTTTTGTAGCCTTGGGATTCTATTATTAAGATCTTAATTATTGTCAAAGATTTTTGGCGCCCTCTTTAATATATAATAAAGTATACAAAAAAGTGATGGATAGAATGCTTGAATTAATGTTATGCACTGGTAATTACTCGAGCTCTCATCCCAGTCCATCGTTATTCTGCACACCATGCCACCTCGATGATTTATTTACCCTTTTTTTCTTTTCCTGATTAACAGTTGTTTAATTGTCCTGAGTCCTACAAGTTGAAAAATATTTCCATTATGAACAATATTTTGGACAGCTATATGTGGCTGGACTATGATCTTGTCCCTAAGAACATTTCCCTTCCTCAAATTGTGATTTAGATCTAATGCATGAGTTATTTATAAACACCTGTCTTATACTGGTTCTCTTAGACACATCTGAAGTAGAACTTTCATTAAAAAAGATTGAAATTCTTCCAGGTCTATCCTTTTTGGCACAAGATTTGTTTAAAAAAACCATAAAACTTCACAGGCTGCTAATAATACTCAACCGCTATATTTAGTTTATGATAGATTGCATGTAAGCCCTAGTTCAATTTTCAAAGGTTTTATTTAACAATGCTGGTTGTGTGATTGTACCAACAGTGACTTAATGCACATGTTGTTTTTGTGTCTTGCCACATTTGGCATACAGTAAGGAAGCAAATTTAGTGTAATTTTTGGAGTTACTATTCCTTTTGGTTTAACAAACATCTTTTTGGGCAGTTTGGCTGACCTCTCGTCTGAGTTTCTCTAATATCGGTTCATTAGACCTATTTGTTGGTTACAGCCTTCAATCAAAAAACGGTTAACTGAAGATGCTCATCAAATATTTCTTTTAAGGCTTGGTGGTTTGCGTTTTGTTTGAAATCCTAGATGGCTAGAACGTTTCCTAATTCTTCAACTATACCCTTGCAGAGGGATCTGTTATGGGTATTGTTTATTGTAATAATATCAGTAAAAGCAGTGCTGGTAAGGGCAGATTATTATTGGAAAACGTCTAACCCCCTTAGAGACTCTGCCGCTCTGATGTATATTATGTTTATTACTATTGAAAGTACTTGTATGCAATTACTGAACTATCTGGTCTGCAATAATTTACATTACTTTTAATTTGTTGCTTAATATGTTCTACAGTAATACATACTTGACGGTATTATTCTTTTGCCTTTTATGACCTCTCCATCCCCTTGCCACTCCGATTCCTTGCTGCAAAGTTAAAAAGTCTTTAGTTTGTAGTTTACTTTGAACTGGATGTCTTCAGAATCGTTTTATTAGTGTTTGGTTTCTTTGCACAGATTGAGCTTCTATATATTCTTGCACTAAACCTCCAGGTCAGTGGTTCATTTCCATTTTTATGTTGTGCATTCTTTCTGAAGGTGTGTATAACTTGTTTATTATTTAATAAAGCGTTTAAACTTAAAAATAAATCCCAGCATACTTTAAATGGCACTTTGCTGAATGATCGTTCAAATCTTCTCTGCATCTATTTGTTGATTCGATAAAGTGAATTAATCATTTTTTCATTTTACTTAAGATATCGAGCTGTGCCATATGAGCGTTGCCATCAAAGAAGGATCGAAGGTGGTAAGTATCTGGCCTGTAATCTGTTTTGTATTTTAAATGCCTTTGCTATTTTACAAGAACATTCTTGCCAGGGAATATGTCGTAAATAAAGTATTACGCAGTCATAATTTCTATAATATCAATATGATCATGCATAAAGCAAGAGGCTGAGTCTGTGGTAACAGGTTCAAAAGGGCTTTATTCCAATAACTCGAGTTATAGGGAGAATAGTTCCATCACCACAAGGGATCTGGAAGGGTCTCAAAGTATTCTCAGAATATATTCTCAAACTTTATTCACAGAGTACAGTATATATACATTGTAATAATATACGTAAGAAGGAGTGCTTCAGACGGAGCAAGAGAGAATGAGATAAGAGCATGTGGGCGTGTAAGTAGGCGTGAAGGTGGGCGTCCATGTGGGCGTCCACATGATGATCATTGGTGAATGTCATAGGTGGGTGGATACCTGGAGGGGGTTGCGTGATCAGCTGGAACTTTACTGGAACTTTGCCTTACTTGTGCTCAACTCGAGCATGACGTGTAATTGACGTGGGGAGGGTTGCCATGCAACCGGGGAGTCTGTAGTCTAGAAGTGAGGCCTTCAGTGTCAAGATGACCAGCACATCTTGTATTATCTGATATCTAAAGTCTGGAGCAGGGACTGATTCGTGACATAGGTTGCCCATCACCAAGAGCCAATGTGGCATTTATTTCTTCGTTTACTGCTGAAGGCTTACATGGGGGCTATGGGCTTTTCACTGACGTGAGCTTTGTAATCGCACAAAAAGAGACAGAGAGGCTAGGCTTTCTCCTTTGCAGATGGGTCATGTTTATCCCTCCTTCTCCAGGCAGGAATGTGGTTTCGGTAGGAGTAAGCAGATAACCGTGCTCAATA
The DNA here is from genome assembly GCF_964204655.1 of Triturus cristatus. NCBI lineage: Eukaryota > Metazoa > Chordata > Amphibia > Caudata > Salamandridae > Triturus > Triturus cristatus. The sequence goes on from NC_140585.1 coordinate 1,041,205,433, forward strand.
CTGTCTCGGCACCTCGGTCGGTGCCCCTTTGGCTGAGGCCCAAGTGTGCAAGGCCAAGGATACGCAGCTGCAGCTTTCAGAGCGTTCTGAGGCCTGAAACCTCTTTTCGGCTCTGGCTGAGCCATAAACATGGGCTTCATGAAAATGCAGGAAAACATGATGCAAAACGTGTAGGCCTCAGAGCAGATTTGTCGTTTCTCTCATGGGAGACTGGATGATGGCAGGCCACGTTTATAGCATAAGCATCATGATAGACAGGCCATGGAGGGGAAATACATAGGTTACATGTATGTGGACATGAGTGGTGGGGAACACACGGGGACACATAGGCCTTATAATATTTTATTTTCCTCATTCCCTTCTTGTCCCCTAGTGGACCCTCATGTCATATCTATTCTCATGAGACAGTCAATCTGTTCTTGCAGCATTATTTTACCATTTTCAATGCTCTGTAAATGGGGATGTGGAACACATGCAGTAGCACACAGGCCGCAATGGCCGGGCCACACTGCAGACATAGGCAACAACTGAATATCATCAGTAGTATTAGTCCACAGACTTTTTTTTTTTTTTGAAAAGATTTTATTGTGCATAAAAAGGGTTACAAACACGGGCCTACAACCACCAGGGCCGGCCGCTAGTAGTCGAAGTGGTCCAGCATAACAGAAAACACTGACTGGCCCACAGGGGCTCCGCACTATCACAGTAGATCAGACTGCACATAAGGGAAATCAGAATACACACTTTTAGTATAAATAACAACAAAAAAAGAAAAATACAAAAATACAACAAACAAGGCGAAACGACTTATGGAGGGCGGCGAACACCAGCCGGGGGAGTCAACACCCAACCACCCGAGGGCGGTCAAAAGAAGAAGACCTGAGAGGGAGGGGGGGGCCACGAGAGAACCAAATCTGTACTCCAAAGTACGAGATACACAAGGAACCCTCAAGGATCAGGGGGACGAGACAACCCCGGACGTATCCACCAAAGGGGGAGCACAGATAGACCCACGATACGCGTTCCACTGCCCCCAAATTCTACCCCAAGCCCCCGGTTTACCACGAGCCACATACACCGTTTTCTCCCTGAACATGCACCAGTCCATGTTCTCCTTCCAGACGGACACGGTGGGAGGCCGCTGGGAACCCCAAAGCTGTGCAATATCTCTTTGCAATCATGTTCCCCAAGGCCGCCCACCGAGCCTGAGCCGCATTGCAGTCATTGGGCTCCCATACATTCAGCACACAACGACGCACCTCCGGCAGCAGAGCGACCCCGGTGACTCGTCTCATAATATCATGCACCCGGCGCCAGTATTCCGCCACCTCGCGGCATTCCCATAGGATATGGAGAAAGGTAGCACTGAGCCCGCAGCCACGCTTACAGAGTCCGTCGTCTGAAAACCCCATCGAGACCAGGCGGGGGCCCGTCACATATACACGATGGAGAATCTTAAGCTGGACCAGGCGGAGACGGGCCGGGATGGCCACCTCCTTAGGGGATGACAGTGCAGTCTGCCAGTCCTCATCGTCCAGCTCCACCCCATCTCCCGTCCATGCCTCCCGAAGACGCACCAAGAGGTCAGCCCGATTGTTTATCAGTTTTTTGTAAATCAGGGAGATAGTACTGTCGGGGACGTGACCATCGAGTATGCGGTCCTCGAGAGGCGAAGAAGAAGGGACCGTGGTCCCCTCCCCAAAGACCGAAAGCAGGGCGTGCCGAACCTGTGCATAACGGAAGAACTCTCTGTCACTAAGCTCATACTCGCGCTGAAGCGCCGCGAAGGATTTAACCGCACCTTTAACCCACAGGTCCCCCACTCTGCTGATGCCGATCGTATCCCAGTGCTCGAAGTCTTTCGTTGTCCAGAGGCTTCCCAAGCGGTCTGAGTCGAATAGAGGAGTGGCGCACGTTAAACGCTCACTCCAGCCCATCGCAACGTTAGCCGCCTTCCACACACTGACCGCAATCCTGGTAGGGCCCGTAAGGGCCCTACCAGCAGACCGCGAGTAAAGCGCTCTGTTATAGTTACCGCCGGGGAGCAGGAACTTATCCATCTCATATGCCGGGTTCGAACCAGGAGCGTACGTAGCATGATTAATGGCAGACAGCTGGGAGGCCCAATAGTACCGTCTAATATCAGGAAGCGCGATGCCCCCGTCATACCAGGAAAGAGTCAGCTTGGCCAACGCGATACGCGATCGCCCGTCCCAAACCAGTCTCCTCTGCAAACTCTCCACCTCCCTAAAGTAGGCCGCAGGAATGACATCGAAGGAGTTCTGGAGTGCATAAAGGAATCTGGGAAGGGACATCATTTTAAACAGCGCCGCGCGACCAAGCGGAGACAAGGGCAGCTTACACCACCGAGCCGTATCTGCCCTCAAACGCCGGAGTGGGGACAGGAGATTCTGCTCATAGCGGACCGCCGGGTCCAACGAAACGTACACCACCAGGTATTTAAAGCCGGACTGAGATATTTGGAGCGGAAGCCGAGGCGGCAAGAGAGGAAGACCACCAGAGATAGGATACACACAAGATTTGGACCAGTTGATTATCAGACCCGAGTTTTTCCCGAAGGAAGTAAGGACATCAAAGAGAACATTGAGCGACTTCCGCGGTGAGGTGAGATACAAGAGAATATCATCCGCGTACAATGAAACCCGATCCTCGAAGCCCGGGGCCCACCGGAGCCCTCTAATCGAGGGCTCCCAACGGAGCCAGGCAGCGAGCGGTTCCAGGGCGAGAGCAAAGAGCAGCGGGGACAACGGGCACCCCTGCCTAGTTCCCCTCCCGAGAGCGAAAGGCCGAGAAACCCGCCCATTGACAACCACCTGAGCCATTGGTCCAGCATAAAGGAGCTTCACCCAGCTAAGGAACCCCTCCCCAAAACCAAACTTCGCCAAGACGGCCCAAAGAAATGGCCATTCAATGGTATCAAAGGCCATCGTGGCGTCTAGGGAAACCAATATGGCCGGTTCAGCGAAGTACTCAGCCCTAGCGAGGACGCCGTGCAGACGCCGTAAGTTGAGAGCGGTATTACGATGTGGGATGAAGCCACATTGATCCGGATGTATCAAGTCACATATAACGCTCAGCAAGCGATTGGTGAGGACCTTAGCAAGGATTTTGGGTTCGGCATTTAGCAGGGAAATAGGCCTATAGGAGGCACAGCGGTCACGTGGCTTACCCTCCTTGGGAATCACCACTATAGTAGCCAGACGCTGGTCGTCAGGAAGGGAACCCCTCTCGAGCGATTCCTGAAACATGTGACGGAGGAAAGGCGCAATTTTATCCGGGCGCAACTTATATAGTTCAATCGGCAGACCATTGGGGCCCATAGCCTTGCCCGAGCGGAGGGAGCGAATCGCAGTAGCTATCTCTTCGACAGACAAAGGGGCATCCATCAGCTCGCGGTCCTCGACGGATAAGCCGGGCAGGGCAATATCCCGAAGCAGAAGACGAGAGTCGTCCTCATCTCTATCAGACACCGGGGAGTAAACTGCACGGAGGTGGTCAGCAAAACACTCAACAATCTCACCAGGCTCAGTCACACACACTCCATCCGACACCCGAAGCTCCGGGACCACACCATTCACTCTCTCCTTCTTGTCCAACCAGGCAATCAGCTTACCCGCCTTGTCTCCGGCGTCATACAACCTACCCTGCTGCTCCCTATACATAGTCTTGGCAGCATCAGTGACGAGAGACTTATATTCAAACTGCTTCAGGCTGAGGGCATGCAGCCCCTCCGGGGTGACACCCGCCTCCAAGGCTGCCTCCAGCCCCGATATTTCAGTCTCCAACGTCACAACCGCCTCTCTCTTAACCCTCTTGGCCTCCACTATCTGGGACAGGGCATGCCCGCGGAGCACTGCTTTGAAAGCTTCCCACAGGGACACCGAGGACAACACCGACCCCTCATTCTCAGAAAAATATTGATCAATCGACTTAATCAGGCTATCACGGATCTTGGGGTCTCGCAGGTACCAAGGGTTAATAGGAGCGATCCGCCCAGCGGATCGCGACCCGGTGTCAAAAAGCAACCACAGTGGGGAATGATCAGAAATACCCCTGGCCAGGTGTTTGACCTCTTGAATCCGAGTAGCCTGGGCCGCAGGCATAAGGAAATAATCCAGTCTGGAGAGACTCCCATGGGCCCCAGAGTGAAAGGTGTACTGACACTGTGTCGGATGCATTAACCTCCAACAGTCCACCAGGCCGAAGGTCTCCAGGAGCCCGCCCAGCCACGCCTGGGCAGCAGGGAGGGCCCTGGGCGGATGACGGTCCAGGTCACCCGAGACAACCGAATTAAAGTCCCCACCCATAAGCAAAAGACTGTCAGGAAGCCCAAGCAACATACGACCCAAGTCTGAGAAGGTGGAGTTCTGGAGGCCCGGGGGAACATAGACCGAGATCAGGGAAAGGGACTGCCCCTCCCACCTCCCAGTCAGAGCCACATAGCGCCCTCTATCGTCTGGGACCACCCTGGTGATCTCCAACGGAAGTGAAGCTCGCAAGAGAATGCCCACCCCTCTCGAACCAGTGGTGAAACCAGAGTGGGCCACAAGTCGATATCCCCCCCTGTTCATAGCCCGACAAACATTGCCAACCAGATGCGTCTCCTGTAAGAACACCACATCAGGAGTCAGACGACGCAGATATTGCAGCACAACACCCCGTTTGATACGGTCCCCCAATCCATTGACGTTCCAAGACATCAATCTCAACCCGTCCCCCCCCCATCCCCTCCAGTAGATCAAGGGCCCCCTAGCAAAGAGCTCAACACCCAAGGATGAACCATAGCCAATACTTCGCCTTGAAAACAAAAAACACAAATCCAAACAACCCCACCCACCCACCAACCCCCCCCTCCCAACTCCAACACCCCCCACCCTGCACCCCTGCGGTCCAAAAAACCACCCCAACTTGCAGTGTGCCTGTCGCCCGTCAAACCCCATTCTACGAAAAGACCCCGGAGCAGGGAAGGGACCCGTCCCCGCCCGCTCCCCACACACAACATAGTGAAACAAAATGCACAAAAGAAGTAGAACCCAGCCGAACAGTACAACATGGCAGAGTCCGGGACCATAAGTCACTCCAAAGGAGACCCGCCACCCTCGGTACCGGCAGAGGGCCCAGTCCGGTCACCCCGGTCCGGCAGCGAATCCAGCCAGTCACTCACAGTCGCAGGAGAGTCAAAAAAGGTAGTCCGATCTTCATGTTCCACTCGGAGCCTTGCAGGATAAAGCATAGAGTACTTGAGACCGAGGTCCCGGAGATGCCGCTTCACCCCCTGGAAGCCCATCCGCTGTTTCTGGACAAGTTGGGTGAAGTCCGGGAAAAAGTTAACGGACGAGTTCTCATGTCGGACCGGGCCATGGACCCGTGAGGCCTGCAGAATCGCGTCTCGATCTCTGTAATGGAAAAGTCTCGCAACGATAGGCCTCGGGGGGGGCACCCGGTCGCGGCCGGCCACCTGGGACTCGATGGGCCCGCTCCACAGCGAAAAACTTACTCAGGCCAGCGGGAGCAAGATGTTCGAGGATGAGCTCCTCGACCAGGAGATCAACCGGGCGGTTATCGGAGGTCTCCGGAACGCCTATGACGCGGATGTTATTGCGGCGGGCCCGTCCCTCGAAGTCTTCCAGCCGCCGGGCCATCAGATCATTGGCCGACTTGAGATCGCCGAGAGTGGCCTGCAGGTCCGACACGTCCGTACCAAGGGAAGACGTCCGCACATCCAGCGATTGAACCCTCTCGGTGGTCTTAGAGAGATCCGCCCGGAGTAGCGTAATGTCAATGGCCACCGTGTCGATTTTACGGGCCAAGGCCTCGTACTGTGTAGCGATGGTCTCTCTGATGCCCTTAATGGCGCCCATGATGTCCTGCAGGGACAGATCCGGAGAAACGGACGGGCCACCACTGGTGTCCTTCGGGGGGACATTGGCCGTCCCGGGGGATCCTTTACCCTGAGTGTAGCGGTCCATGTTGTTCGTCTGGACCGGTCCCCCACGTAGGGATGCTTTGGTCTTACGCCTCTCGGGGTCTCCCTTGCCTCCCATGAGAACCTCTATCGCCGAAGGGGACCACCGAGGAAGCGTCGAGGTGGCACAGGCCAGGCAGACGCGTGTCGCACCACAGGCCGCAATATGGCGGAGCGAAGGGACCACCGTCAATGAGCACACTGGCAGCAGACGAAGCCACCGGCATCAAGCGAAGGCACAATGAAAGCCCAGTCGCACTAAGCAAGTCCACAGTCCAGCCCCTCAAAGACCAAAAGTGAAACCGAAAGTGATGTGACGGCCACTGGCACAGCCCCGCTGCCGTTGTTGTTCAACTACGCCCCGGCTCCACAGATCACCCTCGCATCGGGCACAGCCGTCGGGTGGGCCTCAAAAGTTCAAACCACCATGACTCCGGATTGCCAGGTCCGATTTGATTTCCGAAAGGAGTTTAGTGTTCAGCCAGCATTCGTCTCCCAGATTCCATCAACCAAGTCAGGATAGAGTCAGGATAAATTCCGAGGAGCAGCGAGGGTCCGGGGAGCCCTGTGCTCACGCGACCATCTTGGATGCGCGCTAGGCTCCTCCATTTAGTCCACAGACTTAACACTTTCCATCCCCATGCTGATATTATTCCCCAGAGCCAACTGGACCAAGTCCACGTGCCTGGGTCTTGATGTATGCTTTGGGCAATCTTGTGGAGCCTTGTTATTGCTTTGTATACAGACGGTGCGTTATTAGGAATAAAAGAAATGATATGTAGCACGTCCCACCCCAGTCCAAGGGCAGCTGTACATAGGCTGTCTGGCCACAAATAAAGTAGGTGTGTCGTGATGCTCTGAAATAGGACTTTCCTTTGTCTTTAAACACTATTATAGTATTACACTCGCTGTGCCCCAAATGTACTGAGCCTTCTTTTCTGACACACAAGTTCCCTTTTACTGGCAGGACTGTAATTGAGGATGGACCTAAATTGTGTATGGGCTTAACATTCAACACTATAAAGTCAAGGGTCGCATTTCCTTGCAGATACTCTTCATTTTCTAGATCTGTACCTTTCCTTTGGGGAAGACCTTCTTCATCTGGGAAACATGCTTCATTCATGACTTTAGTCAAGTTACCCCATACCCAGTCGCCTCTACACTCCTTGTCTTGACATTCTTTGGCATCACCGTTGATGGATGTCATTAAGGCAAACCATGCTCTGCAAGAACCATTATGGGAGAATGGAAATTGGAAAAGAGGCATCACTCCCTTCATCTTTTGATACGGGGGAAGTCTGCCACAGACCCAGCAGTCTGTAGCATTGCTAGTCTGATGTGAATGGTGCAGCATCTGAATAAAGGTATTGTTGCGTAAGGCAAGTCGATATGATAGCTCATGGGATGGCAGATCACTAAATATGTGCTTTATGGTATCATTAGTGGAGGAGTGTAAGAGTGAGGCAATAGGAGGAAAAATAGCATGTAGTATTAAGCTGATACATATTATCGTGATGCACAGAAGAGATAGAAAACTCAAAGTCACTATACATCTACTACGTAATATTTTACAGTATTTGTTTTTCATCTTGCTCTTTTTCTCATTCTGATTTGTTCAAGATCTTATGCAAGCCAGAATACATGTTCAACCGCTTCACCACCTAGTGGACTTAATTGATCAAACGGGTTCTGACTTTTTAGATCTAAGTTTACTCCTGCTGAGGAGTCTCCTCTAGTAAATGGTGCTCAAAGTCTGAAAAGTTCTTTTCCTTTGTAAAAGAGTGGTGAAGGTGCAACCATCCTTTCCGCCCTTTGACTTTAACGGCCGTCCTCGTGGTCCAGAGCACTGACTTCGGCGCCTTCCATCCAGGAGCGATGGAGTGTTCCCTGACCTGGGTGTTGTCAGGGAAGGCGGTAGCAACCTGCGAACGACAAGAGAGTAGTGCAGACATCAAGGAAGCCAGGTAATCTGTCAGCATGTTACTATCAACATCAGTAATCTTTTTAGGCATTAGAGTTCCCCACATATTCGGTGGTCTACCAAAGACCACTTCATAGGGAGATAAGCCTGTTCTAGAATGGGCTACCATTCGCATGTAAAAGAGGGCAACCGGCAGGGCTACCATCCAATCTACACCTTTGTCTGCGCAAATCTTTGCTAGTTTTATTTTTAAGGTCTGATTGTGTCAGACCTTAAAAAAAGAAAGAGTAGCAGGATTTAGTATGTTGCATCGTCTGATCTCTATGTGTGGTTGAAATAACGTCAGCTCATAACCTGTCAGTCTCGCTACAGTCAGGTGTTGTGTTTGTGTTCGGTTCAAGAGAACCTCTACTGCGTGTGGTACTTGTACTGTCAGGGGGTGGCCCAGCACTATTGAGTCACTTTGTCTTATGGCTAAGACTGTTGCTGCAACAGGTTTTAGGCACGCAGGCAAAGCCTGTGCTACTGGGTCCGATGTACTAGAAAAATAAGCACTGGGCTTGTGTTTTCCTGCATGATCTTGTGTTAGGACAGATAGTGCTGTTCCATCTCGCTCTGTCACAAAAAGCATAAAAGATTTGTTGTAATCAGGGATCGCTAAAACTGGTGCTTGACATAAAGCTCTTTTTAATTCTTCAAATGCCACAGTATGTTCTTGTGTCCAAGGGAGGACATTAGTAGAAGCTGCCTCCTGTGTCGTCAACTGTATTAGGGGCTTGGCTATGTAAGCATACTGGGGAATCCACTGCCGGCAATATGAAGTGAGACCAATGAATGCACGTACCTCCTTTTGTGTCTTGGGCTGTGAAAGGCCAGAAATCAATTGAATACGTTCTGGTGTCAGTCACCTAAGTTTAGTAGAACAAAAGAAACTGCTCACAACTAATTCCCCTGAAAGATCACAATAAAACATGAGAAAAGGGGAAAGCAACATACCTATTTCCTCGGCTTAATTTCTAAGGGGGCTAATTTAATTTCCAAGGGGCTTAATTTCTAAGGGGCTAGCGGGAAGCGAACCTCCTCAGGGGCCAGCAGGAAGCCAATATTCTCCTCAAGAAGCCAATATTCTCCACCTTCCCCCCTTTTTGACAGGAGGAAATCTGAAACAGATTTCACTGCTGTCAAACACTATCAAACCCTGTGTCTTGTCAACACTATTAATCCCTGTGTGTAGCAACTGGGCGTAAGCAAAATTATAGGAGATACACAGCGTATTTGAAATGGCGAGAAATCCTTCTAACAAATGTACAAACCTCATTGTGTTAGCTCATAAGCTGGCCAAATGACATCTCATATGCAAATGTCCCTATTACATGAACCTACACCAACCTGAAGTCAATATTAATGCTAGGAGGCCCTACTAGGAATGCTAACCTTCCTAAATATTTGGAAAACCAAGTTTAAGAACACTTATTAATGTTGATAATTTCATAATTAATAATTTATCTGCTAAAGAAATCAGTCATTTTGCAATAATTTCCACCTATACAATAAGCTGCATCCCTCGCCTTTCATATTCAAACGTCTCCCTTCAGAAGCTCAAACCTAATAGCCTAATTTAAAAACATGTCAACTTTTGGCGCCACCATTTACAAGAATGAGCTTACTAAAGCAAACTTTAAAAAGGAAATCCTGGGGTGGCAGTCCTTATTTAAAACAGGCATTTCAAGTGTTAAGATGCCAGTGTACAGATCATAATTGTTCCTTAATGTCCAATCTGGAAACATATGACCGAGGCTGCCTGTCTATAAGAGAAGGGCAGTCATGTGATACATATTTTAGTCTTTTTCTTTTGTTTTATTCATCTCCAATACCAATTAGACATACACTGATAACGTGTTGTCTGCTATTTTGACAGCATGATAATGGTAATATCATGTCTGTGAAATTTAGTAATTGTGAACAAGTTCCAGCCAAGCGCTGCTTAAAGATTTACGTCGTCACGACCATCTCTGTAACGCCCAGGAGAACTTGTATTAATGCTAAACATACTGGTCAATACGACACAAAAACAAAACATATATAAAATACATATGCCAAGCCATCAGTATACCAAGCACAGAAAGCATAGACAATTACACTAACATATATAAATGAGCATTGATGCGCAATTACTGTACCTACAGCTCAGAGGCGAACATTCTGGCCTGCTTAATTTGTCAGGCTTATTATCAATAACTGATTTTCCTGCCCTATTCACCCCCATCTGACAGAAGCTCATCCTAATGATGAGCAGCTGTCAGCTGGACTGACTGCATTATTTCTGACACATAGGACTAGCAACAATAATCAAAAATGAAAAACACACGAACAATTTATTTATTTATTTATTTATTTTTTTGAAAAGGTATTATGACAAAAAAAAAAAACATTTATTTCAACACAATGTACCCTGCTTTCCTATTTGAAGGCGCATATCTCATGTGTCTTCTCATACTTGTAACCTTTGGATCATTTTGCCAATCCAACTGGTGGCAACTTTTGGGCCACAATTTAAAATTGTCTGAATTTGAAAATCGTTTTTATATAGGCATATAGCCCTTAACATTTCAAGCAAGGGCATCATTTTACTTTTTGTCTAGAAGCAATGTAACATTTGCTAAAAAATAAAACAACAGTTCTTCCATAGACATTTCCTCGGGGCACTGGTCTTGCACAGAATCGAACAAAGGAAGGTTTCTCGACTCTCATTTCTCAGCTGCCCTGTCTTATCAGAGAAGCTAAAAATAGCCCCTCAGCGCGGCTTGAGCCTGGGCTGCCAGCCATCTGGTTTTTTTTATCTACTCCTGGCCCTCAAGGCTCTCCGGCTGCAGGCATTACACAGATGCTATGTCAGAGAAGCTTTCTAAGCAGTGTCTCTGTTCTGCTCCTTTTACGGCCCCCACTTTGGCTTCAAGGTCAGAATCTGTCTCCGATTTCTGCATAGCTTTGCATTATTCAGCCCCCACCCTCTCCTCACTCTGAAGCGGGGGCTAAGCCGCGACGAGTAGGAGGGCCGCTGCGGTGCGCACGGACCTCACTCTGAAGCTGTCAAAGACAAAAAGTCTTCTCAATTCCATATAAACTGCAATAATTCGCCCTATTGAAAGATCGTTTTTATATATAATTTGTCTGGACCCAGCACATTGGCTCACTGAACCACCAAGAACACAAACCTGTATTCTGGTACAATTTTGCAAATTCGAAATACCCACAATTTTTCTCAAGCTAAACTTTTAACCGATCACTAATTATTTTTCGTTAACACTTTGTACATTAGGGGTGTCATCAAATCACAGGTGTTGCTCCTTCTCTAGCTACACCCCTCTCAATTTCCTTTTGACAACGTAGTCAAATGTTGGACCATGTAAACACCAGCTATGCGCTGTTCGTTTGGTGGGAGGCTCAAGAACTTTTGGGCTACTATATCATTATTATATGTATCGGGGTACTTGCGGTGGCACTCTAACTGGTCTTTCTACTGGGGCCACTCTTGCTAGTTCCTCTGAAAGGACGCGATAAATACCAGCAACGTCAGTATTTTTTTCTCTTTCAGTCTGCTCTCTTTTTACCCGTTCCCCTTCCTCCTGTAACTTCTTTTCTTTGGCTTTTTCAGACTCCTGTCTACTTCTCTCTGCTTTGTGAAACACTTACTCTGTTCTTCTATGTGACTCCTTGCGCCAAAACTCAATGGCATCCTTCTGAGCAGGTCTACATTTTCTCTTCCATAGCTCTTCCTCTATCTTCCTAATGCATTCCGCATCCCACGTTCCTGTGATAGGCCATCTATACTTTGTCTCTAAATCCTTCGTGTAATCCACCCATAGTTCTAAAAACAACACGGCATCTAAACCATGTTTACAGTACATGAAATGTCCAGGTGTGTCTCTAGGCGGAATGTTGACTGGTTCCTCTAGTACACCTTTTCTGGTACATATCTTACGCAGTTTTGAAAACAACGGCATGTTGGAATGTAACCGAAAACAAAGATCACAATGACCCAAAAATAAAAATCACAATGAAACAAACTTACATAAAAACCTGACACATTCAAACCTAACTGTATGAATGTTATTGTCTTAGTCAGGTTCAGTTATATCGGTGCACCTGAAAACTTGGACTCTAAATCTTGAAACATTAATCCTTGAACGCATGCTCTTGAACATACCGGTCTCACAAGTGAGACATGTCTTTACCGTGTTCATTAAATGAACCCGTCATTATTGCAACCCCCATGAGAAACTCACCGGGAAGCAGAACTTGTACTTGAACTTGAAGGCCTCGGACACTTGACGCTGCGCAGGGAATGGCGTATCTTAGGTGGATCTCTAGAAACCTCGGACACAGCTCTCTCGCAGGTGGGCTCTGGGTTAGGACGATCCGCAATCCTCACCGCCTCGTATGGATGCCTGGTCGCAGTCCTCCTCCTTCGGTGGCCTGAGGGAGTTGGCGGGAAAACCCGCGACGTGCGCACTTGAAGTCCGTCACGGCTGTGGAAGGGGGCAAAACTGGACCTTCATCTCCGGCGTGTGGGGAAAGAGATTCGTCCCTGTTCGGGCGCCATTTATGTCGTAAATAAAGTATTACGCAGTCATAATTTCTATAATATCAATATGATCATGCATAATGCAAGAGGCTGAGTCTGTGGTATCCGGTTCAAAAGGGCTTTATTCCAATAACTCGAGTTATAGGGAGAATAGTTCCATCACCACAAGGGATCTGGAAGGGTCTCAAAGTATTCTCAGAATATATTCTCAAACTTTATTCACAGAGTACAGTATATATACATTGTAATAATCTACGTGAGAAGGAGTGCTTCAGGCGGAGCAAGAGAGAATGAGATAAGAGCATGTGGGCGTGTAAGTAGGCGTGAAGGTGGGCGTCCATGTGGGCGTCCACGTGATGATCATTGGTGAATGTCATAGGTGGGTGGATACCTGGAGGGGGTTGCGTGATCAGCTGGAACTTTACTGGAACTTTGCCTTACTTGTGCTCAACTCGAGCATGATGTGTAATTGACGTGGGGAGGGTTGCTATGCAACCGGGGAGTCTGTAGTCTAGAAGTGAGGCCTTCAGTGTCAAGATGACCAGCACATCTTGTATTATCTGATATCTAAAGTCTGGAGCAGGGACTGATTCGTGACATAGGTTGCCCATCACCAAGAGCCAATGTGGCATTTATTTCTTCGTTTACTGCTGAAGGCTTACATGGGGGCTATGGGCTTTTCACTGACGTGAGCTTTGTAATCGCACAAAAAGAGACAGAGAGGCTAGGCTTTCTCCTTTGCAGATGGGTCATGTTTATCCCTCCTTCTCCAGGCAGGAATGTGGTTTCGGTAGGAGTAAGCAGATAACCGTGCTCAATACTGTCTCGGCACCTCGGTCGGGCCCCTTTGGCTGAGGCCCAAGTGTGCAAGGCCAAGGATACGCAGCTGCAGCTTTCAGAGCGTTCTGAGGCCTGAAACCTCTTTTCGGCTCTGGCTGAGCCATAAACATGGGCTTCATGAAAATGCAGGAAAACATGATGCAAAACGTGTAGGCCTCAGAGCAGATTTGTCGTTTCTCTCATGGGAGACTGGATGATGGCAGGCCACGTTTATAGCATAAGCATCATGATAGACAGGCCATGGAGGGGAAATACATAGGTTACATGTATGTGCACATGAGTGGTGGGGAACACACGGGGACACATAGGCCTTATAATATTTTATTTTCCTCAAATAGCAGTATCCTATCCAGGAGTTGAGCGCTTCTCCTAAACAGTTGCCCTACATTTCTCATCAAAAAGCAAATGTTTGTATTTACCACATTGAGGCGCTGCAATCTTCTCTAGGGGTACATTAAAGCCTGCCAATGCAAGTAGCATGACAACATTATCAAAGATCCGATAAAGACAGTATAATGGTGTTTAGTTAAAAAAAAAAATTTGAATTAGCCCATTGCACAGCTTTTTGATGGACTGCATTTTGCATCACTATGCATAGAGAATGGAAAGAGATCTTTTAGGACACTTATAAGATTGTTTAAGCCCTGGTTTAAGTGCTAAATGGGTGCAAATGTAGTTTGTATTGGTTTTAGCGTTTGCCCGAAATGGGAATTTAATGCAAACTGTGATGGTGTTGAATTGTAGCCCACAACAACACTGGCAACATGGGATTAAAAGCAGATTGTGTATAATACACCATTTTATTTAAACACTGCACTCCTAATATCTTAATAGATTTCAGACAAATGGTATTTGTGACACGGTGTTTTTGTGCAAGACACTTTATCCTACTTTAGACCATCCAAATGTACTTCCTGGTCAGTGTGTCATACTTTGTGACATCCTGGCACTTATTTAATCTTGCAGTTATCTTCTGTCCTAAGAAAGAATTTGCTGTTGGTTTCTTGCGCGATGGAAATGTTAATGTCACTTGCACTTCTATTTTAACCTTATTCTGTACAAATTGCTTTCTAGAGTATGCAATTATGGTTTAGAGGAGTATTCTTAAATAGCTGTGCCTTACTGCTGAAAAAATTAAATGTAACCCAGGTGTAAGTCACACCTTCATTTTGAAAAAAGCTATCTAATGTTTCGACGTTGGTTAGCAGTTTAGCAGTTTAGCAGTTTTAGATTACCCATTCATTGATTACTCATTATTCACATCTGGTTCTTTACTTTACATATTGTCCTCTTCTTCTGTTGCATCAATACCACATACAAACGTTTGCGCTTCCTTTCTGTGGCTGAATGAAAGGTATTTTCCACATCTTTCGTATTCCCCGTTGCTACTGGTGGTAGTGTCTCTCCCACCACCTGCTTCGTACAGCCTCTCTACGGCTTTCTGTGTCAAGCTCTTGAGCCACCTCGCAGGCTCTGACTTGAGTGTTTTTTTTCTTCTTAACACAGAGTTTTATAAGTTTTTAATTTTGATACAATATGTGGTACAGCATTATGAATTTCAGAGTATTCTGTAAAAACGAAATCTGTATACTATGTATGTCCTAATAACTTGTTCAAACAACATCATTACAAGGAATAGATGTACACATACAATCCGTGGAAATGGAGAATATGAGCGAAGCTGATTGAAATCAACAATGAGTAAGTTGTATACATGTACAAACAAGTTCGTGCTTATAATCTTGACTGCATAATCAACTTTCGTGTAATGAAATCTTAAATCTGTGACATAAAAAAGGAAACCATAATAAAGAACTATGCTACGATGAACAAGGTGTCTGTTCTGATCATCAGCGGGGGCAGAGCAGGGGGTCACCACGGGGTAGGGTCCGGCAGGGGTAGGAGGGGGGAAGGAAGGAAGGATGGAAAGTTAAAGGGGGGGAGGCAGGTAGGAAAGAGACATGCACAAGAACATAATAATCATCAGTGACATCCACGTATTGTCCCCCCAAAAACTCCAACATTTGAGCCCAATCCTAAGATATCGGCTTCCTTCTTAACCCTCTGCTCTCTTCGCGGTACAATGCCTCCCTCTCAGCAGTAGCCCATTTTATAACTTCTTCCTGCCATTTCCCTTAGCTGATTTCCATCTTTGTGTGATAAGCCTCTTGGCTAGCAGGTGAATGAGATTTAGAAAACGGCACAACACTTTTGCCTTCTTAGGAAGTGGTGAGAGCCCGAGGAGCCATGCCTCAAGGGTGTTACAGTTGGAACGCTCAGAAAGGGATTTGAGGCCTTGTAGAACCTCGGACCAGAAGTCCACAAGGACGTGGCAGGTCCAAAACATGTGAATAAAGTCTGCCTCCGAGTTGTGACAATGAGGACACTCTGATGTGGAATTGGGCTACATTGCAGGACAAACAGTTGAATCGTTTTTAATCGAGCATTGCGGGAGACGCGCCTGGGCTATTCAAGGACCTGTGACCAGTCCCTATTCGTGAAGTCCCTGGACACCTCTGCCTCCCATTTTTGACGAAGAGTTAGTCAGGAAACATCCAGATGGGGCCGTAGGCCCCGATATAGCCATTGAACCAGATGACTACCGTGCCCCATTATGTGTATTGATTGCAATAATCCGAAGGCCGGAGGTTCCCGCTGATCCAATAACCAGTATCTACGCACATAATGTGTTAATGTTAATGTTAATTTAATTTATATAGCGCGGCTGCTACCCGGAGGTGTCCTGGCGCTTTGTCAATACAGAATCCGTGAGGGAACAACAATGGAGCGCTAGAGAGTAAAAAGACAGGTTTTGAGGGCCTTCCGGAACATAAGATGATTATCAATCGATCTTAAGCGAAGGGGTAAATCATTCCAAAGTTTGGGGGCTGCAAAGGTGAAGCGCTTGCCGCCCCAAGTAGCCTTACGAATGAAGGGGACCGTAGCCAATTTGGCTTCAGAAGAGCGTAAAGATCTAGCAGGGGAATACCAAGTGATGTTTTGTTGAAGGTGTTGTGGGCCCAGTTTATATAGAGCTCTGTGGACTATGCACAGAGATTTAAATTGAATTCTGCGCCTGACCGGGAGCCAATGAAGCTCTTTGATTTTATCCTTAATGGGCGCAAATTTGGGAGTCTGGGTCAGGAGTCTTGCTGCTGTATTCTGGACCCGCTGTAACTTCCCTAACAGGCCTTCTTGTAAGTTTAGATAAATGCTGTTACAATAATCCAATTTAGGCATAACAAGAGATGTAATGACCGTCTGTTGGCAGGATTTGGGGAGGTAGGGGAGCAACTTCCTGCAAGTCCTAAGCAGATGGGAAGTGGAAGAAACAATGGTATTGATTTGGTCCTTAAAAGACAATTTATCATCAAGATAAATGCCTAAATTTTTTACTTTGGATGTAGGTTCTGGTAGTAAGCCCATGTTATCTGGCCACCAAGATGGATTCCAAAAAACCGGGTTGTTGCCAAAGACAACAACCTCAGTCTTATCAGTGTTCAACTTAAGACTGTTATCAGCCATCCAGGAGCCTACCGCCGCGATGCACTCCTTGAAGCGAAGAGGGGCAGAAGCAACATTCTGGGGTGAGAGAGAAACCACGATCTGTGTATCGTCTGCATATGACGTAAGGGAGAAACCAAATGACTTGATCAGTGGGGCAAGTGAGGTGACATAAACATTAAACAGCGTGGGGCTGATGGAGGAGCCCTGTGGCACCCCACAAGGAAGCCTAAATGGCTTAGACGTAAATTTTCCCAGGGCAACTGAGCTTACTCTCCCCGCTAAAAAGGATGAGAGCAGCTCCAATGCTGAGCCTCCCACACCGATCTCATGCAGTCTAGCAAGAAGAGTGGCATGATTCACGGTGTCGAAGGCTGCAGAGAGGTCAAGCATAATAAGTGCTGCGTGACCACCCTGGTCTAAGGAGGTTTTAATTTCTTCCGTTGATTTTAGCAGGGCTGTTTCTGTACTGTGAGCACTTCGAAAGCTGTATTGAGTGGGGTCAAGGAGATTGTTCGTGCCCAAGAAGGTGCTCAATTGGCTGTTAATGGCCTTCTCCAGTATTTTTGCCGGTAGGGGAAGACGGGAAATTGGCCTAAAATTGTTGGGATTGCCTGGGTCAAGCGAGGGTTTCTTTAGAAGGGGAACTATGGATGCTATTTTCCATATTGATGGAAAGATACCAGTTTGTAAGCAGTTATTGAAAATATCTGTAAGGGCTACGGCAGTTGGCTGAAGAGCCATTTTAATAAAGGCAACAGGACTGGGGTCCAAAGGGGAGCCAGACTTGGCATTAGTGATAAGCTTCATAATTTCTGTGGTGGTCATGGGGGCAAAGGACATAAGTGTAGGGCTGTTTAATTCAGCAGCTGCTGAAAAAGTAGAGCCAAGGGAGACTGGTACGGATATATCATTAGTGAAAGGGGAAAAGGAATTGAAGATGTGGCTAACTTTATTAAAGAAAAACTCGGCTATGTCCTCACAGAGTTCTTGGCTTGCCACAACCGGGGAAAGAGGGGGCGTTGAAAGAGAAGATACGATCTGAAACAGTTCTTTAGATGAATTTTTAGATTTAGTAATCCTGTCCGCAAAGTATTGTTGTTTAGAAGTGTGGAGTAGAAGTTTATATTGAGAAATGGAGGCTCTATAGCTGTATTTGTCCTCCATAGTGTAATGCCGACGCCATTGACGCTCCAATTTCTTACACTCCAGCTTCTTGTTTTTGAGAGCGGCATTGTACCAGGGCGCCGTAGGAGAGCTTCTAGTACAGCGGATTTTGGTAAGCGGTGCGAGTTTGTCTCCTGCTTGTTTAATCCAGCCGTGGTAAGACGCTGCAGCTGTATTGGGATCTGGTGAAAGGGAGGGGAAAGTAGCAATAAGGGTAGATATAGCGTCGTACTCATGGATTTTGTTCCATTTCCTAACAAGAGCAGTATGACGAGTGGGATTTGGATTAGTGGAATTGGGACAGGCAAGCTGGAAAAATACAACCTGATGATCTGACCAGGTAAGTGGGAGACAACTGGAAAAGGTCAGATTAGAATTATTAGTGAAAATGCCATCCAGAGTGTGGCCTGCCTTGTGTGTAGGACCCTGCACTACCTGGGAGAGTTCGGCGCAGTCCATAAGGCTAAAAAGTTGGGCCGTGTCCGGATCTAAGATGGCTTCCAGATGGAAATTGAAGTCACCAAGAATGGTGGTATTGGCATTATTAATATCGTGTTCCAGTGCCTTCCCTAAATAGAGAAGGAATTTAGACTTGGGGCCTGGAGGTCTATATAAAAGCGAGCCTTTAAACGCGTGTTTAGGTGAAAACTGAATTTGAAAGTCCAGAGCTTCGCATTCCGGGGATGAGGTGTCAGTAGTAGTGACCTTCAGGTGGGAGCGATAAATAATTGCTAAGCCTCCACCTCTTCTGAGTGGACGATTAAGCGTTAGATGATTATAGCCTGGGGGCGAGGCGGCAATAAGGTCAGGTCCGGAAGCGCTATCAGTTCAGGATTCGGTCAGAAAAGCAATGTCAGTGTCACTCTGGTCGATAAGCAGGGCACATTCGGTGCTATGCTTAACTAACGATCTGGTGTTAAGCAGGAGACACTTCAGCGGTGGTGTAATAGTCACTTCTGCGGTGGGAAGAGCATGAGGAGGAGAGACCAAACGTTTATAAGGGATGAGCAGGGGAAAAGAAATGTGACAATCTTGACAACGCAGGTGTGCTTGGCAAGCAGTGTGATATGGCATGATGCGACGACATGCTGGGGTGTGCCCAGAGTTATTGAGCTTTCTCAGCAAATCACTAGAGTAACAGATACGGGACCGACTGCCCGGACTGTGAAACAGAAAGGGGTCGTAAGTGCTAAGTGCGGCCAAGGCGCGGACGGGCGCAGACGGGCTTACCTTAGGCGCACCTTCGGCGCGCAAGCGGCGCGCCCGCTGCGCGCGTCCACTGCGCGGCCGGCACATAACTGGTTTATATAGTGTCAGGCTGTCACACCGCCTGGAGCACTAACCCTGACCTTTGCCCCCCCTGGTGGTCACGTGATCCGGGACTCCGGGGGCACGAAAGCGTTCCCTGACTGTCCCTGCTCTGCTGCTGGGATTTGCTGAGTCCGTGAGCCTGCTAGCAAGGTGGTGCAGTCGGCGCAATATAGGTAGGTGAGCTCGTGCACAGAAGTTAAAAACAAGAGCAAATACAATTTTAAAAATAAAAATTACAAGTGCCTAGCTCCCGGCTTCCGCCTCAGGAGACCGTATATGTACGGAAGGCAGCGCCTGAGACGCTTTAAATAGTCTCGGCTGCAGTGCTAACCCTGACCTTTGCCCTCCCTGGTGTGACCGCAGCGTGCGTTAAAAACAGTGTAGGAGGAGCCGTATCGGTTTGTACAAATTGTGCATGCGGCATTAAGGTTTCGTCCAGAAATAAATCACCTACAGCTGTCACACCAGATTCCGCCCATCCCTGTTGGCTAGTGACAAAACTCCTCGGGTCGTGGGTAAGCCACATAAAGGTATGTTCGAGGCATATGAGCTGCAGATTACACACTTGTGCATAGATCGCCATCTGGTGTTGGGCCCGGATGTTTGCAGTTGTTTTTCCCCTTGGAAAGTCTTTGGAAGTCACGAGGTCGGAGACTCTTCCTTTGGATCGTATTGCGCATGGGCTTCGGCTCCATCCTCAGATTGTTTTGTATCCGCCATCGGGCTCGGATGTGATCTTTGCGCCCCGGTTCCGAACAGCTTCCAGTTCGACGATCGACGCGCAATCCTCACCCCAATTCGCGGTATTGTTTTCGATCGCGATCTCCCCACTCGACGTGGCTCTCATCGGCAAGAACCTTCGATTCCAGTCGTCGACAACGGCCTTCGGGCCTACCCAAGCTTCGGTCCTGGCTAATGGAAAGGACTCCCTTGAAGAAGTGCCCTCGATGTGGGTCTAAATTCCCCCACTCCGATCTCCACGAAGTATGTAATCTCTGCCTCTCCCCTGAACACGAGGCTCGAGATTGTCCGGCGTGTAAGTCCTTCCAGTCCAAGAAAACCATTCGAGACCGAAGGGCCAGAAGAACCATGGTACACTCTTTGACGGCGATTCCGGACGACATCTTCGGGGAAGGCGTCGACGCTCCAGAAGAACACCACACCGACGAGGGACTCGTCAGCGCCTCCGAAGCCGACGATTCAGATGTGGAGGACATCACTCCGGCACAGAGGGTCGTGAGTACTAATCTACCCCCCCCACACCCTTACCGGCATCGAAAAAGGCTTCAGTCACGCCTTCGCCTCTGGGCTTAAGCGAGACCAAAGACACTGCTTCCCACACCGCACCTTCGGGACCGATAAAGAAGCCGATTAAGCCTTCCGGCGGCTCGGGCTCGAGCCAGCCCACAGTAGGTGCCGATAAACACTCTTCGGCACCGAAAAAGAAAATGGCCTCCGCTTCGACACCGAGCCCCGGCACCGAAACACTCTGTGTCAAGAACCAGCTCCAGCTCCTCGTGCCGACACCATCTTCGGCACCGACAAAAGCACATCAGGCCACCGACACTTCGAAGCCGAAATCCATCTCGGCGCCTACCAAACAATCAGACTTTTCCAAGCATAGTTCCAAACAACGAACCAGCAAGGATAAAACCAAAAAACCAACGGCCCCGACGCCTTCGGCGCCGATGGACCAACCAACCTCACCAGAACTCTTTACACCGGATCCATTACAAAAAACACTAACCAAGGATCCTAAGACCGGACATTTGATGCTCTCCATCAAAGAGACAGCTGGAAATCCTGCTCCGCCTCCACCTCCAAAGAGGAAGGACTCTGCTACCTCTCCTTTTTAGAATACCTTCCCCACCTCCACCGCCCCTCCACCTTCCCCTCCTCCACTGTCTCCGCCCCCACCTCATCATTTCCCAACACCCTCCCCGGATGATGATGATCAGGGGGACCCATATGATGACATAGGAGACGTGCCCCAAGATTTACCTACAGGGGACCCCACTCCCACAGGCTCCCCAGACCCATGGGACGATTATAATATCCCTGACATCCCTAACGTCCCACAGGATGATCTCTCCCCTTCCAGACATTCCCCACCAGAAGACTCACTGGGGTTCAACCATCTACTACAAAGGGCGGCACACTATCACGGGGTAGATCTCCATACCGACCCCGTGGAGAAGGATTTCCTCCTCGATACGTTTGACACCACACATAGGACTACCTCCATATTGCCTATGCTCAAGGGAGTTATAAAACATGCGCCAGAGGTCTTTAAAGACCCAGTCAGAGCCAGGGTCATTAACCTGCGCATTGAAAAGAAATACAACTCCGCCACTACAGATCCCTCCTTCATCAGAGGGCCAGCACCACTAGATTCTCTGGTAGTGTCCACAGTACGTAAAAGGGCCAACTCCCAAGCGTCAGGCGAAGCACCACCACCTGACAAAGAGTCTAAACTCTTGGACGCAACAGGCAAGGGTACTGCATCCCAAGCTGCCAACATATGGCGTATCGCTAATACACAAGCGCTACTAGCCAGGTATGACAGGGCCCATTATGATGAATTAGAAGCCATAATGCAACATCTCCCTGATAAATACAAACCTAGGGCCAACGAGCTAATTCAGGAGGGCAAAACCATTACTAAGACCTCCATACGTTGTGGCCTAGATGCAGCAGACACAGCCTCCAGGGCCATTAATACTAGTGACCTCCTCCGTCGCCATGCCTGGCTAAGGATCTCCGGTTTTAAACCGGAGGTACAAGCCTCCATCCTCAACCATCCCTTTGACCAGGAACATCTCTTTGGCCCAAAAGTGGATGAGGCCCTAGAAAAGATGACAAAGGACACAGACACGGCAAAATCCATGGGAGCCTTACAATCACACCCTCCCAGGCGCTCTTTTCGCTGCTCTTCCTTTCGGAGCACATCCAGAGGCTACTTCTCCGACACCGCTTCCACCTCATATAAGGCCCCTACCCAGTCCACCTTTACAAGGGGCTCCCAAAGAGGTGGCTACAGGGGCAACAATAACAAAGGCAGAGGCAAGACAAACACCGCCCGCTCTGCCACCGCACCTACCCAATGACTTCCCTCCACTCCCCCCAGACCATCCCACTCCGGTCGGGAGCAGACACCAAAATTTCCTCCCCGTCTGGGCTACTATCACCTCAGACAAATGGGTAACACAAATAATTCGGTCAGGCTACTGCCTAGAACTAATATCTACCCCCCCCAAACATTCCACCCAGACCATGCCCAATGTCATAAGAACATCTAACACTACTAAAGCAGGAGGTAATCTCCCTCCTACAGGAAAGGGCGATAGAACACGTTCCTACCAACCAAAGAAATATGGGGGTCTTTCTCATACCAAAAAGAGACGAAACTCTGCGGCCCATCCTAGATCTCCGGCCCCTGAACAGATACATACACACAGACCATTTTCACATGGTAACGCTTCAGCAGGTACTTCCACTGCTTTCCCAAAACGACTTCCTGACCACTTTAGACCTAAAAGACGCTTATTTCCACATTCCAGTGCACAACGCTCATAGGAAGTGCCTCAGATTTGTAGTGGACGGCCAACACTACCAATTCAAAGTACTCCCGTTCGGAGTCACAACAGCACCACGAGTATTCACCAAGTGCCTAGCAGTAGTGGCAGCACACCTCAGGAGACAACACATCCATGTCTTTCCATATCTAGACGACTGGCTAATAAAAGCCAGTTCATACAGCCAGTGTGTACAACACACGTATGTCACTATCCAGCTACTTCACCAACTGGGCTTCACAGTAGACCACGCAAAGTCCCATCTACAACCATCCCACATAAAATAATACCTTGGTGCCACCATAGACACCTCAAAAGCGCTAGCCTACCCCAATCCTGCCAGGATTACAAGCTTTCAGGCTCTACGCGCACAATTCATGGCACAACACTGCCTTCCAGCTCGAGTGTTTATGCAACTAATAGGGATGATGGCCTCTTGCATCTTCATAGTACCTCACGCAAGACTCCAGATGCGTCCTCTCCAAGAGTGCTTAGCGCGCCAATGGAACCAGGTCATGGTCAACTAGCAGGTCTGGTGTTGGTAGACGGTCGTACCCATCGCTCTCTGCAGTGGTGGACCACCACAAACCTTTCCAAAGGTCGACCGTTCCTGGACCCGGTTCCCCAGATCGTACTAACAGACGCATCGCTCTCTGGCTGGGGAGCTCATCTTTTACATCTCACCATGCAGGGCACATGGACACCGCAACAGAAGTTACTCCATATCAACCATCTGGAGTACCATCTGGAGTTACTAGCAATCTTCTTAGCCCTAAAATCTTTTCAAACACAGATTTCAGACAAAGCAGTCCTAATCCGCACAGACAACATGACAGCCATGTACTATATTCAAAAACAAGGCGGCACACACTCTCCACAGCTCTCTCAGCTAGCACAGAGCATATGGAGATGGGCCATACCCCAGAAAATCTTTCTCCTAGCTCAGCATGTCCCAGGAGTCCAAAACACTATGGCAGATCTGCTCAGCAGACAAACACAACAAATCCACAAGTGGGAACTTCACCCACAAGTTCTACACCCGTACTTTCAAATGTGGGGTCACCCACAGATAGACCTCTTCGCCACCCACGAAAACACCAAATGCCCAAGCTTCGCCGCCAGATATCCACACCCATTGTACTAAGGAAATGCGATATGGATGAACTGGTCAGGCAGATTTGTGTATGCTTTTCCGCCACACCCACTCATTCCACTAGTGGTGCGCAAACTACTGCAACACTCCCTCAAACTAATCCTAGTAGCTACAATTTGGGCCAGACAACCGTGGTACACCACACTGCTGGAACTATCTGTAGTACCGCACCAAAAATTACGCCTCTCTCCACACCTCTTAACCCAGAACCATGGAGAGATCAGACACCCGGACCCAGCTCAGCTCAACCTTGCGATCTGGTTCCTGAAATCCTAGAATTCGGTTATCTAAATCTTCCCCTTGACTGTATGAACGTCATCAAAGAAGCTAGGCGACCCACCACTAGGGCATGCTACGCCGCCAAGTGGAAACGTTTTGTTGTCTATTGTCACAACAACACCATCAATCCCCTAGACGTCTCCATTCAACACATCATAGGCTACTTACTCCACCTACAAAGGTGCAATCTAGCCTATACGTCCATTCACCTGCACCTCGCAGCCATAGCAGCTTACCTACAAAACAGGCAACATCTATCACTCTTTAGAGTACCTGCCATTAAAGCCTTCATGGTAGGCCTTAAAAGAATTATTCCCCCCAGAGTGCCACCCTCACCTGTGTGGAACCTAAATATCGTTCTCACCAGACTAATGGGGCCTCCCTTCGAACCACTACACAAATGTGAACTCCAATTTTTAACGTGGAAAACCGCTTTTCTCGTAGCCATCAGAAGGGCCAGTGAGATACAAGCATTTACCATTCAAGAACCTTTTCTACAAATGCACCATAACAAAGTTGTTCTCCGTACCAACCCAAAATTCCTCCCTAAAGTAATTTCTACCTTTCACCTAAACCAATCTGTAGAACTACCAGTATTCTTCTCGCAACCACAGACCATTGTAGAAAGAGCTCTCCACACACTAGATGTCAAACGAGCCTTACTCTACTACATCGAGAGAACACAACCTTTCCGTAAGACCAAACAACTGTTTGTCTCTTTCTCTCCACCACACAAGGGCAACCCCATCTCCAAGTCAGGGATAGCTAGGTGGATTGTCAAATGCATTCAGATTTGCTACCACAAAGCAAAACAAACGCTATCCGTTCCCCCTAAAGCCCATTCTACACGTAAAATAGGGGCTTCAATGGCTTTTCTAGGAAACATCCCATTAGATGATATCTGCAAAGCAGCTACATGGTCAACACCGCACACTTTCACTAAACACTATTGTGTAGATGTGCAAACTAAGCAACAGGCTAGTGTAGGCCAGGCTGTACTCAAAACATTATTTCAAACCACTGCAACAGATACGGGTGGCCGCCGCTAAGGACTGCTATATAATCTATGCACAAGTGTGTAATCTGCAGCTCATATGCCTCGAACGGAATATGCTACTTACCAGTATGCATCTGTTCTTGGCATGTAGAGCTGCAGATCTATACACGCCCACCCGCCTCCCCGGCTACCTGTATCTTCATGGAGCCCGGGGTCTTTTTACGGGCTATTCCTCGTATAGCACAATGGATTTCATGAGCGGTTGGGGGGCTGCTAAATCCGCAGCCTGGGCTGCCGTGATGATAGGAATAAAGGGGTTGTAACCGTGGCATCATGAGGGGAAGCGGCGTAAAGAGTTGTATAATAACAAAACATTCTATTAATGTCCACTTGTGCGGTGAGCAATTTGTGTTGGTCATTATGTATGGGTAGAATAGGTTTGGGGGAGGGGTGCGGTCTAATTAACTTGGCCAAGAGCGTACCAGACCTGTCTGAATCAGCATGAGTATGCAGCGGGTACGCATGCATATCTATCACCCTCAAGTGTTCCAGAAATTCAGCATATCTGATCCTGGCTTCTTGGCGATCCGGCTCTTTCCCATGATCAGACTGTGCAGCGATTTCTAGCGTTTGCAATATACTTTCGTGGTCTGTAAGATCACGTATGGCTTCTCGCCGAATCCCCACTAACGTCCTCATAGAGACACCTCGGATTATTACCTTGAACGCCTCCCATTCAACAACCCTAGAGGAAGCCGTACCCTTGTTGTCTGCAAAATAAGTGGTAATGGTGGTATCTAAAGTATCCCAGTAAATCGGGGTCTTCTAGTGGAGTGGTTGTAGGCGCCACGTGGGAATCGGCGCAGGGGTGCGACCCCAATTAAGTACCAACTCCAGGGGCTTATGTTCGGAGATGGTTTTACCTAAATATGTGGTACGCTAGCATAGGGAACAGGTCTGTGGAGCAAAGAAAATGATCCAAGCATGTGTGCCAGGAGTGTGGGTAAGAATAAAATGAGTCTTCACGCATACCAACATGTTGCATCCTCCATACATCCAACAGTTCCCATCCTTTTGTCCAATTAACTAAGTTGGTCACTTGTGTAGTGGCAGCTACATTGGACAAGGGGGGGGGGTGTGACCTATCAAGATCAACATCAAACACAGCATTAAAATCCCTACCCAGTATCCACGGGTATTGTGTTCAGTCTGACAGGGCTCTCGAAAGCGGGAAAGGAAAGAGTCTTGATCCGTACTGGGTGCATAAACCGACCTCAAGACCACCTGGGTACCATCCAGCGTGCCCCCTAAAAGCACATATTTTCCCTGGTCGTCAATCCTACTATCTGACAGTGAAAAAGGGACTCCTGCTCGCAGCCAAATCGCCGCTCCACGGGAGAAGGCAGAACTAAAAGACAGTACCATGTAATTGCCCCCTCCATCGCCTCTGTTCTTTGGCAAGCTCGGAAGAAATTAAGTGCGTTTCTTGGAGGCGTACTATCTGTGCTCGATGACGGTGTAATTGGGCAACTATCCGATGTCGCTTCTGTACAGAACCCATCCCCCGTATATTCCAGGAGATAAGTGTGTGACTGTTACAGACATGGCATCCAATCACACGTCCCACCCGCCCCACCCCCCACCACCCCACACACATCCACCTCCCACACCCCAGGAGCATCGAGAAACAGATCAGTAGCATATACAAAAAAAGCACAACGATCCAATACAGGGTCCAACGATTCAACTTCGGTCGACCAAGCAAGGCACATAACTCACTGAATAGAAAAACAAAAGGCTTCACGCCAGTGGGGTGGGCTGTTCTCTGTAAATACGTAAGAATCGATTATAATACGCAAAGTAACCCAAAACAGGCCGGGCCAGGGACCGCATCATTAAAGCTTACCTAGCAGCCTCCTATAGCGCTGTCCAATTTATGAGCATAATACAACAAATGAGACATAGCATATAATGGAGTGTTAAGAGCTTGCTATCCGGGACAGACAATTAGCAGGGGAGGTAAGTGAAACATTTTGCACATATCATAGGACACAACACAGCTATATCACTTTTCGGCCAGTGGATCATTGCTGAGCTGTGTGAACACAGAAGGAAATAGTGCCATACTGCCCTCTGAGTCCGAGGATGGCTCCACCGATGGGCTGGTGCTAATAGGCGCACAAGGAGTTAACGACGAGGCCGAGCGGAGGGCCGCATGTCTGGTCTCCAGTGCTGATTGCTGCGAAGGAGTGGTGGCCACAGTACTCTGTGTGGTGAGCCCTCTCCGTCTATGGCGTGGAAAGCGTCGCGGCTTAGGCTGCAGCTGTGTAGGGTGTATAACACGAGCAATGTCCGGGAAATTCCTATCTAACCACTCCCATGCACTTTCGGGGGTCTCAAAGAAGCAGGCACGTTGGTAATGAAGAATTTTAAGTTTGGCAGAGAACAGAAGAGCAAATGTCAACCATGCAGCACGAGCTCGGGCCTTGACCTCCATGAATGAGAAATGCAGTCGTCGGAGTGTCAGTGTATAGTCTGGGAAAATGGAGATTTTTGTATTATCAAAGAGGATAGGGCCAGCTCCTCGTGTTGTTTATAATATATGATCGCAATCCCTGTAGTTGAGGATTTTGGTTAAGAGCGGTCGAGGATTAGCACCAGGGAGAGGTTTGTGCATAGGTACTCTGTGGGCCCATTCTACTGTGAAGTGTGATGACAGGCCGGTGGGGGCCACTTTGGTCCGCAACCAATCCTCAATGAAGGTTGTGGGGTGTTGACCCTCCGCTCTTTCCGGGAGCCCAACAATACGGAGGTTGTTGCGTCGGGCCCTTCCTTAAGCATCATCAGCCCGGGCCTGCAAGGACTCAACCTGTTGCTGTAGGAGTCGAATGTGCGCATCATGCTCCTGCACCTGGGGCTGTAATGTTGTAACTGAGTGGTCAATGTCTTTCACTTTATCCGCCAGTTTTTTATGATCATCCTTTAGCAAATTCAACTCGGTGGTGATAGTGCCGATTTGTTGCGCTATAGCAGCCCGAGATTCACAGATCTTCTGGAGTATCACATCCAGCTTGTCAACGGGAGGGAGTGAAGTGACCTCATCATCAGTCCGATGAGATTGTATGGAGGAAGTCACGGTAGGCGGGGAGCCAGCCTGCCCCGAGTCCGGCACCACTTTCAGCTTGTTTCTTCCCATGACTGGTCACAGCCACACTCCCAGCACTCGACAAGGGAATCCGCTACAAGCACCAGGAGGTTCGATTCTGTTGTGTTTCTCCAACAGGGGTCCAGGATGCTCAGGGCCTACAAGAAGGATGATGATGATCAATAAAAATCTTGGGGCCAATGCCCATCACGGATGTGACCTCCAGCGAGGGTCATCAGTCAGCGCTAGGTGCTGCAGTGTATTGTTATTCGGGCCGGACCCTACACGCCCACTTTGACGGCACCACACTGTAGAGTGTAATACCTGAGCCTGGGGTTGAAGTTCAGCATGTTGGCCCAGACAGGGCGCCAACAGGGGAAGGTGGATGCTCTGTGGCAGTACCAGTGGTCCTATGCGCACTCCAGGCCAACTGCACAACAGGCCAGGCGCTATCAAGGGGGTCTCCGAGAAGAGTTCAGGCAGAATAGTCTCCTAAACCTGACTTTTCAGGCAATCCTGGTGGCAGTTTCAAGCCACCGCTTCCAATGCTGCAGTACAAGGCGGCTAGGTGAACCCAAACTTTTGGAGTGGTGCACCGCTCGATATTAAAAAGGTTGTTGGTCAATCCTTTATTTTCATAAGTGTCAAAGTACAAAATACCAGCCAACGCGTTTCGTTCATAAGAATGAACATCTTCAGGGCATAAAATGACGGTTCTGGGAGAGACAATGTATGTGTGCAATTTAGGTTTTGTGGGCCTCCTTGAGAAAGGCCAGTATGCGGTGAGTCCGACGGCAAAAGTAGGTAGTAAGCCGTCCGCTTCGGAAGTAGGGCGGCCAGGTGAATCGGAGCCTCCTCCAGCTCCACAGCGCTTCCCATGCGGCTGAATGCTGGCTCCGCAATACTGCGCCCTGTCGGGGGTAGGGGGTAAGGGAGGGGGTGAGATTCCAAGTGCCAAGGACTGGAAGCAAACCGGGCCCCCCAGACTCCAAACAGGGTTACACCAGGTCTACAATAATTCAGCGTGGGGCCACCTGCAGGAGAGCGCAGATTTGACGCGGCAAGTACACCCCATACACCCCCAATGGCCGGGCTGGTGTGGGGGGATGGGGGGCACTCACTGCATGTCAAAGAAGCTCTGGGGGTGGAGGGGGGGCGGTTTCGAGCGTCCCTCCACCGCATACAGGCACAGTCGGCGGAATCTGTCCCCGGCGCCATCAGCCAAGGTCCGACGAAGGAAGGTCAGCAGAGGCAGAAGGGGCCAAATTCACCCATATATCCTCAGAGGTCCTTCGGCTCAGCCTCCCATTAGCTATAAAGCACTACAGTTCCACCACCGGATGCCCCGTTTACATTTATTTCCTGCCAGGTACCTTCAGTCTTTACTGCTGCCCTCAGCACTCCAGGCCCGAATCTGGGGCCTTGCATATCTAAGCCTGTCGCTGTCAGGTGCCAGTCGGCCGGACAGGTCTCACTGCAGCCCGGTCCCCAGAGGCCACTCCCACGTCGCAGACCCGCCGCATAGTTGGAAACATCATTGGGCCATAATCAGTGTGCGCGGCACCTCCGCTCCTCCGCAACGCAGTACAGTGGCCCCGGCACAGTCCGCCGTGTCTCGCAGAGTCACCAATATGTATGCCGCCAACAGGATAGCAGGATATTTGACGGATTTTAACGCCCCTGGCCCAGAGCTCGTTGCTTAGGCGACCTCCATCTTGGGCAGCAAGCCACACCCCAAATTCATTTTTTTTTTTTACCTTCTTGTGACCACCTTTCTACAGTTTTATTTATCAGGTCGTGGGCCCAGGCTTTGCCAAGATTCCTTCCAAAGGCTTTGCAATATGACATCTCCTGATTCCTCATGTCTCTGTGTCGTGCATTGCCCTTCAGGGCTCCCTATACCAGCTCTGCCTGTGCTATGTATTTACAGTCTTGTAACGTCCTAAGCCCATAGTCATTTGAGCAGCATTGGTGTCCTCTGAAGTGCTTCTAGGACTTAATTGTTTCACTCCAATACTGCACTTAATGCTCTTTGTCGCGAGTGCCCTCCTGCTTCTTTCATCTTTTTCTAATTCCAAATGAAATTCTTCTGAAATCAGAAAAGTTACATTTATTTCATGATTTGCAAAATTGTCAATGATTGATTGGAAAATAGTGGTGATGGAGTTACCATACTATTAAGAGAGAAGTGAATGCAAAAGAGGTTCTCAATAGAGGAATGCACTTGAGAAATGAACGGTCAGAAAGATTTGTACGAGTATAAATGCACAACCATCTTTGTAAATGGAACTGAAAAGATCCAGAGGCCTGGTGGACTTACAAGGGAAGGCGTTCCTTTCAGGGGTACTCTGGCATTCCATTATTAATTTGATTACTAACAAGTTAGTGAAATGTAAATTCACTGTATTCATCTGAGCTTATTTAAATGAAAAATCTGATTTCAAGATTTTCATGAATGAGAATATAGATGAGAAATTGGCCTCATCTAGTTAGCCTCACTAAAGGCAAACATTAGGGAAATGCAGAAGAAAAAAACTGGTTTGTTTTAGTGCAGCTACTTGACCAATGACAATCACAGAATTATTTTAAACCACCGGTGTTTACACTGGATGCATTCTAATCTGTCATTTTTCCAAACGATTTGTGCCATGGTTGCTCTTTGTCTACCTTCTTCCAAGTCCTGGGAAAGGGTTTGGCCCTTCCAGTACACATTTTGCCAGTGCAGCACTGTGGGAACATTATCCCTGTGATTTCCAGGAATGTATCAAATGGTGGAGGAGATAGTCAAAACAATAAAACAGTCTCCAGAAAGAATCGAACTATAGCAGATTGAAAACAAGGAGCAAGGACAAAACTATTCAACTAGACTATAAATTGTGTAGGACCGGTGAGAGCTGAAGAGAGGGTCCTCATGGAAAAAACTCAGTCTGTATGGAAAAAATAAAAAAAACAGAGAAAAACAGACAAATCATCTTCAACATGGCACCAGACCTGCCAGCAGAGAGTAAGCAAAGCTTTGTAAAGTGCAGTCACCAGCTGAATGAATGCCATGTGACACGAAGAACCATTAGGAGACCCTCCTCCATGTTGGTACTGTTGTTCTGTGTCTGCATCTGTATGGACAGGTGCCAACTGGGCTTGGGATGCATTTGTCAAGAACTAGCAGTCTTCTGGAATATCATTCTATTTAATGTCCCAACCACGCCATTGGCTATGAACATTGAGGGACTCAACAGTAACTGCCCCAACCATCTATATATCTTCAAAGGTCCTAGATGGTGCACAGCATGGGGTCATTGGTTCAATGTAAAGAAAGCATCAAGAGCCCTGAGACCCTAACCTCAATCAATCAATCAATCAACCGGGTTTCTTATAAAATGTGACTACTCACCCAGGAGGGTATCAAGGCGCTGAGTGGGGGGGGGGGGGGGGGGGGGGGAGGAGGAGCTGCGGTACAGTTGAAGAGCCAAGTCTTGAGGTCCTTTCTGAATTGCGGCAGCGATGGTGATGGTGATTGCCTGAGGTGCAGAGGCTGGGAGTTGCAGGTCTCTGCAGCAAGGTATGAGAAGGATCTTCCTCCAGCCGTGTTCGTGTGGATCCTTGGCATGTTGTTCAGGGCAAGTTTAGTGGAGCAGAGATGTCTGGTGATAGTGTAGAAGGAGAGGCGATGGTTGAGGTATGCAGGTCCGGTGTTGTGGAAGGCTTTGTATGCATGCATGAGGCACTTAAAGGTGATTCTTTTGTTAATGGGTAGGCAGTGAAGGGCTCCCAGGTGGCCGGTGTTGTGGATGTGGCGTGGGATGTTCATTTTCCTGTACTCAGTGGGGATCCACTTGCAGATCTTATGAAGCAGGGGGATGAAACTGCATTGATTTGGCGGTTCATTGAGAGTGAGGAGTCCAGGTTGATGCTGAGGTTTCATGCGTGGGGGGGGGGGGGGGGGGGTTGAGCGCTGCGGGCCACCAGGATTTGTCCCAGGTGGAGAAGGTGGAGCCAGCAGGAGGACTTTGGTCTTGTCTGAGTTAAGCTTGATGCAGGTGTCCTTCATCCAGGAGGTGACTGCCTTCATCCTATTGTGGAAGTTGCTCTTGGCGGCTGTGGGTTTGTCTGTGAGGGACAAAATCAGTTGGATGTCATCGGCATAGGAGACGATGTTGAGTCTTTGGCATCTGACTATGGCTGCAAGTGGGGCCATGTAGGTGTTGCAGAGGGTAGATCCCTGAGGCACTCTGCAACTGATCTATGTGGGTTCTGAGTTGAACAGTGGAAGTCGGACTCTCCGTGTTCGGTGGATGAGCGAATCCATTCTAGAGCATTGTCACGGATGCCGGCATCGTGGAGTCTTGCGCAGAGGGTGTGGTGGGAAAAGATGTTGAAGGCGGGCGGGAGGACCAAGAGGATGAGGGCAGCAGTTTCGCTCTCATTCGAGGAGGGTGCGAATTTCATCTGTAGCATCAAGGAAAATGTTCTCAGTGCTGTGGTTGCTTCTGAATCCCGATTGGGAGAGGTCTAGGATGTGGTTCATCTCGATTAACTGAGGGAGTTGGGCGTTGATAGCTTTCTCGATGACTTAGGCAGGGAAAGGGAGCAGAGCAGAGAGATGGGTCTGCAGTTCTTGAGGTCCATCCGGTCAGCAGAGGGTTTCTTCAGCGGGGGTTGATCTGTGTGCTTCCAGTCTTCCGGGAAGGTGACACTCCATGGCGCAGTTGATGGAGCGGCAGAGTTCGGGTGCGATGGAGGTGCCGGCTCTGTTAAAGATGTGGTGAGCACAGGGATCCAAAGGGGCTCCCGACTGGCTCCTCTTCATGATTCTGAGGGTGTCGTCAAGGTTGATAGTGGTCCAGTTGGTCAAGGTCGGCTGGAGTCTTGGGTTTCCAAGCTGTCGTAGATTTCCTTGATCTTCCGGTGGAAGAAGGTGGCGAGGTTGTCGCAGAGGTCTTGGGAGGGGGAATGGCTGTTGTCTCTGTGCTGGGTTTGGTGAATTATTTGACTTCAGCAAAGAGATCTTTGCTGTTGTGTGCGTTGGCGCGTTCCTGAATGGCTGCTTTTTCTGTTGTTCTGATGAAGTGGTGTTGTGCGGTGACAGTGGTTTTGAAGGCTGCGTGGTCTGCCACGATCTTGCTTGCTTCCCAACCTTCTTAGAATCGCAACCTATTTTTTTGAATGACAAATGTTTGAGACCCACCTTCCTTTTAATGGACATGAGGTGTGCCCATTTTTTATGTAAATAAAACATCATGTGGTAGTGCATTGTTGTTTACATACAGCACATTTTTCATTGAAATCGCCACCAAATATGCATAGACATAAACTTTTACTGATAAAACTATATAGCACACACAAATTATAATATGTGGAAATCGAGTTTCTGTAAATATTAATTATGTGTGCAGCAGCAAGTAAAGTGTCTTGATTTGTTTTGATCCTATTAAAATTTCTGTTTTAAGCACACTTAATAATTACAAAAATAATGTTTCATTTTGCTTTCTTAGCTGCTGAATACTTATAATTAATTTACAAGTATTTACATATTGTTTTGTCTTGCAAAAGAAAATCCTACAGACTTTCAATTCATACTCTCTGTATTCCAGCACATAGTTCACGTTAAAGCTCCTCTCACTTTGGAGTCAGAGTAAGAAAAGTAAACCCCAATCCTCATTTATAAAAGAATAAGCAGCAATTTGTCAGAAGGCATAACATGACATTTGACCTGTATTTGAAGCACAGCAAAATAAACATAGAATTTAACGGCATCTTGATTTATTGCTCAGACTTTTTTCACCCACCAAAAATGGTTGTATGACAGAAGCACGCATGGCTGAACCACGCATGCCTCTACAACGCTGTCCCAACAACGAATGCGTCTTAACCACGCATACCTTTACCACTCATGCCTTTACAACAAATTTCATTGTAAAGGCATTTTTGCTAAAGGGATATGCTTGGTAAATTACCACTACCCAACCCCCCGCCCTAAAGTCCTATCACCCTTCCCAACCCTCTCTGCCCTGAGCCCTAAAACTGCCCTGCCATTAACACAACCCCTATGTGTCCACTGTCATGAGGCCTAAAGCCCTGCCCCTACCAAAAACTACCCCAACCCCAGCCCCCCTGCTCTGAGCCCTTAACCTTACCCTCGCCCAGCTGTTAAAACTACCTTAAAACACCGAGGCCTAAACCCTGCCACCCTTTTAAAAGACTCCAGCACTGAACCCTAAAATGGACCCCCACCCCGAACCCAGCCTCATCCCTTAAACCTACTGCACCCCCAACCTGACCTTAAAGCCTTGCCCCCTTATAAAAAGACTGTCCCGACCACACCTTGAACCCTAAAACTGAAGCCGCCCCCAAAAACTAACCTCGCGCTCCCCACCCAGATCCCTAAATCCCAGCCCCCCTTCCAAAAACTATCCAACTGACTCCCAAAAACTACCCTACCAAACCTGGCCCAAGCCCCACTTACCTGTCTGCATTTGGAGCTTCTGGTTCGGATGCTTCCTCTTCCTCTCCTCGCCCATCCGGACACTAGACCGCTGTCTGCCTTCACCACGCATATGCATGGTTAAGGCAGATACGAGGTTCAGGCAAGCGTTGCTACGCTTGCAGGGAATAGAACGTGTGGCTCAGCCTGTGTAATAAAGACTGTTTCCCATCAAAAATCGATTTGCGACCTACCTGTGGGTCGCAGCTCACAGTTTGGTATACATGCATCTTTTACAGTTAGCCATTAGTTGAGTTTCCTTCAGACAACCCACCCATTGGTCCTGCTCTGCGTGGCCTCTCCTCTCATTTCAGTCCAAGTATAGAGCAAGTGGTATGCATGGAGGCAAGAACCACTGTGCAGTAGAGCTATGTACGTGCTGGTCAGAAATAATCTGTGTGTCCCAGTCTGGATATGACAGAAGTCAGCAAGGAGGCGGATTAAGAATTGTAAGAGCAGGAGTCACTATTTATTGTGACTCTTACTTTACTTTGTATGTGTTACTTTACTTCTCCATATGTAGGGCACTTTTAATGAATTAAAATTGGGTGAGGTACAATATACTTCACTGAAACTGCTTAAAATAAACTATTAGCTCTTATTATGGTGCACCACCTTGTTTAGGTGTTTAGTTTGCATGTACTGGAATACAAATGTGAGCTATGGGATTTTTTTAATACCTCTTTGGTTCTTCTGATGTTGCATATTCTTGCATCCAAAGCATAAGTTCATCAAAACTAAATGTCCTTTCGAGTCTAGTTTAATTGAGTGAAAATACCTTTTGTTTATTTTAGGTACTTACAACCTCTACTCCTCCTTCTAAAGACAGGGTGACCGAAGACATTATTTGGGCACAATGGGACATGTTGGAACAAAGGCTGTTTTACATAGTTCCAAAGGTAAGAGAGCATGCCAAGAAATTGACTGAAGTTTGAGAAGTTTAACTATGACGAGGTTTAGTGGATAGACAGCATCTTTAACAAGGTCATCGCTCTCCTTAGTTCCCCAAATTACAAACAGTTAACGGCTGTTGTCTAAAAGTAATGGAGAGTGCCTCACAAATCCCACCATATTGGAGGTGGCTTTTTAGGGAACTATGCATGGGGAAGATGTGTGCTTGTTGCAGTCCATATAAGTAATATTATTTGTCTCACCTTTAAATGGAAGAGCAAACCAACAAAATGTACATGGTAATTAAAAAGGACAATGTTATAACAAAACAAAGATCAAGGCCAACTAACCATGCAAGAAATGAATGTCGTTTAAGTTGGTGCCTGACTGAGTTTGGAATAATCACATTCTTAACAAAACAACAAAGAAAGGGAAGGCAAGTTTTACAGTGATTTAAAAGTAGTAATACTGTTCAAGAATGCAGTAATGTTTTGTAAATACAGTTATATATTTTACAATATTAAGAATGTTTTTCTTAAATGCTAATCAAGTACAGTTGTATGCTTTTGCAGTGATAAGGTTAGAAAGTTCAATGCAATAGGTAGAAATACAATGCAATCCTGTGGAGGAAAACAATGTTAAACAGTGTGCATATAAATACTCAACTTGCTTCCCCAGGCTTTGGGGGTTTAGGACAACACTGGGCAAGGTTCAAGACCAGGTACTGCACCACCAGCAACACTGGGGCGGCCGGGTGCAGAAGTCACTGGGCTCAATGTTATGCAATAGAAACAGGGAGTACCGCGAAGAGGCACGTTTGCAGGTAGGTACCTGCGGTCTTGGGGCATGTGCCCCTGGGGTTGGGGTGGGCACCTCAGGGGCCACGATGTAGCACCAAAGCTACAC
The DNA here is from genome assembly GCF_964204655.1 of Triturus cristatus. Taxonomy (NCBI): domain Eukaryota; kingdom Metazoa; phylum Chordata; class Amphibia; order Caudata; family Salamandridae; genus Triturus; species Triturus cristatus. The sequence continues at coordinate 1,041,242,174 of NC_140585.1, forward strand.
CACCAGTGGCACACGGGCGGCTAAGTGCAGGGTACCTCTTGGTCGGGTGCCCAGTGCTTTCCAATGGAGGTCGTCTCTTTTGGAAGAGGCTACAGGCTTGGACCAGGAGGCTGAAATAAGGTGACCAACAGCTGAGCAGGCAAGTTGGATAGCTGGGAAACACCTGGGCACCATTGCCTGGGCTCCCCAAAGTCGGGGGGAGAGAGGATACAGTGTGCCTTTTAGTGTTGGGTTTTCTCTGCTGGTTCCGGTCGCGGGGACGCTTCGAACAGAGGCTGCAGGCGTTGAGAGGTTTCCTTGAGAGGTCAGCCACAGATGCAGACTAGGTCAGGATTGCCGTAGAGACTCCACATGATAGGTGAGTCACGCTGGGGCGTCCAGTGCAGAGTGTGCAGGGGTCGTAGATCCGCCTGGATCCGGCATCCTGGAACTTGGAGTTTTTGTTGGACAAATCTGTGTCGACAGGAGAAAAGAGTCTCTGTTGAAGCCAGCTCCGGTCTCTAGAGGTGCTGACCGTAGGACAAGCTGGTTTCCTTTGAGCAGGGTCGCTGGAGGAGGAGACAGGCCGGTAGGGCTGGGGCCAAGTCAGTTATCATCTTCTCCACTGCTGCAAGGCTCTTTAGTCCTTCTTCATAGGCCATCGTAATCTAAGGCACAAGGTTCAGGGGAGCCCTTAAATAATACATTTCAGGGCGTACTGAGGTCGGGGGCAGTAGCCAATGACTACTGTACCCTAGGTTGACTACATCCTTCTAGGTGTCCCCTTCCTTTAGGGAGAGGGCCCAGCCCTGTTCCTATTGGCCTAATTCTGTAATTCAAGATGGAGAGGGGTTCATCTCAGCTCTTGGCCACCTTAGGAGTGTTTCAGGCCAAGTGGGTCACTCCTCCTCTGCCTCCTAATTTTCCCACCTGTCCTGCTGCCAAAAGTGGGGCCTGGAAGGGGGGGGCGGGCATTTCCACTAGTTGGAGCTGCCCAAATCAGCATATCACAAGGTGATAGCCTTTGAGGCTCACCTCCAAGTGTTGCTGTTCTTGCCAAGGGGTGGTGTGAAGCACTTCCGCTCAGAGCAGGCTTTGTTTCTGACCTTCGAGAGCACAAAGGCTCTCACCCCATGAGGTTAGAAACCTGTCTGGTGGTGGCTTGCTGGCAGTTGGTAGGTTTTTTTTAATGGGGCATCTCTATGATGCCCTCTGAGTGCATTTTATAATAAATCCAGCAATGGCATTAGTGTGGGTTTATTATGCTGAGAAGTTTGGTACCAAACTTCTCAGTTTTCAGTAAAGCCCTCATGGAGCTGTGGAGTTAGTGTTGACAAACTCACAACTAATGTACTCAAAGTGGCTTCACTGCACTTTCAATGTCTGTGAATGGCACATACACTGTAGGAGCATATTGCTCATGCAGTCATGCCCTCACCTGTGGTATAGTGCACCCTGCCTTTAAGACCGTAAGGCCTGCTAGAGGTGTGACTCACCCATGCCACAGACAGTGTTGGTTGGCATGGAACCCATGAATGGGTGCCCTGCTGACTCTTCAGTTTAGTCTGCACCAAAACACATAGCCTGCAATGGCAGTTTGTGGGTGTTAAGATGAGAGGTCTCTGAGGGTGGTATAATACATGCTGCATCCCTCAGAGACCCTCTCTGGTCACAAGGCTCTTGGTACCAAGGGTACCTTTTACCAGGGACTTACATGTGTCCCAGAGTTATGCCAACATTTGAAAACAAAGGTACAGTTTTAGGAAAGAACACAAGCCCTGGGAGCCTGCTTGGCAGGGACTCTGGGCACACTCAGTCAAGTTGGCATCAGGTATCTGGCAAGAAGTTGGTGGGTAACCATGCAAAAAGGGGCACATTCCTACAGCTGTCCATTGATAAATTACCAGATGAGCTAGACCTCACCAGGTGACCCACACATTTCTCTGACTACTTAATCTTCCTGCAATATTTCTCATCACCCAACCTCCTTGAGTTAGTGTCTTGTGTATTAATAAGATCCAAAAGTATGTTGTGTGATGTTATTGTCACCAGTATGCTTAGTTCCTTTCCTCTTGCATCGAAGAGGTGCAGAAAAAGTGCCAGCAAGTGACACTACTACGTCGATTGGCACCTAATAATACTCAAATTATGTTGGAGCCAGAAGCTGAAAAGTCCTGGAGCATTATTGCTGGTTGTAGGAAAGTAGTATCTGCTTCTTATGGTTACCCCCACGTTTTGCTGATGTCACATTGTTTTTGGCCTAGTCTGACTGGAATCCTGCTATCCAGGACCCCAGTCTATCTGCTTTCTCCTGTAAATTGATATGCATGTACTTTAGGTACACTCCAGATTGGATTCTGGGGTACCCTTATCAGTCCCTAGTATATGGTACACCATGTACCCAGGGCATAGGTACCCCAGATACCTCCCATGGGCTGAAGCATGTATTATGCCACCCCTGAGAGGCCATCCAAATTGATACAACCAGCCTGCTACAGCAGACTGTGTAAGCTGGTGCTTGCACCTCTTACTTAAGATATAGGTTCACTATATCTATTTAAATCACTACACTTAAATACTTATCAGTCACCCCTATGGCAGGCCTTAACAATCCTGAAGGCAGGGTGCTGGGTTTTATGTGAAAGGGTGTCCCTGCATTAGCAGAGCCCCTCTACAGCCTTCGGAGACCCTTCTCCTGGGTTGGCTGTGATGCAGCCAGACATATATGTTTAAGTGCATTATAACCTTGCGGTAAATGCTAACTTTAAAACGTCTGCTTAGAAACATGTTGTGTTTGGTGTCAAACACCTTGGAATCATACCTCCACGCCAGTAACTGGTGTGGAATGTATGATTCCACCCTTTTGAAGGGACATATGTGGGTCACCGGTATTCCCAGTACCAGCTTTTTCGACCTGGGCAGCACAAAATGTTGCTGCCAGCCACAGACACGATTCTGCTCTCCTCGTGATCCCTGGTCAGTTGGCCTGTGGGTCCTGGTGAGGGTAACCTTGCTAATTCGTAGGCTTGCCTGGTTGCTCCAAACGTGCCCCGACTCTCCATTGCTTGGCGAGTCCCCTGCACCTTTCTGGTCCATACAGTAACCGGTTTCCTTTGACCGCGTGGGTTGCAGCTGTCAAGGTTTGTTGTTACCCCAGCCGGGCATCGACCCCTCAGCTCTAGACATCCTTCGAGGGACAGCTCACCTCCGGACTTTGGTCGTCCTCGAGGTCTCCTGGTCCACGTGGCTGCAGAGTCAAGCAACCCTTCTTCCCTCCTGAAGCACCCAACATCGGTGGGCATTCGACTACCGAGCCCCTGGTCACCTGAAGTGACCCAGAATCTCTCCCCTCTGCTTTCAGGTTCTTCTCACCTTGAATCCAGGCTTGGATTCCACTGGTCATTCTTCGCCCTCCTGGCAGCAGGACTTCTTTGCAGCTCTCCATTAAAACAACGAACATTTCTGACACCACTTGACCCCTATGCACCCAGCTCCTCTGGGATAGGTATCTTTGGTACTTCGGTACTCACTGGTGGGTTGGCCTTAGAACCTCCCAAGTTCCAAATGGTTTGCTTGAAGTCCTCTTAGAAGTGTCCTTAACTTGTAATTTTCCAACCGCGACTTTCCCATAGAGTTGTACGGAGCACGTGTCTGTGTTTCCTGTACCCGTCCTCTGTGGGCTCCCTGTGTCACTCCTCTGGGTGGTTCCTTGGAGTCCTCTAGGCACTGTCTATTAAAGAATTCGTTGTTATACCATATTATAGTATATGGTTCGGTCTCCCCCCTGTAGCCAGCTGTGTATTTCGCTATTTACGAATGTTCCATTGATTCACTATTGTGTGCTTTATGCCCTAGTCTGGTGTAGAGACTATTGGAGAGTGTTATATTAATAAATACATATTTTTATATAAACACTGTGTGGTTCTCCTTTCATTTCATCATTTAGGAGGTGATATTCTGGTAAAAAAAAGCTGCTTTACATTCCTTTAAGATTAAGCCTGAAGGCTTCTCTCGATAGCTACCACTAGGATAGCTTTCAATAAGGTTATCTTTGACCTCATACATCATAAGGGTTGTGTGGCCTGGGACAAGGTGCCCACTTTAACTAGTGGACAGCACATACCAACCCACCTTGTCACATTGGTGTGCAGTGGTTGGGATTCAAGCTTGCTGTTGTTTTTCCAGATAAATCTCATTGAATGATTAACTGAAAACCACTAAAGTATTAGGTACATATAATACAATCAAGATTAGAATAAAGTAAGTTCTATTGAACTTGGAGTTGGGCAAGCCAAGGGTCTAGCACACCCTTTCTCCAACTGAAGAGAGTTAAGTCTCCACTAGGTTAGGTAGGTGCGTACACCACATAACACTAGTCTGTCTTCTAGAGAAGAGCCCAGTGGCTCTCTGCCAACTAGGTACAATGGTATTCAATTTTTAGAATTGAAAGCCACGTGTGTGTCTAGGAAGTTGAGGACAGGGAGAAGTGCCAACACTCGACGCCTCATAGAGATATTGCTTCTAGATGACCTCAGAAAGACCCCAGGGTCTGATGAGGTAGGTGGAGTGGGTGGAACAGGGAATGAGGAAAGACCAGAAAGTGAAAACTTTTTTGACCTAGAATCAAACCCTGACCAGGAGAATCAAAACGATTCTAACCTGGGCAACTTAGATCTTCCTTCAGGTGGGGGAGAAGGCCCCAGTGGCCCTCTCTTTACCCCACCAGGAAGAGTACTGAGTTCACCTAGAAGATCCAGAACTCCCTCTCCGAGTCTAATCACTCAGGTACTTCTGTAGCGACTTCCATAGCAAACAAGAGGGAATCCTCTTATGATAAGCCGTGCCAGTTTCTAGAGCTTGAGAGAGTCAAACTCAGGCTCAAGAAAGAGCAATTGGCCCTAGACAGGGAATCCCTAGAGCTCCAAAGAGCAACCAGAAGATTGGGACCAGAGTCCCATGGTGGCAGCAACAGTGTCCCTAGAACTAGAGAGTATTCTCATTATCATAGGAACCTGAACAAGATAGTCCCTCCCTATCAAAGTGGGGATGACATCCACAAATGGATAACTGCACCATTGAGCGCCTGTAAAGTACAGAGGGTCCCTCAGGAGCAGTTAGTAGGTATCTCGTGGCTCTCCTTTGCTGACAAAGGTAGAGATAAGCTCCTCACTGTTAGAGAGGAGGATGCAATAATTATTCAGTCTTGAAGAGTACTCTCATTGATGGGTTTGGCTTCACCACTGAACAGTACAGGATTAAGTTCAGAGACACCCAGAAGGCGCAGACTCAGAACTGGGTTGACTTTTTAGATTGTACTACTAAGGCTCTGGAAGGCTGGTTACTTGGCAGTAAGGTGTGTGATTTTAAAGGATTGTACAATTTAATTATGAGGGAGCATATCCTTAATAATTGCCAAAATCACTTGTTGCATCAGTACTTGGTTGATTCTGATATGACCTCTCCCCAAGATTGGGAAAGAAGGCAGACAAATGAGTCAGAACCAGGGTGAATCAGAAAACTCAGAATCAAGGTGGTGACCAAAAGAAGCAAGATGCTAAAACCTCAGATAAGTGTGGGGAGAAGGGTAAAGACCAGAAGTCTTCACAAGGGCCCAAAAAAACTGCATCGGGGGGAGGGGGGGTCACAGTCTCCTAAAGGAAAAGGCAAAAAGAAACCTTGGTATCATATCTGTAGAGAGAAGACACTTTGGACAAAAGATGCCAGTTGTCCAAGGGCCAAGTAATCTACTCCAGCCACCACTGCCCCTAAGGCAACTGTTTCCCCTAGCTCAGTTCCAAGTGGTGGTGTACAGAAGAAGGGTATAGTAGGGTTAACCTTGGGATCTGAGATGGATTCTGGCCTAGTCAAAAATCCAACTCAGGCTGTTTTAGTTTGTGATGGAGACCTGGATATCTCTTCCTTATTTGTCAGTCCCAGTAATCTGTGCAAGTACAGACAACAGCCTTTGATCAATGGTAAGGAGGCCATGACATACAGGGACACGTGCAAGTGTCACAAAGGTGACAAAAGATCTTGTGGACCCTGAACAGATCATACTTGGTGAGATGTACTAAGTGACCAATGGAAGCAGTGTCAGGACAGACCATTCCTTGGCAGTTGTGAATTTCACCTGGGGAGGGGTAACTGGCCCTAAGAAAGTTGTGGTTAGCTCAGACCTCCCTGTTGAATGCTTATTGATCAATGATTTGGAAACTTCAGCTTGGACTGAAGTGGAACTCAGGACACATGCAGAAATGCTGGGCATCCCTGCAGATGTGTTTGCCATGACTAGGTCACATGCAAAGATGTCTTTGACTGAACAGTCCCTGGATCCTAAAAAAAAGATGGACCAGGTGCCTTCCAAGAGAAGGAGCAGAAGGGGTAAGGCAGTGTCTCCCACCCTGCCTCAGAGTGAGGATTAGTCTCTTGAGGGAGATGATCTCAGTCCCTGTGAAGGTACTGTCTCCGAGGAACTTGAACCTGATCGGGTTGAGTTCTGGGGGACAGGGGGCCCTTCCAGAGTAGATCTGAGCCAGGAGCAGCTGAGCTGTCCCTCTCTTTAACCCCTCAGACAGCAAGCTGCTGCTTAGTCTGCTGAGGCTGCTGGGAGTGCCAGTGGATCCCACAGGATCTACTGGGAGGATGGACTTCTGTATTCAGAGGGTAGAGATCCCAAGCCTGGTGCCACCATTAGGTTGGTTATACCTCTGAAGTTTAGAGGCTTCCTATTAACACTGGCAAATGACATCCCATTAGCAAGACACCTAGGCCAAAGTAAGACCTGGGAGAGGCTTGTCCCTCATTTGCACTGGCCTCACATATTAGAAGACACATAGGAGTTTTGTCGCTCCTGTCTCACTTGCCAAGCCAGTGGTAAGGCAGGGGGTACTACAAAGCCCCCCCCGGTACCACTACCTGTGGTGGGGGTTCCCTTTGAGTGGGTTGGGATTGACATTGTTGGTCCCATGGATCCTCCAACTGCATCCGGGCGCAGATTCATACTAGTGGTGGTGGACCATGCCACTAGGTATCCAGAGTCAATTCCCCTTAGGACTACCACAGCTCTCCTGGGTGTATTTTCCAGAGTGGGTTTCCCTAAGGAGGTAGTATCAGACAGAGGTACAAACTTTGTCTGGTTACCTGACTGCTATGTGGAAGGAGTGTGGAGTGAATTACAAATTAACCACACCCTATCACCCACAATGCAATGGGTTAGTTGAGAGATTGAACAAAACCCTAAAGGGCATGATAAAAGGTCTCCCTAAAACGTTTAGGTGCAGATGGGACATCCTTTTGCCCTGCCTTCTCTTTGCCTATAGAGGGGTTCCTCAGAAGGAGGTTGGTTACAGCCCTTTTGAACTTCTGTTTAGACATCAAGTTAGGGGTCCCTTATGTTTGGTTAAGGAGGGATGGGAGTTACCTCTCAAATCACATAAACAGGACATGGTGGACTATGTACTTGGTCTCCGCTCCAAGATGGCTGAGTACATGAAGAAGGTATCCAAAAACCTTGAGGCTAGCCAGGAATTGCAAAAGGCCAGGCATGACTAGAAGGCTGTTTTGACTGTATATCAGCCAGGAAAGAAGGTATGGTTGTTGGAGCCTGTGGCCCAAGCAGCTCTCCAAGAGAAGTGGAGCGGGCCCCATACCATCCTTGAGCAAAAGGGAGAGGTTACCTACCTGGTGGACCTAGGAACTCCCCAGAGCCCCACAGGGTGCTCCATGTGAACAGTGCTCCATGTGAACAGGCTCAAGCCATATGTGGACAGGGCAGACATGGGGCTTGCTCATGGCTACTGATGAGGGACAGGAGGAAGAAAGTGATCCACTCCCTGATCTCCTCTCACAGAACCCTGATGATGATCAGTTGATGGAGTAGCCTTTGCAGGCAGCCTCATTGAATAGCAACAGACTGATTGTAGGAAAGTCCTCAAGCAGTACAGACATATGTTTTCACTGACTCCAAGTCAGACTACCTGGTGTACACATGATCATGTCAGGGACTCTATCAGGACTGAAGTCCAGAAAATGTTGGAACTGGGAGAAATTGAGCCCTCAGATAGCTCTTTGGCTGGTCCAGTAGTCTTAGTACCAAAACCTCACACCCAGGGTGGTAAGAGAGAGATGAGGTTCTGTGTTGACTACAGGGGACTCAATGCAGTCACTAGGACTGATGCTCATCCAATTCCAAGGGCAGATTAACTAATTGATACTTTGGCCTCAGCCAAGTTCTTAAGTACATTTGACCTGACAGCTGGTTACTGGCAAATCAGATTAGCTGAGGATGCAAAACCAAAAACAGCATGTTTGAGGCATATGAGCTGCAGAATTCACACGTTTGTATAGATCGCCATCTGGTGTTGGGCTCGGATGCTTGCACCTTGTTGTTGTCTTGGAAGAAGTCTTTTGTAGTCACGAGATAGGTGACTCCTCCCTTGGACGATAGTGCGCATGGGCATAGAGCCATCCTCAGATTGTGTTTTTTCCGCCATAACGTTCGGATGTAACTTCAGAGCTCTGGTTCGGTGCCGTGTTTTCCAAACCTTTTCGATGCGCTAATTCGGCGGTATTGTTTCGTTCGCGTGCCTTTCGACATGCTAAATCAAATGTGCGATTCCGGACGTTGATGCGGGCCGCGGGGCCTATCGACGCCATTCAGGCATTCAGCTAATGGAAAGGACTCCATTCAAAAAATGCCTCCAGTGTGGAGCTAAATTTCCACACTGCGACCAACACAAGGTCTGCAACCTTTGCCTCTCGCCGGAACACGAAGAAAAGGATTGCAAAGCTTGCGCCTCCATCCGGTCCAAGAAGACTATCCGTGATTGCTGGGCTCGACGATACGTTATGGCGCAACAAGCTGCACCGGTGCCAGAAGACATCTTCGATGAAGGCCCGACGTTCCAGAGGCAGAGGTTTCGGAGGATCTCGACATCGTATCGAAGCAGATGACTCCGACTCTGATGACCACATCACTCTAGGTCAACGAGTGAGTACAACTGCCCCTGCTCCAACCCCACCCAAATAACAAAAGGCTCCGGTCAAGACTTCGCCTAAAGGCCTTAGTCGCGACCGAAAGAAAACTTCAGAAGCCCTGCATCCGGGCCTAGCTCCGAAGACAAAAGAGAAGCCTTCCGGCGGCTCGGGAGCGAGCAAGCCGCATGCCGGTGCCCCAAATACACAGTCGGTGCCGAAATCAGGAACACATCATACTCCTGCTGTTTCCAAAAAGCACTTCGGCAACGAAAGACCAAAAGGCCTCGGATTTGAACAAATCTCGAAAACCTTTGGATCCGAAAAAGATTTCCAACTCGACGCCGAAGGACCCAAAAACCCCTTCTAAGGCTCCAGAACAGAAATCCAAGCCGCGTTCGGAACCAAAAAAATCGGTGCCGAAAGCAGACGCCAATGAGGAAGAACTGTTTCTACTAGATCCTATCGAGCCGAAAAAAAAGACATTGCATGTGGACCCTAAAATAGGTCATATTGTCAGTCTCCCAGCCAAGAAGAGGAAATTGGACACCCCACACACTCCTGAGGTGACTGTGAAGAAAAGGGACTGTGCAACTTCACCACTAAGACCTGTTCTTCCTGTTAAGCCTTCTTCTCCTATAAAGTCTCCCATACTTTCTCCATACTCACCACCGCCACAGGATGATGATGACTTAGAGGGTGGGGACCCACATAATGACCCTTTCAATGATCCTGATGATAACATTAGCATGCCACAGGACACATGGGATGATTACGATACCCCTGTAGATCCTCCAGACCTTCCTGATCCAGATGCATACCCCACAAGGCCAGCTCCCGCAGATTACAACATTGGGTTTAGTCAGCTTATTGATAGGGCTGCCCAATATCATGGTGTCCAAATGCATTCAGACCCCACTGAGGAAGACTTCCTGGTAGACTCTTTTGCACAGTCACAAAAGACAGTACAAACACTACCCATGCTCAAAAGTGTCATTAAACATGCACCGGGCGTCTTCAAAGACCCTGTCAGGACCAGGATTCTCAATCCTCGGATTGATAAAAAATATAAACCCGCCCCCAATGATCCCACCTACATTAAAGGTTAACTCCCTTTAGATTCACTGGTAGTGACAAATGCACGGAAACGCGCCAACTCTCAAACCTCCTGTGATGCTTCACCTTCAGACAAAGAATCTAAGCTACTAGACGCCTCAAGCAAAAGAGTTGCCTCTCACTGAAGAATAGCTAATGCACAAGCATTGCTTGCCAGGTATGATAGAGCTCACTACGACGAGCTTGAGGGCCTAATGTAGTATTTGCCTGACCAATTTAAGGCCAAAGCCAATGATTTGATTCAGGAGGGCAAGTTAATCACAACGCATCAATTAAATGTGCCCTCGATGCCGCAGACGCTGCATCTAGATCAATTAACACTAGTGTGTTATTGCGAAGACACGCATGGTTGCGCATTTCTGGTTTCAAACAGGAAGTGCAGACTACTATCCTCAATCAGCCATGCAATCAGGAACAACTTTTTGGCCCAGCTGTAGACACAGCCTTAGAGAAAATGAAAAAAGACACTTAGACTGCCAAATCTATGGGAGCGTTGTAGTCTCCATCAACATGAGGCTCCTTTCGTCGCTCCTTTTATAGGGGCGCATCAAAAAACATCAGCACAGACACTGCTTCCTCCTCCTATAAAAGTCCCACACAAATATCCCCCAACAAGGGATATTTCCAAGGTGGGTAGAGGGGAAATAACAAAGGGAGAGGCCGAGGTAACAACACTCGCACCTCCCCCACTAACAAACAGGGACTTCTCTCCACTCCCTCCAGACCATTCCACTCCGGTCGGAGGAAGACTCTCACAGTTCCTACCTGTGTGGAATTCCATCACTACAGACAGGTGGGTAAGACAAATTATCCAGAATGGTTACTGCCTGGAACTTACTGCAACTCCCCCCAACATACCACTCAAACAGTATCCAATGTCCACGGAACATCTAACGCTTCTCAAACAGGAAGTCTTCTCAGTGCTTCAAAAGCACGCAATAGAACCAGTTTCCCTACAGCATCAAGGGACGGGGGTTTAATCCCTGTACTTTCTAATCCCATAGAAGGAAGGTACCTTCAGACCAATTCTGGACCTCAGACCTCTCAATTTCTACATACAGTCGGATCACTTTCACATGATCACTTTCCAACAGGTCCTTCCACTGTTACAACAAGGCGACATCCTTGCCACATTAGATCTCAAAGACGCCTACTTCCATATTCCCATACACCCTTCTCACAGGAAATATCTAAGGTTCACAGTGGACGGCCAACACTGTCAGTTCAAGGTTCTCCCATTCGGAGTGACCACGGCACCCAGGGTCTTCACAAAGTGTCTTGCGGTAGTAGCCGCACACTTGCGAAGACAGCAGATTTATCTGGACGACTGGCTCATAAAAGCCAAGTCACACAGTCCGTGTGTTCACCACTCTCACCAAACAATTCAGCTGCTACACCACTTGGGGTTCACAATTAACCACACCAAGTCACATCCACAGCCCTCCTACATACATCAGTATCTAGGGGTCATAATAGATACTTCCAAAGCTCTAGCATATCCCAATCCAGCCAGGATAGCCAGTATGCAAACCCTCATCACAGAATTTCAACCCCAACACTCCCTTCCAGCTCGAGTGTTTATGCAGCTCATAGGAATGATGGCATCTTGCATTTTCATAGTACCTCATGCAAGACTACAGATGCGCCCCTTACAAGAATGCTTAGCACGTCGGTGGAACCAGGCACACATCGCTCTCTGCAGTGGTGGAACACACACAACCTTTCCTGGGGGTGGCCGTTCCTAGAGCCAGTTCCACAGATAGTGCTAACAGTGGACGTATCACTCACCGGATGGGGAGCCCATCTCCTAAACCACACAATCCAGGGCAGGTGGACCATTCAACAAAAAGTGCTCCACATCAATCACCTAGAATTACTGGCAATATTTCTAGCGTTAAAAGCATTCCAAGCACATCTCCTCAACAAGTATGTCCTAGTCCGCATAGATAATATGACAGCAATGTATTACATACAGAAACAAGGAGGAACACACTCTTTGCAGCTGTCTCATCTAGCGCAAAGCATATGGAGATGGGCCATTCCGCAAAACCTAGATCTTCTGGCAGAACACCTTCCAGTCGTCAGACACCGCAGATTCACGAATGGGAGCTTCATCCCCAAGTTCTTCAACCATTTGTTCAAATGTGGGGCCACCCAGACATAGATCTGTTCGCCACACACGCAAACGCAAAATGACCAACCTTTGCCGCCAGGTTTCCACAACCGTTGTCCAAAGGCAATGCGATATGGATGAACTGGACAGGCAGATTGGCGTACGCTTTTCTGCCACTCCCACTCATTCCGCTAGTAGTACACAAGCTCAAGCAACAGTCTCTCAAGATGATCCTCGTTGCTCCCATATGGGCATGGCAACCATGGTTCACAACACTCCTTGAACTCTGGGTAGTTCCACACCAAAAGCTACGCGTCTCCCCAAAACTGCTGACGCAGAACCATGGCGAGATAAGGCACCCAGATCCAGCACAATTTGACTCTAGCAATCTGGCTCCTGAAGTCCTAGAGTTCTGTTACCTTAACCTTCCACCCGACTGTATAAACATTATCAAAGAAGCCAGATGCCCTACTACTAGGTCTTGCTATGCAGACGAATGGAAGCGATTCGCCATTTACTGCAATAACAACAAAATTGACCCGTTAGATGCTTCCATTCAAAACATCATTTGCTATTTACTGCATTTACAAAGATGTAATCTGGCATACTCATCCATAAGATTACATCTGGTTGCCCTTGCTGCCGACCTACAAAAAAGAAAACATTTGTCATTGTTAAGAGTACCCGCTATCAAAGTCTTTATGGAAGGCCTTAAAAGGATAATTCCACCCAGACTGCCACCCTCTCTGGTGTGGAACCTAAACATTGTCCTTACTAGACTCATGGGTCCCCTATTTGAGCCTCTACACAAGTGTGAATTGCAGTTCCTCACATGGAAAGTAGCTTTCCTTGTCGCAATCACCTCTCTCAGGAGAGTTAGTGAGATTCAGGCTTTAACCATACAAGAACCATTCTTACAAATGCATCGTAACAAGGTGGTTCTTAGAACAAATCCCAAATTCCTTCCCAAAGTAATCTCTGCTTTCTATCTTAATCAATCTGTAGAGTTTTTTTTTTTTTTTTAAAGATTTTTATTGAGTTTTTCACACCCAGAGTCCCGAGGACTAACATTACACACATTAGCATCATAAAAGGCAAAATACACATTAGGAGAAAACCACTCTGCTATGTGCCCACCTTATATTCCCCACCCACCGCCCTCTCTACCCCCACCCCCCCGTCAGTGTGCCCGCAGCAACCCCCTCATCACCCGCTGCCAATCGGGCCCCATGGTCTGAGATATCCCAGCTCCGAACAAACGGGAAAACCCTGTCCGTGGTCTCCTGAGAGAAGGGGCCCCGCAGCGACCTCCCTCCGCGGCCCTGCTCCCACCCAGACTCCTCATCACCTGTCAATGTAGAGTGCAGATACCGAGTCCTCCATGAGTGTACCTAAGTAGCCCCGTCCTGCATGGACTCCCCCCGTAGCCCCCGCCGACCCTGTCCCAGGTTCCACTCTCCGGTCCATACCTACAGAATCCACGTCCTCCTCACTCCTCGTCTCCCAGGATCGCAGCTCTTCCACCAACACCCCCCACGTCCTCGCCACTTGCAGCGCCTTATCGTTAGCTGCCCGTCTGGCCATCTGAAGCCGAAGCGTCCCTTCGCTTCCCGCCCAGGCCAAGAAACTCCCCCTCCATCTCCGAAAACTCGGACCGGGCCTGGCCTTCCAATGCAGAGTGAGCTCCCTCTTCGCTAGTATCAGACCCAAATCGCAAAACTTGCTCGTAATTTTGAATCAATCTGTAGAGTTACCAGTGTTTTTCCAAAAGCCAGATTCCGTAGCAGAGAGAGTTCTTCAAACACTTGACGTCAAAAGTGCTTTGCTTTATTACATTGACAGGACTAAACCTATTAGAAAGACAAGGCAACTGTTTGTAGCTTTCTCTCCACCTCGTAAAGGAAACCCCATCTCCAAAGCTGGAATTGCCAGGTTGATAGTCAAATGCATCCAAATATGCTACCAGAAGGCTAAACGCTCATTAACAATTCCCCCTAGAGCGCACTCAACACTCATTTGGAAACTGGGGGTGGTCAATCTGGGCTGATTACAACATATATAGAGCACAAAACCCAGCCTTACCTTCACCAAACTTTGGGAAGGAAGGCCCTAAAAAAAACATTCAGTGGGCCAGACTAGTGCCCCTTCCAATTAAAGAACTGAATCCTGGGTGGAATCTGCAATTTCAAAACCGAATCATTACTACACCTGATGTGCTGCTGCCACCGTCTGTTACAGTCTCGTCCGAAGCTTTTAAAGCCAATATGGCTACGCAAAGGAGCTCGGACGGTGAAAGAAGTGGTTGCAGTCATATTCTCTTGCATTCTACCGACCGACCTGGCTAGAATCGGGAGATACATGGAGGAGGTGCGTTCCAGACTTGTTGAAGAATAAGATCTTGACAAACCGCGAGAAAATAGACTTGCCGTATACCGATCAAGGCATACTTTAAAAAGGACATAATAACTTCCCTCATAATGCCTCATATACAACTATTTTTAGCTTTTTTATTTTTAATTGTATTGTCTCTGAAATGAAATTGGTTAAACTCTGAAATGAATTTGTTTTAACGTTCTGATCTTAAATGCTTTTGTTACACTGCAAATGGTTTTAAGTAACCGTGCAATACATTTTTCATTCACTCAACACGCAAACTAGGCGCTTCCATGGCCTTCTTAGGGAACATTCCCCTAGAAGACATTTGTAAAGCAGCGACATGGTCTACTACAGACACCTTCACCAAACGCTGTTGTGTAGACGTGCAGGCAAAGCAACAGGCTTCTGTAGGCCAGGCTGTTTTTAGGACACTTTTCCAAACCACTACAACATATACAGGTGACCACCGCTAGGGGAGACTCTGCTGTACAGTCTATGCAAAAGTTTGAATTCTGCAGCTCATATGCCTCGAACGGAAAATGCTACTTACCAGTATGCATCTGTTCTTGGCATTTAGAGCTGCAGAATATCACACGCCCACCCGCCTCCCCGGAACCTGTATCTGTTCCAGTGTTATCTTACTTAGATACATTCACATGGACATCTTTTCTGTTTTTTACATACTCCATCATTTCCCATCATGGCGAAAAACAATCTGAGGATGGAGTCGATGCCCATGCGCACTATCGTCCAAGGGAGGAGTCGCCTATCTCGTGACTGCAAAAGACTTCTCCCAAGACAACAACAAAGTGCAAGCATCCAAACCCAACACCAGATGGCGATCTATGCAAAAGTGTGATATTCTGCAGCTCTACATGCCAAGTACAGATGCATACTGGTAAGTAGCATTTTCCTTTCAACCCCTATTGGGCACAACCAATCTGTGGTGATGCCTTTTGGCTTGAAGAATGCACCTGCCACATTTCAAAGGCTGGTAAATAAAGTTCTCACAGGTCTGGAAGCCTATAGTGCAGCTTATCTAGATGATATTGCTGTCTTTAGCTCCACCTGGGAGGATTACCTGGTCCACCTGAGAAATGTTTTGGAGGCCCTGCAGAAAGCAGGCCTCACTATCCAGGACACCAAGTGCCAGATAGGGCAGAGTAAGGTTACCTAGGCCACCTTGTAGGTGGAGGACAGGTTCAAGCATTGCACAGCAAAATCCAAACCATCATGGATTGGGTTGCTCCAACCACCCGGACTCCGGTCAGAGCTTTCGTGGGCCTGACTGGGTACTACAGGAGGTTTGTCAAAGGTTATGGCTCCATAGTGACCCCTTTGAATGATCTAACTTCCAAAAGAATGTCCAAGAAAGTTCAGTGGACCGTTAGCTATCAAAAGACATTTGATGACCTGAAGCAGGCCATGTGCATTGCTCCCATTCTGCAAAGTCCAGACTATTCCAAACAATTAATTGTTCAAACTGATGCATCTGAGTTGGGGGTAGGGGCTGTGTTATCACAACTGAATGAAGAGGGTCAGGTTCAGCCAGTAGCTTTTATTAGCAGAAGGCTGACCCCCAGAGAGAAACATTGGTCAGCTATTGAGAGGGAAGCCTTTGCTGTGGTTTGGGCTCTGAAGAAGTTGAGGGCATACTTGTTTGGCACTCACTCCATTGTTAAGACAGACCATAAAGCCCCTCTTATGGCTAAAACAGATGAAGGGTGAAACCCCCAAACTTTTGAGGTGGTCCATTTCCCTACAGGGGATGGACTATACAGTGGAACATAGACCTGAGAGTAACCATGCCAATGCAGATGACTCTCCAGATATTTCCACTTAGAACATGAAGACTCAACTGGTCAAGGTTAGTTTAATGTCCTTACGTTTGGGGGGGGGGGGGGTAGGAAAGTAGTATCTGCTTCTTATGGTTACCTCTACTTTTTGCTGATGTCACTGTTTTGGCCTAGTCTGACTGGGATCCTGCTATCCAAGACCCCAGTCTATCTCCTGTAAATTGATATGCATGTACTTTAGGTACACTCCAAATTGGATTCTGGGGTACCCTTATCAGTCCCTAGTATATGGTACACCATGTACCCAGGGCATAGGTACCCCAGAGGCCTCCCATGGGCTGAAGCATGTATTATGCCACCCCTAAGAGGCCATCCAAATTGACACGTCCAACCCACTACAGCAGACTGTGTAAGCTGGTGCTTGCACCACTTACTTAAGATATAGGTTCACTATATCTATTTAAATCACTACACTTAAATACCTATCAGTCGTCTTTGAGGCAAGATGGCGGCCGCGTAGCAGGGGCCGGCAGCAGTAGGTCGCAAGGAGGATGCGGGATGAAGATATTAATCGGCGCATATAGGGATCAAGGCTGCCCGCAAATGCTGCTCTCTTTTGAGTAAAGTACCGGTAATGAAGATATGATCCTTTCGCTTACCTGCCACGGCTCGGGAAGACCTTTTCTCCGGGCTCTGGTTGCTGTGGCTGCTCGCGCCTCCCGCTGTTGGCGTTCAACGAGTGTCTGTGGGCGGAGGCTGCGGAGTGGAGCGGAGCTCCGAGTGGAGTTGAAGTGCAGAAACGGAGTGAGAAGCCGTGATTGGGATCTGGATTCTGGCAGTCTGTGTACCCCTATGACTAGGAGAAGAGTCCGTCTGTCGAGTCTAGCTGTAATGGCTCCAAAATCCATCAACTCTAAGACGACAGCATCTAAGAAGAAAGGAGGGGCTGAAGGGGGAATGGCGGTGCTGGAGGAAGCAGACTTGCGGTTGAAACTCCAATCGCCCTCTGCTAGGAAACAGCAGCTGGCCGATAAGACTTGTCAGGCAACTGCCACAATTGCAGACATGTTCTCGAAGTGCAGCAAGGAGAAAGGGGCAAAGGAGAACTCACTGCAGGTGGCACTTGGGGGAGCACAGGGGCCAGCTGTCATTGAAGAGAGCGCAGAAGTGGTAGGCGACCAGCAAGCTTCGGAAGCTTCTCAATCTGGTAGCAGTAGCGGGCGAGGGGGTATTTCTACCCTGGCTTCTGTCACCTGTGGGGATACTTGCGGGGGTCCTGCTGCGGGAAGAATATCCGAGAGCCAAGAAATTTTGGACAATAAGGCAGGTGCCACTCCTAAGGCAGGCCAACACGCCAGCAGTGGTCCCCCCCATGGGAAGGGGGGTAAGCAGTGCGAGAGGGGTGTTGCCCAGGGCATTGGCAGTTGTGAACCAGCCCTCTGCGAGACTACCCCAGAAGATGTGGTGAGGGGCCCGGCGGAAAAGGTCCCTAGTGAATGTTTCTTCACGGTGTTCGAGAATGCAGAGTGGTCAGACGAGGATGAACATAGCTCCCTTCTGGAGGGTAGCATGCAGGGTACAGATAGTGATCTGGAGCAAGAACCCCCTATTACAGCGGTAAGGCCTGCGGCAGGCTCGAAGGGGCAGATTAACTACGAGCTTAGCTGTGATCACTCATCGGCCATGCCATTGCAAGGGAGCCCTAGTACTGAGGCATCTCAGGTGTCGCTCCTGGAACTGATACACCAAGAAATTATCGCTCACCGAGAGGAGACTCGCCAAGATAGCAGGAAGTCACAAGCCGCTTTGAGGAAAATGCAGGGGGCTGTGAGGAAGCTGTCCAAGGCTTGCACGACTCTGGGTGACAGAGTTTCGAACCTGGAGGAGAGGGTCGTTTCAACAGAGGCCCAGGCTGCTGATGCAGTAATTAAAGTGGATGCTCACTGCTCGCAAGTGACAGATATTCAATGGAAACATGAGGACATGGCGAATAGACTGAGACGGAACAATCTCAGGGTTCTGGGGATTCCGGAGGGGGCCGAAGGTTTAGACATCAGAGCGTTCACTATCAAACTATTCGACCATGCATTCCCAGAGCTCTCTAGCTGGAACTGGCCCTCTGAAATTCAGAGGGTACATCGCACTCCTTTCAAAGTTCGGAGAAATGTGAGGGAAGGGGACAAGCCAAGGGCTATTCTAATATTTCTTGGCAATTTCGTACTAAGGCAATTAATTGCAGAGAAGGCAAGACCGGATGCGAGGAGGACCAGTGAGGGGATGTCATTTTTCGTTCGCCCAGATTTCTGCCATGCTGCGGTAGAAAGGAGATGGAGACTTCGTAAGCTCATTAAACCCTTCCAGGAAAAAAAATTGCAAGCCTACCTGATTAACCCTGCTCAGTTAAAGGTTATTAATGAAGGGAGGACCTTTTATTTAGCTTCCGAGATAAAGGCGGTGTACCTTGACTCTTTGGGCAACTAGGCGTTCTGTGGAAAAGAGAAATAGTTTGGTATTCATGTCTGTTTAGGGTATCCCCATAGGGTCATAGTGCTTTTTCTCTGTCTCTTTCTTTTTTGGTTTCCAGGTTTTCAGGTTGTTTTTGTGTATATTAAGGCTTAGCCTTTCTGCTGTATTTGTGTGGTTTTTCCTAGGGTGGGATGTTGGGTTATAGCCGACGGGTTTTTTCTTATATTCCTCACTTGCGACCATTGCTTACATCACACGCACAGACAAGGTCTGAGCGCCTCGATCGAGGGGATGCAGGGGAGGATGCGGGGGAGAGTCGGGAAGCAGGAGGGGTGTGGGGAGAGTGGGGTGGGGAAATTGGGAGTGGGGGGAAAAAAGTAAAAAAGAGATAATCTGGTGTTGTAGGGAGATAGGCAGTCCTGAATTTGGCTGGCTTAGTGTTGCACTTATGTTGGTGTGGTTAATGTTTCTGATATTGTTACAGAATATTATGACTCAAGTAGGGCATGGATTGGCAAGGACGATTAGAAATTTATATTATGCCGAACATTAAAATATGTTCAGTCAATGTTAGCGGATTGAATGACTGGAAGAAGCGCCAAAAGCTGGACCATTTTGTTAAATATAATGGGATAGATGTACTTTGTCTGCAAGAGACCCACCTGCAGTGGGCCAAACGGAATTTACTTTGTATAAGAGGTTTTGACCTGATAGCCTGCACATCACAGACCTCTACAACTAGGGGGGTTGCAATCTTGGGTAGAGTATCTTTAGGGGGGGCGAAGCGGGTTAAATGTGATAGTTTGGGTAGCTGGGTCATTGCAGAGTTGAGCTTTGGTTATACAATTTGCTCGATTTACGGGTCAAATTGTGATGATCCAGATATCTTTGACATCCTCGAGGAAGAGCTAGCGGGTTGGCCAACTCCTTTGATAGTATGTGGTGACCTAAATATATCCACTGACTGGCACAATACATTTAAATATACAGTACGAAAACCCAGGGTGTTTCGGGCTTTGTCCTCCCTTATAAGCTCACACGGGCTAACGGATGTTTGGGGTGAAAAGGAGCCACAGAACCCTGGATATACGTATTTCTCGAACCCGTTTCAAAAATATTCCAAATTAGACTACTTTATCTCAACGTCAGAACTGAATAAAGTTAGTATTAAGAAGATCCCAAGAATAATCTCTGACCATAATCCTTTGATCTTATTTTGCAGACTCGATCAAGCAGGGAAAAGTCATACTAGCTGGACTTTTGAAAGGTTATTATCGGATCAAAGATTTCTAGAACACATTAAAAAATGGACAGGGGAGTTCTTTGACGCAAACCGCTACAGTACATCTAGGAACGGCGTCTGGGAAGCTTTTAAGGCAGCTCTTAGGGGGGAAACCATTAGCTGTTTAGCGAGACTAAGGAAGGTGGACATGGGAGAGCTAGATAGGCTTATGGCCGATCTAGCGAAGGCAGAGGAATTGCATATTAGGGACATTGTTAGTGGCGTAGACGGGACGGAGAGCCAAAGAAGCTTGGCGATCACTAAAGCCGATCTTCAAAAATTGGTCACACAGAAGGCGGTAGGGGATTATCAGGCCTCAAGGGCTAAGCGGTATGAGACAGGGGAGCAGGCAGGTAGGGCTCTGGCACTTCGCATTAGACAGGATAGAACGAGGAACATCATATCGAGTATACAAGAGGATGGTAGGAATTACTCAGTCAAAGGATATTCAAAAAGTTTTTAAAAATTTCTATCAAAAATTGTACAATGAAGAGAGCCATTAAGCTCAACAAATGGTGGAGAACGGCTAATGCTCCAGGATAAAGCCTAAAAATGGGGAGAATAATGCTCCATAGATTAGGGGACGAGCGTACACACCTTCAAGTGAGTTTTGCTCCGGCGTGGCCTCTTAACCACCTACCCCAGTAGTCCTCCTATCTGGAAAGGAGGACGACTGGGGTAGGTGGTTAAGAGGCCACCTGGAGCGACCTTACTCTTACACAGAGAGCAGGGCTATCTTTACCTGTACGCCCGGATATTGACTGTGGGTAGTATCCCTCAGTCCATTCTCACCATTCACTACCTTTATTTTGGTCCTGAGGAAGCGCCAAGGATCCATTTCGGACCAGTGGGGCGCAAAACATGTCGACCACTTATTAGTCACCTGATGGTACATTATTTCCAGTAAGGTAACACCTAAACCTACGGGTTTTTTAGTATGTCAAGGGTGCCTACTTATATTAAATCTTATTTCATGAGCAACCCTTAGATATTTTTAGTCTATCACGTCACCGACACACCCACATCACCACGTGTCTTTATTTTATTAGGACCCAAACCACACACCCGCATGCACCCAACGGCGTTTTCTCTAAAAGCTCTCCGCTAAAGTGACCCTTTGGGGGGCCCGTAGGGCATTGCAGCGCCGGCCCGACGAGGAGCAAAACGCCCAATGATGAAGCATGACATCCTTCGGGGTGTGTGAGGGCAACAAGAGAAATCAAGGTGTGCCTCCCCCTCGATCTACCTTTGGGCCTAATAGTAGCCTAGGACTCTAATCCCTTCTATTCTTCTCGAGTTTTTCTCGTTTTCTTTCTCCTTTGAAGGAACAGTGTCTCCTTTTGAGTATTATAGATGACATACGGAGCACAGACACTGGACCACAACAAGCTCCTGGTCCCCCCCCTCTCTCTTTTTTGTATAGATGCACTCTTAGAGTGCCAGAAAGTCTGCACTGGGGGCACATTTGGTGCCCCTGTGCATAGTCCAGCTCAAACCAGTTCCAGGAGCCATTTGCTCCTGATCTGGCGTGGACCTGGGCAAAGGACATTGGTGTAGCCACTCCTCTGTCCTGCACCTCCCCTAGGAGGGTCCCCAAAATCTTTCCAACCCCTTCCCATGGTTATAAAGTGGGTTACCTGACTACAGGACTTTAGATTTTACCTGGACAAGATTCTGCTAAGAAGAAACCAAGTACTTCGACTGCCTGCACGATGATGGATGACTGAAGAATCTCCCTTGGAGTAAAGGAGTTACTCCCCTGCAAAAGCAGGCACCTAAACGCATCTTACCGGTTTGCTTCTCCCGAGCTCCTGAGGACTCCGAAGATTTCAGGAACTCAGAAGGTGGGCTCCCGAAGGTCCCCGAGGTCGATCTGCCCTCTCAGTGATTCTGAGACCAGTATCCCTCGTGGGGGCCGTGCAACCCGAACCCCTGTGCACCGCATACGTTTGCAAGTGCATGTGCTTAGTTATGATAGCCTGTGCTTTGGACTCCGTGTAGTCCCGACTCCGAGCAGTATTTGCACCGAAGATTTCCAGCCTCCACTCTGAGTGTCCTGTGGGCTGGTGCTTTGCAGACTTGCTTGAGGTCTGCTTGCGATCCCTGGTCCGTTGTCTTGTGGGTCCTGGCGAGGGTCACCTTGCTAATTCTTGGGCTTACCTGGTTGCTCCAGACGTACCCTGACTCTCCTTTGCTTGGGGAGTCCCTTGGACCTTGCTGCTCCGCACCGTAACCTGTTTCCTCTGACCATGTGGGTTGCAGTTGCCAAGGCTTTTTGGTGCTCCAGCCGGACATCGGCCCCTCAGCTCTTGACATCCTTTGTGGGACAGCTCACTTCCGGACTTTGGTTGTCCTCGACATCTCCTGGTCCCTGTGGCTGCAGAGTCAAGCAACCCTTCTTCACTCCTGAAACGCCAGACATCAGTGGGCATTCGAGTACCGAGCCCCTGGTCACCTGAAGTGACCCAGACTCTGTCGCCTCTGCTTTCAGGTTCTTCTCACCTCGAATCCAGGCTTGGATTCCACCGGATATTCTTCGCCCTCCTGGCAGCAGGACTTCTTTACAGCTCTCCATTGAAAACGCCGAAGGTTTCCGACACTGCTTGACCCCTATGCACCCAGCTCCTTTGGGATAGGTAACACTGGTACTTCAGGAGGAGCCAAGATGGCGACCGGGACGGCAGCGTAGACTCCCGGCTCCGTGAACCTCTGCATCCCGCACGGATATCCTGCCTGAGATCCTCAACCTGTGCTACGTGGTCGTGTTTCTGAAGGAGAGGGGCTCCCGACTGTGTGACTCCGAGGTTTCTAGCCGTGCTATCGCCGGAGAAAACTGCATCTGAACTTTGCGGCCTGTGCGGCCCTGGAGCCGGGACATCGAGTGGACGCCGTGGCCGGGTGGCAGTGCGACAACAGCGGCCGGTGGTGACTGGGTGGAGTCGGCCCACCGGAGCGGTGCCAAACTCGGCCTACATTTCGGCGTGGTCACTTCTACTGCCCAGTGTAGCTGACCGAGTGCATGACCGGGGGTGCAAATCTTAGATCCTCCGGTGACTGCCCCTGCCTTGCTGGTGAGCTGCCCGGCCGCCGTCCGTATCCTGCCCCGATCATTGCGGGCCGCCCCCGGATTTCTACGGGAGCTGGTCCGTGGTGGAGACGACTGTTGCCCGTGACCACGGATAGTTTTTTGCCTGCCCCCGGAACCCGGTCACCCGCGACGTGGACATCGCGACGCTTGTCCCGGGGTCCCGGCCCCGGTGAGGGTCGGGCATACTTGGCGGCCATCTTGGGTCGATGAAGCCTACCATCCTGTCCGCTGGGCCGCAGCGGGCCTGTGAGCGTACGATTTTTGGGAGTGTGGCGGCGAGATCACAGAGAGCTGAGCTGGGGTACGGCGACCTCCTCGAGGCTCTCGGTACTCTTCACTCCTCCTTGGTTCATGGTTTCGTGATCTTGGGGAGTAAGCTCGATGGTGTGGCGTCGGAGTTGGGGCAGTGGCGGCCCGCCTGTCCGCACGAACACAGAGTCTACCCACACTGCGCGCAGGAGGACGCTGTGGCGGCCACCCCTGAGGTTAGTACACGACTGGACGCCCCGGCCAGTATGCTACAGTGTGTTCGGCCTTCTGAGGGCCTGATCTGTCCCGGAGGCGTTGGACCTGAGTGGGATGTGGTGGCCTCATCCCGTGCATGCCCTCCTGCGACCCAGAGACAACTCCAGCAACTAATGTCTGCTTTGGCTGCTTCTGCCTTCCTGAACCTTGCGTGCAGTGCAGATCCTAGGGCAGCACTGGGAAGCCTGTTTCCTCACGCGGCGGACTGTGTTGATGCTCAGAGACTTCCACCCCACCTGTGTGCGTCGCTTCTCTGTCGTTGTTGGACATTCCTCTGCCTAGGAACATTGGGTTTGGTGCTGGGTCGAGGGGTTGGCATGGGCAGAATTCCACAGAGTGGTCAGGGATGAGGCTGGCCCCTCGGGGGTGGTCGCCTAGTGGACGGGCGGGCTTGGGGTGGTGTGCTCTCCTGACATGGCTACTGGCACAATAGGTGCATAATGCTCCCCATCATGGTTTGAGAAGATTGTTTTTGTGCTGTTCCTTGTTCACTTTAGGGGAACCTTACCGTGCGGGAGGGAGAAGCCGGGGGTCTGTTATGAAGGCCCTCCTCCAGTTTATAAATACTTTCTCTACCCCCCCGTCTGGTGGGGGTCCTTTCCTACTTCTTTTTCCCTATTCTCCTACATTTCGGGTCTGGTTCCAGGGCGACAGGCACACTGCTGGGGGGGGGGCCGTACTCATCTGCAGAGGTGCAGGGTGGGGGGTTGGGGGAGGGGATTCTGTATTCTTTCATCTTTTTTTCCATGGCCTCCTTTTTCTTCTCTGATTCTTTTTGTTTTTCTTTTTCTGGGATCAGCGTGATACACCTCCTTTTGCTATGCCTCGTTGCCGTTCCATGTGTTCACAACTTCCGGGGTGTTCTTGGGGAGTTCTGGCGGGGGACTGCGGGCGCAACTGTATATTATGTTTTTCCCCATCCTGATGTTCTTGTGTTTGCGCCATTGACCGAATAGATTGCTGTAAATCGCTAACGTTCATTACTCTGCATATCCGTGATCGTTGTTTTAAAATTGCTTTTCACCTGATCCTTCTGCCTTGTTTCATCATAAAATGAAAACCTCTTTCTCCTGGTGCCCTACTTACGCTGTTCACAGTATTAGCAGTACGATTTTGCTCCCCGAAGTGCTGCCTGTGTTTATACTTGTCGTTATTGCTCTGATTGCTTAGCGGCCGGCCCTGGGGGGTTGTAGGCCCATACTTGTTCTTATTGAACTGTCAATAAAGGTTTTAAAAAAAAAAATAAAAAAAAAAAACACTGGTACTTCAGTACTCACTGGTGGGTTGGCCTTAGAACCTCCTAAGTTCCAAGGGGTTTGCTCGAAGTCCTCTTAGAAGTGTCCTTAACTTGTAATTTTCCAAACGCGACTTTCTCATAGAGTTGTACGGAGCGCGCGTCTGAGTTTCCTCACTGCACCCGTCCTCCGTGGGCTCCCTGTGACACTCATTTGGGTAGTTCCTTGGGATCCCAGCGATTCTACGTGCTCTAGGCACTGTGTCTAGTGAAGTCGTTGTTGTTATACCATTTTTTTTAGTATATGGTTCGGTCTCCTCCTGGAGCCCGCTGTGTATTTCACTATTTACGAATGTTCCATTGAGTCAGTATTGTGTGCTTTATGCCCTAGGCTCGTGAAGAGACTATTAGAGTGTTATATTAATAAATACATATTTTTATATAAACATTGTGTGGTTCTCCTTTCATTTTATCATTTAGGAGGTGATATTCTGGTAAAACAAGCTGCTTTACATTCCTTCAAGATTAAGCCTGAAGGCTGCTCTCCATAGCTACCACTAGAATAGCTTTCAATAAGGTTATCTTTGACCTCATACATCATAAGGGCAGTGTGGCCTCTTACAAGGTGCCCATTTTATCTAGTGGACAGCCTATACCAACCCACCTTCCTAAACTGGTGAAAAACTTCCAGATCAGTCTGGCACCTCAGTAATTTTTTTAAGATAAGGGATCTGCAAGAAGGTTATGTATCCATCTTAAATATCATTACCAAACAAAGTAACTTTTTCATATAGTGTATTGTATGCATAACTACATACTTTGACATCTTGAAGCTGAGGCGTTGCATGAGTTTGTCATATGTAGCGTTCCTTTGTGAAGAGCTAAGCAGGTTATGTTCTTTTATACAGTTAGCAAGACTAACCGATTTTCCATTAAGGCCTGTTTTTGTATTGCATTGGTTTTTTGTGTGCTCACTGATTCATTTGTCCCATACAGTAATATTTTTTATTATTTGGCCAAAAGATTATCTTAAAAGTATGTGAGAAATTGTGATCTTTATTCATACAAAATGTCTTTTAGTGATTGTAATCTGCATCTTTCCTGACAAGCTAGATCGAATCCTACAATGTTTTTTTTATTCAATGTTATTTATTGAATGTTAATCAACAATTGGTGCAGTAAAAGAAAAATGTTGGAGAGTGTAGCTGCTTGACTGTCAGATCTCACACAAAGCAAATGCAGTGGTGGTTGAATGACCATGCCACGGAAATCATATAAATAGAAATTACTTTTTTTTTTTTTTTTTTTTAAAGTAGATGAAATAGAGACTCTTGCTTCAAATGGGTGTGAGTAGGTTCACCTCTGATCAAGGCATTGCTTTTTGTATTGATTGTAGATGTAGGATTTTATAATCCATTATGGTATTTTTTATGATTTATGATCCATTAGTTGCTGTACTATAGAAGTTCACAGCAATAATGGACGTCCCTTCATCTTTCCCTAAACTGTTGACTGTTGGTCAACAGACCCATGATGTTGACTACCCGTAGCAAATTCTCCACCCATCCACCAGATTTTGGGTATAGACAACAGTGCATAAAAGACTCTTCCCCTTGGAAGTCACTGCTCCTCTTTGGAAACTTTGAGAGACAGGAAAGTCATGAGAACCCATATGTTGTGACAGGACTTAGGAATTTGTACAAACTCCCTGAAAAGAGAGATCACCAGATAGATATTTCTACTCTTGAAGAAGTGATGTTTGCTGAGGACCTCTTGCAACCCTTTTTCCAATCATGTATTTTGAAAGAGCACGGTAGTGTCTGCTCTGTATGTAAACAACAAATGTCTTTGCAGGGTTAAAAATGTTTCTTAAAATAGGAGCAAGATGAGAAATAAAAATGCTCCCTTCAATCTCCTGGGGACAGAAATAGTATTGCTCCCTGTAAGTGCAAGACACTGCAAACATTAATTCTGGTGGGGGAGTATTTCATTTTAGTCTCCAAAGAAAAGCTTGTTAGTGCCATTCCGGACACAGCATATAATTATCTTCAACATTAAAATATTTTTGAACTCTAAAGTTTCTGATGCTGCAATCAAAATTGTGTCTTTTGTGATAGTTTGAAAAATTGTCAGAAATAGGGGCAGTGAGAATCCAGCATGATGTTGTCACACTGATTGTCGTATTGATTGGATGATATTTTAGTTGTATCCTCACTATCTGGAGAGTCCCGCTTGAGGGAAGTGTTCGGTGATGATGCTATGTTTCTCATTGGAAAGTTTTTTTGTTGACTTTCATTTCATGCACTAAATATTTTAGTGTTCCTATCAATAATAAATGTTATTTTTCAGCTTTAGAAGTAGCTCAGTTAAATTCATACAGCAGAAGATTAGAATATTAGATCAATCCACTCTGTCAATTCAATTGTACGCATTCGTTAACCCCTGGCCTCAATGCAGTGTTTCCACTGACAGCAAAGACTCATAGAAAGACTGATAGAACAAATGATAACCAAACTAAAATCCACATTGGCATCTTCTTTAATGTATGTGTCTCACCCTACCAAATAGAATTGAATGACATTGCCAACTCCTAGAACGTCCTAACTAATGTTTTCTATTTGTACTTGACTATGCCTCACTAACGTATCTGGGGCCACTAGCTCATTATTTGGCACTTTGGCAAGATCTCCCTCGTCCCTCTTCCATTATCTCAGAGCGTTACCTAATTTTATTTCCTTCCTCTGTCTCTAGTTGACATCCTACCATCTTCTTAACTGCCTTACATGTTTTCCTGTTGCCAAGATGCTTGCACTCTTTTCCTTTCTCTAGCATGCGATCTCATCTTTCTTACCCTCCCAACGCTTTTTAGGTCTCGTCTGAGACAGCGCTTTAGCGCTGCTCTGGCGGGACTTATAGTAAGCGAGTTTTGGAAGTGCAAACAGTGGCTTTTCAGGCCTCCAAATACAGTGCATGTGTGCCCTCCGGGCGCGCGCACCATTTGGAGGCCTGAAAGCACTCGTTTGCTTTCACTTTCGCGGCCCCTTTGATGTCCTCAGTGAGCCGTGCGGCCACTGAGGACATCAAAGTGCACACCATTTGCCACCCCCTTCCTGCTTGTTATGGTTTCCTTTGATCCCTATCTTTCCCTTTCTCAATCTCACCCTCTCCCTGCCTTTTACAACTGCGGCCGCACCACTGTGCCCGCCCCCACTCCCCCCTCCCACTCCCTCCTCGTCAACTTCAGTGCGCGCTTGTTATAACTTTAATATCAGCCAGCTTTCCTTTAAAACTGTAAACTATGACGACGCACTAATGGGTTTAGCGATAGTCGTTTCAGGCCATGTTCGTGAAGGATGAAGGCTAACGTGATATGTTAACGTGTGCACATGCACATAACGTATACCCCTATTTCCTGCGGACATGAAATTCACGTCGTATTGTTGCAGGCTGTGGGGCAGAAGAGATCATTCACAAGTTTTTCGATTTTTATTCTCCTGTAATATGTTTGAATTAGGGGAATCCGTCCGTCTAGGGTTGTACTTCTGAATATCTAGCTCTACAAAATTCAGCACTACGGTAAAGCCTGCGAAAAGTCGGTCCTACTTATTGTATCTGTACATCTTCCACGCGAGTCTATCTGTATTCCATGGCAGATTCTGGAGCTGTTCCTATACCTATACAGATACTAACATATGTGCACAACGTTCCACCTTGCAGAGAGCCAGATATACAGTTCACGACTAGTGCTTAATAAATAACGTGTAGGCAGAGCGACTCCAATTACGAAATTCTGCGGCCGTGCATTTTACGCACAATTATGGATTTGCCACATTTGCCGCATAAGCTGTTGCATTATTTGGAGACTTTTAAAAAAAAAAACCTCACAGATCAAGTGTTTCGAAAGAAGTGGTTGCACGTGTTGCAGGAAAGGGGAAGGCCCTTAGCATAGATTGACTGGTCAACTTTCTGTTGCTAATTAGTGTATTTTGCTTGCTGAGCTGGTAATAATGAGGCGAAACGTTTGCCCAGTCAGTGTTAACATATGTAAATATGAAATAACGAAGTAATACTATCACAAAAAATGCTGCACTACTCTGTCTTTTCTTGAGGCATAATTTAGTCAACACTGTCACGCAACTGGGTCCTCCCCTGTCACATAATTCCAGGGGTCTGGCATATAGGTGATATTCAGGAACTCTCTCCACATAACAGCCCAGGCTGCCCCACAGTTCCTTTCCACTTTCAGGACTTCCAGCTGCAGTACTAACCCTCCCCCAAAGGATACGTGTGGGAAATTCACAAATAGCAGCAGGCAGATATATCACTCGCAGGGGTAGGCTCCAAGGATAGCTGACACAGAACCCTTCTCAGACAGCCCGGCATAATGCACAATATGTAGAGCGGGCAGTATCAGGCAGTGGAGTACCACATTTAGAAAGCCAAGCAAAGGCTGGATTTTCCAAGAACTACAGATAAAGCGGTTTTGTTGTGAGAGATGGACCAAGCCCGCAGATTCATCCAAACAATGCACGCCAATTAAACTCAGTCAGTGTGCAAGGCAGTTCGCAATCATGTCTGCGGAGAATATACAGTGTGTGGTTGGTTGCAGCTTGTGAAATACAGGGCCACTTTTTTTTTTATTAAAAGAAAACATTCTAACTCAGGGTCTAACTTTTTTATCCAGAAAATATGTTATCTCTTTTAAAGAAAGTGTCACTTGGTGGAAGTACCCAGCGTTTCTGAATGTCCTTCAGGAGGAAGGAAGTCATCGCATTAGCAACATCAAAACAAGAGTGCTTTATGTTTTTCATTTTTTTAAGAGGCTTCTGAAAACCAGCATTGGCAAAGCCAACAGGCTGTCAACCATTCGCCAAAGCTTATTTCGTTCATCAACATTTTTTTTTTAACAGACATACAAGAGGCCCGGTGTGCTGGGAATCTGCTGGTATATTTACATGTAAAGGCACACTCTGCAAGATACATCGCTAGCGGGCAGCGGAGTTGGCCTAACGGCTAGGGCGGTCCACCAAGAATCTGGGGAACTGGGTTCGAGACTCTGCAATGACGCTGAACATCCTGTGATTTTGGGCAAATCACTTAATCTCCCAGGACCTAACATATATGAATGTGTCCTCATGTAATGCAACTGGTGCTATGTAAAGCGCTCTGATACCCGATTCTGGCCAAGTTTGTGCTATAAAAACTCTGTATAAAATAAACAAGCATTGGCGTAGCCAATAGGTTTTACCTTGGGGACCTTATAAGTGTTTAGCCATGCAACAGTTGGTGTTGTTGCACTAAGGATAATGTGCTGCATATCTAAATACTTATAAGGTCCCAAAAGCGAGACCTATTGGCTATGCCAATGCTTGTAGTAAGCGAGTTTTGGAAGTGCAAACAGTGGCTTTTCAGGCCTCCAAATACAGTGCATGTGCGTCGGCCGGGCGCGCGCACCATTTGGAGGCCTGAAAGCACTTGTTTGCTTTCACTTTCGCGGGCTGCACGGCCGCTTTGATGTGATCGCGATCGCGATTGCTTTCACACACGCACATACACAGCTGTGCCACTGCACCTGCTGCACCTTCTCTTTCCAGACTTC
The DNA here is from genome assembly GCF_964204655.1 of Triturus cristatus. Classification (NCBI taxonomy): domain Eukaryota; kingdom Metazoa; phylum Chordata; class Amphibia; order Caudata; family Salamandridae; genus Triturus; species Triturus cristatus. The sequence goes on from NC_140585.1 coordinate 1,041,272,721, forward strand.
ACAGAATACGTTTTTCTGGGTTTTTTGGGTGTCCCTTATTGGATAGCATTATTTATTGCAAAGCATGGAGTCCTTATTTCCCTCTGCATTTGGACTGTTTACAATTTCATTTAGCTGTGTGTTGTAATGAGAATGTGCACATCTCATGTCAAAGACCAATTATACTCGTAAACTAAATCCATGTTTCTCTTTATCGAACAGCGACAAACCTTTCTGGACGACTCAACTCAAAGTTATGCTTTACTGTAGGATTACGATATCATGAAAATCCTATTTTAGTTGATGTTTTATTGATCTAATTATTAATAAAAAATACTAATTATTATTTACTCTGTTGTGGTATATATTAGGCACGGTTAAAATGCTGTTACGAGGCGCAATTTTGCGGTACGATAGTAGCACAAAATTCCAGAAATTAAATTATTTCACCAAAAACTGAAAATGAGATCCTGTGCACACGTATGGGTAATTGGCTGGTCCTGTATGTATTCAGTAAGTGCCAGAAAGAGTCGGACAATTTCTTTGTAATGGATAAACACTGGTCGACATCAGGTGTGTTGCGTGCAACAAATCCTTTAATGAAAAGTTTCAGAGCAATATACAAAAGAAAATTGATCAGCCGACACGTGTTTCGTCACAACGTGTAGCTGTTGTGACTCATCAGGGCTAAGGAAGGAAGAGGGGATAAAACAAAATGAATGCAAAATAAAGGTAAACGAATAAAAAAAAACTTAAAAATAATATAAATGGAGCCATTGCAGCAGTAAAAAGGTATGAGAGCCAAGAAAGATCCGCTCGACATAGGGTGTCGGTGAGGGAGACGGAGGATTCTATGGTGTGACGGGAAAGGGGTGCCAAAATGAAACGAATAGTCAAGCAAGGTCGTGATGATCAGAAATGGAAAGTATACACAAATAAGGCAGGCAAATCTCGTGAATACTAGATCGGCCGTGAGGACATAGTGTAGCCCGAATGACTAAGTTAAGTGTCTATGACGCAAAACAAGCAATAAGATAAGAATATAATGTGTCATCAACGTATAATGTTGCCTATATAATTAAAAATTGAGGAATTAAACAAAGGGGCGAAGGAATAAGTAAGTACCGATAAAGGCACGGTGGTAGATGAACGTGGTGAGGTTGGAGGTCGTATATTGTGTCTATAACAATCAAGTGATCAATAATGCGAGAAGTGCGAGGTAAAAAATCGTAAAAGCTAAACGTAGTGAGTCATGCCAGTGAGAGGATAAAGAAAGGCATGAGAGAGAATAACTTAACAGATGGCGATCAATTCAAAGGAAAAATTCATCACGTAAATTCATAATTAGGTTGACACAATCAGAGGCGGAAATCAGTCAATGGAGCACACATGTTGAACTAGAAACAATCAGAAGGTCATAATGGGTAAAAGGCTCAAAAACTAGGCTGGCTGAATCATTCAAATTATGTGACGGTCCTGAGCGATAAATATCAATGTAAACGCAAAAGAAAAGCGCATGAAATAGAAAACTATTAAGGATAACATTCAAAGGGTGACAGAGGTACACATAATGTAACAGTAAATGGTTCATAATGTGAGTAACGCGAGTTATGCGAAACAAAACATGGCAGGTACAAAAAACCAATTATAAGCAATGCAAAAAATATACAAAAATTGCTCGTGTGAGAAAATATCCCGGTTAAAAAATATTAATAAAAGAGAAACGTCACCGGAGCACAGAGAAAGTAGTGAGTAGAAGAAAAGGAATGAGGGAAGTGGCAACTACCTGTACGGGAGTGAAAGTGTGTATCAAAAGGACCTCGATACGAAGTCACTCGAGGAAAAGGACCCGCTGAGGAGACGGCGGGAACTAGGGTCGCACGGATGACGCTAAAATAGCAGGATCTGTGAAGATGGAAAGACAGGGATGTAGGTCAGTACAGGTAGAAATGTTCCCTGTGGGGAAGGGGAAAGAGTATGAGGTGCATGGCCTTACCGGTTGAAGAGCGAACTCGGATACGGGATCAGCTCGTGATTCCAGGGAGCGGAATGGCGAGTAACAGTAAAACCGGAAGTTAAAAAGGTCTACAGGAATGAGAAACTAGAGCGGCAGATGGTGTTTCCGGTTAAAAAACGGAAGTGAGGGAGTGGGTTGGTAGGAATGGGTCGGAGGGTGCACCTGAATTAGAGTATGTATAAGAGGGATAGAGGAGATAAAGACACCACAGGAATGACATTAACCGGGGAAGATGAAAGAGATAAGAGTAGTAAGGGTGATAGTAAGTGTGTAAAAATTGATCAAGATGAAATAGAAACACAAGGGTAGTATCTATAAAAAATGCAAGATATAAAAAACACCTGAGACGAGCAAAGGAGGGAAATTAAACCAGACAAGCACATATGAGAGAGAACAGTAAACAATAAACATCACTGGGTTCGGATGTACACACGGATAATGTGCCAAAGGCGGGCCAGAAGGGCTGAGCAGAAAGCGTTACAAGGTAGGGTAGAGTACATATAGTATGAACAGTCAAGACCCTAAGAACTACTGTTCTCTCTCATATGTGCTTGTCTGGTTTAATTTCCCTCCTTTGCTCGTCTCAGGTGTTTTTTATATCTTGCATTTTTTATAGATCATGGTCACTGACCCTCACCGGCCTTTTGCATTCTTAGTTCTCACGTTATGTCTTATTTTCTGTCTAAAATCTGTATTTGTCATACTCTTTTCGCATACTACCCTTGTGTTTCTATTTCATCTTGATCAATTTTTACACACTTACTATCACCCTTACTACTCTTATCTCTTTCATCTTCCCCGGTTAATGTCATTCCTGTGGTGTCTTTATCTCCTCTATCCCTCTTATACATACTCTAATTCAGGTGCACCCTCCGACCCATTCCTACCAACCCACTCCCTCACTTCCGTTTTTTAACCGGAAACACCATCTGCCGCTCTAGTTTCTCATTCCTGTAGACCTTTTTAACTTCCGGTTTTACTGTTACTCGCCATTCCGCTCCCTGGAATCACGAGCTGATCCCGTATCCGAGTTCGCTCTTCAACCGGTAAGGCCATGCACCTCATACTCTTTCCCCTTCCCCACAGGGAACATTTCTACCTGTACTGACCTACATCCCTGTCTTTCCATCTTCACAGATCCTGCTATTTTAGCGTCATCCGTGCGACCCTAGTTCCCGCCGTCTCCTCAGCGGGTCCTTTTCCTCGAGTGACTTCGTATCGAGGTCCTTTTGATACACACTTTCACTCCCGTACAGGTAGTTGCCACTTCCCTCATTCCTTTTCTTCTACTCACTACTTTCTCTGTGCTCCGGTGACGTTTCTCTTTTATTAATATTTTTTAACCGGGATATTTTCTCACACGAGCAATTTTTGTATATTTTTTGCATTGCTTATAATTGGTTTTTTGTACCTGCCATGTTTTGTTTCGCATAACTCGCGTTACTCACATTATGAACCATTTACTGTTACATTATGTGTACCTCTGTCACCCTTTGAATGTTATCCTTAATAGTTTTCTATTTCATGCGCTTTTCTTTTGCGTTTACATTGATATTTATCGCTCAGGACCGTCACATAATTTGAATGATTCAGCCAGCCTAGTTTTTGAGCCTTTTACCCATTATGACCTTCTGATTGTTTCTAGTTCAACATGTGTGCTCCATTGACTGATTTCCGCCTCTGATTGTGTCAACCTAATTATGAATTTACGTGATGAATTTTTCCTTTGAATTGATCGCCATCTGTTAAGTTATTCTCTCTCATGCCTTTCTTTATCCTCTCACTGGCATGACTCACTACGTTTAGCTTTTACGATTTTTTACCTCGCACTTCTCGCATTATTGATCACTTGATTGTTATAGACACAATATACGACCTCCAACCTCACCACGTTCATCTACCACCGTGCCTTTATCGGTACTTACTTATTCCTTCGCCCCTTTGTTTAATTCCTCAATTTTTAATTATATAGGCAACATTATACGTTGATGACACATTATATTCTTATCTTATTGCTTGTTTTGCGTCATAGACACTTAACTTAGTCATTCGGGCTACACTATGTCCTCACGGCCGATCTAGTATTCACGAGATTTGCCTGCCTTATTTGTGTATACTTTCCATTTCTGATCATCACGACCTTGCTTGACTATTCGTTTCATTTTGGCACCCCTTTCCCGTCACACCATAGAATCCTCCGTCTCCCTCACCGACACCCTATGTCGAGCGGATCTTTCTTGGCTCTCATACCTTTTTACTGCTGCAATGGCTCCATTTATATTATTTTTAAGTTTTTTTTATTCGTTTACCTTTATTTTGCATTCATTTTGTTTTATCCCCTCTTCCTTCCTTAGCCCTGATGAGTCACAACAGCTACACGTTGTGACGAAACACGTGTCGGCTGATCAATTTTCTTTTGTATATTGCTCTGAAACTTTTCATTAAAGGATTTGTTGCACGCAACACACCTGATGTCGACCAGTGTTTATCCATTACAAAGAAATTGTCCGACTCTTTCTGGCACTTACTGAATACATACAGGACCAGCCAATTACCCATACGTGTGCACAGGATCTCATTTTCAGTTTTTGTTGTAGGTCTTGGCCTACGCATTGCAGGGGTAATTTCATTGGGTTTGTCACCCCTGACCTAGTGGCACCGTACATTTTTGCTCATTTGACTAACCACGTACACGCTCGAGCGCCAAGCTTCCTCCAAATTATCAAACCCTCACCACTGTCATCAAATTATTTCACCATGCTGCGTATTTATGCACGTGCTCAAAGGCAGCATGCAGACGACCAGAACACGAGTGGCTGCTTCTTTCCAGGAGATTTTTTTTCAGCTCAAACGTGTCCTCTGCACTAACACATCTTGCGCTCAAGTATACTGCCAAATGCTAGTTTTATATTTCTCATAATTCTGTGTAATTTCGTCTAACATTTCAAACATTTCACGTACTTATGCATATGCAAATAATGCAAATTTTGGACACTCCCTATAACAAGCATTTGCAATGCAATAGGTCTCGCATTTACGCGAGTTTGAGATATTGACATTGCAAATGACAATGCCTTTTATTTTTGTTTTTAAAACCTAAATAAAAGGCATTGTCATTTACAATGCTAATAGCTTAAACTCGTGTAAATACGAGACCTATTGCATTGCAAATGCTTGTTCTACTCTACTAATGAATTTGCCTCCCCCTTTTTTAGGTCTCGCCTAGCATCGCAAGCGCTGTTCGCTCGGCGAGATCTTTTGCCGTCGGGTTTGTGTCGGAAGCGGGGTGGAAGCTCCGCCTCCGCTTTTCATTTGCGCGCATCGCACTTTTATGTGAAACGCTTGCATTTCATTTGGAGAGAGGCTTTTTCATTCCCTCCCTGTCTCCTTTCTGGCTCGCCCACCCGGACTGGAGATTGTGCTCACGTGCTCGCGCTCATGTGAAAAGCAGGCAGCTTGTTCGGTGGCTCGTGAGGTTATGCTTCTAATGTGGAATTATTTATCTATGACGAGAAGGGTGGACATTGGACTGCTGGCACGCAAGGATGCACCAATGAAAGCTGTTAAAGCAACGTATCGTGCGTGTGGAATAATAAAGTTAGTCTATTTCGCAGAACTTTCCGTGATTGGCGAAGAGCATCTAGAAAGTAATCTGCCTCCAGAGGGCGGCATCCTCCCTGAAATCCACGCTCTCCATCGCTAAATGCGGCAGTCTCACATACATAAAACCGTAGCCAGGTGCAATTTCTGTTGGTGGTAAATGTATAAAGGAAGGAAAAGCGCAGACCCGGTGTTACATTATGGATGTGGTTTCTTGTTTAAATTATGTTTCAACTTTTCAAAGAGATTTCACGGGCAATGCCGCCTTCAGAACGGAGATGATCTTATCAAGCAGGTGGCCGACCCGAATAAACAATTATGGGCAATTATCAGGCTGTTAGGGCGCGCTCATTTCTAAACAACAACCAGATACGAGTGAGTGAGTGGAAGGAAGCGACAGCGGCTGCAGGAAACCAGTCTCCGGGTAACCGCAGCACCGCGGCTTTGTTTTGAAATGTTTTTTTCCCATTCATCCTGCCCATACTGTATCATTTATAACCTCTGGGCGGGTTTCAAACGGCTAGTCCAAACACACTCAGGGCGAGGTACAATAATTGCTACTGCCGGCAGTGTACCGCGCAGTGCGAGAACCGGCAAAGCCAATCATCTGGACTGCTTGCTGTATCATGAAAAGTGTTCGCAAGCTTAAGAAGAGGGAGCGAGGGACTTGATAGCCGCAGTCAAGGCTTATTTTCCACACACTAAGTGCCTCATTATAAGTCCTCCGGATAGATTGTCCTAATCTTTATCTCATCACCTGTATCTGCAGTGACTGTGTGCCTTTGCTTTCTGCACTTTTAATTGAAATAGAGCCTGCCTTCCTCGAAGGAAGCACGTACGGTACTTTAGGCTGCTGGCCTCTTGAGATGCAGTGACGGCGTGTCTTCGTTTTCTGCACTTTTAATTGAAATAGAGAATATCCGTTTTTTCTTCTGCCTCATCATCTCCAACACACCCGACCACAAGATATGTATTTTAGAAGTGGGGTGTGCAGGGGGCACTCACTGCATACCTGAGACTGCACATTCGATGGCTCTTCGGGAGAGAGAGTGCGGACAGACATGCACAGTGCCGCACCGAGAGGCCTCTTGGCACATGTCCATGCGCTGATGTCTGCAGCTCTCACAATGTGTAAACTCAAAGGCTGCATCGAACTATTATTCATCTGCGTGCTGCAAATCTCACATAATTAACCGCAGATTCAGTCACTTTCTTGTGCTCTCTTTCTAAGTGTCTCCCTCTCAAAATCTCGCTCTGCCATCCTTCCTCTTCCTCTCCCAATTTACCAGTCCACCCATGTCTCCTAATCTCTCCCTCTCCTCTAGTCCCTCTCTTTTTCACATTTCCCTATCCCTTTCCCTTTTCCTAATATCTCTCTCTCTCTCTCTCTCCCACCTTACCCATCCCCTTGTCTTTTCATCCAACTCTCGCCCTCTATCTCTTATTTAACCCACCCATCCTTCTCATGCAATATCTCACTCCTTCTCTATTTATCTTTCATGTTACCCACCCCGTTGTATTATCTCTCCCCTTCTCTTGCTCCCTTGTCTTACTCCTTCACCCAAGTCGCACCATCTCTCTTTCTCTCTCCTTCTCTTTCTCTATCACCTTACCCACTCACCTCTGTCTTCATCTCTCTCCCCTTTCTATCTTGCTCTCTCTCCGTGCCCATCCACCCATGTAGCCCCCATCTCGCTCTCTGTCCTTAACATCTCTTGTTTCTTCTCATCTGTATCTCTATTTCTCCCATCTGTGTTTTCCGTATCGCTCTCCCCCATCTCACATACTCATCTTGCTCTTTTGTTTCTCTGTCTGCCGCAGTATCTGCCTCTTATCTCCATCTGTCCATCTGTCTCTTGTTTCTGTCTGCCACCCTATCTGCCTCTTATCTCCATCTATCCACTGCCCCCGTCAGAGCACTTCAAATGCTTACATTTTCCAAAAATGTAAAATAATTATTTCATTCAAGCTTTCTTACAGGGGTGAGACAACAGACACGGAAGAGTGTGTGCATGTATATGTGCGAGTGCATGCCTGCATGCCTGCATGCATGTGTGTCTGCGTGTGCACATATGCACAGGTATGTACGAGTGCCTGTGTGCTTGTATATATGTGCATGCATGTGTGAGTGTGTAAGTGTATCTCCTCTTGGTATTGCTGTATATGTATATGCATTTTTGCTTCTGTGCATGTCTATGTGCTCGTCTGTGTCTTCTTGTATGTGTTTATGCCTGCCTGCATGCGTGTGTGCGAGTGTGTGTGCATGCTTGTATGGTTGCTTCTATCTGTGTATGCGGCTGCTGGTGGCTATTTCCAAATGTGTGCATGTCTATGTGTGCGTTCGTGTCTGTCTGTTTTTATCTGTGCTTGCACGTTTGCGTGTGTCTATCTGTGCATCTATGTTTATTTTGTAGTTTTTTTTTTATTGCACATAAAAGGCCCAGGGAGGAGTGAGAGCGCTTTACTAAAAACAATATCTGTGACAGTAACTACTGGCTGGGAAAAGATTAACATAATTAATCCCAGTTTAATTCTTGAATTCAGCAACTGTATGGTGACAGATTAAACTTTCAAGAGACCATGCCAGTGCTAAACACCACGTGTGATGCTTTTTTTTTTTGCTTTCGTTTGAGCTACGATGTGTTCGTTGTGTAATCTGAGATTATGCAATCGGTTGTGGGTTCTGTTTCATGATTGTGAAACACATAGCCCTGTTTAATATCTTGTGGCTTCAGAAGCATATAATTGCATTGTTACTTTTCTTCCCAACCAGCATATGATATTACTCGTCTCCCCTCCCTCATAACCTATTTCCCATTTTCTGGTTCTCCAGCACCACAAGGTGATACGAATGGCAATAGCGCTTTGCAAATATTATCACTCCACTACATACGAAACCCAAAAGTAAAAAACATTGCCATTTCTAACACCAAGAGCTCTAGCTTTCAAATATGCGAGACCTATTGCATTGCAAATGTTTGTTTGTGCTGGCAATACCGCTGTACTTGTCCTATTCCTTTCACTGAACTTATCCTATTCTCGTATTTTAGGTGCCCTTAAAATCCGTTTCATAGAACGTAGATTCTTAGATCAACCATTAATTCACTATCTCTCTGAACCTACTGTCAGAGAACTGAGAAATTCTAGCAATGTCCGACACCTCTGCTGACTTGCAAGAAATATCTGAAAGCTTCTGGCCATACATTTGTGTTTCACGTGAAGAGCAAAAACATTATTTTTGTTTAGTCTATCCTCACTCCGATGTTAATGGTTGGCTTTAGTCTATATAATGTGAGATCCCTAGTAAACTCTCCTGACTTTGAAGCTTTGCACAAACCGTTAGAAAAAGACAAAGTGCGGATAAACAAAATTCACACAAGACTGTAGAGCACCACCTAGGTACGTTGGTAGACTGTTTAGGCAGGTTGCCTCAAATATTGCTCACTTAACATATTGCCATGAAAAATTTAGTGTTGCTCCTTGTGAACGGTGCCCTAATTTGAGCAGGTTGTATTTTTCACGTATAACTTTTTTTAAAATATTGGATTCATTTGTTGAATCAAACAATATTTTGCTTCTGTTCTCTTTCTTCATATTTTAGAAAAAGGCTCCTTCTTTGCAGTGTATCCAGTTTCATCCAAACAAAAGCTATAGTTTAATGGTAAGTATTTTCATTTCACTGTGGGATTTTGATTCTCTTAAGACTGTGATTGTGGTGGACTGAAGAAGTGTTATTGTTATATTACCTTAGGTAGAACACAGTGGATCTGTTTTCTGTAGCTGTTATGTGTATATGGTTTTAGGATATACCGTTGAAAACGAGGTTTTTAGCATCTAATAATTAATCTGAATAATTATTTTCGAGGCTCTGTTTAAGTTTAATTTAAACGCACTGAAAGGATTTTTTTTACAATAGTTCAGCAATGATATTGGCAGTGTTTACTCTGTCATGTAAACCTATTATGAACAGCACATGTGGTGGCAGGGTTATAAGTTCCATGTGTATATTGGTGTAAGAAACTATTTCACAAATAAGCTATTGCAAAGGAGCTTATTAACCGGTCAGAGAAGGAATATTGCTGATGTGAATGTGCTGAAACCGTCTCCTTGTGACGTTCACTTTTGTTATGAGAAAGCTAGCTGTACGCATTTAGTTTTTTAAAACAATTTCTTCTGTGAGCCCTTAATTCCCTTTAACTATAGCAGATAGTGTCTAATTCTTGGGTACTCTCAAACATTTCCCCAGGGACCAAACATTTGGTCGGTAGTGTGACGGGGTCCGCACTGATGTCAGCGGGGTGTTGGGCGGGGTGGAGTTAAGGTGGCTGTAGGGGACGCGAAGCATGTACATCTAGTGGCTGAATTGAATTGCACAATGTGGAACCAGAAAGCCTGGGATCAATCTTGGCTTCCCAGCTTCAGCAAATTGTCTCATCCTAGGCAATTGTTTAATTCATTTTCACCTCCTTTTTCTTCCTTATCACATATAGGAGGTCCTCAAAATACATGATTACAGGATGTGCGCTGTACAGAAACATTTCCTGTGTTTGATTTAATAAAGTGTTATGTTGTTTATGTATAATTGCAACCTAAGCCACTCAAAGGGTGCACATAACAACTGGCTTCGCTCTTAGTTCACTATGGGCATTGTTGTCAGGGGTGGTAGGGTGGGAATTATAAATGTTTCTAAATTCATGTTTGAAAACTATCACTTTTAAAATAATATATATCAGTGCTCTAATATAATCTGATTTACTAATGTGAAACGGTCCTGCATGTTAATAAAATCTACTTTTTGCATTTTGAAGAATTTATCATATTTTTACACATTTGCTGCAATATGTCTTTATAAATGAAGGTATTCCCGAAGTTAAGCAGTGCAGAACACCCTGTTGCTTCATTTCTTTAACTGCAGTTAACATTTGAATAAATGCTTGCACGTTTATATAACATTTTAATGTTAGTTCTTAGTTGATTGAACAGCAGCCCAGTGCTGGTTATGCCAAACGCCCTGCACATTATGGCTTCCAGGCCATACTTCGAGCATCACAGCTATGAGATCTATTGAAGTTGCCATTGTCTCCTTTGTGCGGGGTTATGTGTGTGCCTGCTTTTCCTATTATTACTCCCTCTGTCTTGAAAGATGCAGGATTCCGCATTGTATGTCTTGAAATATAAGGGAATGCCTTAAGTCATTTGAATACATATGTTTTGGGTATTGACTTTACAATCAATGTTTAAATCTTTGTACATTCCCCTGTTTTCCTCTACTTATATGTTGCTGCCTCTTTCTTGATTCTGCATCTTTTTTTACTTCTACTTTCTCTTGCAACACAGAATATATAAGAAACAAATGTTCAACCCAGATCACCCACCAACCCGTTTCTTCTCAATATATCGACCTCCAGGCAGCTCTTCGCAAAACTAAAAAGAACAATTGGCGAGGAAGGATACTAGATAAAAACAGAAAAGTTATCCAATGTTGCACAGGCACAAAAGGACTACCATGCAGGTATTTGGATATTGGAGAAGGAACTGGGTATAAAATAAGGGATAGTTTAGTGAACTTTTTGGGCCTGTTCACCTAGTCAGAAAAGGCCCTATATAGGGTTGGTGGCATAGGCATAGAAGAGTGGTTAGAGAAAAAATTAGGTATATAGTCTCACTGGAAAAACCCTGAAAATAAAGGGCCTGGTGTATCATTGGCAGGTTGCACGTAGTTGGTGCAAACTGCGCTCTATTAGTGAAACATTTTGCAATACAACTGATGTACTAATCAGCAGCTCACAAAATGTGGTTTTATAGAAGTGTTCAAAACCTGCCTTATCAATATTAGTTAGGCAGGACACATTTTGCGATATCCTGGGAACGCATGTATGTGCAATGGTGCAAAGCTTTGATGCATATCATTGTGACTTTCAAGTAGGAGGGGGGTGCCCCTTTAACCGCCTCTTCAATTTTTTAATTCCATAAAGGGTGCAAAACCCATTTGAGAGTCAAAAAGACTTTCGACTTGTAAAAGGGAGTTGTTTTTTTGCGGGCCTGTAATTTCATGCCTTACCATTTTAAAGTCTACTGAGCTGAATACTGAAGAGAATGGTACAATATATGAGAGGTCTTCTTCAATGACCTTTATAGTAGTAAACAGCCATCTTGTTTATTTTCCACGCGGGCGCGGCATGAGCCTTCCTGGCCACAAAGTATATTTACTGCTATACATCACATACAAACCTGTCTGCATTGCTAGACTTGAAATTCCTCACGAAAGACAAGGGTCCAGGGGGAGAGGTACAGGCACTAAATCTAAGGACTGTCTCAAGTTACATTTGATTGGTGTTCTTCTCATAAATAAAATGCAATAGGCAATAAAATGTTTCCTGCATACCATATATGGTGAGGAATGTTGGTTGCTGCATTTAGAGTCATAAATTAATGGTCAGAGTTACTACAGGTGGGTCTCGACCTCGGGTGGACACTGAGGCCATTGGTGAAGGCGTTCAGATGTCCGGCACGGGTAGCACATGATCACTACGTGTGCTAGGACCCGATTGGCTATGTGTTCCTAACTCATGTGACATCTGACTTAATGGTGTTTGGGGCGCGCGTATCCCTCTGGCCAGGTGTGCTTTATTGGGGCAATCTCCCCTGACCATTGTAATGTCGCCGCGTTTATCTCTAGGATTGCTCAAGAATTTACTGCCTGAGTGGTTACCTGCAGCTGTTCACCCTCCCTCCTATGACCTATCAATCAGCAATTCCTGGACCTAGGTCTCAGGGCTCGCTTAACTGCATATTTGCGAGTCGAAGGTGATGTAGATTTCACAGCAGGCAAATCTGTTAATAAAGACGATATTTCATTTCCATCGATGTATGCCCCATTTTACATAACATCTACATAAGGGAATTGTTCTCTGAAGCGAGTATGATCCAAATGATTGAGTTAGAGACGAAGAATTAGGCCACAGCAGAAGATTGGAGAAAGGTCAAATCATTAAATGCTTTCTAATAGCAAGATGGTGTGAAATGCTCCTAGTGGTAATTTGTAAAGTTTCACAAGGTCTGTCACCTAAATAAGGGAGTGATCAACTATCTGCTTCCTTTTTCTTACTAGTGGGCACTTTCAGCCAAATATCATCTGATAACTGAAGAGAGCGGTTTGAAAATACATTCAGACTTCTACAAGGAGAAAAGTTGGAGATATGGTTATAAAATGACTGGTGGCCAACACATGTTCTTAAATTCAATTCTTCATGTATAGGTGCTAGTGTGAAGAGTGAAGTGCTAAAGTTACCCGACTTAACATGGCTAGTTCAATAGGACATAGGTAACTGAACTGATCTCTTTGGAGGTTTACGATACAGACTTGGGAATTACAAAAGAGCTGATAGTGGTTCAGCACTCAGTAATCGTATTATATTATATGAGATGCTGGAGTATAGCAACATTTTTTTAGCCACCAACAGGGCACAAGTCCTAAAAAATGAAGTGGGGGGACTAACCTAGTTAATCAGAATGCAAGTGGCATCACAGCGCGTGGCATCACGGCGCGCAACATCACGGCGCGCAACATCACGGCGCACATAAGAAGTGACATCAGATCTTGAGACCTCACATATCTATTTAGCAGGTCTATCATAAGTACATTGGAGCACATTTCGAGTATACACGCAAACCCTACTGATTGAGGCAGAAGATTCACACTTTTGAAAGCTATGTGTAAAACAATGTTGCCTTTTGTCAGCTCAAACTTCCTCTACTCATAGTGCTTTACAAGAAAAAATAGTGGTACTTAAATTATTTCAAATTATTTCAATGCCTCCTCAGGAGTAGTAAGCACTATATAAATTACATTTATTTTGAGTAAATACAGGGAAAGACCAGTGCATCTGACATTCTTACAGCATACATATCTTGTAAACAGGAACTGAACAAAGTGAAAAGCTGCCTCACTTACGTATGTGTGAAGTGTAAACAATATGTGAGCCTTTGTTTCCCCTCTTCTGCATTTGTTTCTAAGTGTGAGGCTCCTGACTGCTCCCAGCCAGTAGACTCGAACAAAATGAGGCCGGATGACCCCTCAAATTGGGCCCTTGTTCTGGGCCCAGCTGGAATCGGAACTAAAAGCCCTTTACCCGCCTGCACGTTGTTGCGATTGAAAGCATACAACACGTGCAGGCGCTGCTGAATGTGTCCCGGTGTTTGCAAATAACACCGGGACGAATTCAGCATATTTTTTTAGTGGGGCCCAACTTCTAGGCAGGGTGGAAATAGTGGGCGGACGCCGTCCACTCGCGTTTACCCCTGACTCGAGCCCTGGTCACCAACATCAAAGATCACAGTCTCTATATAAACAAGTACGAACTTCCAATGTCAACATTTTCTTTATTCATTTATTAAATATCTTCTCAATCAGAGTTACATCAATGAAATGAGTGATAAAATCCAGTAACCGACGCGTTTCGTCCAAACAGGACTTCTAAGGGGCTACAGAAAAGCACATACAATACATATACCAACATGTTTAAAATATGTACATATACATTTATGGTTTAAATCTTTTTATTTGCATTTCGTAGCAAAGGCCAACAGTGAGCCACACATATGGTCTCCAACTCAAGTCAGGTTAATCAACAATGAAATGCGGATAATGGAGGGAACCAGCCATTTCACATATGCAAGTGGCCAAGAAAGAAAACTTATCCAGCCCTCCCAACCCACCCCCCCACCCGACCCTCGTCCACCAACTAAGAGGCCAATTCAAGAAGGGCTTACTTCTCCTCTTTCTGCGAGGCATCCTGGGATTCCCCCTCGGGAGGTTCTGATAGGCGCAACAAACGGAGGTATCTCGGGCAGGTGAGCTCAGTAGGGCGAGAAATGGCTGCCAGAGATCCGTGAAAGTGGAACCCTTCCCAGCTAATGTGAAAGTGATCTTTTCCATCCCCAGGATCTGCCATAGATGCTGCAGCCAGCCAGTAAATGTGGGGATGCGAGTAGTCCGCCAGTGGAGCAGAATGTTTTGTGTAGCCGAACCCAGCACAACCACCATCTGGCAGCCTCGCTGTGAGCGAAGCGGATATGTAAGAGGGTTCAGGAGGACCAAGAGGATATAGCTTGGGAAACGTGTGAGCGGAGTATCGAAGTGTTTGTCTATTTCATCAATGACCTGCGCCCAATAAGTGTGCAGCTATTCACATTCCCACAGCAGATGCACCAGTGTGCCCCGTTTCCCACAGCCCCGCCAGCAGTCGGTACTTAGTCAGGGGTCCATCGAGTGGAGGCGGTCGGGTGTGTAATACCAGTATGTGGTCACCTTGGTCAGGGTCTCTGTCAGTCCCATGCTTCGTGCTGAGTGCCGAACTCTATAGTATATCCTTACCTATTCTTTGTGATTGAGGGCCCGGCCTAGATCTCGTTCCGAGCGCATGCGCCCTGCGTTGTAGGTATGTGTATGTCCAGCTAGCAGCATCTTGTACAGGTTCGAAATTAGCTTTTTGTAGGATGAGCGCGTTAGTAGCCATTTTTCGTAGGGTGTGAGGAAACGCTGTGCGTGTGGTTTTATGAGGGGATGGAGAGCCCAGTGTTGGAGCTGCAGATAGTGGAATCGTTCTGACTCCGGAATCCCATAGAGTGATCGAACTTGAGGGAGAGGGAGGACCCTGTCAATGTCAAACAAATGCCCCAGGGACCGGCAACCCGTAGGGTGCCAGCTTGTGAAGGAGGTCTCACCCATCCCCGGTTGAAATTCAGGGTTATCAAAGAGCGGAGTAAGGGGAGATGGGAAGGAAGTCAGGTTGTATTTCTGACAGGTCTGATCTCAGGCCTCCAGAATCGTCCTAGTTATGTGGGAAGCATAGAGATTGGCAGGTCTGTGGGCCCTGCGCAGAAAGGGAATTCTCTGCAGGGTCATGGCCGCCACCGCTTGGTCTTGGAACAGCCCATGTTTCTCTGATTCGGACTTGCTCCATTCTACCAAATGTCAGTCGTCGCTTGGAAGTAGAGCCGGAGATCTGGGACCCCCAGACTGCCCTCGTTGGGAGGCAGCATCGCGATAGCTCCCTTCATGCGAGATCGGCGGCCCCGCCAGATGAACTGTGACAGCTCTGATTGTAGGGGTAGAGTCTGGAAGATGTAAAGTATTTGAGGTAGAATCGTCATTTTTATAGCAGCCACTGTCCCTAACCAGGAGATCGGGAAGTACTTCCACTGCTGCAGCTCCGCTCGGATCTGCGTCAGCAGGTTAGCGTAGTTGATGGTGGCTATCTGGCAGTGTATGCACCAGCTGGATGCCAAGGTAGGGGACAGATCCGTCCGCCCATTGAAAGGGGTGCACGGAGCATAAGCCCGCCAAGGTGGAGGGCAGCATGGAGAGGTTAAGTGCAACTGATTTTTCAACATTAACTTTGAAGCCTGAAGCCCGAGTGAAGTGATCCAGTTCCGCCATGAAAACATCCAAGGCTGGGGTGGGATCGGAAAGAGGCACCAGGATGTCATCGGCATAGAGCCTAATGGTGTGAAAACCGCCCCCGAATGTAATCCCGGTGATAAGAGGGTTGCGCCGAAAGCATTGGGCAAAGGGCTCCATATACAGCGCTTAAAGCAGGGGTGTGAGTCCCCCTCGAGATAGGTAGGCGGAACGAGGTATGTCTGTTAACTCGGACCAAGGCCGTAGAGCGCTGATAACAATTGAGAATTAAGGTTCGAAACCTCTCCCCCAACCCCACGTGGATCAGCACCTTTTCTAAAAATGGCCAATGGACCCTGTCGAACGCCTTCTCCGCATCTATGGTAAGAAGCATGTATACTCTGGGACCCCGGGAAGCCTTCTCGATCAGGTGAAGTACTCGTTTAGTGTTGTCGCTCGTCTGGCGTCGAGGGATGAACCCCGCCTGATCTTGGTCAATGAGTCCTGGCATGTGGGGTGCCAATCGGGAAGCCAAGATCCCTGTGAAAAGTTTGAGGTCAATGTTGAGGAGAGAGAAAGGGCGATAGGCCCCACAGCTAGTCTTTTAATTCCCGGCCTTTGGGATGACAACAATGGTTGCTTCCAACATGTCCTCCGGTATTGCCCCCGCAATCGCGAATGAATTAAAAAGGCGTGTTAAGAGGGGTGCTATCGTTGGGCAAAAGGTTTTGTAAAAGGAGGCATTGTAGCAGTCTGGTCTGGGCGATTTAGCCAGCTTGAGGCGAGAGATTGCCGCTATGACCTCCTCCACTCGTCTCTCTCTCTCTATGTGGTAAGCTTGAGCCTGCGTGAGTGAGGGAAGTTGCGCTGCAGCTATGTATGTTTCGCTAAGCGAGCCATCTAATGCTTGCGCCGCATACAGTTGTGCGTAGAAGTCGTGGAAGGTGTTCACAATGTTCGCGTCAGCCCTTAACGCTCGCCCCGCACCATCGCGTATTTCCTGAACCCCCTGATGTTGGCGAGCCTTGCGCAACTTATGAGCGAGTAAACGGCCGCACCGATCT
The DNA here is from genome assembly GCF_964204655.1 of Triturus cristatus. Taxonomy (NCBI): domain Eukaryota; kingdom Metazoa; phylum Chordata; class Amphibia; order Caudata; family Salamandridae; genus Triturus; species Triturus cristatus. Next base: position 1,041,289,783 of record NC_140585.1, read on the forward strand.
CCACCATGTAAAATGCCTGGTGCAGTCGTAAAGCAGCATATTCTGCCTGATCATTATCGATGGCCGCCAGCTGGGCCCTTAAGGCGCGCAATTGTCTCCAAATCCTAGGCACCCCGGTGCGCTGATGCATCTGTTCCAGCTCCCTAGTTCGTTGCGCAAGATCAATATTCATGTTTTGATCTGTCTAAATGTATATGTACATGTTTTAAACATGTTGGTTTATGTGTTGTATGTGCTTTTCTGTAGTCCTGAAGAAGTTCTGTGTGGACGAAACACGTCGACTACTGTATTTTATCACTCATTTCATTGATGTAACTCTGATTCAGAAGATATTTGATAAAGAACAAATGAAGAAAGAAAATTTCGACATTGGAAGTTCTTGCTTGTTTATATAGAGAATGTGATCTTTGATGTTGGTGACTAAAAAACTGTTGCTATACTCTAGCATTTCATAGAATACAATATGATTACTGAATGCTGAACCACTATCCGTTCTTTTGTATTTTGGAATTTTTACATTTTGGATTAGAGAGGGGTTATACTCCTAGGTTCATTACACCTTTTACAATATTTTGTACATATCCCGTAATATTATTGTTGGCAAGTGCAGATTTTCTTTGCCTTAATCCTTCAGTTTTGTGTTGTAATACTTGGGAATTACATTTATATAGTCCGGCCTCAGGGTGTCAAGTGCTAGCACAGCAATTCTAGTTATGAAAAATGGAAATTTGATTAAACATTTTAACTGTATCAAGCAATACTGTTCTTGCTTCAGAATCATTCTTATATTTTTCACTGAATTATTATATGAGCAGTCTTTAGGTGACTACAAATTGTATATACCTAAAAATGTTCTGAGGGCTAAAGCTATCTTTATTCTGTTTTGGCATCATCTGGTAGTAAATGGTTCCTTGTCACCCACAAATCCCGAAGACAACATTTATCAGATGTCCATTTAGGACTCCGCCTCTTCTGCATGACATGGTACATCTACATAGTTGTAAAATTGACAACTGTGCAGGTGAATGACTTCAGCGGGGAACAGATTCTATTTTTGTTTTAAATAGTGCGATCTTGACCCAAAAGTATCAGAGCACCAGCTGCGTTAGACTGACACATTTATTTTGTTAGGCACGGGGAGATTAAGTGATTTGCCCAGAATTACTGGATGCTTAGCTTCCCTCCTGAGACATGAATCCCTGTTCCCCAGTTTCGAGGTTGACAGATGTTAAAAATAAAAGAGATAGTACTGACTCCTGCAGGAGTCCAAGGAACAACAGCTGTGGTTAGAGGGGTAAAGTGGAAGGTTGTCAGTCGGATAGAGGTTTAAACAAGTATTTTTCACTTGGAGACTGAGAGCAACTTATTAACATTTACAAGAGGATAGACCATAGTCCGAGAAACCACTGTTAAAGAAGTTGGAGGAAACAGATATCCACAGGATATGCATAACTGGTTGCCGATTTGAGATTCTGGTGGCAAAGAAGGAGTCAAAATACTAGTCGAAAGCGTCTCAGGGTGCAGGTGATGTGTTACTGGCAGACTTTGAAAAGATAAAGCTGGAGGCAGGATAAGAAGCACTGCATAACAGGTTAACTCAGAGGCAAGGTAGAGGTGTGGCAAAAAAGGCAGAAGGTATTTCAGAGGCGAGGCAGTCAGGAAAGGACCAAGGAAGAGGTTCAGGATCACAGAGAGAAGTGGCCAAGTTACAGCTTCTGACTTGCTTGGGAGAATTAAATAGTTAAGTGGTGGAAATGAATTCTTAATTGATTTCTTTATTGATGGAGGATGCAAGTTTCTCTTCTGGAAGAATGGGCATACTTGATTTTTGCTTTTGCAAAACACTCTTCATTGTTTAACCTCTGTATCCTTAGAGATTTCCATATTGGTTTCATTGTGTCCTTTTTTGTGCTGCCATTGTTCATGTGGCAAATGTACCCCTATTATTGTGCGAAAACAAAAAAAAACTAATTGTTGTCCTCCCCCCACCCAGTACCTAGGCAGCAAGGGTCAACTGGGCAGGGGAAACCAGCCTTTCAAAACCTTTAATTTACTAGCCAAACACTGATTTGTGGAGTGCTGTCACTGGTGATTGGAATCTACTCTTCTTCATTTTGTTTTCCCATTTTTTTTTTCATTTTGTGCTAAAAGCTGTGTATTTGCAGCATTAATTACATAAACATACAATCCAAACATAAAGCCAGAATTTCATTTGATTTGATAAAAAAGGAACAATCAAATAATACACTACGCACAATAACCACTAAATAATGAGCTAGAGAGTTACATAATATGGCAACAAAGTTTTCCTCAGAATGGACTTGAAGAAGAGATTTCAGTTTATACAAAAGTTGCGATCCAGGAAGAGAGGGGGCCCCAGATCTTATTCCCTTTGATTCTGCCTTTCCTGCCTCTCCTTTCATATAGTGCCTTTTCTAAGTTATATATATGTAAGAATCGTCTCTTCCACTGCTGGAAGGTTGGGGGTTGTGAATCAAGCCAGGCTGAGCCGACACAGAGCCTGAGGACCGCCATTGCTATGAAGGTGAGTTCTATCCCTTCTTTGCCAACTGTATCATTTACCCCTAATAGCATCAACTGAGGTGTCAAAGGAATCTCTTTATTGAGGATTTGTTTTAAGAAGCTTGAAATTTCACGACCTACAGATTCTATACAATGACTAGTGGAAAAAATATGCACTAAATCCACACCGAAAGTTGCACATCTGAAACAAGAAGTCCCCTCTGTACCACCCCATTTAACTATTTTCGCAGGTGTAATATACAGATCGAATATAGTCTTAAAATGTTGAGCCCACAGATTGGCAGAGCACAGTACCGTATTCCACAACTCTAATGATCTCATTAAGCAGGAATCCTCAACTCCCAACCTATCCTGCCATTTCAGACTATGTTTCTCTAAATAATCTTTCCTGCAAGGTTCTATATATTTGTGTAATTGAGGATCCCGTAATAGTGGTTAGCAATTCCATTAGAGTACTTGTCCAAACCCTGCCGCACCACCGGCCTTTTTAAGCAAAAACCTCTCAGCTGTAAGAATTTAAAAAAAACTCGGGGGCCAGCACCAAACCTTTACCTAACTACTTCTAATGATGTTATATGGTCCCCAGCTAGGAGTTCCATTATCCTGTATAAACCACCCTTTCCCCACCATGCCAGACATGTGTCTTTTAATGCCCTTGGCAGTGGGTCATTCCCGATTATGGGAGAATAACGATTGAATCTACCTACCCAAAGTTTCTTCCTAATGTCTGCCTAATTGCGAAAGGCAGCAATTAATACCTTGAAAAAAGTTTTCTTAAAATAGCTTGCGATTAATCAAGTGGAGGGAGAAGAAAGAAGCTATGATCCATTCAGCTTCCTTGCAGTAATGCTCAATATCAATCGGGAATGGATCACTTGACCTGAGTAACCAGGGTTTGCAACGTGTTAATTAAAAACCCTCAATCACGTTTGTAGGTCACAGGCGGTATATCTTGGTTCTCCGCCAGATTAAAAAACGTGACAGCATCATCATTGGGCTTCTTTTTCGTATGCTTACCTCCGTCCGGAGGAAGAACCACTGGTTATTGCAGTAGTGATCAGAGAGAAGTGAACTCTTGGTGCTCAAGTGAAGTGAATTAAAAATAGAGGAATATAGAAAACCTTGTATGTCCTGGACAACATTTTTAAATTAGTCAGGAATCGAAGTAAATAAAAGCCGTGCGGTGCGTGAAAAGACGAGTTATCAGTCTAACGCACTGTAAGTGTCCAAAAAATAGGTCGACATGTTTCAGCCCTTGCAATCGCCCATGCGGGTCGGTGGGGGCTTTCTTCAGGACCTCTAGAAAGTGGTGGTGGCTGTGTGTATTTACATAGCAACCTGAGTGAACAGCTTATAGTTCACTGTTCTTTGAGAAGGTCATATAGTACCTTAAAGCCCGTGATTATAGGCTTCAACAGGGTACTGGCGGGCACATTTTACCTGCTGCTTCCTTCGTTGTGAGCGACTTGTGCTCGCTCTCCCTACGGCGCCGTAGGCTTGCTCCATTGAAGTCTATTGGGATCCGCAGCTGTGTTCTCACACTGCAAGCGTCTCCCGTGGGTCCTTTACTTACCTGCCTTGGGTGGATTAGTAAGGCCCCAGCGCTTCTAAAGGCCCTAGGCCTTCTCCCCACGCAAGTCGATATTCCTAAACCTAATTTTTAGGTCTCACCTGACCCAGCGCATGCGCTGGTCTGGCGAGACATTTTGTGAGGGCTCCAAAAAGTGCTACCAGGCCAGCCTAGAGCTACAGTGCATGTGCGCGGGCACGCGCGCTGCGCTTGACCAAGCTTACTTTCACTTTCTCGGCCGCACGGCCACTTTGATGTTTGATTGTGATCACTTTCGCGGCCGCACGGCCGCTTGGCATAGACAATAGGTCTCGCTTTTGGTACCTTATAAGTATTTAGTTATGCAACTGTTGCATGGCTAAACACTTATAAGGTCCCAAAGGCGAGACCTATTGGCTATGCCAAAGCTTGTATTCATTGGGATAATCCTCTGCTACCCATGATCCAAGCTTTGTGCGCAGAACTTGGAAATGTGAGAACTATGGAAAAGGTTGCAGTGACTATGAAGAGTTCAGCACACACTGACCTGCCAGACGCAGTAAAAAGCCTTAAAATTACTTCTGAGCACACATTTTTTTTTTAAATCCAGAATTATCAACAATGCACAAAACGTCGACAATTAGAATCGAAGGCGGCAAACTGGATGGAATATCATTGTAACAGAGCAAACAAATAAAAAATACAGACGTGAATCATGTCAGCAGACCATGCTCTGGGCAAAGGAATGTACTTTTAACTGTGGACTGCTTACAACTTCTCTGGCTGTAAATAACGAGTATGCTAATAAATTACTTTGAATCGCAAATGTAAAGGAAGTGGGGAAACATAGTCTTCAATGGTCCATTTTCGATTCCACATTTGCTACTCTTCAGTGCTTGCTTTGAGTGAAGTTGATAATGTGAATTACAACAAATGTCAGCAAATGGAAGCATGAGCTAAAAAAAGTGGACTATAAGGTTACGTATATAAAACAAAATTTGTGGCTTGAACGCCAAAATCCAAGATTGATATTCCTATGCCAGAGATCATTACAAATTATATCAGTTCGCTGCTGGGCTGCAGAAGTTCATGATAACAAAAAAGACACCATACAGAAATACTTATGGCCTTTGGTGAAGAGTATTCTAAAGCTGATGCAGTAGAAAAAGATACAAATTAGGAAAAACGTAAATATAAAATTTCAAGGCAGTACATAACCCGAAAAAGAAATGTGAATCCTTTGTTAGTGAAGATCCATTAGAAATGCTTAAGAAAAACAAAGTTCCCTGTATACTGTGGCATAACTAAACAAGCATTGGCATAGCCAATAGGTCTCGCCTTTGGGACCTTATAAGTATTTAGTCATGCAGCACAATATCCTTACTGCAACAACATTAACTGTTGCATGGCTAAACACTTATAAGGTCCCAAAGGCGAGACCTATTGGCTATGCCAATGCTTGTTTAGTATATGGTCTGGTACGCCCCTAGGGCCACAGCCATATTTGTGCTTAACTTGTTGTGAAACGCTGATTTGTGCATATGTTCATGACTTTGAATGAGAGATTAGTAGAGTGTGACTAGTAATAAATACATATATATTTTATATATATATATACCTGTGTGGTGTCCTTTCATTTAGTAATTCAAGAGATTAGAAGGTAAAACAAGCTGCTTAACATTCCTCTAAAGACTTGGCCTGAAGGCTGCTCTCCACAGCTACCACTAGGATAGCTTTCTTTTAAAGGTTGTCTTAAACCTATCTACCATAAGAGTTGAATTGTACTGGTGCAAGGTGGCTACTTTAGCTAGTGACCAGCATATACCAGGCCAACTTCTCACATTGATGGGCAGCGTTTGGGATTCCAGCTTGCCATTGTTTTACCGTAAAATCTCTATTTGAATTACTAACTGAAAACCACTAAAGGTACTCAAGGTACATATAATGTCAATAAGTTATACTGAACTTAGAGCTGTGTGTGAAGGGATAGCACACCCTTGCTACTGCTCAAGCTAGGATCAGTAGGCCACAAACTAGTGTAGGTAGTACAACACTGCACAACACTAGAATGTCCTCAAAGGGTGGAGTCAGTGGGTCCACTCAGCTTCAGTATAAGGACATGACTTACTTTGACTTGCAAGCCATGTGTGCTGCAAGGCACCTGAAGCTAGGACAGTGTCCCTCCACACTACACCTGATAGATCTGCTGACAGCAGATGATTTTAGATTAGCTCTAGGAGCTAATAGGTCTGAATCAGGGGGTGGGTCAATTACAGTCTCTGGGTCAGATGGTGAAAATCAAGATGACCTGGACTCTGTGGTTGAAGGGCCAGACCCACAAGGGTCTGACAAGGACAGAGGAATTCTCCCTAAGAGAGCTGACAGAGTGGAAGAGAGGCATAGGTCCTCTTCAAGGGAATCTGACACTCCTATCACTCTGGCAGAGAATCTGTCCAGCAGAGGAACTCCTACTTTAGTAGAAGAGTGACCTCCTCTGAAAGAATGTACACACTGCTGCAGTATGAGGAAGCAAGATTTGCCCTTAAGGCAAAGCAGTTGGCATTAAACAAAGAAGCCTTTGAGCTCCAGAGAGCTTCTAGAAAAGAGGGGTTAGAACCTCCTGGTGGCAGAAACAGTGTCCCTAGAGTCACAGATTACATTCCAGACCATAGGAACCTGTCCAAGGTTGTTCCACCCTACCAGAGTGGGGATGATATCCACAAATGGATAACTGCTATGGAAAGGGCCTGTAGAGTACAACAGGTCCCCCAAAAGCTGTGGGCAGCAATCTTGTGGCTCTCCTTTTCTGATAAAGGTAGAGACAAGCTCCTCACTGTTAGAGAAGAGTATGCTGATGATTATGAAGTCCTGAAGAGTGCATTGATAGATGGGTTTGGCTTAACCACTGAACAGTGAACAGTACAGGTTGAAGTTCAGAGCCACCCAGAAAGCACAGAATCAGGACTTGACAGACTTTGTAGATTGTGCAACCTAGGCTCTGGAGGGTTGGCTGGTTGGTAGTAGAGTTACTGATTTTAAGGGATTGTATAATCTTATGATGAGAGAACAGATCCTTAATAATTGCCAGAACCAGTTGTTGCATCAGTACCTGGTGGACTCTGATCTGACCTCTCCCCAAGAATTGGGAAAGAAGGCAGAAAAATGGGTCAGAACCAGGGTGAGGCAGAAAACCCAGAACCAAGGGGGTGACACTAAGAAACAAGATCTTAAAGGCTCTGAGAAAGGTGGGAAAAGTCAAAAGACCAGAAGTCTTCACAAGGGCCCCAACAACCTGCATCTGATGGGGATTCACAGTCTAACAAGGGTAAATGCCAAAAGAAGCCCTGGTGCAAATTCTGTAAACAGAAAGGACACTGGACTTCTGACTGTAACTAGTCCAAAGACCAAACCACCACCACTCCTGCCCCTAAGGCAACTGTTCCCCCTAGTTCAGCAACTAGTGGAGGTGGTACTCAGAATAAGGGTGTAGTAGGGTTGACCCTGGGTTCTGAAGTGGACTTTGGCCTAGTCAGAGTACCCACTCAGGCATTGCTGATTTGTGATGGAGACATTGATATGTCCTTCCTAGTGAGCCCCAGTAATCTGGGCAAATACAAACAGCAGCCTGTAATAAATGGAAAACAGGCTTTGGCTTTTAGGGACACAGGTGCTAGTGTCACCATGGTGGCAGAGGATCTTGTGGACCCTGGACAGATCATCCTGGGCGAAATGTAGCAGGTTACCAATGCAAGCAATGTCAGGACCAACCATAGTCTGGCAGTTGTGAATTTCTCCTGGGGAGGGGTAACTGGCCTCAAGAAGGTAGTAGTCAGTGCAGACCTCCCTGTCGAATGTCTATTTGGCAATGATCTAGAGACTTCAGCCTGGTCTGAAGTAGAGTTATGGACTCATGCTGAGATGTTGGGCATACCTGCAGGTATTTGCTGTGACCAAGTCACAGGCCAAAATGCATAAAGCTGAACCAGTCTGGATCCTGAAACTATGGACCAGATGCTACCCAAGAAGAGGAGCAGTAGGGTTAAGGCAGTACCTTCCCCTCTGTCTCAGATCACAGATTCCCCTCTTGAGGGAGGAGAAGCAGATCTGAAGAAGGAACTGCCCCAGAGGGACTTGAACCTGATCAGGTTGAGTTCTTGGGGGCAGGGAGAGCTTCCAGGGAAGATCTGAGTAAGGAGCAACAGTGCTGCCCCTCTCTTGAACCCCTCAGACAGCAGGCTGCTGCTGAGGCTGCTGGGAGGGCTAGTGGGTCCCATAAAGTTTATTGGGATGAGAAACTCATTCTGAGGCTAGAGATCCAACCCCTGGAGTCACCAGGAGGTTGGTAATGCCTCAGAAGTTTAGGGGGTTCCTCTTGACCCTAGAACATGACATCCCTTTAGCAGGACACTTGGGCCAAAACAAGACCTGGGATAGGCTTGTTCCACATTTTCATTGGCCACATATGTCCGAGGACACCAAGGAGTTTTGTCGCTCCTGAGTCACTTGCAAAGCCAGTGGCAAGTCAGGTGGCACAACAAAGGCTCCCCTGATACCACTACCTGTGGTGGGGGTACCCTTTGAAAGGGTAGGGATTGACATTGTTGGTCCCCTTGACCCTCCAACAGCATCTGGGCACAGGTTTATCCTGGTGGTAGTGGATCATGCCACCAGGTACCCAGAAGCAATTCCCCAGAGGACCACCACAGCCCCTGTGGTGGCAAGAGCCCTCATTGGAGTTTTCTCCAGAGTGGATTTCCCAAAGGAGGTTATATCTGACAGAGGTACCATCTTCATGGCAGGGTATCTAAAAGCAATGTGCAAGGAGTGTGGTGTAACTTATACATTCACTACTCCCTATCACCCACAATGCAATGGGTTAGTTGAACGTTTCAACAAAACCCTAAAGGAAATGATTAAAGGCCTCCCAGAAAAGCTTAGGCGAAAATGGGACCTTTTACTTCCCTGCCTTCTGTTTGCATACAGAGAGGTTCCACAGGAGGGGGTTGGCTACAGCCCATTTGAACTTCTGTTTGGACATCCTGTAAGGGGTCCATTATGTTTGGTGAAGGAGGGCTGGGAGTTACCTCTCAAACCTCCCAAACAGGATGTGATGGACTATGTACTTGGTCTCCGCTCCAGGATGGCCGAATACATGGAGAAGGCAACTATAAACCTGGAGGCCAGCCAAGAACTACAAAAAACTTGGTATGACCAAAAGACTGTGCTGACTGTGTACCAGCCAGGACAGAAAGTATGGGTGTTGGAGCCTGTGGCCCCAGCAGCCCTCCAAGACAAGTGGAGTGGCCCCCATACCATTGTTGAGCAAAAGGGAGAAGTCACCTACCTGGTGAATCTTGGAACTCCCAGGAGCCCCCTTAGGGTGATCCATGTCACCAGATTGAAACCATATGTTGACAGGGCTGACATGGGCTTGCTCATGGCAACTGATGAAGAACAGGAGGAGGAGAGTGACCCTCTCCCTGACCTGCTCTCAACGAACCCTGATGAAGGGTCAGTAGATGGTGTTAATTTGGCAAGCAGCCTCACTGGCCATCAGCAAACTGAATGCAGACAAGTTCTGCAGCAGTTTAGACATATTTTTAGCCTGACCCCTAGTCAGACTTCCTGGTGCACCCATGAGGTGGACACTGGAGACAGTCTGCCTGTCAAGAGTAAAATCCACAGGTAACCTGACCATGTCAGGGACTGTATCAGGACTGAAGTCCAGAAAATGTTGGAGTTAGGTGGAATTGAGCCTTCAGATAGCCCTTGGGCTGGTCCAGTAGTCCTAGTACCCAAACCTCATACCCAGGGCGGTAAGAAAGAAATGAGGTTTTGTGTAGACTACAGAGGCCTCAATGCAGTCACCAGGACTGATGCATACCCAATTCCTAGGGCAGATGAACTGATTGATACTTTGGCCTCAGCCAAGTATCTGAGTACATTTGACCTAACAGCTGGCTATTGGCAGATCAGGTTAGCTGGTGATGTCAAGGCCAAAACAGCATTTCGCCCTGGTGGGCGCTACCACTTTGTGGTGATGCCCTTTGGATTGAAGAATGTACCTGCCACTTTTCAGAGGTTGGTGAACAAAGTTCTGTCAGGAATGGAAACTTATTGCTCAGCTTATCTAGATGATATTGCTGTCTTTAGTTCCTCCTGGCAGGATCACCTGGTCCACCTCAGAAATGTTTTGGAGGCCCTGCAAAAAGCAGGCCTCACTATCAAGGCCGCTAAGTGCCAGATAGGGCAGAGTCAGGTTGTGTACCTGGGCCACCTTGTAGGTGGAGGCCAGGTTCAACCTTTACAGAGCAAAATCCAAACCATCATGGAATGGTTAGCTCCAACCACCCAGACACAGGTGAGAATCTTTTTATGCCTGACTGGGTATTATAGGAGGTTTGTTAAGGGATATGGATCTATAGTAACCTCCTTAAATTATCTTACCTCAAAGAAAATGCCAAAAAAGGTTCAGTGGACAGCTAGCTGTCAGAAGGCATTTGAAGACCTAAAGCAGGCCATGTGCACTGCCCCCATCTTACAGAGTCCAGACTACACCAAAAAGTTCATTGTCCAAACAGATGCTTCTGAGCTGGGTGTGTGAGCTGTACTGTCTCAACTGAATGATGAAGGTCAAGCCAATCGCTTTTATAAGCAGAAGGCTGACCCCTAGAGAGAAATGTTGGTCAGCTATAGAGAGGGAGGCCTTTGCTGTGGTGTGGGCCCTGAAGAAGCTGAGGCCATACTTGTTTGGCACTCACTTCATAGTTCAGACTGACCACAAGCCCCTCCTATGGCTCAAACAGATGAAAGGTAAAAACCCAAAACTTTTTAAGGTGGTCCATTTCCCTAAAGGGGATGGACTATGTTGTGATCTATGAAGATAGACACCTGGAGCCAGGAGGTATTATTAAGTCTTCTTTATTCAGTCTCCAGTACAGGTCACATCTGTCTTGACCCCAGCCAGCCTAGTGTGGTACCAGCCCCACCAGGAGCAGCCTGCCTAGCTGCTCAGCCCATCTCTAACTGCCAACACTCATCCACTCAGACACCCAGGCATTCCATGCATCACAGGCACACCAACATTCCATGACAATCTCACGCTCTGGCTGAGCAGCTAGAGGCAGCAGGGCTGGAGTACATGTTATACAATTAAGTAAGTGACCTGCTTGCAGACTCTCCCGAAGTATCCTAAAACTTAAAAATTCCAACCGCGGCTTGCTCCATTGAAGTCTATTGGGATCCGCGGCTGTGTTCTCACACTGCAGGCGTCTCCCATGGGTCCTTTACTTACCTGCCTTGGGTGGATTAGTGAGGCCCCAGTGCTTCTGAAGGCCCTAGGCCTTGTCCCCTCGCAAATCGATATTCCTAAACCTCTTTTTTAGTATATGGTCTGGTACGCCCCTAGGGCCCCAGCCATATTTGTACTTAACTTGTTGTGAAACGTTGATTTGTGCATATATTCCTGACTTCTAATCTCATAAAGAGGTTAGTAGAGTGTGTCTAGTAATAAATACATATATATATTTTATATATATACCTGTGTGGTGTCCTTTCATTTAGTAATTCAAGAGATTATAAGGTAAAACAAGCGGCTTTACATTCCTCTAAAGACTTAGCCTGAAGGTTGCTCTCCACAGCTACCACTAGGATAGCTTTCTTTAAAAGGTTGTCTTAAACCGATCTACCATAAGAGTCGAATTGTACTGGTGCAAGGTGGCCACTTTAACTAGTGACCAGCATATACCAGGCCAACTTCTCACACACCTTTTGCTGGATACTCCTACTGTTCCCAAAATGTCTCTGGACCCATTAAGATTTAGATCCCCATACACCACAAACGGAGCTGGCCAAGATGGTAATTCATTGGCCAGGAAACAGAATAGCCCTGGGTCATCTAAAGCAGGGGCATAAACTGTGCGTAATGTGAAAGAGCTGGTTGTGTGCCTGCATTCCAATGATATCCATCTACCATTCCTATCGACAACTTTCCTGCCAGGGTTAATAATACTGCCTTTTATGAGGACTGCGACTCCCTACGTCTTCACAAAATTTGCAGTGTAAGCTGCTACCTTCAGCCCCAGGGATTTAAGTAGGTTGCTATAATTCCTGGCAATATGGGTCTCCTGTAGACAATAAACATCTGCCTTTAATACCTTAAGATCTTCCTGGATCCTCCTCCTCTTAGCCATGTCATTAAGCTTATAAATAATAATAGACGCAATACGAATTTTAGCCATTATTCCCAAAAATTATTATTTCCAGCTGTTACCATATCTTAATTAATACACATACTGTACTAATCCTGCAAGCCGTCAGAAACAGTCTTCTTTCCAAACTGCTCTCTGACCTTTAGTGTCCACATAAAATAACACCTATCATAAACTTCATGCTTCTGCTGCAATTTACATTTCACGTTACCCCCGTGCACCCTCCCTTCCCATCCCCCCACCCTCCTACCCTTCCCTTCCATATCTCCCCTACCCTTAGAAGCAGCCAGACCAAAAAAGGTCTGAGTGATGGAGACTGGAAAGAGCATCGCCCCGTGCCTTATCAAGCTAAAACGTGTCATAAAAATAAGGAAGAATAAGGGGAAAAAAACAAGAGCATAGTAAACAAAATCAACTGTATATATGATCATTAGCTTATAATAAAAATCTTATTTAAATTAACCCCGCATGCATTAATACCTCAAACATTTCTTTTATCCGACCGGGTTTGATCTAAATACTCTCTAGCCTGGATTTCTGAGGTGAAGAACTTAACCGCCCCTCTTACTATTGTCTTCAGCCTAGCAGGGGCAAGCAAAAAAGCCTCGAACCCAGCATCCTGAAAAGGCTTAATCAGTTGCCGAAGTCTCCATCTACGCTCTACGGTACCGTGACAAACATCTGGGCGTACAAAGAAAGAGAACTCTTTATATTGCCTTCTGGCCTCAGGTCGAGCTTTTTGAAATATAGCTGGTCTAAGCATGTAATTACCCCAAAGAAGACTAAAATGGCCCTTGGTTGGTTTGAATCCCTGCCAGAATTTTTATATCTAGTAAAAGGGAACCGGTGAACCCGCTGGACTTCCCGTTCCCACCCTGTAAGCTCAGAGGAAGATTCTTTGAGGAGATTCAAGAATAAAAGAACAAATGTCCTCCCCTTGCAAGCCTTCTTTATTCCCTAAGAAGTGGTTATTCCTCCTCATACGATTATCCATGTCCTTCAGCTTCCACATAGCGTCGGTGAGCTGAGCGTCATGAGTTTTAGTCTCTTCTTTAAAATCATACAGCTCCTTTTCAACCACCGTAGTTCTTTCTTCCAGAAAGTTCATCTGTTCCCCAATTTCTGCGCAGGCTTTGCCAACTGTCCGTACTGCCGTCTCCAGTTTTTTAGAAGCCTGCCTTGTCTTCTTTCCATCTACCCGAGTCTCAGCACTGTTATTTTGTAGTATCCAATATCATACTTAAAGCAGAGTTCATATCTGTTATTTCTTTCGCCTGTGATACATCAGGGGAAGATACCATCAGTTCAGTTGCCGATACCGTTGGACCGATTATCCTTGTATGTGAATAATCCCACTTCAAGCCAGGGCCGCCTGAGCGCCTTCCTTTATTTTTCCGAGTCTTGTTATTGCCTTTAGCACCTTTAGTGTTCATCTGAGATTTCTGTTGCTTCAGGGCTGTCTCAGGTGCTTCCAGGGTACTGGAGCCTGATGAAGACAGGCTATCGTTAAACTCACTATGGTCTGAGTCGGATACACCTGATAATGACTCCTCAGTAAGTGAGTAAAACTTATCTGTTCCATCAGAAATTATATCTCCAACTACTAGAGACAGTTCTTTGGGACATGTGGCATCTCCCACCTCCCCGGAAGCTCCGTCAAATATTGGCCCACAGGTTTGATGGTCAGGTAAAGTTCCATTATCTTCCTCCCTGTTGTCACCATATTCTGTTTCCTTCTCCTTCCGGATGTCTTTGCTATTCCTGGCCGTCTCATCCTGGACTTCCATATTTAGAGGATTTTCAACTATAACTTCCACCGGATCTACGCTCAGATTATGAACAGCGGACTCCAGGTCTGAATAACCAATGGGTTCTGTTATATGTTCCAGAGTACCATCTCTAGTTTTCTTTAAAAATTCAGTTATAGGGGACTAGTTAGTATTTTAGCTATGGGGCGACAGGCACACTGCACTTTGGGGGGGCTGTCTGGGCTCATGCAGGGGTGCAGGGAGGGGGGAGTTTTGTTGGGACCGGGGGGTGGGGGGGGTGTGTTGTTTGTTAGCACCGCAGGGCAAACCCGCTACTATGTTGTTGTTTTTAGGATGCTCGATGGGGGACGACCGATTGTTTCGACGTATGATGGGGGGTAGGGATTTGGCTGTGTTGTCATGGAATGTTAATGGCCTGGGGGATAGGATTAAGCGTGGTGTGGTCCTGCAGTACTTAAAACGTATTTCACCAGATGTTGTCTTCCTGCAGGAGACGCACCTTATAGGTAACTCCTTTCATGCAATGAACCGGCGGGGATATCGTTTGGCGGCCCATTCTGGCTTCACCTCGGGCTCGCGGGGGGTGGGTATTATGATCAAGAACTCGCTCCCGTTGGAGATTGATGAGGTGCGCCATGATGAGAGGGGACGTTACACGGTTCTGGTGGGAAGAATGGAGGGTAGAGTGTTTATCTTTATATCAGTGTACGTCCCCCCTGGGTTACAAGCCACCACATTTGCGGACCTGGGGCGCCTCCTTCTGGACCTTCCGAGTGGCCTGCTGGTGGTTGGAGGGGATTTTAATGCGGTAGCCTCTGGGTCTATGGATCGCCATCCCCCTAGGGACCTCCCCCGGGCACAGGCGTGGCTGCCCGGCCTTCTGGACACGCTGGGCCTGGTGGATTGCTGGCGATTAAAGCATCCTGCATTGCGACAGTACACCTTCCACTCGGGTGCCCATGGTAGCCTCTCGCGGCTTGATTACATCCTTGTCCCGGCGGCCCACGCAGGGAGGGTGGGGGAGGTGCGCCATCTGGCGCGGGGTATCTCAGACCACTCCCCATTGTTGTTGCATCTCGATGTCTTCCCGAGGGGGGATGGCAGGGTGGCCCCAATCAATGCATGGTATTTGCGCGACCCCACCATTCGTGCTGATTTGATCAAATCCCTACAGCGATATTTCGATGAGAATGTGGGGTCGGTCTCTTCGGCCATCTCCCTGTGGGAGGCTTTCAAGGTAGTCCTTAGAGGGGAGGCCCTCTCCTTTATCTCCCATGCCCGGCGGCGCGAGCGGGAGGAGGTGACCCGGGTAGAGGCCGAGATTGCAGAACTGGAGGGTGACCTGGGAAGCGGGGTAACAGACGACAAGTTGCATGTTCTACACCTAAAGCAGGCGGCCTATCGGGCCCTCGTCACGGAGGCGGCCAGGGGCCTCAGTAGAGAGCAGCAGGGGCGATTGTATGATGTGGGTGATAAGGCTGGCAAATTGATTGCGTGGTTGGATAAGAGGGAGAGAGCGAGCCGTGTGGTGCCTTTGATTGAGAGTGTTGATGGTGCGTGTGTCACTGAGCCGGAAGCCATTGTCTCCTGCTTCGCGGATTATTTCCGCGAAGTCTACTCCCCGGTTTCCTCCTGCTCGGAGGCAGACTCCCATGCCCTGCTTCGGGACATCGCACTGCCCTCCCTAGCGGTGGAGGACAGGGATTCGCTGGACGCCCCTCCCACCTCAGACGAAATTGCCTTGGCTATTCGCTCGGTTGCATCCGGCAAGGCCATGGGCCCCAATGGTATTCCCATCGAGCTCTACAAGCTACGCCCGGATGTGTTGGCGCCCCACCTGCGCGCGATGTTCCTGGCGGCCCACTCGCGGGGTTCCCTCCCGCCGGACCAGCGTCTAGCCACAATTGTGGTGATCCACAAGGAGGGGAGGCCCCGTGAACGGGTCACATCCTATAGGCCGATTTCGCTTTTGAACGCGGAGCCCAAAATCCTCGCCAAGGTGTTGGCCAACAGGTTGGTTGGCGTGGTGGGCGATTTGGTCCACCAAGACCAATCTGGCTTTATACCGCACCGCAACACGGCGCTTAATCTGCGGCGCTTGCACGGGGTGCTCGCGCGTGTCCCATTTGTGCGGGAGCCGGCCATCTTGGCGTCCTTGGACGCCACCATGGCGTTTGATACGCTTGAATGGCCATACATCTGGGCGATGCTGGCAAAATTCGGGTTTGGCCCGGGTTTCATTAGCTGGGTCAAATTGCTATATTCGGGCCCATTGGCGCAGGTGGTAGTGAATGGGCGAGTCTCGGCCCCATTCGCGCTGGGGAGGGGTACGCGACAGGGCTGCCCCCTGTCGCCTCTCCTGTTTGCCCTGGCCCTGGAGCCCCTGGCGGAGTGGCTGCGGTGGCACCCTTCTATCCGTGGTCTCCGCTGGACCCCCGAGTATGAGGACCGTGTGTCCCTCTATGCTGACGATATCCTTCTGTATCTCGCCTCCCCGCGTAAATCGCTGATCGTCCTGGTTGATGTTTTGCGTTCATTCGGTCGCAACTCAGGCCTGGTCATCAACTGGGCGAAATCCTGTGTATATGTGCTTTCCGGGGAGGCTCCGGCCCTACCACGGGACTGTCCGATCCAGATTGCCTCCCAAGGTTTTCGGTACCTGGGTATCTATATCACTCTTGACCCGGAGGCCCGCTACGAGCGGAATTTGTTACCCCCCCTTCGGCGTTTGAGGGAGGACGTGGTGCGCTGGCGGCGTCTGCCGCTCTCGCCGCTCGGCCGAGCGGCCTTGTTTAAAATGATGTCCCTGCCACGCTTCCTCTACGCCCTCCAGAATACTATGGACTTGGTCCCGGCACGCTATTTCCGTGAGGTGGAGGGCCTCCAGCGGCGCCTGTTCTGGGACGGGAGGCCGCGCATTGCTCTGGCTAAATTGACGCTCCCGTGGTACGATGGGGGGGTTGCCCTCCCTGACATTAAACGGTATTACTGGGCCTCCCAACTAGCTGCAATTAATCATGGCCTTTACGGGCCCGCCTTGAACCCGGCATTCGAGATGGATAAGATGCTCCTGCCCGGTGGCGATTACAATCGAGCGCTCTACGCTGGCGCGCCTGACTCCCGTTTGACGGGACCGACGCGTGTCATGGTGCGTGTCTGGCACGCGGCTAATGCAGCTATGGGGTGGAAGGACCGTTTGACCCGGGCGTCACCGCTGTATGCGTCTGAGAGGTTGGGCTCCCTGTGGACGTCGAAGGGCTTCGAGAAGTGGGACACGATCGGAATCAGCACGGTGGGAGATCTCTGGACGAGGGGGGGATTCAAAACTTTTGAGACGCTGCAGGCGGAGTTCCAGCTACAGGGCAGTGAGTACTTTCGGTACCTACAGGTCCGCCATGCGCTGGGCTCCGTCTTCCCGGATGTCGCATCCATTCCGGAGTCTTCCCCCCTGGAGGACAGAGTCCTAGATGGCCATGTCCCGGACAGCACGATCTCCCTCATATACAAAAAACTGATCAACGATAGATCGTGCCTGCTGACTAGTCTCCGCGAGGCTTGGGTTGCCGACGGGCTGGAGCTGGACGATGAGGATTGGATTTCCGCGGTGGCCTCTCCGAAAGAGGTGGCCATCCCGGCTCGCCTTCGTTTCGTCCAGCTCAAGATCCTTCACCGGGTTTACGTGACGGGGCCAAGGCTTCTGCGTATGGGTTTTGCTGGTGACGGAATGTGTAAGCGTGGCTGTGGTGCGTTGGCGACTTTCATGCATATACTGTGGGAGTGCCCGAAGGTGGAGCGATTCTGGCGTGGTGTGCATGAGGTCCTGCGTGTGGTGACGCGTGTTGCGCTGCTGCCTGAAGCGAGGAGATGCTTGCTGAATGTGTGGGAACCGAATGACTATTCGGTCCCGCAGACGCGGTGGGTGACTCTGGGATACATGATAGCCAAGCGCGACATTGCTCAATTGTGGGGATCCCAGAGGCCCCCTGCGGTGTCGGCCTGGAAAGAGCATATGGATTGGTGTATGTTTCGTGAAAAGGTGGTGTATGTGGCGAGAGGTAAGCCTGGGGCGTGGGTGAAAATCTGGGGCCCCTGGAACGCCTACCGCGGGGGTATTTGTGAGCCACCACTGCTACAGGCTGCCTCGCCTGCTCCGTCTCCCTAGACGGCCCCCCTCCCTCAGCCGCGGGCGCGCGGTCCCCCAGTCCCTGATCTATTCCCATTCCCCTCTCCAGAGTTCTGCTGCTGGTTTGGATCCCCCACTTATGGAGCACGTGCTGTTATTTTGGATCGCGGGTTGCCTTGCGGGTGTGGTTTTTTGGTGTTGTTTTGTTTCAAGAAAAGGGAACCGTGCTGTGGGCTTGGAGCTGTGTGGCCTGCACCATTGATTACTCCTGTTTCACTGCTCTACACTGCCTAGAGACTTTTACTGTATGTGTGCAGTATGTTTTTGTCATTCTAGCGGCCGGCCGGATGGTTGTAGGCCCATACCTGTAACTTTTACGAACTACAATAAACGGTTTCAAAAAAAAAAAAAAAAAAAAAAAAAAAAAATTCAGTTATAGTGGGTTGAGGCGGTACAGAAAGTGTGTTTGACTGGTACCCTTCAAAGGTTGTACCCAATTTTACCGCATCTTTTATGTTCAACCCTTTCCGCCCGGCGATGCGCTCCGTCTAAATCCTCCGTCTCCCTACCCCTCCAGTCTCTGCTTGTTTTTTAGCGTTGCGAGGTTCATTGGTTTTACCTGCCAAAATACCAATACTCAGAGGTGACTTCAGGCTGTTACCTTGAGACAACTGTATTTGTGGTTAGTTTCTATTCACCGCTTCCTTCATTTGCTTTGTAGATTTGGGTGGCATTCTACTGGAAACAAAATTGTAACCCATTCTGATGCAGAGTCAGTCGAGACAGCCTATGTCCCACTCTGGCTGCAGTTCTCACCAACAGCCACAGGGTGGAGCACAGTGAACTCGCAGCGCTCGCCAGCGAGTCTATCGGCTATCAAACTGCCAGCCCGACTGCTCCTCTGCACCGAGAAATCCGGTGTCTCAACCGGCGTTAGGAGCTCGGGTCGCCTGCGCTGCCTCAACCAGGGCATCCGTTACACGTTTGGCCACCGGGACAAACCCAGACAAAAATCCTGAATGGAGTCAGTGAACCACAGGTGAGTGAGCTCCATTAAGCTCGCCAAGCACGGAGCGGGGAGAGGAGCTGCTGCGTTGATCACGCTGCTGCCATCTTGCATCTCCAAAGCCTAGGAATCTACTCTGCTTCAGACATGACAAACTGGAACTGACTGATAGTTGGTGACTGAAAAGACTGATGCAGTCTGACTTAGGACAGCGAAACGATCCTAGGTGACACGTCTTGCATAAATCTTTGTCATTCCTGAATAGAATGGCTTCACTTTTGGCAATTTTCAAATTGGGCTAACTTATTCTCAACTTTTTCTTGATTCTCAGTTCTAGAGGTCAACCGGAGTATTGAGTGGTGCCACCAACCCAGTCGTGGCTCGCATGACTCGCGGGTGGGGTGTCGCCTGGGTGTTCGTGTGGGGGCGGGGGGGCACAGGAAGCAGGCATCCACCCACCCCTCCCCTAAGCCAATCACAACTCTGCAATAGCAGCGTTGTGATTGGTGCGGACAGCGCCCAGCCGTGCGGCTGTAGGGATGCCATTTTCTCTATGTAGGCTGCAGCCTACATAGAGAAAATGCAGAGTGCACATGACTGGTTTGATTGGCCCCAGAGGGCTGACCAAACAGTCAAGGCCAATAGCTGTGGGCAAGCCACCCCTCCCCGACCCGCCCGCCCCCAACCAGGCATACCGTTCTGCTTTCTTGCAGTGGGAGAAGCAGAAACATAAAATGGTATTTAAAAATGAGAAAGCAGTGGGGCGTCGCTCCTCCGCCCCTGCACCATCCACTACCAGGTGGATCTTCCCATAGGCCAGATACCACAACCTACCTGACTCAATACATGGGAATAGTGGACCAGGTACATTTTAAACAAATGAAACGTTAAGGCACACAATAGACGAGTCTTATAACAGAAGAGTGGACTAGACCAAGTTCCGCAGACTTGGGCCTGTTGAGAAGGACCGGCAAGATTGGAAAGCCCTTGGTGGTATGTTTAAAACATCCACTATTCTGAAAGGGAGAAACATTTCCACAATCATAAGTGGGCTGAATGTTGTAACCTAAAACAGCAGACAAAAAATACATGCATCTTATTGGGAAGCCTAAACCCAAACTGGGTTCTGTCACATGAGTCAGTGTGAGTTAAGTTTTGTCACTGCAACCGTATGCAGTACCCTCAGTCGGCCACTGTTGAGACTAAACTGTTAGATTAAGCTTTGGGATTGCAGCAATAATTGACCGGTGCCTTTTGAAGGAATCTGGGGCAGTCTCTACATTTTAAAGGGTAACAGTAATGAAGGACAGGCTCTTACCTTTAACCCATTAACCGACACTCCGTCTCCACTGGCACAGCAACTGTGGCAGCGGAGCCTCTCTTTTTATGGATGTTTGACAAGTTGATGATCGTCTGGTTTTGGTGCGCACACTTCGGCGAATGTTTGTTGGCTTAAACTCCTGACAAGGCGATCGTTTGACGCAATAAGCAAACATGATTTCCTTGATAGTCTTTTACTCTTATAAACTGAATTCTATTAATTGCATCAACTATGACTTATGCTGTCTTTGTCTCTTGCCCTTATGGTGACCCTTCATACCATTTTGGTTGAAAAGCCGTTGACTCTTGGGGCAATTGGACTTTATTTTAATGAACCTTTTTCTTGTTTGGATATCTAGGATTAAATCAATACAAACACCAGTGAAACAATTCTATATTGGATACATTGCCATTTTGTATTATACATGCATGTTTTCTCTTACTTTTACGTGATTGCTTGAGCACTGATGAGAAAGATGCATTAAATGTCATGTATGCAACGTCATTATCTACTTCGTTAACTCTACATGTGCAATAATGTACATTAATGTTTATGTATAGGACGATCTGCTTGTCCATTTGAAATTACATCACAATGCTCCATTATTTTATACACGTTTAATACCTTTAAAGGAGCCATCTGATTAATATTGCAGTAGATCTCAAAACTCAAGCAGATGCCTTAAAAAAACAACTTAAAAAAATGTCTGTTGGTATTCGGGATGCAGGACTGGGTAAAGAACTGCATTTTTCTCAATGCTGGATAGTCCTTTTAAAGGGAGGTGTGTAGCTCCCCTGCCAAGCGCCTGTCTTCTGATAGGATGGACAGAGGATTCTGTAGGCAATGGCTTTTTACAATTTTTTTTATATAACACTCTTATAGAATTTTACTATATGCCATGACAGAAATAAAAATTGCATCTTGTATCAATAGTGCTGTGCCCCTTGCTCCCAACCTCCATATACCCACCCCATACATGGCAACAGAATCATACAGCATTTTAGATCATCGCCTTGACCCTGTGTATGACCTAATCTCTCCCTCGATGTCTGAGACAGGGGAGAGGTCACCTCCTAACTGTATGTCTCTATAAGCCATCCAAACCCTGCCATGCTTCTGAGGGCAATTCCCAGCCGTGTAGACCGCCATTCCCTAACCATGAACCAGCCTACCCCTTTTTTCCACTGGGCCCGGATGGTGGCGATTCCACAGGTGTTTGCTTTTTAATTAAAAAAAGAAACGTTTCCACAGAAACCTTATTAATGTTAAAAGGGCAAGCCTTAGAATTAGTTATATTTCTATGACTGTAACCTGAGATGATGCATTTAGATTTGGCTGATATTTGAAGTGCACTGACACGATATAGTTTCGTTTTTTATTTCTTTGCGTATCCATAGCTGAAGGCCTTGGGAATTTAGTTTGTTGCCACAGCTCTCCCAAAGCGGTCTTTCAATTTTTGTCATTTTCCATTGCCAGAAAATTACCTGACATTATTATAATAACTGATATGTTTTTATTTGGGAGAACCAGAAATCACTTTCCTTCAATGAAAGAAAAGTCTGCCTCATGCACTGTAGAGGAAATTCAGATTTTCTTCAGCCATTACACATCTCCTACGTCTTTCACATTGAAAGGCACCATGTGTTTATTAGCAAACTACCTTTAGAAGCACCTTCTACTCGCGTAGCAATACCAATGCAGGCATGGTTACAAAATCGATTTTGAAAGGCAGATGTAGGTAAATCTACCCATGTGTAGTTGTGTAGTTCTTGTGTATCCCATGCTTTGCTTTCTAATTTACCGCCAGGTCTTTAAAAAAAAAAAATTGGAGCTGTAATGTAATTTTCGGGACTGAATGCTCATCTGGAGTAAATTCACATGCCTCGCATACTTCTGCCATCTAATGTTGGGTCCGGATATCTGCAAGTTGTTTTTCTTCAAACAAGTCTTTAGAGTCATGAGGTAGAGTGACTCCTCCTCTTGATGATGAAGCAAATGGGTATTGATCCCATTGTTAGCTTGTTTTCTTTCAGCCATCTGGTTCACACTGGCGTGCCTGCGCTCCGGGTCGAGACTGTTATGGAGCTCTGTTTGGTTCGTGCTCACCCTCATCGGTATTTTTTTACAATCCTGTATTCCATCTTGCGTATCGAGAAATAGAAAATATTATGGCTCGTCGGATCATCGTGTTTCCACCGTGGCCCCCAAGGACCTCACCCTTTGGGGCCTCCATTTCTGATCTCCGTCAGTTTCACCAGAAGATGCCGTGGATGGCTTTCCATTTCTGCCCAAACTGCCTCGCAAAGTTCCCCTGGACTGACCTTTATCTAGGGGTTGCAGGGCCGGTCTACCTTTCCGCTTCAAAAAGACTCGGGCACCTCAACACAAGATGCAGCAAATCAGTATCAAAGACACTTCCGACGTGTGTAGACATCAAGGTGTCGAGGAAGAACTGCTTAGACCATCCGTGGTGTAGGAAGAGGCATTCTCCATTGAGGGCAGTCTGGCTCCGACCTTGAGCTCGAAATGGAGAAGCAGGACATTTTGCCAGCTTAGCAATCTATGAGTTCAGTAGCCCTTGTACTTCAGCCATGTCTCGAACCACCAAAGAGATATTTGGTTCTGACCAAACAAAAGGCCCTAGTAACTACCACTGCCTTCAGGCCGTGGTTGTCACCGAAGGCTGACTCGGACTCCCCGCTACTGAAACGCCAACCGAAGCCATCAACATCATCCACTTCAGTGCCGACCTTCGGCACCGAAAACAGAAAACTCCTCAGCTCCGAGACCGTTGAAACCTGCTCCGAAATCTGATTCTAGCAAGTCTGTGGAACCTATTCTCCACAAGTTACTAGAAATAAGTTATACTCATCAAAGCAAATCCACATCCAGCCTCATACAGGGCGTTTTCTTGCCAAACATTCTGTTTCAAATCCACCGTCATCTAAAAGACAATTCTCCCTCGAAGAGTTTATTGCCATTCCTGTCTCGGCAAAACAGAAAAAAAGGTGGAGAAGGCCACCAGTCCTTTGCCCCTCCACCTCCAACTCCTCCTCAACATACACTATATCCAGCACACTCTGATGGAGATCCCTTGAATATAATACCTACGGGGTCTCCACATTCTGACATAGGTGGACATGGGACACGAGATAATACTTTTGATTCACCCCCACCCCCAATTCACACCTGGTTAGCATATGGTATAGATCTTCCAAGGGACACTGACCCAGACCTATATCGGCTTGTCCATCTCCTCCTGATAACGCCCTTCCTACCAGGAGCTCATTGGTAGTGCTACTTTTTACGTGGTCAAGCTACACAAGGAACCTCTGAAAGAGGACTTCATTTTTTTTAAACACTATCTTCCACACATAGGGCCACTCAGTACCTCCCTAAGCTGAAGGGTATGTTGCGTCCTATAGATGACATCTTTAAAGGCCTTGCTTGAGCTAAAATTATCACGCCCAGGGTAGATAAAAAATATAAACTTCTCCATCCGACCTCATATACATCAGGGGACAGATTCCTCCTGCCTCGCTTGTTGTTACCAACGCATACAAGCAAGCTAATTCCCAAGCTGCCAGTGATGCGCCACCTCCTGATAAGGAAAGGAAACTCATTGACGCCTCTGGCAAAAGGGTTGCAGCTCAATCCACACACCATTGGCGTATTGCCAATTCAATGGGTTTGCTTCCTACGTGCCCCCTGGGATGAAATGGAAGAACTCATCCAATATCTTCCAGAGGAGCATAAGAAAAGGGGTCAGGAGCTTGTATCTGAACGAAATCTCACCCCGAACACATCTTTCCGCTGTTCTTTAGGATCAGCCGAGTACCTCTGCTAGATGCATTGGTATACGTGTTTTGTTGCAGGGCCATGCCTGGCTCCGCATATCTGGCTTTAAGCCACAAGTCCAACAAAATCTGTTAAATGTCCCTCATCATCTTTTTGGTCCCCAGTTTGACCTGGCTGTAGAGAAAATAAACAAGCATTGAAAATGCAATAGGTCTCGCCTTTGATTAAGTTAAAGCCGTTTGCTTTGCTAATGGTATTGTATAGCAAAGCAAATGGCTTTAACTTAATAAAAGGCGAGACCTATTGCATTTTCAATACTTCCTTCAGCACTCCTCTGTGTGAGCTTCCCTCAGTGCGAGCTCCCACCAGCAACGCCTGTCTGAGCTTCTTCCAGCAGTGTGCTCAGATTCAATGTCCTTCAGCAGTACTCTCCATGTAAGCTTCCTTGAGCAGTGCTTAGTTAGTGTGTGCTTCCCTCAGCAGCGCCCTCATTGTAAGCTTCCTGCAGCAGTGTGCTGAATTTGAGCTTCCTTTACATACAGGCTAAGCTTTGTCGAGCAGTGTTCTCAGTGCGAGCTTCCCTCATTACTGCACAGCATGTAAACTTCTCTCGGGAATTATCCGACTCCTCAGAGTAAGCTTATCTCGGCAGTGCCTGGTTGTTTGAGTTCCTCTCAGACTTAGAAGTGGTTTGAGTGTGGCCTTGCTACAGCAGTGAAAGCTTTCCGCTCCAGATCTCTTACTGAGTTTCCCTCAGCACTGCCCTCAGCTGTGCGTGCCCAGGTGCGAGCTCTCCACAGAGCGAGTTTTTCCCTGCAATGCCCTCAGGCTTCGCACAAGCATTCCTCGGCAGAGACCTCAGCCATGCCTCCAGGGCAAGCTGCCCACAACTGCGCGCGCCCGAGTGTCGGTGGTTAGCCTGGTGTTTCTGCAGTTTCTGCAGTCGCTGGTGTCTGTGCAATGCCTTGGGGATTTATGTAGCCTCCGTGTTTGCAGATATTCAGTGTAAAATCGGAAACGCTTTCAAGAAAAGACGCACCCAGAGACACCTCAGCCTCATAGGAATTCAACAGACACCAGGGTGAACTAAGCCTGTCTCGGCAGCGCGTGCTATAAGAAAACTACACAAAGTAGCGGAAATACCAGGTTACGCCACACCCTGTGCACGAACACCCAAATCTACGAATGCCTCGGTTCTGAGAACTTGCTGCGCAGGCTAAAAAATGCATGAAAAACACCCCAGGTAGCCACTGGCTGTCATTGTATTAGTGTGTTTTAAATGCGCTTTCAACTCATGTTGCTGCAAAAACACCACCCTCAATTTTACTGCAGTTCTCAAGTCTGTTTGAGGTCCAAAGGTTGGGTATCCCAAGTTCCTCGAAGTACCCCATGTAAGCACTGGATTGTTGAAAGTGAAAGCACGCCGCCATGCGCGTGCACATTTGTTTACGGAGCCAGAGTTGAAGGAAGCAGTGGCAAGCTGTATGCTGTGAACTAAGCTATGGCAGCCAAATGGCGTCAGAATGTCCACAGCCCCTACGGACACACGCATGCAGTTTGCTTTGGACAAATGGCGAGAGCAGCCATCTTTGTCCATGCAGACGCGTGCATGTAAGCCCTCAGGAGAATTGATTGCAAAAGGCACTCGCATGACGAGTGCAGCGGTTGCGCTGCTTCGCCAGGCGAGACCTAAAAAGGACACACAGACTGCCAAATCTATGGGTGCACTTCAAACACGTAGTCCTTGTAGCTCCATTAGCCCCTCCATCTATAGAGCGGGTTCCAAAACCACCTCTTCAGATGCCTCTACCACGTACCAATGTGGACAGGGTCACCACTCCTCTACCCGAGGTTACTATAGAGGCTCCTGTGGGGGATTTAATGCCAAAGGTAGAGGAAAAATGGTATGCCCACTTGGTGCCGCCTCCAATACAAAGAATGACTTACTTTTTCTTCCCTCTGAACATTCAACACCTTTTGGGAGGCCGACTACAACATTTTCTACCCACATGGCAATCAATAACATCAGACCAGTGGATATTGGACATTGTCCATGATGGATACTGTCTGGCGCTCATTACCACACCTCCAAACATTCCACCTGGCACTAACACTCTCTCTGGAACACCAAACACTCCAAAAGGAAGTTCAAGCTCTATTGCTCAAAGGAGCTATAGAACCCATCCTCTGTAACATCAGGGATCAGGGTGTACTCCCTTTACTTGCTAATCCCCAAAATGGATGGTTGTCTACAGCCCTTAAATCATTACATCCTGATAGAGCATTTCCGTATGGTCACTCTCCAAGATGTGATCCCACTACTACAACATGGCGATTTTCTCCCAGCCTCAGAATTAAAGGACGCCTACTTTCACATTCCTATACATCCAGCACATCGCAAATACCTTAGATTTGTGATATCAGCCAAACATTGCCAATTTAAAGACCTCTCAGTCAGAGTGACTACTGCACCTCGGGTATTCATCAAATGCCCAGCAGTGGTAGCAGCACATTAACGCAGATAAAACATACATGTCTTCCCGTACCTCGACAACTGGCTTATCAAACCCAACACTCTTCCTCTGTGCCAACAACACACCAAAAATACAATAGACCTGCTTCATCGACTAAGCTTCACCATCAGTGTTCAGAAATCTCATCTTCCACCTTTAAAGGTTCAACCAAACCGGGGGGAATTCTAAATGCACAACTAGCATTAGTCTATCCCAATCCAGCAAGAATCCAGAATTTCAAAATGCTAATATGAAGTTTCAAACCCAATCACCAGCTCACAGTCAGAACTGTCATGCGCCTACTGGGTATGATGGCCTCATGCATCACCATAGTGCTACATGCACGACTATCTATGCGCCCGTTACCGGAATGTCCAGCTCAACTGGGGTCTCAGTCACAGGGTCATTTAAGGGATCTAGTGTTGATAGACTGCTGCACTCATCTCTGCAGTGGTGGAATAAGAACATCCTGTTAAAGGGGTACATTTCCTATGCCCTTTTCCTCACATCATCCTGACAAAGGACAATTCACTGACAGCCTGGGGTGCTCAAATACAGAATCTCCCAGTTCTGGGTCTCTGACAGGGAACCGAAAACTGCTTGGCTGGCACCCGGGGGGTTGGGGGAGGGTGGTACTGCCGAGCTGTTTGGTAGGGAAGGTTTCAGCCAATTTTGTTACAGGGGGCCGATATTGCCGGGCCCTGGTAAGAAAAACTGCCCCCAGGGGCCCAAACCTAGCCCACACCCCGGTGGCCCACAGGGGAAACGCCCGGTGCCTGCTGCGGCCAGTCCGGCCCTGGTCTCTGGAACACCAAACACTGGGATCTCCACATCCACTACTTTGAACTTCAAGCTGTCAGTTAGCGTTGAAAGTGTTAGCACCTCACCTTATTGGCATGGTTGTCTTAGTCCAGACGAACAATATGACAACCATACTATTT
The DNA here is from genome assembly GCF_964204655.1 of Triturus cristatus. Classification (NCBI taxonomy): domain Eukaryota; kingdom Metazoa; phylum Chordata; class Amphibia; order Caudata; family Salamandridae; genus Triturus; species Triturus cristatus. Next base: position 1,041,317,557 of record NC_140585.1, read on the forward strand.
ACAAAAACGGAGGGTGGGGGGTGTGGAACACATCGTCTACAGCTATCCCACCTGTCTCAGGCCATTTGGCGTTGGGCTCTACATCACAATGTTCATCTGTTAGCGGAACATCTCTCGGGAACAGACAATGATTTTGCCGACCTCTTCAGCAGGATGGGTCTCCAAGTCCACAAATGAGAACTCCACGGCCAAGTCCTCTTCCCTTACTTCCACAAGTGGGGAGTTCCACAAATAGAACTGTTCTCAACTTGAGACCACACAAAATGCCCACACGTCACCTTCAGGTTCCCACACCCACTATCCAAGGGCAATGCTCTATGATTGAACTGGGTACACTTTTCCGCCTCTACCTCTTTTTCTGTTTTTGGTTCGGAAGCTCAGACAAATATCCCTCACACTCATACTTCTAGCTTGCACATGGGCCTGACCGGCGTGGTTCACAACACGACTAGGACCATCAGTAATTCCCCACAAGAAGCTACCCCTCAAACTGGACCTTCTCATTCAGAACCATGGAGAAATCGGGCACCTAAATCTCAAGGAACTCAACCTAGCACTTTGGCTCCTGTGGTCATAGAATTCCGTTATCTCGGTCTCTCACATGACTGTATGACGATTCTCAAAGAAACTCGCAGGCCTACCACTATAGCATGCTATGCAGCTAAAAGAAAAAGATTTGTCTGTTACTGTCATAATAATCTGGCTGCAATGGCTGCCTATTTGCAAAATAGGAAACGCCTCTCTTTCTTCAAAGTACAAGGCATCAAAGCCTTTATGGGAGGTCTTAAAAGAGTGATTCCACCCAGGTTCCACCTGCATCTACCTGGAATCTTAACATTGTTCTTATAAGACTTAGGGGTCCACCATTTGAATCACTACATAACTGCTCACTTCAGTTTTTATCTTGAAAATTTACCTTCTCATTTTTATTTTAAAACATATTTTTATTGATCATTTATTGCAATATCATGACAGGTTATCAGTTTAAGTGCGTTTCCTAACATAGGTTTCGTATGCGTGTCTGCTACTGACCTCCTCATCACTGTCTTGGAAAACCCTAGTATCCGATTGTAACTTCAGTGTCCCCCCACCCCTTCCTCCTCCCCTGCGAGTCCACATCGTTCGGTAAAGGGCTAATATATATGACATGGAACTTTGTGTATATCAGCTATCGAAAGTTTGGTGTGTGGGTAAGTGCGGTGTTGGGCTAGGATGTAGGTCTGTAAGGTTAAAGTCAGACCCAGATTATAGGGTTGTCTAATCTATAGTCGGTGGATCTATGTTTCAGGGTTTTACTCTTAGGTCCCATCCTACCGCTCTGGGCCCTCCAGGTCTGGTTGTATTAGGTCGTGCAGTATGGTCTGAAACCCCCAAGCAGCTTCAATGTTTCGCAGCCCTCTCTTGGCCTCCCTCATCAGGAACCGCCATTTGCATCCTGGCCATTTTAGGAGCTCTGCTTTCCAGGTGGTTGTCTTAGGACCTATCGGTTACTATCAATGTCTGGTTATTTTTAGTTTCTCTAAGAGGAACCCCAGATCTTGGAATATGCGAGTGACCTTATTTTTGGTTGTCTGGTGGGACCCCCCCTAGAAGACAGTGGGCTGGGGAACAGGAAATCTCTTTACCTGTGTCCTTTCCTTATGTGCGTGCTACCCCCTCAATATTCACGCAGGTGGGGGCAGGTCCAGAACATGTGCAGGATATGCGGCTGTCCCTCACCACATCGTGGGCAAGTTTCCCTTTCTGTCTGGAAGTATCTGTGTATGTGTTCGGGAGTCAAGTACGCTCTATGGATTACATAATAGTTTATTAGTTTAAAGGGTATGTTTCTGGCCACTTAAGGTGTTCCTCTCAGTATATTGTTCCAGCCCTTTTTTCCAGATTGGGTAGCCCAAATCCTCCTCCCATTGCAGGTATAATGCCTCCAGTGGGTGTAATCCATCTGCCTGAAGCGCCCTGTATAGGTAGGAGATCGCTTTGAAGGTACCCACTGAAAATGCTATGTAGTAGGAGCTCTGCTGGGATAGGGGCTCCGTATACCCTGTCTTCCAGCGTTTGCGTATTGCTGTTGTGAGTGCTCTATGTAATGAGAAATGTCCCTGTGGTAATCCAAACTCAGTGCAGAGCTCCTCAAATGGTAGTAGTTCTGTGTCTCTATAAAGGTCGCCCATTTTTGTCACCCTGGCCTCCATCTAGAACTCCAGGGTCTGCCAATTTTCCTCATGCGGAAGCGCTCTTAACATGTCTAATGGAATGTCTGGCGAGCACGGGACCTTCACTCCTATTTTTTTGTAAACCCCAACGCTAGCACCTAGTATGCATTTTAAGTGCTTGAGGGTTGTTCTTAGCTGACCTCTTCACCTTGAGGAATATCTGCAGAAGCTTGCGTAAGGCTGGGTTCAGTCGACCCTGGGCTGTCCGTCTGTCATTGCCTCCACGCTATACTTTGCACTAATCACTGCATATGTGCTGCTATATGATAATTCTCAAAATCTGGGAGCGCCATAACACCTGCAACAGTCGGCCGTTGCATTGTGAGTAGAGCTACTCTCCGGTGTCCAAAGCTCCAAATAAAGGTTTGTATCTAGATCTTCAGATCCCTGAAAAAGGGCTTGGGGATCCACAGTGGGAGTGTGTTAAAGAAGAATAGCAGGCGGGGAAGCGCTATCATTTTGAGTAGTGCAATCCTGCCGGCTACTGTGAGCAGCAAGGCCCCCCAGAATTCCATAGCTGCTTTCAGTCCTCACATAGTTCTCCCTATGTTCTCATATAGGTCTGTCCAGTCATGGTAAATGTGGACGCCCAGATACGGTAAGCAGTTAGGTTCCCACCGCTGGTTTCCGAGTTCACCGGGGGGGGGGGGGGAGGCAGCCACTCTGCATCACTGCGAAGAGTCGAGATTTTTGCCAGCTCACCTTAAGTCCTGAGATGGAGCCAAATGCCTCCAATAGGACCTGGGATTTCACTAAGTCCTCATCCCCCCCCTTTCTAAGATCAGTAGCAAGTCGTCCTCATTGAGTGCTATGTAATGGCAGCCTGGCCAGCTTTCAGTTCTCGGTAGTGGTATCCTGTTCAGGCCACGACTGCGGGGAGCTCCATGGCCAGGGTAAATAACAGAGGGGAGAGGGGGCAACCTTGCCTGGTGCCTCGCTCTACTAGCCATCCCCTATATATTGTCCGTCCTGTACGCACTCTAGCTGTAGGCTCGGTATAGAGAAGTCTAGTCCACTTTATTAATCTCTTCCCCCAGCCCCATGCTCGTTATCACCTCATACAGGTAGCCCCATTCTAGGATGTCAAATGCTTTCTCTATGTCGACCTCAAAAATCGCAGATGTTTCCCTGCCTTCTCTGTTCGCCTCCTATATAGTGAATAACGATCTAATATTCCCAGCCGTGTTACGGGTTAGGATGAACCCAGCTTGGTCCTCATGCACTAGCGTGTTCATTCGGGGCGTTAGGTGAGTGACAAGGATCCGACTAAGGATTTTATTATCAGTGTTTAACACTGAGAGTGGGCGGTAGGCTGTTTTGGGAAGAGCCTCCTTATTGGTTTTCAGAATGGGGTCTATAATAGTCCTACCTGGTGGTTACTGGGAGGAAGCCCATGTCATCGGCTGCCTTATACAGCTTCACCAGTTGAGGAGTCAATTCGGTAGAGTATGTGGAGAAAAACTCAGTGGGGACCCCATCAGTGCCTGGGATTTGGAAATTTGCCTTCTTAATTGCCATTTCTTCATTCAGACATGTTGGTGAGCTCCAGGCATTAACATTGGAGGATCCTTTCTTCCAGATCCACAAGAATAGGGTGGTCCTTCGCACCAATACAAAATTCCTTCCAAAGGTGGGCCCTCATTTCCACCGTAATCGTTTAAGTTGCCTGGCGTCTTTCCTTAACCGTATTCAGTCTCGGAAAGGGCTCTTCATACATTAGATGTTAAAACAGCCCTTATATACTACATTGACCGGACTAAAAACTTTTGCAACATCAAACAACACTTTATTATATCCCCCCCCCCCCCCCTTAAAGGAAAGCTAAAATCCCATATCCAAATAACAAAAAGAACTGTTGATGGACAGAATGCAGAACAATGTCATACATTCACCCCAGTACAGAGATCTGGGCCTAAATCCATCGTTTTTTTGCTCACCATGCCATTCCAGTTTGGACCCAGCCATATGCAAATCAGTCTTGACCCTGTGCCCAATGGGAACAGTCCAGCCCGATGGATTAAACCCAGATCTGTGACTGGGGGTGAATGTTTTGCCATTGTGCAACATTCCGTCCATCATCTTGTGTGTTTTGCTGTTCGCCCTATGTGGGAAGGGTATGCCCAGACGTGGGTCCCGTGCTCACTACGCCACTGGAGTCAAGCTATCCTGGCTGAAGAGGGGTGAAACCCCGAAACCGGTCCTAGGATGCTTGATTCCGGTCCAGGGAAGACATGGCTTGGCAGTTCGGGATGGACTGTTGCCATGAGGCACAGGGTCAAGACTGATTTGCATATGTCCATGTCTGAACTGGGGTGGCGTGGTGAGCAAAATAACGATGGATTAAACCCAGATCTGTGACTGGGGGTGAATGTTTTGCCATTGTGCAACATTCCGTCCATCATCTTGTGTGTTTTGCCATATCCAAATAAGGCATTGCCAGGTGGATGGTCAAATGCATTCAAACATGTTACGTTAAAGCCAAAAGAACTTTACCTACACCCCCTAAAGCACACTTGACTCACAAAAAGGTTGCTTTTATGGCTTTCCTAGGCAATATTCCACTAGTTAATATATGTAAAGCAGCTACATGGTCTACACCACGCACTTTAACTCAACATTATTGTGTGGATATTCTAGCACACCAACAAGTTAATGTAGGTCAGACAGTGCTACATACACTCTTTCAAACAACTGCAACACCCACAGGATCCCTATAGGTTAGCCACCTCTTCTAGTGGGCAGTGCTATACAGTCTATGCAAAGCATGTGTATCTACCGCCACACATGCCTTGGACGGATTATATTACTTACCCTGTAAGCAGGAGGAGTCACTCTACCTTGTGACTCGAAAAACTTCTTTGAAGCAAAATAACTTGCACAAAGTGGACCCAACACTAGGTGGCAGGAGAATGCAAACCTAAGGATTTTATTAGGTATTTCCTTGCAATATATTAACATTTTGAACGAGCATTTTCTCATTCTGTGTGGTTGCACATTAGCAGATTCATATGGCCATAATTCTGTTCCTTCATTTATGTAACATATTGTGTGATCATATACTTTACTGTAAAAAAACAAAAAAACAACAACAAACCCATTCAAATGTAGAGGTAGAGCAACCCTAGTGTCTCATATATAATTGTGTGCTTTGTAGGAAAATTACAATGTTGCGGGAGTATGGATAGTTTGAAACCTAAATATACAGCACTGGGGAAATGCAAGTGCACCCCACAGGTAAGTATCAGCAACGGACACACAATAGCTAATGAAGTTTATATGTATTTTTCCTTTGCAGTGGTTTTTTCAAGGCAATTGGTGTATAACAATAATCCCGGTTGATATTTTTAGGCGCGTCTTATTTTTTCGCGGGACCTCTTACGTTCAGTTATACCTAATACCGTTCAGGGACAGCATGTACACTCGTATCAGGGAGTCGTACTGAATACTGACATAACGTGACTGAAGTGTGTCGTTTTTCATTGGGTTTACATTTCCATGTGCAACCACGATTTATTTCAAGGATACCTGTGGCTTTTATCAGATTCATGGTTTTCCGTAGTCGAATGTGATTTTGATTCGACTGGATGATTTGCTGAGGGTCACCTACAAATATCAACCGTGAATTATTGTTACACACCAATTGCCTTGAAAAGTCTTAGTGTAAGACGAAACACGTGTCGGCTAGATCGTGCGCTAGGATTTCTGTTTTAACAATAAAATATGACAGTCAACTGAAGGGGTTTGATTCTTTGACAATGGAGATTACTGATTGATGGAAGTGATCTCGCCCATCTGTACTGATGAGTGCTTGTAATCTTTGGATATAGTGATCAACCTACATTAATGTTGGACTGAAAATTTAATATACAGGGATGTGCTGTTCAGGCTTTTTCTAAATTTCAATGTATGCATGTTGTTTAACATGCTGGCGATGTCTCCAGGTAGTAGACGTCAGGATTTGCCTTGAGCACCCCGATCTAACTGTGAACAATTGAAACCATACGCCGAAAATATATTTTTTTCAATCAATAATTCTATGTAATATTCTGGTGTGCGGTTATTCCTTTATAAGGAACACTACTACCTATTAGTTGTTGCACTTTCATGTTAGTACTTTGGCTTATTCCTCTAGTACAATGGTAACTAAATTCAATAACAAATTCTTGATTGTTTTGTTGATTTTCTTTTAATAGCTTGATGTTTCGCTTGACATTCACTTTAAAGCCTCCGCATTAAGGTATTTATTTTTCAACTTTTGTTTAATTGTAGTAGATTTGCTCCTCATGTGGATTAAGTGTGTTATCTTAACTTATTAAAAAAGTGTTTCAATTTACTGGTTTTGGAGTTTCCAAATCATAACTAACAATATGTTCTTAACTGCAATGGTAAAAAAATGTATTTGATTTATGTAAGGTGAATTAATCTGATCATATGATCTACCAATGAAAAATTACACTGTTCTTTTGTTTTTCTTTCTTTTGGCACGCTCATTGATTAAGGATATGTAGGCCTAAAACACAATTGCATGTAACCTGTGGAAGGCTGACAACACATTGCTACTTTTTCCTGCCATTTTAGTCTTTGAAAAAGGACTCTTTTTTTAACTAGGTATTTTAAGTTTAAAATTCTTTATCCCATGGAGAGCTTAGAGAGATTTGGAAGGGCCACATCTATTTTTGCCATAAGCAGGTTTTGTGTGGCACTTACCCTTTGAGTAATTGGGTCCCTGTGAGGACTAGCCTACATAACTGACTGGAGATAATAACTTTGTCCTGTAATTTATCAAACACTTCTTGCCAGAAGTCCCCTCCAAAAGTCCCTTATCATATTTTTCAGAGTCCCCGAGGCCAGCAGAAATTGGTATCACACTGCTTGGCTTGCCGTTCATAACTGCATCCATTAAATTATATGGCCCACTCCATGCTAAGCATGCTTAACCCTATCCATTTTCCATTTGGCAAAACCACTACATACATTGTTCGATCTGTATTCTGTTACTAGATACCTAACACAGTTTCTAGAATTTGCATACATCTCAATTTAACACTTTTTGTTTATTAATCTACTTGTGAAGACTCTGAGGAGAGGATTCATCACAATGAAATAACATAGGTTTTGAGGGGGGGAATTGGTCCAAAGGGAACCCCAGGTGGCAGTGCACAAAACCCAATCTGGAACGGGTAAATGACATTCTGTCTCAGGAGCGATCCAACCACTCCAGAGATGGTTCCACTTCGGGGGTGCAAAATAGCAATGCATATTCCCTGACAGAGGACTGTACGATTTAAAAGAGATTTTTACCAATGCTATATCTTGTTTGGTCATGGACTCAGACCCAATGAATAGATGCAACTCACCCAGGTCTACCAAAATGGTCTAAATGTGGTGGAACCAAGGAATGTTTACACCGCTATCGCAGGACAAACAATCTTTGACAATTTAATCATTAAGGGAGGCATGCGGGTTAGTCCATATCGAGCACCACAAGTATACCGGCCAGATTAATTAGATCTACTACGTATTCAACTGCGGTACAATATTAAGTTTGAGCGTGCTGTTGGAACCCCCAGTAATCTCCTCAGCACTCTATTTTGTTCTTCTTGAAACTGGTTTGGATTGATATAACTCCAAATACCTGCACCATACAAGAAGGTGGGGAGACATTTTCTTCTATCAATCTCAAACATAGGGGCCACCGGTTTTTTGCTAATGCTTCTGGCAAGATAAAAAATATATCCAACCAAGCTGGTAAATTTCAGGTGAACTTTAGCAGCGCAAGGGCCCCAGTTTACCTTCGTATCAAAAACAGTACCCAAATAGGGGAAATCCTAAGCAAGGGCAATAGGGTGGCCTTGAAGCGAAACACCCCGTAGCTTAGTTTGCTTTGGATTGTATGCCATTATGCAGGTGCTAGTGCAATTAGTAGCCAAACCAAGCAAGCCCATATGGTAGGCCTGTTTTGCAGATGGCGTTAATACAGTTGCACAGAAAAGGGGCCCACAGATCTGGCACGGATTTATATAGGTCCATAGGCACACCTTCCAGATATAGGGCCTTATTGATGCGACTTTTATCAGTTGCTTCTCTGACCTCCCCCAACATAAGTTCCAGTGCCAGGGGCAAAGTCACCTCCTTTGTGGCCAGAATAGTATTTGGGGCCCCATAAGCTGCTGTAAAATGGCTGACCCAAACCACTTAGGTAATAGATGTAATAACAGTATTTGGGTTTGCACCCTTAGATTTAATGTTCGCTACTGCAGACCAGAATGCACTAGTGTCTTTTAGCTTACAGGCTGTAACCAACTTTCCTCATGATACATTCTGGATTCCTTTTCATCTTACCAGTTGGGCTATCTTATAATCCACTTTGCATTGATGCACTTTTAATAGTGTCCCTCTGTGATTTCCTCGGTGCCTCTTTGAGCCCTGTTGACGCCATTCTACAGGTATGTCAAACCACCTTTGTTAGTCTTGGCCTGGTCTGCAGTGTTTTATCAATAGGTTCCACACTAATTGGCCCAGTTCCACAATTGGAATAGACGCCGCCCTACTGGTCAACACAGCCGAGTACCACAGGGGGTAGCTCCGGCTCATTTTTCTTAGACCACTCATGCCAACATTTCTCCAAGCCAAGCGCAGTCCCTGGGACTTTACCTATGAGTGGGTGAGCCTTAAAGATCATGACTCCCGACTCGCAAGTTGTAAACATAGCTTAAGGGCCTATGATCACTATATGGGCTGGAATTGATGGCAGCACATTCCTTGTGTCCAAATCACCACTGACAAAGATATAGTTTATTACTGAGGCACATTCCCCTCTCACAAGTAGCTTCAGTACTACTGTAAAAAGGATCATGAAGTTCTACAGCGTTAAGGAGATCAAACACTAATGTGGAAGACAGCCTGGCCCCCCCTTGTCCCTTATGGTTTACATCTTTTATTGGTTTTCAAACAGAAGACAAAAAGACCCCCAGCTTCCAGAGGACAGCGCAGTGAAGACAACAAGTGTCGCAGTAGATAACATTACTAAAGTAAGATGAGCGGAGTGGGTCTACGGGAAGAAACAATAAGTAGGGGTGGTGAAAAACAGAACAAACATTTAAAACCCAACTTTACCTCCCTCCCCCCCCCCCCCCCCGTCCACTAAAAAAGGGGGGGGGGGAGTGTAAAAAAGAGATTCCCCCTTGTCCCTTAGACACCTATTGCCCCCAATGCTAAGGCAGTCAAAGACAGAACATTCATTTTCCACCTGAGTCTGATCCAGGTTGACATTAAAATCACCATCTAAAATGATATGAAAACCTTTTAGTATGGGAGCTAGCTGTGCATCACGACCAAGGTCAGACAACGCATTAAGATTAACAAGGTTGTCTGCGTCGAAGTACCCATTATAGAAGTTGATTAAGACAACGCTCGGACCACTAGGCCATGTAGACAGAAACGCTTGTTATAAAAGACAGTCAGATGGAATTGCGTTAACACAGCACTCAAGGGTAACTGTGAACTAAGTTGAAAAACCCACCCTGGCCCTGCCCGAGATGGAGGGAAAAGCAGAAATCATATGAGAATAATACCCATCACTAGAAATCTCCTCAGTGAACCATGTCTCCTGAAGGAAAAAATATATCTACCTTACTTAGGAAATCCTCACAGTCCTCATAACCAATTTTGCTGGCTAATCCAGTAATGTTCCAGGACAGAACATTGACATCAGAGGACCGTGCCTCAGTGGTGGCTGGGGTGGGTGTTAGACAGTGCCTCTTTTGACATGGTTAGCCCCCACCTTTTGCCTGATATTGATGTAATTTTGACTCCAGTCGGGGCTAGGTCTATGCCCCCACCCACAGGAGGGAAGCAAAATAGCGGGGGTAGGCACCCCTGGTAAGGTGTCAATTGGCCCTACCTGCTACTCCACTAAAACACCCCTATTTTAGTAGTTGGGTGGCTCCCCAGACTTGAAAATGAGATACCTGCTACCTAAGAAGAAGGACAAAGATGATGCATCCCAAATGCAAAAATACCGGTAGTAAAGGGGCAGATTCTGAGAATCTGCCCGTTTGCGACCGGTTTTTGCTTTGATGCATGTGGGCCTAAGAGACCTATAAGGGCACATATCCACATAAGTGGGGAACGCAGTTTCCGAAATAGGTTCAGTATTGCCGACTGAGTTATTGCGGTCGGTACATTTAGTATAACATATGCATATGCCTGGACGTATTTTTGCAATATAGCAATTCTGAGTTAGGAACCTGGATGCAGCCATGTCCTGAATCAAGCATGTCTCTCATAATAGGCTTTGAGAGACGTGCTTGATACAGGTTGCGGCCGCATCTAGGTTCCTAACTCGGAATTGACATATTGCAACTGCAATAACTCAGTCGGCAATATTGAAGCTATCTCTGAATCTGCATTCCTCACTTGTGTATATGTGCCCTTATAGGTCTCTTACCTGAAATAGATACATTGCAGTAATAAGTTCAGGCATTGGTATATGCCATACAAAGTGCACTGACTGTAATATTACAGTTGATAACATTGAAGTCATCTCTGAGATGGAGTTTTTCTCCTTCGTGGATAAGATTGCTATTGGTTGGATGAACTTTCCACATAAATTCTTGTATTAAACTTTAGTCCTAGGAGTGATATGTTGGGTTGATCTTTTAACTCTTGTGAGCCCTCAATGGCATCTCAAAGAAGCAGCAGAGATCTTTGATTCCCTTACCACTCACCTTTAAATACATAAAAGGGTGGTCCTGATGAAGGTGGATATAAATCAAAAATCTCCACCGAAATATGCGTTGACCTTTTTGTTGTGAAATCCCAGCCTGCAACACGATAGCTGATATCTCTTGAAGTGTTCTCTCCATGACTGCCATCGGTGTATGCTATTTTAGGCTGGGTAGACCATGTATGTGATGAGAGAGTGTTAGTGTGGTGTTTTGTGAGAGGTTAGAACGGTTGTGTAGTTGATTCAGGGGACATATGTAACAATGCCCTAAAATAATTGTGACGTAGTTCTAAGTGGAACAATTGTATATTTGCCCTAATGAATTTCTTGTGGCTTTATAAACATGTTTTTCATTTTTGTAAAATCAGAGAAATTCAAATATGAATGAGTTTTAGTTTAAAAATGTAATAAAATGACAAAACTAACATGATCAGTTGTTATGTCCAGTAACGGGCAGCCCATAGAGCACTTGTGAGCCTATAGAGAGAAAATATAGGTCATGTGGGAGTGCCTATATTCTTTTGTGGTCCCCTCTGGTATAGCACATAATGTGGGATCCATCGCCCTGGTGTGTATGGGTAAAAGGGGGACTGGACCTTGCTCAGGGACATCACTGGGTAGACAAGGAGACCTTATGTTTTTGGATGTACTAATCCATGGAACGTGTTGCTTACCTTGATTTATAGCTGATTGCAGAATTTTTAATTGTGCAATGTACACGGCAAAAGCATACAGCTGTATTGAACATTACTGTAATGAATAATATAAAATGTCAATAAAAAGATCAAACAAAAAAATCAACAAACTGTTAAAGGGTAAACCAGGTAGTAAACAAATAAAAATCAACTTATGCGAAAATGTAAGGGACACAGGAAGAAGTTGGTACAATAATTGCAATGAGGCAGTACAATATCTCTGAAGGTTAAGGTCAATGAGAAAAGTTGAAGTCCAGTCCCAATCCACTGAACACAGGGCAGACCAAGATCTTATGCGCTCAATGTTCACTATGTCCACTCTAGAACTCTAGAAAGGAGACAGTCACCCCAACAAGTGGTTAACTATGCTTTTCAGACAGGCACAAGTGTATGGAAATGCCAAATGGGGAAAGTCTTGATGTCCTTAGTAGTGCCTGCCAATTTCTCCTCACCACTCTGTTACGTAAGGGTACAAGTTACCATCCTGTAGTGGGGCCGTAAGGAGAATGTAGATACGTTTAGGAATGCCACACAGTCAGTCAGTAAGAGGCCAAACTCCATGCACGTTTTCCCAGGCACCCGGTGGGCCTTCCTCTCAGGTGTTAAGCTCTGGGACAGTGGACTAACCAGCAGGGGTGCAAGTGAACAGTGCAGGAAAAGCCTGTGGGTATTTAAAGATCTTACCACAGATGTTCAAAGTCTCTAGGCTGCAGAGCTAATGGGTTGGCCCTGCTTTGCCTCTTACTGGTGCTGACAGGTGAAGGGCAGGCGGCCCTTGGCTCGCAATTCGCCCAGGCCTGGCCCATGGTGTCCTGCGCTGAGGGACCTCCAAATGCGCTTTACCACGCTGCAGGAACAATCGGCAGGCGCAGGCAGTGCTGACCCTGCCTCCAAGGTCCTTTTGGCTGTTGCGACATGTAGTCCCTGTTAATAATGCTTCCCTTTCTTTTTTCCTCCAAATGCGTTTTTTAGCGCTGCGGAAACAACCGGCGGGTGCGGGCGGTGCTGGCCCCATCTTCAAGGTCCTTTTGGCTTTTGGGGCAGGTAGTTTCCCCAGATGGGAGTAGTTTTTTCACGCCATTGCTCAATTAATGCACAGTTTCTATCTCTCTGCACCATTCAAACCAGTTGTACTTCAAGGAAACACTTAAAGACCTGTATCTTTGCAGCCAAACCTTTTAAACTATTCATCCTCATAAAGTTGACACATAGAGGACAATTTAGGTGCCATGTGCGATTTTACAAATTGCAGTAACATAATTAGGAATTTGGGAATTAAGAGACCAAATTAACAGTTCGAAAGGACTGCAAACATCTCTGTATTTTGTGAGGAGATGCTAGCTAAATTTGCCATATTTTAATCTAAAGAGTTTTTCTCTCCAGAGGTTTCAACAATTTTTCCGTAGAGATCTTTACATTGACTGACTGAGCTCTGATTGCTGCATTATCCCTTTTTACAATAAAAGTCGCCTTTCTCTGTCAACTTGTTTTTAGTGCAGTCTTTCGTTTTGCTGCTATAGTAGGGCTGTTGAAGCTGGCTCTCTATATAGTGGCCCAAAATGAGATACACTGTGAAAAGAGTCCAGGCAAAGCCCGAAGTAATTACAGACGGCACAAATAACACCACAAATGCTCTATTTTGTTATGTGGGAGAACAGTTAGGGATACAACAAACAAATGATGGACGGAATGCTGACAATGCAGACATTCTCCCCCAGTCAAGAGATCTGGGTTAAATCCATCGTTCTTTTGCCCACTACGCCACCCCAGTTTAGACATGGCCATATGCAAATCAGTCTTGACCCTGTGCCTCATGGGAACAGTCCAGCCCGAACTGCCAAGCCATGTCTTCCCTGGACCGGAATCAAGCATCCTAGGACCGGTTTCTGGCTATCAGCCGTCATCAGCCAGGATAGCTTGACTCCAGTGGCGTAGTGAGCATGGGTCCCACGTCTGGGAATACCCATCCCACTTAGGGCGAAAAGCGTTACAACAAACAAATTATGGACGGAATGCTGACAATGCAGACATTCTCCCCCAGTCAAGAGATCTGGGTTAAATCCATCGTTCTTTTGCAGTTAGGGTTATCAGAGGGTAGTGTGAGACACACACTCCAAGAAATCTGACACCAATTTGAAAAAAGAATACATGCTTTTATATAAATTTAGATACCAAAATCATTGGAATTGGATAAGTACTTTTCGAGTTATGATTTTTTAAATTTTTCCAAAATGGACTCTGCAACTTCTGGATCTGTAATGTTATCCTATAGAGGATAAACATGTATTGCATTTGGAGGCTTAGCAGCGACTTACGGGACTGTTCTTCAGGACTTAAGGTGAGTGTAGGACAAGGTCTAAGGCCATACAAACAGGTCAGCTGGGGATGCTCTGCGGCCTCCGGTTGCAGAGGTGTCCCATTCACTTCAATGGGAGAGCAGTCTGGTTACAGTCTGCCAGCAGGGACTGGGGACTAGTCTGGGGTAACCAACATGGGTGCTCGATCCTTGATATCCTCGGGCATGTGGGGACACTTGGTCCATTTCTCCTCGGGCTGTGGGGCTCGGGTGCAGTGGTGTCTTTTGGCGCCGGACCCGAGGCTGGAGTCTTTCGTGGTTGGAGGGGACTGCAGAAAGAGGCTGCAGGCAGCGACTGAAAGTCCAGTCTGGGCAAATCCAAGGATGGTCTCCGCTCTTGTGGGGCTGGGGACCCCAGTGATACCTTCATTTCACTTGGGCTCTGGAGTGCACCGGCATAGGTGCTTTGAGGCGTCTGGTGGTGGCGGTCACAGACTAACTCTTTGTCTTTGGTTTCTGGAGAGGGTGGCAAACTGGACAGCTGGGACACACTCAGTGTGGGTCTCGCTGCGCCTAAAGTGCCTTGATGTGCAGGTCAGTCTTCCTCAGCATTGGTGTCCGGACTGGACACAACAAGCTTTGGCTGCCGCAAGCGGTCTGATACCTCAGGTGTTGGTGTTGTGTGCCTCCAGTCAGTCCAGGCATCCCCTACAGTTGGAGGAAGGACAGATCTGACCTGTGGGAGCATTGCTATCTCTTCCTGGGCAGGCACTGCAGGATAGTAGCTCCTCTACTCTAAGGGAGTTTCTTCGGCCCTGGCAGCCCTCTGGGTTTCTTGAGGTCTGAACAGCGGCAGGACGAATTAGTTGCACCACGAGGGTGGGCTGCAGCAGGCAGGCTGGCAGGGTTGGCGCCAAGGCAGTTGTACTTTTTAGTTCTAAGGTCAGCAGTCTTCTTCTTAGTCCACTTATTCTTTTGGTCCATAGAAATCTGAAGTCCTTGTATCAGGGGGTCCACTAATGCTCAATTTAGACCTCCGACCTTCCTGGTCACTTGCTCTCCCTGCGCAGCTCCACCGTTAAGGCTCTGCCCTTGAGCCCGAGCTCTTTCCAGGTAGGTGTTCGAGGCCCTCCTCCACCACCCGCAGGCCCCTGCCTGCGCCTCACCCCTGGTGGTCTAGTGGAGGAGCACCCAGCTCTTCTGCTATTTCTCTGTGTCCTCTGCTCTCTTTTGCCTCATTTCACTTTTCCTTGCCACATGTTTTGCTCTTTTTTTCTTGCATCTTTTCTCTTTAATTTTCCTCTTTTCTCGGCCCTTTTCTCTCTCTTTAGCCTCGCTTCCTGCGCTCCCTGCTTCTGCAGCCCCCGCAGCCCCTCCCCCCTGCGTGTTGCTCTCGCTCCTGCCTCCCAGCTGATCACCGTCCCGGACCCCTACCTAATGCCGAAGGCAAGCCCAACTGCGTCCGTCTGCGTTCCGACCATGACCAGCGCCAGGGACCCTGGTCCCCCAGCTGTTAGGATCCCAGCACCGTTCACACTCTCAACCCAGGACACAGCAACAACTTCCAGCTCTCGACGCTGAGTAACACCCAAGGCCATTTCTCCTGCCGTCACTGCTGCCGCACCTTCACCCACCTCTGGACCCCAGCAGTACCCCCCAGCCCACCGGATTCCAGCACACACAAACCACAGAACTGCATCCTCCTTACGCACGCTCCCTGCACAGACACGCCGCAGAAATCTGGGACCTCCTCAACACTCACTCGCCCGACGTTGCCTTCCTCATGGAGACCTGGACCAACACAAGCTCTGCACATAATTTTGCAAACGGCATCCCCGACGGATACAAGATCCTTAGAAAAGACTGCCCCATCTGTCGAGGAGGACATCTCGCCATCATCCACAAAAGCTCCCTCCGATTTGCAACCACCTACTCTGACAACGTCTCGCGCCCGATGGAACACATCTACTTCCAGATCCATACCAACCCCAGAACGACGTTCCGCGGGACACTCGCCTACAGACGTCATGGCCAACATCATCGCATCCCATGCCTTCACCTCCACAGACTACATACTACTTGGAGACCTGAACTTCCACCTGGACAACCACACCGACCCAAACACCACCGCTCTCCTTGAGAACCTCACCAACACTGGACTGATGCAACTCATCTCTGCCCCTGAGCACACAGCTTTGACACACACATGACCCCATCTTGGCAGGAGGAAACAGCAACTTCTTCAGCCACACCATGGACCTACTCTGGATAGACCACCACTACATCCATTTCTCCTTTACTAAACCCACCACACACAAGCACGCTCACCCCCACCCTTGCAGAATCTTGAACAAAGTCTCTGAAGAACCCATCACCTCCACCCCTACCTGCACTCCACCCCCAACTACGACAAACACCAACACCATGGCAAGCAACCTCCACCAATGGATCGCCAACTATGCTAACACACTCATCCCCCTCCGGAACACCACAAGAAAGGAAACTGGTTCACCATGGTGCTCCAAGAATCCAAGTGTTCCTGCCAATGACTGGAAAAGACGTGGAGCAACAGCAAAACTCCGGAAGCACGCTCCGCCTACAAAACAGCCCCCACGGCACACAACCACCTCATCAAATCCACAAAGAAGAACTTCCTCCAAGACCGTATCCTCTCCAACGCCCACAACTCCAATGAACTCTTTGCCATCATACAGGAATTTGCCAAACCCAACAGCGAAACAACTGACATCCCTCCCTCTCAAGGCCTCTGCGACTTAGCTCCTTTCACCTCCAGATCAAGATGCTTTACGACACCTTCGACCAAGAACTCTGCACCGCCCCAACCCCAACTCCCAGCGACACCACCCAACAGACTGTACTTACCTGGACCCTACTCACAACGTAAGACACCCTAAAGACCATGAAGAGCATCCACATAAGAGCACCTTCAGACCCCTGCACATCTTCCACAGGGCTGCCACAGCCATCGCACCCGAGCTGCAGCTAACCATCAACTGCTCCTTCGAGACAGCCACCTTCCCCGACAACTGGAAGCATGCTGAATTCAACCCCCTGCTAAAGTAGCTCTCCGCAGACCCAACGGACCTCAAGAACTTCAGGCTCATTTCACTGCTTCCTTTCGCAGTCAAGGTCATCGAAAAGGCCATCAACAACCAGCAAGCACACTTCATTGAGGCCAACAACATCCTAGACACCTCTCAATCCAGATTCCGCAGCAACCACAGCACCGAGACCACCCTCCTCGCCTTCACAGACGACATCCACGCCCACCTCAACCAAGGCCAAAGGGCGCATCCTTCATCCTCCTGGACCTATCGGCAGCCTTCAACACTGTCTCCCACCACACACTAGCCCCCCAGACTCCACGATGCTGGCATCCGAGGAAAGGTCCCAGACTGGTTACGCTCATTTCTCAGAGGCAGAACACAGATAATAAGACTTGCTTCCTTCCTCGCAGAACCAACAGAGATCAGATGTCTCTCCTCCCTCAGCCCACCCTCTTTAACATCTACATGGCCCCCCTCTCAAACATAGTCAGAAACCATAGGCTCAACATAGTTTCCTAAGTCAGAGACACCCAGCTCATCCTCTCACTCACCAAGGAACCCTACATCACCAGGCACAACTTCCAAGAAGGGATGAAAGTCGTCGCAACCTGGATGAAGAAGAGCTACCTGAAACTTAACTCCGAGAAAATAGAAAGTCCTCCTCCTCTGCTCCACCCCCTCTGCATGTGACAATACCTGGGGGCCCTCCGCCCTCCAAAATCCACCCAACCCAACAGACCCTGCACACAACATGGGGATCATCCTGGACTCCTCGCTCACCATGAATCGTCAAATCAAGGCTGTCTCCTCCGCATGCTTTAACACCCTCCGAAAACTACATAAAACGTTCAAGTGGATCCCCTCCGACTCCAGGAAAAGGGCACTCATGCCCTCATCACTAGCAGACTGGACTACGGCAAAGCCCTCTACGCCGGAACCAACAAAAAACTCTTCCGCGGACTCCAGACCATCCAGAATGCTGCAGCCAGACTAATCCCCGATATGCCACGGTACAACCACATCACTCCATCTCCACTGGTACCCTGTCAAATGAAGAATTACTTTCAAGCTGTTCACGCACTCCAAGGCCTTCCATAACATCGGACCTCAGTACCTCAACGACCGTCTCAACTTCAGTGCCCCCAAGAGAAACCTCTGATCAGCTGACCTCTCCCTAGCCACCATCCCACGCTTCTACAAGACCAGAGCGGGTAGAAGATCCTCCTCCTACCTCGCAGCCAAGACCTGGAACGATCTCCCCCTTCACCGAAGCATGACACTGCACCAATTCAGGAAGCACCTCAAGACCTGGCTCTTTGAATGATGCCTACGGAGCTGCCCACACCCTCCATCCAGCGCCTTGAGACCCGAACGGGTGAGTAGTGCGCTTTGCAAAACCATGATTGATTGAATTTAGGGGCATTGGAGGAGTAAGGGGTATTAGCAAATGGGCTACCTACCCCTGGGGTCACTACACCCCCGAGATTACCACTTCCTTTGGGGAGTGGGCATCATCCTGTCCCAGAAGTCCTAAATTTGGTGTTCACTTCAGACTTGGTTACCCTAGGGGCCATACGCCTTCAACACGCCTGTGCAACACACCTTCTACGTAGCTAACTTTCCCGCTTTTCATGTTGGCAGATGGCTCAAGGCAGGTGGGTCGGCATCCTCTCCTGTGAGGGATCCAGTTTTGCATACTAAAGGCGTGGGCTTTTTGAAGCTCCCCGCCTTGGATTGTTAAATTGTAGGTCGTCCTGTGGGAGGTGGTGTAAACACCCTCAGCCGAGTAGGCTTTTGTTCCTGGCCTCCTGAGAGCAAAGGCCCTCTCCCCTGAGGGTCAAACTTGTTTGTGGTGGAAGGCTGGTTAAGACCAATCCGTCAGCATACTAGCAGTTGGTAGGTGTTCAGGGGGCATCTCTAAGGTGCCTTCTGGTGCATTTATTAATAGATCCATCACTGGAACCAGTGTGGGTTTATTAATATGTGGTGTTTGATACCAAACACCATATGTTTCAGTGAACCCACTTTGCAGCTGAAGAACTCGTTTTGACTAGTGCCCAGTACATACCTTAAGATGGCTTCCCAGCTCATGCAAATATATCCTCACATAAAAAATATAGTGCACCCTGCCGGAGGGGTCAAAGACCTGCTGTAGGGGTGACTTGCATATTTTGGATGCAGTGTATTTGGCATGATCCACAGGTGTCATGTCATGTTTTCACTCATGGTTTGCACCATGTCACACAGCCTGCAATGGCAGTCTGTGTAGAAGTTTTATGGGGGTTCCTTAGGGTGGCATGAGCTATGTTGTAACCCTTAGGGACCCTCTTTAGTACCCATGCCCTAGGTACCTGGAGTACCATTCACTAGCGACTTTCAGGGGTGCTAAAGTCCTTTGCCAGGTGCATCGTAGTTAGACAACATGTTTTAGGGAAGGAACACTGGCACTGAGGTCTGGTTAGCAGGCCTCAGTGTACTGCCAGATATGACAATCAACATCTAGAAGCTAAAAGGGGAGAAAAAAGTGTTGTCTGGGAGAGTGGGGGGGAATTTGCGACAAAAGCCCAGTTCCGTACAAGCACAATTTGTGACCATTTTGCTTTTTTGCTTCTTCCTGAGAACAAATTGGTTTGTATTCCATCATAGATTTAAATTATTTCATACCACTATCGAAATGTTTATAACACATGGAAATGATGTCGCAGAATGTTCTGAGTCTTCTCTCTCCACTGCTCCGTTCTCCATCTACACATTGCGAAAGCCACTTCATCCATTGAGGTTCCTGTTGTTCCCAACTATAATTCAGTTTGATCTATTGGAATCTCTTCTTGTTGTAAACCTTCCAACTTTTCCAGAATTCGATCCATTTTTAATTTGATGATGACGCTTTAGGCAGTCCCGATCCAGGAATGTGGCGAGGAAAACTCTGATCTTCCCTTGTTTTCCCTGTGAGATGTTCGGTGTCTTTTAGTGAGGCCCTAGTTATCTTTGCCTTTTCGAAGACCATCTCTGACTCTATATAGGTCTAATCTGTAATTAGTTTTATTTCTCAATAGTTTTATTTCTTTCAGTCTGTTCCACAGTCTTAAATCATACACCTTACAAAAAACATCTTTCAGGTTTTTAGTAGGTACTGGGTCACTGTACCTTTTTATTGGCCCATACGAACTTCTGATAATCCTACTTTGAGCTTCCAATTAGCATCACTGTTAAACTCTTGTTTATTTGATTGTTGAAGGGCGAATGGCCAGCCCTTTATTTCTTTCATTTTCACTTGTTTGTGTTCCTTTATGTGTATGTACATGCTAGCACTGCACAATTCCAAGGTGGCCTCTTCCCAGGATATTCTGGCATCCTCGGATGCCCCCAATCTGGTACTTGCAGACTAGGTTTTGCAGGTTGTCACACACTTTGTGCTTGTCACAATCCCTTCTGTTCTCCCCACTAGTGTCCTTCTGCATAGCTTGCTGCAACGCAACACTCGAATCCATTATTAAACAGAAGTCACAAACTGCAGATCTCAACACACAGGAAGATTCAGTGGGCCCATCAAATACATGGTGTCTCCCTCATCGGCTTCCTCACTAGACAGGTCATTAGTATCAGGAAATTGGCGTGGGAATTTGGTTACTTAGAACTTCTCTCCGGTCCATTATGAACCCCAATTCCAAAACATCAGTGAAGAAAAACCCATTTCTAGTGCTTCCTGTCCACTGCACTGTGGTCCAGCTAAAACACAAAAATGAACCTATTGATGATATGGAGCCCGTGGAGAAAGGTCCAATTACCCATTTAAAGAGACGTGCACCTCTATGAAGGTAAGAAGAAAACAGCACAAGTTGCCCCACTCAAAATGTCCAATGTAATGTAAATCAATCCATTTCCATGAGGTTTCCTTTCAGAGCAGTCTTCTTTATTGCAATTGATATATAAACATTAAAACATCCAAAAACAGCCAAAGCAGCCGACGCGTTTCGTCCACCTCGGGACTTCTTCAGGGCAAAATTTTTTTGCTGTATTAGTCAGTGAATTTTTATAAATATGCCTCTCTCTGTATATCAATTGTCATGGTGCTGGAAACATCAATTTGTGTCATTCGAAGAGGTGTGTACCTCAGTTTCCAATTCAACGGAAAGGTATATGGCTAAATAGCTGAGACCAATCCTATCCTTTCATCAAGGTCCTGTTTAAGTTCTATCCAAGAGTGCGAATGGGAATATCACTCATTCGGATAATAATGTCACTCTTTCAGATGTCCGATTCATCGGACATCTGAAAGAGTGACATTATTATCCGAATGAGTGATATTCCCATTCGCACTCTTGGATAGAACTTAAACAGGACCTTGATGAAAGGATAGGATTGGTCTCAGCTATTTAGCCATATACCTTTCCGTTGAATTGGAAACTGAGGTACACACCTCTTCGAATGACACAAATTGATGTTTCCAGCACCATGACAATTGATATACAGAGAGAGGCATATTTATAAAAATTCACTGACTAATACAGCAAAAAAATTTTGCCCTGAAGAAGTCCCGAGGTGGACGAAACGCGTCGGCTGCTTTGGCTGTTTTTGGATGTTTTAATGTTTATATATCAATTGCAATAAAGAAGACTGCTCTGAAAGGAAACCTCATGGAAATGGATTGATTTACATTACATTGGACATTTTGAGTGGGGCAACTTGTGCTGTTTTCTTCTTACCTTCATTCCAGTTTCTGGAATAACACTGTGTTAGTGGGTGTTAATCAGGTTTGCACACTCATGGTGAATGAAAGTATCACCATTAGATATGATGGGCTAACTCTAAATCCGGTGCTGTCCTAGAGGGATACCACTAACTTGGTTCTGTCTTATGTAGACGTGCACCTCTACAATGGTTTTCTAAAAATAATAACAGTAAATAATAATAAAACAGTGTAAGGGTAGATAAAAGGAACTATAATTTATGCAGCACAAACTAGATTTAAGAAAAGGATGTCATTTTACATGATGTGGTCTGCTCAACCAGCTTCAGTAATAAGCCCTTTTATGTAATAGGATGAATAAGCTCACTGCTGCCGATAGAATTTGCCATACAGACTTATAATTTGTACTGCTTCTACTATAATGCTACAATGAGATGGGATTAAAAGAATTACTGTGTACTTATATTACTTAGGCAGTCTATACACTTGTTCAACCTTTTATTCAAAGGCATCTAATTGTCTGTTTTCTACATTCTTTTTTTCTGCTCCAGACTTGCTAATTTTGGATATGACCATTATTGCGACCGTTCATCACCCTCAGACGTATTGAATATACAAGTGTTTACCAGTACATCAGGTATTATACGATTGATTCATAGTTTGGGAACTTGTATTAGTTTTTAATCATGTTTTCTTTTCTGTGGTGCACAGGTTGGATTCCTATGCACAACAATGCTATGACTGTCCTACCTACTGTTTAAATAAACGTTAATAAACTATTTACACTCCGTGTTACCTTGATATGGCACGGCCAGATTATTTCTGGGACAGTGTCTGTTGGCTCCCACTCTGATCTGACCCAGCTGTTAGCGAAATCCTTAGTTTAGACTGTGAAAACATTAGTTAAACATTCTTTCAGCCTTTATTCCTGTTGGACCTGCTTTTTACAAGTTGCATTCCATGAATGTGGCATTATCAGCTCCTAAACATGGAGCCACATCTATATCATATCCTGTGGCGTGGGAATGGGATGGTAATGGCGAGATAGAATTAAAACAAGCATTGGCATAGCCAATAGGTCTCGCTTTTGGGACCTTATAAGTATTTAGTTATGCAGCACAATATCCTTGGTGGAACAATATTGACTGTTGCATGGTTAAACACTTATAAGGTCCCAAAGGCAAGAACTTTTGACTATGCCAATGCTTGTTTCCCTTCTAATTAGAGCTTTATGACGGTCACTTGTGACATTGCACCGCTGTTATGTCAAGGGTTAATAGTGCCCCCACTCAATTATACTAATTTAATTGATCTCAAAAGGTGTTTTGGTAGGAGGTTTGTACTGCTGTGTGGCAAGCTTTTCTGTATATTTTTCTTTTATTTGTAAAAGGTGTGACGCCATGTTTTACAATCTAAAGATCGACAAGTATAAAAATATCGGCAAATGTAGGCATAATAGAAATCAGTTCTTTATTCGAAAACAAATTGCATTACAGTGAGTGTAACACAAATAATAGTTTTGGTAAGGCAGAAACGGTGACCAGATTAAACCACTTACCAGCAACTATGGCTGAGTAGAGTGGCTATCAAATTTGCAGTTGTTGCCGAAGGACTGGAGCGTCAGCCGCCCCCGCCCCCCCCCCCGCCCCCCCCCCCCCCCCCCCCCCCCCCAACTCCGATGTCTGCTGGACTAATTAACACATTTTCAAAGCATCCGGAAATGGCAGTGTGAACAATACGGGCTTGTCCTGCTGTCAGCACACACATAGGGGGGCAGCCGGAGGGAGGGGGGGGGAGGGGTTGGGACTGCTGCCTGCGTGTGTGCTGCATCCCTGTTCTCCATCCCCCCTCCACCCCCACCTCTCCTGCACTGTGTGTATTTATAACCCTTCCCTCTCCGGCCGCCTGCTAGAACAGAGACAAGGGCCCACGCTGGGATGGGTTATGTGTCATGGAAAGGAGGTGAGAGGGGTGTGGGAGATGGGGCGCGGGGGGAGGGAGGCAGGGGGCGGCGGTGGGTCTGGGGATGCTGGATGTATGACGTGCCCGCCTGGCACCACCGCGAGGTGTCTGGCTGTGCTTCTGTGATGGAAAGGTTGCATCTGCTCTGCCTGTCACCTCACCCTCACTGGTGCCCCGGCAGAGGTTGTCAACCACAGCATATGACACCACGGGATAAGAGGCTGAGGGCTTGTGATGGAGAATTCATGGGGAGGTGAAGATACTGGAGTCACTGTGTGCTAGTCACTGGGCTGCACAGTGAGCTGATAGTTCGGAGTGCCTGGGGAGGTCATGAGGTCACATGGTGAGTGTGGAGGGGCAGCGCCGGAATCATGTAAGAGACATGTGGTATTTGCTTCTTGCACCAGAAAATACGCCAGGTCTTCAAGAACAGTTAAAATGAGGAGCAGGTATCGCGTGAACGTTGTACAAAGGACCTTTGACTATAAAATAATGAAGAAACCCACGTAAGCAGCAGAGCTGAACACAACAATAGAGCAATAAGCAATGTATAGCGAAGTCTGAAAGAAAATGAATTTCTGTAAGTGTGAAACCCTAATAAGACAAGCTCTAAAAGACTAGCACGGCCCCGAAAGTTAAAGCGACGCGCAGCCATGCGCCAACAGTTGTCTATTGCCACTCGTGCACATTTGGCGTTTACCTTACGGGAGCGAGCAGCGGCAGGCACGATAATTGCTAACAGATGGCTCCGCTGCTTGCTCCTGCAAGGGAAACGCCAAACGTGCACGAGTGGCAATAGAGAACAGTGCAAAACATGCACTAGTTTGACAAAAGTCCTGAGCGATGGCAAGAGGTCCCTCCTAAGCAGCGCTTGCGTGCTGCGTAGGCGTGACCTAAAAAGGGGCTGCATCAAAAGTGCACAGGGGACGAAGTGGGCGTTTGGGCATGCTTTGTGCACCCTGGGGCACTGTAGTATTTGAGAAGGGTCTGCAGACAATTTTGCTATCTATTCTGTAATCTAGATTGTGCTGGTGTTACATGTGTCCCTGTGTGACCCCGAGAGGACCTTCCCTCATTTGCATTTGGAAATGGGCTGAAGTAAATGAGGAAACACTTTTCCACTGCATTTGTGACTTATTACAGAATCCGGTGCAGAGGCAAAGGAGCTGTCAGGCTGAGCACTGACTGTTCACCACATTGAGACAGCACAGGGAGTGCCCTCCGATAGCATTCCTTAAAAGGGTGAAAGGTGGTGTTAAAAATAAAGGTAATCCAAATAGTTTCTAAAGTATTTATTCCATAAAAGCAGCACAGCAACAATGTGCAACTGGCCAGCAATGACAGGCAGTGCAACTGACTCAATTGCTTTGCAGCAGCCACAAGGTCCCAGATGGAATTGGAACATACATTGTAAAATACAGAATACAGTGAAAAGGGAAGGGAAGAAAGAAACATAACCAGCATAGAAAATGCAAATACAATATACCTCCCTTTTTCCAAAAGCAAACCGAGGTGGAGGATTATTGCACAGTTATCCACTGAAATCAGACTATCTTTTGGGAAAACATTGAAGGCGATCTGATACCTTGACCCTTGAGGCAACTGTGTCTTCCGAACAATAGTGAGACTCAGGAGATGATTTTCTTACCACATTAGATACCAAAGGACATTTGGCGACACGCCGAACATTCCATAGCTTGCTGTCTTGTGTGATGACACTGTTATCAAAAACTTTAACAATCTTCATAGCCTTGCTAAATCTATCTGAGCATTTGCTGGTGAAACCAGGCTTCCTAACTCTGACCCAATCACCAATACTAAAACTGGGCAATTTAGTTTTCCATTTGCAGTCATACCACTTCTTAGTTTTGAGCTGTTTGGCTTCTACCCTTTGTGCAGCACCACTTACCACATCATCCGAAAAAGCCTTGTTTCTGCACTTCTCCTTGAACCACCAAGGATACATTTTTGATTTGGGTTCTCGTCCTTTCAAAAGACGGAAAGGACTAACCTCTGTAGTGGTATGAGGGGTAATACGGTATAACCAAAGTTTTTCTCTTAATGAGTTCCTCCAACTTCCTCCTATCTTGATCACATTAAACACATAACCTTTAACACTCTATTAAAGCGTTCAACCAGTCCATTCTCATGTGGTTCGTACATTGAGATCGTGTGGTGTCTGATATTGTAAACATTTTAGGAAATCTTTAATTTCTAAAGAGGTAAGTGTCACCCCATTGTCAGTCACGTAGACTAAGGGGCAACCCTCTCTGTTAAAAACATCTTTGAAAAATCTATAACCATGTTGGAGGAGGAGTTGGAAACAAATTTCACTTCTGGCCACTTGGAATGGTAGTCAACAAGTACAACTGCGTAGCGTGAATCATGTGGTAGACACAAAAAGGGACCAGAGATATCGAAAGCCACTTTTTTCCAAGGTTCATCTGGCCACTCTGAACTTTTTAACGGAGGTACGTTAAGTCTCATCATTTTCTCGCTACTCATGCAAACAACACATTCTCTGACTATACGATCAACCATGCGATCTAACCCTGGCCACCAGAAATAATTTCTGACCAAAGGTTTCATGGCAGACATGCCAGCATGGGACTTGTGTGCCAACGCTAGGATCAAATTTTGGTGGTATCCATTTCCCTTTTTTGTACATTAGTTCTCCCTCTAACTCCAGTTCTTCAGATACTTTGAACATGGGCATGAGTTCGGCAGACAAATTCTTTTTGTTTGGCCATCCCTTAAGAATGTACTCCTTGACGGTCTGCCATGTGAGATCTTCCTTTTCACGGAGTCTGCAGGACTCTTCAGTGATAGCTTCAAATTTACTAGACACCACGTCTTGGAGGTGGTAACCAAATCAGTCATCAAGGCTGTCAGCACAGCTAACTTGACAAGGGAGCCGAGAAATGAATCAGCCATAACATGTTTCTTTCCAGGGACATACTCTGGTTTAAAACAATATTCCTGCAACCTGGAGGTATGTCTAGCAATGCGGGCTGTGGAATTCCATCCACCACCTGGGATAAGGATGTTGACTGGGGATTTGTGGTCTGTTCTTAAGATGAATGTTCGAGGCATATGAGCTGCAGATTACACATTATGCATAGATCGCCATCTGGTGTTGGGTCTGGATGTTTGCACTTGTTTTTGTCCTGGAAAGTCTTTCAAAGTCACGAGGTCGGTGACTCCTCCTTAGGATCATAGCGCGAATGGGCATCGGCTCCATCCTCAGATTGTTTTTTTCCGCCATCAGGTTCGGATGTGTTTCTCTCGCTCCAGTTCGGAACCGTTACCGATTCCTGTTTCGACGCGCAATCCTTCCCTCTTTCGACGGTATTGTCTCGATCGCAAACCTTACTCGGCACGCATCTCTACAAGTCTTCGATTCCGGTCGTCAAAGTAGGCCTTCGGGCCGACCTGAGCCTTGGCATCTGGCTCATGGAAAGGACGCCTTTCAAAAAGTGTCCTCGATGTGGGTCGAAGTTTCCCCACACTGATCTGCATGAGGTGTGTAACCTCTGCCTCTCACCCGAGCACGAGGCCAGAGACTGTCCGGCTTGTGCCTCATTCCGCTCGAAGAAGACCATCCGGGATCATCGAGCTCGAAGAACCATGGCTCACTCATCGAGTTCGATCCCGGACGACATCTTCCAAGAGGGTGTCTATGTGCCAGAGGAACGGGTCGAAGAAGGCCTCATCAGAGCCTCTGAAGCCAATGACTACGACGTTGAAGAAGTGACTCCAGCTCAACGGGTCGTAAGTAAAGGCGTCGACCCCGACCCACTCCCTACAACAACAAAGGCTTTGGTCACACCTTCACCTTCGGGCTCAGGTGCACACCGACACACTGCTTCCCATGCCCCGCCCTCGGGCCCGGCAAAGAAGCCTACCAAGCCTTCCGGCGACTCAGGCTCGAGTCTGCCTGCCACCGGCGCAGAAACCCAATCATCGGCACCAAAAAAAGAAGCCGCACCCATCCTCGGGGCCGACTGCTACTGCCACCCCAAAGCCCTCGGCACCGAAGACACCAAGCAGTGACTCCCGGGCACCGAAAAAACACTCGGAGCCGACGAAGAAGCCACTCCCCAAAAGTTCGGACTCACACTCTTTGGAGCCGAAAAAACCCTCAACACCGAAAAAGCACACAGAGACTGGTAAACCACATTGCTCGAAATCCAAAGCCGCTCCGGAGCCGGTGCCGAAAAAGCCCTGGATGTCGACACCCAACCTTCTTCAGAAGAGCTTTTTCGACC
The DNA here is from genome assembly GCF_964204655.1 of Triturus cristatus. Classification (NCBI taxonomy): domain Eukaryota; kingdom Metazoa; phylum Chordata; class Amphibia; order Caudata; family Salamandridae; genus Triturus; species Triturus cristatus. The sequence continues at coordinate 1,041,345,477 of NC_140585.1, forward strand.
ATACCCTCAACAAAAAACTCTAACTAAAGACCCTAAAACTGGTCAATTGACTTGGAGTTCCAGAAAAAGAACACTGGGCATGCCTGCACCAGCTCCACCACCTAAAAAGAGGGACATAGCCACATCACCTCTTAGGGTCCCTTCTCCACCACCTCCCCAACCTCGTTCTCCTACGCTGTCCCCTACACCAGAAGACGATGACGAGACATATGATGACACAGGGCACAGTGACAACGACCTGCCACTAGGGGACCCCAGTCCACCAGGTTCCCCTGACCCCTGGGATGACTATAATACGCCTGATGTCCCTAATGTCCCGCAAGATGACCTCTACCCCTCTAGGCCTTCCCCACCAGAAGACACCATGGGTTTTAATCAGCTGATACACCGGGCTGCCCAGTACCATGGGTTCGACCTGCATACAGAACCGGTCGAAGAGGATTTTTTAATGGACACCTTTGACACCACCCAAAGGTCCACATCCACTTTACCCATGCTCAAAGGAATTATTAAACACGCTACAGAAGTATTTAAGGACCCTGTCAGGGCTAGAGTCATCAATCCTAGAATTGAGAAAAAATACAAAGCTGCCCCTACAGACCCAGCTTACATTTAGGGCCCTGTTCCATTCGACTCAATGGTGGTCTCAAATGCTAGGAAAAGGGCCAATTCGCAGACATCAGGTGATGCAGCTCCGCCTGACAAAGAGTCTAAACTCCTGGACGCCTCTGGCAAAAGAACAGCCTCACAGGCAGCTAACATTTGGCGCATCGCAAACACTTAGGCCCTGTTAGCCAGATACAATAGGGCTCACTATGATGAGTTGGAGTCCCTACTCCAACACCTCCCGGACAAGTACAAACATAAGGCCAACGACCTAATACAGGAGGGTAAAATTCTCACCAACACCTCCATCCGGTGCGCTTTCGATGTGGCAGATACAGCATCCAGAGCAGTAAACACAAGCGTCCTTCTCTGCAGGCACGCGTGGCTACGCATTTCTGGTTTTAAACCGGAGGTGCAAAGCTCTATCCTCAACCAACCATTCGACCAACAACACCGTTTTGGCCCTAATGTTGATGCATCCCTTGAGAAGATGAAAAAGAACACAGACACAGCCAAATCAATGGGAGCCTTGCAATCGCAAGCTCCCAGACGTTCTTTTTGTCGCTCATCCTACAAGGGCAACTCCAGGGAATACTTGTCCGATACCCTATCCACCTCTTACAAGGCTCCCACCCAATCCACCTTCACCAGAGGTTATCAGAGAGGAGGATACAGAGGCAACAATAACAAGGGCAGAGGCGAGACTAACACCCGCTCTACCTCCACCCCTGCCCAATGACTTCCCTCCGCTTCCCCTGGACCATTCCACTCCTGTCGGGGGAAGACTACAACAGTTCCTTCCTGTCTGGACCAACATCACCACAGACAGGTGGGTGCGACAAATAGTGCAATCAGGTTACTGTCTCGAACATACCTCTACCCCCCAAAAATTCCACCCAAACAGCGTCCAATGTCAACAGAACATTTGTCACTCCTGAAACAAGAGGTAATTTCCTTACTACAAAAAAGTGCAATAGAACTAGTTCCCCTGCATCAACAAAACACGGGAATTTACTCCCTGTATTTTCTCATACCAAAGAAAGACGGCGCTCTGAGACCTATTCCAGACCTCAGACCACTAAACCTATACATACAATCAGACCACTTCCACATGGTCACACTTCAGCAAGTCCTACCTCTACTTTCACAGGGCGACTTCCTAGCTACCTTAGATCTCAAGGACGCCTATTTCCATAATCCCATTCACGCAGCTCACAGAAAATAGCTCAGGTTTGTAGTGGACGGACAGCAATATCAATTCAAAGTACTCCCTTTCGGAGTCACAACAGCACCACGGGTATTCACAAAGTGCCTATCAGTAGTGGTAGCCCATCTAAGGAGACAACACATTCACGTCTTCCCATACCTCGGCGACTGGCTCATAAAAGCCAGTTCATACAACCAGTGTGTTCATCACACTCCAGCGACTATCCAATTACTCCACGACATGGTGTTCACAATAAACCACAGCAAGTCTCATCTGCAACCCTCTCACACGCAACAGTACCTCGGCGCTACAATAGACGCCTCAAAAGCGCCAGCCTATCCCAGTCCAGCCAGGATAGCAAGCATTTTTGCTCTCCTACCTAAATTTCAGCCGCATCACTCTCTTCCAGCTCGAGTGTTCATGCAGCTCATAGGGATGATGGCCTATTGCATATTCTTAGTGCCTCACGCAAGACTCCAGATGTGTCCCATACAAGAGTGCTTAGCACGCCAATAGAACCAGGCTCAAGGTCAGCTTACAGATCTGGTGTTGGCAGACGGTCGCACTCATCGCTCTCTGCAGTGGTGGAACACCAAAAATCTTTCCAAAGGGCGACCATTCATAGAGCCAGTTCCTCAAATTGTCATGACCGCGTCCGCATCGCTCTCTGGCTGGGGAGCTCACCTATTATATCACACCATGCAGGGCAGGTGGACACCTATTTTTCACTTAAATTACTCTAACGGATCAACCGTGGTTGATATTGGTGCACTTCAGTGGGGAGAGATGTGAAGGATCTAATTAGAGTAAATACCTACGTCTTCACCAATAGGTGAGCAAGGAAAAGTCTTCCTTTTTGTTTATTTACCCTCACACACCCTAGTGGTGTCATGCTTCATCATCGGGTCACACCGACGCCTAAAAGTCGGGGTGGGCTCAACCACAGTATTGGGAGCTCTTGATAGAAGTTGGTGACCTGGGGGGCTAAATAAGTTAAAATACCTCAAACAGATCCCCGGTTTCCCTTTATTCTTGGGTCTGTTTGGGTAACTAAAAACTAAAGATTGGGTCTTACAAGGAGTCTTATGGTCCTAAGACCCTAGTGCCAACATGTTTCAGTCCTATTTTGGCCATATAGGTCCTGGACTTTCATCAGGGCTAAGTATTGGCCTCCCTAGGAGACAGGATATAAGGGGGTTTCCCTATCCTGTATGCAAATCAAGGGCAGAGTAGCTGCTCCTTGTAACAATGATTGATGATTTACCAATCACGGGTAGTGATCCATCCGATTCTCGAATGGTTTCTGTATCTCAGGGGATCGTTAAGCATCTAGGGGTAGCTTTGTAGTCAAACCTTCATCAAAAGTCCTGCACACCTACTTGGCTCCGGTCCCCGGCTTTTCGCCTAAACAAACGTTATTCCACATCAATCACCTAGAATTACTGGCCATATTCCTAGCCTTAAAAGCATTTCAAAAACAAATATCAGGCAAGACTGTCCTAGTCCACACAGACAACATGAAATCCATGTACTACATACAGAAACAAGGCAGGACACACTCTCTGCAGCTCTCTCAGCTAGCACAGAACATTTGGAGATGGGCTATACCTCAAAACATTTTTCTCCTAACCCAACATGTCCCAGGAGTCCAAAACACCATAGCCGATCTGTTAAGTCGTCAAACGCAACAAATCCACGAGTGGGAAATCCATCCACAAGTTCTTCAACCATTCTTTCAAATGTAGGGGGCAAACACAGATAGACCTCTTTGCCACCCACGACAACGCCAAATGCCCAAGCTTCGCCTCCAGATACCACACCCATTGTCTAAAGGCAATGCGATATGGATGAACTGGTCAGGCAGATTTGCGTACGCCTTTCCACCTCTCCCACTCATACCACTAATGGTGCGCAAACTACGGCAACACTCACTGACTCTCATTCTAGTTGCTCCAACTTGGGCCAGACAACCGTGGTACACCACATTGCTGGAACTGTCAGTAGTTCTGCACCAAAGATTACACCTCTCACCACCCCTCTTAACCCAGAACCGTGGAGAGATCAGACACCCGGACCCAGCTCAGCTCAAACTTGCGATCTGGCTCCTGAAATCTTAGAATTCGGTTACCTTAACATTCCTCCTGACTGTATGAACGTCATTAAGGAAGCTAGACGCCCTACCACTAGAGCGTGCTACGCAGCCAAGTGGAAATGATTTGTGATATATTGTCATAACAATAACATCAAAGCCCTAGATGTGTCTCTCCAACACATCATAAGCTACCCACTACACCGACAAAGGTGCAACTTAGCCTACACATCTATTAGGCTACAACTTGTTGCCATAGTAGCATATCTACAAAATAGACAACATTTATCACTATTCAGGGTACCTACCATCAAAGCCTTTATGGAAGGACTCAAAAACAGAATTCCTCCCAGAGTTCCACCCTCACTTGTGTGGAATTTTAATATCATTCTCACAAGACTAATGGGACCTCCCTTTGAGCCTCTACATAAATGTGAGCTACAATTCTTAACATGGAAGGTTGCTTTCCTAGTGGCCATAACTTCTCTAAGAAGAGTTAGTGAGCTACAAGCACTAACTATTCAGGAACCATTCTTTCAAATCCATCATAATAAGGTTGTTCTCCGAACTAATCCTAAATTCCTCCCTAAAGTCATTTCTCCCTACCACCTTAATCAATCTGTGGAGTTGCCCATATTCTTCTCGCAACCACACACAGTCGCAGAAAGAGTTCTTCATACTTTAGATGTTTAAAGAGCTTTGCTCTATTACATTGAGAGAACACAACCTTTTCGAAAAACTAAACCACTTTTTGTTTCTGTCTCACCACCACACAAAGGCAATCCCATATCAAAGTCCGGGATAGCCAGATGGATTGTTAAATGCATACAAATTTGCTACCACAAAGCAAAACGTACTTAAACTGTTCCTCCTAGAGCCCACTCTACAAGAAAAATATGGGGTTCTATGGCATTTTTAGGGAACATTCCATAGATGGCATCTGCAAAGCAGCCACATGGTCTACACTGCATACGTTCACAAAACACTATTGTGTAGATGTGCAATCAAAACAAAAGCTAGTGTGGGTCAAGTTGTACTCCAAACCCTATTTCAGACTACTGCAACAGATACTGGTGGCCGCTGCTAAGGATTGGGATTGCTATACAATCTATGCATAGTGTGTAATCTGCAGCTCATATGCCTCGAACGGAATATGCTACTTACCAGTATGCATCTGTTCTTGGCATGTAGAGCTGCAGATCTACACATGCCCACCCGCCTCCCCGGCTTCCTTTATCTGTTCCAGTATTATCTTATTTAGATACCCCATACAAGGGCATCTTCCTGTTTTTTACAAAGCTCCATCATTTCCCTGTTGGCGAAAAACAATCTGAGGATGGAGCCGATGCCCATGCGCACTATGATCCTAAGGAGGAGTCACCGACCTCGTGACTTCCAAAGACTTTCCAGGACAAAAACAAGTGCAAACATCCGGACCCAACACCACATGGCGATCAATGCATAGTGTGTAGATCTGCAGCTCTACATGCCAAGAACAGATGCATACTGGTAAGTAGCATATTCCTTACTTCACCAGACATAATTGCGGTAATGCTCTATCGCCCACACACAGGCCAACAGTTCTTTCTCAATCTCAGCATATCTGCGTTCTGTGTCATTAAGGGTACGGAAAGCAAAACACACGTTCTATTCATCCTTTCCACACCTCTGAGATAACACCCCACCAATTCCGTACAAACTTGCATCAACTGTAATAACAACTGTAATAACACATTCCTTGTTCATGCAGAATGGTTTGAGAGTGGGAGCCTTAAGGATATCAGTTTTGATCGACTCAAAAGCTTGTTGTTGCTCCTCCTTCCATTCAAAAGCTGTATTTTGTGATGCAAAATTACTTAAAAATGTACTATAATGTTCATACATACCTGCGAAAGATAGTAATTGTTTGTGGGGAAAGGTGCATTGATGATACCATCTACGTTGAATCTTTTTGGCACTACACCATTACCAGACAATGTGTGTCCCAAATATTCCACTGTGGTTTTAAACATCTTACGCTTATTGGCTGTGAGACTCAAGCCACTCTTTTTCAATCTTTCACAAACTTCCATTAAGTGGTTCAGATGCTCCTCCACACTGTTTGAGAAAATTAAGATGTCATCTTGGAAGCACTTAACAAATTTGTCAGCATCCCTGAAAATATTGAATATAACTCTTTGAAAAATGGAGGCTGCAGACTCCAACCCAAATAACATCCTTGTATATTGATATAGACCCTGCGGTGTGATAAAGGCTGTGAGCATCTTGGAATCTTCAGTGAGGGGAATCTGATGGTATGCTGATCTTAGATCCAAATGGAGAATACCTTGGCACCGTCTAGCATTGAGACCACTTCGTTAATGTTCGGGAGTGGGTGACAATGTACAACAATGCAAGTGTTTAATGCTCTAAGATCAACACAGACCCTCAATTTTTTTGCGGGTTTTTTTCTTACAAAACAATGGGGGGAATCCCATTCAGCTGAATCTATGGGCTCAGTGATGCCTTCAGACACCAAATCATCAAGCATATTCTTCAATTCTTCCCTGACGTTTATTGGCACACCTCTCAATGTTTGTTTTACAGGTATGACATCATTTTTTAGTTTGATTTTGTGGGAATAATCTTTTAGTTTACCCACCACATCTGAAAATACATCCTTAAATCTCTCTTTTACCAAGTTTTCTTTCTCGTCGGAAGTAAAGGAAGCAATGTTTTCTATAGTCATGTTCTCATCTAACATAACAGGTTCTTTAGAGCGGGAATTAAGGATAATGCCTAACTTCCATTGATCTCTCCATCCTAGGACATTCACCCCTATAACAGCAACATACAACTTAACAGCAGAAATTCTTGTTTTGAAATGTAGCCTAACTTCAAAGTAACCTACCACATCTAATCTGGAACCATCATAGCTCTCTACAATGATGTCAGACGGTATTATTTTAGTAAAATCTAACGCACTACTTAGTTTATCTGCGAAATAACAGTCCATGGGGATCCTGAATCGGCCATGAGATCTAAGACCACACCAGCAACTTCAACCATACACATGGGGGGTCTCTTAATGTCTCTGAGGTCAGAATCATTCATACTAGAAATCCTTTCAGAAAGAGAAACTATAAAACCTTTGTAGTTTTCTGTAGTAGTACAACATTCACACTTGTGTGCTTGTGTGCTTCTCTCTGATGTGCAAGATACTTTACCTCATAATAATGCTCCGTTACAGCATTGTCATGGAAACCTCAACTTTATAGGATCCAAGATGGCTACCACACCACGTGCTACGTCACTACGTTGCGTGCGTGACGTGCTCTCATAAGGTGACAATACAACGCTCTGGGAAGGAGTCCGGAATCCTGCGTCGGAGTCCTTACGCGTGTTAGCTGGAAGACTTCTGGAGTCCTTGGGGAAGAAGGTTCCCTCTCGCGTGTCGGGTGCCTCGTTCCAAAGTATTTTTTTTTGTTGAAAAACGTAGAACGTTTGTACATGTGCTCTCCTCTCCTTATTGCAACCGAAGGTATACAAATCTCAAAAGTGTTGAAAATCCAGTAAGCCAAGTAGGATAGGTCTTTCGAGGGGTGGTTTCTTCTAAATTACATTTTCTCCTTGTAGTCAATAAGATGCCCCGCAGCAGCTCATATAGTCTTCAATAGGATTCAGGAACACGCCACTCCTGTGCTGCTGCAAACATTGTTGACAGGAGTGTTCCTCTCCTCAGCTTGTCGCCACTTGTTAAAAATAAAGGTAATCTAAATGGTTTCCAAAGTATTTATTCCATAATAACAGCACACCAACAATGTGCAACTGGCCAGCAATGAGAGGCAGTGCAACTGACTCAATTGTTTGACAGCAGCCATAAGGTTTCAGATGGAATTGGAACATACATTGTAAAATGCAGAATACAGTAAAAAGGGAAGGGAAGAAGTAAACATAACAAGCATAGAAAATGCAAATACAACAGGTGGTCCAGTGGGCCTCTTAGATGTCCCCATGCAGAGAGGTACAGTCATTCACTACATCAGCTTGCATTGGGGAACGAAGCCCTCACTTAAAATGTGGACCAAGTTACCACCTGCCCGGACAAAGAGAATGGGAGTAAGCAATCCATACATAATACGGTTCTAGAATGAAAACAGAAACTCCTAATCTCCCTTCTCGGGAACACATTTACTATCTCAACCCAAAATCTGATCGTCACTATGAGCCACATATATCAAGAGCTTTTGCATTCGCAAACGGGCGAAATCTCAGAATCTTTGGAAGGGGTGTGTTGAGGGCGTCCCTTCCAAATACTGAAGCCTAACGGTATGTATGAATGTTTTGTAACCGTGAATGGTGTCGCAAAACATTCACATTTAACCACCTACTTCAAGTAGGTGGTAACCCATAAAATTACAAAAAAGAAAGGGATCCCCTCCCCTCCCCTTTTAGAATGGCATCAAAAACTTTTTTTCAGAGCAGACACTGGTCCGACAGACCACTGCCTGCTCTTAAAAAAGGAAAAGAAAACTGCAAACTATTCCCTTTAACCCCTTCGCTGCTAGGCCTTTTCCCCTCCTGTGCTAAGCCTTTTTTGGGCTATTTGGGGTAGTGCGCACTTAGGCCCCTGTAACTTTTAGACCACATTAGGTATCCACGCCAAATTTGCGTCCTTTTATTCCAACATCATGGGGATTCTAAAGGTACCCAGGGTTTGTGGATTCTCCTAGAGGGTTCCCAGAAATTAGTCAAAATACAGCGAAATTTTGTTTTTTTTGTGAAAAATGGGGGAAAGTGGCTGCAAATGAAAGCGTCTGGGTTTTTCTCTGCAAATGATATCAAAAAAGGGTTTGTGGGGCTGAAATCACAATTTCTCCAGCTTTTAGGGAATGACAGATTTTTGGCAGAAATCCAACATTTTTTACACAGTTTTGACATTTTTCTGGGACATACCCTATTTTTGCTATTTTTTGTGCTTTCAACCTCCTTCCAGATAATGGTAAAAATGGGTAGAAAAGCAATAATGGATCCTGGAAAGCTATACATTTTTGAAAAGTAGACAAAATTCTGAATTCAGCAAGGGGTCATTTGTGTAGATCCATCAAGGTTTCTTTATAGAAACTAACAGTTAAATATAGGAAAAATTAAAAATTTGTTGAAAAAAGCAGCCTTTTGAGTCCACGTTTTCACCTGTAACTTCTTCGAATTATGACATCTCTTTGAAAGCAATGTACCGTTACATCCGGTGGACCTTCCTGGTTGTGGGGATATATAGGACTTGTAGGTTCACCAAGAGCCCAACGAACCCAGAGTAAAAAACTGAGCAGCATTTTGTAATGGTTTTTTTTTTGTTCCGGGTATATAGCAATTATTGTGGGAAAATGTATACATGGAAAAATCGGTATGAAAGACACCTATGTATTTCTGAAATGGGAACAAATTACAGAGTTTAGAAACAGTGCATATTTGGACATTTTCGAAATTGGGAATACTCCTACTTGCATGACAATTATTGGTCATTTTTCAAAATGACTTTTTTTTACACAATGTCTTTCATTTGGAAGGGAGAAATGCATCAAAAATCAATAGGTAATAACAGTTGCTTTACAAATCTGAACTACCCTAAGTCTCCCGATAAAAATGGTACCTCACTTGTGTGGGTAGGCATAGTGCCCACGACAGGAAGTGGCTCAAAACCTAAGGTGAACACACCACATTTTCACACTGAAAATTTACACTTTTTTTGCGAAGAATCTAGCTGTAGTTTTTGAACCCTAGCCCTGCCGGCACCTAGGGAAACCTAGCAAACCTATACATTTTTGAAAACTAGACACCCAGGGGAACCCAGGATGGGGTGACTTGACTGCCTCCCACCATGGTCTGTTACCCAGAGTCCCTTGCAAACGTAAAAAATTGACAAAAAAAACACATTTTCCCCATATTTCTGTGATGGAAAGCTCTGGAATCTGCGTGGATCCACAAATTTCCACCCACCCCGCGTTCCCCAAAGTCCTACGAGAAAAATGGTACCTCACTTGTGTGGGTCGGCTTAGTACCCACGACAGGAAACGGCGCAAAACGCAACATGGTCACACCTCAATTTTGCAGTGAAAAATGACCCTTTTTTGGCAAAGTGACTAGCTGTAGTTTTTGAACCCTAGCCCTGCCGGCACCTAGGGAAACCTAGCAAACCTATACATTTTTGAAAACTAGACACCCAGGGGAATCCAGGATGGGGTGACTTGACTGCCTCCCACCATGGTCTGTTACCCAGAATCCCTTGCAAATGTAAAAAATTGACAAAAAACCCCACATTTTCCCCACATTTCTGTGATGGAAAGTTTTGGAATCTGCGTGGATCCACAAATTTCCACCCACCCCGCGTTCCCCAAAGTCTTACGAGAAAAATGGTACCTCACTTGTGTGGGTCGGCCTAGTGCCCGCGACAGGAAACGGCGCAAAACGCAACGTGGTCACACGTCAAATTTGCAGTGAAAAATGACCCTTTTTTGGCAAAGTAACGAGCTGTAGTTTTTTAACCCTAGCCCTGCCGGCACCTAGGGAAACCTAGCAAACCTATACATTTTTGAAAACTAGACACCCAGGGGAATCCAGGATGGGGTGACTTGACTGCCTCCCACCATGGTCTGTTACCCAGAATCCCTTGCAAACGTAAAAAATTGAGAAAAAAAACACATTTTACCCACATTTCTGTGATGGAAAGTTCTGGAAGCTGCGTGGATCCACAAATTTCCACCCACCCCGCGTTCCCCAAAGTCCTACGAGAAAAATGGTACCTCACTTGTGCGGGTCGGCATAGTGCCCGCGACAGGAAACTGCGCAAAACGCAACGTGGTCACACCTCAATTTTGCAGTGAAAAATGACCCTTTTTTGGCAAAGTAACGAGCTGTAGTTTTTTAACCCTAGCCCTGCCGGCACCTAGGGAAACCTAGCAAACCTATACATTTTTGAAAACTAGACACCCAGGGGAATCCAGGATGGGGTGACTTGACTGCCTCCCTCCATGGTCTGTTACCCAGAATCCCTTGCAAACGTAAAAAATTGAGAAAAAAAACACATTTTACCCACATTTCTGTGATGGAAAGTTCTGGAAGCTGCGTGGATCCACAAATTTCCACCCACCCCGCGTTCCCCAAAGTCCTACGAGAAAAATGGTACCTCACTTGTGCGGGTCGGCATAGTGCCCGCGACAGGAAACTGCGCAAAACGCAACGTGGTCACACCTCAATTTTGCAGTGAAAAATGACCTTTTTTTGGCAAAGTGACGAGCTGCAGTTTTTGAACCCTAGCTCTGCCGGCACCTAGGGAAACCTACCAAACCCACGCATTTCTGAAAACTAGACACCCGGCGGCTTCCAGGGAGGTATGGCTTGCGTGGATTCCCCAACGTTTCCTTACCCAGAATTCCCTGCAAACCTCAATTTTTGCTGAAAAAATCACTTTTTTCACACATTTTGGGGTGGGAAAGTTGTGGCATCACGGGGCTCACAAATTTACCACCACCCAGCGTTCCCCCAGGTCTCCCGGTAAAAATGGTGCCTCACTTGTGTGGGAGGCCCAAGTACCCGCGGTAGGCAAGGGCCCTAAACGTAGTGAGGCGACATCAAAATGGCCTATCGCAAAACCACCTGGTTTTGCAAGGGGGGTCACTTGGGTTTTTGGCCCGGTGTTCGGCGGCCATCTAGGGAAAGCTACCAAACCCACGCATTTCTGAAAACTAGACACCCGGCGGCTTCCAGGGAGGTATGGCTTGCGTGGATCCCCCAACGTTTCCTTACCCAGAATCCCCTGCAAACCTCAATTTTAGCTGAAAAAAATCACTTTTTTCACACATTTTGTGGTGGGAAAAACCAAAGTGACCCCCCTTGCAAAACCAGGTGGTTTTGCGATAGGCCATTTTGATGTCACCTCACTATGTTTTGGGCCCTTGCCTGCGGCGGGTACTTGGGCCTCCCACATAAGTGAGGCACCATTTTTACCGGGAGACCTGGGGGAACGCTGGGTGGTGGTAAATTTGTGTGAGCCCGGTGATGCCACAACTTTCCCACCCCAAAATGTGTGAAAAAAGTGATTTTTTTTCAGCTAAAATTGAGGTTTGCAGGGGATTCTGGGTAAGGAAACGTTGGGGGATCCACGCAAGCCATACCTCCCTGGAAGCCGCCGGGTGTCTAGTTTTCAGAAATGTGTGGGTTTGGTAGGTTTCCCTAGATGGCCGCCGAGCACCGGGTCAAAAACCAAAGTGACCCCCCTTGCAAAACCAGATTAACTATTGTTCCTACAGCGTGAGAATTTTGGAGTAAAATTGCAAAGAAAATGTGGCAGACATTTTGAGGTTTGCAGGATATTGGGGATAAAAAAAACTTTTTGAATTCACAAGAGAGACATCACCATGAACTCCCATGGGTTTTCGACAATATCTACAGTTGGTGGGTTATTCTTACATGGAAAGTGTACCTTGGCAGAGAAACTAAAGACAAAGATTGCTGCACAACCATCTATTCCTCAAACACACACACACATACTGGTTGGATTTGGCACGAGGGCGAGTCATGGTTCAGTGTATTAAATTTTATTAACTAGAGATTTCACAAAAATGAAATGCACTGTCAATAATTAAGTTCACAAAAAACCAAACCAATGACTCGCAGCTCGTGAGCTGTAAAGGTACGTCAAGGCACCAACCACTTTACAGGCCATTCACACACCTTTCATACGTGATACAAACAAGACCATTCGCACCACCAGGTACAAAAGCAACACAGTACAAAATTCACCAAAAAGGGACAAGGTACACCCTGCTTCAGAAAGACAAATATTACTGCACAGCCATCTAATCCGCAAGCACACACACACATACTGATTGGATTTGGCACGAGGGTGAGTGATGGTTCAGTAGATACAATTGTATTAGCAAGTGATTTCACAAAACATGAAATGCATTGGTAATAATTGAAAGGGCGAGAAACTGTAAAGCCACGACAAGGCACCAACCTCTTTACAGTCCATTCATACACCTTTCATACATGTGAGACATACAAAACCATTCACACCGCCAGCCGCGGGCCCATCACACAACAAAACTCACACCAGCACACAGCGCCATTCAAGGGCCCATCACTTTCACACGCCCACAATCCAGACACAGAAACTACACATGCTGATGGATTGCGTGGAGTGGCACTCAGCTAGCAGTGTGTGTAGTGACCAGCAGAAAGTCACTACTCACACACAGCCAGCCGAGCTCCAGTCCACACACACCGCTAGCAGAGCGCCAGTCCACACACACCGCTAGCCGAGCGCCAGTCCACGCACACCGCTAGCCGAGCGCCAGTCCACGCACACCGCCAGCCAAGCGCCAGTCCAGGCACACCGCCAGCCAAGCGCCAATCCACGCACACCGCCAGCCAAGCTCCAGTCCACGGACACCTCCAGCCAAGCACCAGTCCGCACACACCACCAGTCCACGCACACCGCCAGCCAAGTACCAGTCCACGCACAGCGCCAGCCAAGCACCATTCCACGCACACCGCCTGCCAAGCTCCAGTCCACGCACACCGCCTGCCAAGCTCCAGTCCACGCACACCACCAGCCAAGCTCCAGTCCACGGACACCACCAGCCAAGCACCAGTCCGCACACACCACCAGTCCACGCACACCGCCAGCCAAGCACTAGTCCACGCACACCACCAGTCCACGCACACCGCCAGCCAAGCACCAGTCCACGCACACCGCCAGCCAAGCACCATTCCACGCACCAGTCCGTGCACACCGCCAGTCCATGCACACCGCCAGTCCATGCACACCGCCAGTCCACGCTCACCGCCAGTCCACGCTCACCACCAGCCAAGTACCATTCCACGCACACCACCAACCAAGTGCCAGTCCACACACACCAACAGCCAAGCGCAAGCCTACACACACCGCCATCACATTTAGGATTTTTTTTAGAAAAAAATAAAAACACAAACAAATCGCAAATAGATACAAATCTTCTAACAGAAAATCAGCAACTAAATGCATTGCATTAACACCAACCTTGAAACAGAATCAAATTATCCAAAGAATACAGACCAGGCAGTTCACTTTACCACTCATGAATGCTCCCAATAATTCTTTCGCGTGTGGTATGCTTTAAAACAAGCAGGGAGACAGTGCAGGATGAGAAGGACAGTCGGGGCAGTACATACGACTCTCCTTCCGCGAACCTCTTCGCCAACAGACTCTACATCTCCTACTGGGAAAATCTTTTGAGGGTGTGGGAGGAATGTGATCTGGAAAGTGGCGATCTTTCAATCTAGCAACATCCTCCACCACTCCAACTCTAGGAACACTTGCCTGTTCCACTACAACAAGGCTGCCTATAACAGACTCCTGAAACTTAGCAAAAGTCATCTTTGACTCAGGGCAAGAATCCTGGAACACAACAAAAGCATTAAACATTGCCAAGTGGAAAAGATGGATAGCCAACTTCTTGTACCAAATGTAAGCCTTACGAAGAGCACTGTAAGGTTCCAACCTCTGATCTACTCTGTCAACACCACCCATGTGCCTATTATAGTCTAAAATGCACACAGGTTTGCGCGCTTCAGCGACCTGACCCCAAACAGTCACAGGTGCAGTGCTTTCATCATGGATGGTAGTCAGCATGTAGACATCTCTCCTGTCTGAAAACTTCACAGCAAGAAGCTCCTGGCAACGCAACGCACTGCACTGTCCCCGCACAAGCTTTTGACAAACAAGTTCTTTCGGGAAACCTTTACAGTTAGAGAGGATTGTGCCACAAGCAACAGTGTCCACTTTGGCCAATTCCCTGAACAACCGCACACCAGTGTAGAAGTTATCTACATATAAATGGTGGCCTTTGTTAAAAAATCCTCTACCAAGTTCCCAAACAATTTTCTCAGTCACTCCAAAAGTGGACGGACAACCAGGGAGGTTCATCCTAGATTCCTTACCGGTGTACACCCTGAAATTAGACACATATCCAGTCCTACTGTCACACAGCATATACAGCTTTATTCCATAGCGTGCCCTCTTACTAGGAATGTATTGCCTAAAAACCAAGCGGCCCTTGAACAACACCAAAGACTCATCCACTGCAATTTCTTTCCCAGGGGCATAAATCTCAGAAAATCGATCAACAAAGTGATCAAGGACAGGCCTAATCTTAAAAAGACGGTCACAATCAGGGTGATCTCGTGGCAACGCTAAACCATTATCAACAAAATGCATCATCCGAAGCAGAAGCAAATACCTGTCACGACTCATGACTGCCGGAAAAATAGACGTTGCCATCAAGGGACTGCTAGACCAATATGAAGACATTGATGGCTTCCTTAGCAAGCCCATCAACAAAGTTAAACCCAAGAACTTCTTCATCTCTTCAAGATTTGTTGGAGTCCACCGGGTAGCTCTAGAGTGTGGCTTAAGACTGGCACTGTTGTCCCTCAAAAACTGTTCGGCATACAAATTAGTCTGCTCAACAATCTCTGCCAAAAACACATCGTCCATAAACAACTGAAAAAAATTTACCGGCAAAAAGTTTTCAGTATTCACTCTAGACTCTGGAACACCAGTAAACTCTGGCAATGCCGGCTGCACCATGCCAGGGGCAACCCAGAGGTCATCACTTTCAAAGGGAAGCCTTGCAGCCCCAGCCTGCTGCCCAGATGCCTCTTGCCGCACTACACCAACGGGAAGCCTTGCAGCCGCAGGCTGCAGCCCAGAAGCCTCTTGCCGCACTACACCAACGGGAAGCCTTGCAGCCCCAGGCTGCAGCCCAGATGCCTCTTGCCGCACTATCGGCACATCAGTCTCCTCCTCTAACACAGGCACTTCATCCGCACCAAGAGTATCTTCATCATCCGATGACTCCATATGGAGAGAAAACTCACTGCCAGAATCGTCCCCTGCCTCCTCTCCCTCAGATGCAGAGTCAGTCTCTGAACCATGGTCAGAGGAAGACTCAAAAAGCAAACCAACAACCTGCTGAGCAGTAATCCTGCGGCTAGCCATTATACTTACTAAGATAGAAGACTGCACAAACAAGTCAACAACAACCAACAATGTGCAAACCAAGTAAGTAAAGAAATGTGTACCTTTATCACAATGATCAATGTACTCAAAAACTATAGAATTCAATTACAAGAGACAGCTACACTCACCAGAACCTACTCTGCAGTGACACAGCAAAAACCAACGATATCCAACTAGAAAGAAGAAAAAAAAATAATAATTACTCACAAGACAACAAAATACACATCGAGCACAAATGCAAACAGTTTTTGCCAAGGGGTCACTTCCTCATGCAGAAAAATACATCCCTGGTGTCTAGTGGGCTTTTCTGCCCCCCCTGGGAGCAGAAACGGACAGAAAGACGACCGATCTGTCCCCTGGGGGGGGGGGGGGGGGGGGGCAGAAAAGTCTTCCCATTATTTACGCCCCAAAGGAAGCGACCCTTGCCCAAGGGGTCGCTTCCTAAATTATGAAAAAGACATCCCTGGTGTCTAGTGGGCTTTTCTGTCCCCCCTGGGGGCAGAAACGGGCAGAAAGACGACTGATCTGCCCCCAGGGGGGGCAGAAAAGTCTTCGAATTAATTTGGCCGCCAAGGAAGCGACCCTTGCCCAAGGGGTCGCTTCCTAAATTAGGAAAAAGACATCCCTGGTGTCTAGTGGGCTTTTCAGCCCCCCCTGGGGCAGAAATGGGCAGAAAGACGACCGATCTGCAACCAGGGGGGGCATAAAAGTCTTCGAATTAATTTGGCAGCCAAGGAAGCGACCCTTGCCCAAGGGGTCGCTTCCTAAATTAGGAAAAAGACATCCCTGGTGTCTAGTGGGCTTTTCTGCCCCCCCCCCTGGGGGCAGAAACGGGCAGAAAGACGACCGATCTACCCCCAGGGGGGGCAGAAAATTCTTCGAAATAATTTGGCAGCCAAGGAAGCGACCCTTGCCCAAGGGGTCGCTCCCTAAATTATGCAAAAGACATCCCTGGTGTCTAGTGGGCTTTTCTGCCCCCCCCCGGGGGCAGAAACGGGCAGAAAGACGACCGATCTGCCCCCAGGGGGGGGCAGAAAAGTCTTCGAAATAATTTGGCCGCCTAGGAAGCGACCTTTGCCCAAGGGGTCGCTTCCCAAATAAAGAAAAAAACATCCCTGATGTCTAGTGGGGCATCCCTGCTCCACGATCGCGACGCTGTGCGCGATCGTGGAGCAGGAATGCCCAGCATTGAGACATCAGGGGAGAGGAAATACTCTTTCATCTCCCCTGATGCCTCAAGGCCTCGCAATTCCACCCCCCCGCCAAACACCTACCTGATCCGTTGGACGCGCTGGAAGAAATGAATTCCAGCGCGTCCAACACTTCCTGATGACGTCGGCGCGCACTGTGCGCGCTGACGTCATCAGGAAGCGTGGGGGGGCTCGTGGGTGGCAGCGGAAGCTCTTCCGCTGCCATCCCCCTCTGTGGGGGCACGATCGATGCCCCAGGGGGGAGCGCCAGCGCTTCCCCCGGGGGCTGTGCTCATGACGGAGCGGTTCCGTCATGAGCTCAGCCCAACCGATTCTCATGACGGAACCGTTCCGTCATGAGCATCGAAGGGGTTAAGGAAAATGGGATTAAAAATATATATATATATTTGCTTTATTTAAAAGTAGTCACGGACAATGTGGTCTGCTGGCCCCAGCAGGCCACCATCCCCATGATTTTAGCCATTCCTAGGGGGTCGCAAATTGTGACCTACCTCATCAATATTCATGAGGTAGGTCATTTGCGACCTGATAGGAATCGCATAAAGTGTTCAACACACTTTAATATTGGCCTTTTTGCAAGGATTCGCAATTAGAAATCGCAAAACGGCTTTTGTCCTCGCCTTCTGAAGATTCTTGAGTTCCTTGTACAAATAGGTTCCAGTATGCGAGAAAACGCCTTCTTTCACTCACATCCAACACCAAATCATGCTTCTTTTAAGTTCTCTCTTACTCTAATCTGTTCATCTCAGTATGGGTGGTGAAGAAGTCCTTGTGCAGCTCGGTAGATCTGTTTTTGTGTGACTGAATATGTGTTCTCTCATTGCATAGGTGCCTTAATATGACACTGCTCCTTTGTCATTCCTGGGTATAGGAACTCGAGTTAGAACGTTAACCTCTTGATACTTCAGGATAAAGCTTACATTGCTGCATCTTATATTCATGGGTTGGGGAAATGATTTTCTTAGCCTTAATTACAATCTTAGTGGTTCATCACCCAAGTTCGATTGGAACACATTAAAAGTGAAGTATGCAGTATTTCCTGTATTGGCTCAGACTGCCTCCTCTTTTGATGCACCTCCTGTCAAAGAGCTGACACACCTTTAGTCAACCAAGTTCAGGAGTGGGCGTCTCTCACTGTCATCTAGTCCTGTCTAATTAGAGACACTGCCTCATTTGCAACTGGTGTTGGCTTCTTCTTTTGCTTTGTTCCACTGTTGAGCTCTGAAGTAGCTGTGCAGAGACCCAAAAAGTAAGAACTCTTCCTTTATAAATCTGCTACAGTTGTGTGGGGCCTCTACCCTGCGCGGGACAGTAGTGTCCGAAGGTAATGTGTACCAGAGGCCCACATAGACAGTGTTTTTTTTTTTTGAAACCGTTTATTGCAATCTCAAGAATATACAAGTATGGGCCTACAACCTTCCGGCCGGCCGCTAGAATGACAGGAGCATATGACATACGTTCAAAAACACTTGGCCTTGCAGAGAAGCCGAATCAGGAGGTATCAACGTCGTGGGCCACATCACTCTGACCCCACAATACGGTTTCATTTTATACAAACAACACGAAAAATCACACCCGCAAGGCAACCCGCAATCGAAAGTAACAGCACGTGCTCCCCGAATGGGGGACCCCAGCCATCCACAGGAGTCTAAAGGGGGGAAGGGGAACAGATCGAGGACTGGGGGAACTCTGTGCCCGGGGCTGGGGAAAGGAGTCAACTAAGGGGACGGGGTTGGTGAGGCAGTAGGCAGCAGTGGTGGCGCGCAGATACCCCCGCGGTAGGCGTTCCAGGGGCCCCATACTTTCACCCATGCCCCAGGCTTACCCCTCGCCACATACACCACCTTTTCTCGGAACATGCACCAATCCATGTGTTCTTTCCAGGCCGACACCGCCGGGGGCCTCTGGGATCCCCACAGTTGAGCAATGTCACGCTTAGCAATCATATATCCCAGAGTCACCCATCGCGTCTGCGGAACCGAGTAGTCAGTTGGTTCCCACACATTCAGCAGGCATCTCCTCGCTTCAGGCAGCAGCGCGACATGCGTAACCACTCGCAGGACCTCATGCACACCACGCCAGAATCGCTCCACCTTCGGGCATTCCCACAAAATATGCAAAAAAGTAGCCAAAGCACCACACCCACGCTTACACAACCCATCCTCAGCATAGCCCATACGCAGAAGCCTTGGCCCCGTCATGTAAACCCGGTGGAGTATCTTAAGCTGGACGAAGCGAAGGCGAGCCGGTATGGCCACCTCCTTCGGAGAGGCCACCGCGGAAATCCAGTCCTCGTTGTCCAACTCCAGCCCATCGGCAACCCAAGCCTCGCGGAGGCCAGTCAGCAAGCCCGATCGGTCATTAATCAATTTTTTGTAAATAAGGGAGATCGTGCTGTCCGGAACGTGGCCGTCCAGCACCCTATCTTCCAGGGGGGAGGACTCCGGGATGGAGGCGACGTCTGGGAAGACGGAGCCCAGTGCGTGACGGACCTGCAAGTACCGAAAGTATTCACTGCCCTGCAGCTGAAACTCCGTCTGCAGCGTCGCGAATGTTTTAAATCCCCCCCTCGTCCAGAGATCCCCCACTTTACTGATGCCTATCGTGTCCCACCTCTCGAAGCCCTTCGAGGTCCACAGGGAGCCCAATCTCTCAGACGCGTACAACGGTGATGCCCGGGTCAAACGGTCCTTCCACCCCATAGCTGCGTTAGCCGCGTGCCATACTCGCACCATGACACGCGTAGGTCCCGTTAGACGGGGGCCGGGCGCGCCAGAGTAGAGCGCTCGATTATAGTCGCCACCAGGCAGGAGCATCTTGTCCATTTCAAATGCCGGGTTCAAGGCGGGCCCGTAAAGGCCATGGTTAATTGCAGCTAGCTGGGAGGCCCAGTAATACCGTTTAATATCCGGGAGGGCAATCCCCCCGTCGTACCATGGGAGCGTCAACTTCGCCAGGGCAATACGCGGCCTCCCGTCCCAGAACAGGCGGCGCTGTAGACTCTCCACCTCACGGAAGTAGCGCGCTGGGACTAAATCCATAGTGTTCTGGAGAGCGTACAGGAAGCGTGGCAACGACATCATCTTAAACAATGCCGCCTGGCCGAGCGGCGAAAGCGGCAGGTGCCGCCAACGCGCGACGTCCTCCTTCAAGCGCTGGAGGGGGGGAAGCAAATTCCGCTCGTAGCGGGCCTCCGGGTCCAGAGTAATATAAACACCCAGGTACCGAAACCCCTGAGAGGCAATCTGGATCGGACAGCCCCGCGGGAGGACGGGAGCCTCCCCGGAAAGCACATACACACATGATTTAGCCCAGTTGATGACAAGGCCTGAATTGCGGCCGAATGAGCGCAAAACATCAACCAGGACAATCAGTGATTTACTCGGGGAGGCTAGGTACAAAAGGATATCGTCAGCGTATAGGGACACGCGGTCCTCATACTCGGGGGTCCAAGGGAGACCACGGATGGAAGGGTGCCACCGCAGCCACTCCGCCAGGGGTTCCAAGGCCAGCGCGAACAGGAGCGGCGACAAGGGGCAGCCCTGTCGCGTGCCCGTCCCAGCTCGAATGGGACCGATACTCTTCCATTCACCACCACCTGCGCCAAAGGGCCCGAATACAACAATTTGACCCAGCTGATGAACCCCGGGCCAAATCCAAACTTCGCCAGCATCGCCCAAATGTATGGCCACTCGAGCGTGTCAAACGCCATGGTGGCGTCTAAGGACGCCAATACGGCCGGCTCCCGCACAAACGGGAAACGCGCGAGCACCCCGTGCAGGCGCCGCAGATTGAGGGCCGTGTTGCGATGGGGAATAAAGCCGGACTGGTCTTGGTGGACCAGATCGCCCACCACGCCGAAAAAGCCGGTTGGCTAGCACCTTGGCGAGGATTTTGGGCTCCGCATTCAAGAGCGAGATGGGCCGATAGGATGTAACCCGGTCCCGGGGTCTCCCTTCCTTGTGGATCACCACGATTGTAGCCAGACGCTGGTCCGGCGGGAGGGAGCCCAGCGAGTGGGCCGCCAGGAACATCGCGCGGAGATGGGGTGCCAGTACATCCGGTCGCAGCTTATACAACTCGATAGGGATGCCGTTCGGGCCCATGGCCTTGCCGGATGCGACCGAGCGTATGGCGAGGGCAATTTCGTCGGAGGTGGGAGCGGCATCTAACGACACCCTGTCCTCCACCGAAAGGGAAGGCAGCGCGATATCCCTAAGCAGGGCATGGGAATCCTCCTCCGAGCAGGGAGAAACCGGGGAATACACATCGCGGAAATAATCCGCGAAACAAGAGACAATGTCTTCTGGCTCGGTGACACGCACACCATCCATCCTCTCAATCAGCGGGACCACACGACTCGCTCTCTCCAAGCAGTTTACCAGCCTTATCACCCACATCATACAGTCGCCCCTGTTGCTCTCTACTGAGGCCCCTGGCCGCCTCCGTGACGAGGGCCCTGTAGGCCGCCTGCTTAAGTTGTAGGACATGTAGTGCAGCATCCGTCACCCCACCCTCTAGATCACCCTCCAATTCAGCAATTTCGGCCTCCACCCGGGTCACCTCCTCCTGCTCGCGCCTCCGGGCATGGGAGATAAAGGAGAGGGCCTCCCCTCTAAGAACTGTCTTGAAGGCTTCCCACAGGGAGATAGCCGAAGGGACGGACCCCACATTCTCATCAAAATACCGCTGCAAGGATTTAATCAAATCAGCGCGAATGGTGGGGTCGCGCAGGTACCAGGCGTTGATTGGAGCTACCCTGCCCTCCCCCCTCGGGAAGACATCAAAGTGCAACAGGAGCGGGGAGTGATCTGAAATACCCCGCGCCAAATGGCGTACCTCTCCTACCCTCCCCACATAGGCCGCAGGGACATGGACATAATCAAGCCGAGAGAGGCTACCATGGGCACCCGAGTGGAAAGTGTACTGCAGCTGCGTGGGATGTTTTAAGCGCCAGCAGTCCACCAATCCCAGTGTATCTAGAAAGCCGGACAGCCACGCCTGCGCCCGGGGGAGGTCCCTAGGGGGGTGGCGATCCACGGTCCCAGAAACCACCGCATTGAAGTCCCCCCCCAACCACCAGAAGCCCCCCCGGAAGGTCAAGAAGGAGGCGCCCCAGGTCTGCAAAAGTGGTAGACTGTAACCCCGGTGGGACGTACACTGATACAAAGACAACTACTTTGCCCTCCATTCTCCCCACTAAGACAGTGTAGCGTCCCCTCTCATCATGGCGCACCTCGTCTATTTCCAACGGGAGCGAGTTCTTCACCATGATGCCCACCCCCCGTGAGCCCGACGTGAAGCCCGAGTGGGCCACCAAACGATAGCCACGCCGATTCATGGCACAAAAGGAATTACCAATAAGGTGTGTCTCCTGCAGTATGACCACATCTGGCGAAGTTCGTTTCAGATACTGCAGGACCACACCTCGCTTGATCCTATCCCCCAGTCCATTAACGTTCCAAGACAAT
Source organism: Triturus cristatus (assembly GCF_964204655.1). NCBI lineage: Eukaryota > Metazoa > Chordata > Amphibia > Caudata > Salamandridae > Triturus > Triturus cristatus. Next base: position 1,041,368,101 of record NC_140585.1, read on the forward strand.
AAAGTCAGGCCCCTACCCCCCATCACGTACAGAAGCCATCATTCGTCCCCCTGAGAGCACCTTAAAAACACCAATACAATAAAGGGTTTGCCTTGCGGTAAAAACAAACAACACCCCACCCCAACCCACCCATCCCAACAAAACTCCCCCCTCCCTGCACCCCTGCATGAGCCCAAACAGCCCCCCCAAAGTGCAGTGTGCCTGTCGCCCCATAAATGATTAAACTAACTAGTCCCCCAGAGGAGGAGGGAGAGCCCCCAGGAGACCCCGTACTACCTCCACAGGAGGGGAACTTACACGAACAGTCAAAAGTGACGATAATGTTGTCCAGAGCGAGGCCTACTATTAGTCCCTCAGTCCTGATCCGGCGAGCCCTCCCCTCCAACCGCGCCACCCCCCCGGCCCCGATCCCCGGGCAAAGAGTCCAACCAGTCCCCGGCCGCTTCGGGACGATCAAAAAAGTGCGTGCGGCCATCCACCTCCACCCGCAACTTAGCTGGAAAAAGCATCGCATACTTGAGGTTCAGGTCCCGTAGACGACGTTTAACTCCGAGAAAGCTCAGTCTCTGCTTCTGGACCGCTGGGGTGAAATCAGGATAGAAGTTTACGTCCATATTGTCGAGTCTGACCGGTCCTTGTAGCCGAGAAGTCTGCAGAATAGCGTCTCTGTCCCGAAAGTTGAAAATCCGGGCAATGAGAGGCCTCGGAGGGGCTCCGGCCTTAGGTCTTCCTCCGGGAACCCTGTGGGCACGTTCCACCGCAAAGAATTTACTCAGCCCCCGGGGCCGGAGATGGGTGAGAATCAGGTCCTCCACAAACAGGTCCGCCGCCGCCTCCTCACGTCCCTCCGGCACCCCGACAATGCGGACATTGTTCCTCCGGGCCCGACCCTCGGAATCTTCCAGTCGACGATCCATCAGGGCGCTCGCCTGGCCAAGCCGGCGCACCTCCTTTTGGAGGGCCGCTACGTCCGTTGTGAGGCCCGAGGTGGTGTGGGCCAAAGAATCGACCCGGTCATTGGTCTGGGATAGATCGGCCCTCACCAGGCCAACATCCACGTGGACCGAGTCAATCTTCTGCGCCAGTGTGTCAAAGCGCTGGTCCACCGAGGCCTTCATCTCGGCGATAGCGCCCATGACATCTCGCAGGGTCAGATCCGCGGGCAGAGCAGGAGCATCAGTCGGGCCCTCAGGGGACCTACGCGGCACCTCAGGAGATCCCTTCTGGAGGGTGTAGCGGTCCATGTTGTTGGACTGATGGGCTGCGCCACGGCGGGTCGATTTCACCTTTGCCCGGTCGCCATCTTGCTTTGTGGACATGGTTTCAGTCCCCAAATCGTGCCAATCACCTCGGAAAAGGCTGACAAACCAGTTCACGGGCTCCGGGGGGGGGGGCAACCACAGGTCCGCAGGACGGATCACAGCCGGCGGGCCGGCAGGGCACACCAACGAGGCCACACCACCGCACACCGCCCCGCAACCCAACCTCGCCTACGCAGCAAGGAGGGTGTAAAAGCGAAAGTGAAAGTGCGGGGTACGCGAGTCGCCCGGCCCTGCCCGCCGCTGTTGATCACTTTGTCTCCGGATCGCCCCACAACTCCAATCCGGGGGGCCGGCGTGGAGAAGGCCGCAAACCTCACTCGGTGCTCCCGCCGGTGTCCGAGGTCCAATTTGGAAGCGGAAAACGGGTGACACCTCAGCTCGGGCTCACCAACACAGTCCCCTCATCTAGGACAGGATATTGTCAGGATTTATGTAGGAGGTCACGGAGGTCCTCGGGAGCCTCGCACCTACGCGGCCATCTTGGTTGCGCGCTAGGCTCCTCCTCCCACATAGACAGTGTTGCTGGAACAGAGGTGCAGGAGGTGCTGCAATACCACAATAAAAATTGAAAGATTTAAAATTGGGAATAAACAATAAAGGGGCCCTTCAAATATTTATTTTCTGGCAGCAATTGTTTTGTTTTCAAAGACTGGCTTTCCCATATCCAACCCAAATCAACTGAACAACTTCTGAGCTATCTCTCTGCTCCCCTAACCAGCCAAAGTGATTGAGAAGGCCATCAACCAGCAACTCACAGCCCATCTTGAACTAAACCATCTTCTAGACAACACTCAAACAGGATTAAAAAAGAACCACAGCACAGAAGCAGCACTCATTGCGGCAAGCAAAGACATTCGAATCATCCTGGACTTAGGAGAAACAGCTACCCTAATCCTGCTTGACCTCTCAGCGGACTTTGACACGGTCTCCCATCATACCCTCATCAAAGGACTCACAAGATTAGGAAACAAGGATCTGTGTTCAAATGGATGTGTTCCTTTCTCACCTTAAGAACCCAAAGGGTCAGGCTGCCACCCTTCACATCAGAGACCAAGAAACTGGTATGCGGAGTCCCATGGGGTTAGTTCCTCAGGCCCATTCTTTTCAAAATATACGTCACAACTCGTCAACATAATCTGAACACAAGACCTCACCATCCTCTCCTACGTCAATGACACCCAACTCATTCTTTTCTTGATGGACAAGACAACCACCACCAGAACCAACTTCACCAACTGCATGGCATGGTAGCAAACTGGATGCGAACCAACTGCCTAAACCTCCACTCTGACAAGATGTAAGTACTGTTCTTTGGCCACCTAGGACTCCACCTGGTGGCTGTAAGAGCTCGGACCAACACTCAGACCCATAGACCATGCAGAAATCTAGGGATCATCATAGAGAACAATGTTCGACATTATGGCTCAAGTCAACACAGTGTGCTCCTCCTGCTTTCACATCCTACTCATGCTGCGAAAGGTCTTCGGATGGTTACCTCCGGTCACCAGACGAACCATCACGCAAGCACTCCTCATCAGCAGGCTGGACTACGGCAACTGTCTCTATGCCAAAATCTCCAAACAACTCCTACACAGACTTGACCTCCCACGCCGGACTCGCATCACACCCCACCTCAGGAAGATTCACTGCCACTGCATTTACAAGCACAGCAAATTCAAACTTCTCACGCCCACGTACAAAGCCCTACACGATACAGGATCAGAATCCCTGAACAGCTGCTTACACATTCACCAAAACACCAGACAGCTAGGCTTTGCTTCACTATCACTCGCACACTCCCTGCATATGCCAAGCATTTTCTAGAGGTCGCTGATCACACCCAAGGCATGAAACGACCTCCCTCAACACATCAGAGCCTCCTCTTCACTTCATGAGTTCTCAAAGAAGTTGAAGGCCTGGCTCTTCTTATAAGCACCTTGGAGATCACACACTTACACCTTTGCCCAAGGACATGGATACACTCTCGGTTGACTAGAGCGCTGTAAAAAATAAACATAACAAATCGATAATACCGTTAGTGAGGTGACATTATTGTTTAGCATTCCTGTAGAAAATCAGCTTCTCTGTATGGTTACCCCGGATTTTTTTACTTTTGTTGGCCCCTATATTTTTGCTCACTTTAGGTCTCCCTGCAGCATACTGCTGCTAACCAGGAGTAAATTTGCTTTTTTTTGTAATTTTTAATTTTTTTTATGCAGTTTGCACATACCTACAAATAATTACAAAGAAAATCAGCACAGTTACAAAGACATGAAGCCGAGAGAGAAAGAAAGAAAGAGAAAAAAAAAGAAGCCAGGAGTAAATTTCCTGTGATCCCCTTTAAACATAGTCGAACTGGCATACTCCTAATTGGTATATTTAGGTGACCTATAGCTCCCTAGTATATTGTGCAAGGTATACCCAGGACCTGGAAGTTAAATGTCACTAGTGTACTGCAGCAACTCTCGTGCCATCCACTACAGTGGTAGTGCAAACATGTATTCAGGCCTACCCTGTCTAGCGTGACTGTAGCAGCTTAAGAACTGCAATTCTACCTGCCAGAACAAACCCCTCTGACAGGTCAGAACCTCACTTTAAAAATGAATAAGCCAAACCTCTCTAGGGTTTGTACCCTGTAAAGCAGGGTGCATGGTATTTAAAAATAGGGCATGTAGACATTTAATGTTACCTTGCCCTTGCAGTGATTAGCATCCAAAATCTATTTTTGGCTGTGGCAAGTTTAGCTATCCTATGTCGGAAATCAGATTGCAGAAGATAGTCTGGAGTGGGACTAGCTAGAAAAATAATTGAACAACTATTTTAATAGTTATTAAAATAAATATTAAGGGAAAGTATGTTCTAGAAAGCTACCTTTTCTCTGCCTGATATTCCTCGAGGCTAATTTGCATTTTCTTTTCAACTTCTCCTAGCTAGGTATTAGCATTTGAATAGGTGTAACAACTGGTCTCACATGCTCTCCAGAAGATACATAGTACGCCCCTTTGATTGACAAGTCGACCTTAATGGGCAGGCATGACTCCTTTGAGCTCAGCCCAAGGGTGAAGGCATTGAAAATCCTGCTTGACTGGTCTGCTGAGTTTACATATAACACTTTGGCGTGCTCTTGAAAGGAAGTAAATGGGATGCCAAGACCAATGATCTTGTATTCATTCTCTGGTTGCTGGAAAACCCTGCTGCTTTCCTATCATACTTCAGTCTCTTGATTTATTGGGGGTACAGTAGCTTCTGCAAGCTGGAGTTTAATGTTTGATGTGCGGGAAAAACTAGGATTATCATAGGACGCTCTCCACACACACACCACCGCCCCTCAGAGCCCCCATTCTCCTTACTGTATTTTGTTTATTAATATTTGCTCTGTATTTCTAATTCTTTATGGAGTTTCTATTTTGCATTTTTACGTTCTTAATGTTTTGGTACTTCCTGTGCACAATAGTCCTTCCCCTTGAACCATTTTGCATTTGTGTCCGGCTGGGGGGTTGGGGGTGCCTCACTGGGTCTCCAATAACTTGCTATGTCCTGCTTTGCCAGCGTACACTCAATCCCCACCAGTAGTTTTTGCCCACAATTCTCATCCAACCCAGGGAACATTCCCAGAACTGCTAATTTGGGGTTGCTGTCGATCAGGAGTTTGGGCACCATTTCAAACTTGCAGAATCTCAGACTCCAGTATTTTTGTATTATCTGGCATTCCCATACCATATATTTCAGTGTTCCCCTAGTGGTGGTGCATGGGGGCATTTGGGTCCATTGCCAAGTTCCATTTTCGACAGTCTTGCTGGGGTGTAGGACATCCTGTGGGAGTACTTAAACTGGATCAGTCTGAGTAGAGCAGGGAACACAAGTCTCCGCTCTGCCATTTTAGTCTCCTATGACTCTTCCTCCTCCAAGAGTCCTAGATCTGTTTCCAATTACTCTCCTTACCTGGTGAGTGGGTCCAGCACACTAAGGAACTGTATTGGCCAGAGAGGACCATGCCTACGATGACCTCCATGGTAAGTTTGGCTGCCTGAGGGCTATAATCTTGGAGCGCCGTGATCCTCGGTGTATACCTTTCCACTGTGTTACGAAGCTGTTATTAACGTTAGAATTGGGATTTGTACAAGTAATAATCCACTAAAATGTGTTCATTGGACAACATATCAGTCCTCCAGACGTCTCCCAGCTTGAAAATGCCCAGTCTGTTCCAATTGTGGAAACCCGAGAGCCAGTGCTGTTTCTTTGGTAAACACCTTATTCCACCTGTTCCACCTCAGTGCCATCCCACCAACAAATGATTTGAATGTCCGTGAGAGCTGGAAGGTCTGGTGAGAGTGCCTCCCCATACAGCTAAGACCGGGGAGCATTCTTGGGTAGGGCTGACTTTTTGAGTCTTGTGGTCGGGTTGTCCTGGTTTCCGAATATCCGTCCAATGTAGGAAGCTGGCTCTATATACTATACCAAAGTAAGGTATAATGTGCACAGAGTCAAGGGCGTCCCCAGAAGTATAGCAGAGGCTAAATTAGGAAAGTACTAACTGCTCTCTTTGTGGTAGTGTGGGCGAGCAGTTCGGCTTATCCAGAATGTGTGTTAAGCATTTATTGTATTCACTCACTCAAGACTCATAGCACACACTCAGAGACTGAATCCAGCCCAGTTAGGTAAGTATAATAAAGGTATTTCGAGAATCAAGCAGGACTTGGCACAGGTAACTAGAATATATTCTCAAAGGCCAGACTGTACATGGAAATGCAGGTGTGGTTGAATTTTCATACGTCACAGGTTTGTGTTGGCTTTCAAAACAGTTTAAAGTACACAGTAATTACATTGGAATACTTTTAGACTACTTTTGGATTACATCAATTACTCAGGGTTGAATGCCTAGGTACCACACCGGGGATCTCACTATACCATGTAAGAATTTTAAGGTTTGCAGTTTAGTTACATTTTCTTTCATACAAAGTTCAGCTCAACAGCACATGTTTAGGAACAAAACAACACAACACTGGTTCCTATGGGGAATAAGTGTTAGCGGTTTCTCAAGTAAATGATGACTTACGAGTGAGAGATTTTGGGGTTAGGACCAAGGTTCCCCAAGGTCTAGGTTGGATCGAACATTGCACCACCAGTGGCACGGGGGGGTGGGTGCAGAGTGCAGGGGCCAAAACTTAGCCAGTGGGGCTAAGGGGCCTTCGGTCAAGGACTGCTCACGAACAGGTCACCTGGCTGTGGGAGCAAAGCTCCTGAGGTTAAGATCAGCACTGCAGGGGCCAACATTCAGTACAGGAGCTGCACCAGCAGCGGCACGGTGCAGGCTGCTAAGGCTACGTTGGGAACTCAGTGGATGTCAATGAATATCTTTGGTTTAGAAAAGACGCTGCAGGCTTGGGCAAGGAGACTTTCTGGGGGTGACCACTGGCTGGAGAGGTAAGTTAGGATCTTGGGGGATGTCTGGACACAGTCAGTGAGGCCACCCAAGGCCGTGGGGCATCGGTGCAGGGGTATCCTTTGGTATCCGGTTCTTCTTACCAGCTCCGGTCACGGTCAGGTGGACCCTTCAGGTTGAGGCTGCAGGCATCATCCTGGAGCTTCAGGAAGGTCAGGGAACCAGATCCTAGGTCAGGATTGCCGACGAGACCTCCTTGTGGGTTTGGGCCACTGGAACTCGGGCTGTGGGCATCTGGTGCAGAACCACAGAGCCGCCTGTGGCCGGGTTCGTGTCTTGGAGTCTTTGTTGAGCACATATGGTGCTCACTGGAGACCGTGTCTGTAAGGTGAGTGCAGGGCAGGTCCTCCGAGCTCTGGGGGCTGCAGGACATGCTGGTTTCTTCCCTTTAGGAAGGTCGGAGTCAGGACAGGCCGTTAGGGCTGTGGGCTAAGCAGTAGGTGTCCGCTTCTTCCTGGATCAGCACAGCTCTTCGGTCCTTCTTTCTTCCTCGAATCTGAGGATGCAAGGTTCGGCTTTGGGTTCCTTCCTTTGGGTGAGTACACTCCCTATTATGCTACCCTCCAGTGGGAGGGGGGCATGTGCCTCTTTCTTCCTAATTGGCTGGATGCCCTCATCTCCACGATGGAGGGGACTGAGATGTATGCTTCAGGTCTCCTTCCTCACCTGAGGGATGGGTTGGCAAAGGTGGGCATACCTCTCTTCCTGGCCCATTTTCCCCGCTGATTCTCCCGCCCAGAGTGGGGGTCACAACCGGGGGGAGCCAGTTGCAGGGGATGTCAAAATGCAGAGACAGCTTACAAAGGCAGCAGTTCTTTGAAGCTTCCCCTTTTGTGGATCCAGCCTATCCTAGGGAGAAGGCATGACACCTCTGCCCAGGATGGGCTTTGTTTCTTGATCTAGAGAGCAGAGGCTCTCTATCCAAGGGTTCAGAAACCTGTCTGGTGGTGGCAAATGGTGGGCAGCCATTCAGGAACCACACGAGGACTGGTCTTTTTTCAGGGGGTGTAGGAAGCTGGCTCTGTATATACTATACCCAAGTGAGGTATAGTGTGCACAGAGTCCAGTGGATCCCCCAAAGGTAGGCAGATGTAAAGTTAGATAGCACCTCACTCTATTTGTGGTAGTGTGGTCAAGCAGTGTGGTCAAGCAGTAAGGCTGTATCAGAGGACAGTGTTAACAATTTGTTGTACAGACTCAGTCAGAAAATGAATTCACACACTAAAGGAATGATCTTCCGACCAATAGTTTTTGTATAAAAATATTCTTTTAGTTATTTTATTTTCTAGAACCAAGCAAGCCTGGCACAGTTAAGTTTATAAATACTTTGCAGTAAATATACAGTTTGAAATGCAATTGTAAATGTACTTTGAAGTGGTTACAGTTTGAATTGCTGGTAATGCAATACTGTGGAATGCTGTACATATACTTTGTATCGATCTAGCAATACAAATTACAGGTAAGTTACTTTTACGTTACTGTTGAGATTACTTTTTAGATAACTTTTTCTACTCAGTGTGATATGCCTAGATATCACACTGGGACATTTCCTAGAGAAAATTTAAGTAAAGTCAGCTTTGCACAATTATTATTTTTCAGGTTTCCATACAAATCAACTCCACACTTAGAACATTTTTCAGAGAAAAACAGTCAATAGGTTCCTATGGAGAGAAATTAAGTTAACGGTTACCAGGTAAGTAATCTTGGTCTTTGGAGTTGAGCTTCTGGGGTTAGAACAAGGGTTTCCCCAAGGGTCAAGGATGCACTCTTGTTACACCCTCAGCGGCACTAGGGCGGCTGGGTGCAGAGTGCTGAGGCCCAATGTTATCCAATGGGTGCAGGTGGCCTCCGGTTGGTGGCTGCTGGCTAGCAGACCACTCGGCTGTGGGAGCAAAGCTCCTGGACTTAAGCTCAGGCCAAATGGGGAAACAAATTAGCACCAAAGGTGCACCCTCAGCGGCACTAGGGCGGCCGGGTGCAGGGTGCTGTTTCGACATCAGGTGCCATGTTGATTTCAATGGGGATCCTCCGGTTTGCAAAGGCACTGCAGGCTCTGGGACGAAGATCTTCTGGGTGCGACCACCACTGTGAGAGGTTTGGGCACACAAGGCCGTGGGGCGTCGTGTGCAGGGGTGCCTTTTGGGGTCGGATCATCTTACCAGCTCCTGTTTGCATTTGGGGGGACCTTCTGGATTTAGGCTGCAGGTGTCGGCCGGAGGCTTGAGGCAGGTCCAGGATCGCCGGAACGCAGGTCAGGATAGCCTGGTGTGACCTCCTCGTGGTGTTTGCCCACTTGAGCTCGGGCCGTGGACGGCGGGTGCAGAGTGGTGCTGATTCGCAGTTTCTGGCCGGGGCCAGAGGTTGCAGGTGAACAAATCCCGTGTTCACGGTAGACAAAGTCTTTGGGGTTGAAGGCAGGCAGGTCCTCCGGAGTTTTCGAGGTTGCTGGCTGCAGAATTTCACAGGAGCAGGTTCGAGGGGGAAGACAGGCAGGTAGAGCTGGGGCCAAGTCAGTGGGCGTCTTCCTCTTGTTAGGTGCTGCACGGCTGTTCGGCTCTTCTTCTTCTTGTAGTTTCTTCTTGTCTGAGGAAATAAGGTTCAGGGGTGCCCCTAAATACTAGATTTAGGGGCAATACAGGTAGGTAAAAGGCAGGGACCACCGGGTCCCTTCCCTGGGGTGGGTACACCCCATATTATGCAACCCTCCATTGGGAGGGGCATGAGCCTGTCCCTGGTTGGGTGAGTCCCCCATCTTCAAGATGGCGTGGACTGAGAGTTGTGGTCCACCTCGCCTCCCCCACCTGAGGGGTGGAGTTGGCAGAGGTGGGCACACCTTTCTTCCTCACTGGTTTTTCCGTGGGTTCTTCCGCCCAAAGTGGGGGTCAGAACCAGTGGCACCAGTTGCTGAGAGCAGCAAGTGGCCTGGGGAAGCTCAGAAAGGCGGCAAGCCTTTGAAGCTTCCCCTTCGTGAACCCTGCCCATCCTGGTGAAGGAGGCTTGGCACCTCGTCTCAATATGTGCATTGTTTCAGGCCCCAGAGAGCAGCAGGCTCTCGATCCAGGGGTCCAGAAACATGTCTGGTGGTTGCCGCTGAAAGCAGCCACTCAGCCTGGACACTAGTGGTAGGTTAGTTTTCAAGGGGCATCTCTAAGATTCCCTCAGTGTGCATTTTTCATTAAATCCCACACTGGCATCAGTGTGTGTTTAATGTGCTGAGAAGTTTGATACCAAACTTCTCAGTTTTCAGTGTAGCCGTTATGGTGCTGTGGAGTTCGTAATGACAAACTCTCAGCACCATATACTCTTTATGGCAGCACTGCACTTACAATGTCTAAGAATGGACTTAGACACTGTAGGGGTACAGGGCTCATGCACCTGTACACTCACCACTTCACCACTGGTATAGTGCACCTAGCTAGAGGGGTGACTGATCTATGCCAGGGCAGTGGGTTGTAGGCATAGCACACAGAGATATGTGCCATATCGACTTTTTTTTTTTTTTTACTCTTTTTATTGATTATCAAAACACAGTAAATTAATTCAGTCGTAGATGCTCACTGCGTAGTTTTGCCATCAAGAAAAGAAACATAGTATTGAAATACAACAAAGAGTCTGCCACAGCTCGATATCAAAAGGAAAAACAATAGCAGCCAGGTAGATAACAATTTGACGGTTAATAAAATTTCTAAGGTGCCCCTCGTATCCAGTGTTTGTCCAGTCGCGGTCTAACAGCAAGGCCATGTTCCCACCCCTGCTTAGTCTGTGTGTGGAGTCTCCAGGAGGGTCTGTGCACCTCTCCACAAGGTGCAATGCTGCCTATGAGGACATGTTGGTGTGCGGTCTTGACCTATACCTGTGAGGACTATGCCCAAGCCCATTGGATAGGCAGGGTAATTGTGAAGGGCGTCTACGTATGCCTTGTAGGGTCCCCAGATGTCCTTGGGACGAGAGGAACAAGGCAGTGTGCTGGAGTAAACTTCGCTATTGATGTTGCGGTAGGCTAGACTTTTCAACCAGCTATGCAAGGTGGGGGGGGGGGGGGGGGGGGGGGGGGGGTTGGTGTGTAAGTCCTACGACCACAGTGAAGTGCGATCTCTCTCTTGGCTAACAGCTGGCTAAGGGATGCGAATCTCCAAACCGTTTTGGGGAAATTTACCATGTAACCCAGGAGTGCCACTTCCGGAGTGGGGACGAGGGAGAGCTGAGTCTTGTCACCTAGCGTTTTGTGAACTTTCTCCCAGTATGATTGTATAGTGGGGCAGGTCCAGGTGAGATGAGCGAAATCTGCATGTGGGGCACAGCATTTCCGGCATGTGTGCGATCTACTAGGGTCGAGTCTGTGAACCTTAGCTGGGGTAACATAAATTCTGCATAAAAACTTAAAATGTAGCAATTTATGCCGGCTGTTCAATGAGACGTCTTTTGTGACTTTACAGCATTTGGGCCATTGGTCATCCTTGATAGGGCGACCCAGATCAGTTTCCCAATCCCCACGGACCTTGTCATTTTTGATTGGGATCATCCTAGAGCAAGCCTTGTAGAGTTTGGATATTAGGTGCACTCCGCTCTCACTTTCAATGAGGAGGGAAAAAGGAGCGAACAATTCTGGCTCCAGAGGGAACCCAGTGATTGTTGCCCGTAATGCAGAGTATAGCCGCTTAAGTACAAAGCTGTCCTTGAACGTGGGTTCGTGGAAGCGGGCATCCTCTGTTGACGAAAAAATGTGACCGCCGGGATACACGTCACCCAATGTAGAGATGGAGAACTTGGTCATTGTGCGTTGCACAAGCTTTTCGCCTGTGATAGGAAGCCAGCGGGCATTTGGGAGAGGAAGAGCCGAAGAGTATAGCACTGTAGTGCCTGTGTATCGCTGAAGCTTATTCCATGCCCAGCTAGTAGTCTAAACTGTTTGTATATCTGTAGGGTCCCTAGGCACACCTCTAGGCAGGATAGTAGCCAGCTGCTCAGGAAGAACAAAATCCGCCTCCGGGCGCAGAAACGGAATCCTGGCATCCAGGTGGTACCACGCGAAGGCGTAACTGCATTGAGCTACAAGATAATATAAGTGGATATTCGGGACCCCAAACCCGCTTATGTCATATGGTAAGTTGAGAACCTGCCAGCAGACGCTCTCCTGTTTACCACTCCAGACCAGCATTTTGAGATGCGACCGTAGTTTAAAAAAACAAAAAACTGTTCGGGAGGGGAATGGGGATATTATTAAAAAGATATAACATTTTAGGGAGAACCACCATTTTAATAATGGCTACTCTGCCTGCAATGGATATCGGGAGTCGCAGCCATTTCTCCACCTGGGTCTCCAGTGCCCCGACTGCCTGCCCATAATTTAAGGCGGATAATCTGGTCTGTGTCCAAGTGGAAGTGTATGCCCAGATACTTGATTGAGTCTGAGCACCATTCAAGAGGGAATTCACAGGGCCAGGGGGTCGTGCTGGGAGTCAAGGGAAAGATAACAGATTTGTGCCAGTTTATGCCTAGACAGGAGTGTTCAAACATAACAAACCTCTCCCTATAGGTTACTCAATACATTCGTGGTGCATCCTATATTAAAAATAACATCATTGTCCCACAAGTCAAAAACAATTTTTTTCCAATTTTATTTTATCAAACAATTTCTTTTTTATATCGTTTTCATCACATTCATTTGTATAAAAATTATTTTACTGTACATAGTACACATAGAAACGGCCTCACAAGAGTATAACACCATATGTAGAAACAATATAACACCACAACACACACAGACACAAATCATACCATACACTATTCTATTAGGAAAAAGGAAAACAAAAATACATATAAACAAACTATGTATGAACAAGGTTACAAACATACAATTCATAGATCATATCAAGACAACAAAAAGCGCCAATGCGTGTTTCGGAGTGGAACTTTTGCCAACAGTTCCTTCGTCAGGGCGCAGAAGGTACAGATCTCTAGGTGGTTTGTTACCATCCATAGGTCTTAAGCATCTATGTATAATGTGGTGCGAGGGGCTCCATATCAGAATATATTCATACAAATAGTTCGGTTAATGCGGCAATGCTGAAGGAAAAGCCTCGAGCGGGTTATGGAGTCAAGAAAGCGCCGTCGGTATGAAGTATACGCGCAAGATGCAGCCGGTATGACAACACGAATAGACTTCTAGTGGAAGTGTCAAGATTCCTTACAAAAGGCGGGCGTAGCAAGTACTGGATAAAAGCATAATCAATTAAAGAGTGTCAGATCAAAATTGGCTATACCGGAAATGAGGGCAGCCTATATTGAAGACATCAGAGGGGAGTCATGGCCACATCTTGAGTGTCCGTCTGAATTGAAAGGAGCGGGGTCTCTGTCTCCGTCAAGATCAGTGACCAGAGTGTTAGCCAAAACGAAGGATCTCTTGAATGAGCGTTTCTAAGTTTAGTTGGGGTTCTCTGACGTACAGAATAGTGTCGTCAGCATACAATGAAACCGAGAGGGGCCAGTGTTAAATTGTAGCCCTCTTTGTAGGTGTCTCTCCTGGAAATATCGAAATAAAGGGTCCATGGCTAGAATGAATAAAAAGGGTGATAAAGGGCACCCTTGGCATGGGCAGGAGAGCGTGCCATTCAGGCGAAGTCTTGCCGTGGGGTGGCTGTAGAGCAGAGCCGTGGTGACCATAAAGCCAACCGGCATACCCATGCGGCGCATGGTAGACATAAAGAAAGGCCATTCCAGCGTGTCAAAGGCCTTTTCCGTATTGAGGAGTATCGCAGCGGCGGGAACCTCAGGGTTGATCCTGTGAAGGACCGTGAACAACGTTCTAAGATTCAAAGAGGTTGAACGGTGAGGGACGAAGCCGGACTGCGCCGGGGAGATAATGAATTCCATCAATTGAGATAGGCGATTGGGAATTATTTTTGCGAGGATTTTATAATCTAAATTAAGTAGGGACAGAGGCCCGTACGATCCGCAGAGGGAGGGATCTTTGCCGCTTTGGGGAGAAGAATAATAACAGCTTCTCGTAGTGTGGGGGGGGGGAAGGATCTGCTCCTCTAGGACCTCAGCATACACTTCGATCAATTGTGGCACCAAGAGGTCCTGGAAGGCCTTGTAGAATTCCCCAGTGAAGCCATCCAGCCCTGGGGCGAAGGAACCGCGAAGAACTTTGATAGCTCCAAGGACCTCGGTCTCTGTGATCGGCTCCGCCAGGAAATCCTGCATATCTTTTTCTAGATACACTAGAGCAACCTCAGCGAGATAAGCTTCCTGAGCAGTAGGGTCCTGGCCGGCATAGAGAGAAATGTAATGGGACTGAAATTCATCACGCATGTTCGCCGTGGAGGTAAGTATTGTAAGTGCGGACGAGCGAATCTCGGTGATATATGCTTTGTTGTAGTGGGGCCGAAGCATCTGAGCCAATGTTCGACCCGAGCAGTCGTCCTCGCCATAACGTCGGGCAGTTTGGTATTTGCCCAAAAATAGGATCTCACGATCGGCTGCGTCTCTGTAAACAGAGAGGAGGGCCAGCCTCCGATTAGCCAGAGTAGATATAGGGATGTGTTGAGCCTCGTTGTCAAGCTCTGTGAGCTCACCTTCCAATCTTGTCTTCAGCGTGTGATATCAAGAGGACACACCTGGAGAGAGAAACTAATAGTCAATTTTGGTCCAAGTGTTGTGTTGACCCGAGTAATGTGTGAAGTCAGTAAGGGAAGGGTTACTCCTGCGCCAAATATCAATCCGAGAAAATTGGTCACACAGTTCAAGGGGAGCGCAACGTGCTCGAGGTTTAGTGTCAGGGGACTTGGCAGTGCTATCTAGGTCGATATTAAGAAGGAGATTGAAGTCCCCGCCTACCAGCAATAAATTGGGCTCCAGTTTGGAGAGTTGCAAAGAATGGAAAAATTCCGGAGGAATCAGTGTTCGGGGCATAAAGGTACTATGTAACCTTGTGACCCATTAACGACCCAACTACCTTGGTGTATCTACCCTCTCCATCAATGATCACCGACTGACCGCTAAATGGGCCCCTTTTATGTATAAGAATAGCCTTTTCTCTCACGTAGTTACAAAAAATTCTCAAAATATCTATGCGTGCCCCAACTAGAAGCAAAGCCAGCAGGGTCTGATGTAGGCAAATGGGTTTCTTGTAGGAAGGCAATGTCTGTTGTGTCGGAGTAGATAATGAACAACATATCGCCTTTTAAGATTATCATTGAGACCCCGGACATTCCAGGACATCAAGAACAGACTGGAGGGGTCGTCAATCACACCTGGCTGAGCAATCTAGATGTC
Source organism: Triturus cristatus (assembly GCF_964204655.1). NCBI lineage: Eukaryota > Metazoa > Chordata > Amphibia > Caudata > Salamandridae > Triturus > Triturus cristatus. The sequence goes on from NC_140585.1 coordinate 1,041,383,143, forward strand.
GTGAAGTGCATGATAGATTCGAGCGCCATTGTGGAAAAATAGACCTTGTCAGTGAGCAACGTGAAAAATAATCAACAATTGTAATGTAAGAACAACCCCCCCCTTCCCCACCCAACCTTACTACAATAACGGCAAGGCAAACCCATGAGTGAGAACAAGAGACATAGTACCAATTGTCTTTACAGTGGAACAAAATTACCTCAAATCGGTACATTAGAAACATCATAAACCCAAGGTGTACACCAAGAGGGGTGGCAACGCCACGCCAGTCGACCAACTGTATGTAACATATTAAACTGGTGTGTAGTGAAATCCCCATGCAGTCCAGCTAAGGTAAGAAACAGCAATTCAGCAATGTCATCCAGCTTCGGAGCCTGAGAAAAGTTCCATGCTCGCATCCGACCCACTATGTGGAGGAGAGGGCCTGCTCCCACCAGCAGTTGCCTTATCGTCATTGTGTTAATATGTGCGACGGAAGTCCTGCACGTCATTGGGATTGTCAAAGAAGCTCACCCGGCCTCTAACCTCCACCCTAAGCCTGGCAGGATACAGAATGCCGTAGTTCAGTCCTAGGTTTCTAAGGGTAGCCTTCACCCTGGTATACTTGCGCCGGGCCTCCTGCACCATCACAGTAAAGTCTGGATATAAAGCAAGTTTGGAGCCTTGCCATGTGGTGTCCCCGCTTTCTCTGGTCAGGTGCAGTGCAGTGTCATGATCACGGAAGTTCATGATACGAGCAATGAGGGGGCATGAGGGGCAGCCCGGGTTGGGCCGTTTCCCCATCGTGCGATGGGCACTTTCAACCACAAAACCTGGTGTGAAGGACTCCCTCCCAAACAGATAAGATAGCAGGGTCTCAACAAAGAGGTCAAGTCGGCCAGTGACGGTGGACTCCGGCATCACCAGGATGCAGATGTTGTTGCGCCGACTGCGCACCTCGAGGTCTTTATTTTTGATGGCCACCTCCTTCAGTATACGCCCCACTCTTTCCAGCCTTTTAACAGATTGAGCGGTGCCATCTTCAATATCGGAGATACGCGCCTCTGCCACGTCTAAGCACCTGTCATGGTACTTGGTTCTTGGCCCCCAGTGACTCTAGATTCATATCGAGGGTGTCAAAGCGCCCATCCAAGGTCCTAAAGCCCACCCTCCTCTCCTGGAGTAATGCACCCGAAGGGGCAGAGGAGGCATCCACGCGGTCCGAACTCTTGTCACCCTCCGCCATGTTGGAACTCTCTTCAGCGACCTCGACTATTTTCTCGAATGGGAGAGTCTTCTGTTTCAGATCATTGTGGCCCATGCCACTGTGCAGCAAGACGAGTCAGGCCGCCAGGTCGCGACCGCTGAATTATATGCGGAGGGGGAGTTGGCTTGCCAAGTCGACACTTCACTTTGTTCTGCACCAAAACACACAGCCTGCAAAGGCAGTGTGTGTGTGTAAGGGTACAGGATTTCTAAGGGTGGTACAATAAGTGCTGCAGTCCTTAGAGGCCTTCTCTGGTCACAGTGCCCTGGGTACCTGTGGTGCCATTTAGCAGGGGCTGACCTGTGGCCAGAGATGCCAATTGGGTTTAGGCCTCAGTGCATTTTAGGGAAAGAACATAGGCCCTGGGTACCTGATTAACAGGAGCCCAGGGCACAATCAGTCAAAGCACATTAGCAATTCAGCAAAAAGTGGGGGCAACCATGCAGAAAGAGGGCACTTTCTCACGGGTGGCATCTCCAAGATAACCTCTGTGTGCATTTCACATTAAATCTCACACTGGCATCAGTGTGGGTTTAGTGTGCTGATTATTTTGCTACCAAACTTCCCAGGTTTCAGTGAAGCCACTATGGAACTCTGGAGTTTGACCAACTCCCAGACCATATACTCTTTATGGCTTCACTGCACTTAATATCCCTAAGAATGGACTTAGACACTGAAGGGGTACACGGCTCATGCCACTGTACCCTCACCTGTGGTCTAGGTCACCCTGCTAGAGAGGTGACTTACCTAGGCCTTAGGCAGTAGATTGTAGGCATGGCACACAGGGATGTGTGCCATGTTGACTCTTCACTTTTCTCTGCAACAGAACCTGCATCTTGCAATGGCAATTTGTGAGTGTTAAGGTACAGGGCCTCTAAGGGTGGCACAACAGGGGCTACAGCCGTTAGAGGCCTTCTCTGGTCCCAGTGCCCTTGGTACCCTTAGTACCTTTTACAGCTTTAGGAAAGAACACAGGCCTGGGAACCTGATTGGCAGGGGCCCAGGGCACACCAAGTCAAAAGTGCATCATGTGTTAGGCAAAAAGTGGAGGGTAACCATGCAAAAAGGGGCACATTCCTGCACCCAATAATAAAGTTTCAGGTCCAACGCCCCCAGGCCTCTATTGTAGGGGGACTGGATACATTTCTTGAGGGAAACTGTCGACCAATCTCTCCTGCCCACCCCTCCTCCCGACATACGTATTAATGCTAGCCTGCAACTCATTAAACCAATGTGAGGGAAACCTGAAGGGGTAATTTTGAAGGGCATACACCAATTGTGGAAGTGCCACCAATTTGAAGAGGGCAGTATGACCCATCATGTTCAGAGGGAGGGTACACCAAGTTCTGACTTTTCTAATTTGAATGGAAACACACACAGGCTTGCATTACACACACACATATAGATACAAAGCAATACACCTACAAGCATCTATACTTAGACAAGATGCTTATGTGCCTGTATATAACCCAGAAAAGACTTTTTCAGCGCAAATAGCTACATACAGAGGATTGACTCGTTTAGGTTGACATTATTCTGGATGTATGAATGTTAATAGACACATGAATTAATGTATGGTTGTGGAGGTTACTTTCAAATTGGTTGAGCATTAAATGAGATTAAATGAGATAGTCATTTTTAGGGCCTTTACAGAAGGAGGTTACAACTCGCATATTTTGTACTTCATTATTTAGGCTACGCCACAAATATTGCGGAAATTGTACTCTGTGAAATTAGTCACCCAAAATAGCATAATCCCTATCATATGAATAATGAAGGACTATGTCCTGAAGGGTTTGGGGGCAAAATTTAATAGTTCTCTACAGGGGTTGTCCTGTTAAGAGAAAGCAAAGCTGTACTTATTCAGTCTTTAATTTCTAGAAATCACCAACAGTAAGCATTCTGGAATGTTGCTTTGTTTGAGATCTGCCTGTTTTGGTGGTGTATTATGACAACGTTCATCTGATGGCTGCTTTAAAAAACAAAAATGCATTTTGTGCACTTGTAAATTTCTGTCATGAATAAATGTTATGGCTGAGAGAAGGGCCAGGATACAGTATTAAGGGTTGTGTTTCCCATAGCTGAAGAATTCCAGAAAACATGATGTTCGAGGTATGTGTGCTGTAGATACACATGCTTTGCATACTCCTGCCATCTAGTGTTGGGTCCGGACGTTTGCAAGTTTGCAAATTGTTTTTCTTCGAAGAAGTGTTTCCCAGTTGCGACGTAAGAAGACTCCTCCTTTTGGCGATAATGCTCATGGTAATCAACTCCATTGTTAAATTGTTTTCTTTTCGCCATCAGATTCGGACGTGGTTTGTGACGCTCTGGTTCGAAACCGCTCTTCGGGATCCCCTTGGTTCGCAACCCACTGTACCCTCGTTGGTATTGTTTGTACATGTTGAACCATTCTCCGTGTGTCGAAAGTAGAAAACTCTGTCTTCGGTCAATACTACATATTTGGTGGCCTGCGGGCCTAGCCGCGTTGGTTGACTTCTATTCCATTCCACAGTATCCAGTCTTCTGCCAATGGAACGGACTCAGTTTCACTTTTGTTCTCTGTGCTGCTCCAAGTACCCACGCCTCGACCTGAATAAAGTCTGCAACTTGTGCCTCTCGCCGTAGCACAAGGAAGAAGATTGCGATGCTTGCAGATCGTTCCGATCGAAGAAGACTTTGCAGGATCGTCTGGCTCGACTAAGGGCCATGCAGCGGGATTGAAGAAGAGGATGCCTTCTCTATCCGAGAATCTGACTCCGACCTCGAGATCGAGCTAGAGTCAGAAGACGTTCCAGCTGAACAGGGTGCCATGAGTAACAAAGCCCCTTTGCCTCCCAAACTTTCTTCCATTAAACAAAAGGCTTCTGGGCCACCACTGCCTTCTGGCCTTGGTCGGCACTGAGAGACTGCTGCCAACGCCCAGCCATCGGGCTCGGCACCAAAACAGCCAGTGAAGCCTTCCGGCTCACGACCGAGTTGAGAGAAATTGCCTTCGGTACCAAAACCTTTGGCTCCAAAGGATAAAAAAGGCAGGTCTAGCTCGGCACCGAAAAGTTCGGAACTGAAAACAAAGGATGCTGATCAGAAGCCTCCGGAACCGATATTGGACATTCTGCATGAAAAACTGGATCCTAAACAGAAGAAAATCTTAATTAATTCTGACATTGGACACATACTAGCTAAAGATGTCACGCATTCCAAAAGGAAAACTCCTTCAGAGGATACATCTTACAAAATTCCTCTAAAGAAGAAAAAAGACATGTCTACAAGCCCTATCCATCCTGTTCCTCAAGCCCCTCAACCATTTTCACCACCTTAAGGCCCAAACCCTTTATACATTACACCACAGGGTTCTCCCCACACACAGCCTTATTTGGATTATAGAGCTATTCCATGACCAATAGATCCATGGAATGACTATAACCTTGATACTCCAATGGATAACGATCCTGACCCATACCTCACCAAGCCCTCACCTCCTGATGATAACATTGCATACCAGGAGTTGATTTCCGGAGCAGCCCCATATCATTGGGTCAATATACACAAGGATCTTTAGAGGAGGATTTTTTATTAGAAAATTTAAGGGACATGAATTACATTTTTAAAGACCCTGTACATGGTCGTATTTTTTCACCTGTAGTTGATCAAAAGTACAAACCTCCTCCAACTGATCCAATTTGGCAGTTGCCTTTAAATTCCTTGGTAGTATCTAATTCTTGGAAAACAACACATTCCCAGACTACAGCAGATGCACCACCTCCAGACAAGAAGTCTAAGTTGATAGCTTCATCAGGGAAACGGATGGCTGAACAATCCGCCAACCATTGATGTATTGCCAACACACAAGGCTTATTAGCAAGGTACGACAGGGCCCACTGGGATGAAATGGAGCACCTGTCCAACATCTCCCAGAAGAACCCAGGAAAAAAAGGGCATCAATTAGAAGAATTTGAAATGAATTTCCCCTTGTGCACTATCAGATGTGCACTAGATGCCACCGATACTGCAGCAAGGGGAGTCAACATGACCACTCTTCTTAGAAGACGTGCATGGCTTGTAATCTCTGCCTTTAAATCAGAGGTTTAGCAATCTATCCTTAATGCTCCCTGGATAAACAAAATCTTTTTAGACCTCTAGTTGACGAGTCACTTGGGAAAAAGAAAAAGGGCCCAGAATTAGCTAAATTAATGGGAGCACTTCGGTCACCATCCAATAGAGGCTCCTTTAGCCAATCCGTTTATAGAGAATGATCCAAAGGTAATTCCTCGGATCCTAGTGGGTCCTCATATAAATCAAATACACAACCCTCTCCATCTAGAGGTTTCTATAAAGGTGGGTACAGAGGAAATAATTTCAAATGCAGAGGTAAAGGCACACCCTCCTATACCTCTCCATCTCCCAATAAACAGCGACTTGGCTACAATTACCCCTGACCATTTTACACCTGTTCGGGGAAGATTACAACAAGTCTTACCTATTTGGCAATCAATAACATCAGACTAATGGGTATTAGACATTATCCAACATGGATATTGCCTGGAACTTTTTTTTTTGACAATCAATTTTATTGAATTTTTGAATGTAACAACCAACAGCACCATTCAGAGCTACATTATACACTGTCGGAAGAGGGAGAAAACACATCACAGTGACATCAAGGCTATACAAAGAAAAACAATAATGACGTATCCACGTGCACCTGAAGAGCAGACTACCACACATCAGTCTTCGATTACGCTAACCCATTCGACCCACATGTGGCAAAATTTCTTAGGGCATACCCTGGCGACATAAAGAGGCCGCTCCTGCGCAGCACACCAGTCCACCCCTCTGCACCATCACCCCAGAGTGGGTGCGGTAGTGTCCAGCCAGTGAGCAGCAATGTCCCTTTTGGTGACCACCAACGCCGTATTAAGGAAGAGCTTCTCAGCCCTGGAGCCATCCAATCCGTTGGTGATGCCCAGCAAAATACGTATGGGATCAAGAGGCACCTCTCAGCCCAGGACCCCTGTCAGGTCTTGTGTTAAAGATTTCCAATACCCCTGTATCTCGGGACACAACCACACCATATGGTAGTAGTCGGCGTGGGAGCAGCGGGGGCAGTGGGCATCAGGCTGAAGCCCTGCGCGGTGAAGACGCAGGGGTTTAAGATAGGCGGCATGCAAGAAGTAAACTTGGACCAGGCGGAGCCTCGCTGAAACTGCAATCGTTCTAGGGGGCATCAGAGCGTCCCTCCAATCCTCATCCTCCAGAGCCCCGAGCCAGCCCTCCCATTTGTCTCGGAGTAGGGAAAGGGAGTTAGGAGTATTGTTGGTGAGTGAGCGGTAGATCCGAGAGATCCCACCCTTCCCCAAGTCACCGGTCATAACTTGCGCCTCAGACGGGCTATATTCAGGCAAGGAAGTGCCATCTGGAATATGAGAGTGTAGGGCGTGGCGCAACTGCAGGTATCGGAAAAATTGAGAGGGATGGAGGGAGTGTCTAGCCTGTAAATGCTGAAAGGATCGTATATGAGTACCGCTCCAGACGTCGCCCAACAAGGTTACCCCGATGAGATCCCATTTTCTGAATCCTGGCAAGGAGGCAACTTCACGGAGTCTGGTGCCACACCACAAGGGAGTGTATTGAGTCAGCCTCCCTGCCCAGTGAGTATGACGTAGTGATGCACGCCAAGCATACTCCGCGTGTGACCTCAGGGAGAGCCCGAGGAACAACGGCCCCGTAAAGCATCCCCTGGATAGAGGAGAAGCCCATGGCGTGAAGTTCCAAGCGATACTCCGGGCCAGACCAGCCGCCATTAAACCAGTCGTGGATCGTAATGAGACGAGTTGCTAAATAATAGAGGTAGAGGTTTGTCATTCCGAGACCTCCGTCAAAAGGTGGGATTCGGCAGTGGGCCAGGGCCAGTCTGGGTCTCCGCCCCCCCCCGAGGAACTTAGTGGCCAAACCGTCCATGTCCCGGAACCAAGACCTAGCAAAGGAGAGATGTGTGTTCTGGAGCATGTACAAAAAACTGGGTAAGATCGTAATTTTGTATAGGGCTATTCTCCCCAGAGGGTTCAGTGGTAACATGCGCCATTTAACCCCTTCAGCGCTGCGCGGATTCCCCCGCGGTGCTGAAGGGTTCTAGCGCGGGCGGGGCCATGACGGAACGGTTCCGTCATGAGCACAGCTCAACCGATGCTCATGACGGAACCGTTCCGTCATGAGCATCGAAGGGGTTAAGGAGGTCGGCGTGGACCCGCTTAACCAGCGGGGTGACTGAGCTCCCACGCGAGGTCGGGAAGAAGGAAACCCAAATCTCCAAGTACTTTAAGGACAGCCGCCGAAGGAGGATCGTCGACTGCCAGTCGAAGCACTCGTGCGATGGGTGCAAGGGGACAAGGACGGACTTAGCCGGGTTGAGCCGAAGACCAGAAACACGTTCGAAGATAGCCAGTGCTCGAAGGCACCGGGGTCCCGATTGGGCCAGGTCAGCTAGAAACAGCAGCACATCATCTGCGTATAGCGCACTTTTGTCCTCCGCTAGGCCGGGCCACCTCCAGCCAGTCAGGGAGCGGTCACAGCGGATAAGACAAGCGAGTGGTTCCATCGCCAGAGCAAAAAGTATCAGGGAGAGGGGGCAACCCTGCCGCGTACCCCGTCTAATAGGGAAGGGGCGAGAAAAAGCTCCGTTGATGAGGACCTGTGCCCGGGACCGGTGATGGTGTTCTTACCAAGTTGCGGAAAGGAGTGCCAGAACCCATCTGGTCCAGCACCGCATCTAAATAGCTCCAATCAACGGAATCAAAAGCCTTCTCAAAGTCAATAAGGAGAATAGACAAGTATGGAGTCAGCAGGTGTCGGTTCCCAAGGGCAAGATGAAGGCGCCTAAGACAGTGTCTAGTCCCTCTGAGAGTCATGAAGCCACATTGGTCCTGGTGGACAAGCTGGGCTAGATGCGGCCGTATGCGATTGGCCAATACGGAAGCGAAGATCTTGAGCTCTGTATTGATGAGCGAAATGAGACGGTAGTCCGAGCAGCATTGCGAGGGGGGCTGGGACTTGGGGATCATTACGATGGTAGCGAGGTCCGTCGCCGGCCGGAAAGAGCAGTACTCCACCGCTTCATTGTACATCGCTATGAGAGGTGGAACCAAGGTATTGCGGTAGGACGAATAAAACTCCTGGGGGAGCCCTTCCAGCCCAGGAGTCCTACCAGCCGCCAGGCGCGAAATGGCATCAAACACCTCCGTAGGGGTGAGCGAAGGGCCAATGCAGCCGCGTCTGAGCCGCTGAGGCGTGGAAGGGGGAGCTCTTCCTGTCGGAGGAGCTCAGAGAGAGAAAGACCAGGTGACTGCGCCGAATAGAAGGTAGCGTAGTAGGGGGCGAAGCATTGGGCCACTGCTAACGGAGCGCAGTGAAGCTTGCCGTTTCCGTCAGCTATTTCCGGTATGATACGGTTGGCCATGGGGTAGGTGGCGAGGCGGTGGAGGAGCCTCCCATTCTTGTCTCCCCAGCCGTACCCTCTGGCCACAGATGAACGCCAGAGAAGCTTCCAGAGAGGCCCGTCTGAGCTCGTCTCGTAGGAACGCCAGTCTCCTTTCCTGGACATCAGATCTATCCTCGGGGCTCATCGCCTCGAGCAGGGCGGTTTGTGTTTCCAGAAGCGTGAGCCGGGAGTCACGTGACGCACGGGTGAGTTTCAGTTGGCCTTTGGCGAACCCCCAAATGGTGGACTTACCAGCCTCCCGGAGGGTGCGGGAGGAGGATACCGAGCCTTGATTGGTGGTGAAATAGGCGCGGAGTTCGACACCTATGCAGTCCTTGAACTCCTCAACTTGGAGGAACCAGGCGTTGAGTCGCCAAAATGGTCGGGAGGATGGGGGAAGGACCCCTACATGGAGTAGTACTGGGGAGTGGTCCAACAGTCCCCTCAGGAGAATAGAGATTGCCTGGAGCGCTCGGCAATCCTGAACCGGAAAGAAAGCGTGATCTAGACGTGCGTGGGTGTGATGAGAGGCAGAAGAATGGGTGTATTGCCTTGCGGTTGGGTACTACAATCTCCAGGCATCCCCGAGACCCAGGCTGGCAGCCCATGAGTAGAGAAGACCGGATTGGGCAGTCCTGGAGGTGGAGGGAGGAGATGCAGTATCTAGGCCAGGATCCATAGTGGCATTGAAGTCACCACGGTCAGTCCCAGGGGCAAAGCCGCGATCAGTGGGGTAAGTCAGCGAAGTGTAGGGCCCAACAAAGCAGGAGGGGAATAGACAGACAGATTAAGCGGGCGGTCCCCAAGGGTCCCTTATAAAAGAATAAAGCAGCCCTGAGGGTCGTTTGTCACTTTACGCACCACTAGGGGAAGAGTACAACGCGCCAGAATAGCCACCCCTCTGGACCCCTTACGAAACCCAGAATGCCAGACAGCGCCATAGTGGGCAAGGAAAATACATCGGTGGCCTAGTAGATAGGTTTCCTGAAGCAGGAGTATGTCCACCCCCTGATGCTGGGCATATCGAAGGACGGCTGCACATTTGATCTTGTCCAGCAGGCCATTGACATTCCAGGGCATTATATGGAGCGATGAGAGTGCGCTAGTATCGCCGGGCAGGAGGCAGCCATGGGGTAAGTCGGGCCGCTAGGCGGCATAGCTGGGATAATGAAAGTGTGGTAGTGCCCAGAGCCCGTGGATACGGTAGCTTAGCGGTTCGTGGGATGTGGTCACCCAGGTGTAATGTAACAGAGGCAGTGCAGAAAACCTAAAAAAAAAAAAGTAAAACGGGAGCCGGAGCTCCAACCCCTCTCAACCCTCACCCAAACTTCAGGAACGGAAACATCTGTCGCCCAAACAGTAAACAGGGAACTGGAACACCAAGATTAAACGCTTGGAAACGGGGAAAGTTGCGGAGGACCCCTCCTCATAGCAGGATGTTCTTATCTTGTAACCATCAGTGAACAGTTAGTGACCAGATGGGTGACTGGTCTCTGCCAACACCAGCCAGGAACCAAAACATCAAAAGAAAGGCTGACATCGCTATGATGGGTTCAGGCCGGCCCGGTGGGAAGTGTCTGGCTGCGGAAAAGATCAGTGTCCGGAAGGTCTATCAAGGACAGTGGAGTTGAAGCCGAGCCGGGGCCAGAACGGCCTAAAGAGCCAGAACTTCGCCCGGCAGGAGAGATCTCCCTGGATGACCCAGGCGTGTGGCCCGGTGAGGGGAAGCAGAGCGCGCACGCTTTTGGCATCTGCGCCTCCCAGAGCGTCTGTGGCGTGGGCGAAGCACCGGCATGTTCCGCCGGGCGCCGCCGGTGGCAGTAGGTAAAACGCGATTTTGGGCAGGCAGCCGCAGCAGGCTTTCTTCTGTTGCCCATGTCCATGCCCCCTCAGGAGTCTCGAAGAAGATGGATTTGTCCTGAAAAACCACTCACAGCCGTGCCGGGACGAGGAGCCTGTATTGAATGTTGAGCCAGCGCAGCTTTTGCTTGACCTCACCAAAGGAAAGGCGTTGAGTCTGGACTTCCCGGGTGTAGTCAGGGAAAACCATTATCGTCAGGTTTTTGTGCTTGAGAGGTTGTTTCTTCCGGGATTCGGCCAGGATAGCGTCCCTGAAGTTAAGGATTCGCAGGATGATTGGTCATGGAGGTGCCCCCGGTTGTGGCCGAGGGGCGAGCGATCTGTGTGCCCTCTCAATCGTGAACCTGGGGGAGAGAGCTCCTTCGGGCATCCAGGAGCGTATCCAGGGCTCCACAAAGTCCGCTGCCCACCCCTGTTCCACACCCTCAGAAAATCCAACCAGGCGAAGGTTCTTGCGGCGGGCGCGGTTTTCAGCATCTTCAGCCCGCTGGTGGAGTTCCTGCGTTTGAGGCTGGAGTCGGTTCACCTGAATTTTAAGCTGCTGTACGTCGTACTCCACGACAGACACGCGGGACTCCGCTTCCTTCATCCGTGTGTTAGCGTTGCGAAGATCCTGTTGGATCAGGGTCATGTCCACCCGGACCTCCTCAACCGAGGACTCGGACGCCTGGATCGCCTGAAGGATGGCGGAGAGGTCAAACGCGGCGGGGGCACCCGCAGGACCACCGGCAGCCCCAGCATCAGCGGTGGCAAACCGATCTATCTTAGTCTGGGTAGCAGGGGTCTTCGGTATCTTATCGCGGGCCATGGTGACCCTCGGGTAAGGTGGAGATAAGGTATGGGTCCCCGAGGGCAGTCCAGCCAGCCGGGAGGCAAGGGTACAGGAAGGAAAGAAAAAGGGGGGGGGGGGTCCCAGGGCGCAGCCAGGTCTCAGAACAGTGCCAGGCTCACCGGTTCACAGAGGATGGGTGAAGGGGGTGGCGTCTGTCTCCGGACCTGCAGAGTAGGGGGCAAAGATCAGCCACCAGGACGTAGACGGGGCGTCGCGGGAACAGGAGCCAATGGTGGGACCCGCAACCAGGACCCCAAGCCGCCCGAGCCGTGCGGCCGACTTGAATCCCCTGGCAGTAGCAGCAGCCCAGTTTTGTCGCTCCAGGCGGGTGCGCCGGGTCAGTAGAGCGGGCCCAGGCGGTCCAGGCCAGCGCCGGATCCTCCCCTAAATGCAGGAAGAGAACGGATCTGTAGGGCTGGCCACGGGTCCACGCCGGCAGCTCAAGCGCCACTGCCCGAGGCGGCAGTCGAGGAACCCAGAGGGGGAGGAGGGGGAGGAAGAGGCCCAGGCAGAGCACAGGACAACCCCAGGGGTTCGCACGCTTCCTCCTCCGCCCGACAGACGGCCGATTCCCCTCTCAGAGGCCCACACCCGCGCAGCCACGCGTCCACCTCCTCACCTCATAACCGCCAGCGTTGAAGAAGACATAGTCTCTGCACGGCCAAAGCCCTCAGGAAGTCTCCGTGGCCCCACTGTCACATCCAACAGCTGCAGGGTCGTCGGCAGGCCCACAGGCAGCAGCCCCCCACCGCCCGGCTGTCAGCCAGGCCGGCCTCTCCAGCAGGGAGGCGGGTCCACGAGCTCGCCGGGGGGCAGCGGAGACGACTTGGCGTCACCCCAGGCCAATCAGTCAGGGCTCAAAAGCAGGTCCAGGCAGGCCCAGGCTCCCGAGAGGCAGGGGGAGCTCGCTGGAGCTCCCCCTGTCCTGATTGGTCTCCCAAGCCACTGTCACGCCGGTGGCGGGCTGCACCAAACAGCATAAAGGCAGGTCCACAGTCGCGCCGGACGGCCACAAGAGGCTGGGCAACTCAGCACTCCGCAGCGGCACGATCAAAGGCCAAGGCCGGGCAAGGTTGCCGACAGACGCGGCGGCAGCCGCCATCTTGGAAAAGGCCGCGAGGCGGCTCGGGGATTCAAGGGCGTCCGCCGCCCCAAGGATCGCAAGGCAGCACTTCAATGGGGCCCTCCATACTTCCAGGTGAGCAGGTCGAGGATTTTAGGGGTCACTAGGGCCCTGATGGCAGGTGATTTCAGAGCAGATGTCGGAGGGGTCCGTAGCAGTAATGTGTGACCGCCATCTTGACGCTCTTGGCCATGCCCCCGATATTGCCTGGATCTTACCAGCAATCCTCCCAATATTCCACCTCGCACTCAAAAACGTTCGATACAGCACCAACAGCTCCTCAAACAAAAAGTGCAAGCTCTTCTACTAAAAGAAGCTACAGAACCAGTTCCACTACAACACCAGGAGTCAGGGGTTTACTCACTGTACTTCCTAAGCCCCAAGAAGGACGGGTCTCTACGACCACTCTTAGATCTCAGAACTTTAATCCTATACATACTGTCCGAACAGTTCCATATGGTCAGGCTTCAACAAGTGCTTCCACTTTTACAAGGAGGCTTTATGTCCACACTAGACTTGCAGGAGGCATATATCCAGATTCCTCTTCACCCAGCACATCGCAAATATCTCACATTTGTGATAGCAGGAAATCACTATCAGTTCAAAGTGCTCCCATTCAGAGTTACTACTGCACCCAGAGTGTTCACAAAATGTCAAGCGGTAGTAGCAGCTCATCTAAGAAGACAACTAATTCATGTCTTCCCATATTTAGACGATTGGCTCATCCAAGTCAACACACAGCAAAAGTGCTTACAACACACTCAGACCATAATAGACCTTCTCCATCAATTGGGATTTATAGTCAATGTGCATAGGTCCCATCTTCAACCCTCACAACTGCAGTCCTATCTGGGTGCGACGCTAAACACTCACACAGCTCTAGCCTCTCCCAATGCAGCCAGGATTCAAACATTTCAAATTCAGTTTCTACAGTTTTAAAACAACCAATACCTAACTGTCAAGCCTTTCATGCATCTACTAGGGATGATGGCATTGTGCATTGCAATAGTACCTCATGCAAGATTAAACGTGCATCCTCTACAGGAATGCTTAGCAAGTCAGTAGAATCATTCACAGGGTCAATTAACAGATCTAGTGTTGGCAGACAACCGCACTCATCCCTCTCTGCAGTGGTGGAACACTCAAAAGGGTGGCCCTTCATTGACTATTCCAAAAGTCGTACTAACAGCGGACGCACTCTCACAGGCTGGGGTGCCCATCTTCACAATCTAACAATTAAAAGGGTATATGGGACAACAAACACAGAAGTCTCCACATAAATTACCTGTAGCTTCTAGCTGTATATCTAGCACTAATAACTTTTCAGCCTTACCTCACAGGGAAAGTTGTCCTAGTCTGCACGGATAATATGACAGCTATGTATTATGTACAGAAATGGGGGAACACATTCTCTACAACTGTCACGACTCTCTCAGACCATTTGGTGTTGGGCAGTACATCACAAAATTAATCTTCTGGCAGAACACCTTCCAGGCATGTACAACCAAATTGCTGACATCTTCAGCAGGATGCTGCAACAAGTACACAAGTGGGAATATGACCCCCAAATTCTCCTTCCAAAAATGGGATTTCCACAAATGGATCTCTTTGCCAGAGCAGAGAACTCAAAATGCCAAATCTTCTCCTCCAGGTTCCCACACCCTCTATCCAGAGGCAAAGCCCTATGGATGGACTGGTCAGGAATAGTTGCTTACGCTTTTCCGCCTCTCCTTCTCCTTCCAGTTCTGAGGCAGACATCACTCACAATGATTCTAGTGGCTCTCACATGGGCTCGGCAAGGTTCACCACACTGTTAGAACTGTCAGTAATTCCACACCAAAAGCTGCACCTACCACTAGAGCGTGTTGTGCAGCAAAGTGGAAAAAGTTTGTTATAAATTGTAACAGCAACACAATTGATCCGCTAGATGCATCTATACAAAATATTATTTATTACCTTTTGCATCTACAGTGAGTTGGGTTAACATATACATACATCCATTTGGCTACACCCTGCAGCAGTAGCCACATATCTTCAAAACATACAACACTTATCCTTAATTCAAAGTGCCAGTAATTAAAGCTTTTACGGAAGGCCTCAACGGGTAATACCACCCAGGATACCACCTGGAACCAGTTTGGAACCTTAACATCATTCTCACAATGCTCATGGGTCCACCTTTTGAGCCACTACACAATTGTTCCTTACAGTTTCTTTTATGAAAGGTTGCCTTTCTAATTGTGATCATTTTATTAAGGCATGTTGGTAAGCTACAGGCATTAACTTTAGAAGAACCCTTCTTTTAACGTCATAAAGATAGTGGTTCTTCGTACAAACCCAAAATTCCTTCCAAAAGTAGTTTCTGCTTTTCATATTACCCAATTAGTTGAGTTACCTGTGTTCTTCCCTCAACCTGATTCAGTAGCAAAAAGGTCTCTTCACACACTTGATGTCAGAAGAGCACTATTATACTATATTGAGAGGACAACAGATTTTCATAAAACGAAACAACTGTTTGTTGCGTTTGCTCCACCTCATAAAGGAAATCCTATCTCTAAATCTGGGATTTCTAGATGGATTGTTAAATGTATTCAAACGTGTTATGCTAAAGCTAAAAGAACTTTAACTATTCCTCCTAGAACGCACTCTACTCATACAATAGGTGCATCTATAGCCTTTTTAGGCAACATTCCCATACCTGACATATGTAAAGCAGCTACACGGTCTACACCTCACACATTTATCAAACATTATTGTGTAGATGTGTTAGCACGTCAACAAGCTAATGTAGGCCAAGCAGTTCTAAAAATACTGCAACACCAACTGGTTAGTCACAGGTTTGGGAGAATACTGCTATACAATCTATGCAAAGCCTGCGTATCTACAGCACACATGCCTCAAACGGATTATGTTACCCTATAAGCATCTGTTTTTGGCATGTAGAGCTGTAGATTTCACATCATCCTCCCTGTACCCCTGTGGTTGCAGTTCTTTGTTTACATTAAATAGGCATGGACATCTCTATACTTTACTTCACTTACTCCATTCTCACCCTCTTGCGGGAAAACAATCTAACAATGGAGTTGATGCCCTTGCGCATTATCACCGAAAGGAGGAGTCACCTTACCTTGTGACTGGGAAAGACTTCTTCGAAGAAAAACAACTTGCAAACATCTGGGCCCAACACTAGATGGCAGGAGTATGCAAAGCATGTGAATCTACAGCTTTACATGTCAAGAACAGATGCTTCCAACTCTGGCATAGATGATCCATCCATGCCAGAGTTGGAGGAAAAAAGTGTGTGGGAATTGACTCCGGTCTCGTAGTGGAAGAGGGCTTGTGGTGTTTAGATAGTTGCGTATATTACACAGTGTCAAATATAATGTTTATATTAAATAGTTACTGAGGAGCCTGTATAATATGGAATGTAGCTTATGGAATACAATGATAAAAGGGTTTAGAATATAATGATAAAAGGTTTAAAATTACAGTGTCAGGTGGTCCTGATCCTCTAGGCCCTTTGCACGTGTATCCTATTGCTTATCTTAATTTACAATAAATCTCTCTTGGAAAACAAATGGCTGCCAGATCTCCATCTTAACAGGGCTTTTCTCTTTTTCAAAGATTCAGTACAAACATTGTGAAACATATCTAGATACCTTCAGTCAAATTTATTTTAAAAAAAAGAGGGGTCTGATCACTGATGTTTTAATTGAAGCATTCTGCTGCCTGCCCATCCGAGAATAAAATATAGCCACAAGATAAGAGAGAGCTGAGCAGAAAGAGGTATGCGTTCTCAGATAAATAGTAGGGTGAAATTAGTAAAGATCTAGACATACCTATTGTATAGAATAATATTAGGTGTATGGGATATATCACTCTAAATTAACTAATATTATAACTGATGAGTTCTCCTCTAATGCATAACCATGGTGGAAGAAGTGTGATGCGTCTTTGGGAAGCTTTATGCACCTGCTCCGTGAATTTAGTTACATTTGTTGTTTTTATCAATCTGTTTTTACAACAGTATAAAAATGGTGTAGTTGTTCGCTAACACTAGATACTGCATGGCAATAATGAGTAGGCAATGGGAACTGGAGGGGGGAAGTTGTACAGAAAAGGATATTTTGTTTGGCTGTCCATTTGAAAGGATTTGAACTGCCCAAAAATAGAGGTTCAAGAAAATGTAATCTGCTATTAATGCATTAACAAAATGAGAAGGGCTATGCTAATTGAAGAATTAAACTGTTATAGAAGTGGGCAGTCAGCTAAATTTGCAAGAAGATGGGGCTTGCTAATTTATTGGATAAATAGATTTTGAATCAATACAAGTGATTGCCTTAGCAAATAATTAGTGACTCAGTTGAGAAACATGATTTGAGGGTAGTTTCACATTCACTGTGTGAATGGTTATTTATGGGATGCAAATACTCTATACAAAATAAAAAGATGTGTACATTTTTATATTGAATAATTTTTATTCCACTTGACTAAAAAAAATGCTTCTAAAAGGCTCAGTGAACTCAACCCTCTATGACCCCTTCCCCCTCCACAAAGTATTTTTCACCTCAGTCGAGAGGGTAAGCGGTTATTTTGCTAGATAACTTGGTAAAAAGGCCATATTTTAATGGTTTTCTGGAATTGTAGGTCATTTTATCAGATGAATGGATGGGTGAAGGAAAGCAAAGGTGGCAGTAGCTAGAGGGATGAATTTTGCCTGAGGTATTGTTAGACGTATCAGTCAGTGACTGGACTGCATAGGTGTTGGTGGAAAGCTAAATGAATGAATTTCTAAATTGGATGGATGGATGTATGGATAGATGAAGTATTGGTACAACTAGTTTAATAAGTGAAGGGGTCTGTGTTGATAAATGGATCAGTGGTTTTGTGCTCTCTTCTATGACCTCTCCTTTTGACTCTTGTATTCTTACACACAAGTAAGATCACCCCATGCTCCCATCGACCTCACCTCTCATGCATGAAGCAAAAACACATTTTATAACTGTAGCTTGCAACCTCATGTAGAGGTCTGTGTGACTCCAGAAAGGGTGCAAAATAAGTGTCTGCCCATTTGTAGGTCTTGCCTAAGATCTCTCGCTTGCACAGTCACTTGCAAGAGATTTTGTTTACTGAAAGATGCCTACCCACTGCTTCCGATTCATTGGCTTCGTGGTCACTCCTATTTGGTGCCTCCTAATTGACCAGCACGTGTCAGTTTCACGTCCTCTTCTTTTGTGTGATGCATGTGTCAAGTACTGATTAATGTCCTTATACTTCTCGTCCTGTGATTGAGGTACTATTTTTAGGTTTTGCCTGATCAGCGCTTGCGAAAACTATTGTTTCTAATATAAATTAAAAGCGACTTACATCCAGCCTCCTCCTTTTCCTGACTTCTCATTGGTTCCTGTGCATGCTACTTACTTTTCCTCCATTTCTATTGGCTGTGGCATATTTACCTGCATTTAGTATGTCTGCTACTCTTATCAGTTTCCCGTAGCCAAAATACTGTTAACATCCACTTTGGTGTAAATATTTCCCATGAGGTTATGCCTCTTTTTGCTTTTAACTCTTGCAGCCTATTTATATAACAATTTATCACCCGTGAAATTAAGTGATTTGCATAGAATCACAGGATGTTGCGCCACAGACTCGAACCAGAATCCCCAGCTATTGAGTCAGCAGTTCTGGCTGCTGTGCCACATCCTCTCCACTTCCATGCTATTTGTCAGGTAGCTCCTACCTTCTCCCAAACGATGATTGATCTTTATTCTTCCCATATTGTTAGTCATTGTCCTTAATGCTTCTTCCATAATTCTTTGTCCTTCCCACCCCTTACCCATTTTGCTTCTTACCTCTCCCCCCCCTTGCCTGTGTTGCTTCTTCCCTGCCACCCCCCATGGCCTGTGTTGCTTCTTTCCTGCTACCCTCCCATGCCCGTGTTGCTTCTAATGCCCGTGTTGCTTCTTCCCTCCCACCCACCCATGCCCCTGTTGCTTCTTCCTCCCACCCACCCATGCCCCTGTTGCTTCTTCCCTCCCACCCACCCATGCCCCTGTTGCTTCTTCCCTCCCACCCACCCATGCCCCTGTTGCTTCTTCCCTCCCACCCACCCATGCCCCTGTTGCTTCTTCCCTCCCACCCACCCATGCCCCTGTTGCTTCTTCCCTCCCACCCACCCATGCCCCTGTTGCTTCTTCCCTCCCACTCACCCACGCCCCTGTTGCTTCTTGTTTACCCGTCTTGCTTCTTGTTTACCCGTCTTGCTTCTAACCCGTCTTGCTTCTTATGCCAATGTTGCTTCTTCCCTCCCAACCACTCTTGCCATGTTTACATCTACAAATGATTAATGGTGGACAGGCGCTATCTAACTGGTTTTGTTATTTATGACCTGTTACGTTTTTGGAAGTAATTGCACTGTTATATTTTCGAAATATCTGTATTTTCAACCTCTTTTTCTTACTTTTGTTTACTCACACATGAGCACTACTTTTTGCACGGCCCTTCTTCGGAGCAACCTCCCATCTCTTATTAAGTATGGCAGTGTCCCTACCAGATTTTGAACTATGCCATTGAAAATAAACAAACATTTACTTACAAAATCAATAGGTGCCTATGTCTTTTATGCGGGGTGTACAGACGGTAAATCTGTTTGGATTTTATACTTTTCTGCTGACTAGATGCATGCATAAATTTGGAATTGTATAGTACATCTTTTTGGACTCTATTGCTTGCTAAATAAAGTCCAGGACCAACTGTTTTTTGTACCACTTGATACCCAGGTCCGCGGACAATTATTGGGTTACCCCTTTATGTTATAATGGGTAACATAGCTTCAGCATTTCTCGATGGTCTAGTGCCTCCTGATATCTTCAGTTTGATTGCTAGTTAGTGAGGAGTGGAAGTATTTAAGACCTTGCGGGAGATACAGGCAGTTTTATATTTTGCCCTGGCTTCTATGTGGAGCCAGCGAAGACTGACAAGCGTAGGTGAGATAGAATTGTTTCTTTTTTCGCCCCATGGACGAAACAGGCCGATGCATCAAGAACGGATTTCAGAGGGTTGAGGCGAGTTTTGGAGAGGCCTGCCAGAGGAGCGTGACCTTAGTTGATTCTGGGAAGAACCGGTTATTGATTAAGAGATTTCAGATCTTTTTCAGGGATGTAGCAGTGGATTTCCCAAAGAAGATGTAGTTGATATCGCGTATTGCTGGCCATAGTGCTAATTTCGGTTTGAAGATTGAGCTTTTTATCCAGTGTCGTCCGCGCTGGACTCCTCATAGCACTTTTTTTCCCTTTCTAACTTCTAGTGCTGCTCTACAACGTGGTTAAAAGACATTGGTAAAGCCGATAACTCTCACATAAGCAAGACCCTTTGGCTTTGCCGATGTTTTCTTTTGGTACTGTGCAGATTTAATGGGTGGCTTACATTTATCATTCTAATATTGTACTCTGGTACACCACCACACAGAAAAAATCTTCTTCAGTGTGTCTACTTATAATATATGAAGATCTATCACCCTCACCTACCAAATCCAAAATGGCCAATGCTTGGTTTATAAATGGAAGCCTGATTGACTAAATTGTCCCTCATACCTAGTAGATAAAGGCCACTGCATCTCCTTGATCCCCCGTCTCTCTTTTCAGTTAATGGAAACCACAGCACACTTTTCGGCACAGTATGTGGCAACACAACCAGACACCTTCCATTATAAGCATATAGTACACTACTTGGAACCATGACAATGAGCTATCAGGAAGGTGTTTATATGTGAAATGCAAATGCAATGTATTTCATAACAATTGTTAGAGCAGGAGTGTTTTCGTCACACACCTAATCATTGAGGTTAGTTTATTTTTGTCCTATCACTGATACCCTTGGATGGGCCATGTTTAACTATTAAAAACTCTTGCATAAAGCTGGCAATGAGTGTTGCTCTATGTTCTGCTCCATTTTAGTCACATTAGTATTGTTCTTATTTTTGCAGGAGATTTGTGTGTGTGTTATGCCAATGCTCCAGAAATGCAGAAGATCACATACTCAGTTGTGTTCCTCCACAAAGGTACATTTGCTATTTTATTTTATGGCGTGTTTAGATGTGTGTGTATATGTCAATGAATATTTTAACTAGCCTGCCATTTAATATTAAATGTATTTCTCCGAGAATTTGTGTAAGGTTTATCAGCATTTATTACATTGTAGTATTGAATGTTTGGCATTCTTCTGTCTAAACTTCTTGACACAGTTTCCTTCCTTTTGCAGTATTTCATGTAGTTGCCTTAGATTCATAAATATTGTCTACATGCCAAACGTGCCAACATCCGTATTTTTTCCCTTTCATAACACACTTCCTCTCTTCCTTCCTCTTCTTTCCTCAGACCAGCTTCTGCCATACCATAGTGCAATTTGGTATACAGCAGCCAGTGCTAAATTTAGGATTTCCTTCTCCACATGCCTCACGATCAGTGGCCCACCTCAGACACACCCCACAATAGAAAAAATAAAATAGTATAACTAGTACCACTGTAAATACCATTGATCTTGATACACCATGATTCCCGGAACCTAAAAACAAAACACTAACACCACAATGTTTTAGTTAATCATTTGAGCTTAGATATCTGTGATTGGATGAAAGGCATTAAAATTAAAGTCAAATCAGAAATCCAGAATTTGAGGTAGATGTAGTTAGCATTTTAACAGTCACAAATATTCCTGTTCCGAGTTCATAAATGTTAAAATGCTTTTTCTTATGTATTAATGGCTTTATTTACGGCTCTGGTCACAAACATTGTTATTTTACTGACACCTCAGAGGAGATGGTAATACATTAAGAAGGGGAACAGGCTTCCTCTGGGACCCCCTCCTCTTTCTGGATATCATTTTCTTTTATTGACGAGTAGGCAGCGGCCTAGGGGACCACTGCCAACTTTTAAACAAGTGAAAATTAAAGTAAATTTTTAGTTTTAAACGCAGTCCCATTTCCTTTAAGGAAAAAGGGCAGCATTAAAAAAAAAATACCTTTATTATAGAGGAATCGCAGACATGGTGATCTGCTGACTCCAACAGGCCGCCATCCCTGTGATGGCCTCCGGTTGTATTGAGTTGCAATTTGAGACCTACCATAATAATGTTCATGAGATAGGTTGGATTCTGCTCCACAACAATTAAGAACTTTAAGAAATGACATATGACTATATAGGTCAGTGCTTACAATTAACAACTGGTGACAAAAATACTCTTTGCGAATGGTGAACAATATTTTGTGATCAGTAAATAGTACATCTGGCCCTTGATTCTTGAAAAATAGAAAGATAGATTAAATTAAATAAATCTTTACTTATACAAGCACACAGGCATCCAAGTTGTTAGTAAACCTTAACAAGCATATTAGAGTTAATACATTTTTATTCATTTGTTCATTTAACTTTTTCTGTATAATCTCTAGCTATGGGCTAGAAAATCTATTTTGCCTCTTAGAAGACAGTGAATTGTTTTTTAATCATGAATCGTGGCAGAAGTAGTCTACATTGTTTGGTGTCTACCAGTTATTATCCTCCAGTTTCCACGCACTGACCTCATCCAAAGAGTGGCTTCCCACATTGTTCGACTGACGTTAAAGTACCTGTCAGCCCGACACCATTTTTCCTCCTCTGAGCCAGACCATACCAAGTAAGTCGCCATCTTGGTTTGCAGTCTATTGTTGTTGTAGTCTGAATGGGTAGAGAATAGGTCGCCTTTTTAAGGCTGCATGGTGCACAGCGGGTGCACTGGCAGGGTGTCAAAGGCAACCCAGTGTATACCAGCCCGCGCTTCAGCCGTTCTTATGCCTTCAATGTTGGCCAATTACGGATGATGATAAGCCTCAGTTTGGCCAAAGCTCTTCAGGATTCCTTGTATATTCTAAAAAGGCTCTACTGACTAATGGACACGATTGGCTTGCCCTCTCAATTCCCTGAGCTAGAGGGTTAATGGTATATTCTACATAGGACCCAAATTCCCGATTTGAATCCTGTGTTGACTGTGCCTAACGATTTGGCTCAATCTGACCTTCTCTTATGAGGCTGAATTGGGTTGAGCTTTAATGAATGCGCAGTCCTTTGTAAAACATGCCCTAGAGATTAACTATATCCACACCACAGGAAAGCTGCATGTGCTTTTTGTTACTGAAACCTGGATCTCAGAAGAGTTGGCAACTGCATGCCCTGAAGGCTATACGATTCTATAACTATCCTATCCATACCACAGATTAGGTAGGATAGCCATAATATTTAAAGAATGCATGAAGGTTGACTAGTTCAAAGTGGGTTCTTTCAATTCCAATTAATTGTTGGGTTCGCCCTCATTATCTTTGCCTTAGTTTCTGTAGATGGCATAATTGCTCAAGGGGGCTTCCTCCAACTTTACTGTCACCTAACTGATGTTCTGATGCCATTACTTGTCTCACCCTGCCTTCCTCTTATTAGATCACTTCAGTTTATGTGTAGAATTCCCTGAAAATATGCAGACAACTAATTTTTGTGGTACTCTTGTGGCACTTGAACTCACTTTAGAGATTGCAGGGCCAGATGAATCAATGTTTCATTCACTTCAAGATTAAAGGCCAAAATAAGCTCTGTGATGGGAAAGATACTAAGAATAATCCCTTGTTTGTATGTCCTTGGGTAAACCATCAACTAATAAGCTGTTAGACACTCTCAGTCCCACAGAAAAGCTGCATGGTGATTGTTCATTGATTGCTGGTTATAGGATTTTCCGGTAAGAATCTTGAAAGAACATGTAAGCAGGTAGATGTCTGGATTTGTTGAACATCATCAGATATTACATCCCCTCTGCCTATTGAACTGAAACAGCTCTAGTTTTCGTCCTGAATGACCTAAGAATGTTGACAGATAAGAGCCCTTGGCTTATCCTGATGTTACTTGGTTTACCTGCTGGGTCTGTTAGGGCATCTCGTCATACCATCTTGCTGTCTAGACTAGCTGCTGCATGTATCTGCGGCTCTGCCCTATCTAGAGGGTAACTGCCAAGCGGTTCACCTACTCCCTTTCTCAGGGCTCCACTCTGTCCTACCCTTTTTAACCTTCGTTTTCACCTTCTAGTGTAGTTCACCAGATATTATGGAATGAACTTCATGAATTATGTAGATGATATGCAATTGCTTATATCGGTAGGTTATTCAGTGCTTTTTTTTTTTTAGACATGTTTCAGAGCATGACAGCTTTTAATGATTGGTTGTCACACAACTCTTAGAAATTTAGTGTGGACAAAACTGAAGTTCTATGCTACATTGTTAATAGTCTCTCAAAGACTTTACTTGCAAACTTTGGGCCGGCACCGTGGAGATCTCCTGAGTGTCCAGCTGAGTCGGTTCAAAACCTAGGATTCTGAATGGTTGATAAACTACCCCTTTCTAGGCAGGTAATACCGTTATCTGCAGCCTTTTACTCATTGCAGTGAGTCTTGCAGACAATTAGACCACTTCTCACTGTTTCTGCTTGTCCTTTGGTGGTCCTGTCGACTAATTTGAGCTGATTGGACTACTGCAATTCACTATTTGTGTCTCGTCCCGCTGACCTCTTGAACAGGCTCCATCAGATTCAATATGCGGCTGCTAGACTTGTGACAATGGCCTCAGAATTAATCCGCCTCCGCTGACCTAGATTCATTAAACTGGCTGCCTTTGTCGAAGAGGATCAGGTTCAAATCGCTTTGTGTGTGTTCATAGGGCCTTTTATAGGATAGGCTCTGGGTATCTAAGAAGAAGTTTGTACATTACATGTCTGTTCACAAGTTACACTCTTCAGATGTGCACATTGTGGCAATTCTAAGGTTTTAGTGTGAGCAGCTGGCGGGTAGATCTTTTTCAGTCAGGGCGGTCCAACTGTGGAACTCCCTTCCCTTCTCGTTGTGCAAAATACAAGATCTCTTATCTTTTATAAAAGGCTAAAAACTTGACCTTTTGCTCAATAATATGGTTCTGTCTCAGCTTAATTATCCTTCATTGGCATTACGTTAGCGCCAGGACACCTGTGTAGGTAATAACAAACACTCTCTAAAAGTATTGACATAGCTCAACATACATTATTGCAGTGTGGCAGAGAGCCTACCAAAAATCCCCCTGATCAGAAGGCAAAATGTGAGGTGAAGTCATATTACATGTGTCTCACAGTGACATCATGACAATGTGTTCATTGCATGCTCTTGTTAAACAAGGCGGATTGAAAGCTAGTAATTGAGTGACAGAGTGAAAAAGGAAAGCGCCCAACCCCCATGAACTGTACACTATGATTATTTGGTATTAAGCTCAATCTAAATGAGGTGATTAGGTACAAAGGGATCGAACACACTACCAATTCAAGGTACTTCCATTCGGAATAAAATCTGCTCCACGGGTGTTCACAAAGTGCCTGGCTGCAGTGGCAGCATATCTGAGAAAATACAAAATCCACGTCTACCCTTACTTAGGCAATTCGCTAATAAGGGCATGCATAAAACAAACATGTCACAAGCATGTTAAAAAAACAATCCAATATGCTACAGAGACTGGGGTTCTCAATAAACCACAAGAAATCTTCAACAACACCAGAAAGAGAAAAATCTTTCTGGGGTGCAAGACTGAACACAGAGAACGCCAGGGCTTATCCCACACAAGCCAAAATACCAGCTATCCATCAAGAAGCAGCCCACTACCAGAGGGGACAGTCCCTGACAGTGAGGAAGGTAATGAAGCTAATGGGCATGATGGCATCCTGTATCCCACTCATTTCTCACGCTTGCCTACACATGCACCCATTCCATGAATGACTCACCAACAGCTGGTCACAAGCCACAGGAAGTTGGGAGGATCTAGTGGTTGTTACACAAAGGGTGCAGGCACAGATATAATGGTGGGCATCCAGCAACATAGCACAAGGGAGACATTTCAAGGACCCAACTCCTTCTGTGACCATCACCACGGACGATTCGCTCAACGGGTGGGGTGCACATCTCAACCAGCTGAAAGTTAATGGTCAGTGGAGCGAAAAGGATTCAACAAAACATCAGTGTTTTGGAGATTAAAACAGTTTTTCTGTCACTCAAAGCATTCCAGAAACATATTCATGGGAAAAACATATGTTCGAGGCATATGAGCTGCAGATCACACACTGAGGATAAGATCGCCATCTGGTGTTGGGCTCGGATGATTGCAGGTTGTTGTTGTCTTCGGAAGAAGCCTTTGGTCACGAGGTTGGTGACTCCTCCCCTGGACAACAGTGCGCATGGGCATCCACTCCATCGTCAGATTGTTTTTTTCCGCCATTGGGTTCGGATGAACTTTTTTCCGCTCCAGCAGAAAACTTCTAGCAATCAATTTAACTCCTTAATCTTCATTCCATCGACTTCGAAATCAACTCGGACCGGTTCCGGAAGCGGCTGATGGACAGGACACCCTTCAAAAAATGCCCCCAGTGTGGAGCGAAGTTCCCCCACAGTGACCACCACGAGGTTTGTAACCTCTGCCTGTCGCCGGAACACAACGAGTCCACCTGTCCAGCTTGTGCCGCTTTCCGTTCGAAGAAGACCCTCCGGGACCGAAGAGCTCGACGCCATATTATGGCCAAACCAGCTCCAGAACCGGAGGACATCTTTGCTCAAGATGTTCCCGAAGACGACACCGAAGATCTCGAGATCGTGTCCGAGGCCGACGATTCCGATGACCTCATCACTCCAGGGCAGCGTGTGAGTACCACCCCCCCTGCCCCTGCCCCATCCAAAAAGACAGTGGTCAAGACTCCGCCAGCTGGGCCCAGTCGCGACCGGAAATCCTCTTCAGAAGCCCCGCCCTCGGGCCCGGCTCCGAAGACATCTAAGCCTGTAGGTGGCTCGGGCTCGAGCAAACCTCATGTGATTGTGCCTTTAACACCCTCGGCACCGAAAAAACCACTGTTGGCACCGAAACAGGCTTCGAGACCGAAATCTCCTTCGGCACTGAAACGTTCCTCGGCACCGAAGTCTCCACCGGCGCCGAAACGTTCTTCGACATCGATGCCTAAAAGTCCATCGGCACCGAAACATACATCGGCACCGAAACATACATCGGCACCGAAAACATCATCGGCACCGAAAACTATGTCCACACCAAAAACAGCTCATAAAGACCCGAAGCGGGCGTCGCCGCCACCACCTTCGGAGCAAGATGAACTTTTTCGACCAGATCCTACTCAAAAGCGGATCTACATCAATCCTAACACTGGGCATGTGACTGCCATCCCATATAAAAAACGGAAGCTGGACACTACACCTCCCCCAGCTCCCATACGGAACAAGCATTTACAATGCAACGGTCTCGGCATTGTTAAAGTTAGAGCTATTGGCATTGCTCATGACAATGCCGTTTCTTTAAATGTTTTAAAAACAAAAACATAAACAAAAATAATGTCATGAGCAATGCCAATAGCTCTAATTTTACCAATGCCGAGACCATTGCATTGTAAATGCTTGTTATATAGCGCGATATTGACCCGAATCCAATCAGGTATTGGAGCGCTTTACACAAGCACCCGTTGCGTTACATGAGGACAAACATTCATTGTTTTGTTAGGCACGGGGAGATTAAGTGATTTGCCCAGAATCACAGGAGGTTCAGCGTCATTGCCGAGACTCGAACCCAGTTCCCCGGCCTAGCGCCCTAGCCGTTAGGCGAACTCCTGGTTACCTGCGTACTCGAAACAAGTTTGTGTTGAAATCTTAATTATGCAGCTGATTGTGGGTTATGTGACCAGTCACCAGTTCGGCAAATGTACATGTATGTGGTTTAGCACCAAGAAACCGTCTGCGTGCGCTTTATGGAGCATCGTAAACATAACATAACGTGGACAAAGCTGCGGCTGCAGAACTCCAGTGCCCTGGGTGAGTGCAGCTCACTGAAGCCTCCACTCCCACTGCTAACCCAGTGACGTCACTCGCGGCCCTGCTCCTACAGCCCCTACTACCCCGTATCAGCCTCTGCCACCCCCGGCCCCAGCCACACTCACCCCTTGTCTCCCCGAGGTGCGCATTGGACTATAAACGGGCTCAGCCTCAGAGGTTCCCCTCTCCGGTTCTATGATGACATTTTAATGTAAATATTCAGTAATATACGCACACCGATCTCTGTAAAGCGCTATAAAACCATGCTTTCCAGGCTCCTGTAAATACAAGCTTTGTAAGCACACCGATCTCCACAAAGCGCTATGAAACCATGCTTCCCAGCCTCCTGTAAATACAAGCATTGGACTGATACACGGGCTCAGGAGTCCAACACTCCGGTTCTGAAATGAATTTATATTTTTAATATTTAGTAATAAAAGCACACCGATCTCCGTAAAGCACTATAAAGCCACGTTTTCTGGGCTCTTGTAAACACATGCATCGGACGGATACACGGGCTCAGGAGTTCAACACTCCGGTTCTGAAATGAAAATATATTTTAAATATTCAGTAATATACGAACACCGATCTCCGCAAAACGCTATAAAACCAGTTTCCAGGCTCCTGTAAATACAAGCATCGGTATACTTCTGAGATGAAATTCTAATGTATTATGTAAATATCCAAAATAAATCAAAATTGCATTCTAGAACCAAAGCTCTGGACCCATCAACCCGTGTCTGTTTCCGAGGCGTGTGTTAGAAGAGCCGAATTTTTTTTATAGCGCCTTGCGGAGGTTGGCGCGCTTCTTTTTATGGAGTATTTCAATAATAGTTCAACCCCAGCCCCCAAGCGATGGCCCCGTCGCCCGTGTGTATCCGAGCCTTGTGTTACTTTGGAAGTTGCTGTGCTTATATTATGGACTGTTTAAATTCTAGCTGGCCCCAGAAACGGAGCCTCGGACTCCCGGCTCGTATGTACACAAGAGCCGCAAAAACAGGACTCTTTTCAGCGCGGTTTTTGGTGTTCTGATGTTAATCAATTTATAAAATATAATTTCATATCATAACTGCAGCTTTTGACCTCTGCCCCGTATGTTTGTCAATGTCAAAGGCTTGTTTCTAAAGGAAACAAACAACATGGCTTTTAATAGCGCCTAGCGTAGGGCGGTGAACTTATAATGTTGAATATGTCTCATTTAACTAAATCCCCGATCCGCAGCTTCAGACCTCAGCTCCTCTGTAAGTGTCCGATGCTTGTGTATACAGAAACATACTTTTAAAGCGCTGCAGGGGGCTTGTAGGGGTGGGGGCGTTACACGTACAGTCAGCGTCTCTGAACCGTCGGAGTGAGGGGCACAGGGCGAGAGATTCGGGGACACAAAGAGCTGGAAGAAATGTCATATTTATAGCACGGGGACTCGGGGACTTGTTAAGCAATGTTCAGCCACGGAAGGGAATTGAGAGCAAGGCAGCATAGTTAAAACAAACAAGGGGCCCCACCTACCAGCACTAACGGACCCTGCGCCGGCTTTATCGAAGAAATTAAAGGATCCGCCGATAAAGAGAGCGGAATGGGTAACGGAGGCGCCAGAAAAATGAAAGGCCAACCTGGAGAGGAGAAGAGGTGATATCAGCGAGGGGGGAGAGAGAACAAGATATGTGCCGAACACGGGAGCCAAGAGCAGGGGGAGAGGACGCCATTAAAACCACTGCCTTTCTCCGAGGCGCAGTAGAAATGCCTTTGAGAAACGCAACGTCCTTTTCGGATTCGGGGGCGTGTTTAGAGAATGAGACTTCTTGCAAAAAACACGCCCCCCGATCCGAAAAGGACGGGGCCTGATCGGAGTGACGGGACCTCTTCTCCAGTGGCTGGCCAGCATTTAAGAGGCCAGCCAATGGAGAACAGGATAGAAGAGGGGCGGGTGCAAGCCCCTCTTCTCAATAACATTAAATCTCCGGACTTCCGGTCTGCCGACCGGATGGTCCCGAGACCTAAAAAGGACTGTGCCACTTCACCACTTCGTCCTTCTTCTCCTGTTTTACCTTCTAACCCGTCCCCCCTTCCTCCTCCTGTTTCTCCTTTACCTTTACCTTTACCACCCCCCTATCATTCACCTCCTCCACAGGATGATAATGATGACTTAGGGGGAGGGGCGGACCCTGATTTATTTAATGATCCTGTTGATCCAACCGACCCGTTTACCTTTCCAGACACAGCACCGGTAGATGACTGGTCTTATCCAATGCCTGACATGCCTGACCCCACTACCTACCCCTCCAAGCCCTCCCCTCCTGATGACCACCTAGGGTTTGGCCAACTAATAAATAGGGCAGCAACGTTCCATGGTGTCACTATGCACACGGACCCCCTTGAGGAGGATTTTCTCCTCGATACCTTTGAGCAGTCACAAAAAACTGTTCATATACTTCCCATGATTAAAGGGGTTATAAAGCATGCCACTGACGTCTTTAAAGACCCTGTTCGAGCGAGGGTTCTCAACCCCCGCATAGAAAAAAAGTACCGACCAGCCCCGCAGGACCCTGCATACATTAAAGCCCAGCTCCCTTTAGACTCCTTGGTCGTATCAAATGCCAGGAAGCGCGTTAACTCACAGACAACTGGAGAAACGCCCCCCCCCCAGACAAGAAGTCTAAGCTTTTAGAGGCCTCAGGCAAACGAGTCGCCGCACAGGCGGCGAACCACTGGCGTATTGCCAATACCCAGGCCCTGTTAGCTCGGTATGACCGGGCACATTATGACCAACTTGAGGACCTTATGCAACATCTGCCTGAACCCTTTAAGTCCCAGGCCACTGACCTCATTCAAGAAGGCAAATTAATATCTAATGCCTCCATTAAATGCGCCTTAGATGCGGCAGACACTGCTTCTAGGGCGGTCAATACTAGCGTCTTACTCAGACGACATGCCTGGCTCCGTATATCCGGTTTTAAACCGGAGGTTCAAACCGCAATTCTGGCTCAACCTTTCAACCAAGAGCAGTTATTTGGCCCTGCAGTGGATACTGCATTAGAAAAAATGAAGAAGGATAATGAAACTGCCAAGTCTATGGGAGCACTGCAGTCTCCTCAAAACCGGGGTTCCTTTCGTCGCTCCTTTTATAGAGGAGGCTCCAAAAACACATCAACTGAGACCACGTCCACCTTTAAAAATTCTGGACAAACATCCCCTAACAGAGGTTATTTCCGGGGAGGTTATAGGGGAAACAATAACAAAGGCCGAGGGCGGGGCAATAACAACAACACCCGCACCTCCCCAGCCACCAAACAGTGACTTGCCACCACTCCCCCCGGACCATTCCACTCCGGTCGGGGGGCGACTCCAACAATTCCTACCTGTCTGGACTTCCATCACCACAGACAGATGGGTAAGACAAATTATCCAGTCTGGCTACTGCCTCGAACTCATACAATCCCCCCCAAACATACCACCCAAACAACGCCCAATGTCCTCACATCATCTCTCTCTCCTCAAACAAGAAGTTCAATCCCTGTTACAAAAACATGCGATAGAACCAGTCCCCCTTCAACATCAGGGAAAAGGGGTATATTCTCTATACTTCCTCATTCCCAAGAAGGACAAAACACTAAGGCCCATACTGGACCTCAGACTACTAAACCAGTATATACATTCGGATCATTTTCATATGACCACTCTCCAACAAGTCCTCCCACTCCTACAACAGGGAGACTTCCTTGCCACATTAGACCTCAAGGACGCATACTTTCACATCCCTATGCATCCCGCTCACAGAAAATATCTACGATTTGTGGTAGATGGGCAACACTATCAATTTACAGTTCTCCCATTCGGAGTAACAACAGCACCCAGAGTGTTCACCAAGTGCTTAGCAGTCGTGGCAGCGCACCTCAGAAGACAACAGATCCGTGTCTTCCCCTATCTGGACGATTGGCTCATAAAAGCCAATACATACCAAAAATGCGTTCTCCACACTCATCGCACGATTCAAACTCTCCACGATTTGGGATTCACTATCAACTACCCCAAATCCCACCTACAACCCTCCCACTTACATCAGTATCTAGGAGCAACCATAGATACATCCAAGGCCATTGCTTATCCCAGCACTGCCAGGATAGCCAGTATACAAAATCTCATCTCTCAGTTTCAAACTCATCCATCTCTTCCAGCAAGAGTGTTCATGCAGCTCCTAGGCATGATGGCGTCATGCATCTCCATAGTCCCACACGCACGACTTCAAATGCGTCCCTTACAGGAATGTTTAGCACAACAGTGGAACCAAGCTCACGGACAACTTACCGATCTGGTGTTGGTGGACAGTCGCTCACTTCGCTCACTGAAATGGTGGAACACCATCAACCTGTCCAAAGGGCGACCGTTCTTAGAGCCTCTTCCACAAGTTGTGCTAACTACCGACGCATCTCTCACGGGGTGGGGAGCCCACCTCCTTCACCATACCACTCAGGGCAGATGGACCAGTCAACAAAAACTGCTCCACATCAACCACCTGGAACTCTTAGCAGTGTTCCTAGCACTAAAATCCTTTCAAGTTCACCTAAAGAACAAAACTGTCCTCATACGCACAGACAACATGACGACAATGTATTACATACAGAAACAGGGAGGGACACACTCTCCCCAACTGTCCCAACTGGCACAGCAAATCTGGAGATGGGCAATTCCCCAAAACATCTATCTGTTAGCAGAACATCTCCCAGGGATCCACAATCAAGTGGCCGACCTCCTAAGTCGCCACACACAGCAGATCCACGAATGGGAACTACACCCCAAGGTTCTACTCCCCTTCTTCCAAAAGTGGGGACAACCAGACATAGACCTGTTCGCCACTCCCGAAAACACAAAATGCCCAACCTTCGCCGCCAGGTTTCCACACCCACAGTCCAAGGGCAATGCCCTATGGATGAACTGGTCAGGCAGATTTGCGTACGCCTTTCCGCCTCTCCCTCTAGTTCCATTTGTGGTACGCAAACTGAAACAACAGTCACTAACACTACTACTAGTGGCTCCCACTTGGGCACGTCAACCGTGGTTCACCACGCTTCTAGAACTATCCTTAGTTCCACATCAAAGGCTACGCCTCTCCCCGGATCTATTAACCCAGAACCATGGAGAAATCAGACACCCAGATCCTCAAACACTGAACCTAGCGATCTGGCTCCTGAGGTCTTAGAGTTCGGTTACCTCAATCTCCCTCCAGACTGTATGAATATCATAAAGGAAGCCAGACGCCCTACTACTAGAGCGTGTTATGCCGCTAAATGGAAACAATTTGCCATCTACTGCGCTAATAATGACATACATCCATTGGACGCTTCCATCCAAAACATCATTTGCTATCTACTACACTTGCAAAGATGCAATCTAGCGTATTCCTCTATACGTTTACACCTAGCAGCCTTGGCAGCCTACTTGCAAAATAGGCAACACCTGTCCCTTTTTAAGGTACCTGCCATCAAAGCGTTTATGGAAGGTCTCAAAAGAATCCTTCCCCCAAGATTGCCACCTGCACCAGTGTGGAATCTCAATGTGGTTCTAACAAGACTCATGGGTCCCCCATTTGAACCTATGCACAAATATGAATTACAATTCCTAACATGGAAGGTAGCTTTCCTTATCGCAATCACTTCCCTACGCAGAGTAAGTGAAATACAAGCCCTTACACTAGAGGAACCTTTCTTACAACTACACCGTAACAAAGTGGTTCTTAGGACAAACCCTAAATTTCTTCCAAAAGTGATTTCCCCTTTCCACCTTAACCAATCAGTAGAGCTACCGGTCTTTTTCCCAAACCCAGACTCCGTAGCTGAAAGGGCCCTACATACCTTAGATGTCAAAAGAGCCTTGCTTTATTACATCGACAGGACAAAACCCTTTCGAAAGACAAAACAACTCTTTGTTGCTTTCGCACCACCACATAAAGGCAACCCAATCTCCAAATCAGGTATAGCCCGGTGGATAGTTAAATGCATCCAAATATGCTACCTCAAGGCTAAACGTACACTTACAGTTCCCCCAAGGGCGCACTCCACCCGTAAAATAGGAGCTTCTATGGCCTTCTTAGGTAACATTCCCTTAGAAGACATTTGCAAGGCAGCCACGTGGTCTACCACGCATACCTTCACTAAACACTATTGTGTTGATGTGCAGGCCAAACAACAGGCCTCCGTGGGCCAGGCTGTCCTAAAAACTTTATTTCAAGCTGCTGCAACGGATACAGGCGACCACCGCTAAGGGGAAGCACTGCTGTATAATCTATCCTCAGTGTGTGATCTGCAGCTCATATGCCTCGAACGGAATATGCTACTTACCAGTATGCATCTGTTCTTGGCATGCAGAGCTGCAGAGTCACACACGCCCGCCCGCCTCCCCGGGACCTGTATCTGTTCCAGCATCCGTCTTACTTAGACATTACACATGGACATCCTTTCTTTCATTTCTATACACTCCATCTTTTCCCATCATGGCGAAAAACAATCTGACGATGGAGTGGATGCCCATGCGCACTGTTGTCCAGGGGAGGAGTCACCAACCTCGTGACCAAAGGCTTCTTCCGAAGACAACAACAACCTGCAATCATCCGAGCCCAACACCAGATGGCGATCTTATCCTCAGTGTGTGACTCTGCAGCTCTACATGCCAAGAACAGATGCATACTGGTAAGTAGCATATTCCTAATACAGACAGACAATACAACTACAATGTTCTACCTGGGTGGAACAAGGTCTTTTGCCCTGAGCAGACTTGCACAGGAAATCTGGCTTTGGGCGATACCCCAGAAGATCAGTCTACTAACAGTACATCTACCAGGGATAGAAAAGATTACAGCAGACCAACTGAGCAGACCGAACAACTGCTCCCACGAATGGGAGTTGAAACAGACAACGGTGCAGTATCTATTCAACATCTGGGGAACTCCAGTGATAGATCTGTTTGCAACTGTGCAGTACAGGATATGCCAAACCTTTGCCTCGAGGTTTCCACACCACCTGTCAAAGGGTAATGCACTTTCAATCAACTGGTCACAGACATTTGTTTACGCCTTTTCACCAATACCCCTAGTACAAAGAGTGCTACAAAAAGCAAAAGAATCAGGAACAAACATGATCCTCATTGATCCTCACTGGCCAAGGCAGACATGGTACTCCACTCTCCTAGAACTATTCAAAGGATAAATGATCAGAATCAAAGCAGAAAAAGACCTGACAATGCAACAGGGTCAGATCTTTCATCTGGAGCCAGCAGCGCTACAACTAGCAGCCTGGCGTCTGAATACATAGAATTTGGACACCTTAATCTACTGTTTAGAACCATGAAAAGAAGCAAGAAAACAGTCAACAAGAAAATGTTATTCAGCTAAATGGAACCGATACACCACATGGTGCACCAATAACAAAATAAATTCTATCAAGACACAAACAGTTATTACATATCTTACTCACCTCTTGGACAGCACCATCAATTTTTCAAGCCTCAAAGTTCACCTTGCAGCAATAGTGGCATATACAAGAGGAAAAACGTGCAAATGTTTTTTTCCCAAGACCAGTCATCAAAAGATTCCTAGAGGGAGCAAAAAGAATAGCTTCACCAAGAGCTGCTCCTGTACCAACATGGAGCTTAAATACTGTACTTTCTCAACTGATGACACCATTTGAGCCCGTGCATACAGCGGATCTCAAACATGTTACTCTCAAAATAGCCTTTCCCATTGCTTAACATCGTTATGAAGAGTAAGTGAACTGCAAGCATTAACGATACAAGGACCCTACTTACAAATCCTAAAGGATAAGGTAATCTTAAAGACTAACCCAAAATTTTTACCAAAAGTGGTATCTAAGTATCACTTAAATCAAAACATTCTACTGCCAGTTTTCTTGAAAGACCCAAAAACAAGGGCAGAGAGAAGCCTTTATACCCTGGATGTAAGAAAGGCTTTACTGTATTATTTACAGAAAACAGAGAAAATAAGGAAAACAAAACAATTATTTGTTGCTTACGCACATAACACAGGATCTGCGGTCACAAAAGCACCTATTGCAAGATGGATAGTACAAGCTATCCAATTATGTTATGCCAATGCCAAAAAGGAGTTAACTTTGCAACCAACAGCCCATTCCGCAAGGAAACAAGCATTGGAAATGCAATAGGTCTAGCATTTGCTTAAGTTAAAGCTATCGGCGTTGTAAATGGTATTGTAAATGACAATGTCTTTTATCCATGTGTTACCGAGTGTATGTGGTGTGTAGTGAAGTTCCCGGTTTCAGATTTACTTGTAGAGCTGTGCAGTGTTTGAAACAATAGTTCTTTTTGCAGAGTTATTTATTGGTTCTTCCAACAAAAGTGTGTTACTGTCTCACTGCCCCAGACCGGCCTGCTGTTCTGCTGGCCTCAGGTTCCCAGCGATTCTCAGCTAATCTGTTTAATACTTGCTTCCACTGCCAAAATGAGGCAGGATTTTTTTTAAACCCCTAAAATGTTTATTCTTATATGTAAACAGTGGGTGTATACATACTCACTGTCCTGGCAAGAAATCAAAGAATCCCGGTTCCAATAAGCTCCCTCTCCATCACTACCCTTCTCTGCAGCTCCAGGAATGCCAAAGATAATCTCTCATTCCTGTACCATGCCCTACAAGGGGCCTCCCAAGCTGATGACCACTACAAGTTATTTCCCAAAGTCCTCCCCTCCCTAGGACAAAGGTTGTAGCCCAGCACTATGGCACTACTCCAATTAGCAGCTTTCTCGGCAAACAACCTCTCGCTCAATCCTTACCTCTTCCTACACACTCAACAATTTCCCTGCAGGCACACAAGTAGTCTCTGACAGGCTTGTCATTGACACAAACTCTCCCTGTGGCACGTTTCGAAAGCTCGCTAGAACACACTCTCCAAGGTACGAAACCTGGTCTAGGGCAGGCTCGCATACACTACTGTATGCAAAATAAAAGGTTTCATTGTGTAGATTGAGGAGTTCACTCATTTTTTTGTAAGCATTTTTAATACAGAGATGCCTCTATGGCACAGTTAAAAAAAAAATACTTTAACACCTATAAGAGAAACGCCTCTTTTTTTGGGCACACCATACACACACTTTCTCCCTTATCCCAATTCTCATCTCACTTGAGGAAAACTCCCATGTTCGCCACATTTACCAGCTCCTAGAATGCTTTGCAGACCTTCATCCTCCTTCTGTTACAGGACCTTAGACGGCAAGAAACACAAGACAGGCTATTGCCTTCTCAATCAGTTCTTCAATTCTAGTAAGTAGCCGTTGCTAGCTACCCTAGAAGCTGGTGGTTCGTCAAGTGTACCTCCTTCTACTCTGTCTAATTCCCACTTGCTGTTATGTGTCCTAAACCTTTTTTCTGCTGAGCAGCTTTTGAATTTTACAAAAGCGCACTCTGTGGGAATAAAAAGCTACTGTGGAAAACATCGCAACATAACAGCAGAAGGAGGTTTATACAGTCCTACTTAATTTTTTCTACCTTTTGAAGCTGTAACAGTGACACGGATGACAGAATGTATTACAATGCAAAACAGACCTCCCTTTATTCGTATCAGGTTTACCATAACCAAATATCTCAACTCATTAATAGTCATTTTCCAGAGTTTCTCATTAGGAGTTAACTTAAAAGCGGAAGAGGAAAATTTACCTCTAATTCCAAATGTATTGCCTATGAGATCTCTTCTGTTATTCACACATTTTCACTGACATTTGAAACTTAATAAATACATTGGCCTTTCTTTCTTTTGTATAGAAATGTGCCCATCGCGCACCTTGTGAAAGTTACACAAGATTTCCGATTCCCGACACAAATTACAAAGTGAGCCTGATCTTCTGAAAGTGGAGGGCAGAGAACATCGCTGGTTCCATATTGAGCGTTAAATGCAGATCTCCCTAGCAGAAAGTTTTCCTACAGCCACATGTAATAGAAGGAAAATGCAACACCCCTGAAACCTAATGCAGTTTTATGAAAAAGTATTTAAATTGGTTCAACAGATAATTACTCAAAATGAACTGGTGTTTAATTACTTTTCTAGTATTAAAATCTTTTTCCTTTATCCCTTATGTGACACACTTATTTTAACTATTTCTTCGTTGGAGATCACTTTAGTTTTTATATTATTGATGCAAAAGAAATACGGAATAAAAAGAATGCATATACATCGGGGGAAATGCCACCCGTAGTGAATCGGTAGTATGGAACAAAAGAGAGATTATGAAGACAGGCTCTTCTATGAATGTGCAAAACACAGCTGCAATAATAGACATCGCAACGCACACCTACATGCTACGGTGGAGGAGAAATGCAGTCAAAGCGTTTCTAACGTGGAAGATATGGACGTGGCCACCACTGCCAGCAACGGAACATTACCACCACCATCGTTATCACCACAATCATTTCCGCCACTGCCATTATCACCACCACCATTACTGCTACCAACACCATTAGCAACACCACCATTGCAAAAATTAGCATCACCGATATTGCTATTGCCCCACTATCACCACCACCATTATAACCTTTCAACTATCACCGCCTCCAACATCATCACTATCACCAGCATTACGAACGCTTTCAAGGGGAACGCCAATTACACTATTACCACACCATAATTACCACCACTATGACTACTACCACCATTATCAGTAGCACTATTGCCACCAGTATTACCATTACCACAAACACCACACTATCATCTCCGCCATTACCAACACCACTACCACCAGCATCATGGCCACATCACCACTATAATATAGGTACAGCAATGCAATAGGTTTTGCAGTTGCGAGATTTTGAGCTATTGGCGTTGTAAATGACAATAGCTTTTATTTATGTGTTTAAAAAACCTGCAAACATACTGCTGATACAGCAACGAGCAATAAATACACTGCTAATTCTGCCTACGCCGAACAGTAAGAACTCTGCCGGCACCGACAGTAAATCTGCTGCTAATACTGATGAAACTGAGCAGTAAACACCACTGATCAAAACGTCAGCGCTCAGAAGTAAACCCCTGCCGTTACTGCCAGCACCAAGCTGCTAATACTGCCTGCACGGACAGCATGGACATCGTGACTGGGAAGCTGACTCCCTAAGATACTATACAAGTCACTAGAGGCAAAGGCCCCTCACTTGGGCCCACCCGTCTCGCAGAGGGCCCTGGGGTCATCTTGCCACCCCCCACACAAAGACCCCAGCACCTCGGGAACCTGCCACACACTATACGCGCTAAACCTGTCCACAGTGTTAACAGAATATGGCACGGTACCGTACATTCCAGTAGCCCTTCCTCCCGGGGGTGTAACACCTACTCTACCGCCCTGCGCCAAGCATGGCCTCTGCTCAGTGGCAAGGTAGCACATGTGAGCCGCTAAAGGCACCCCTTGAAGGGGGGAACGATGTACTCAGACACCAGGGCCCTACCTAGACCTGAGGGAAACTGAGATCATGGGAGCGAGGGGGGGTTTCCCTCATACACATCATCCTATCTAACAAATGGCTTCACTGTTGTTGACAGACTCAGCTGAGAGGCCAGTCACTGACTGGGTGCGTGTGAAGAGTCGTTTGAAGCACACTTTTGGGCAGAGTGGAAGATGACCCTTGCGGGCAAAGTTAGAAGCAGACTTTGGAGGGCAGTGTGAGAATAAAGCGAGGGTGGGCGATTTGAGAGGCATTCGCTGCGGACAGTGTAAGAGACGGACTTTCGTACACTAGTGTGTGTGAGAAGAAGTAAATGGCGGGCAGTCATAT
Organism: Triturus cristatus; assembly: GCF_964204655.1. Classification (NCBI taxonomy): domain Eukaryota; kingdom Metazoa; phylum Chordata; class Amphibia; order Caudata; family Salamandridae; genus Triturus; species Triturus cristatus. Next base: position 1,041,422,343 of record NC_140585.1, read on the forward strand.
CTAGGCAGCGATGGGGATGTGAGAAGCAGCCACTAGAGGGCAGTGGGAGAAGCGGGCAGCGATGGGCAGTTGTAGGGCCTGGCAGATAATATTGGCGTAGCGTGACGTGAGAGGCGACAGTGGTGTGCGATGTGTGGAGTAGACATTGGTTAACAGTAGTAAGAGCAGATGTTCGTGCGAGCTTGAGAACCAAGCACTGGTGTGCGGCGAGGGCGGCTGTCAGAAGTGTGAGATAGTCTGAGGTGGGCTGTGTGAGGAGACATAGAGGGGACTAAGTGAGAAGCAAATGTTGGTGGGTAGAATGTAGTGACGAGACACTGTGGGCAGAGTGGGAAGCAGACAGAGTTGGGCAGTGTTACAATCACTAATGTGAGGAGACGCTGAATAGGGTGAAGAGGCAGCAGTCTGAGGTGAGTAGTTTTAAGAGACAGTCTGACTGGGCCACAGGGCAAATCAGGCTGGTAGATGAGTGTAGGCCGTTCTGACTCTTTCCGGTCCCGCTTGCTAGTCTAGTAGGTATTTTATTTAATGTCACTAGAAACATTACCTGCAGCCAACATCTATGCATCCGGGCTCCCATGTGTGAGTAGCAGGTACCGGTATGAAGGACTCTAAACCTCAGGGTCCTCTGTCCACACTTTCACCAAGTTTACACTTATAAACATTATTTTTCAGGCTTTTGTATAGCACCAAATAGAAGGAAACTCAGGAGGCGCATATGGTGCACTGTAGATGGGGTGGCTAGGGGCACTCGCCCATCATCCTAGACCCTACACTGAGGGAAACACTCATCTCAGTCACCCCATCAGTGGGGGAAGGCGAGCTCACAAACCGGACGGCGAGATACTCAATAGCCATCAGCACGCACAATGACAAATGTGGTCTCCGGTACTCCCAGTAAGAGGTAGTCAAGCGTCATTACAGGTAGGCACGGTCACACGGACAGCGAGATATTCACACGACCATCACTACTCAGTCACCAATACTCACAATTATTTATATGACCACAGGAACTGCAGTACTCACACTATGAGGCGCTAACAAACACAGATAGATACTGCGGTATTTTGAATAAGACATAATCACATGGCACCAACACTTACAATCACCCTAAGCACCTGGTGGTGGCCTTTAACGCTAGGGATAGGGGGTGGCACTATTGCACCCCAGTAATACGAGCCTTCTTGCACAAGCTTGAACTTGCATTGGGGGCTCCATTCTGCAGTGGAGGGACAGTGAGCGTCCAGGGGTAGCCACCTCTAGGCAGACCCTTCTCCAACCAAGACCCTCCACCTCAGCTGACAGGTGGCGGCAGCTGCCGAATCTGAGCTGCGGACACTCACCGTCGCTCCCGCACAGGAATGAACTCTTCCACGGGCGAGGAGGAGTGCTGGGTCCGGCCGTTACTGGAGCCTGGGAAAAGGGGTGTGGAAAAAAACATGGTTAAAGGTAAAGCACGGGTGCCTCGATTGTTGAAAAAGTAAACATATATTTTTTTTCTATTTCTTTACTTTTTCAACAATTGCGGCACCCGTGCTTTACCTTTAACCATGTTAAAGTAAAGCGCGGTTGCCGCGATTGTAGCAAAAGTAAACAAATAGAAAAACATCTAATTTTTACTTTTTCAACAATTGCGCACCCGCACTTTAGCTTAACATGGCTGAAGGTAAAGCGCGTGTGCCGCATAAGTGAAAAAAAAGTAAGTAAATAAATAACTAATAAAAAGCATTACACAATAAAAACAAAACTAGCGCTGTACATGGCGGCCCATGAAGCGCAGAATGAATACAAAAAAGTGCTCACCCACTAATAAAGGAGACAGTGTAATGCCGCATGTGAAAGATCCAGTCCAGGTGGGGGCGGGGCCTAAAGAAGACAGGGCGGTCACCAAAAAGCCTCACTTTCAATCGGAGGCCAGCGTTTATCATAAAGGATGACGCCGGCCAATAGAAAGGATGGGCGGAGCTTCCACTCCACTTTCAAAATTGCCTCATTTACAATAGATCTCGCAGAGCTAGCAGCGCATGCGCTGCAACGCTAGGCGAGACCTCAAAAGGAACAACGCTGACATTTATGGTCAATGTGCCAGTTGACTCGATTGGCACAGCAGCAACATGGGCATAGCCACACACATTTACAAAGCATTATTGTGTGGATATACAAATGAATAAGGAAGCTCAAATTGGACAAAAGGTGCTTCAACACCTGTTTGCCAGGTTTTCCTTTCACCACAGCCCCCGCAGACAGGGGAGAAACCGCTACATAATCTGATGCACAGCATGTGAATCCAGAAAAGGATTCACACTGCAAAATGAAATGGTTACTTACCAGTAGTAGTAGTTTTGCAGCTTGAAGAGTTTTCTGGATTCACATGCGACCCACCCGGCCTCCCCTAGAGGAAGACAACCAGGTGGGAAGCAAAGTACTACAACAGAATTTCAAGACCATCCCAAGGATTACAAGACATAAAGACAGAAAAAAGAATCCGAAGATGGCCGTCACGCACGCCGACCTCCAGGATACCTTCTGACGTCATACAGGGGACGTACCTGGCACCAAATGGTGGTCAACAGCGACCAAAACAAGAAAAAAAAAGACAATTGCGGACCCAAGAACAAGATGGCAGAATGATGCACAGCATGTGAATCCAGAAAACTCTTCAAGCTGCAAAACTACTCCTACTGGTAACCATTTCGTTAAAAGAACATCGTAGCTTTACTATAGCCTTATAGCCCGCCGTAGCGGGCTATACCGGCTGTTAAAGGCCCGCTGCAGCAGTAAAGGCCCGAGCCGAAGGCGAGGGACTTTAACAAAGCAGAGGGACTTTAAAAGCCGGTATAGCCCTGCTACGAAGGGCTATAAGGCTATTAGAACATTCTGCCACTAGAGGGCAGAATGTTCTAACAAATAAAACAAAGCCTTCAGGGAGCGCGAGGGGATTCAAATCCCCTCAGGCTCCCTGAAGCCTTTGTTCACAGCCAGAGCTGTGAACAAAGAAACATTGGAATGTTGGAGCTCCGGGCTTATACCAGCCATTATGAGCCCGGAGCACTCCATTGTTTTCAATGGAGCTTCCAACATTCCAATGTTCTAATACTAGGTACATCCAGGAATTTGGCATTACTATTGGTCAGCCTCTATACCCCTGTTCTTTGTGTCGAATGATACAGGAATGGGAGTATTCATTATTCAGCAACCTTTCATAAATCATAAATACGTCCTCTAACTTTACCGTTATCTGCGATATTACTCTTAGGAGAAACGTATACATTTGAAAGAGCCTGGTTAGCTATCCACTGCTTTATTAAGGACTCCATAGTTCCCAGCTAAGTACAGTTAAGGTTGAAACCATGCTGGTCCAGTCGTTAAACCCCTTTCTGAAGCCTCCATCTCTAGTGGCTGTGTACAGTTTTGCAAGAGGCTTGGATCACATCAAATGTCAAACCAAAGCATTCCCAATACTGAAAGTTATTGTAGGCTGTTTGACATTTCCATAAAGGCAAAAGCACCGGTCTTAATAAAAAGTGCTTGTGATATCCCATTATTGTGTAAAGTCTTAAAATTCTTTTAATGCTGATAAAATATTGCCACATTGTTGCCACTTAAACCTTTTCAGCTAGCAGTTGTGTACCATGGCATTACAATGTAGGATTCCCCCCTGCTGCCTTCTCCTTGGTGTATCCAATGCTTAAAACTAAAAAAAGAATTAAGTGGAATGCACAAATTAATCTATTTTAGCCATTGATGATTGCTCTGGGCTGCATGCAAGTCTTTTCTCACTGTTCCTCTGCAAACTTAGACCAACCTTCTCAAATTAGCCTTGATCCACTTGTAACGGTCAAGCCTGAAACTGCCAGGCCACATACCCTTTAAAGAGGACACCAGCACCTCCAGACCAGTTTTCTCTTTGTTACCTCATCAGTGAGGTGCAGCTTGAGTCAGTAGTTAATTTGTGAAAAAACATAAGTGCTGGGGCTCTCATCAGGAGGCAGCATGCTCCAGCCCATTTCTCCTCTTAGTGACGCCTAAAACAGAACCAACTACTAACCATGTAAGTTATAAAAGGATGTGGCGTAATGGCTAGAGGTGCCGACTTCGGAGCTGGGGGAACCAGGTTCAAGTCTCTGAGTCATCTCAACATCCTGTGATTCTGGGCAAATCACTTAATCTCCCCATGCCTATGGTAAATGAATGTGTCCTTACCTGGTACTCATGAAAAGCACCGGTATTGATGATTAAGAAACCACCGGCTCAAATTAAGCACTGGCATGAGCCCTTTACGTCCAGACATGGGTCTGTGAGAGCTGCTTTTCCTTTCGTTGAAATTGAATACTTTACAAATAGAGCTTACTCTAACATAGTCCATGTTTATACCGTTCTCCATCTTGCGGTGACGTTGTAACACACTACGTGACGAATCATGCTAATGTTTTGTCCGAAATAAAGAGATGCAAGCTTTATACTAATAAATCGTGAACATTCCCATAGACTCCTCTCACGCTATACCTAACCAAGACATCCCAACCGTCACAGACTGTCATTTGTACAATGTATCAACTATAATGCTTGAATAAACTGTCAGAAGGACAAAACCCAATGTTCTAGTACTATGGGAGAAACTTCTAATGTATTCTGTAGTAAAATATTTCTTCTTGCTTGTTCCTCATTGGTACATATCATGAACTTGTGTATGTATGAAACCCATTTTTTAAAGTACTATAAAAGGACTCCCCTTCCTCTGTACCCTGGAATACCCTAATTTATGAGACCAATCTGTGCTAAATTTTCCGTAGAACTTTATACTTATAAATATATGCTTTGCTGCGAAACGTACTGATGGCTAATTTTCTGTATTTGCCTATTAATCCTCATATAAGCATTGAGAAAATCTAAAAACTGATGGGTGGAATGTTTGAATTAACAGACTGGTAATCCCAGACGTGGGTCTCGAGCTCACCTGCCTGTGGTTGCTTTTGTTCTTGTTAAGAGGGTATGTGATCTGCAGTTGCATAGTCAGTAAAAAATTATAGAATGCACTGCGGGCCAGAATAATTACCATTGGCTTAGATGAATTACCACCTACCCAATCATCACTCAAAACAGTTCTGATAAACTTTACGCACTTTCCCAAAACTCAAACCTTCAGATGAAAAGTGGGAGAAGGAGGATGGGTACAATATTTGTAAATTTTTAGAAGTGTATTTTGGGTGTCCAGTGCGGTTCCAGAAGGGCTAGATGCGTGTAAAAAGTTTTGGTTATTCATGTACGGGAAACTTGCAAACAGAGTTTCCGAATGGAAGCTCTTTACTTAGGCAGGGATTCTGAAAACGTGGCATAGACGTGTGCTCTCAAACCTGTGCTGGGCAACATAAGGTTATTTTTCATTGCATATTTGTCAAGTTTGTTGAAATTAAATACTGTGACTTTCATTTATTAAGGGTTTTCTTAGTCCTCCCATCTACTAAGTGGAGTTTTCCGAGAGTGTTTTTGTCGATGCAGTGGATTTGCCGTTTGATTTTCGTCTCGGTATTGGTACTGTTGTTAGAGAAAAAAGCAATGCAAAGTTTGGATGCGGTGTTGAACCATGAAAAGCAAGAGGTTCTGTAGGGATGGGAATACCTTCCACATTGCTAACAAAACAAACAGGTTACAAATATGCATACACTTTTGGGGTGACAGAAGACCACCTACAGACAGAGTAGGATACGCAAACAGCTATGTATGAAGACACAGGGGTGTGCAGAAGGCACTGCATACACTTGACATTTCAATAACTTCTTTTAAATGTAAAGCATTTATTGTTCACTTGTTTGGATAATGTAGAGTCTTTGTGCTCTTATCTTCACGCTACCTGTGGGCCTGAGAGGGGATTTTCTCTCATTGACTATGCATCATTTTATTTGTGCTTGTTTATTTTATTGTGTACTGTAAGGCCCTTTCTTGGGGTCCTGGGGTAAATGGAGGTTACTGGACAGCATCCTGTGTGAGTACTGATGTTTACCACAACACTGCTGCATTCCCAAAATAGATTGGCAATGCCTGATATGCCAGGCAACGGATGAATGACTGCTTCCAGGCCCTCCTTGCACTCTTGGTTCTGACTCCTATGTACTTTGGGTGAGAAGAATCGTAGTGTAGGTTGAAATTAATTTGCCTGCTGTACCATATTCTAGTCAATTGTTACGTTTTCTTTTTATTTAGAATAAATACAAATATATTTTGAAATAACATTTTTTTGCTGCATCTATCTTGCGATCCACCGGTTGCAGTAAGGATTTTCTGGAAGGGGAGCACCCATAGGAAAAGCTGAGGTGGCACCTGTAGTCACTGTTTGTTGTGACTTCACCCAGCAGTCTCTTGAAGTTTGAAGTTTATTGGTTTATATAGCGCTGAATCACCCCAAGGGGGTATCTCTGCGCTTGGACGGTAATCCTGAACAGCCAAATCATAGGGCTAGAAGAGGTGAGTTTTAAGAAGTTTCCTGAACTGCGAGAAGGTCGAACAGTAGCGAAGTTGAAGAGGCAGTTCATTCCAAAAAGCAGGGGAAAGGTGAGTGAAAGCTTTGCCACCACTGCGCGCCTTTTTAATTCTAGGGGTGCAGAGTAGGAGTTTAGAATCTGAGCTAAGAGATCGTGAGGGGGTGTACTTAGTTAGCTTGCTAGAAAGATAGGAAGGGCCTAGGTCGTTTAAGGCCTTGAAGACAGTGCAGCCTATCTTGAATTTCACTCGCTTTCTCACAGGGAGCCAGTGGAGTTTTTTGAGAAGGGGAATAGAGGGGGTTCTAGGAGGGGCGCCCGCTACAAGGTGGGCAGCCGTATTCTGCACAACTTGTAGCTTGTTAAGGGAGGCTTCATTGGCCGGTAGAAGCAGAGCGTTACAATAGTCCATTCTACTTAGTTTCAGGGCATGCATCAGTGTTTTTTTAGTGGGAAGGGGGTAGCAGGGGACAAATTCTTCTAAGTAGATCTAGAATATAATAGCAGGTGGCAGCAGTGGTGTTGGCGTGAGCGTCTAGAGTGAGCTTCTGATCGATTCTGATACCTAGGTTCTTCACCACTTCCTTGGGCGACAGGGCTTTACCCAACTCCTCGGGCCACCAGCTAGGCGACCAGCATATGGCAGCTCCTCCAAACAGCATGATTTCAGAGTTTTCGGTGTTTAATTGGAGGAAATTATTTTGCATCCAGGAAGCGATAGCCATCATGCCCTCGGAGAAGATGAGTTGTATGTCTGGTCTGTTCTTGTCAAAGGTGAGCTGGGTATCATCTGCGTATGATATGGCATTGAACCCTAAGTTCCACATGAGTTTAGCCAGGGGGTCAAATAAATGTTGAAAAGAGTGGGGCTCAAACACGAGCCCTGGGGGACCCCCTTGGTAACATGAGAAGGGGCAGATCTGAAGGGGCCCAAGGTGACAGTCTGGGTTCTATCAGTTAGAAAGTCAGTCATCCATTTCAATGCAAGTCCCTGAACCCCTATGTCTTGTAGTCTCTCCAACAGGATCTGATGTGAAATGGTGTCAAATGCTGCTGAAAGGTCAAGCAGCACCAAAAGTGCTGCCTGACTATTGTCTAGTGCTATCCTGATGTTATCAGTTACCTCCACTAGCTGTTTCGGTACTGTGTTTGCCCCGGAAGCCCGACTGGGAGACATCTAGTAGGCGAGAAGATTCGATGAAAGCAGACAGATGTTTATTAGTATGTCTCTCAATAAGCTTACTCTGTAGGGGAAGCAAGGATATGGGACGATAGTTGGTCAGCTCAGAAGTCTGAATCTTAAGATTTTTGCATATGGGGATAATCTGAGCATTTTTCCATTCAGAAGGAAGTCTACCTGAGCTCAAGGAGCTGTTAAGGATGGAGCAGATGGGTATGGCGAGTCGAGTCGAGAGTCGAAGATATTTTGGCAGGGATAATATCAAGGGGAGAGCCTGATTTAGTACATTTAAGAAGGGATATGACTTCTGTAATGGCGAGTGGAGGGAAGCAGTGCAGCTGCGAGGAAAAGTTTTGATGGCTAGTGTGGTCCGCTATGGAGGGGGGGAAAGACTGCATTAGAAGAAATGATTTTCTGATAAATGTTTTCAATGTTTTGATTAATAAAGGAGGCTATGTTATCACACAGAGATTGAGATGGGGATTCTGCAGTATCACAGGCTCTAGAATTTGTATAGGATTTAAGGATTTGAAAGAGAGTCCTGGAATTGTTTCCAGCTTGATCCAATTGAAGTGAGATATGGAATTTATGAGCATTTTTAATATTTTTGTGGTAGGAAGTCCGAGCGGTCTTGTAACTCACTTTGTTTTGCTCATTGTGAGGAAGTCGCCAAATCCGCTCTAGCTTCTTACATTGGCTCTTTTCCACACGCAAGGCGGGGGAATACCAATTAGAGGGGGTGGATTTAGGAGGGTGGGTCTGGAGTTTCATAGGGGCTGCCTTGTCTATAGTATTTAGGATGACAGAGTTAAAATGGGATAGTTGTTGTTCTACATTATAAGTGGCGGTGTCCATGTCCCAGGAGAGGAAAGGGGACAGAAGATCAGGCGTCAATTTATGCCAGGGTCTATCCCAACGATTAAGTTCACCAGAGAGTGGTCCGACCAGATCAGAGGGTAAGTGTCTCCACATACAATGTTCTGGGACTTAGAATGAGGTCTAGGGTGTGACCATCTACATGAGTGGGGGTGTTATTAATTTGTACAAGTCCAGAAGAGGCCAGCTCTTTCAGACACAACATGGCATCATGGATGAGGGCATCTTCACTATATATGTTAAAATCTCCTAAAAGGAGGAAATTACGGGTGGCAATCACATGAGGATAGATAAATTCTAATAACTGGTTGGTAATCCCAGTAACGGGTCCGGGGGCTTGTACACAAGAGCTCCTTTCCAGCTGTGTTGGGGGTGTAGGTCGAGTCTAAATATGAGACATTCAAATGCATCAGTGCACAGTTGGTCGAGATTAGAAACTGATATGGATTCTCTGAAAATTAAGGCTATACCCCCACCAACTCGACCCGTCCTGTCGAGTCCCTGGAAACGGTATCCATCCGGTAGCGCCAGAGCAATGGCTGGGATGGAGGAGGGTTTTATCCAAGTTTCTGTGAGAAATCCGATTTCGGGACTTTGATCAGTTAGAAGGTCCCATATATTGGTGGCGTGCTTAGGGAGAGACCTGACATTAGCTAAAAAGCAGTTCCATTTAGTAAAATTAGGTGGTATATGCGCGTGGTCATGAGAAATATCCCCAAGCGGGTCAGAGCACATACCTGAGTTGGACAGGTCGAGTGAAGATTGTGAATTGAGGTAAGTAATGCTCTGGAATCTGCAGGCCAGGCATGAGAAAGGCCCGTCAAATAGGCAGTGCGAGTGAGTTAGAAGCCTGCAAGGATTATATTTGATGCTCAGCAGTTTGTCTCGCGTGTAGAGGTGCCGTGGGCTTTGGGCATCAAGTGTGTCAGGGGGCAAACGACCAGGGGTCCTGGCTCCTGGCGACAGACTGGAGCGGACGGGCGCAGATGGGCTTGCCCTAGGCGCGTATTCGGCGCGCCAGTGGGGCGCCTGCTGCGCGCGTCCGCTGCGCGTCTCACCCGCCATCTCCTAATGAGGATTCAGCGACTAGAGCGTCACCCTCCCTTCCGGTCCCAGCCGGAAGTGTACCAGGCCGTTTCCGTCAGCACTAACTCCCTCCACTCAATGGGCAAGCCCGAGTTGGACCTAGGAGAAGTGCTTGGAAAGCGGCACCGGCAGCGAAGTGATGCAGGGTAAGTGCAGAGATTAAAAGTTACTAAAAGGAGTTGCCACGTACAATCTAAAATGAAAAGCAGGTAAAAATGCAAGCGCGAGCGAGCAGTCACCTTCAGCAGCACAGAGAGGTCTGTTTAGCATCAGCGTGTCTTGGGAAATGTAAGAGTTAAAATTATGGTTCGATTTGTTCCAGATTTCAGATGATCATCTTCTGCCACCAGAAGCAACCCCATGCCAGGAATATTAAGACAGACTGTTGCCTAGTTCCTCTGAGGTTTCAACCAGAGATATATGGCACCCTAAAACCACAAGGTGGGGTAGTGGTTGAAACAGCCACTACCTTGTCGATTGATGAATGTAATGGAGCAGCTTCCTCACTCTGATGCCATTCTGGATTCTCCTGGCAAATTATGTGACCTCCATTTTAGATAATTTGTTCCACTGGGGTGATTTGGAAGGTGTGTTGAGAGCTCCCGAGGAAGGAGGAGGTGGTGAGCAAAACATGTTAACAATGACTTTGAGGCATGGAAGAGGCATAGTTCACTTGGCTATGACTAATGAAGAACCATGGAAAGGTCCAGCTATAGACGAGATGGTTTTTCGTTGGAAGAGGAGATTATGGCATCTGAAGAAGCTCATGGGGATGATCACTCTTATTCTAATCTCAGAGATATCCACTTATAATATTGAGACACAAGAATCAATTCACTCAGCCATTAGACCTCATTCTGCAGTGTCACAAAGTAAAATACCCCTATAGCAGTTCAAAGAAGTGGAATCCAAGTCTGATCATAAACTAACCCTCAAACTTTTACCGACAATGAAAGTTTGTATAAAGACAAAACCTTAACATTTAGGAAAGTCTGAGTCAAGGAGGGTGTGGACAAAATCCATCCTTTAGGCCCAAAGAAAAGAGAACTTGAAAGGAGTTGCTGAAAGGCATTATTTCAACTTCTGGGGATGATAGGATTGGAAAAGTGAATGATGCCCTTGACCTCTAGAGATTAACATGATACCTTAAAAGCTGAGAAACCAAGAAGGTCTTTTGAGATTGAGGACATGGCTGCCTACCAATTATCAAGATCTTCAGAGATAAAAAAAAAAAAAAATAGAAGGCTTGGAGACAATTAAAAGATGGGGAGAAAAGTAAACCATCAGAGATACCAAAGGAAATGGACGGTAAACAAGGTGCAGACAGAGAAGAAATGCTTACTTTAGAATCAGAGCTCAAGAAATAGGACCATATACAACATTCAGAAACTGTATATATATGGCAGAAGCCAATGCTAACTCCACCCAAGGGGGAGGCAGATACGCAACCTAGAAGATCATCTGTTATAGGGTGATTAAAAAAACAGCATACACTGATGGAGTCCAAACGGATTTAAATCAAGAAGAATTGTGTTCCTTGAAACTTTGTATATACACAGAAGAAATCAATGACTGCTGACGTGTGGGGGCTTTCCAAAACCAGCAGCCTCTACGGGTGTTGCCTCATAAATGTTGAAATATAAATCTCATTATCAGGAGCCACGAAATATTAAGATACATGTGGAAACACACTTGCTTATAGTTACTACTGCAAAGAGAGAGTGTGCAATCACCAACTGCTCCAAGCCCTCTTCCAAAGACAGTAAATGGCGTACGCAGTACTGAATAGATATGCTCAACGGTAGAATGATTTAGACTACTGTATGAAACACTTACTTGAAGAATAATCAAAAGACGGCCAATCAATAGTGGGGGGAGGTAAAACAATTTCAAACAGTAAAATCAGCTTTAAATTCACCAGATACAGCCAGCAGACTAACTACAGGAACTGGTTTGTGTAGACCTGTATAGCTATGAAGTTCAGGCCAAGACTGAGATACAGGCCAAGATAATTGAAGTCGTTCACTAGATGCCAATCAATTTGCTCCAGTCGTGGACCAAATAGAAGGAATGAAGAAGGCTAATGAAACTTAGTAAGGCAATGGGGCCTTTACAGACTGGATGAACATTCAGAATAGAAGGTAATATCTAATAGGAAAGATCAAAGGATATGGCCTTAAATAACACAGTTCACGGGCGGCCTTTAGGAAACCTCTTTTTTACCACCAGGACAGTGGCAGCAGTGTAGCATCTCGGAGATAATTTTCGAGGCAGATGAAAAAGCAGACATCAGACCTCTAGAGGTGCTGTCTCAAATACCAAATGACTCTCATCCTGGCTCCACAAGATCCATTACCAGTAGGGTTAGAATAATGGGCAACCTTAATACCGGGCATTTCATTATGAGACCCAGCCAGTATTATGTAAACAACCAATGGTTACAAATACAAGGGGCATGGGAGGATCTAGTAACTGTGGTTATAAGCACCATACAGGCAGAACTCAAATGGTAGATTGAGACCATTATGACAAAGGGAAGACGTCAAAACACCAATCCCGGAGTTGCAACAGACACATCACACTTTGAATGTAGTGCACATATGAGCAAACAGAAGATAAAGGGGCAGTGGACTTGGCAGGTGGCACTCAACAAATTAATTACCTACAACTGAAGAAAATGCCTGAAGCTGTGAAGGTTTTTCCACAGTCAGATAAACAAAAAACAAGGCAGTGCAAACGCGGGTATTGGGGCATTGAGAAATGGGAGAATCAAAGTGACACATTGAGCTTTATACCTAATTTAAACTTTTCAAGCATAAAAGTACTCTTACCATGTAAGATGTGAAGTATGGCCATACAGTGAATGATAACTATGATGCTGATATCTCCTCCCTTGTAGCTACACTGACTTTGGCCTAGATCTTGATTTGAAAAATGCAAGTTGTTCGGATTCCTTTGTAGGTGGGATATTCCTTACACCTCCAGCTCTTTTAGAGGCAGGATTTTCCTGCCCTATAGTGATACAAAGCATTGGAGTTGACTCTACATATGTGGAGGCAAAATATAACATTTTGACTGAGATGTTACAACTCTATAGTTTTGCAGTCTCTGCTTATTTTCTGACTGCTTTGGAAAATCTCTTCTTTGGCCTAGCATTCCACAGACCTAAAGCTAGATGGCACAGGCCTACCACTTGTTCTTTTTGTAACACCCTTGAGGGGTAAGTATGGTGGTCTAAGCCTTTTCAGTTCAATTGAAACCAAATGCCATAGCACCTCTTAACAGGAAACAAAAGGCCAGACTGTGGCTTTGCTTCTGACAGACTCCGTCTGCCATTTGCCTTCTAGACTGCTAAGTCCACACCCTGTGGGAGCTCACAAAATTGACAGTTATCAGTCACCCACTGTTATGGGCTTGAAGAAAGCACCATTTAATCTCATGAAATAGATGATTGCAGAGCAGAGAGTCGATGTTCAGAGGTGCAGGCAATGACGTCTGCTAGGGAATAGCAGATGCAAGAAGGGTAAAGCTGTTGTATAAATACGCAAGGACATGCACATGATACTAGAAGTTGTAGCAAGCAAGAGACTGGAACTGCAATGTAACTCAAGACTACTAGAGGGGAAACTCTGGCAATGGGCAGATAAAACAATGAGCAACATCAAGGAGTCTGGGGAGCAGATGCACAAGGAAATGATTGAAGCAAAGGGCCAACTGGATCTGATATGGGGCTGCAAATCAGGAAGAAAGGGGAAATGGGTGCAGGAACATACTAGGAGCAAATTAAAGAAGGAGCAGCCCAGTGGCTTCCCCTGACTGAGAATAAAAAGCAGAAAAGAGATAAAGCAAAATTAAGTACAGGGATGGAGACAATTTGCAGTAAGCTGCACTGGAACAGGACACCAGTGGCTGTATTACAGAGTGCCCCAAGGGTGCAATGGGCATGGCTGCCCACTTTGGGGATCCTCAGGTCACTTTGGTATTTCAGAAGGGGCCGTAGATACTTGTGCTGCCCCTTCTGTAATACATATAGCGCTGGGCACTCGGACGTTTTACTCGTCCCGCGCCTGCCTGCCATCAAGAGAATGGATTCCTCCCCATCACCCGCTTTTCACGACCGCGGACGAAGCAACCCCCCAGACGGCTCTATTCCGGTTCTTGGCCTGCTTGGATCACCCTATTCAGATCCTTCCAATTGTGTGCAGCTAGTTCTAAACACGTGGATCTACGGACCTACTTCTCACACAGATTCAATCTCTCAATTAGTTCTGGATTTACTCCCTCCCCACGGTTCTGGATTTACTTCTTCCAGTTCTGGATTTTTTGCCTCCCCACGGTTCGCATCGTCTGGCTTAGTGATACAACCAGATTGATTTATTTCACCATCACGCATGCCTTATCCTTGTTCATCCCAGCACTATTTTTTAAACTGATGATGACCTCAAATCAGTCAGGTTGAAATGCTGTTGACTACCCAGTATAGAACGTTGGTGCTGTTGTGGTCAATTAATTCATACTGAATTCTACATACCATACTGTATATATTTATCTTGTAATTTTTACCGCTTTGTAATTCTCCTTACGCCTTGCGCCGTTCAAGCGGTTATCTTTCACCCCTGTGCCACTGCGCCGCTCATCTTCACTAGCACACCCAGTGCTCACTTGTGTTTTATGGTCACTGTATATTAAATTGTACTGTAGTGCTGACATAACTACTTACAAATAATAACTTCTTCACCCTACCCTAGCCGTTCTGGTCTCCCTTCCATTGTCCCCCTACCCTATATGATTTATCTCACTGTTTTATTGCCCCTGTCAATGATTTCCAGCTAAGACAGATACAAACTACGCCCAGTCTCACCTGAGTTAACTGGTTTACTCCTGTAATTTCTTCTTTATCTTAATGCAGAGCAAGTACAACAGCGTAACACACTTGCTCCTTTAAACCATTTAGTTAGACTATATCGACGGTGGATGCAGTATGTTTGGCTTACAATCACTACTGCCCCATCAAGGGCTCCTCAAGCTGGACAGGCTCAGTTAGCTTTGACTAAAATTAGTCATATTACTATTACTGCCATTATGAGTAAAGGACCTAACACACGGGATGGAATTCCATGTTGGATTGCACACAAATCTAATCAACTTGGACAGTGTTTCCCCATACAGGATCTCATGATAAATTTAGAGTTCTCACTATGTGTCTACCACTTCTACCACTTGGTATGGTTCCCCTTGTGGAGGAGTATAATACGTGGGATACTGTTTTTGCAGCAATCTCTGGATCAGGGCGTAGTCTATCGGATGAGTTCTTGGACCTTTGACTGTCGACCGTCCGGGAAGGGGGTCACCGATGCCCAGAACTTGGCAGGCTCCTGTTCGGGAACGTAGCTTGTGGAGTTTGCCTTCAAACTGAAAGATGATCCGAAACGAATGTCCCCAGGAGTAGGAGATGCTGGCAATACAAAGATGGGGTGTGATTGGGCGAACTTCACATCTCTTCTGAAGGGTAATGGTCTCCAGATCTTGATCTAATGACGGTGTATGGCCTCGAAATTGAAATGGATGAGACTTGCAGTCCTTATATGAAATACTCTCATTCAGCTGAGAGTCATGGGCGCATGCTAACATTTCCTCGGGAGGCCCCTTGTCTGGTTTTGAAGGTCCCACCTGTATCTCTAGATCATCAGTGGCCCCCAGGATGTGGCAAAAGAGGGCCCCTATATATTGTTCCAGGTCGGTCGACTCTGCATTAGTCAGGACTCCTTTGATGCGAATATTATCAAGCCTTAAATGATTTTTCGAACTCCTCAGTATGGGCCTGGAGACTAATTTCTTGTTCCTGATGTCAGAGAACCTCTTGTTGCAGCCAATCGACCTCTTCGACCTAGTTAGAGTCCTTCTCCTCAAGAGCGGAGAGCCTGTCTCCTACCTCTTCCAGTTAACAACTTACTTCCTGCAGATCCTAGGAGAGATCCTTCTGGAACATATTGTAGGCCATCGCGCAAGGATGCAAATAAGGCCACTGAAAAGCAACAAGTCACTGGGTCCTCCGCCTTGTCCGTCTCAGGGGGATTCTGAGCTCGACGCTGATGCCCTGTCCCCTGTTGCCGCCCCCCCCTCCTCAGGGCGAGTCTTCACCAAATGCACTTTAGGAGTAGTAGACTTAATACCCAGCCCCCTCCGACGAGTCCCTCAGCCCCAGCAGTCGGGGCAGACAGGGGGAGCTGTTATCCCCTGGCTTAGGTGGTTGGCCCCAAGCTCTAGAAGACTCACTCCAATGGTCTGGGATCCATCGGGCCTCTCTGGCCACTCTGAGGCTCACAGATGGGCTCCAGCGCCATGGGGGGGCTCGTGGGGATAGCACGCACCCAGGAGATTAGGCCGGCATCCACACCCACCAGCTCAGGCACTGGGCAGGTACCACTGATCAGGTTGCACTGGGGCCTCAAGCAGTCCTCCTCAAGCAGTCCTAGCCAGCCTGGGCTCGACCCCCTATTAGAGCCCCTTTTCAGTGCCAGCCAGGGTAGGGGCAACAGGGGTGCGCAAGGCTGGGGGGCACGCATTGAGGAAGGAAGATGAATTGTTCCCACTCTGCTACAGTGCCAACAGAAACTGGGCCTTAACAGTACCAGAGGGACCCATCTAGGACCCATGAGGCCCAGGGCACTGTGCTGCTCCATTCAGGGCCAAAAGCTGCTGCGGCTCTTGGGGAGGGTGGGGTCGCTTCCACAGACACACGCTGCACTCAGTTCGCCGTAGGGAGGCTAAACGTCTCCAGCAGCCACACTCCTCCTGGAGCTTTGAGATGCTCCCGTGAAGTGGTTCCACTTGAAGTCACCGGGCCGACCTCCCCTCGTGTTTTGTTCCCAGCAAAGAGCTCAGTGGATGAAGCGCTTCTCATCCAACAGGGACCAGCTCCCACACGGTGGGCTAGGAGGAGCTGATTTATCCCCAGCGGCCGCTCCCCTGCAGGTGCGCTGGGATGCCTCAAGGCCCGCACTGGCACAGAAGAACATCAGGAAGGCCTCACCCGCACTGCAAGCCTCGCAGGGAGCTGTATCGGGCCAAGAGCTGGTGGCCTCAGCCACTGGAAGAAGCAGTTTTGCTGGCCCTCTGTTGGGTGTATGACCCTCCGGGCACGTCAGGACGCCTCAACTCTGTCTGTTGCAGCTTGCTGTCCGCCATCTTGTTAGTCGTTGGAGCTGATTGCTCACCAGACCTCAGCAGCACCCGGGCAACTCCCACTGCCAAAGGGACACCGCAATTCCCCAGCAGTGCCGCCCCAATGCCATTTCTCAGCCCGGGCCACGGGACAAAATGTTGTGGCAGGTAGGGCACTATTCGCTGTTTAATCAGTGGGGACGGAGAGCCAGCAAGGCACATCCTAGCCGCCCGCCCTCTTGGTCACGCCCCTACCGCATACTAATAAAGTAATATTCTGGCACAATTTAGCTAATGACTATAACATTCTCCTGGCTGAGACTGACATCATCAGCATAAAGACTGATAAGTTGCCGGTCTCTGCCAAAAGGAATCCCCAAGATATCCGGGTTGTCCCTAAGAGGGTCTTCATGTACAGAGTGAAAAACAATGGGTGCAGGGGTACCCCTGGGTGTGCTCCTTTGGAAACGAAAGGGCAGAGATGTCACCCTGTTGACTCTCTCGAAAGCCTGAGGGGCACTGTAAATACATCGGACCCACCTACAAAATTTGTCACCAAGGCCAAAGTGTTGTAATCTTTTGAACATGTAAAGCCAGTGGACCCAGTCGAAGGCCTTTCAGAGTCAATTGAAAGAAGGAGGGCTTCGCTCTTTCATCTATTGGTCTTTTCAGAGAGATGGAGGAGATGCTTGGCATTGTCTCCACACTGATGGATGGGAATGAATCCTGTCGGATCTGGCTAAATCATGCTGGGCATCAGTGAATTGAGGCGAAGGGCTAGAATGCTTGTAAACAATTTTGCATCAATATTCAGGAGGGAGATAGGTCTATAGGACCCGCATAGGGCCAGGTCTTTGCTGGGTTTCGGGATGACAGAGCTTACCGCTTCGAGCATAAAGTAAGAGAGGTCGAGTCCACGAAAGAATTATGCAACCCCTTCAAAACATCTCACAACCCACAGTCAGATAAGTCTCAAAAAGTGGCAGCCTCAGTAGCTGACGCCAGCACCGCCTGGCGCCCCCAATTCCACTCTTGGACCCAGGACAGGAGGGCTTCCTGAGTCTGCTCACTCATTGCCATAATGGTGTATGGGGCGGAGAACTCCTGGCAGCTCTGTGTGGTCTAGAGATGGGTCTTCTAGCAAGCCTAGTATGTGACAGGCATCCCTGAGTGATTTAGGCTGATGGAGCCGATTCTCTCACCAGAAGACTAGTCTGAAGGCATGATCCCAACTGTATGATACCTCCTTGGAGTGTAAGTAATTGGTGAGTCTTTTTAGGGGATGGGGCGATGTTGAGTGTTACTTTATGCTGGCTAAGCAATGAGGAAAAGACCAACCAATGCAAAGGCAAAAATAAAATTGTTCGGCATAACTGTGGATACACATGAGAATAACTATCTTGAAAGACCAAATTCATGTTACGTTCACACTACCTTAAAAAAATGTCAAAACTAAACATTGAACCCATTTTCTACTAACCTCAAACCATCGAACACCAGCTAACAGACACAATTGGTTGATGTAGTTCCCTTTTCACTAAAGAGCGCCAAGATTCAGAATGTGCTGCAGTGCTGTAGCAGTGATGGTAATCTCTATACCAATTCAGATAACTTCCCTTTAATCGAAAACAGAATATGGAGGTTTCCTTATCCTTCCCACATGGTATTGGTGGAGTACTGTAGGATGCTAAAGGAATGCAGGTCCTTTATTCCTCTGCAGTGTTGAATGTTTTGGGCATTGGTGTACTTCTTCTTGGGGGGGCGTGGCCTGGTGCCGATGTAGAGGATCGAGGATTCCGGAGCTCCCTCTGTTGGCATTGATCCTGCGGATTAACAGGGGCCCCTAACCCCCCATACTGATTGGGAATACCTGGTGACCCGGTGGCTGCTCCCTCGACAACGGGAGCCCGTCGGCGATGGAGAGCAGCTTCCTTCTTTCTCCCGCCACGTGTTTGGCTGCGGCACCCCAAGATGGTGACGGAAACCGGTTGGTGAGAGCGTTGTGGCCTGCTGCTCTCTGGGGGCTGGTCTTCGGTCCGGGAGGTGTCGGGGGGCCTTGGCACGGGCCCTGCTGTGGAGGCTGGTGGCTGGTGGCGGCGGGGCTGGCCCAGAGGAGATTGGTGCGAGCGAGGCGCCGCGATCGGGCGCTGTTGCCTGGCCCTAAGATAACGGCACGGTGATAGCCTGGAGAGGCGGCCTACATGACACTGCCCGCTGTGAGGACGCTGCTGGGGGGCCGGGAGCGGGCCTGCTGCCTGCCTCCTGCTTCAACCTGAGGTGCTGGTGGACCCCTTCCGGTGTGGTGAGCACTGCAAACTGGCGGTGAAGAGGCCCGGCCGATGGTGAGCGGATGCCCCCTCTGACAGCGGGCCCTGCTGCTGGAGGCGGAGCTTGGTCGTGGGCCCTCCGGGGCTGCTGGTTCTTGGGGTCTTGCTGTCCCCATAGAATGCCTCTACTCCTTGACCCCTGAGGAGCGTCGGACTGCTTGGAGATGCGTCTGGGGTCAGTGTGAGGGTGCTAGTGGGGACGGCGGGCGCTGGAGGAGTGGCCGTGTGCTTCGCGCCTACGGACTATAGACTGGAGGCATTTCCTCGGGGAGGTTGTGACCAGGGGGTCTGCCCGTGGGCCACTTGTTCCCTGAAGAGCGCCGCTGCACTGCGGGGACCCGAGGAGGTGTGGAGGACTAGGGAGCATTGGCGGGCTATTGACTGTCCCATGTGAGGTGCGGGCTGTATGGAGCTCCCCCGTCCATCCTTCTAGTGGTGACCGGGGGGATACGGGACCCTGCCCCAGGACTCTTCTGGCCTGTTGGCGCCATGGCTACTGACCTCCCCACTCGCGCTTCACTGAGGCTGCCTCTGACTGCACCATTTGGGAGCTGTTGGAGTGGAGGGCGGCTGGGGGCACTGGGTGTGCACTTGCGATGGGCCGAACTTCGCGGAGGCGGGGATTTGCTGTCCTCCAGGATGAAGATGGGGGGCACCGTTCTGAAGACGAGGACGTCGCGACGAGCACCCCCGGGGCGGAGACTCCGAGCGGTCCTACCATGGTGGATATAATGCAGGCCATCACAGCGTCCCGGGAGGCCCTCGAAACCAAGATAGACACTATAGGAGTGGACCTTGCTTTATTAAAAGATGATCACAAGAAGTTGAAGGAGCGGGTGAAGGCGAATGAGAGGACACTAGAGGAGGTACCGGACAGCACTCCTTGGAACGGATGGCGAACAGGGTGTGGGTACTGGAGCTGAGGGCGGAGGACAGCGAGGGGCGCTCCCGCAGGAATAGCCTCCGCATAGTGGGTGTTCCAGAACGGGCAGAGGGGAATGATGCAGTCCGCTACTTGGAAGGCTGGCTCCGATCAGAGGTTGCGCCGGAGGGGTTATCCCCGTTTTTGCCCTCGAGAGAGCCCACGGGCTCCCGGCTAGGCCTCCTAAGCCGGGAGCGCCCCCGCGACCCATGGTGGCCCGTTTGCTGCACTACCGGGACAGAGACCAACTCCTGCAGCAGGCTCGAGAGAAACAACATCTGCAGATTGCTAACTCCAGGGTGATGCTCTTTCCGGATTATACCCGGGAGGTCCAGAAGCAGCGCGCCTCCTTCTTTGCTCTCAAGTGGAAGTTGCGCTAACTCCACATTTCCTATGCGATGTTCTTCACGGCACGGCTGCGGGTGGTGGATGGCTCCAGTACCCTCTTTTTCACCACCCCGCAGGACGCGTGGCGCTGGCTTGAGACGTGGCAGGCGGGGTCGGTGCGAAGTCTGCCGGTGAGCGCTGTGGAGAGGCGATCCCCTGTTGCTGTGAGTCCACCGGGGACTCTACTGCTGCCGGACCGTCGTCTTGAGCGAGACAGAGCTGTACAGGCGGTGGTAGCGATCAGTCAGGGTGACTCCAGTCCGGCTCCTGCTGCTTCTAGCCGAGTGTTGGAGGGCTCTGGGTCTTCTCCGGCTGCCAGCACGGATGGGGACTCCGATGCTGAACTGCAGGAGGTCACTCCGCAAACAGTGGACTTGTTTGGCTGATCTGGGCCTGGATGGCGGGGTGGGGCGTGCTTGTACTGCCACCCAGGTTTGACTTGTACTGCCACCCAGGTTTGACTATTGGAGGGGCTGTGTCCTGGGAGTAGAGGGGAGTTGATCTCACTTGAATGGCATTAGAGGGGCTTCCGGGGGGGTTCCTGCTGGCTCTTTCACGCTTGACGGGGGAGAGCCGGGAGGGCTTAGGGTCCCTTGTGTCTGCACATGTCTCTCTATCCATGATGGCAAGGTTGATGGTTCTTTTTGTTTGGATGGGGACTAGTTTTAGGGTGCCTATCCTGGGGTGTGGGAGTTTGGGGAGTTGGGATGCTGGGGTAGGGTGGGGCCAAGCATGTTGCAGCAGGAGGTGGACTGAGCAGCGTTTACATTGCCATATCATGGCTTCCACCGTAGGTATTAAGTGTATATCGTGGAACATTAGGGGGATGCACACCATGGCTCGCCGGCACACGATTCATGCTGATCTTCGAAGGCGGGGGGTGCAGATAGCATTGTTGCAGGAAACGCACTTAAACAAGAGGGGCTAGCACTGCATTGAGGTGGCGGGGGCAGATGTTCTGTACCACATACTCTGCATATACACGGGGCGTGTTGGTTTGGATTCGGGCGGGGTGCCGTTTCAAAGCACTGGGCAGGTGATCGACCCTGATGGTCGCTATGTGGTGGTGGCGGGGCGACTAGATGGTAGTGACATTGTTGTAGGGAGTATCTATGCTCCGAATAAAGATCGGGCCTTTTTTGCGCACCTTTCTGGGAAACTGGCCCCCTTGTTGACTGGCTCGGTGCTTCTGGGTGGCGACCATAATTGTATTACTGATGTCTCTCTGGATCGATCTAATCCCCCTCTCCCGGATTCTCCGTTCCATCGGTTGGCATGGGTGCGGCAAGACTGGCAGCAACAGTGGGGGCTGACTGATACCTGGAGGGTACATCACCCGATTGACAGGAATTATTCTTACTTCTCGCCATTACATGACTTGCATGTTCGGCTGGACTCGATCCTTAGCTCCCCAGATGTTCACGGGGCGATGGTCCATAATAAATATTTAGCTAGGACGTTGTCTGATCATAACCCCCTGTTGACAATCTTGCATTGGCTGCGGGATTGCCCCGCCATCCCCACGTGGCAACTCTGTCCCGACACGCTAGAGGACCCCGTGTTCCGAGTTACTATTGGGTCGGCTATTGATGAATATTTCTGACTTAACACCAGTACGGCATCGTCTAGGGTGGTTGAATGGGACGCGTTTAAGTCAGTAGTTTGGGGGCGCTGTATAGGCGAGGTATTCGGAGTGTTGCTAAATGACGTACAGAAGGCAGAACAGTGGCTGTGCGTGGCGGAGAGGGAGCGCCCGGAACGCCCAGACAGGCACGCAGGGTTGCTTGAGGCGCGCGAGGTTCTTGCAGTTCAAATTGAGAGACTGCGTTGCTTTGACTTCAAGGCCTACACAGATAAGGCGCATGTGGAGCGGGACAAGGCGGGGGCGTTGCGCATTAATAATTGTTTCTTGCAGTATTACGCTGAGCTATATCTGAGTAGGTTGGGGCCTGGGACGCAGGAGATGAGGAATTTTTGCCTAAGGCGGAGTTGTCACGGCTTGAGGCTGACGACGCCGAGGTTCTTGGCCGCGATATTGAAGTGGGAGAGGTATGCAGCGCCATAAAGCGCATGGCCAGGAACAAAACACCGGGGACCGACGGGCACCCCGTTGAATTTTATGCAGCTTACACAAATGTGCTTGCCCCAATCTGGTGGCACTCTATAACACGGCGCATCGGGAAGGTGCCCTCCCTACTTCCACGCATGAGGCTCTCATAGTCCCCCTTCTCAAACCGGGCAAACCTGCTTGGGATCGTTCATCATTCAGACCTTTAGCGATGCTCAATCTTGATTACAAGATCTTAAGCAGCATCTTGGCCAGTCGTTTGATGCCTCATATGACTACATTGATCCATGCAGACCAAGCCGGGTTTATTCCCTCCCGCAATACTGCGATGAATGTACGCAGACTCCTGCGAATTTTGAGGTCCATCTCCTATGACAAGGAGGAAGCTTGAATTTTCGCGGTCGATATCGAAAAAGCTTTTGATAGCCTGGAGTGGCCCTACCTTTTTAATGTATTGCGAGAGTTCGGACTGGGGGAAAGGTTTGTACAGTGGACGGCGCTGCTTTACAGTGCTTCTACTGCACGGGTACGGACGGGGGGCCTGATATCTGAAGCCTGCATAGTCGCTCTGGGAACTAGGCAGGGATGCCCGCTATCCCCTTTATTATTTGCACTGGCAGTGGAGCCCATGGCTGCGCACGCCAGGTCAGGGCGGTATTTCACAGGGCTCTTAGTGGAAGGAAGAGTGCACCACGTAGCATTGTATGCAGACGATCTCCTCATGTTTCTGCCGGATGCTGGGGATGCCTTACGAGGAGCGCGAGTCTTGCTGGAGACCTTGGGGAGGGTGGCGGGCCTCAGGGTGAATTGGACTAAGTCCTGTCTGTTCCCTCCCAGGCAGGGCACGCTGGGTCATTCGAGGACAGGGGATGTCCCGTGGGAGTCCCGATGTTTGTCATACTTGGGGACTCAGATTTATCATGATCCCGCTGACCTTCTGGGGGGCAATGTGGGGCGGGCAGTGCGGGGAGCGAAATCCTGTTCTGATTTCTGGGGGACCCTCCCGCTATCGGTGGCCGGTAGGGTTGCCTTGGTGAAGATGATCATCTTGCCTAGGTTTCTCTATTATTTTTGACCCTCCCCATCTGGATTCCGAGTAGACTCTTCACACAGCTGAACACTTTGATTACGGGCTTTCTTTGGGGAACTTGAAGACGGAGGGTGGCGTTAACCACCCTGCAGAGGCCCAGGGCAGAGGGGGGCCTTGCGTTGCCGGACTTTGAGGCTTACTATCATGCAGCGCAGCTTCAATGGTTCACGAAGTGAGTGGCGGGTCACATTAGGCGACCGGAGGACCAGGATGGGTCGGATCCGAGTTGGCGCCTCTTGTCCTGCGTGCTGCTACGTGTCCCGCTGTGAGGCGCTTCACTGCGGTCGGATTTGGAGACGATCAGGCAATGCTGGGCGCGCCTGGCCAGGAGGGCGCATGTGGGGACCCCTTATGCTCCTGAGATCCTGCTGCAGATGTGCGAGGTGTTGCCTCATGGGGGAGACTGGAACCAGCTGCTGGCCTGGGAGGAGGCAGGAGTCACGGCCATAGGTGATCTCTATGAGGACGGTAGTCTTCTCCCCTTTCAGGACCTCCGTGAGCCCCATGATCTCCCGAGGCGGGATTTTCTCTTGCATGCTGCCCTAACTGCAGCCATTAGGAAGCACTGGCGAAAGGGACTGGTGGAACTGGATATGTCTCTTGCTTGCCAATATGTAGTGATGGCGTTGGGTACTTTTAAAGCGGTGACCTGCCTTTATCGTCGGATCACTAGTGACATGCGCAAACCGCTGACGGCGCTGCGCCTCAAGTGGGAGGCGGACCTGGGAGAACCCATTGCAGAGAAGCCTTGGGAGGCGATTGTTGAGCGGCCGTGGAAATGTTCTCGAAACGCATGGTTACAACTCATCCAATTTTATATCTTCCATAGGGCCTACCTCACCCCTAGTAAAATCACTGAGTACTTTGGGGGGTCGGGCAATTGCCCCCGCTGTGACCAGGGTGGGGCGAATTTCCTTTACATGCTCTGGGACTGTCTGCGGGTGGGAGACTTTTGGCGGGAGGTGATGACTGCTCTGCTGACTGTGACAGAGAGGGAGCTAACGATGTCGCCCGGACTCTGCTTGTTGCATTGGTTCCCACACACTACCAAGAGGTTACCAGCCGGTTTATAGACCTGGGGTTGATCTTGGCTAAACGAGAGCTTACTTCCTACTGGAAAGCGAGGCAGGGCCCTAGTTTAGTGCGCTGGAATAGGGAGATGGTGAAGTGGGCAGAGAGCGAATGGAACTATAGGTTGCAGTTGGCCTGGCGTAGTGGCAGCGAGAAATCACAGGAAATGGCACGAGCTTGGGGGGCACTCCTGGAACTGCTCAAGCATCCTCCTGTAGGCGACGAGGAGGTTCTTGAGGAGGAGGACATGGCAGGGTGCCTTTGAGCAATCCTTCACCGCAGGTGGGAGTACAGGGCGGGTGGAGGCCCATGGGACCATGTTAGGCGACTTCCCCTGATGTTCTTGACCAACTCACTGCTGCGTCCCGTGTGATGGGGAGTGTGATAGGTGGTATGAGAGGTGTATTTCATCTCTTGCACAACTTGGTGGCTGGCGACATGCTTGGGAGGGTGGCTGGGGGGGCTTTGTTGGGGAAGTTTTTGAGCGGGAGGTGGGGAGGGTGTGGGGTCTTTTTGCTCCACATGATTGCACTGGATCGTCCATGCAAGACGGACTGCAGGGTATTGTGGATACTTTATGGGACATTGGATGTGGGTCTAGATTGAGCTTGGTGGGATGTCGGTGGTATTTCCTTCTGGTTTTCGCTGTTGCCCTGTCACTGGGCGGCGGGGTTGAGTGTGTATTTACATGAAAATTAATAAAAGTGTGTTTTAAAAAAAAAAATTGGTGTACTTCTCCTTCCATTATGATGGTTACAGCAGAGCAAGATTGTGCTTCATGGTGCATCTGGACCAAGAAGTTACTGGTGTACTGCTGATTTATTTTGTCTTCCCACTGGTAGTGGATCATTTTGAGCATGAGGTTTTCAGATTTTTCTCCATCTCTGGTTTTAAAGGTAAATTTTACAGTGAGGTGCTGGTTTGTTCCTCGACTGCTGGTTGTTTTGGAAACTGTTTGTTCCTTATTGATACTGCTGTCTTCCTCCTATTTATTGATGATGCTGGGGTGCCAAGGGATTGCTGTGCACCTTTTGCTCTCCTATTTTTTTCCCTGTTGATTCTGGAAAGAGGTGAAGGAAAGTGCCCCCTTTTGACATTGTCACCCTCACTGTTTACCTGGTATTTGACGCAATTTTGACTGAAGCGGTCTGAGTTCCTGCTAACCAGGTTCCCAGTGCCAGTGCTCTTTCCCTAAAACAAGGTAACTGTTTAATTGCACTCCAATTAGCAAGACCTTTAACACCTCTGTAAGTTCCTACTAAATGGTACCCCTGGTACCTAGGGCATGGGTACAAAAGAAGGTCCCTAAGGGCTGCAGCATGTATTGTGCTACCCTAAGGGATCCACTACCAAACCATTGCAGACTGTGTGAAATTGTGCAAACAAATGTGAAAACATGACATTGCACACACCCTGTGTGCCTTGCCCACAGACACTGCATGCAATATATTTAAGTCACTCCTACAGCAGGCCTTATAGCCCTAAGGCCGGGTGCATTATATTACATGTGAGGACATATCTGCCTGAGCAGGGAAGCTATCTTTAGTATATGATGGCTTTTCTTAAAACCTATAGTGTTTGGTATCAAACATCTTGTCTTAATAAGTCAGTACTGATGCCAGTAGTGGACTTACTAAAACATCCTCCCAGAGGGCACCTTGGAGGTTCCCCCTGAAAACCTACCACCCTCTTATTGTGTTGGATGACTGATATCGTCCTGCCTGCCACCACAAACATGTTTCTGACCCCCTGCAGGTGAAAGCCCACGCTCTCTGAAGCTACAAACAGTGCCTGCTCCGAAGGATGGCTAGTGATTTAGCATCAGGGTCTTCAAAGCCTTTGCCACCTTTGATATGCGACCCTGGCTTCCACCAAATCTGGGAGATGCAACCCCCTGCCCTAAGGCCCATTTGGCACCAGGGTAGGCGGATAATTAGCTATGCAAGTAGGCATGTTGCACCACCTTCCCTAAAGTGGGCTGCCTGATGTGCTCCTTGAAAGGAGGATTACCATCTTGATTTTGGTGGAATTAGGAACTCTATACCTGCTTCCCACTGGAAGTGGTCATATAGGAGGTGTAGTGAACTCAAGGGTAAGTAGCCCATTGGCTATTGCCCTTCACTCCCCTCAACGCCCCTAAATTCAGAACTTAGGTGGCCCCCAGACTCCTCAAACTCAGATTCACCTGATTAAAGAAGGACCAAGAAGAGCCAAAGAAGCAAGAGCTGTGGATTAGCTGTGGACTTTGGCTCCTAACCCTCCGTGTCTGCTCCTGTCCCGCCAATTGCGACAGCCTGACTCGTCCTGCAGCTGTGCATTCTTCAAATGTCTCTGAGGGCTGGCTGCACTTTGCCATCTAGCCAGCATCTCCCTTGAAGTGGAAGAGCATCTTCCCAGCAACCTGCTGGCACTGACCGCAAATGCAGTTTCACTGTTCTGCTGACCACTTGGTTCCCTGACACAGCAGCCACCCAGGAGGAGATCATCATGCTCCAGAGGGTCTGATCCAGCTCCTCACCAAGTCTGGAGATGTCAGGACCCACAGGACCCTGCACGAATACCCAGGGTACCAGACCCCTTGCAGCAATCAAGGCTTGTTTGTAGTCCTCGCTGGCTGGTCGGTCTTGGCGGCGTTGAAGTCATCATCACAGAGGCCATTAACGAAAGTAGCCCAGCTGTCCTGTTTTGTCCGCTTCTCCAGGTCGACACTGAACATGAGAGCCTCTAGCACCAGTGATCTGCTGACTAAGACACCTCTGCACCCGATCTCCACAGCCCGAATCAGAGCCTGCCAACATTGATCCTGTGTCTTGAGACCCTCAAGACCAGAGCTCCCTTCTGGGTTCTGCTGGACTGCCCCCCCCCCCCCCAGTTCCCGCTTGCAGCCTCTTTCTTACTGGTACTGGTCCCATTGACTACAGCGTGTAATGCTTGAGGTTACCACCGCTTAAAGCACCTTTGCACCCGGACCCCCCAGGTAAGGTAGAATTTAACTCTTCGTGCTTTCTTGGACCTTGGCCCCTAATCACCTTAAGTCCAGAAGATCAGCCCTGTAAGTAGTTTGCAAATGACCCTATGCAGTGATTGTTTCTCCCCTTGGATAACATTAGCACGTTCAAGACACTTGCCTCAAATCTGACAGCTGTCAGTTTTTACTGTAAAATTTGATAATGTCTAAAGTACTTACCTGTTTACGAAGTAATTGGTGTTTAAAATGTATATAAAAAATACATGTTATTTTCTAAATCGGTCTTGAGTTTCTTCTTGGGTGTGTGTCTCATTTATTGACTCTGTGTGTACAATAAATGCTTAACACTACCCTCAGATGAGCCTAAACTGCTCGCCCACCCTACCACAAAAGAAAGCATTAGGGATTATTAATTTAAGCCCTGTAAGCAAATAAGGGTTGTCTCGAATTTCTACATTTCTCATTTTGCTACACTACTGTAGAAATAAATACAATATTCCGTTCTTCTTTTCTGTTTCTTTAATCTGTATCACAGCATCCCAGTACTACGGTCGACTCTTCACCACCCAGATCCACCTCCACATGTCTTTTGAATCACAATTATTAATGAAGTTCAAACACAACTAGAACATAAAAAAAACATGCAAACTAAATTACAGAAATTAACATGAATTACAATGCCAATGTAAAAATCACATCATAGAATAGTAAAAATGCACTGTTGGATAAAGGTTGATTCACTTTACAAATATTGCCATAACTCCATGTAAACCCATCAAAAAGAATAACCACATTACGTTTCACTTTCTTTACCCTCTGTGGTCTAGTAAATTTACTCTCCCCTTTGCACACGATCCTTTCCTTACTACCACCCAATCGCCCTCCTTTAACCATTGTATCTTTACTCTTTTGGTTCGATCATAGTACATTTTAGCTTTGTCTTGGAAATCTGAAACTCTATTTTTGATGATTTTGCGATCCACACACACCTCATGGGAATCACACAACCACACTAGACATTATTTCCTCCCAGGTTCTCTCCCTTTCAGTGAAACAAAAGGAGACACTCCAATTACAGAATATGGTGTTATTCTGTGTGCCCAGATCATTTTTCTCAGTTCCTTCCTCCATGGAAGTTGATTACACAATGAAAGTTGAATACACTACATCACCATACTATTGACCCTTTCAACTAATCCATTGGCGTGTGGTGCTTTGCATGCGTGGGTTCGAATCCCATCCTCGTTCCCATGTAGAAATAAATACAATATTCCGTTCTTTTCTCTTTCTTTAATCTGTATCACAGCATCTCAGCACAACGGTTGACTCTTCACCACCGAGATCAACCTCGTTCTGCTCCCAGAATCCATCCCCCCATCCCAAGTTCTATACAATAAACTCTACACATACATAAAAAGCCAGCTTCCTACAAGAGGGAGTTGGAAGACGTACCTTATACAGCCTGTCTCTACTACACATAGTCATACTTTAAGTTCTTTATTTCTGCAAAGTAAGTGGAAGCACTTACTAAGCTAAGTTTTGGAGTGACATTTCTTCTTTAACATTTAAGACTGAGAACAATACAAGCTGTGTACTACTGTATATTTGTTAATTAATATAAAAGTTCACTTTATTCATTTATGCATTTAATTAATTGTTCTTCCGTACGTCAATCTGAAACATCACTCTTTTCAAATGTTTATTTCTCTGAAGGATTACAAATATTTATATCTTGTTAATATAGGGTACTGTAAAACCTTTACAACTGATGTAAACCGAACAGAGGGTCAGCGTGGGAAGGACATTCTTTTTCTAAATATTGGTGAGTTCATTTTGTTTATAACCTTTATTTATCTTTGGGAGCAATCCACCCAGTATTTACACACAACTTAAAGTTGCATATTACATATTAGTGCAGTGCTTTGCGAGTCCGTGAAACACAGCATTGAAAACATCCGATTTTAGATAACAGGTGCATACTTAAACATAAAACTGTGCACCCTTTGTTATTTAAGGTCAAGAATGTAAACGCTCTTGTATTGTGTATGCAAAAAACCGAACAGCTAAGAGGTCACATGTACCCAACCTCAGTGTGTGAAGGAAAGGAGCATGCAGCTACCAAAGTAATTTGTACGCAATACCGAGGATATCTCATATGCTCAGAGATTTAGCAATGCACCTCTCTATTTATCATTTTTTTAAATCATTTTTTATAAAATATGATTAGTATAATACCAATTACAATTGGTGACAAAGTCTAAGATATGAAGTTATTTTTAGGTTAACGAAAAATTTCAGAAATTGAAGGCTTCTTATTCTTCAGTCCCTCCTTTGCAACAACCACCTTTCTACAGATTAATTGTATCCGTAATTTGATAAGAACTAAAGTGGGAGAGGAACAAAGACAAATCATAGTTCGCATGTTTGTCACAGAAGAAAGTCTGAATTGAAATGTTCAATTAATAGAATGTCCATTCAAAAAGTTCAAGAGAAGCATCTTTGACAGGCCTTTATGTGCAGAAATTTCATATACAAAACGACATTCTTCATTTGCACTAATCCAGCCAACGCGTTTTGTTCCATAGTAGAATCTTTACATAACAAATGTATAACATTAATCATACTTTGCTCCTATGATCAAATCAATTTTGAAAAGTTTTTGGCCAAAGACATGGCATGCCACAGCATCACACCATATGTCGACCATCAAAGTATTAGTGCATGTTGTAGCAATTTTTTTAAAATTATTATTATAAAGTGCTACACTCATCCCCACAGGGATATCAGGATGCTAGATCACTTCTAAACCCTGTTGCCAGTTCACAGACATAAGGAAAATGACCATGTCTTTAACCTCTTCCAAAACCTGGCATGATCTGAGATCAAACAAAGATCAGCTGGTAACAAGTTCTAATGAGTGGCTTCCAGATGAGTGAAAGAACGACCACCCATTCTGTATTTATTTTTATTTTTTATGAACGTTTGGCCTTGACCAGTGCTAATTTGATCGAGGCCAAGCTTGTGCAGGCCTATAGAAATCCACTCTGCAGGTGTAAAATGGTTGGTCCAGTATGGTACTGTGCTTTATGGACAGCATAACCGCTTAAATTGAGCTCTCACGGACTGGCAGCCAATGAAGAGTATTTAATCAAAGTGATGCCGAGCTGTTTTGGGGGATATTACAGATTAGTCTAGCTGCAGCATTTTGGATGGACTGTAGATGAGTGAATAAGAAATCTGCCATTCTCAGATATAGGGCATTGCCATAATCTAGCCCACACGTGATCAATCCCTGGATTACTGTCCTTCACCATTCCACTGAAATCGAGCAAAAGAGCTTACATTAAAGTCTGTGTAGACCAAAGCATTTGCCACAGGTCGCATTGACCTGATCCTGCACGGAGAGGGAATCATCTATCTGCAATCCAAGATTCTTTGTTACTCTCCTTGTTTCAGGTGCGATGCCCAGCGATATCTGCCGCCACGAAGCGTCCCGGATTCTACGGGCACCTCCAATATGTAGGATCTATGCTATTTCCTCATTAAGCTTCAGACAATGTGCTTTTTTTCAAGTGGCTACCTTGTGTCTTTACCCTATAGAAATAATACGCTGAGTATTGTCTGCATAGGAGCAGATCTCGAAGCTCCAAGCTCTGACGATAATAGCCAGGGAGTAGACATAGACAATAAATAGTGTAAGGCCAAGCGAGGAACCATGCAGAATGCCACAGTTGGATACATGGGAGTGGATCTGAAAGTGGGCATCTGAACTGACTGAGTTATTGTATTTAAAAAGGAACCAAACCATTGTAACGCTTTTGCATACAACCCGGTCTCATGTAATCTCTTTATCAACAGACCATGAGAGGCCGTGTCAAAGGCCATGGTCGGATCCTTTACCTGATCCACTTCCCATCTAATGCTGAACAGTACAGCCAGTAAGGTAGACTTTGTGCTGTTTCTGGCCTTAAAACTGGTTTTGTGACGCATCCAATAGATTTTCTAAGAAAGCTGTCAACTGGACATTAATCTTTCAAATACTTTGGACATATATGACAGCAGTGATATCGGATGATAATTGGGCTAAGCTGAGACATTGATCCCTGCTTTCTTCACCAGGGGTGGAATCAAAGCCTGCTTCCATGTAGCTTGGTAGTCAGCATTGGTCAGGGAAGAGTTAAAAATCTGGGTCAGATAGGGGCTTAAAATGGAGGCCAAGCAGGAATAAAATAAAATAAGGACATGAATCAAAAGGAGAGCCAGATTTTACTTCTAACATGGTCTTTTCCAACTGATCTACACTAAAACTCTCAAAATTGCCTGGATGAGCCACCACTTTTTCATGAGGACCTGAGTACCCCCATGAGAACTCTTCTAGAGGGGCTTTGATTCTTAAACTTTGAGTACATTTTTTCTATTTTGTGCTTCAAGGAATCTGGCCATCTTTTCGTAATGCATTCTTATTCTGCTTTAAATTGGTAGGGTGTGCTACTTCCTTTAAATTTTAAATAGTTCTCTGGAGGTATTTTCCTTCAATCTTTTTATAAAGTACTCTTTTTTTTTGCTTTCTTAAGTGCTTTATAGTAAATTTTCATCACCGTTTTATGTGCCAGGCGGTCTTTAGTTCACTTTGTGTGATGCCATATGTCCTCTAGCCCTTTGCATGTTCTCTTTTCTGTCCTCAATTCTGTGGAATAATGTTTCTCTGAAAGGGAGCATCTAGATGAACTACTTAACTTCCAAGGAGCGAGCCGTCCAGAGCCCTAGTCATTTTTCACAAACAAGTGGTCCCTATTGGGGAAGTGTAGCCTTTGACTTCCACGGCAGAGTGTTAGGATCAGGGTACAAAATCCATAAACACAATTAGCTCAAATATATATATTTATTTTGTTCAGTTTGTTCTTTGAGATATGCAGTTCAATTCCTTAGACGTAAAACAATTGTGAGGTGCTCCTAGAGAGTGATGGCACAATGAAAGGGACCCTTGGTGCGAAAAGTGCATACGTGCTATGTACAAAAACATATACATATGTGGCTAATAGGGATATTTCGAATTAGCACACGTGGAGCAACTGTTGCTATCCACCATCAATATATTTAAAACACAGTCCACATAGGTTATTTCGACCCCCTAAGTACGTATTATTCAAAACGGGGTCATCATCAGGATGAAAAATACATAGGAGACACCAATTGATGGGGGCAACTAGTCCCACAGTCAAGGGGGTATTAATCCTCAAAGTATCTGGAGTCTTTGAATCTTTCATACAAGCCCATCGGAGACGAGACTTGGACTGTTAAAGGTGAATGTGTCACAAAGGAATATAGAAAATGTTTCAAAATCGCATGTCTACAGTCATTTAATTAACAGCCTCTTTCGACAAAGGGCATTCCTCCCTAGTAATGGCTGAGTTAAAATCTTCTAAGTACATTTCTAAAAGCATACCTACTTGCTCTGGAGGACAGAAGTGACCTATAAAAGACTCTGCTTTACTCTTCTTGGGTTTGGGGAAGGATCTGTTTTTGTTTTTAAAATATCTTCTGGCAGCTTGAAAGAAGTCGATTAAGAAACAGTCCAACCAGTGTAACTGGTCGATATCATGGATCCTAATCGTATCAATATTGGAACACAGCAGATCTAGAGTATGCCCTGTCCCATGGGTAGAGCCCTTTTTCCATTTTTTTAAATGAAGAATTTGCATCTCATTCTCCAGGCTCTTACATGGGGAGTCCTCAGAGACTTTGAAATTCAAGTTAAAACCTCCATTACTAAAGGAAAATCATATTTTAAAACCAGAGGGGCAACCAGTCATAAAGCTTAGATGCCAAAGCTGAGAGTTTTATCTGGGCATCTGGTAGAGAATAGCACTGCGTTCCACAGTACAAAGGTATGAATCCTTTAAGATATTTGCAATACCCCCTTGTCTACCTTCTCTGCCACATTTCAAAATCTTGTAGCTGACTGGCACTGCTGCAATAACCTCCAGCAGTGCACAGCTACTAATGTTTGTTTCAGTGATAGGCTAGGTCTGGATTCGCATCATTCATAAAGTCCAAGATCTCCATGCAGTCCTAAGGAAGGGACCTTGCATTAAAGTATAAACCTTAGAAAATTTAGACTCCAAAGTTAGTGTTGGTTGCAGAATGTACAAGTTTGCCAGTCTCCTCAATAGGTCTGCCTCCCCACTTGCAGTTTTCCCAGGAAAAAAAGCCCTCTGCATACTCCAGTACCCCTGCATTTAAATACATGTAGTCTGACAAAGACTAGACCGCTTACCTCACCCACAAAGGCTGGCTGAAAACACTCTACTGCACTCCTACTGCAATGCAAGATCACCATGTGGTCACTAGAATAGTGCAGATGCAGAGTACAGTTCTTAAATATTTTTAAAAAGAGATTTCTGGTAGATGTATACCATAGGTTAATCCATAGAAAGTAACACAGTACAATCAGTCATTATTAAGTGTCAACATAGTTAATTCTTCAACTGGAATCCCTATGTAATTGTCTGTATTCACTAGGACAAATCTTCAGTGTTTGCTGGGTGTGACACACAGTAGCAGAGAGCGGACAAAACTCGAAGCCTGTTGACATAGTCTTCTTGATTTAACACTGTTAAATGCTTCTCTTGTGAGCTGACCTTTCAAATCATACCTACTCTGTGACCAACTTGGCAACTCATCTGATTTAGTTTTTTTGTGTGCCCTATTCCAATTTGGTTTTATCGAAGTTGGCTTTCATTTAATGATTATCTGTTGAGTAGTTGGGCAGTTATCTCCGGGAGTAGAGCATTATCTGTTTGTATACTAGAAATACACTGTGGAGGGTTTGTTGTAACCTATTTGTTGCCTATCTCTGTTGTGGTTCTGTGTAATTTGATGCCTTGAACTTTTCGATTTAAGCTGCTGTTTAGCTTCTTTCAAAATCTTTTTTATCGAAATTTCTGACATAGATCAAAATAATGCTTATACATAGATTAAATTACTCCACCAGAAACAAAAATAATACGTTGTTAATTGTAACTCCTCATATTGTTCTCCTATTATAAAATAAACCATTCGTCAATGAGGTAAAGAGCAGAGCGTGCAAAGTGTCTTAATTAGAGTCCTCCACATTTACATCATTATTTTAATCAAAATCAACTTCAAACTTCATTATTGTTATGTTAGGGGAATTTCTAAAGCGCACGAATCACCCTGGGGCATCTCGGCGCTGAACCTAGTGATAGTCCAGGGAGGAATAAAACGCGGGGAGGGAAATTGCCGATGATCAGAACAGAAAGGCTTTCAATTGTTTCCTAAAAATGCCGAAAGAACTACATTCACGAAGGGAAATAGGTCGTTTATTCCAATAGCGAGGGGCAAGATACGAGAAAGCCTTTCCCCCGGAACGGGAGAGACGAATTCGGGGGACCATCAGAAGTCCAAGGGAATTAGATCTGAGGTTGCGGGCCGAAGTCTGTTTGGCGAGCCTCCTTAGCAAATATTTGGGGCCTTTGCCAATTAAAGCGTTGTAAGTGAGGCAGCAGATCTTGAAGTTTGATCGCTTGCAGACCGGAAGCCAGTGGAGGTCACGCAACAGAGGGGCTGAAGGAGAGGCCGCTGGTCAATTTAGAATCATTTACGCAGCGGCATTTTGAATGACCTGCAGCTTTTTGAGCAGCGTCGTGCCTATTTCTGCCAGCAAAGCATTTCCGTAGTCGAGGCGACTGATCACCATGGCCTGGACTAGAGTTCTGCGATGCTTGATGGGAAGGTAGGGCAGAATCCTACGTAAGAGACGAAGGCTAAAGTAGCAAGAGCTGGAGATAGCTGCTATGTGTTCTTTCATGGATAGAGCCCGATCAAGTTTGATCCCCAGGTTTTTCACTGATTGTTTTGGGGCAGGGGCGACTCCCAGCTGGGAAAGCCACCAGTCGGTAGTCCAGAAAAGAGGGGCTTTCCCTATGAGCATGATTTTGGTCTTGCTTGGATTCAATTGGAGACAGTTTTCCGTCATCCGATTAGAAATGGCAAGCATGCCTGCAGAGAAACTTAGATTTTCTGATTCTGCGTCAGGGTTGATTTTGAACACGAGCTGGGTGTCGTCAGCGTATGAGATTATCTCAAACCCAAGTGACTTAGCTAATGGGTACATATACACATTAAACAGTGTTGGACTAAGGCAGGAACCCTGGGGAACACCCTTATCCAGACAAGATTTCTCTGAGCGGTAGGGCCCTAGCATGATCGTTTGTCTGTCAGAGAGAAAGTTCTGCAGCCATTTTAGGGCTAGATCTTGGATGCCGCAAGAAAGTAATCTCTCCACCAGCTTGGAATGCGAGTTGGTGTCAAATGCGGCGGAGAGATTATTTACATCCAAATCAATCTAGATTTGCTTAGATTTTTGAGATCCCATTATTTCAGAAAATATTATGTACTTGTCAAACTACTGATACTAAATAATGCTTTGAAAAATTTGGAAGTGCCAACATGTCTTCAGCTTGTGGAAGAGATGAGCATTGTAAACTTAGCACTACGAGCCGAGCTCCCTAAATAAAATGTGAAAAAATTATTTTTGCTTTTTACTGGCTAAAAAACAATGATTTAGAATTAGAAAAATAAACAAAGGAAGAAAAGGTCCTTTTAACTTAATGGAAAATGGAGAATTCTGTTTGTTTCAATTTGCATAATAAAATAACTTAATCTAAGCCATAGGTGTCTTCATGTTCTTTGGAGACCCATCAATCTTTGATACGAACTTATTATTGTACTCTAGGTTAGAGTAGTTCTTGAAATCAGTCCAAAGTTCTTACCTAGAGTGCTCTCACCTTTTCACATTAACCAGACTATTGAGCTGTCCTATTCTTTCTACAGCCTGATTCTTTATCAGAAAGAGCATTACACACCTTAGACATTAGGCGTACATTCCTGTTTTATATTGACAGGACTAAGTCTTTCGGCAAGATTAACCAGCTTTTGTTAAACCTTACGAAGGGCAACCTATTTCTAAGGCAGGCATTGCAAAATGCATTTTCAAATGTATCCACATTTGCTGTACTAAATCTGTACTCCCTACACACCCCCATACACCCTCTACACATAAAAAGGAGCCACCATGGCTTTCTTGGGTAACATCACATTAGCTGATATCTGCAAGGCAGCTATATGGTCATCATCAATGCATTCACGAAACATTACTGTGTGGGCATACTAGATTGTCAACGGGCTATGGTTGGCCAGACTATGATGAGCTTATTTCAGACATCTGCATCTTCACCATTACTTCCTAGTTGAGTATGAGCAGTAACTTCATCTATCAGAACATGCTCAGTTAAAGCTCAAGAAAAGAAAGCATGCTCACTGTAGAAACGCTAGCGTGTAGGAAACATTTCTCACTTACGTTCTGTGAAAGAGCGGAAACATTTCTCACTTACATACTGTAAAAGAGAAACAGATAGCTTCCCTTCATTACCTTACAACATGCATTTCATCATTCTACTGAGTGAAGTTTCTGCTTCTCTTGTCGTTGCCTGGCTGAGTGGTGCTTCTGCTCGTAAAGACAGTGCAAACATTCTAAAGAAAATCACACCCTTCTAGACTGATTTATAATGTGCTTTTTTAAAATCTTTATCAAGGACTGATTTTGATGCTGACTGCCAATCAGTCGGACATTAATATCCACCTGTACATACATTCAGTTTAATTTTGTCAAAAAGCTACAGTACTCTTTTGGGGACTAATATTTGTGCCCTGTTGTATTCTCCTGGCCAAGATAATTGCCTGAGCATTGCCTAATTTTTAGAATGAGACTTCTCACTTCCTAGGTTCTAAAACTCTGATAAGTGATTGTTGGTACTAATCTATTCTCTCTACGAATAAATATCCTCATTAGCTAAGTTATTCTAACCATGAACCAGTTTTTTCTATTTGGTTTATAATGGCAAATAGTTATCTTGTTGATCTCCTTTGTTTTTTCACAGGTGTTTACATTGCTGTGTATCTGCCTGATCAGTTTCTTCACCTCATCAACATGCAACATCCTCACCTCATGTGCTATCATTTCTTTTTAGCAGGTATAGTAGACTGCAGTGCATGTTAAGAGACCAATGTTTACACCTGCTTTGAAACTCAGGGCTGTTCTTACAAGATATTGGACTTAACCGTAGCTAGTAGCATGAAGTATTAGGCAACTAAAATATTTTAACTTTAGCTTACTGCTAGTAATAAATCTCGGTATTCAGATGTATTATTTTTAGGGTGAAGTACCAGCCTAATTCTACAGAGTAAACTGGCTGTTTTTGATGGTGATTACTGTGTTGATTGTGATCAGTAAAATGAGGAGCAGCTTGCATACATAATCCAATGACCTGCCTTGCAACATGTGAGACTAATCTATTTCGTTGAGCCCCACAAACCATACTCTTGACCACTGGCATCTCCCCTAAACCAGCAAAACATGTCTTGATAGATACCTGTGCAAGTGTTTTCACCTATAGTATCTTGGCAATACAACAGGTGTAGTGATATGTGAGAAGTGCAGAGGCAAATTATTGGAAACGGTGAGTCTTGAAGGCTCTAGGAATGGAAGAATGGTTTATGATATTGCAAAAAGGTAATGGCAGGCAGTTTCACAATTCTGGGCGCTAAAACTGAGATGGCTGTAACTACCACAGAAGTCTTCTTAAACCTAAAGTAAGGTACTGTATTCATTAATTCAGAGGCAGCGCGTGAGGGATTGTCGTGGGAAATACGAGGTTAGATGGCAGGAGCAGCAGTGCCATGTAGGGCTTTGTGAACTAGCCACTGGTTTTAAAATGTGATTTTCTGCTCCACTGGTAGCCGGCGAAGAGTGGGTCTCTGTCATGTGTTCAAATTTACTAAGCCCATAAACTGATCTAAAAACCAGATTCTGAAGAAGTTGTAAACTGGCCTGCATCTTTACGAGAAGCCAGAGATGCAGCATTTGCTTGGTCCAGTCTGGCTAGAATAGAGGCACCTACCACTAGGACCCTCAGATGTTGTGGACTCAAGACCAGGACCGGGCATAGTTGATTTAATCAGAGGAAGCATACAATCAATCAGTCAATCAGGGAATTGTAAGCGCACTACTCCCCCGTGAGGGTCTCAAGGCGCTGGGTGGGGGAGGTAAGGCAGCTCCGTTCAATCGAAGAGCCAGGTCTTGAGTGTGTCCTGAAGATGTTCAGGGACGGGGCATGTCTGATGTCGATCTGGAGCTCGTTCCAGGTCTTGGCCACAATGTAGGAGAAAGCTTTTCCTCCTGTTCTGGCTCTGCGGATGCACGGGGTTTCGGCGAGGGCGATGTTTGTGCATCGGAGGTTTCTTTTGGATGCATGAAGGATATTCTTTCGTTGAGGTATTGGGGTCCGGTGTTGTGGAGGCATTTGTAGGCGTGGCTGAGTATCTTGAACGTAATTATGTTCTTGATGGGGAGCCAGTGGAGGTTTCGTAGGTGTTGGCTGATGTGTTCGTATCGAGGGATGCCGAGGACAAGTCTGGCCGCGGTATTCTGTATTGTCTGGAGCTTGTGTAGTAGAGTCTTGTTGATCCCGGCGTAGAGGGTATTTCCGTAGTCCAGTCTGCTGGTTATGAGTTTGTGGGTGACTGTCTTCCTAGTGACAGGGGGGGGGACCATTTTAATGTGTTTCGTAGGATTCAGATGGTGTTGAAACAGCTGGAGGTGACGGCGTTGACCTGTCAATTCATGGAGAAGGAGGATTCGAGTACGATGCCAAGATTTCAGACGTGGTCCGCCCAGGTCAGGGGGCTGCCTAGGGCGGTGGGCCATCAGGTGTTGTTCCATGCTAACGGGGAGGTTCAGAGGACGAGGACTTCTGTTTTCTCGGAGTGAAGCTTCAGGTAGCCGTTGCTCATCCAGGATGCGACGTCCTGCATTCCTTCCTGGAAGTTGTCTGGTGGTCGGGTCCTTGGTGAGGGAGTGGATGAGCTGGGTGTCGGCATAGGATACTATGCTGAGGCCGTGCTGATGATAGCGGTGAGGGGGGGCCACGTAGCTGTTGAAGAGGGTTGGACTGAGCGATGATCCCTGGGGGTACTCCGCAGTTGATTTCCGTGGGTTTGGAGAGGAAGGGTGGCAGTCTGATACTTTGGGTTCTGCCAGTAAGGAACGAGCGGATCCAGTAGAGGGTGGTCCCTTGTATGCGGGCGTT
Organism: Triturus cristatus; assembly: GCF_964204655.1. Lineage (NCBI taxonomy): Eukaryota > Metazoa > Chordata > Amphibia > Caudata > Salamandridae > Triturus > Triturus cristatus. The sequence continues at coordinate 1,041,462,128 of NC_140585.1, forward strand.
GTGGAGTCTGGCGGCAAGTGTGTGGTGGGAGACTGTGTCGAATGCTGCTGAGAGGTCGAGTAGGATCAGGGCGTGGTGTGTTCTTGGTCGAGGAGGGTGTGGATGTCGTCTCTCGCAGCAAGTAGGACGGACTCGGTGCTATGGTTGCTGCGGAATTCAGATTGGGAGGGGTCCAGGATGGAGTTTTCCTCGATGAACCTTGTTAGTTGTGTGACGGTCTTTTCAGCTACTTTTACTGCGGAGGGGAGGCGGGAGATGGCCCGGTATTTTTTTAGGTCTGTGGGATCTGCTGAGGGCTTCTTGAGTAGGGTCTGACTTCTGCATGTTTCCAGTCGTCTGGAAAGGAGCCGGTCTTGAAGGTGGCGTTGATGGTGCATCTTAGTTCTGGCTCAATGGCGGCTCTGTGGTATATGTACGGTGGGCAGGGGTCTGTGGTTGCCCCTGAGTGGATGCTTTTCATGGTTGAGGTGGTCTCTTCAGTTGTGGCCGGGGTCCAGGTGGAGATGGTGGGCTGGCTGTCGTTGCCGGAGGAGAGGGTGGTTGCCGGGTCAGGTGTCCAGTCGTTGAAATTGTCGTAGAGGCTCTTGATTTTCAGGTGGAAGTAGGATCTAAGCTTGTCGCAGAGGTCCTGGGATGGGGTGATGTCCGTTGTTTCGCTGGGGGGACTTGGTGAATTCCTGAATGACGCTGAAGAGTTCCTTGGAGTTTCTGGAGTTGTCGAAGTTTTTGTTTTGGATGAAGGTCCTTTTGGTCGTCCTGATGCGTTGGTGGTATTCCGTCATTGCGTTCTTGTAGGTGGTGTGGTTTTCAGGCGTTTTGCTGTTCCTCCAGTTCTTCTCAAGACGTCTGCAGGTGAATCTGACTTCTTGGAGGTCAGTGCTGTACTAGGTGGCCTTCCTGGGGCGCTGTCTGCTGGAGTTGCATGGGGGTGCAAGCTTGTCTGTTGAGTTGGAGATCCATTTGTGTAGTTTCCTGGTTGCAAAATTGCCGTCAGTCGCGGTGGGGTGGTGTCGCGGTTGATGGTGTAGTTAAGCTGATCCTCAGTGACTTTGCTCTAGTTCCTTCGCTGAGGGTGCTGAGCAGGTTTGGCTGCTTGGGTGTATAGACGAGGAAGTGAACGCACTGGTGTTCCATCCATGAGAGTTGCGTGGTGTGGCTGAAGCAGATCTTGTTTTCTCCTGCGAAGATGGGGTCGAGGGTGTGTCCTGCCTTGTGGGTCGGTGTGGTGAGGAGCTGTTTCAGTCCAGTGTTGGCGAGGTTGTCCTGGAGGGTGGTGGAGTTGGGGTCGCTGAGGTTGTCGAGGTGAAAGTTTTGGTCTCCGATGAGTATGTAGTCCATGGAGGCAATGGCGTGGGTTGCGATAAGGTCTGTGATGGTGGAAGTGAATGAGGTGTGGGGCAGGGGGGTCTGTAGGCTAGGGTGCCGTGGAGTGTGGTTCTGGGGCTGGTCTGGATCTGTATCTGAAAGTGCAGGTGTTTGACGGAGGAGAAGGCGTTGCTCGAGGTGGAGAGACAGAGGGAGCTTTTGTGTGCGATGGCGAGTCCTCCTCCTGGGTGGTTGGGGCGGTCCTTCCTCTGAATCTTGTATTCGTCAGGGATGGCGATGTCAGGGGCAGAGGAGGCGTTGGTCCAGGTTTCTGTAAAGAAGACGACGTCTGGTGAGAGGGTGTCAAGGAGGTTCTAGATCTCTACGGCGTGTCTGTGCAGGGAGTGCACGTTGAAGAGGATGCACCTCAGGGTGTCGGCGGCGAGGGCGGTGGTGAAGGTCTGGCGGCAGTGGCAGCAGGAGAATTGGCCATGGGTAGTGTTCGACGATGACAGCTGGCAGTGGTTGTTCCTTCTGGGGTTGACTGCAAGGAGGGCAGCTGAGTAAAAGCGGTGGATGGTCTGAGAACCAGGGTCCCTGGCGCTGCCGGGTCGCGGACAGGCTTGCCTTTGGCAAGTCTTTGGCACACCAGCTGCGCGTCCTCAAAACGTCCGCCATTAAATAGGGACGGGGAGGGCCACGCAGCTGGAAGGCGGGAGCGAGAATCGGCTGGTGGTAGGGGCCGCGGGGACAGCAGCGGCGGTAAGGGGTGGCGAGTAGCGAGACACCAATACTGAACAATGAAACAGAATCCAGGCACATCCTAAAACAGGCACAGTAAACCAGAATCGAGACACACAGATAGAGGCAAGGCAAAAAAAAACGGGCTATCTACAGCACAGCAGGCACAATAGAGGAACTAGGACAGATCAGGGCTCATGGGGCTCGAGCGCCTACCAGGGCGGTGTAACCTCCTACGACAGCACCGCGGAGCTGCTGGGGCAGAGAGCAGGGATTCCAGCTAGGTGGTCAAAGGTCCCGCTCGCACGTGCCTGCAGCTGCCTCCATTAAATGGGGATGGGGGAGGGCTGCGCAGCTGGGAGGCGGGAGCGGGAAGTGGCTGGGGGAGGGTCCTTGGGGGGGGCAGCAGCGGAGGGAAGGGGTGGCGAGTGGCAAGAAACCAGTTCTGGACAATGAAACCGAATCCAGGCAGATCCTAAAACGGGCACTGTAAACCAGAATGAATCCAGACACACAAATACAGGCAAGGCAAAAACGGGTGATCTACAGCAGAGCAGGCACAATCAGGAACGGGGACAGCTACCAGGGCGATGTAACCTGCTACGACAGCACCGCAGAGCTGCTGAGGCAGAGAGCAGGGATTCCGGCGAGGAGGTTAGAGACTACTGAACTCATTTGACTTTCAAGGAGAAGGTCTTTTTCAAATTGAAAGTTACTGTTTGTGACCTTGACAGTTGGGAAGTGGAAAGGCCCCGAACGGCTGGGCAAGAATCTAGCACTCCATCAATTGTCAGGCCACTGACTAAAACTTAAGTTTTGTCAGCATTTAGATTGAGCACTTCATTGATCATCCAGATATGAATAGACCGAATGTGGGACTGGAGTGTATGGATATCTTCCTAGGGGAAGTCTAGTCTGAAGTCTGAAAGTTGACTGGATGTCGGCATAGTATACACAGCCCTGCAGGTAAGATCTGATGATACTCATCACAGGTATGATGTATATATTAAATAAGATTGGAGAAAATTAATAGCCTTGTGGGACTCCACATGAGACTGGAGTAAAACTGGATCTGAAGTTATGAAGAACCACCCCGTTTGGGCTGTGTCCAATATGTATGATTTTTCAAGTGATTGGAGAGTTGCTGAGCTACATAATTCTCCCCATCTTCGATTAGCCAGGAGGAATGAAATAGGTCTGTAATTGCTTTCCTCCCTGGGATCAAGACTGTGCTTTTCCAGTAAAGTTTGATGAATCCCTTCTTCCAACAGCTCAACACAATGCCTGAAAAGGAGGTGGAATTAAGGAGTATGGATAGTGCAGGGAGTGTTGCGGGCTCAATAGCAAGCAGAACTTTTACCGGGCAAATGTAATCTGTGGACCTTGATTTAGAGTCGCAGCTGGCGTGTTTGGGTGTATTGGACAGCAAGAATTTCTTCTACCAAAGCTTCTACCTGAGAAGATGCTTGTCCCTCGCCTGTTTGTTCAGGATTATAGTGATGGCTTTTAATGACACCATATGCGAGATGTGTCTTTTCCGAAAATAAGGTGACAAGCCTGTCGCACAGTTCTTGAGTCAGGGAGCTCACCTGATATTACAACTGCATTAACACATTTTTCCAGTGACCTTAGCCAAATTGGTTCATAGTAGAGTGATGGCACATCCCCAAATCTGTACTTCATACATTTTTGTTTTAGGTGAATTAAGAAGCCTGCTTCCAAGTATTGTTGCAGCCTGCACTGGGGATGAATTACGTGGATGGGAGAAAATGTGTCTGTATGTTTTCATTACTATGAGGTCCGAGACTTTGGCGTCCATCCCCCTCCAGTGCCTCGCTACTGTATGTCAGTATTGGTAGCATTTTTTAGGGCATTACAAACATAGGGAGATGCGAAGGTCCTTTCAAAGGTCTATTTCATTTTCGAAAAGCTACCATTAGCGCCAACCCTTTAGTTTTGACTGGTGCAAGTGAAATGTCAATTTTCCTTTATTATGAACCCCTAGGTATTTATATTCCTTCACAGTTTTGACCCGAGTGCCTCGCAATACCCACTTTGATGTATTTGTTTGACTGTTGCCCACATCGATCGTCTTGGTCTTAGCCAGGTTAATTTCCATGCTATTTTCATGAATGCATAGCTGTAGGGCATCTATCAGTCGTTGAAGTCAGACTTCGGTTTTACTTATTAGAATCAGATCATCAGCATAAACGAGTCTAGAAAACTGGTAAGCATCCAGTTTTAGTGCATTAGAGTTGACTTTGTTCAATAGCGCCATCAGATCAGCTAAGTAGACATTAAATAATTTGGGTGCCAGCACACATCCCTGCTTTAGACCTGTGTGTGTAACATTCCCTTGAAAGGCATGTCCCATTTCCAACTTTAATTCTTACCCAAGTGTTGGTGCACAACTGTTGTAGCAGTAGTGGAAATTTCCAGCTGCCAAATTTTGCCCATAGCTTCTCGCACTTTGTAATCCATGAAACAGCTCTCGAAATTTGCATATTACCTGGTTTGGCCAGAGAGGGTTAAAGTTTCATAAGTTGCTGGCTTTGGTTAAATCCATTGTGGATTCCCAAGCTCCACACCTCTTAATTGTACACTGTGGTGGCAATCACCGAGGCACATAGGTCTGGAAATCCTAATGAAAGAAAGCTTTGCAAAAGTGATGTCGCTTTTCCCTCACACTGTCTTGGTATACTCTAATATATGCTAAAGACAGACATGGAAGTGGTCAAATCAATTCTGTCCACAGATTGACAAAGCCAGCAAACATGTTAATAAAACTGTTTCTGCATTCCTCAGACCATCGCATGGGGTGTATCTATAACAAAAATCTGCGTTTTGACATGCATGGAATTTATAGAAATGTAGAGTGCACTGTACAGATGAAGGCAACAGGGAGCTTCTAAGTAACATGAAACTCTGCATCCAGTCTTATGTATAGCAGCCATATACACACAACCAATGCAACAGCTCTTGTCAGAGCCACCCTAGTCCCCAAAATATTGTGAAGTTTTATCAAAAGGTTTATTATTCTTTAGTTTTTGACCATCTTTGCGACGATGTTATGATCCCCACGGATACGGCATGAAAGTGGAAAACAAAAGCAGACATTCAATGACCACCAGCATATCCAAAAATAAATTAAAAACATTCTTGTACATTGCACTGCACAGATTACTAAGCATCTTTCTAAGCATGTTTAAATTCATATTTTTGTACTAAGTTTCTTTAAAAACCATCTTTCAGACCTTTTTTCTGTTTTCGTGGATATTCGAACGGTATTCGAACGTCGCAATGTTGTTAACCGCAGCGATCATGCCTTTTTCATAAAGTCTAAAACACATATATCCACACATACTACAGTATTTCACACACTAGGTTCCTATAGGGATTAACATTACAAACACACCCTTTTTTCACACCCCAAATACTCTGTCCTCACTGCAGGGATCACCCCCAAACTTTCCATGACAACCAGTACCTACCTTGACACTTTTTGGGGAAAATTTCATGAAGATTGGTCAAATGACACCAAAGGTATAGGCAAGTCAAAAAATACTTTTCCTATAGAAACCAGGTCCTAACTATAACTACCTACTGGCAATCGGCAGTAGGTAAATGTATTTATATATATATATATAATATGCAACAACCATGATGACGCTGTACCTCCTTCTCGGTGAACAGAGACACCACGAATCCCAGGAATAAGGCAAGATGTTATTTATTTAAAAGAGATGCACAAAATCTGACGCGTTTCTGGCGGTTGCCCTTGCTCACAGATAGTCAGTGCCTAAATCGCCATTTTTTTAAATCTGCTTTGTGTGCACCACGTGGGGTAATAGACATAGACAAACTACTAAGTGCCTAAGTAGAACAGGATGGTTCAGTCTTTATTCTATTCAAAAAGCGAGTTATTATCAAAATATCAATGTAAGGATCTGATGATGCACATGACTGTCAGCAAAGCAAATGTTAAGCTGAAAAATACACTGCATAAATGCAAAGACTTTTCTAAAATGCTCGCTTAGTATGGTAAACAAATACAAAGGCCATTCATTAACACAAGACACATGTGCAAAATCGATGCTAGATAATGTGCAAGATATGCAAATAAATATGTGCAAAATAGAGCAAATTGCAATGTGTGCAAATTACTCTGTGCAAATTTTGCTATAGTAATGCAAGTACATTTCATATAATCAATTTGCCAAATATATGTCCAAATAATGCAAGCAATGAATAAAATTAGTCACATAATCTAATATAATCCTTTTTCAATCAATTGATGTGAAATATATGGCATAAATGCTCTTAAATCTTGTGTATGCCTTCGAAATATGAAATGCTATTTATGAATGTTGATCCCAACATAAAAAATATTGAATCTGAAATGACCGGACCATGTCTTAATTAACCATGTCTAAATCGTTTTAAAATACATTTGACGTGAAAAATTAAAAAAACGAAAAAAGAAGATTTTTTTTACCCAAAAAGTGTGCCACTGATATCTATTGTATCAATACTGAATTATAAGAATAGAATAAAAAAAATTAGCAATGTCACAGGGAAGCAGCTTCATATATAAATGCTACTATTGGTGTCATATCTGTAGTTTGTAAATCAATATCGTTTTATAAAAAATTATACAAATCTCTGTAGTATTCAACCCATTGGGGAACTTACTGTCCAATTCTAAAATTAATTTCGATTCCAGCTTTCTTAACATTTTGTCCCTGTCTCCACCTCTCTGTAATTTCGGAATTGCTCCGATCACGTAATAGCTGAGGCATTGTAAGTTATTATTGTGGACTGATTTAAAATACCTGGCCACAGGGTATGAACTGTCGTTATTAACGATAGCTCGAAGATGCTGGAGAATTCTGACATGCACCTGAAGCTTGGTGCTGCCAACGTATTTTAAGCCGCAGGTGCATGTCAGAACATAAACTGCATATTCAGTCTTGCAGTTGTAAGTACCCCTAATTTTAATCATGTCTGGGCTGAAAGGGGTAGCATATTGCGTGGTATTTGTTCCAAACTTGCAGGCCCTGCAGCTGGAACATTTGACAAACCCCGGCCGGGGCTGCAACCACATTAAGTCTTTACTCAATTCCGGAAAACTTTTCGTAATTTGAGTCCTCATGGAAGGTCTCTTTCTGTAGGTAATGGTGGGAACTGTAGGTAATCTGGGGGCCAAAACCCCATCAGTCAAAAGTATTGGCCAGCTTTGTGTCAAGATGGATCTGATTTTCCTTTCTTGACGATTAAAAGTAGTCACAAATCTAGGAGTACCTTCCATACAGTTAGCTTCTGAGTCTATTGCTTGTGTAAATGGGGGATTGGTATCTAGTAATACCTCTCTAGGTTTATTTTTTATTTTTGTCATAGCCTGTTTTAGAATGGTAGCTTTGTAACCTCTGGCTTTAAACCTATTTAGTGCCTGTGTAGTGCAGTATGACAAATCCTCCTCCGTGCTGCAAATACGTTTGAGTCTTAGAAGATCTCCATATGGGATGTTATTGATGACATGTCTCGGGTGAGCACTGCTGGCATGTAGAGTAGTATTCCCAGCAGTGCTTTTTCTGTGCAAAGTAGTGGCTATTTGCCCTTTATGTATGTAAATTTTTACATCTAAAAAATCTACTTGTTGTGTGTTGATATAAATTCAATTGCACTTTGTTGATCCCCTTTCCATACAATAAAAACGTCATCAATATAACGCAGCCATGTAAGAACATGATCATGATAAACAGAACTGTGTGTGTGCTTGAGGACCTGCTCCTCCCACCAGCCTACGTGAAGACACGCATAGCTGGGAGAAAAGCAGACCCCCATCGCAACACCTCTCTTTTGTAGGTACAAGTCTTTGCCGAATAAAAAATAATTATTATCAAGACACCAGGTTACTAATTCTATAAGCATTTTGTTATGACCATAACATTGTATTGGTCTTCTGCTTAGAAAATACTCCAAAGCCTTCAATCCCGTATGGTGTTCTATACTGGTGTAAAGGGATTCAATATCCAAAGTAATGAATATCAAATCCGGAGTCCAAACTAAGTTTTTAATCTTTTTCAAAAAGTCCCCAGTGTCTTTGATGTAAGTGGGCAAACCAGTAACTATGTCCTGCAAAAAATAATCAATGTATTGGGTGATATGTTCTGCAACTCCTTGCGTGGCCGTTATAATGGGCCGTCCAGGGACAGGTGATATATTTTTATGCACTTTGGGGATTAAATACAACCTCGGTAGTACAGGACTTTCAACATGTAGGAACTTGAATTCCTCAGCCGATATCATTCCTTCTCTCTTCCATCTGAAAATAATTTTTTTGATATTGTCTTTAGCTGCATTGTATTCCCTGTGTGTAGTCTTTGCATAGCAAAGGGGATCACTGAGCTGTTTGTGTGCTCCTGCAATATATTCCTCTTGAGGCTAAATGACAATATTTCCCCCCATATCAGAAGTGGTGACAATAATATGATTGGTCATTGCTCAGTCGTTTAATTAATGCTGCATATTCTTTTTCATGTTCACTTTTATATCGTCTCCTGTGTTTGATTTTGTAGTGCAATTTTTTCAGATCCTCCACAATCACCTCATGGAAGGTATCTATAGCGTCCCTTGGCATATTAGGCATGAAAGTGGACTTTGGCTTAAAAGGGGTGGTTTGTGCTTCTGTTTGTAAGATTGTGGCGACATTGAGTTCTTGTTGCGTTGATGAGGCCTCCCCAGGTTCAACCGTGTCACTTTGAAGTTGATGCATGGTGAGAAATAATCTTGCATCTGCTGCTGTTAATTCTGTGTTGGGCTGTTTGCTAGTAACTAGTTCTCGTTCTTTGAGACCTTCTTTAATGCTGAAAATGTTTTGTAGTTTCAGTTTGCGAATGTAACAAAAGACATCTACACGTGTACTTGTGTAGTCAAAATATATATATATATATATATATATTCACTGAAAAAACCATAGGTTTCAGGGGTGTTATAGTTAGCTGGACTTTTCACTTGTACAAAACCATTGAAATTACCCTGTTATAGTTAGTTCAGCTAACTATAACTCGCGCGCCCGCAATGCACTGCTGATGACGTCACATATTACATCACTCATGACATGGTCAGTGACATCACTCATGACATCACTGATGACATCTCAAATGACATCACTGATGACATCATCCAGTGAATGTGTGTTTTTCTGAAAATTAAATATGTTTTATATATGTATATCTCAAGGTCGATGGAAGAATAAATGGGTATATAAGTGTCTAAATGGATGATTTGTTTTTGAAAAATTGATTGTGTAACTGACTGATTAAGTGTATCATAGTGAATACATGGCTTAGTGAGTAATGATTAAATATGTAAATATCTGTATCAGTCTCTCACTTTGTGTATAAGTGGCTGCATGGGTTGGTGAGTAGCTACATGGGTGTCTATATAGGTTATTAGTTGGTTTTTTGAGTATCAGTCTGAGTGTCTGCATGGTTCGGTGGGGGGTATTACGTAGTGCATAGGTGCATGAATGAGTGACTCACTCTTTGTATGTGTTGAAGACAGCATGTGTGCAGGACTGTATGGGTGGATGAGTGTGTGTATGGGTGTGTTAGTGAGTGAATGACGGTCTCAATAGTGTCTTTATGAGTAACTACATATGTTTTAAACTAGTATATGTGACTATTGGTGTATATAAGTGAGTATATGTGAGAGTGAGAGATTGAAAGAGTTCCTGTATGAATAAGTATGTGTTTCTATAAGTGATTGTTTAAAAGACTAAGTATGTGTAAGTTTCCGTAGAAGTAAGTGTGGTGGTGTGTGTATAACTGTATATGCAAATAAATGTATGTTTGATTCTTTATTAGCATGAGTGACTATGTGTGTGAGTAACTCTATGGATGAGTGGCATTGTGTAACAGGATGTATAGGTGTATGAGTACATATGATGAGTGAATACATGTATGAGTGACTGTATAGGACTGTTGGTGAATGAGTGGATGTGTATGTGGATCTTAGAATTACTGAAGAGGTTGTTGTAACTGGTATTGGTATGTCCATTGTTTTGAAAAGTTTATTCTCTATTTTTGAATGTGTGTATCAAAGGTTATATTAGGGTGAGAGGAGGTCTGCCACTCTATCACAAGGATGATGTCATCAGTGATGTCATCAGAGATGTCATCAGTGATGTCATGAGTGATGTCACTGACCTTGTCATGAGTGATGTAATATGTGACGTCATCAGCAGTGCATTGCGGGCGCGCGAGTTATAGTTAGCTGAACTAACTATAACGGGGAAATTTCAATGGTTTTGTACAAGTGAAAAGTCCAGCTAACTATAACACCCCTGAAACCTATGGTTTTTTCAGTGAATTTCTGAGGTTTTTTAAATGCTAATTCCTAACTATAACGTGCCTGAAACCTATGGTTTTCTCTGTGAATTTCAAATGTTTTTTAAATGCTAATTTCTAACTATGCCTACAGAGATAGGACATGTGAAGAAAGAAGAAAAAATGCACAGAAAGAAAAAAGAAGAAGTGCAGAAAGAAGCAACAGAAGTCCTCAAAGACGAAGAAAAGTGCAGGAAGAAGGATAACGTGCAGAAAGAACAAAAAGAAGAGCAGAAAGAAGCCTTGTTGCAAAATCATCCTGTACCCTCACAGGGCTCGACAAATCCACTCGACCGCTCGCATTTGCGAGGTAAATTTTATGAGGTCGAGCTATTTTTAGGTCCTACTCGCCCTTTCTGGCGAGTAGGAAAACATACTAACTTTTGTCCTCCGTCTTTGAAAACTGAGCAAATGTGACAAGATAACAAGATTTAAAGGCCTTTGTATTGCTCACAAAGCAAATGAGCAATAAAAATGCCTTTAAATCTTGTTATCTTGTCATTTTTGCTCCGCTTTCAGAGACGGAGGTCAAGTAGGTCACTGTTAGGGTGAGGAGATTTTTCAAGGTACTAGTCCTGCAGGACTAGTACCATTTTTCAGATTTTTCGAGCCCTGCCTCAACTTTTTCAGACGGATACTGGTGGTAACTGAGTCTGACTAACCAGTCCTAGAGCCAGTGCTATGTTAAAAGACACTTAGAATACAGTGAAAACACCTACATACACTAGGGAACATTATGCGTTGGGGTCCCCCTGTGATTAGCATGACCTCCTCTGTAAGCCCCTAGTATATAATAGGGCAGGGGGATTAAAACTACCTCTTAAAACAGGCCACAGGGCGTTTTTGCACATGTTAACTCAGGCCCCGTACCCTCCCTTCACCACTGTGTAAACACGCCCTGTGTCCGTTTTTAGTTGGGAGATTAAGTTCATTTGAATCCAGAGGGTCCCTAGGGTCCAACTAGCCCACTAGGTACCTCCAGTAAGCGCCACAGAGCTGCGTTGCAGAGAGGTGTAAAAAGTGGCACGGCCTGGACCACCTCTCTGCAATGCAGCTCAGTGGTGCTTACTGGAAGCACTTGGTGGGCTAGTTAGCCCCCAGGGGCCCTCAGTATTGAAGGAAAATTATATCCCCAATTTAAAACGTGCCATAGTGCGTGTTTGCACACGTCACCTCAGGCCCCGTCCCCTCCCTTCACCACTGTGTAAACGTGCCCTGTGGCTGTTCTAAGTTGAGAGATTAAGTCCCCTTGAATCCTAAGGGTCCCTAGGGTCAAACTAGACCACTAGGTACCTCCAGTAAGCGCCACAGAGCTGCGTTGCAGAGAGGTGTAAAAAGGGGCTTGGACTCAGAACACCTGTCTGCAGCGCAGCTCCCTGGTGCATACTGGAGATGCCTGTTGGGCTAGTTGGCCCTCAGGGACCCTCAGTATTGAAGAGGAATTAATTCCCCAACTTACAACTCGCCAGGGGGCGCGTTTGCAGAGTGCTGCAAGGAGGGGGCGTGGCCTGCGGCACAATGCCAGTCTTTTATTTATTTTAATTTGTTAAGAAGGGGGGCTGTGTGGTTCCCCTTCTTATTCTAATTTATTGGCCCTGATGACCCCATCCCCCAGGGCCTGTCTCCTAATTATATTTTTTTGACCCCAATCCCCAGGGCCGGCCACTGTTTTTTATTATTTTTAAAAAATATATATTTATAGACACACCTAGGACATGCTGGACAAACCGTACGTACCTATCACCATGACGATTTGCGTGATATTCATTAAAAGGCGACTATGCATACAATGAATCCACGTGGAATGTATTATTTTACACCACTAGTGAAGTTCTGACATGTCTGATGCCCTACCGTGCCTAATCCCGGTAGACACCCTTGTCGTTTATTTATACAAACATGGGTAGCTATTGACGGTCACATTTAATACACATGCACACCAAGCCATTCAAAGGGGATTCGACAAAAATTCGACCAAAACTATGCAAGAAACCCCCCTCACGGTTAATAAAACACACATCCACTGCCGGATGTGTAATACTTTTTATTTTACTCTCTGGAAAGGGGACGAACATCACTTGAGAGTCACAGCGCGCTCCTGGCAGAGCCCAATGCTGTGTTACACCCACCATTGCCTGCCGAGTGCCACACACCTCTGTGTTCTATTCCACCAGCTAGTGCATATGCTATGACACTCTCTAGCCCATGTGGACTGTAACACCACCCCGTGAATATGTCATGCCACACTTGTCTTTGCACGGGTTATATTGCCCCATCTAACGTGCCTTCCTCTATGCCTATGTTATAACGCACAGTGCTATGCCATACATATTACAATCTGGGATCCATATCTTTGTCACAGTGCATATGCAACGTTACACTCCCCAGCACATATTTTATATTACAACTTTAGAGACTAGTTAGGTTACACAACACTGCCCTGTGCATATTACACTCCAAGGCGCATATCGCATAGCACGCGCTAGTGCCTGTGCTATCTTGCGCTCTCCAATGAATCTGTCATTGCGCACAATGTATTGCATATTATATTTCACGCCCGGTTCATCTTGTATCACACTTTTTGGTGCATAGTTTATACCATACACTATATCTAGTTTTCATTTTCAATCGTGCTCTCAGGACTATGTTCTATATAACACTGTGTTCACCTACCCTTTTCACGGGCATTACATTTTGCGATAGGGGGTGGAGGGTCAGGGGGTGTTTCTGCCAAGTGAGCCCGGAGTCACAGTCACAAACGTCCTCTTCTTCCTGAATAAAAGTGAGATTATGCTGCATACTTGTTCATATTTTAAGTAGTTCGCACAGACACACGTTTTAAAAACAATAAAGTTCCTAATACCCGCCTTCTCTGAACAGTTAGCTTGCTGCCCCATCCCCCGCCTCCCTATCCTCTGTTGTGTGAATCCATGGACTAGCCTCCTCCCTCCTGCCATGCATGGTCCGATGTGCTGCCACTGCCCTCAATTTAGTATGATGTACCAGTCCACTCCTCCTGCCCTCCATTGCCCAATTCTATGCCCCATCATTGACCTCCTGCTTAAACTCTGTGCTTAGCTTGCTGCCCCTATTCTCCTTCCCCCTGCCCTCCGATGTCTTTGTGTATGCCCCTGCTCCATCCTTTTTGCCCACCATGTTCCATGGGCCTGCCACTCCTATCTACTCTGAGTGTTCTGTTGAGCTGCCACTCCCCTCCCACCTGCCTAGCATTGTCAGATGACTGTAACCTGTCCCTGCCACCTCCACCCTGCCTGTCCACATGCCATGCCCCTATCCTCTTCCTCCTGTCCTACATGGTCCATTGTACTGCCACACCCTTCTGCCCTCCCTGGTCTGTTGTGCTGCAACTGCTCCTCCTGCCTGCCCCGTGCGGTCTGTTGTGAGGCCCCTTCCCCTGAACTTTCTTGTCTGTGCACAGGTCCGGACTCTCCCTTCTATCCTCCATCGTCCTTTGTGCATGCCCCTGCACCCTCCTTCTTGCCCATCATAGCCATTGTGCTACCACTAACCCTCCCACTTGCCATGAATGGTCTTCTGTGCTGCCATGGCCCCTACCACCTTCCCTGTGTGGTCAGTTAGCTGCCCCTGAACCCCTCCCACCTTCCCTCCATGGTCTGTGTGTATGCCATTACAGTCTCACTGTTGCTCTTCATGGTGTGTCTTGCTTCTAGTGCCCATCCTGCCTGACCTCCATGGCTATCTTGCTGCTCCTGCCCTGCCCCCTTGCCCCCAGCCCTCTGTTTACATGTGCAGACCCCTACTCCCTCCCTCCTGGCTTGTCTGTTCCATTGTAATGCCCCTGATCCATCCCTCCTGCCCTTTATGGTCTGTAATGCTGCAGCTTTCTCTCCTGTCTGTCCATTATGGTCCTGCCTCTTGCCCCTCTGTTCTCTGTTGTCCATGTGCATGGTCCTGTCCCCTCCCTCTTGCTTTCTATGGATTGTTGTGCTGCACTCCCGTCCCGCATGCCCTGTGTTGTATTGTGCTGCTGCAAACCCTGATGCCTGCCCTGCAGGGTCAGTTTGGTGCACCTCTCCATGTCCCTCCTGTCCTCTGTTATCCAAGTCCATGTCCCTACCCCATTTCCTTCCATGATCCAATGTACCATACTTGCGAACATTTTGAACTTGGTAAGAGGGAGATTTTGAAAAAAAACTGGGGTATTGATTTTCCCCTTTGAGTTACATTGAAAAAGAGGAGATTGTAGACAGGAGACAGATGAAATAAAGCCCATTTGAGTTTAAAAACATTGGACGTTTCCTGGCTGAATCGGGTCTGTTGGCATGTATGGTTGTACTACCATTGCCTCTTCCTTCTGCCCACAATGGTCTATTACATTGCCACAGCCTCTCTTGCAAGTCCTGTATTGTTGGTTTGTTGCCCCTGCCCCCCTTTCCACTGCCCTCCATAGTCTGTTGTGCTGCCACGGCCCTTCCTGCCTGCTCAGTGTGGTTAAATTGTTGCCTTTGCACCCTCCTACCTGCCTTCAATTTTCAGAGTCCGTGCCCCTGGCCTCTGCCTCTCAACAGTATCCAAATGAACAACTAGATTGCTAACATTCTATCTATTTATTACAAAAGTGTGAACGCCTGACGTCATCTTGATGTAATCAAAACTGTAATACCTAGAGCATTTCCTTTAGAAATTACATATATGAGAGGGTCTTATTGGCATCAAAATTATGGTTAGTGCTCTAAAAGACTAAAATAAGGACATATTTTCTGAGTTTTCAAATAGCGAGAAAGCACTTTTAAATTATTTGTTACCTTTATGTTTTTTTATCCAGTTGACCACTTGATTAAATGTTGCACTTAGGGGAGAGGATGTGGTGTTACTTCCAGAACTGCAGACTTTGCAACTGGGGAACCAGGTTGGAGTTTCTGCTTCAGCTCGACATTCTGTGATTCTGGTCAAATCACTGAGTCTCCCCATGTCTACAACCAAAATGAATTTGTTCTTGTGTGATGTAACCAATGCTCATGTAAAGCACTCCAATACCTGAGAAGTCTGCACTATATAACACTGCAAAAACACAAAATAATAAGTGTTTTGCACACTTCTGTCATTGGGCTATATTTGGGCTACATCTGGGTGATTTTGGGCTACATTTGTGCTCTTTTGTCTCCGGTGGCCATCTTGGGAGATTTATTTGTTATGAAGTTTCCTAATTTCCTTATGTACTGCAGTCTCCTCAGTAGGAAATGCTTTCAGTTTTTTACTTTGATTCCATCATGAAGGCATTCAGATATGTCGCACATTTGCCATAAATTCTGAATGTTAGCACTCTAGTTGCTCATTAGATCACTGTAGTAAAACTACTGTTCACCATGGAAGTCTGCTCCTGGTATTAAAAGTGAATGTTTCAGTCTGCATGTCAGAATTTTTTAATGAAATAGAAGAGGATTTGAGAAGTCACTCAAAATGTGCCCTCATTTTCTTTCTTCAGCATTAATCATAATTTCTATGGCAAAATGAACCCCCTCATTGTGTTCCTTTTTAAATTAAATGTTTTAAGTGTTTCCAGTTTATTCCAATCAAGATGGCTTCAGGTGTGCCATACTTTTGTCATAATGAAGACAGTAAGCGCTCTAGTTGTTTTAAGAACACTCTGGGACATTCTGTCATTGGGCTATACTTGGGCTACATCTGGGTGATATTTGGGCTACATTTGGGCTCTTTTGTCTCTGGTGGCCATCTTGGCAGACTTATTTGTTATGAAGTTTCCTAATTTCCTCATTTACTGCAGTCTCCTCAGTAGGAAATACTTTCAGTTTTTTACTTTGATTCCAAAGGCATTCAGATGTGTCACACATTTGCCATAAATTCAGAATGTTAGCACTCTTTTTGCTCATTAGATCACTGTAGTAAAGCTACTGCTCACCAGGGAAAACTGCTGCTGGTATTGAAAGTGCATGTTTCAGTCTGCATGTCAGAATTTTTTAATGAAATAGAAGAGGATTTGAGAAGCCACTCAAAATGTGCCCTAATTTTTCTTTCTGCAGCACTAATCATACTTTTTATGGAAAAATGAACCCCCTCATGTTGTTCCTTTTTAAATTAAATGTTTTAAGAGTTACCACTTTAATCCAAGCAAGATGGCTTCAGGTGTGCCATACGTTTATCATAAGTAGGACTGTTAGCGCTCTAGTTGTTCTTTGGAACACTCTGGGAAGCTGCAGTAGAACACAAAGGAATCAACTGACAGTCTCTGCCCTTGTTGGATGTACATGTTTTACTGAGAATGTCAGACTTCATTCTCACATGACTGAGAAAGATAATGTGAATTTACAGAAAATAAGCTCTCAGTTTAGCTTATAGATCACCTTCCAAACCTCTGTGGGAAAAGCATGAGAAAATATTTTTCTCTCAATCATGATATCCCAGCAGAAGGCTTTTTCACATGGTGAAATCACCTTAGAACATACCACAATTCCTAAAATGAGTATGGTACCATCAACAAATGATTTATAATGTAACTAAAGTCTTAAAACCTTCTATTAACTGCAATGCTTTTTAATGAGGTGCTATCATGTATATTGGTCCCAAGATGGCTGCCAACACTTCTTGGATGAAGTGCTGACAGCCAATCAGATCTCAGGATGAGATGTGTGGTTAGGCTCCGCCCACATATATATATGATTTTACTTTTGATTTTCTCAGGAACTACTGAACAGATTGACACCAGACCTGCAAAAGGCACTTCCCTGACCTGAGGACTACCTCTCTGCCAAATTTCAAGTAATTCTGTTCAGCCGTTTGGGCTGTACCTTGGACTAAAGGTCCCTATGGAAAATTGCATGGGGAAAACGCGTTTTGGGACCCCCCTTTTTTCTCAGCCCCCGCTTGACGAATCCCCCCGAGACTTTCAGCGTAGGAGCAGAGCGGAACGCCCCACCTATTTTGAAAATTTTGCGAGGATTCGTCTACCGGCGCCAAAGTTATTCCAAATAGAATGTTGCGGATTTCCTATGGAAACACGGTCCTAACTATAACTATCTACTGGCGACCGCCAGTAGATAATATATATATATATATATATATATATATATATATATATATATATATAATTTACACACACACTCCCTCTCCCTCTCTCTCTTTCTCTCTCTCTCTCTCTCTCTCTCTCTCTCTCTCTCTCTCTCTCTCTCTCTCTCACTCCCCTCTCTCTCTCTCTCTACTCCTCTCTCTCTACTCCTCTCTCTCTACCCCTCTCTCTCTCCCCCCTCTCTCTATTCCCCCTCTCTCTCTCCTCCCTCTCTCTCTCCTCCCTCTCTCTCTCTCCCCCCTCTCTCTACCCCTCTCTCTCCCCCCTCTCTCTCCCCCTCTGTCTCTCCCCCTCCCTCTCCCCCTCTCTCTCTCCCCCTCTCTCTCTCCCTCCCCCCCCCCCCCCCAGTTCGAGGAGCACTCCAAAACAGACCCAGTATTGGCTTTAACCAGCATTCTTTTATTCAGATAATTTCACAAGCCTAACGTGTTTCGAAGTGAAGACCTCTTGTTCACAGGCATAATCTGAGGCTTTGCAGTATTCAAAGGCATTATCCCAGCATGTCCTTTATTCATTTCAATTACCCTTCCATGGGCCTCACAGGTGAGTGTAGTATCCTTTGCATGCTAGGATGTTTGGTACCTTCTCCAGTGTCATCGAGAATGCCTTTTTAAACATTATTTCCCTTAGTAGGTTCTGCTCTGCCACACACAGTTAATTATTATTTTCCAACCCTCTAGTGGGACTCTGAAAAAAGAAGAATTCCTGGTGATTTCTGCCGGTCTATTTTTCCACTTGGACTCGAAAGTTCTGTGTCCTCTCAAATTTCAAGGTGGTGCATCCTCATGGCTGGAACGCCGTCAAATTCATGCAAAACAATCTCTCCCCGGTTGGAGGAGCACTCCAAAACGGACCCAGAATTGGCTTTAACCCCTTCGCTGCCAGGCCTTTTCCCCCTCCTGTGCCACACCCTTTTTTGGCTATTTGGGGTAGTGCACGCTGAGGCGCCTGTAACTTTTTGACCACATAAGGTATCCACGCCAAATTTGCGTCCTTTTCTTCCAACATCATGGGGCTTCTGAAGGTACTCAGGGTTTGTGGATTCCCCTGGAGGGTTCACAGAAATGAGCCAAAATACAGCAAAATTTAGTTTTTTTTAGGGAAAATGGGAAAAACGGACTGCAAATGAAAGCTTCTGGGTTATTCCCTGCAAGTGGGGCTGAAATCACCTTTTTCCCAGCTTTTAGGGTATACCAGACTTTTGTGAGAAACCCAACATTTTTTACACAGTCTTGGCATTTTTCTAGGACATAGCCTATTTTTGCTATTTTTTGTGCTTTCGACCTCCTTCCAGTTAATGGTAGAAATGGGTAGAAAAGCAATAATAGATCCTGGAAAGCTATACATTTTAGAGAAGTAGACAACATTCTGAATTCAGCAAGGGGTCATTTGTGTAGATCCATCAAGGTTTCTTTATAGAAATGAACAGTTAAATATAGGATAAATTGAAAATTTGTTGAAAAAAAGCGCCTTTTGTGTCAACGTTTTCACCTGTAACTTCTTCTAATTGTGACAGCTCTTTGAAAGCAATATATGGTTACATCCGCTGGACATTACTGGTTGTGGGGATATATAGGACTTGTAGGTTCACCAAGAACCCGACTAACCCAGAGCCAAAAACTGAGCAGCAACTTGCAATGGTTTTTTATTATGTACCGGGTATATAGTAATTATTCTGTAAAAATGTGTACATGGAAAAATCGGTATGAAAGACACCTATGTATTTCTGAAATGGGAACAAAATATAGAGTTTAGAAACAGTCGATATTTGCACATTTCCGAAATTGGGAATACTCATACTAGCATGAGAATTATCAGTCATTTTTTAGAATGACTTCTTTTTTACACAATGTCTTTCATTTGGAAGGCAGAAATGCATCGAAAGTCAATAGGTAATAACAGTTCCTTTACAAATCTGAATTACCCTAAGTCTCCCGATACAAACGGTACCTCACTTGTAGGGGTAGGCATAGTGCCCACGACAGGAAATGGCTCAAAACCCAACGTGAACACACCACATTTTCACAATGCAAAATTACCCTTTTTTTTAGCAAAGTGCCTAGCTGTAGTTTTTTTAACCCTAGCTTTGCCGGCACCTAGGGAAACCTAACAAACCTATACATTTTTGAAAACTAGACACCCAGGGGAATCCAGGATGGTGTGACTTGACTGCCTCCCACCAGGTTCTGTTACCCAGAATCCCTTGGAAACCTAAAAAATTGCCAAAAAAACACTTTTTCCCCACATTTATCTGGTGGAAAGTTCTGGAATCTGCGTGGATCCACAAATTTCCACCCACCCCGCATCCCCCAAAGTCTTCCGTGAAAAATGGTACCTCACTTGTGTGGGTCAGCCTAGTGCCCGCGACAGGAAACGGCGCAAAACGTAACATGGACACACCTCAATTTCGTAGCCAAAAATGACGCTTTTTTGGCAAAGTGCCTAGCTGTAGTTTTTGAACCATAGCTCTGCCGGCACCTAGGGAAACCTAGCAAATCAATACCTTTTTGAAAACTAGACACCCAGGGAAATCCAGGATGGGGTGACTTGACTGCCTCCCATCAGGTTCTGTTACCCAGAATCCCTTGCAAACCTAAAAAATTGCCAAAAAATACACATTTTCCCCACATTTCTGTGGTGGAAAGTTCTGGAATCTGCGTGGATCCACAAATTTCCACCCACCCCGTGTTCCCCAAAGTCTTCCGAGAAAAATGGTACCTCACTTGTGTGGGTCGGCCTAGTGCACGCGACAGGTAACGGCGCAAAACGCATCGTGGACACACCTCAATTTCGCAGTGAAAAATTAACTTTTTTTGGCAAAGTGCCTAGCTGTAGTTTTTGAACCCTAGCTCTGCCGGCACCTAGGGAAACCTACTAAACCCACACATTTCTGAAAACTAGACACCCTGGGGATTCCAGGGAGGTATGGCGTGCATGGATCCCCCAACGTTTCCTTACCCAGAATGCCCTGCAAACCTCAAATTTAGCTGAAAAAATCACCTTTTTCACACATTTTTGTGTGGGAAAGTTGTGGCATCACCGGGCTGACACAAATTTCCTACCACCCAGCGTTCCCCCGGGTCTCCCGATAAAAACGGTGCCTCACTCGTGTGGGAGGCCCAAGTACCCGCGACAGGCAAGGGCCCACAACGTAGTGAGGCGACATGAAAACATGAGCACGTAGAAAGTGAAACTGAAATGAGCCTCTTGGCTCATTTCAGTTTCACTGTAATGACGTCGGCGCGACGTGCGCGCCGATCGTCATTACAGTGAAAAGGGGGGGGGGGGGCCTTTGGAGCTGGGGAAGCTCTTCCCCAGCTCCCAAGGCTATTTTTAACTAAAGGGAATCCCTCTGGTGCCCGCACCAGAGGGATTCCCCAGGGAATGCCTCATGACGAGCTGGACTCGTCATGGGCACAGCGCAACTGTGCTCCATGACGAGTCCAGCTCGTCATGGGCACTGGAGGGGTTAACCAGCATTCTTTTATTCAGATAATTTCACAAGCCTAACGCGTTTCGAAGTGAAAACTTCTTGTTCACAGGCATAATCTGAGGCTTTGCAGTATTCAAAGGCATTATCCCAGCAGATTTGGAGTGCTCCTCAAACCAGGAAGACCTTGTTTTGCGTGTGTATATATATATCTATCTATCTATATTATATTCACTGAAAAAAACAAAGGTTACAGGGATGTTATAGTTAGGAATTAGCATTTAAGGAAACTTAATAAATTCCCTGAGAAAACAAAGGTTATAAGGACTTTATAGATAGGCTCAAATTCCACTCAGTTATAGTTAGCTGAGCGAACAATAACTTGTGCCCCCCAATGCACTGCTTAAGACCTCACATAATACATCACTCATGACACAGTCAGTGACATCACTGATGACATCTCAAATGACATCACTTGCGTACAGATTTTCTGTTCTCATTGTCAGGGAATCATTTTGATGGAGATGTGACATCTCTTCTCTGTATGAATCCACAGTTATGATCAAACTATGGGTTGCTTGTGTAACATGAGAATGTCCTTGTTAAAGTGGTAGATCTTTTGGTTTTGGAACTCAAATCGTTGGTGAAACAGAGTCTCAATCTTATTGTGAGACATTGTCTCCAGTGGATTTTGTTCCAGGCAGCCTAAAACCTCGGATCAAAGTTTATGGGCGCTGGATTTTGCATACAGTAACACTATGAATCCACATAGATTATGCTGACTGTGTTCCACTGCTCCCGTTATTCCAATTGGTATTTCTTGAGACTCACACTTCTGTGTTCATTCTGCTTGGTATATTTCCGGACATGTAACTGTTGCTAGGTTGGCAACTAGAGAATGCACAAACATCTACAAAATAGCAGCATATATACGTTTTGACAAGAGGTTGTTTCATTATCTTGCCAGTATTGGGTAATGGGATTGTGTGAAATTTCAACAGGATACTGGATTGTGTTGCTGAAAATTGGTATGATCTCTGCTCTGTACCAGTTTTTCGAGATCTTTATCTACCTCAGACAGTACAAGTGCATAAGATTTTAAAAGGTTGGAACCAAATAGGAGGAAATCAGTGGGTATGATCACCAATCTTAAAGCATTCTTTCTTTTTTATTAGAGGATTGACTCTTTAGTTCTTGGGGACATGCCTGAAAACTCCATGTTTGAAATTGGGTTGTTGTTGACTGGGGTTTGACCCCTGCTTAGGAAGCAGCACAATCCTAGTCCGGTTAAGGGGCAGGCAAACCCTAAATTAACCTGCGCTTGCCCTGTGGTAGTTTGGCACAGATCAGTCAGGCTTAACTTTAGAGGCAGAATGCAAAATATGTGTGCAACACTTCAAACAGTGAAAACACCACACAAAATGATTTCACACCTGGTTAGACAAATTGCTCTAATTTAAATAAATAAAACAAGACCAAAACAACAAAAATCTGATTAGTAGAACTGGAGATATTGCATTTCAACATTTTTAGGTAAAATAGTGGCAAGAAGCAAAAAGTGTTATTGGGATTATCTGGTCGCGCTAACTGGGACAAAGTGACAAGTTCAGGCCGACTGTGATGTAGTGTGGGCCAGCTACAGGTCAATTGGGTTTGAACCAATAGCACTATATTTAGGAGAGAGAGCACACGCACTTGAGTACTGGTTAGCAGTGGTAAACCGTGCATAGTCCTGATACCAGCGAAACCAAGGTCAGACAAAGTGGAGGAGGAATGCAAAATGTTGAATTAAAACCACCCTAAGGCTGTCAGGTCTAACAGTCCATCATTGTCTAAGTTATTGTAGGAAGCTCGGTTTCTGTTGCAGTAACCCCCCCACTTTTTGCCAGACTACTGATGCACTTTGACTTGATGTGCCCTGGGTTAATCAGGTTCCCAGGGCCTATGTTCTTTCCCAAAACTGTACCTTGTACCCCCAATTGGCACCTCTCTGGCCACATGTCAGTCCTTTGTAAAAGGTACCATGGGTACTGTGGCCAGGGAAGGCCTCTAAGGGCTGCAGCATGTATTGTGCCACCCTTAGAAGGCCTGTACCTTTACACACACACACACACACACACACACTGCCATTGCAGGCTGCGTGTTTTGGTGCAGAACAAAGTGAAGAGTCGACATGGCATACATCCCTGTGTGCCATGCCTACAGTCCACTGTCCTGGCATAGGTCAGCCACCCCTCTAGCTGGGTGCACTATACCAGTGGTGAGGGTACAGGTGCATGAGCCCTGTACCCCTACAGTGTCTGGACCTATTCTTAGACATTGTAAGTGCAGTAATTCCATTAAGAGTATATGGTGCTTAGGGTTGGTCATTACAAACTCCACAGCACCATAATGGCTTTACTGAAAACTGGGAAGTTTGGTATGAGTTTTCTCAGAACATTTAACCCACCCTGATGCCAGTGTGGGATTTAATGAAAAATGCACTCAGAGGCCATCTTGGAGATGCCCCCTGAAAAACGACCTGCCTTTGGTGGGTTTCCTGACTGGTACACACCAGCCTGCCACCACAAGACATGTTTCTGGACCCCTGGGGTGGGAGCCTTTGCTCCCTGAGCCCAGAAACAAAGCCGTTCCTGGGTGGAGGTGGTCACTTCTCCCCAGGCCAAGAAGAGCCATCTGTGGCAAGGGAGCCTCAAAGACCTTGCCACCTTTGTGATTGCGACCCCCAGCCTTTCCTGCTATCAGGAACAGCCCCCGTTCCGGTCTCCTCTCCTTTTCAGCAGGAAGACAGGCAGGAAAAATTAGTCCAGCCCAGAAGGTGTGCCCACCTCTGCCAAACCACCCCCTCCCTCAGATGGTGGAGGCGAGGTTAAGCCAACTCTTCAGTGCGCTCCATCTTGCAGTTGGCAGGCACTGTCCAATCAGGGTTAGGGATTGTGTCCACTTCCCCCACGTTGGGTGAGCACACCAAGGGTGTAGCCACCCTAAGGGCAGTAGCCCATTGGCTACTGACCTCAAGACACCTAAAACTCCCCCTAAATACAGTATTTAGGGGGCAGCCCTGAACCAAGAAGACAGATTCCCGCAACCTAAGAAGAAAAATGAGGAAAAAAGACACCCAGCAAAGGAGACTGCAGAGAAGAACTGATATGGCCCTTGCCCTACCGGCCTGTCTGCAGTTTCCGGAGATCCTGTGCCGAAAGTCGCCTTGTCCTGCAGCCAGTGATCTCCAGCACTTCTGGGAGGACCGACTGCCTTCAACAAACACCGAATCTCCTGTGAGCAGCAGCTCTGTTCAAAAGTAACAGCCAAGAACGACTCCGAGCCTGCTGAGGACAAAGAAACTTGATGCCTGGAACCAACACTGCACCCGACACCTAGGGCCCGAGTCCGAGTGGCCCACTGGTCCCAGCGAAGTCCCCCAGCGCTTCAGAGCCCACCGTGGGCTGACCCCTCCTGGACTCCCCAACGTCGCCGGCAGCCTCTGCACGGAGACCCCCCCCCCCCACCCCAACTGCAATGGGCCTGGAAATCCGATCTCAAAAGACACCCCTGCATTCAGGCGCCCTGCGTCCTGGAGAAGAGAACCCGAGGTGCACCTATGTCCCGGAGCCCTCCAACTTAACTGCCCAGCTGTTGGTTTCTCCCAGAAGTCTATCTGGACCGAGCCTGCAGCAAAAATCCAGAACCGGCAACTCCCATTGAAAACAGGACACCCAACGCTAAATCAGCACTCTGCATCCGGCTGCCCCTGTGCCGCTGTGGGTGCACCTTGTGTGCTAACTCAGATCCCCCTTTGCTCTGAGCTAAACCCAAGGAGCTTGGCTCCGACAACCTTGTGGCTTGCTAATGAGCAGCCACCAACTGGAGGCCCCCTATCCCACATTGGATAACATTGGGCCTTAGCACTCTGCGCCTGGCCGCCCTAGAGGCCGCTGAGGGTGTTCTTGGAGTGCATCCTCGACCCTGGAGGAACCCTGGTTCTAACCCCAGAATACCAACTCCTCCAAATAAGTACTTACCTGCAAACCGTTAACTTCATTTCCTTCCATAGGATTGCATTGACTGATTTTCCTTTGAAAATTCGTGTGGAATTGGTTTGTATGAAAACTTGAAAAACTGCAAATGTACCAAAAGTGAATAACTTACCTTTTGTCCAGGAAATGTCTGTGTGATACCTAGGCATATCACACTGATTAGCAAAAGTAACTTAAAAAGTAATCCAAGAAGTAACGAGTATTGTAATCTACAAAGTAACTGAAAAGTAATTCTGATTATTGACTTGCATGTAATTCAACCAACTGCATTTGAACCTGCATTTAACTGTAAATCATGGCATAAATCTTGCAAAGTAGTATTTCACTTACCTGCACCAGGCTTGGCTTGGTTCTAGAAATAAAATAACTAAATAATATTTTTGATACAAATTGGTCTGACTTCAGTCTTTGAGTGTGTGACATCATTTCTTGCCTGAGTGTTTACAACAAATGCTTAACACTACCCTCTGATAAAGCCTTACTGCTCAGCCACACTACCACAAATAGAGAGTAAGATATTATCTACTTTAACCTCTGCCTACCTTTGGGGTTCCACTGGCCTCTGTGCACACTATACCTTACTTTGGTATAGTATATACAGAGCCAACTTCCTACAGTTATTGCCTGGGAAAACGTTCCACTTTCTCTTAAAAAATGCTCATAAGTGAACCTACCAAGTGCCCAGCATCTTTACGCAAGATAAAACTCAGTAAAATTTCGAAGGAAAAGGTTGCCTTTCTGGGACCCAGTGCTTTACATGCTCGGTTACTTTTATCTAGAAACACATTTTCAGTTTTTTTTTGGAACAAAATACATTGTTTTCTTTTGGCTGGTTACCTGAAGTTCAGATTGATCTACATATTACCAGAATGTGCACGCATGATTACAACAGAGGTTATTATGAAACAATGTTGCCATTCAGGTAGATTATGGACCACAATCCCATTAAGATGAATATTCATTGTTTAATTTAAAATCAGTTGTATCGCATACTCTCTTTGACTTTATTCTTAGGGTCTTTCTTTTTTTGTATTCTTTATCCCTCTTAGGTAATGATGCCAAAATAAATGCTCTGCCATGTAAGCGTGGATGTGTACAACCCTTTCTAAAAGCAGGAGTGATAGATTTCTCCTCGGGAACAATGTTGACTGCAAGCATAAACCAGGCATCTGTTTTAAACTTACTACAGAAATCTAAATGGGATTGTCTTCGTTTGGCATCAATGCATTGTGCGTTGTTAAATTTTGAGGATGTGCCATTTTGGGAATCACAGGTAAGCAAATTCATTCCTTAGTAATCAAGAATTGTATGAAGTTTTATGGGGTCTTTGTTTCTTTTCTTCAACATCCGCATCTGCTGATACCTCTATTTATAGAGTAGTCTTAATAGACATGAATTCATCTCACAAGTCAGAAAACCTGTTTTTCTTAGTGTTTCCCCCAGGCAATGCTGTGCTAGAACTAATGCATATTAATATAAGCACCGTGCATCCAGAAGTATTAATATTCACTTTGATAGCAGTGAATTTCCTTTCACGTAATGCAAGAGAAAAGGTTGCTATTCATCGTTGAAGTTCAAAAGAAAGAAATGCTGTGCTTACAGTTTGCTTAGGTCTAACCCAAAATAAATGGTTACTAACATCTTTGCAATGTTTACTACCAGCCTTAATGCTACTTCGTATGCAAAAAGAAAGGGGTTACCATACATGTAATTGTACAATATTTTAATCTGGCAAACACGGCAACCTATGTCAGTGAAGGCACCAGTATAACTCTGGTATCTCAGCACTGCAGAGAACATGATTTTATATCTAGATCCAACTGCCACGGCAATATGCTCATGTGTGGAAAATGCCAAATGGCAACATTCTTTTTTAACCTTTTAAGGCTGAAGTCCACTCCCAGCTTAAGGGAGGCCCTCTGGTCAGCCAGATTGAAGAATTTCCATGGCCTTGTGAAATAATCAGACAAGTGGACCTCAACAAACCAACCTAATCGGATAACTTTGCCTAAAAGTGGGTCAGAGCCTCCCTTGATACTCTGAAAAACTAAAAATATTTTTAAGCTTCTGGGGTCAGAGCTTACTTATGGGGGTACCATTGCAGTTCAGGTACCTAAATGTGTAATCTCCACAGAATAACCAGGACACATTCCTAATGTGGATACAAATTGTAACAGGTCTGCATATGTGTATTTCAGTCTCCTCTAATTTAAAGTGTCTAATTCACATATGTATTTGCTAATGAGTCACCAGAGTGGCCTATAGTCCGGTACTTTATTTAGGCACTGTACAGGCCCCAACACACAAATGGGAGTGCCTCAAGAGTCCAACAATTGTATTCTACAGCTTGTTATTTTGTTTTCTCCTCCTTTCACGAAAAACACATAATTCTGTGGTGGTGTTCCCAATATTCGCTTCTCCAAGACCAAAATAATATGGGAGCCGAAGTGTGAAGTCTCAAAACAATTCTCCTTATTATTCTTAAAAACATCAATGAAGCAGCCAGGCCAATGCGTTTCCTCCTCTGAAAGTACTTCATCAGGGTTTATGTATTTCTTTGTAGCAAAATCACATCGAAGTTTAAGTGTGAGGGAATCCGTTCTCCCAGAGATTCTTGGAACACTCATATTGCACCTATATTATCATACAATAATAAATGAATGCAGCTTAATATCCTCACCCCATTACATTCTGTAAGCTTAGTCCGAGTAGCATGAATGCCACCACCCCCAAGTACAATTAAATTATTGTTTTGCATTAAAAGGGGGCCTCCAACAATCTGAAATGAGCTAACATCTGCCTGTTCTGTTTCTAAGTGCTCTCAGGTTGAAACCATCATGGCCCACGCAAACACAATGATCATTTGAAGTCCCCGGCAAGTAATTAGGTCTTGCCTTGGACTTTAGCAGTTTTATATAGTGCGATCCAAAGGCTTGTGCGCCTTACAGGAGCATGCACCAGTTAATTGACCAGGTCACATTTTTTTTATTATTAGTATAATTATTATTTTAGGTACGGGTAGATTAAGTGATTTTCCAGGATGTTCAACCGATGCCGAGACTCGAACCTGGTTTCCCAGTTTCAGAGTTGACAGCTACACTAGGTCTATCTAACACTATCCTCTGTCCTTCTTATTTACCAGCCACTCAAACTCAGTGTTTGCTTTTTTCCCAAAATGGAATATTTTATGGCCTGAGTCAGAGTATCGGAAGAACCTGTGAGGCCCGTCCTGGCTCTCGACGGCTTTCCCATGTGGCGGTGGCGCTGGGGGGTGGGGTGGGCTGGGCTGTGACCCGCAAATGCTGTGGGGTGGCATCTAGGACGCCCCAAAAGCACTGTTCTCCCTTAATGTCCTGCATCACAGTCATTATGGAAGGCTGCCCTCAACTAAAGATCCCCTTTGCATGGGACCTCAGCCCTGCACCATATTGTACAGATGGACGAGCCAAGAAATAAAAGGGGCGAGCTGGGCCAAGTGGGTAGACTTGGCTCTTTATATCCTTGCACGAGACGATCCCTAAAAGATGTTTGTCATGTAAACATACGACAAACATCACGGAAAACATAATGTCTCCTCAACATTCTAAAAAGTGTATTTCTTTAACTAGTGTAAACTTGACATTAATGCCTATTAAATCAAATTATAGATTTTGTACATCTGATATTCGGAACTACGGTATTTGAAGGTGCGTTCATATGCGATGGTGAAGAAAAAGGAGGATCGGTAAAATAAAATATTTGCCTAAGCTCACACAATTTGGTTAAGCATGGAAGCCATGACTTATCTAGGTTTTCTGGTGTTACTTTTGTTCAAATCCACACCTGAAAGGTTTTCTATTTGTCTACCCTTTTTACCTGCAATGTTAGTGCTTTGTTTTTACCTCTTTCTGCATCAGGGTAGAGAGAGGAAGGATGAGAGGCGGAAGCCACATTAAAGCTCCAGGTTCCACCAGGACCTCAAGCTAAGCCAGAGCCAGGCTTCAGGCTTTAGCCTGGCTCGAACTTTGTGGCTTGCCAACCTCTACCCTTTTGAGACTGTTGCTAGCAGAAGGGGGTAGGGCAGTCACACTAGAATTTGTGTACAGGCAGCCCTGGCACGGCAGTACTGTCAGCCCATGCTGCACCGTTTCATGCAGGGGGCATACCAGTGGCACTGCAAATGCCCCACTTACATCTCACCAACTTTTGCGCGTAGGAAGTGGAGTGTTTACACATTGATTGCCCACAATAAAAACAAGCATTGGCTTAGCCAATAGGTCTTGCCTTTGGGACCTTATAAGTATTTAGTTATGCAGCACAATATCCTTGGTGCAACAACATCAACTGTTGCATGGCTAAACACTTATAAGGTCCTAAAGGCGAGACCTATTGGCTGTGCCAATGCTTGTCCTCTTCTGTTTTTTTTAATTTTTATTTTTTTTATTTTTATTGGACAACTCCAAAGAAATCACAGACAATGAGGTCATCAATAGCGAAAAAAAACAAAAATAGGAAGCAAATCATACATTAATACCAGTACAATCAAAATGAAAACATGAGAGTTCGTATATAATCCAGATAGACAATAAGAACTGTTGTATTATAAGGAACTTAATACCAAGGGTTTATGTATTAGTTTGAAACAGCTGCAGTGCACCATGCAGTGACGGGAGACCAAATCTTATCGCCTCTTCTTTTAGACTTAGGGCCCCTAGTTGCGTATATTGCAAGCTCGTAGTTATATACAGACAGAAATCTGGAAAGCCACATTTGAAAACTAGGGGCATCACAGTTTTTCCATAATGCAGCAAGAATAATTCTATATATCGCAGTTCCAATAAAAAGGATAGCTTCCTCATTGGAGTTCAATTTTAGCGTACAATCCTATCCAAGCAGGCAAATGGTAGGGGACTCGGGCAATTTACGCCCAAAGATCGCCTCCCAGAATTCCCAGATCATTTTTTTTAATAATGTCACCTTATCACAATAGTAAAACATATGAGTTAGCGTGGCGGGTCCACAATTGCACCTTGGACATTGATCGTTACTTCTTCTCCCCCATAAAAATAGCTTGGCTGGAGTGAAATAGAGATTATAGATGGTTTTGTACAGTTGAGATTTTAGGTTAGTGGAAAGTAATAGTTGTGATGACATGGCAAGAACCTTATCGATGTCTATATCTGAATTATCGAGCCTATTTACCCATAGTAGTTCTGTCTGTATTATATCATCTGGTGAGTTCTCGTGGAGAAACGTATAAATTGTACCAATTCTGGAAGAAGGGCTGGTGGTAGCTTCAATAAGAGAGCTTCTAGTCCAGCTTATGTTAGGCAACTGAGAGTTTATACTTGATCTAATTTGAAGAAATTTTAAATAATCTGTCGCAGGTGTATTGAATTGATTTTGGAGAGTAGTAAAATTGGCCTTCATATCTATACCCTGAAAATCATAAAGGGAAATAATTCCCTGTCTCTCCCACCTGGCAGAGATAGCGTCATTCATGAGTTGCGGTAATATACATGAATGCCAGAGTGGAGTATAACGGCTTAGCCTGGGGATATTCATAAATTTTGTGATTCTTCGCCAAACTTTCCGTGCCCCGATGACAGTCTTGAACTTAACTTTCTTATAGTAACTGGGCTCGAGTTGTCTTAACAAAAGTCCTCTTGCATTGTGTCCAAGGGCTAGTTCATATATGGACGGAATATCAGACTCTTCCCGGTTATCTACTGGGTTAACCATTGGGTGCAAGTTGTTTCAAAAAGCAAGCCCAAAAATAAAGAAGTAGCTGTGGAATTGCCAGCCCCCCTCTGTCAAGTGGAAGAGACAAGTATTTCAGCGATCTTCTGATCTTGCCATTTTGCCAAACAAATTTAGAGAACTGTGAATCCAGAATTTTGATGAATTTATCATCAACTAGCTAAGGGATAGCACGAAATAAATATAATACTTTAGGAAAAACAGTCATTTTGATAAAGTTCCCTCTCCCTATGATAGATAACTGCAAACTGTTTACCCTTGTAAGATCTTGACTAATTGAGTCAATCAGGGGTTCATAATTGGTTTTAATAATATTTTGTACTGTTGTGGATATATGGACCCCTAGATATGTTGCCAGTTCGGCCCGTCTCACATCCACAAACTGTGTATTTGCTGTACATAATATTATGGTTTTATTTTTATTCAAGGAGTATCCTGAATAGGCACCAAACTGCTGTGTAATTGCCTCTATCTCGGTTATGGCTGTCTCGGGGTCAGGTGTAACAATAGCAACGTCGTCTGCATATGCTAGGACTTTAGTTTCATACCGTCCTGTCACCACAGGTGTAATCCTGTTACTTTCTAAGATTTTGAGTATCAGAGGATTGATGTAGAGGGCAAATAATATCGGGGAGCACGGGCATCCCTGCCTTGCTCCTCTTGAGATTTTGATGGTATTAGATTCGCACCCCATAACCTGAAGCTTAGCCCTTGGGTCAATATACATTGCCTTGATTGATTTGATGAACCCATGCCCAAAATTATATCGCTCTAAAATAGCCCACATAAATTCTCATGATACTCTGTCAAATGCTTTTTCGGCATCCAGGAGAATCATTGACATCTGGCCACCCGTTGTTGCAGTGATATCAAATAGTGTAATTACTCTACGGATGTGATCGGTAGTGCCCTTTCCTGGGATAAAGCCATGTTGCCATGACGTGACCAGATGCGCAATGACCCCCCTAAGCCGATTAGCAAGTATTTTTGAGTAAAGTTTCGAGTCTGAGTTTATCAGTGAAATTCGGCGGTAGGAAGATGGAGAATCAGTAGGTTTACCTTTTTTAGCAAAAATGACAATGTTTGTATCCTGCCAAGATACAGGCGTGTGACCATTCCACTGGGTTCCAAGAAATAGGTCTAATAAAAGTGGTAATATTATTTTACCTAAGACTCGGCAAATCTCTAACGGCAGTTTGTCGGGGCCTGCTGCTTTCCCCGAAGCTAGTTCTGCCAGGGCGAGTTCGACCTCAGTTATTGATATTTCTTTCTCCAGATTATTTTTGATGGCATTATCCAACCTCCTATCTGAGCAAGTTACAAAGTTACCCAAAAATGTATTAGTTTCCTCTTTATTATAAGAAATGTCGTTCTGATAGCGGCTCTGGTAGTAGTGTTGGAAAATATCAACTATATCTTTTGTTTGCGTATAATCTTGTCCGTTTGATTTAATTAAGGAGATAGTATTTTGAGATGCCCTTTGTCTTGTCCGTAAGGCCAATTGTCTACCAACTTTTTCGCCATTCTCGTAGAGATTTCTTTGCTGTGTTCTGAAGGTTTCTGCAGACATCTTTGAAATTGCTTTATTTAGGTCGTTTTTTAAGATCAAAATCTGCCGTAGTAGATCTGAGCCATCCGTTTTTTGTGCTAGTGATATGGTATGCGCGGTTTCTAAGCTGGCTAATTCACCCAATTTCTTAGTGAACTCGGTGGTCTGCTGTTTCTTGATCCTAGCTACATAGCTGATGGTTTCCCCTCTGAGCGAAGCCTTGAAACAATCCCACACTATATTTCTAGGGGCGCTGTAGCGGTTAATATCGAAATACCCCTGAGCCCAATTCCTGATAAAATCAACATAGTCGCTGTTAGCCAATAGTTTCCTATCGAACGTCCAGACTGAGGGTTTCCTAGCAGTGCTTGTTAGATTGATGGTAAGCACTAGGGCGTTGTGATCAGAAATTAACTTAGGATATTTTACGATCGTTGCTGAATTGGAGATACTTCTGGTGGAAAATATATAGTCGATTCTGCTGTATTTATTGTGTGGATTTGAAAAAAATGTAAACCCCGGGTCCCCTTGGTGTTTGAGCAGCCAGATGTCGGCTAAATTATGACTCCTAAGAAGTGAATTAACAGCTTTAAACACACTAGGTTTGTGACCATAATACCTATGCCTACCTAGAGTTTCACTAACTAAATCTAGTGTGATATTGAGATCGCCGGCCAAGATCAGCGGGCCAGGCCAACCAGCCAACTCCACTTCTAAGCTTTCGAACATAGATGGGTCATCTATGTTTGGCCCATATACAGCACAAATGGTTAGCCCTATGGCAAGCTCAGCAATTACCCACCTACCATGCTGATCCGTTGCTTGGCGTGTGGGCATTCCTAAGTATTTCTTGCCTAAAATCGCCACCCCCCGAGTATTGGTTGTTTGAGTTGTAGTAGCCAAGATGTTGTAACCCTGTATTTTTAGTAGGCTTCGCATTGCCCAAGGTAGGTGCGTTTCTTGCAGACATATAATATCAAATGAATTTTGCGTTACTATCTCAGACAGCCGCCCTCGCTTACCTCTGTCATGTAGCCCTGCAATATTCCAGCTACAAATACTTATCCTCCTCATATAGGTAAGTTTTTGGTCCTTTTACTGGTACTGATATTTAAATCTAGATTTGCCTTATAATACCAAGATATATTATGATGTGTTGTGATAGTTTGAGTTCTTTTATTTGGAGTTGTCTGCATTATTTCAATTTTGCTCCCTTCCCCACCCACCCCCCACCTTCCTGCCCCGCTCCCAACATAAGGCAGCAAGACTCAACAAGAGTCTATTAGTGATGGAAGTGCATCACGCTATCCGGTCCCTGATCGGTCGGCCGAGAAGGGAATACCGAGCCGTCATTTTTTTGGTTTTTTTTAGACCTTTTATAGACCCCTCTTCCCCCCCCCAATTATTATTTTGTTTTTTACGAATATATTTTTTTAACAAATGTCTCACAGACCACCGACCCCCCCTATATTATGTTGATGGACATTCCACAGTGTTTGACACCTCTTCCCCAGTTAGTAATATTCACATTATGTTGACATATTTTGGATTGCTTTGGATTACTTAGATAGCTCAGACAGACTCAGCCGTGCCCTGCCTCTTATCAATTATCAGACAGAAACAATTATTTTAAACTGTCCAGGTATTCTTGCGCTGCTATCTCCGAGACAAAAAATTTCACCTGCCCTCCATATATAACTTTCAGCCGCGCTGGGTTATTCAGGTACACTATTGCCTTTTTATCTTGGAAGAGTTTTCACACTAGAATTTGTGTACTGTCAGCCCATGCTGCACCGTTTCATGCAGGGGGCATACCAGTGGCACTGCAAATGCCCCACTTACATCTCACCAACTTTTGGGCATAGGAAGTGGAGTGTTTACCCATTGATTGCCCACAATAAAAACAAGCATTGGCATAGCCAATAGGTCTCGCCTTTGGGACCTTATAAGTATTTAGTTATGCAGCACAATATCCTTGGTGCAACAACATCAACTGTTGCATGGCTAAACACTTATAAGGTCCTAAAGGCGAAACCTATTGGCTATACCAATGCTTGTCCTCTTCTGTATGTAGACTGGGGGCCATCTTTGAGCTGCGGTGCCAGAATTGGGTAGTCCAACTTCTATTGACTGTAGTTCTCATAGACATAGTAGTCTATGGTGATAAAAACCCTGGCCTGCATTTGAAATCAAAGCTGGTTATTTGGAATGCAAATTGGGAGAGGTTTCCTGTCCTGCTGTTGACATGGGATTAAAAAAAAGTTTGAAAAACTTTGCAAACAAAAAAAAAAAACACATGGAGAGTTTATTCACAATTGGTGACTTCTCTCTGGATGGGGGCGAGTTGGTGGCCAGCACTTGTACTTGAAATGAGGGGTGTCCAATGCAGCCCCTCGATGGCCGCATCTCTGCTCCACTATCATGACCAGGGCAAAAGAGAAGTTCACAAACAGTGACTAAAATATACTCCTTTACTAAATCGGTGTCCATCCTCAGTGCTTCAAATGGAAATCCAGAAGTGCTGGTACTTACTCCTCAGAGGACCTTCTTGCTCCTAAATATTTCTCAGCCCTGGTGTGATGTTTTTTAAACAGTGCTTCATGTCACTCAGTTTGCCCCATAACAGAGAAATGGGCAAGGGCGGGGCAGAAGAGCTGGAAAAGAAGGAAGCCGACCAGGGGGAGAGGAAATGAAGTCATGTGAAAGAACCAATGAGAAAGAAGCCTTGTGAATGGAATAATCTTAGACAATTCTTGTGTGTTGTATCACACAGCAATAGAGCTCAGCTGATGCCAACGTTAGGACTCTGTTCTGCAAGGAAGATGCAGAAAAGCTTTGCAGTGGCTTAACAAATTCATGGGGGCCACATGGAGGGTTGGGGTCCCACCTGCACCCCAGGGGTCTGTGTTATGCCCCAGGAGCACGGCCATTTCAGCCGGTAACTTCACCACGGGATAAATGTTAGCCTGCACTTTGCAGTTTTACTGTGGGTCGCAATTGCCAGTCGATTTCAGGTTTCACAGAGGCATAGCAGGATTCCCCGCACATATCACAATTAACCGAGCCGCTGTTAAAGAGGGCCACGTGTTTATTTTACATGGTAGCCCTTAAAACTAGGATGTTCGTGTTTCCAAGCACTTTCAGCATTGTCAGAGGGCGAACTGAAGCACAAAGAGAAAGCGATTTGCCCAAGATCACACCATTCAGTTCAGTTTGTGAGCTGGGACTAGGAGCACAATCAGTAAACATCGACTTCCCATAAAGGCCACCATTCTGGCGCTATATTCTGTCCTAAGCATCTGGGCGCAGCAGCGTCCGCTCTCCAGTTACAGGGCGTGGGGTAAGGGGCTGCGGCAGCCTGTCCGGTCCCTGTCACATGGAAGCCATTTTGGTATTTTGTTTTGATTGCATGAGTGTTGCGTGCACTGCCAATCACTGGCTGCTTTTCAGAAGTGCAGCAGCTCGGAGGCCTTCAAGTCCCTTGGCCTGTGACATATGTGCAAACAGGAAGTTAACAGGTTCATGTGTCAGCAAGATTCACAAGCCATATTTGTTCTCTCTTGGAGACTTGGCCAGCCCTGCACTGTGGGGGGAGGCCACACGGGTTAGCCGAGAAGCCTACACCACAGGCATGCCTAAGATCACACCATGCGATGGGGCGACGCTGGGATACAACCCAGAGAACAAGCCATACACACCCTTCCCTGAAAAGGAGTGACAAGAACCACAGGTAACTGAGTAAATGCGGGCTGTGGGAACAAGATATCCCTGTGTAGCGTTAAGCACATTCTAAATATCGTCAGTCATATTTTAACCTGCTCTGTCCTGGCACACTGCCCTTATCGGACCCTTTCCGGTGATGTGCCTCCCACAAACATGAAGAAATGAAGGCTGTCTGCCCCGGCTCATTTAAAGCGCCGCCTCCGATGAAAACTTCCTATTGACATATTTTGTAGACATTTTTATTGTGCCTAGTCTTCTGGTAGGAGGGGCTTTCAGCGCTGTCATTCAACAGTGGTATCTGGACTAGTGAGTATTTCATAATTAAAACAATTAAGAGAGCTATAATGAAGAAATACAGCACTGAGAAATATGAAGGAAAATTTCAGAATGGCTGATAACTCATTGCACAGTAGGTTGACAGAACCATGATAACCTTAAAACACAGCTGCTTTTTGTGAAATTTGTATTTGTTGTACGTAGTAGCTCAGAAGAAGGGTGGGAAAAAAGATCAGAACAAAGTGATTTCACACCACATAGCTAAGGCATTCTGGCAAAACAGCAAAACGTATCCTAATTATTTGCATTCACAATGTAGCAGCACCAAGAAATCCGTAAATACTGTTAAAGGTGCGCAGTCAACATATGCTTGGATGACGTGTAGTATCATATGTATATTGTGGCTGGGCATCTTGTGCCGCGTCAGGAGACGCACAGCAGTAGCTCTGTGTCTTTCTGGCCGACGTTCTAGGTTCCAGCTCTTCAGAGGACAGTTGGAGTGAGTTGGGCCATTGCTCTGGAGGTGCAGGGACCTAGTTGTGGGCTCCTGTGAATAATGAGACAATAAACGTGTCTCCAACGTTATCCTGCAGTGGTCTCTGTATTTGATACCCTGCAACAGGAAGATACTTTCATGTCTTGCTTTACTATGTTCAATACAAGCAGAATCATTCTGGGCACGTGTCCGATCAGGCGCAAATCATTAAATCAGCACTGGTATTTATTGCTTTAATTGCGCCTCACAGAAAACACAAAGCCACTCTCTAAATGAGTAGTTAGGAGGCATTCCTGTCAAACAACAATAGATTACGAGCACCACCACCCCAACTTCACCAAACACATCGCATTTTGCCCGCAAGTATTTAATAATAGGTAAAATACTTAATGACTTGTGTTACGTTTGTCTGTTCATTCTACCCCTTCCCGCTCAGAAGTGCAGGTATTCAGTACTGGCCCAGTTAAAGCACTGGCTGACCTTCAAGGAGAATTATAAAAGGAATATAACGCTGCAGCCACAACTGGAAGAGAAAGGGCACACGAGTGGTGCGGCTCATACAAGCCTCTGC
This sequence comes from Triturus cristatus, assembly GCF_964204655.1. Taxonomy (NCBI): domain Eukaryota; kingdom Metazoa; phylum Chordata; class Amphibia; order Caudata; family Salamandridae; genus Triturus; species Triturus cristatus. The sequence continues at coordinate 1,041,499,451 of NC_140585.1, forward strand.
TAATTACAATTTGTGCAAACAAAAAACACGCCCTGACAAAAAAAAAAAGCATTGGCCGCGCGAGCGGCCGGGAGACGCGATCTGGGGGGGGGGGGGGGGGGGGGGGGGAGGGAGGAGATGCGGGAGTTCTGTGCGCGCACTTGGCCCCTTCTCTAATTGTTCTGTCTGCTGCCATGTGGATAAGAAAACTGGTGTGAAATAGCAACAGGGAAGGGGGCAGAGAGGAGGCTCTGAGGGAGAGCCATGTAAAGCCATATGGCTGCTTTGCCTCGTGCACTGTAGCTCTAAGCCAGCGTTAGCACTTTGAAAACTCCCTTACTAAATGTCTCGCTAGCAGCGCATGCGCGCTGGCTCAACAAGACCTAAAAAAGGCGGATTGTCAGGAATTAAACTTTATAGTTCATTTTATAAATCTACCAAGTGGCACAATGACATACTGTACAGTGTTGTTGGCTAAATTGCCAGAATTAACCTGAGGGGTTATACAAGACATGGAGCAAATTGTCTGCCATGTTTTTACATTTTACAAACACTTGTTCATTTAAAAAAAATCCTTGTTTCCAAGCAAGAATAAGCTCTGCTCACATATATTGTGAGGGTTCCATCATTCACATGCATAATGTATTTAAAGCAAGCATTGTTATATATTTTTTGCTATGGGAATTATTCTGGCAAGCTTTAAAACACAGCAAAGATTGAACATGGACAGCAGTAGTGTAATGCTTCCTAACACAAAGAATAAGCAAAAAAAAGTTGGCAGTAAAAGGAGAAACAATGCACAATTGTCTAACACTTACATGATGCTAGCTAACACACTGAAGAGAGAATGAGATGAGATAAAGGAGTGCTGTGCGCTCTCTGTAAATAAGCATACAAGAACCACAAAACTCCTGAAAGCTACTGTCAGCCTCTTGTTGAATTGCCACATATAAATATACTTACAAAGGAAGATGACCTTCATATACCTAGTGTGACATGCTTCGACATCTAGCACTGGGAAGTATACAAGGGGAGTATTCTTGGCTTATTGTACAGTCTCCTTGTTATGGGTTGCCTAGTTTGGATGAGGGTACACCCCTTATGCCTCCATTTACTTTCTCCTTTTGTTAAACTGCCAAAGCTATATTACGATTGTGGATTGTTGAGCTAAAAATGTTTTTTACTGGTGGCTCACTCCCGCAAGAATAAAACAAGTAGGATATGGCAATGGACCCTGCTTTTCTTTTCCTTTGACATGTTTTAGAATGCAAGTTTCAACACTGCTTCTGCAGGAGAGGGCACCTTCTTCAGGACTAGAGGTCTCAATATTTCACATCAAAAATTGTGAAACAGTCTGTTTTATAGGGCTTCTTTTTTGAAAATAAATGTTATTTGTTTTTACATTTGGGGAAGGAGAGGAGGAAGGCAACAGGATTAACAACCGCACAAGTAAATTAGCATTTACTGTTACACGTAGTGATAGTACAAAGTCTTGTAGACCACAGCCACATCAACAATGTAATCTTAACATTTGCAAATGTTGATATATTGGCTTCCAGATCTTGTAACAGATCTTGGTCAGCGCTAGTTAACCACGCGAGGGTAGATTTCCCCAACTGTTGGGGGCGGAGGGGGGGGGGGGGCATACAACAGTGACAATATGGCTGCAGCTGCAAGTACAGTCATGGAACTTTGTTTCCACCGTCTAGTTAGAGTGTGGTTAGGGGCCTGCAATGACATGATCTGGTAAAGCTGTTGCTTCTATGAGCACCCGTGCTGAAGTTTGCATGTAAGGTATGAGCGGTGATGGGGAAATGGAGAGTGTGAATAGATGGCTGGCGGGAAGTGTCTTCCACGCTTTGGTGGGTGTGCTACTTGTTGTTCCCTTGGCGTATACCAGATATTTGCGGGAGTTTGTCTTTTCTCACTTGAACCTGGAAGTGTATAAGAGCGTCCCACTCCACAGAGATTATGCGTTTATGGCGCTTTCTGGTTTCCTCTCACTGAACACTGGGTCCTCTGCAGTTGCCCTGCGGATGAGTGTTATAGCATGTGGTGGCTGGGGGGAGGGGCGGTCTATCTGGCCTCCAGTGCAGTGTGATGGCACACTTGGCCAATAAGAGTGCTAGGTTGGCATAGAGTGCCTCAACTTTATGGTGCTTTTTATGCTTATAGATGTCTAAAGCGCTTGCTGCCCAATTATTTAGGTCAGAGTACCCTCTTACCCCTGCAAGTGTATCGTATATAATCTTCCAGTATTGTGTGACGACTGGGCAGGACCTCGCTCACATAAGGCAGCAGGTGCAGTCTTCCTATTCCTTCAGAACTTTTTCAGCAGTGCAGACTAGCTCAAACTTCATCGCGTAAAAAACTTGTATAGTTAAGGCATAATTGACATGTAGGTTACAGACTTATTTCTGGAGCGGGTACTTCACTCACCACGGGGCATATATATGTACAAAAGCATTTTTGCGGTCGGAAACGGCTTGGCTCAGCAAGTCGGGCCGTTAACAACTGTAAAATGCATTTTCATACGTACAGAGCACAGATTGCAATTCGTTCACATATTATTGAATCACAATTTATGTTTATTGATTCGGTATTTGGAAGCAGCGTGTTTAGGGCGTTGCTTCCCAATACCGAATCACATTGGTATGTGTGAATGTTTTGCAACCAAATAACTGTTGCCAAATATTCATTTTTTTTACTGACACTTAAAGGGTGGTGGTAACCATTTGCAAGTGGGAAGGGGTCCGTCCCTATGGAACCCCTACTTGTTTGTGAATGTTGAAGCAAATATTTCTTAAGAGCAGGAAGTGCTCCATGGGACCACTGCCTAGTCTTATAAAATGAAACTTAGACGTTTCATTTAATTCTTTGTAATGCATTCCGTTTTACTTTAAAGGAAAAAGAGGCTGCATTGCTAAAAAAAGGTTTGCTTTATGAAAAAGCTGTCACAGACATGTTGGTCTGCTGACCCAACAGGCCACTATCCCTGTGATAGCTGCAATTCCCAGTGGGTTTCAAATTGTAAGCTACCATAATAATAATAATAATAATAATAATAATAATAAGGTAGGCCACTTGCGACTCCATAAGGAATCGCTGTTTCCAACTTGTACGTTATTGTACTTTAGGAATTGCGATTTCCTGATTGCGATTTGCAAAGGATTGCAATAAGGAAATTGCAATCACTAACATTTTTGTACATATGGCTCCAAGAGTAATATGTAGGTGGATGAGACGTTGAATACGCATATTATGACACCATTCTCACTTACCCACATCAGCATCCTAAAAGTCTCACTGCTGTCACTCGCCAGTTGCTGTTTGTGTTGATCCTTTGGTTTTCTACATATTGAGAATTAGTTGTTACATAATACATCATTATTATTTGGAGCAGCCCAGCCATATTCTGAGTAATTATACTCTAGAAGGACACACAGGTGCCAATCTCTTCAAAAAGATGTTGAATGCTCGTGCACAAGTTGCTGTCCAATTCTAGCCGGTAATGCATCTGTTTAAAATGTTGAGGGCCCTCATTGAATTTGTGGATGATGAGCTTCAATGTACTTGCCTGGACTGGTCCATTTCTGCACTCCATTAGTCTGTTAATCAATTGGACTCTTTCAAAGAAATCATATTAATCAAAGTAACTGTAAAAGTGTTCAAGTGTAGACTGGAGGACACAGCGGCAGGGCCGGAAGAATTTCAAAATTTTGTTGGGCTATTACTTTCATGCCGTGCCTGCTATACTTTGGAAATGGTAAATTGTACAAATAAAAGAAAAAAAACAGTGATGGAGATTGTTTTTTTACAGTCGAAGGTAACCTGTATGATGAGGTAGGAGGAGGTGTGATCCTAGGGTAAATCTTAGTTATAAAGATTATTAAGCTCTTTGTCTTTCTCTGGTTTGTCATGAGTCTTGTCAATATTTTCTTTAAAGTAGCATATTGGGGGGGGCGAGGCCAAGATGGCAGCTGGATAAGACGTATGTCTGTGTCCCTCTGGCTCCGCCACACATAAGCCTTGTATTTGTACCTGTCCCTGGCCCAGCACTGGCGTGCGGGGTGTCTGATCTGACTCCGGGATACCAGCAGCTACGACGGAGCTCAAGACCGCTGTGAAAATGTGTCTGGGATTGCTGCTGTGGACGACGGGAGTGGGAAGGCCTACAACCGAGCGGAATTGAGCCGAGGTGGGGCGTCCAGGTCCTGAGCTCGGCCCATCATTGCAGAGCATCCGCCTGCGCCTTGGAGTAGAAAGGCGTGCGGGGTTCTGGAGAGGTGCTGCCCCTCAATATTGCCTCATACGTTCTGGTGATGACTCCAGGGGAGCCCCGGCTTAGCTGTGGTGAGCGGGAGGCCCCAGAGAACCGACTAGCATGCAGGGCGGCGGATAGTGGGTCATAAGGAGAAGGGCTTATGGAGAAATGGTTACCAGTGTAGTGTCTGGCACAGACTCTGCAGCGTGGAGAGAAGTAGCAGAGAGCCTGGAACTGCGGCGGCACCACCCACCGTCTTCCCAATTCGACAGGAGGAGCAAAGGAGGAGACTGGTGTAGACAGCGTGCTACCATAACGGAAATGCCTCCCCACAGCTCTGGGATACTAGCGCAGCGCCGGGGCCTGGGGTGTCGGATCTGCACAGGGATACTGGCGGCACCAATGGTGCTCAAGCCTGCTAAGAAAAGGTGCCTGCGACGGTTGCTGTGGATGACGGGAGTGGAGAGGCCTACGGCCGAAAGGAGGTGGAGCGTCTGGGCCCTGGGCTCGGGCCGTCATTGTGGATCGTCCGCATGCGTCTTCACGCAGAGAGGCGTGCGGGCTACCGGAGAGATGCAGCTCTTCGATATTGCCCCATATGTTCTGGTGACGACTCCTGGGGAGCCCGGATCTTGTAGAGGTAAGCGGGAGGCCCCATCGACGTGCAGTGTGTGCAGAGCAGCGGATAGCAGTCCGTAAGGAGCAGGGCTTGTGGAGAAGCGGCTTCCTGCGTAGAGTCTGGCACAGACTTCAAAGCGCGGAGAGCAGTAGCTGAGAGCGGCGGCACTACCCACCAACTACCCAGGGAGACCGAGAGAACAGGAGAGGGGGCCGAAGTAGACAATGCGCCACCATAACGAAAGCGCCTCCCCGTGGCTCAGGAATATGAGCGCAGCATAATTTATGCCCCCACACTGCTGGCGATCTCTCCAGGAAGAGAACTGCGACCTCACAACACTCCATACGCCTTGCAGAACACGGTAGTCTCGCAGATAGAGACTAGTTGGTGGTCGGTAGAAGCGGGGCCCGCGATCCGGGGTGAAAAGTGGTGAAACGTGTGCAGAGGAGCCCCGTCTGACTCTGACCCTCCCTGGGCCCTACAAGCATGCAATATTAGATCTCAGAGCTGCGATTAAGGAAGGAGTGATTTGACTGCAGCGGTTGGCCTATCCTAGTTTATGCAGCCTATGACAGTATAGCCTCAAGGGACCGGAGGAGAGGGGCTGGCACGGAAACTGGTGGAGTGAGGGAGAGAGGGACTGACTCACTAGAACTTGCCAGGAAATAAACATCAACGGGACCCCCGAGATCGATACTTGATCCACAGTCCAGAGGGTTGGTAGCTCCAGTCAGTGCGCGGACGACTGCACATCCTTTGAAGCTATATAAATAAACATAATAAAAGACAGACCTCCTCTCTCCCCCCTCAGGTCCTTTACTGAGTGGTTGACGAGTGCCTCCTCTTCACGCTGATTGAGTTGGTAACGTCCCTTGGTTGGGGTGCAGCGAGACCTCTCTACTCCGCACTCCGAGTGTTAGTGCTTTACGGTTTAGGAGCTCACAACACCGCATTGAGAACCAAGCCCTTGGAGTACCACAGGAGTGGGTACTCCAAGGGCCTAGACTCTACCATGGCTGCAGCAGGAATAAAAAACAGAAAGATCGGTGAAAAATATGTTACTAAAACAACCTGGAGTAGGTGGCCCAGCAGGAGCAGCCTACAGCGAAGATGGGCTGTAAGAAGTAGCTGAAAGCGCTGATAGTCCGGTAATTAAAGCATTCATGCCAGCACTGTTTACATCCCTCAAGGAAGATCTTCAAGAGATGAAAGGGCAACTCTCTACATACCTGAAGGAGATCAAGCATGACTTGAAGGAGGTGGGAGAAAGGGGGATTGCCCTGGAGGAGCAAGACACCAGCATGGATGAAAAGGAACAGCACATAGACCTTCAGGCCCATGCCGAAGATCTTGAGAATCGCCCTCGAAGAAACAATGTGCGTATTAGGGGTGTGCCCTGGCAAGCTGAAAGAGACAACCTTAGGGCCTACTTCCTTGCTCTTTTCCACCATGTCCTGGGCAGCAACCACCCCAACGACATCCAGATGGACCGAGTAGGCCTTCCAAGAGGTAACAAGGGCCCGCCGCCAGACATACTACTATGTGTCCATGATTTTCAGCTTAAAGAAAAGATCATCCTTAGAGCAAGAGAGGCCCCGTCTGTCCAGTTTCAAGGACATTCTCCACCTTTCTTTCAAGACTTCGCGGCATCGATGCTGTTTAAGAGAAAAGATTTTCGTGCAATACCCACTCACGAGAGCAAGGAATCTCATACTCATTGGGACACCCCTTTAGGATCATCTTTAAATATCAAGTACAGCTGCAGCAACCCTGCTCCTTAAAGGAGGCCCGGGAGGTGTTGGAGAAAACAAACTCCTTTGTATCTGAACAAGATAGCAAACCCAGGGAGAACTCAATGCACAAATACCCACGATGGCACCTGGTCGGAAGACCCGCTTCTAAGCTCAAACCGGACCCTGCAACGATTGCTAAAGAAAGGGAGGCGGTAATCAGTTCGCTGTCCTGGTTACCGGGCTGACCAACCAACCTCCCCCTAACTAGATTTATAGCATAAGCCGGGATGGCTCAGTCTAGGTGAAGCCGGGGGGGACCTACGGACTCTGCTCATAACTCCTGATGGAGAACATTATTTCACCTCTTGATGGGCCACGGGAGTTGAGTCATGAGGAACATCAGTCGGTCCACGACTCCTGTGGGTTACCCTATTTAGACAAACTCTTGTCGCCATTTGTCTCCTTAGTTTGGGAGTTAATTCTGTTTTTGGGTGTTTTTTTTTTCCCCTTTTGCCTGCACCAGTCGCTAAAGGTCCTCCTACACGCTCACTGATTGTAGTGTTAGCCCTTTGTAACCTGTTGAGTACCTTGGATAGTAACTGGCTTGCCACATATCTTTTAACACAGTTTAGGTAGGGAGTTGAAGATTGTGAGTCTCAATGTTAGAGGCCTAAATAACCCTGAGAAACGTTCAGCGATCCTCTCCCTACTGGATAATTCGGGACATTTGTTTATTGCAGGCGACACATCTCCTTTCGAAAGACACTGCGTGCATGCAAACACGCCGCTTTCCACAGCAATTTTGGTACTCTGGTCTCGCTAAGAAAAAACGGTGTTGCAATTCTGGTGAGATAAAATTTTCCTGGGAAGGTTTTTTCCACAATAGCAGAAATAAAAGGACGCTTACTTGCATGTTAGAATTCATTGGGAGAACACATATATTACACTATCTTCCATTTACACCCCAAAGACACAACAGGAGTCTTTCGTTCTTAAGGCCTTGACGGAGGTGCTAACATCTCCCGATGCTGCTATCCTGGTAGGTGGAAATCTTAATTTGGTGATGGCTACAGCGCTTGATCGTGTCAAAGATCGGTTCAGTCGTGGGTCTTCTCAACCGAGGGTTTGAGGTGGTTAGCAGATAATGACTTTCAGGATGTTTGGCGTACTCATCACCCAGGGATTTTACATATTACTTTGCGGCCCACAAATCGTACCCACGACCGGACCATTTCCTAGCATCCAAGTCGCTTATGCCTCGACTGGTAGACTCTTCCATAGAACCTAGATCTCTATCAGATCATGCACTGATTTCGGTCAATATACAGCAAGCCTGGGTCAATCACGCCCTCCTAGATGGTGCTTGAGAGAGAGCCTCCTGCAATCTCCATTGGTCTTGGCAGCAGTAAAAGCCAGGCTGACATAATACTTGCAAACGAATGATGTAGGAGCCACGTCCTTGGTGTCTGTCTGGGAAGCGTTAAAACTGGTAATGAGGGTGGAATTTATTGCAATTTCAGCTGTAGAAAATAAGGTCGGCCGGGAAAAGCGCCACACGTTGGAACGGGAGGTAACTAAAATGGAATCCATCCTTAAACGAACTGGGGCCCCGAGAATATGGAGAGAGTTAGAAAAAAAGAGACTCCTACTGAAACGCTTGGAATAGATAGGGCGGAATACGCACCGCTCCGGCTTCGACATACATTTTATCCAAGCAGCGACAAATGTGGTAAGCAGCTAGCACAGAGGCTCAGGGCTAAATGCTGGCATCATTAATAGCTTTGATTAGACGACCCACAGGGGAAGACGTTTATACCGATTCGCAAATCATAGACGCGTTTAAAACCTTCTTCCAAACTCTCTATTCTGATCAGGACTCCCCATGGGCAGAGTCCCACTCCTATCTTGAGAAATGCCCACTCTCTAGCCTTCTGAAATCTACTGCAGATCAATTGGATCAGCCGATACGTATAGAGGAGGTAGTTACTGCAATTGCCTGTCTAAACATACAAAAGGTCCCAGGTCCAGATGGCTTTCCCACCCTATTCTACAGGGCTTTCTGCCAGGAGTTAGCTCCCCTTATGACTCCATTATTCAACTCATTCCTTGTGACGGGATCTGTAACAGATTCCATGTCGGAAACCGCTATCTCGGTAATCTTAAAACCTGCCAAAGACCCCACTGATTGTGGGTCATACAGACCTATAAAGCTGCTAAACATTGACGCCAACATATTTGCCAGCATCTTAGCAGCTCGCCTAAATCCACTGATGGCGGCCCTGGTGGATCCCGACCAAGCCGGCTTTATTCATTCCAGGCAGCGAGGGGATAACTCTAAACGTCTTTTTCATCTTATGGATGGCATCCAGAGATCACGTAAGCAAGCACTGTTCTGGTCAATAGATGCTGAGAAAGTATTTGAGTAAGCTGGCCATTTCTGTTTGATACTCTGCGGCGAAACGTACATAAAATGGATAAGCTGCATCTATTGGGCTCCTAGGGCGATTTCTGCTGCGTTCCCGATAACCCGGGGTATGAGACAAGGTTGTCCTCTGGCCCCTTTCCTGTTCGCTTTATATATGGTGCTGCTTGCACAATGCTTGAGGGAAGACCCACAGATAGAGGGGTTACGATTTGGAAAGGACTCACATAAGATTAGCCTTTATGCTGATGAAGTAATACTATCGCTTACTAATCCACAGTTCACCCTTCCAGCCCTAGTGGCCAAGCTGAATAGCTTTAGAGACATAGCGGGCTTAAATGTCAATCTGGGCAAGTCACAAATTCTAAACGTCTCGGTCCCTCAGACCCATGCAGAGACCATCCAACACCAATTCCCATTCCAATGGACACACAAGCTAATCCATATTTGGGTATCCAGCTTGCCCCGACTATTCAAAGAACTGTAATCCTGAATTATACGTCTCTGATAGACCAAACGACAAAAGCATTACAGTTGCACGCGACTTAGGTTGGCTTGGTTTGGTTTGGGAGAATTGCAGCTGTCAAGATTATGGTTTTACCTCGTATCCTTTGCATCTTCCAAACAATACCCATGGCTCCACCTCCAAAAGCTCTCCGTCAACTACAACTCCTAATCAATACATTTGTCTGTGGGGTGGTGGGGAAACGCGATTATCACTTGCCCAAATGACGCTTTCCAGGCGAGAGGGGGGAGCTGGGCTCCCAATGAGTCATAGATACTTTCAGGCATCAAATCTTCGATATATAGTAGAATGGAATTGTCCCCTTTCAGAGAAACACTGGACCTTTATGGATCAGACAGTGGCGGGGTAAACATTTGGCTAGAGATTTGGCATGACTGCAAATACAGGGCATGGGGACTATATTCCTCCACTGTCACCTCGTTGACTTTGAGGGTTTGGGATGCAGTAGCTGGTAAGAAAGGTTGGACTACCTTCCCATCACCCCCCCCCCCCCCCCCCCCCCCGGACGAGACTGAGGTATTTTAAAGATGGAGGGAAACTGGCTGCAAGAGGGTAGGCTCCTTGTTTGATAACAAGGGACTAATATCATTCGAACAATTGCAGCAGGACTATGATATCTCTCAATCTGATGCGTTCCACTACCGCCAATTACGTCACTGGGTAACGTCTCCTGCTTGCCAGCGGGGGCATTGCGCCCGCTCACGGCTTTTGAAAAGTGGCTTGTGTGTAAAAAGGACGATAAGCGCCTCATTTCTTAGATATGTTCAATGTTCACTACCGGAATCACGGGGGGACGTACCAAAGGGAAACTTCGCTGGGAGGCAGAAGGTACACTCCGACAAAAAAAGGGCAGATAGCCACGATCAGACATATCACACAGCGCATAACACAGCAGGGACGGAATCGGCTTACAAAGTGATATTGTATTGGTACTTTATGCCCCCCTGCAGTCACAGCTGGGATAAAGACCGATCCGAAAAATGTTGGAGGGGCTGCGGGCTGACCGGATCACTAGTGCACCTACTATGGCACTGTCCTAAGCTGCAGCGCTATTGGGAAAAGGTTTTGGACAATATAGATGAGGCCTTTCATACTTCAATCCCCAAAATTCGAGCATACACCGTACTGGGCTTATCAAATGCTCTGACCTTTCTCCTTCATTATCTGAGGAGTAACTAGATTGTGTTAGCCTTATTAGCCACGCGACAGGTGATTCTAGTCAACTGGGGGACGTCGGCCATATCAGATATTAGTACTTGGTTTCTGAAACTCTGGCTAATACTCGCTATGGAGCGAATGTCCGTAGTGGCTGATCAGAAGGGTGAGTCATACGCTGAACATTGGGCCCCTTTCCACCAAATGCTCTCCAAAGAATTGCAGGAGATTACATGTCCTTAAAATTTACAAATTCTACGATTACTTTGGCTAGATGTTTCCCAACCCACATCAACGCCATAACAGGGTGGGAGCAACTCTGTATACCTTACACATTCCAAGCGCTCTATGGGTTCGGGGGGAGAGGACGACTGCTGCGGTGCTTAGGGAGGGGGGAGGGGCCGTATTTAGGGTATTGAATTTTTTCTATTTTTATTAATAAGTGTTCTTAAGTTTTGAAAAAACTGATTCTACTATGGCTGCCAGCCCCAGGGTTGTTGGCACACAGCTGTGTAAATCCTCTTTCATGGCGCCCCCGGCCAGTGATTGTAGGCAAAAAGCTGTGTTTCTTCTATCTTGAATCACCTTAATTCAAATGATTGGTTCTCTAAAGTATCATATTGCACCCGTAGGTGTAAAAAAAAAAAATGTAAAGTTGAACAACTACCTATGCTAAGTTGTATAGATTTTAACGTATATGGTGCACAAGAAATTTATTTTGCTGTGAATTTGTAATTTATGCAGCTTTTCTATACAATTCTTTTTTTTTTTTTAATCATAGAAAGAAAAAAAATGTAAGTGATCAGAGATCATTTCCAGTTAGCTAACCCTTCCTCAACCAGCAGTGGTAGAAGTAAATAATGTTCAGTGTGTTTGTTCTGTCATCTTAAATCTACCTTCTTTTTCATTGTCCAGAGTTTTAACCCCCTTGGTACATTGGCCTGCATACTACTTTTGGGAGTCACTATTGTGGCACTAAAAGTCCATACACTGAGCCTTACTTCAGTGAGCGATTGAAAGTGAATCTTGCTCAAGGGTTTCACGGAGCATAAACAGATATTTTGTAGTGCTTTAATCCATCCAGCCACTAACTTGCGTTGTGAGATAGTGTGAGATAGAGAAGCTCCCAGTTAGTAAAAGGAAAAGGTTACAGAGCTCTGATGGTAATGGAGCCGAGATTAGGTTATGGGAGAGGTGGAACCAAGTATTACCAGTGTAAAGCGGAGCTCTACAAAGTACAGTGATAGTGTAGTCCACATTGTTAGTTTGGAGTTATTACAAAATTTTTAGTTTCTTTGACATTAACAGCATACATCATTGGTTCGTCTTAAGCTGTGGTCTAGGGACCTCTTGGGGGTCCGCGCGATTCATAAAGTATTCCTTATAACATATAAAACTTAGAATGTTAAAACATTCTTTAAATGTAAAATAATTTGAAATCGGAAGCTAAAAATTCAGTTGGTATCCTCAGATTTATTCGTGGGAGCTGTGCAAGTGCATCAAACAGAGTACAGTATGGAAGATAGGTGGCCACAATTGAATTTATGAAAGCTCCAACTTTCAATTTCAATGTTAATTTTTGATTGTGTTTGTGAATTGAATAAAATATTTAATTCTTGTTTGAGTGCTCGTTTCTGTAGTTTTGTGTATTGTATTGCTGTTCAAATCATTGAGATTGCCTAAACTGGGGTCCCCTGCTTCCAGTAATGATTAAGTGGGAGTCCACAGAAGTCAAAAGGTAATGAACCAGTGGCATACACGATTATTTTAGGAATCCGGTCTGATGAAGATTATTAACTTGTCAGCTGCTTAAAAGGAGGACCGGAACTAGCAATCTGTTCTCAGAAGCTGCTGTAAATATTAAGACATTAAGGGTCGTGACTACTTGGAGACTAAGTAATTTTCCTAAATTACTAACCTGGCATCCGCTTAAAAAAAAAAAAAAGTATTTTTCCTGAGGTACGAGTTTTGTGGTTAGATGGCTTGTCTGTCCGATTTCTGAATGGTGGTTTGTCCCTCAAGGATTAAATAGCCTGAAAAAGTCTACTTTTCTGAAGAGAACATTTTGAAAATTTGTCATTGTTTTGTGTTTTGATGAGACCATTTTCACTTAAAATTAAATGCGTTTGGTTTCTTCTCTGTGTGAAAACATCCCCCACTAGTGTAGCAATGAGTAAAAATATAGAAAAAGCAAAAATGTAGCCGCTTGTTAACACCTTTTATTTAAAAAACAAACAATGAAAATGTGGAAGGATTTCACATATGCCATTAGATTAAGATATACATTATATTTTGTATTTCCGAAATGTAGGTGGCTGAGTGGATTTGTGATAATCCGTTGACGTGTCACACCTTTGATCCTATACAAGAATTCATAATCAGTAAGTTTCAATTATTTTGTGTTCTTTCATGTCTGTTTTGTGTTTTTCTTCTCTTGAAAAGGGCTTTTAAATAAAATATTTTTATGACTATTGTAGATGTAACAAAGCCTCAGGCTCCCTTGCAAATCTTCAGCGTTTTAGTGCCAGGTTCTGACTGTAAAAACCTAAGAATATATGATTGATTGTGGAAACAAAAGTATTATATTTAGAGCATCACTCTGTATATTTGAGGGTCCTGATGAGGTTAACTTAGACTATGGCATTTACACAAGGTTGCCTTTAATTGAAGTGTGGCGCATCCATTGTAATTACGTTTCCCCCCCAAAAAAATTTAGGGTGGGAGGGCGTTTATCTGAGACTTTTAAGCCCCCTCGATAGGAGATGAGGATTGCGATTTTTGCACTGTCTTCAGTTTTAAAACCTATTTCTGGTTCAGAGACGCAGTGAAACAGCTCTGTCAAGCCCAGAAGTCCCTCACTTCTCTTTTGAAATACAAGACAATTGTCTACCTGTGCCAAATTGCTTTGACGGGGAGACTTGCCATATTGATATCCAGACACCTTCCCCATGTATTTGCAGAGCAATGACTAGCAAGCGTTCAGATTCATTCATTATGCCTAGAGCTGAAAGACTCATAACGCAGAACCATTCACGCTGGAGCATCGCAGTCCCCTATCATTACTGTAGTTATGAATTCATTGTGTTTGTCAAGGAAAAGCCTTGTTCATGGATCTATCGATTAATCTACCTTGCAGTAAATTAGAGTATTACTTGGCACCAGTAATTTATGTTTCCACAAAGTGTATGCTACTAGTTTTGCAAATTGATTGTGCTGCAGCTTAAACAGGCTTCTTAAGATTAAGATTAACTTAAAAAATTGCAAACTAATGTGGTGGAAAAACGTTTTTACAAAACTTGACCGGTTTCTAAAAGATGGGAAGAGGGCAATTTTAGCACAGACGTTTTCATTTTCTCAGTTGCCCCTAGGGCAATCCATAAACTATTGGTACCATTAAAACCCCCAACATGTAGGGAGAAAAGGACAACACCTTTACTTGGATATCTTTAATTTAAAAGACTTTATGAAAGCATAATTGCAAACTACTCTAAATATGGAAACACATGGCTGAGCCTATGGGTAGTGGGAAGGAAATCTCAGTGCTTAAGGGGTTAGGTCACGGGACTGAAACGTTGTAGTTAACTTGTGATGTTGAAGACCACCAGCACTTATTTTTGGGTGGCAGTGCCCAGTATTTCCTGGTTTCATTGATATATCACAATAGAGCATGTAAATATTTGCAGTTTGACTGAGCCTGAGCTCTCTATCCACATCGTTGACCGTTTTTCCTGTGTTGTACATGTCATGCTTACATACGTTTGTTGTGAATATGTTGGTATAGTAAGAGAGGAAGCTGTGGATGGAGTTGAAAGGAAGACTGTCCCTGTTGGTACCACTTAGATGTTCACTGCTCGATGCATAGACCATACAGCTTGCCTAGTGAGAAGATTCAGCCTTAACACCGTGTCAGCAGGAGATGGAGACCTACAAATGAATGTCCTGCATAATGTAAACCCAGCCGGGGCGCTGGCTGCAGCAAATAGCAGCGGCAAACAGCTGGATTTCCTGCATTGTTTCCTTTTCTTGGAGGTGGCTGGCCCCAGAATCCAGAGTACTGTTATGTTGTAAGATTTGTAAAGCACTTACTTACCTCCTATGTTGGGCACTGAAGTGCATACCCAGACTGATGGCAAAGTACACTGAAGAGGTGTGTGGTTGTGAGGATGTGTTTTTTATCCTTTATTGGGAGAGTTTTTTTTATGTTGTGCATTATGACCACCGATGTGCGGTTATCATGTTTTGGAATGCAGCGCCTGGTGGTGTTTTGAGTGAGGTTATGCAAGAGAAAGATAAAGACTAACAATAAGGACTAACCAGGGGTTGAATGGTAGAAGAGGGTCATGCATGGCATGGGACCCCTGTGCGGCTTTACACTTTCAATCAGAGCTCTGTAAGTGAAAACAAATGCAGCTGGGATTTGTGTACTCTTAGTATACCAGGTGCAGTGCACCAGGGCTCAGTGCTCTGAATGTCAACTTCACCAAATGTCTATTGCTGCTCACCTAGTGGAGATAGGCTCATTTTTCTGGCTTGTTTCACTAGAGGCCCATGTCTGTCTTGGCAATCGTTTGCATGTGTGGCATTGCTGTAGTAAGCCATAGTCCATATGTTCAAGTTGATTAGATAGCACTGCATGTGTGTTCGAGCTTTGTTCCTTGATGCAGGTCTATCCT
The DNA here is from genome assembly GCF_964204655.1 of Triturus cristatus. Taxonomy (NCBI): domain Eukaryota; kingdom Metazoa; phylum Chordata; class Amphibia; order Caudata; family Salamandridae; genus Triturus; species Triturus cristatus. The sequence continues at coordinate 1,041,514,822 of NC_140585.1, forward strand.
GATCTGAGATCTAAATCCCCGAAGATCACATGGATATGTGTTCCAGATGTTACTAATACATTTAAAAGATTGATGTACAGGATCAGGGCTATGTGAGTCCTACAGGAAGGTGGTCCTTTGAATATTTCCCTATGGATATTTCTATTCTAATTCAAAACCATAAAGGCTTATTCAAAACTTAAGGATCATTACAGAAGGCATAAGTAATTAGTCCGATGCAAACCAACTAAATACATACAAATAAAGCCAATTGCGAGAGGTCATAACCTAGGGGAATTAGCCATAACCAAAATATAGTTCATCAACGAACTAGTATAAATCTACTCAGTTCGTAAGTAAAGGGAGAACCTAAATACAAATTAGCTAGAGTACTGACGTGAAGTCTGCCTCTCAGAAAAGATCCAAATAGGTCAAACTATAAATGAACAGACAGTGTAATGGGGAGACTAATTGGTTAGAAAGGCTGGGAAAGATCTAGAAATGTAAAGTTACAACCCGACTAACGTGGCTTCTGTCTTTGAGAAAGCAAGCAACATAACACCTAAAATAAGTAACATTTGGGCATGCATAATAAGCATTATCACACAAGGACATCGTTTTGCAACGCTTAACAATAGTGAATTTACAAAGTAAGTAAAGCATTGAACAGGCCTAGGCAAAAGCCTTAAATAATTAAAGATGTGAGATCATCCCAACATGGCTTCCTCCTTAGGCACAGAAGTAAATATATTTTATTCAGTACAAGAAAACAACGTAAAATGACTCCGATTTTGTCTATTTTATGAAGAGGAAAAATACAGAAGAGAAACAAGCACTTAGGAAACTTGTCCATGTTTTCTTCAGCAACGTAAAAATGAATTTAAGGGAAAGCAGGCTGAAGCCAAGTAATTTAAATATGCGGGCTAGTTATGCTAACTTAACATTATTTTCTAATTAAGGAAACACTTTTACACAGATTGTTCATGGCTACATAGAGTATCGAATATTAATGTGTACAATTCGCAGATCTGAAAATGCAAAAAATATTTTCTGCTGCGAGCTTTAGGATAATATAGATCTTATAATCAGTTATTGTAAGACTGACAAAATGTGTCTACAAGAAAGAAGTCCGTTAGGAGTCAAAGTTGCCACTCATCTTATGGGACACCTTCATCCATTTCTGACACCCTCAAAAACCCCCTTAGTTTTTCACTGTAAGTGGATAGCTCCACTGGAGTGAGGGCCCGGCAACCTCCGGAAAAAAAACTTTGGGCATCTGCACTTTTTAATGTTGTTCTTATTTATTTATTTTGACAAATTAAGCACTGCTGGAAATTATCTATTTCTTACAGGACACTCTGCTTTTGTAATCAAGTCTTTCATTGGGTGACTTCATTTGTTTAAAAACTAAAGGAGGAGCGACTGCGTGAGCGAGGACAGAATATCTAGTGATACAATATCAGAAACTATTCTTAATCTCTACATCTCTAAAAAGTAGTCTACTGGGCTGTAAATTGGTAACAAAGTCATTTTGGTACATTGGATGTGCTCAACAGTAAAGTCTTGGAAAGTTACGAAAGGCATGGAGTTTTATAAGGTTTTAAGATAAGCATGCAAATGCAGTTGTATATTCATCTCGTAGCAAAGGATAATCGACTTTATTCATTTGTCAGCCTCCTTGTACAGAAAAATAAGCCAAGAGACAAGTCCTCTCCACAAAATGTTGCCGTACACCTCCGTGCCTCACTGGAATGGGGTAAGACATTTGTCTAAGGATCCATGGCTTGTAACTGTTATGTGCCTGCAGTGAATTAAGTGAAATCATTTTGAGATGTGCGTTTAACTAATTACAACATATTGTTCAGTTGTGTTCCTTACGCTTAGTGGCAGAACCCCAATCTGCTTCTAAAAGTTTGCCTCCAAAGGAATTTTACTGCTTCTCCTTTTTACTTCAAACCAGTTTATGCTGGAACCATTCTGACCAAATGCCGTTCATGCTTTGACAAAAACTGTTTGTGTCACACTACAATAGCAAAAAGGTTTGTGAAGAATTGTTAATCATAGTGGTGAACAAAACCAGAAGCAGAGTTGTAACTTCAGTTAGAGCAAGGGTCAAAAGGCGAGCCATGTGTTGTACCAGGCTCCCAAATACTCAATGCGGTACAAATGGGCCTTTTCTTGGACCACTAATTACTTGGGTGTTAGTAACATCAAGTATCCTATAACTGATACAATGAATGAATATTGTACTGGCAAAGCCTAATGACCTTTACAAGCTTCATCCACTCTGCGCTGTCCAGGGAAGTTTTTTTTAAAGCTTTTCAAGTGCAGAAATATGTAAAGTAGAATATAGCACCCTTCTTAGTGCTTGTGCTCTTGTACTAATATACATTTTTGCTTCTTTAGATAACTCGCCTCATAAGTCTAGCTACAACTACCTACATCTCAGGCCTCAAGCAGGTAGCGGCAAATGGTACAAAGAATATGCTAAAGGTGCCATGGTGTCAGAATTACATATAAGAAATGCTTCTATTACATTTTGGACTCCTGTGGTTTCAAGAGCTGGAACAATTCATTTTTGCCTTTTGAGGTCGGGTAATATAATAAGAATGAGCTTTCAGTCTCTGCAGTAGTGCCTGCCGCGTGAATAGCAAAACTTCATTCTCAACTCTGAAAACTGTTTATAGGTGAAAGTATTTAAGTGCAATATGTCCAGCCTAAGTCCAGTACAATAAATTAGCATAATGTGGTTCAACGATGTGCCACTGAACCTGAAAACATGGATTTGAAACTCAGTCTTGGTAAGATCACCCGGCGAGTGTCCTATATTCAAAACGTTCCTGTTAATCTATTTTTAATAATATTAAAGGTACTGGACCTAAGAGAACCAAGACTGATTCAGCATTGGGATAATCTAGTTGTTCAAGGGTTATGAGAACATTGCAGAGCGGAGGTAGGCCGTTGACATTCCCTATGTGAAGAGCCTTACAAAGAATAGCTTCAAATTGGCTTATGGCTTTGTTCAACCTAATCCAACACAAGTATTGGAGAAGTTTAGGTCTTGCAAGAGATTCAGGGTTTTAAACACCAAGTTATACCAACAGGGGCTCAGCCGGGGTATTGTGGAGTAGTTTCATCATGGTTTTATAGAACTCATTCTCTGCTACTACCACTTTGTTCATTGTAGCAAATCCCCATATATCTGCTCCATACAAAGCATCTGATTGCACCTAAGCCTGTTAGATCTCCAGTGCAGGTAAGGCTGCACTACTACTAAATCTGCTTGTAAAGTTTAATGAGGCATTTGCTCAGTGCTCTAGATTAAGAGTACTCTTGTCAGTCTGCTTAGACAAATATGTTTTGCAGCCACTCTGATATTCACTCATAAACTCTTTCAAGCAAAGTTTCCTCTAAATTAATATTAGCGTGAAATGATTGACGACGATTGAGAGCCGTAAATTTAGCCTTGCCTGTATTTACATCTAGGTATCTTTTAAGCAAAATTCAGAAAACCTGTTTAGGAGAGACTGTAATTCTACAGGTTCTTTTTGATCAACAAGGTATCATCAGTTAAGAATGCATATTTTTTCACCTGCCAAATTGCCGGTATCATTACTACAATTCCAAAGACTTTCGATCATGCCATTAATATAAAGTGTGAACAGGTGTGCTCCAAGATGCAGCCTTGGTGCACAACCTTGTCCACAATAGTAGCATCAACAACATTTGACGGTAGGACAATTAATCCTATCTTGGAATAGGATGCCACACAGATGCCCCTCATCGCTTATACCAGCTGGTTTCTTGACAACGCTGTGGTCCAGACTTAGCGATATTGGCAAGCCTACTGCCGATTCTTTGGTGTCATATCCAGTAGCAGGCTTCTCATAACCTAGGTTCATTGTGGTGCACAGGTGATCTGGTGAAGCACCTCTGAGAACTACAACAATGACCATCTCTGATCCATTACCATGATGGTGCAGGTAATATAGAAAATATGCACTTTACCCGAAGGTACTTTTTAGGCTTAGACAAAGTTTTGAATGTGTTTTCTGTTGCTGTAACAACCTTGAAAGACCTACTACTCGCCCATGACAATCAGGAAATTTTTTGCAATGGTGACCTTTCATTCCTCTCAAGTGAAGCCTATCCTTCATGGATAGGTGTTGTGAAGAAATAATGGAGAAACGAGGTAAGAACTGTAGAACTTCTTTATTGGGCATCCACTCTCCGACTCTGCTTCACAGTCTGGCATTCACCAACATTCCAAAGCAGGCTCCTGAGGAAGGAGGTTAAACATTTCTGCATTTGACAATCTATCACAACCCCACAACTGCCCGTTCTCAAGTAGCACCACATTGTTGTAGGCTTTGGACACCCAACATGGATGGTAAAATTTGCTTTTACTTTAATGGTCTTTGACGCTTCTTTTGACCTGTACCCAATCACCTTCCCTCCACTCGGGTACTTTCAACCCATTCTTCCAGTCGTACCACTTCTTGTATTTGCTCTGGTGTTGTTCCACCTTCTTACCAACCTACTTGGATTTAGACTCAACCGTCCTACCACCACCCAACCACATGGGGTTAAGCTTTGTACAAGGTTCTCTACCTCTGAGGGCAACAAACGGTGACACCCCCGAGATAAGATTGGGTGAAATATGGTAAGCCCACAGACAGTCACGTAAAGATGATTCACATCATGACCATTTACCACGGCTAACTGTATGTGTTCTTTAATTAGCCTATTGGCCCTTTCTACCATGCCATTTGCCTTCGAGCAATATAATGCCCTTCTTTCATGTTTGTTGTTAAGGTTTAACAAAAATTCTTTCATCTGTTGGGATGTGAACTCTGCACCCCATTGTCTGTGACCAGGGTAGAAGGTATACCTTCCCTTGAAAAGACGTCCTTGAGGAAATCTAGGACCATCTTAGTGTTAATGCAATGAACAAATGTATGTATGACCAAGTGCGATGTATAATCAACCAATACAAGCATTAATTTTTTTGTACATTCCTAAATTGTCCATAGGTCCATGGCAAGTTTACTCCATGGTTTGAGGGGTTACTTAACAGGGGATAATGGAGCTTTGCGGGTGGATATAGATTTGTAACTGTTGGCACAAATGTGACAGCCCTTCACCATTAGTTCTACCAGTGAGTCCATCCTGGGGAACCAGAAGTTTACTCTGACTGTTTTTTGTCATGCTCCGCCCAAGCTGACCTTCGTGTGCCAGTTCCACGATCCTCCTTCTCAGACTTTCCAGAGGTACAATTTTATTCTTTTGATACACTTTACCTCCTATTATGCTCAGTTCAAACCTGACCTCCCAAAAGTCTCTGATCTCCTCGTAGACCTCACTGCACTTATTGGGCCACCCTTCCACAATCATTTCTTTTAACCTACTCAGACTCTTATCATTTACCATGCATTTACCCCATTCCTCTTCTGTTAATGCAGGATCAGATATAGCCAGGATGGGACTGTCTAACACTTCTTCAGGCGGTTCCTCTAGCAACGGTGTTCTGGACAAGAAATCTGCAATTTTGTTTTCACCCCGGGGACATACTTAACTTTGAAAACAGAAATTTTCCAGACCCAGTATCCATTTACACATGCGGTGTGTACTGTGTTCCGTTCCCTTGATGGTGAACATGAACGTAAGGGGCTTATGGTCCGTGCGGGTAGTAAAATGTAAACCCTGGAGGAAGAACTTAGTGTTTCACCGCCCAGTGACATTCCAAGGCCTCCTTCTTAACTATAAAATAGTTACTTTCAGCTTTGGTAAGGCAGCGGGATGCAAAGGCAATTATCCTTTCATCCTTGGCTTCTTTCTGTGATAGTGTAGCTCCCAGGCCCTTGTTGGAAGCGTCAGTAGTGAGGATGTTTTTTTTTTTACTTGGATCAAAAGTACCCAATGCTAGTGAATTTACAATTTCTTATTTTAAGGCATCAACAATGCATTTGTGTTCATCCTGCCACTCGAGCTCCTTTTTTTAATTATTTTTTTTAAAAAGAACCCTCAACTGTTCACACTTCCCTGAGAAGTTTTTAATGTACTTAGCCATATATTCCAGTAAACCAAAAAAGGATTTTAAATCGTCCTTACTCTTGGGATACAGGGCATCTCTCACAGCACTCAATAAGTTGTGTTTAGGCCTAAACCCATCTTTGGAAATAGTGTCCTAGGTAATCCACATACGTCCCTCTGATCTGTCGTGGATTTCTGCATAGTCAATCCAGAATCCATCAACCTCTTGAAGACATCTCTGAGGGTTTGGTCATGAGCTTCAGCGGACCGTCCGTACACCAGGATGTCACCCTGGAAACACATGGTTTTACCCATGTCCTTTAAAATGGGGTGTATTCTATTTTGGAAGACCGCTGCAGACAATGCCAGGCCAAACGGCATTCTTTGGAACATATACGCTCCGTGTGGGGGTAATAAATGCTGTGAGGGGGTCTAGAGTCGGGGTGGAGATCCACTTGGTGGTAGGCAATGGAGAGATCGATAACGCTAAAGTACTTTGCTTAACCCATAGTACTAAGCATTTCGTTTATGTTTGGAAGTGGGTATCTTTCAACCCAGATGCTCTCATTTAGACTATACAAGTCCACACATAAACAAATTCCTTCTCAATTGGCCTTAGTTGCAATAACGATGGGCTCCAACCTTTCAGACGTGCCAATAGGTTGGATAATGCCCATACTGCACAATCTGTTCAATTCCTTCTCTAGGGGTTCCCTCATTAAATGTGGTACAGGGTGTAACTTATGCTCAATGGTTCTAGCATTGGTTTTTAGCTTAATCTTGTGCTGGAAATTCTGAAGAAGGCCTAGTTTACCAGAATACAATCTAGGGAACTCCTCACATATATCAGCTCCAGGTTAGATTTCATCCATCAAAAGTACCTGTTCTTGGTTATTGGGATAAATAATTATACCCAACTCTTTCTGATGTTGCCATCCCAATAAGAAAGAACCAGTTTCCACAATGTAAACATTACCTCTTGTGTTTCTCCCCTTTAATTCAATATGCATTTCTTTCATTCCAATAAGTGGTATGGGTTCTTTGGTTTAGCCTGTGGGTGAACTGTCTGGCTTCTCTAACGTCACAATCCCCTCCATATTCATGCTCACAAAATCCGTTGGAGATTTCATCTCTTTGATACACTTAGCAGTGTGTTCTACTGATTGGGCAACGGAAACTGCCTCCCTGAGTGTGGGACTTTTGGCTAACAGCTTTTCTTGTATGCGCGTATTGTTCGTGCAACGTACTAGCTGGTCACCTATAACGGAGTCAGTAAGGTTCCCAAAATCACACAATGTACTTAGACACCTTAAGGCAGCGATGTAATTGGTTACAGACTCTTGTTTCCCCTTCAATCTACAGAAAAACCTGTGGTGTTCTAACACCACATTGATTTTGTCTCCAAAATGAATTTCCAATTTGAGCATGGTGCTAGCAAATATGTCCAGTGCGTCCACTTCCCCTTCTACTTCATTGACAGGTTCAGGCATTGTTTCATAAATGTTCGAGGCATATGAGCTGCAGATTACACACTGTGCATAGATCACCATCTGGTGTTGGGCCCGGATATTTGCAGATGTTTTTCCTCTTGGAAAGTCTTTGGAAGTCACGAGGTATGTGACTCCTCCTTTGGATCATGTTGCGCATGGGCTTCGGCTCCATCCTCAGACTGTTTTTGTCCGCCATGGGGCTCGGATGTGTTCTTCGCGCTCCGTTTCCGAACCGTTTCAATTCTTCTGATCGGCGCGCAATCCTTTCCCTTTCCGCGGTATTGTTTCGATCGCGATCTCCGCACTCGACGCGACTCATCATTTGAAGTCTTCGATTCCGGTCGTCGACCAAGGCCTTCGGGCCTACCTGGCCTCTTGTCCTGGCTGATGGAAAAGACGCCATTCAAAAAGTGTCCTCGATGTGGGTCGAAGTTTCACCACACCGATCTACATGAGGTGTGCAACCGCTGCCTCTCCCCAGAACACGAGGCAAGAGACTGTCCAGCTTGCAAATCCTTCCGTTTGAAGAAGACTATTCGGGACCGACGAGCGAGGAGAACAATGGCTCACTCGTCGACTTCGATCCCCGACGACATCTTCGGAGAAGGCGTCGATGTTCCAGAAGAGCAGCACACCGAAGAGGGCCTTGTCAGCGCCTCCGAAGCTGACGACTCTGATGTTGAGGACATCACTCTGGCACAGAGGGACACGAGTACTAACATCGACCCCCACCCTAGACGACATCGAAAAAGACTTCGGTCACGCCTTCACCCACTTCCATTCTGCCCATGCTTAAAGGGGTAAATAAGCACGCACCGGAGGTCTTTAAAGACCCGGTCAGGGCCAGGGTCATCAACCCTCGCATTGAGAAAAAGTATAAGGCTGCCCCTACAGTCCCCACCTACATCAGAGGCCCCGCACCACTAGACTCCCTTGTAGTCTCCAATGCGAGGGAGCGTGCGAACTCCCAGGCATCACGTGAGGCTCCACCACCCGATAAAGAGTCCAAACTCCTGGACGCCTCTGGCAAGCGAACTGCATCCCAGGCTGCTAACATATGGCGCATTGCAAACACCCAAGCGCTTTCAGCAAGATATGACAGGGCACATTATGATGAACTGAAAGCCATAATGCAAAACCTCCCTGACAAATACAAGAATAGGGCCAACGAGCTAATCCAGGAGGGTAAAACCAACACCTCCATTCGTTGCGCCCTCGATGTAGCTGACACCGCCTTTAGGGCAATTAACACCAGCGTCCTCCTGCGTAGGCATGCCTGGCTACGAATTTCAGGTTTCAAACCAGAGGTGCAGAGTTCCATCCTCAACCACCCCTTTGACGAGCAACATCTGTTTGGCCCCAACGTCGACGTTGCCCTTGAAAAAATGAAAAAGGACACCAACACGGCAAAATCTATGGGAGCCTTGCTGTCGCAAGCTCCCAGGCGCTCCTCTCGCCCCTCTTCCTTTAGAAGCAACTCCAGAGGCTACTCCTCCGACAGCGCCTCCACTTCCTATAAGCCCCCTACCCAATCCACCTTCACTAGGGATTACCAGAGAGGCGGCTACAGGGGTAACAACAATAAAGGCAGAGGCAAAACTAACACCTCCCGCTCTGCCTCCACCCCCGCCCAATGACTCCCCTCCACTTCCCCCAGACCATCCCACTCCGGTCGGGGGCAGACTCCACAATTTCCTTCCTGTCTGGACTACCATCACCTCAGACAGATAGGTGACACAGATAATTCGGTCAGGCTCCTGCCTTGAACTAACATCTACCCCCCTAAACATTCCACCCAAACAGCGCCCAATGTCACAGGAACTTTTATCACTTCTAAAGCAAGAGGTAATCTCCCTCCTACAAAATAGTGCAATAGAACCAGTTCCTGCCCACCAACAAAACATGGGGGTTTACTCCCTATATTTTCTCATACCGAAAAGGGACGACACTCAAAGGCCCATCCTGGACCTCAGACCCCTAAACCACTACATACACTCAGACCATTTCCACATGGTCACACTCCTGCATGTACTTCCCCTACTCTCCCAGAACGACTTCCTTGCGACCCTGGACCTCTAGGACGCCTATTTTCACATTCCCGTTCACAACGCTCACAGGAAGTTTCTCAGATTTGTAGTGGACGGTCAACACTATCAATTCAAAGTACTCCCATTCGGAGTCGCCACAGCACCAAGGGTGTTTACCAAGTGCCTAGCAGTATTAGCAGCACACCAGCGAAGACAACACATCCACATCTTCCCATACCTAGACGACTGGTTCATAAAAGCCAGCTCATACAACCAGTGTGTACAACACACTCACGCCACTATCCAACTACTTCATGAACTGGGCTTCACAATAAACCACGTAAAGTCCCATCTGCAACCGTTCCACGTAAAACAATACCTCGGTGCCACCATAGACACCTCAAAAGGGCTAGCCTATTCCAGTCCTGCCAGGATAGCAAGCATTCAGGCTCTACGCGCCAAATTTCAACCGGAACACTCTCTTCCAGCCCGAGTGTTCATGCAACTTATATGAATGATGGCCTCTTGCATAGTCATATTACCTCACGCAAGACTCCAGATGCGTCCTCTCCAAGAGTGCTTAGCACGCCAATGGAACCAGGCCCAGGGTCAGTTGACAGATCTGGTGTTGGTAGACGGTTGTGCCCATTGCTCTCTGCAGTGGTGGACCACCAAAAACCTTTACAAAGGGCGACCGTTTCTGGAGCCGGTTCCTCAGATAGTACTGACAGCGGATGCATCGCTCTCCGGCTGGGGAGCTCACCTACTACATCACACCATGCAGGGCAGGTGGACACCTAAACAAAAGTTACTCCACATCAACCATCTGGAGTTACTAGCCATATTCTTAGCCCTAAAGGCCTTTCAAGCACGTCTCAGGCAAGGCCGTCCTAGTCCGCACGGACAACATGACAGCCATGTACTATATACAGAAACAAGGTGGCACACACACTCCGCAGCTCTTCCAGCTAGCACAGAGCATATGGAGATGGGCCATACCCCAAAATATCTTTCTCCTAGCCCAACATGTCCCAGGAGTCCAAAACACTGGCCGATCTGCTGAGCAGACACACAACAGATCCACGAGTGGGAACTCCATCCACAAGTTCTTCACCCATACTTTCAAATGTGGGGGCATCCACACATAGACCTCTTCGCCACCCACGAAAATGCCAAATGCCCAAGCTTCGCCGCCAGGTATCCACACCCATTGTCCAAAGGCAATGCGATATGGATGAACTGGTCAGGCAGGTTTGCGTACGCCTTTCCGCCTCTCCCACTCATTCCATTAGTGGTGCACAAACTACAGCAACACTCCCTCGCTCTCATCCTAGTAGCTCCAACTTGGGCCAGACAACCGTGGTACACCACACCGCTGGAACTATCTGTAGTACCGCACCAAAAGTTACACCTCTCTCCACGCCTCTTAACCCAGAACCATGGAGAGATCAGGCACCCGGACCCAGCTCAGCTCAACCTTGCAATCTGGCTCAAGAAATCCTAGAATTTGTTTATCTTAATCTTCCCCCTGACTGTATGAGTGTCATTAGAGAAGCTAGACAACCTACCACTAGAGCTTGCTATGCAGCCAAGTGGAAACGTTTTGTGATCTATTGTCACAACAATAACTTCAATCCCCTAGATGTGTCCATTCAACATATCATAGGCTATTTACTACACCTACAAAGATGCAACCTAGCCTACACGTGTATTAGACTGCACCTTGCTGCCATAGCAGCTTATCTACAAAACATGCAAGGCCTCAAGAGAATAATTTCCCCCCCCCCCCCCCCGGAGTGCCACCCTCACCTGTGTGGAACTTAAACATCGTTCTCACAAGACTAATGGGGTCTCCCTTTGAACCTCTACACATATGTGAACTTCAGTTCCTAACATGGAATACTGCACTTCTTGTAGCCATTACTTCCCTCAGAAGGGTCAGTGAGATACAAGCACTCACCATTCAAGAGCCCTTTCTGCAAATGCACCATAACATGGTTGTTCTCCGCACTAATCCAAGATTCCTCCCTAAAGTCATTTCTCCCTTTCACCTAAACCAATCTGTGGAACTGCCCGTATTCTTCCTGCAGCCACAGACCATTGCGGAAAGAGCTCTCCACACACTAGATGTCAAACGAGCCTTACTCTACTACATCGAGAGAACACAACCCTTTCGTAAGACCAAACAACTGTTCGTGTCTTTCTCACCACCACACAAAGGCAACCCCATCTCCAAATCTGGGATAGCTAGGTGGATTGTCTATTGCATACAAATTTGCTACCACAAAGCCAAACGTATGCTCACTGTTTCCCCTAAAGCCCACTCTACACATAAGATAGGGGCTCCCATGGCATTTTTAGGGAACATTCCCTTAGATGATATCTGCAGTGCAGCTACATGGTCTACACCGCACACTTTCACTAAACACTATTGTGTAGATGTGCAAACTAAGCAACAAGCTAGTGTGGCCCAGGCTGTACTCAAAACATTGTTTCAAACAACTGCAAAAGATACTGGTGGTCACCGCTAGGAGCGAGTACTGCTATATAGTCTATGCAAAAGTGTGTAATCTGCAGCTCCTATGCCTCGAACGGAATATGCTACTTACCAGTATGCATCTGTTCTTGGCATGTAGAGCTGCAGATCTACACACGCTCACCCGCCTCCCCGGCTACCTTTATCCGTTCCAGTTAATCTTATTTAGATACAGCACACATGGGCATCTTCACTGCTTATTACTACGCTCCATTTCCCCGCTGGCGAAAAACAATCTGAGGATGGAGCCGAAGCCCATGCACAATATGATCCAAAGGAGGAGTCACATACCTTGTGACTTCCAAAGACTTTCCAAGAGGAAAAACAACTGCAAACATCCGGGCCCAACACCAGATGGCGATCTATGCATAGTGTGTAGATCTGCAACTCTACATGCCAAGAACAGATGCATACTGGTAAGTAGCATTTCCCTTTACGTCCATATACCCCCAAGTTATGTAGTAAAATATTCTGTTTCTGCAATGGAGAGAAACGTTTGCCCCCAATGGCAATTTGGTAAGATTCAAATAGTTTAGCTCAGTCTTTCCAATATATCTCGGGCTCTCCATTCTCATTTAAGAACGATGGGAGTTGACTCATTCTCCCTGCGGCCATCATCATGCACTGAGGACAAAGTTGCTTAAACACTGACAAGTAGTTCACTTCAGGTGTGGAGAGATAGCGAGAGTTAGCTAAGGAACACCTCTTAACTAGCACTTACACGATCATGCTGATCCCCGTGGCAAAAAGAGGAAAATCCATTAACACGCGTAAACTTACTAGGCATTATTCGCAAAGAACAGAAGCTCGCTGTCTCGCAATGCATGTGCTCCACCTACGCTTATGCTCAGCAACGATAGAATTCCTGCCATGCACCTCTTGAGGGTATTGAAAGTACTCCGCAGGAAAACCGGAGCACATCCGCGCATGCAAAGAAAGCAACGTCTGACCACCCAATGTGCCTAGGATCCAGAGGGGAAAACGGTGCACGCACAGAGCTGGAAAAAGCATTGGTCTCCTCAGAACGATGCGTGTACTGGAAGGCAAGGCTCAGGGCGGAGAGAACCTCAAACCTTACAGGCAATTACACAACTTAAATGAGAGAGAGACGTCACTCTCCCGCACAGACTCCTCGCAGCTTGCCACACGAGTAGACCGCTCCTTCCATGTGACTTTCCTGTCAGGACGCCTCCGCTGAGGTAAAGTGGCGCCCCCTCACCGCTTTGCAACGACTTCTAGGACGGTGAGCGGCTCTTCGCCACACATGCGCAAGTTTGTGGAAACAGAGATTGAGGTGCGCATAACAGTGCGATCAGTGGTCCCAATACACGCCACTGCAAGAACGATAGTATAAGATTACAGGAAACGCTGGTGAATCCTGATGACGGATGCTCGTTGGGTAACTCCACTCATCCAATCCGTGACGGAATGGAAGCTGATGTTCCTCTCAGGAAACCGGAACGCCGACCGTTCTCTGATGATGGTTGCACGAAGGCACTCCAAAACGCAACTATATAAGTGGCAGAAGAAAGCAGATGTTTTGTCAGGAATCCGGAACAGATTGAGAACCCTGAAGACGGCTGCACATTAGGGGCACTCCTCAGAGCATGAACAATATGTGGCAAACCAGATAAAGTCTAGACCTCACATCAGTGAGAAAAACGGGATGTAGGAACACACAGGGTCTTCTAATATGGCACCACCAAGATCGTTCCAGAGAAGGTGTATCTGCCAGAATATTGTCCGCCTCAATTTGTATCTAGAGAATTCCAACAGTTGTAAATGGAGAGAGCACACAATGGGGAGATGGCCAAACTGCCCCCTACGCAGTAGATCGTCACCAGTGTTGTGAAGAAATAATAAAGAAACGTGGTAAGAACTGTAGAACTTCTTTATTGGCAATCCACTCTCGGACTCTGCTTCACAGTCTGGCATTCACCAACATTCCAAAGCAGGCTCCCGGGGGAGAGTCCACTTGGGGAACTGGGAGGGGTAGGGAGAGGGGTATACCAAAGAGGGTTAAGAGAGAAAGGGAGATTATAACAATAGGCTTCTATCTTGATACAATATCAAGAGACATGGAAAAAGTAACCTAGTGAGCCAACTAAATTAAGGTACATCAAAAGCGCATACAGGACATTCATAGATGACACCGTAAGTCTACCTGGTAACTTTACATCCCAGCCAGTGGTGGTGATTGCAATGTCTGGCTTCCTCACAAGAGGACAAGAAGACAAAGTGTTAAAGTCACTAAAAAGATTTGCTTCTGACTTTTTTCCTTGAGTGGGTATTTGCCAACGTCACTCTAGAATGAATACAATGAAACCCTCCTCCTGCAAAACACTCTGAAGAGTAGTACAAGCTCATGCTCAATCAAGGAAGTTGTAGATTTAAAGCCTTGTGCAAAGGATTAGATGATTCTGACTGCTGTGCCGGTAACAGTCCCCTCTCCATTAGGCAGCAAACTTGATTTAAGTTTGAGGCTTTTTTATTTAGAAGGTCCAAAGCAAAATCAATGAACATCTTTCACAGGAAAAAAACCTCAATCCCTTGATAAATTAGGTTATTCAACTATAAAACTAAAATAATCACAGCCAAAAACCTGCATTCAATCTAGATTTTAGCTTTGAGACCCCTGAGTAGGGCTTGACCCAATCAACAAAGATGAATTCATGGTACGTAGCTGTCTGCATGTAGGTTGAAAAGAGTCACTAACTGACTCATTCACCACTATATATTAATATCGAAAGAATAACAACTTACGTTTCAGAGCTTTTTTCTGATGTGAAAAAAGCTAAATATTTCTCTCAAATTTGGCATTCTCCCTGGCAATAAATGCCAGGAAGTCCAGTTTTCCGTTTTGTCAGCAAGTACCTATTCATTGAGTTGTGTATTAGTTAGTGTCTTAATTATAGGCATGTTTAATTCTTTGTGTTACCGAGTTCCTACTCAATGAGTAAACTATTAATTACCTTTATGTCTATTCTTTTTTTTAATGGGGCGAAATACCCACCTCATCTATGTGATGGTTTTTCAATGCACCTGCCACAACACCCAATCCTCCTGTTTTTCCTTTCCCTCCCCAGTGATCACTGCATTTCTCTGCCTGACAGCTGCTTCTTCCCCTTCCATTTCCCCTGCCCGCCCTATTTCGGCATTACTCTCATTCCCTTGTGAAACCTCTGTGATGAACCTGTGCTCCTTCTTTCACTTTTTACTTCTTGCTTTAGTTTACTCCTTCACTACCCGTTTGTATGGCGCCACCCCTATTTCCCTTGGTAATAAATGTTAATGTAGCTCAGACTGTTCAACTATTTTTCCTGTTAGTCTGTTTTGCAGGGTTTTCTTTTGTTTTTCAGCTCTGTACTCATTTGATGAGTGAGTTAGTCGTAGGGTTTGTCCTATAATGACAGTGCACTGTGAAATTGTGTTCCTACACTAGAATAAAAACAGTTCAGATATTACACTCTTGCTTGAGCAGTACACAGCTCTTGAAATTACACCCATCTGTCTACACCACATTAATAGGATTCACAGCTAGCAAGTACAACCTGCAAGCCCACACACACAGTCTGCTGTGCCATAGCTATGTTCTTCATTGTATAGTTTATGCATTGGTCATTGCTGTGTGCTTCAGGTTTTGCCCTAAGTGTTCCCTAAGAGGTAATGTAGTGTGTGGCATACTAAATCGATTTTTAATTTGAGAAATCTGTAGGCTGGCAACATGGACTGTAGTTGGTGTTAACCAGGAGTGTGGAAGCAAACTATTAAAAGTTCAGCAGAAATATTGTGTTACATATAGTCCCAATTGACTTAACTTTGAATTAAAATGAGCATCGTTACTGTGTCTGCAGGGGGTTCCTGGTGTAACATGCAAAACGGACTTAATTATCTTACCAGTGTTACAGGTAAGTCATTGTAAATACAGGGGATAGTGTGAAACGCAAAGCTGTTATTGTAAATGCTATCATTTGTTGTCTTTGTGTATTAAGTGGCAATATTAATGTATAGCCATAATTGACTGTGCTATGAAATGTGCAATTCATAATTCGTAATCACTAAATATTGCTGTATACTCACAGGGCGAGGGTATCATGCTGTGAGGATCAGCAACTTGAGTTCTCTAAGAAAATTACCACTCCTGTACTAGGACAGCCGAATCTTAGTAAACATGCATTGTGATGTGTGTGCTGTGTTTAACAATGTTTCTAGCAGAGTTCGGTCTTATTTTCATGTAAGCAATGGACAGAGACATTGCTCATTTACATTCATAGCGCATAAGAGGTCAGTAATGAATATTTCCACACATTTTGCTCTGTACCAACGATTCCATTTATTTCATTGAGCTCTAACTATTCACATAACATTTGACTGTCTAATTTTGAAGGACAGACCAATTTCAGATCTGCTTTGATATGTCTTTTGACAAATCCCCTATTGTGATTGTAGCTGTTTTCTGAAGGTGAGGCTTTGCTTGTATGCATATCTGTGAAATTGTTTAATTTAAAAGTGCAGTATAGGTCCATGTGTAACTATGTGTTTGAGGCATATGAGCTGCAGATTACACACTATGCATAGATCGCAATCTGGTGTCGGGCCCGGATGTTTGCACTTGTTTTTGTCCTGGAAAGTCTTTGGAAGTCACGAGGTATGTGACTCCTCCTTTGGATCATAGTGCGCATGGGCATCGGCTCCATCCTCAGATTGTTTTTTACCGCCATCGGGCTCGGATGTGTTTTTCGCGCTCCAGTTCGGAATCGTTACCGTTTTTTTTTTCTTTCTTTTGACTCGCAATCCTCCCCTTTTCCGTCGACGAAGGCCTTCGGGCCTACCTGGGCCTTATCATCTGGCTCATGGGAAGGACGCCGTTCAAAAAGTGTCCTCGATGTGGGTCGAAGTTTCCCCACACCGATCTGCATGAGGTGTGCAACCTCTGCCTCTCACCGGGGCACGAGGCCAGAGACTGTTCAGCTTGCGCCTCCTTCCGCTCCAAGAAGACGATTCAGGACGACGAGCTAGAAGAACCATGGCTCGATCGTCGTCTTCGATCTCTGACGACATCTTCCAAGAGGGCGTCGATTTGCCAGAGCAGGGGCGGGTCGAAGAAGGCCTCGTCAGCGCCTCCGAAGTCGATGACTCCGACGTCGAGGACATCACTCCAGCACAAAGAGTCGTGAGTACAAACGTCGACCCCGGCCCCAACCCCCCCTCGACACCATCAAAAAAGGCTTTGTTCACACCTTCGCCTTCGGGCCCAGGTGCACACCGAGAGACTGCTTCCCATGCCCCGCCTCCGGGCCCGGTAAAGAAGCCTACTAAGCCTTCAAGTGACTCGAGCTTGAGTCAGCCTACCCTCGGTGCCGAAAAACATACACAGGCACCGAAAAAGAAGCCGTCCTCTTCCTCACCCACGCCAAACGCTGCTTCAACATCCAAGCACTCGGCGTCAAAGACTGCCACCGGCTCCTCGACACTGACAAAACACTCGGAGCCGACCAAAAAACTACCACCAAAGAGCCTCGACTCCCATGCTTCGAAGCCGAAAAAGACCTCGGAACCGAAAAAACAGGTTCCATCGGCCAAAGACACTCCAAACCCGCACGATTCCAAACCCAGAACCGCTACTGAGTCGGCGCTGAAAAAGCCTACGGCATCAACACCATCGGCACCGAAGGATCTGCCCCGCACAGAAGAACGGGTTCGCCCAGATCCCACCCAAAAAAACTCTTGCAAAGGATCCTAAGACTGGTCACTTGATGCTTAGCTTCACGAAGCGACCACTAGATACGCCTGCACCGGCTCCACCACCTAAAAAGAGAGATTTTGCTACTTCTCCATTAAGGACACCTCCTCCTCCTCCTCCTCCACCTCCTCCACACCTCCTCCACCACCACACCGCTCTCCTACACCATCCCCTATTCCAGTAGATGATGATGATGACACCTCTTATGATGCAGGGGGGGTGCGGACGATCAACTACTAGGGGACCCTACTCCTTCTGGCTCCCAGACCCCTGGGATGATTATAGCATCCCAGACGTCCCTAACATCCCACAAGAGGACATCTACCCCTCCAGGCCTTTCCATTTCAGGGTTCAAACCTGAAGTCCAGAGTTCCATACTCAATCAGCCATTCGATGAGCAACACCTATTTGGCACTAATGTTGACGTAGCCCTTGAAAAAATTAAGGATACAGACACAGCCAAATCTATGGGAGCCTTGCAGTCGCAAGCTCCCAGACGTTCCTTTTGTCGCTCATCCTTCAGAAGCACCACCAGAGGCTACTCCTCAGATAGCCCCTCCCCTTCTTACAAAGCTCCCACCCAATCCACCTTTAGTAGAGGTTACCAAAGAGGTGGTTACAGGGGGGAACAACAACCAAGGCAGAGGCAAAACCAACAACTCCCGCTCTGCCTCCACCCCCACCCAATGACTTCCCTCCACTTCCCCCAGACCACTCCACTCCAGTCGGGGGGAAAACTCCAACAATTCCTTCCTATCTGGACCAACATCACTTCAGACAGGTGGGTGCAACAGATAATTCAATCAGGCTACTGTCTCGAACTAACATCTACCCCCCCAAACATACCACCCAAACAGCGTCCATTGTCACAACAACATATGTTACTGCTAAAGCAGGAGGTAATCTCCTTCCTACAAAAAAGTGCAATAGAGCCAGTTCCCCTGCACCAACAAAACAAGGGAGTTTACTCCCTGTATTTTCTCATACCAAAAAAGGACAGCTCTCGAAGGCCTATTCTAGACCTCAGACCCCTAAACCTATACATACTCAGACCATTTCCACATGGTCACACTCCAGCAGGTCCTTCCTCTGCTTTCACAGGGCGACTTCCATGCTACCCTAGACCTCAAGGATACCTATTTCCACATTCCCATTCACAACGCTCACAGGAAGTATCTCAGATTTGTAGTGGACGGTCAGCACTATCAATTCAAAGTACTCCCATTCAGAGTCACAACAGCACCACGAGTGTTTACCAAGTGCCTAGCGGTGGTGGCAGCACACCTAAGAAGACAGCACATCCACGTCTTCCCATATCTGGGCGACTGGCTCATAAAAGCCAGCTCATACAACACACTCACGCCACTATTCAACAACTTCACGACCTGGGGTTCACAGTAAACCACGCCAAGTCCCATCTGCAACCGTCCCACACACAACAATACCTCAGTGCCACAATAGACACCTCAAGGGCGCTAGCCTATCCCAGTCCCGCCAGGATAGCAGCATGCAGGCTCTTCTCACCAAATTCCAACCGCAACACTCTCTTCCAGCTCGAGTGTTCATGCAACTCCTAGGGATGATGGCCTCTTGCATATTCATAGTGTATTATGCAAGACTCCAGATGCGTCCTCTCCAGGAGTGCTTAGCATGCCAATGGAACCAGGCTCAAGGTCAGTTAACAGATCTGGTGTTGGTAGACGGTCGTACTCGTCGCTCTTTGCAGTGGTGGAACACCAAAAACCTTTCCAAAGGGTGACCGTTCCTGGAGCCGGTTCCTCAAATAGTTATGACAGCGGACGCATCGCTCTCCGGCTGGGAAGCTCAACTTCTACATCACACCATGCAGGGCAGGTGGACACCTCAACAAAAGTTACTCCACATCAACCACCTGGAGTTACAGCCATATTCCTAGCCTTAAAAGCATTTCAAAAACACATATCAGGCAAGGCTGTCTGTCCGCACGGACAACATGACAGCCATGTACTACATACAAAAACAAGGCGGGACACACTCTCTGCAGCTCTCTCAGCTAGCACATAACATATGGAGGTGGGCTATACCTCAGAACTTTTTTCTCCTAGCCCAACATGTCCCAGGAGTCAAACACCATAGCCGATCTGTTGAGCCGTCAAACACAACAGATCCACGAGTGGGAACTTCATCTGCAACTTCTTCAACCGTTTTTTCAAATGTGGGGGCAACCACAGATAGACCTCTTCGCTACCCATGAAAACGCCAAATGCCCAAGCTTCGCTGCCAGATATCCACACCCATTGTCCAAAGGCAATGCGATATGGATGAACTGGTCAGGCAGATTTGCGTACGCTTTTCCGCCTCTCCCACTCATTCCACTAGTGGTGCGCAAACTATAGCAACATTCCTTAGCTCTCATCCTAGTTGCTCCAACTTTGGCCAGACAACCGTGGTACACCACATTGCTGGAACTCTCCGTAGTTCCGCACCAGAAGTTACAACTCTCTCCACACCTCTTAACGTAGAACCATGGAGAGATCAGACACCCGGACCCAGCTCAGCTCAACCTGGCGATCTGGCTCCTGAGGTCCTAGAATTCGGTTACCATAACCTTCCCCCTGACTGTATGAACGTCATTAAAGAAGCTAGACGGCCTACCACTAGAGCATGCTATTCAGCCAAGTGGAAACGTTTTGTAATATATTGTCATAACACCACCAATCCCCTAGATGCGTCTATCCAACACATCATAGGCTACTTACTACACCTCCAAAGATGCAACTTAGCCTACACGTCTATTAGACTGCATCTTGCGGCCATAGCAGCATATTTACAAAATAGACAACATCTATCACTTTTCAGAGTACCTGCCATGAAAGCCTTTATGGAGGGTCTCAAACGAATAATTTCCCCCAGAGTACCACCTTCCCCTGTGTGGAATTTAAACATCGTTCTCACAAGACTAATGGGGCCTCCATTTGAACCTCTACATAAATGTGAGCTACAATTCTTAACATGGAAAACTGCTTGCCTAGTAGCCATACTTCTCTTCGAAGAGTTGGCGAACTACAAGCACTAACCATTCAGGAACCCTTTCTGCAGATGCATCATAATAAGGTTGTACTCAGAACTAATCCTAAATTCCTCCCTAAAGTCATTTCTCCCTTCCACCTCAATCAATCTGTGGAGCTGCCTGTATTCTTCTCGCAGCCACAAACAGTCGCAGAAAGAGCTCTTCACACCTTAGATGTCAAAAGAGCATTGCTTTACTACATCGAGAGTGCAAACATCCTGGCCCAACACCAATTGGCGATCTATGCATAGTGTGTACATCTGCAGCTCTACATGCCAAGGACAAATGCATACTGGTAAGTAGCATTTCCCTTTCATCGACAGTTGGTATTTGCCATTATATCTTGGATGTACGGGGTTCATATTTAATCAGGTGACAAATACTCATAAGTCTTGAAGGAGTTTTAACATCATAGTTAGCTTTCCAAATTAACTGAATCTTCAATTCCTTCGCGAAATCTACAAAAATGCCAGTTGTTTCTTCACATGCTGTTAAATCGGGTACATCATTACATTGCGGTAAGGATATCGGGAGTATCTTTACATCGCACTGAGTTGCTGTATTACAACGGGAGTATCTTTTTTTGCAGGTGAGTTTGTAAGAATTATTTCTAGTCCCTGCACACACACAAACATATTCACATACATGTTTTAATTCCAAAACTGAATCTAATTATTTAAATGTATTTGTTTTGTAATTTTTCTAAATAAAATACACCACTTAAAATGTTAAATTAATTTAATTGTAATTCTTACTTTATGTATTTTATTTAATATAAATTTTACTTTTCCCATCCCTGCACTCATTTAAAAAAAAAAAAAAAAAAACCTTACTACCCAAAAAGAATACCCATTCCGGAACCTTCAGCGACAGGACTTTGCTTGTCATTCTTAGCAAGCCAAAACAGAGCGCAGTGGTTTTTCTGGCTTGAACTTTGAATGAGAGGTCTTTGTCCAACCAGACACCCAGGCTTTTTATTTCTGTTTTCGGTGTGGGTACAGGACCCATACAGGCTGGCCACATAGTGTTGGCTTTGAAGTTTAGCTGGTTGCCAAGTAGCATGAGCTCAGTCTTGTCACCGTTGAGTTTTAATTGGGAGAGACTCATCCAATTGGTAACTTCCTCAAGGCAATGATGGAGATCTGGGGGCGTATGGTTAGTCTGAGTCAAGGCCACCACCAGCTGGGTAATTACTAGTGTAATAGTCAATGGGCTACTTACCCTTGGGGTCACTACGCCCCTTATATGACCACTCCCTGTGGGACGTGGGCATAACCCTATCCCAGAGTTCCTTTGTTTGCCACCACAAAGATGGCCAACTCTGAAAAGTAGTGTCCACTTCATTAGCCCACCTTAGGGGTGGTGCTAACCGGGCGGTTGCGCACGCCTACCTGACTAATTTTCCCAACTGTCCAGGTGCCAAAGGGCTCTGGACAAAAGGGGGTCGGCTTCCTCTCCTGTGAGGGGAGCCAGATTCGCATTTCAAAGGCAGGGTCTTTTTGGAATGCTAATCAGCAGCTTATCCTGTGGGAGGGGGTGCGAACACCCTCTTCCTCTGCAGGCTTTGTTTCTGACTTACATAGAGCAGAGCCCCTTACCCTGGGAGGTCAGAAATCGTTCTTAGGTGGCAGACTGGCAGAGACCAGTCAGCCACCACACCCGAGACTGGTATGTTGTGTGCATGTATTCCCAAATCCAACCCTGGAATCTGGGTGGGCTTGTGAATACAAGATGTTTGATACTAAACACTAGTATTTTCAGTGAAGCCATCATGTAGCTGAGGAACTTGTTTTCACCAGTGTATGGCACATGGGTTAAAATGGCTTCCCTGATCACTTGTACTGGCAGCAATGGAACTGATTAGTGCAGTACAGAGACATATCTGCTCATGCAGATATGTCCTTGCATGTAATAAAAGACACCCTGCCATAGGGGTGTAAGGCCTGTTGTAGGGGTGACTTACAAATATTACATGCAGTGTAGAGGACATAGCACACAGGGATGTGTATCATGCCGTGGTTTTACTTTTGTCTGCACCAATGCACGCAGCCTGTGATAGCAGCCCTGCATTAGTTTAGTGAGGGGTCCTTTAAGGTGGCACAATTTTGCTTCAGTCCTTGGGGACCCTCTTTAGTACCTCAGGCCCTAGGTACCAGGGTACTATTTACTAGGGACTTATGGAAATTGCTAAAGGTATAGCCAGTGGTTGACACAATTGTACAGTTTTAGGGAAAGAGATCTAGCACTGGGGACCTTGTTAGCAGGAACCCAGTGAACTTACAGCATAAATCACATCATTTACCAGTAAAAATGTGTGAGGGGGCATGTCAAAAATTGGCACTTTCCTACAATTACTTAAAAATGTTGTGTTATGGTTGATCTATTGGTGTGTGGGTCCTGTGTTCTCCAAAGCAATAGTTTATTCACTATTTTTAGAAGTTAAAAACAGCAATGTTATTATTATGCTCTAGGAGGGTGTAGTGTTGCTCTTCTCACAATAGTTGGCAATTAGGAGTCTAAAAATGATGTTCCTTATTCAAAAGTCATTGCCTCTGGTCTCTGGAGCCTTGCATGTTTCTAATATTGTGGAACTATTGTCCAAACTTGTCAATCTTGAACATAAGTGTTTTTATCTCACTGAAAATTTGACACGTGCCATTGATTAAATCGTATATGTTTATTTTGTCTTCAGATTGTTGAAAATTAAAGGTGTTTTTATTTCACCAGACAAAAAGTCCCAATGGCCCCTGGGCAAAATTGCAGTTAGACCTGGAATACATGAAGCATGACAGTGAATACAAATTCAGGAGGGACTGGTGTAAACTCATTTCAGAAGTGGTAAGCACATTCACTGTGTGAAGGTTTCGTATCGATTCTGTGGTGCATTAAAACAAGTGTTTACTTAATACACAAAGCAATACAAAGCTGCGCCTGTGCCATTCTAGCATCAAAACTACCCCATTACTTAAATTGCACTACCACCTTTTCCCACTAATCTCCAAAATACTCAACTGTCACAGGGATTTTTTGCTGCACTAATTGTGCTCTCTCAGAAACTACATAACCCTGTGGTTTTCTAATAGAAATAGAACATTTGAATGTTGGAAGCTCCATTGAAAACAATGGAGTGCTCTGGGTTTATAATGGCTAGTATAAGCCCGAGCTCCAACATTCCAATGCTATTTTGTTCACAGCTCTGGCTGTGAACAAAGGCTTCAGGGAGCCTGAGGGGATTTAAATCCCCTCGCGCTTCCTGAAGCCTTTGGCTCGGGCCTTTAACGCTGCAGCGGGCCTTTAATAGCCGGTTAAAGGCTATATTAATTACAAGATTGACTCTAAAAACTTAATGGGAACGACATCTTGGCAGACCGGAAGATATTGACTGGGCAGCAGCATGCCACTACCGACGGTATGTGGCAATACGAGCGAGATTCCACTCAATCCAACTGAAGGTGCTCCACAGGACATACTTCATAAGGACCTCGCTGTTTCACATGGGAAGAATTGACCACGAGCTCTGTCTAAGGGACTGTCGACAAAGCGATACTATGTTGCACACAATGTAGGGCCAGCCGAAGGTCTAAAACTGGACACATTAGACCGTTGCAATGTTTCCCTGATGGTTACACAACGAAATCTGATTAGAAACTGGGGGCGGGACTGGGATCCAAGCATAGAGACCTGGGAATACATTCTGGATTGCTGTATAAGGGCAGAAAAATGTATATATCCGGCACGAGGGTGCCCAAGAAAGTATGTGGTGCGTGGAGAATTGCTGAGGACATAGTCCTGTAATGGTCAACACGTGACTGTGGGACCGGACGGAGAGCGGAAGCAGGGGTTCACCATTGGTGTACTTTGAATTTTCTGTGTGTATTTTAATGACTAGGGGTTATAAGAGCCACGCTATCTCTGTAAATTACACATAGCTTGATAACGATGTTTTGTGTCTGACTGGTATGCCTCACGAAAATGTTTAGTGGATGTCATACTACCGGTTTTCGAACTGGGGAAACTCATATACATATTTGAAAGATGAACTACGAAATCCGGGTAAGATTGCCCGGAAATGCATTGTAGGGTGAAAAGAACGGTAAAGCCGGTGAAGATGGAGGGTTTCATTGAAGACCAGGTGTATTAAATGTCACTGTGAGGGTAAATTAGGATTGAGGTGGAAAATGGCAACAGGAAAGAGCAGATGCAGCGATGTATAGCATAGTGGCAGAACAGAGCGAATACGTTTTTTGTGTATAACCCCCTTGCCTAGAGGCCTTCTGTCCCTGTATCATGATCTGCCTTACTGTGCCACAGTGGGGGAAGATTTACAAGGCAGTTCTAAAATTAACGTATCTTCTGCATAAGTCTGTCTCGCTGCGTGGTCAAGGGCTCGATCCTTATACATCTACATTGACTCTCATAATTCTGGGATTTATAAAATGAACATCCTGAGGTTGCATAACAGACCAGTAAATCTCTGATATTAGTTTTGAGAATCTGCTTCGTCGGTGAGTGAACAATTTACTAAAGGGTTATTCTCGTAAGGCACATTTGCCCAACTCTGGACGTTGGAGCAAGGCATTTATTGTCACCTTAAATTGGTCTGTTATTCTTAACGTTCCTTTTTTGAATGATTTTATTGGTACAAGACATATTTATTTTAGATTTAAATTATGGTATCCTGGGGGTTGATCTGATTGAACAAAAGTTTAGGGAGAGGGCTCGAGCACCTCAATACCACTCGTCCTGCAAGTGTGCGCGTTCAGGACAGCTGTTCTTCCTCATGGCCTGATACAGTTGCATTTCCGCTAGTGCTGCTGTAAATTGACCCAATTCTTGTGGTTAGATCAATGCTGTACATGTAGCTTGCTGTAGCAAATTCAGAATTGGCCTCCATCTTTTAGAAACGTATAAGTCCCCCAGTTTAAGAAATGAATACAGCAGTTTATGAATATAATTTCTTTCATTATTATAATTATTTGCTATAATTGTAAAATCTGGAAATCCTGAAAATTAAACGACTGAAGCGTCTTCTTTCTAATGCTACGAGGTTTCAGTGTTGTATGGCATCCCTTGTTTGACCTCCAGTGATGTCACCCTGGTGTTGCAGCTGTGGCTGATAAGCCAAGTCTTGGTGGAAGTGCCCTCACACGATTGTGGCACTTTGGGACATTTATTAGCAAGGCCCAGGATTGAACGGACCCAAGTTGGTGGTATTGGTAATCACCATGGAAAGTAAACAGGTGTTTCCCTTGCCATCTCTAAGGCTTAACGTGTCCATGCCGCACATGTGCTTTTAGACCAGTCGGTCTCATTTTATGGCCTTTAGGCCCCTGAAAATGACATAGACTTTAGTGAAAGACAAAGATTGTGCATTGGTTTGAATGATGTGCTGTTTTGTAATTGCTCACTTCTTACCACATGAATAATACACTTGTTAGAGCAACGCAAGGGCTCTAGTTAATATTTGCGGTATTTGTGTAACAGTCACTTACAAATAGCTTAGATTTTGAATTGTACTTGTCACAAATAACTTAAAACTAATCAGTAAAATTGAGCACAAAAACAGCCCAGTGCAAATGTATTTTACTGGAAGCATTTGTGCATTACTTTTAGCTACTTAATTACCCCTAGTGCCCTAGCTTGCTTGCACATTTGCCCTAATGGTGGCTCCTAGCACTTATCTCCGTGTTTCTGCAGGTGACTTTTGCTCCCCTCCTAACAGGGCTTTTTTACATTTTTACTACATTGCTGGACTCTACATGACCTCTAAAGCCTATACAGTTTTTGTGTTTTGTAATGTGGCTTGATGCCGATGACCATGTTTTCACCATAACCAATAGTGAACATTCCATGTTTAGTACTTAAAATAATTTCGCACTGTCCATAGCGCTCACATAGATACCCACAAATTGCTAGTAAAGGTCTTGTTAAACATTTGAGATCCATGCATAATTAAACACTCAGCTTACATATTTGTTTGTTCCTAGTGTATCATCCTGTACTGTGCCATCTCCAGGAGGAATTAGGTGGGAAGAGAGACAGTGTGGCTGTGGTTGAGATCCCATAGTGAACAAAATTCTATCTCTTTATGATGAGACGTACAATTCTTCCTACTGAAAATTGTGAGATGTGAATTGGTGAAGCTCTAGATATTTCCTGCAATACTTAGTGGGAGGTTTAGGTGATGAACAACTTTGAACATTGTCTTCTGATATGCAGCTATGTAAATTGTCATCATAACTGGTATTTGTCTAGAAATTTGTTGTTGGGAAAAACCTTAAATGAAAGATTTGTGCATAAAACTGCATTATGGGATTGTACTTATGACCCATTACATTTGCTACTGATTGCTGGTAGTATGCTCTTTCAGAATTATTTTATTAGTAATGTAATTTTGGTTTTGTTGCAGAATACAGATGAAAAGAGAACTTTAATTTATCAGCAGAATATTGTACAGAATATGAAAAGGTGGGTTACATCTTCCTGATACTAGAAGATATTTCACTAGATAAGGAGTTGTTTGGCTGAGGAATAACATGCATCATCGTGCCTTTTGTTGATCTTAATGTGTAAGTACCAATACAGATTTGCAAAAACGCTTGTTTTTCATTGTTTTCTGAGGTGTGAGCAATTACTTGGCTCTGTGAATTGGATTCCACAATTAAGGGCACTAGTGAAGAAATCCGCAGATCAAGAAAAAGCTCCTTTTATTATCTGAAATTTAAATAGTGGACGCAAGCACTAGCAACAGCCCAGTGTATAATTTGAGGAGTCAGACAAGAATTTATGACTCAAACTTATTTATATGTGAAGATTCCTATGGCAGGTCACAGTTCTGCCTACCCAGACATCCATGAAGTTACATTACACCTGTGGTACAATTATTCTGCGCTCACTTTTTTAACGTCTATTCTTCTTGAATGAATTAAACTATTTTTGAGATTACTTGCCTGGTTGCTAGAGTAATGAAGCAGACCTGCAAATCACTCTTTTATACAGTCAACATTACTGCTAAATCTGGCTACAAATGTATCAATAGAAGTTCCTGTTATATCCAGCCTACTACATCAGAATTACCAGGCAGTACAGTAGTTTTAATCTCATTTTGAAGTCCATTCCTTTAAGGGGCAAAGGAATTTTTGTTATGTGAAATAAAATTAGAGTTTGTGTTATTCATTTAATTTGATGAAAATAAATAAAGGAATAGGTTAGGGGATATTTATGTAATGTCATTTGAATGTTTTTAAATTTCAACAGGGTTTCATTATTTTATGACATTTAACTTAAATTTAGGGGTAGCATTAGATTTAAATAGGCATGTATTAAAGTAAGTTAGAAGTTAAGGAGAATATTTGAATGCAACTATTTCAGCTAGAACTTTTGATGTTTAAGGTTATTTACTTTGATGTCTTACTTGCATTATTTAAAGGTTAGAGTTGCTACGAAGGTCAGATCAAAGTTATTTAATTTAGAATAAAAATTAATTGGGGAAGGAAATGGTTGGGTTAAGTACAGTCATTTAATTGAAATTAAAGGGTAGAGTAGACATAACTTTTGGTGAGCAATTTAATTTTACTTTATTAAATATAAGGGTAGGTAGGATTAGGTGTAGGAATAGGCTAATAAAAAAAAATTGAATAAATATGCCAATTTTAGTTTAATTCAAAAAGGTCCAAGAAGGGTCAAGGAGGTGGGGTCAAAATAGATGTAAATTTCATTAAAAACTTGCATTAACAATGTTGTTGCTATTAAGGTTAATTGAAGGCTATTGAAGCTCTCGGCAAGATGGTCGCTGGGAAGGAGCACTAACATCGAGCTCCCGGGCACTGGGATCACCTAGTTGTGAAAATCTCTGCTACCCCTCCTGGAAAACGTTGACTCACCAGATCTCGCCCAAAGGGGAACAAGCCAGAATCGCACTGTCGCCATCCGTAGAGACGGAAAAAACAAGGAAACGACGATCCGCATCACCAACACTGCAACGGATACGTCGGAGGAATCTGACTAGTGGACCGCACCCAACTTCAAAGACACTCCCCACCCCATGGGACCAGCGAGAGTCCCATCAAGCCAGGACCTCAGGCCGAAATAAGCAGAGTGGAGGCACCGTGCTGGCAACGAACCACGCAGCTCGCCTGTGCCTGATACCAAGATGGCCGCCATGGACTCTAAACTCTCTCTCATGAGCGAACTGCGCCAGTGAGCCTCTGAAAACTCTCACAAAATAATCGTCGAGTGTCCTGACATTCTAGGACCCAGGACTGTACCAAACTACAGCAGATGCAGAGATACCGATGATCGCCGATCTGCATTCTCCAGTGCCTGACCTCAAGATGGCCACCCGGGGTACAGAATCACACACTGAAAAAATCAATCTATATCGGTGATCCCCCGACTACACTCCATGAAGCGCTCTCCCCACCTTAACCGACCTGACCCAGGTGTAACAAGACCCCCAGCACCTTCAAGACTGACATTAGGTGCTGCACTCCACCAGTGCCTGACCACAAGATGGCCGCCCGGAGCACCGAACCCGCCCCGACAACCAAAGTTTCTTCCAATAGTAGTGATCTCATTCTCTGGATTCAGCCTCGTCCCGAAATTCAGCTCAAATTTAAAGCGATGAGAGCCCGCCAACACCCCACTCTATGCACCTGACCTTAAGATGGCCGCCCGCGGCTCATAACTTGCTCGAATCTACTCCGGTGAGTCACTAATTATACTAAAAAAAAAGTTGTGTTCTCACCTCCTGAATCTGCCTCGCCTCGACCCTCCGGCCACAACATCAATGCGACGAAAGCCCGCGCACCCTCGAGGCTGCCAGCTCCCCAGTGCCTGACATTAAGATGGCCACCCGGGGCACATAAGTAGCACCATCAAACTATCTACACAGGCGAGAGACTAACCTTACCCAAAGAGGTGTTATCACCAATCTCTATCGCCCTCACCCCGACCGGCTGGCACTGTCAAGTCTGCCTCTCCTCACTTTATGGACCGGACTGCTATCCCATCATCCTATGTGCCTGCCCATTTGATGCCCGCCCAGATCCAACTCTAGGGCTATCTACCGGTAATTTACACCAGTGAATCACTGACCAACCCCACTCTTGTGGTAGGGTCTTCGTTTCAACTCAGCAGAACTCGCCTACCATTCCGGTGCACCCTAGTAACAACACCTGCCTCGCACCACGAGACTCCACCCTCAACACTACCAGAGAGAACAAGGCCCCACTACCCCTCTCTGGCAATCACCCCTACCCGTCCCTCGCCCTCCATCTCCCCCAACCCATATCGAACGACCTCAACACAGTCTGTGACTCCCAACCACCTCCCCACACCCACATGCAATAAAACGCCTACCATTCCGGTGCACCCTAGTAACAACACCTGCCTCGCACCACGAGACTCCACCCTCAACACTACCAGATTTATAATCCAGGGCTTTAGCGAGATCCTAACCAACCTCGCCGTGCCCCATAAGCCTCACCGAATACCCTCCTTCCCCACCTCCACACAACAAAGGCCTTCCAAGGCCCCCCACCCGAGATGGATCTCAACACCCTCTCTAATCAGACATAGAGATCCAAAAGAACTAGTGATGCTATGTCTGTGAGTGAAGCGGCAGATCTCGCTTCCTCGTACGACCCTCCAATCCAAAATTCAGGTGATCACCGGAATGGAAGAGACCAGGCCCTTCCGAAATCCCCTAGACCCCCGGCCACCCGCACTATTATCCCCACGGCCCCCCGAACGAAGAAACACAAAACAGAGACTACCCCCACCAACTGCATGCTCATAAACTGCAGATCAGCCACCAAACATGCCACAGAGCTAGCAGAATCCATCCTCACCCATGACCTAGACATAGCATTCATCACCAAGACATGGCTAAATGATTCCTCCTTCCCACTAATGGATACCCATGTCCCCCCAAGCTTTGCAATCACCAACAAAGATAGAAAAGACCAAAGAGGTGGAGGCATAGCAATCGTCCACAAAAACAACATTTCCGTGACGGAAATAGACTCCTTCAACTACAACACCTTTGAATGCCTAACTGCCAACATTAACACTAGCAATAACAAAACGCTAATCTGCCATCTTATTTACCACCCCCCAGGCAACACCACTCATTCACTGAGCACCTGTCCGACCAGATTGCCCACTGCTCTCTCCGAGATGGGAACATCCTAATTCTGGGTGACCTCAATCTACACTGGAATGAAGAAAACAACCCGCTAATCCAGAACCTGAATGAGCTGCTACACAGCAACATCCTTACCCAATGCTTCTCAGAGGAAACTCACAACAAAGGAGCAATCCTAGATGCCATTATCGCCTAATGCGACACCGTCACGATAGACCACACCCTGCCCGTGGATTGGTCCAACCACCACTTAATCCTATTCCACCTCACTCAACCAATCGCACTCCAACCCCCTCCCCCCCCCCCCCCAATGGACGAGAAACCGTACTCAGATCAACATGACTGACCTAGAGGAAAGGGTTAACTCCCTCCTCACTGCCTCCACGGATGATCTTTCCTCAACAGAACTCGCCACCCACTAAAACACAACCATGACATCCATTCTAGACTAAGTAGCCCCCCTGAAACTACAAAAAAACAGGAACATCCCATCCAGATCCTGGTTCAACACAGACATTAACAACGAAAGGAGACGACTAAGAGCTACAGAACGACTATGGAGGAGCAATCCCTCAACAAACCTACTCGAACAACTCAAAGCAGTCTGAAGGAAATACAAAAAACACATCGGCACCAAAAAATCCACTTTCTTCTGCACCGCCCTGGACACCACAAAAAACAGGCCCAAAGAACTGTTCAGAATCATCAGGCAACAAACCTCCAAGCCCCCTGAATCCTCAATGCAGGCCTCCAAGGACCTGTGCGAAAACTTCACCAACTTCTTCGAAGAAAAAATCACCAAGATTGAGCTCTCACTGGACATCAACGTCAACCCCGACTGCAAAAGTTTGCCCCCAGTGACAGAAGACAACACTCGCAAGCACCCCACGAAAACATGAAAGTCCTTCCACCCCATCCCGGAAGCTGAGATACTCCAACTGATCTCCACCTCCAAACCCGCCTCTCATGTCCTTGACCCTATACCCACCCAATTGACCAAAAAACTGAAACCCTCCATAGCCCCGTTCTGGTGCAAGATTATAAATGGCTCCCTGAGAACTGGCATCATACCTGAGTGCCTCAAAGTTGGCCAAGTCACCCCACTACTAAAAAAAACAGGCCTTGACTCCAAGGACCTGAATAACTTCAGACCCGTCTCCAATCTCCTGCCTCCTATCCAAAATCCTCAAAAAATGCGTCCTCCTACAACTGACTCATGGACATCATCAACCTTCTTAATCCCCACCAAACGGGTTTCAGAACAGGCTATAGCACTGAGACCGCGATCCTTAACATCACAGATGATATCCACAAATCCCTCGATACTGACCAATGTTGCCTCCTCATTCTCCTGGACCTATCGGCAGCCTTTGACACGGTTGATCACCAATTACTCATCAAGGCTTTACAAGAAAGGGTAGGTACTGATGAGGTGGTCCTACACTGGTTCTCCTCCTTACTCAGCCGCTCACAAAGGATAAAAATCAAAAACGTTATTTCCGACTTACACCCCGTCAGCAGGGGCGTCCCCCAAGGTTCAGCACTCACCACAACTGTTCAACATATACATGGAACCCCTCATCACCATACTTAGAAATGCCAACATCCCTTTCCACCTATATGCAGATGACACCCAGATCGATCTAGAAACCTCCTCCATAGACGACATTCACAGACTAAGTGACATTCTCTAAAAGAAATTCAACACTGGCTGTCTCTAAGCCACTTAAAACTCAACCAAGACAAAACAGAGATCCTCCTCATCTCCAACAAAGAAGAGAACCCTCAAATTTCAGAATGGCTAAAAGCCATGGATGCTCTCAACGTCAATCTCACTGTGGCCAACTCCGTAAAATCATTAGGAATCACCCTAGACCCAAAACTTGACATGGCCAAACACATTAAAAACTCCGCAAAGAGTGCCTTCCTCAATCTGAAGCTACTCAACAAAATAAAACCCTATATCCCAACCAAAGACCTCAAACAAGCCACCCAATCACTGGTGCTATCCCGACTCTACTATGGAAATGCAACCCTCACTGGTACAACAAATCTCACCTAGCTCCCCTCAAAACAACTCTCAACGCAGCAGCCAGATTGGTCACTGGAGTCAGAAAATACAATCACATCTCACCAGCGCTCAGAGAACTAAAATGGCTCCCAGTCGAATGGCGTTCCAACTTCAGAACTGCCTGCCTCATTCACAAAGCCCTGCACACAGGAAAACCTGACTACCTGGCCGCCAAACTCAAGAGGGCCGGTCAGACAAGGAACTTCAAGAGCTCCAATACCCTACTACTCATCCCTATGAAAACATGCAAACAAAAAACCGCTGCACGGTCCTTCACCGGAAACGCTCCCAACATCTGGAACTCTATCCCTGCAGATATCAGGACTATCCCGTCCTTCACAAAATTAAAAAAACACATAAAAGACCTCTACCTCAACCGCTCCCTCCCGAACAGATAGCCGCCGCCTAAATGCAAATCCCTGCTCGCCGTAGCTCCCCGACATTGTATCACTAAGACCTTCCTCCTCCTTGCTCTTTGACCCCTACCTGTTCCCTCCCCCCTCAAAGAAGTTCAACCCAAGACTACGTGCACTCAATGAGACTATCTTAGGACTTGCGTACTACCTCAATGCTGCACAACTCAC
The DNA here is from genome assembly GCF_964204655.1 of Triturus cristatus. Taxonomy (NCBI): domain Eukaryota; kingdom Metazoa; phylum Chordata; class Amphibia; order Caudata; family Salamandridae; genus Triturus; species Triturus cristatus. The sequence continues at coordinate 1,041,548,481 of NC_140585.1, forward strand.
TTGGACTTCCAAACCAATATGTATACTACTGCTCTATTGTATGACTCTTGCACTAAAACTATTGTATAGCGCTCCGATACCCCCGGGTCCGGCCAGCGCTATATAAAACTCCTTAATAAATAAATAAAAAGGTGATGCAATTGTGGTCGCTGTACCTGAAGGTAAAAGACCTAAACTTGGTGACCTACAGCCGTACCTCGAACATATATATACATATATGAAGGAGAGTAGTAAATGCTCCTGTCTAATAATTTAGCAAAAAAGTAGCTTTTATAAGAATAAGGATGTTTTGATTATATATAGAGTTGTGCAAATGGGTGCACTGTTTGACAGATACTTGGTCTTTGTCATTTGGACTGTGGTGCTCAAATTCAGCACACAGATTGGAGATGCAATTGCCAGTTGTGTTGTGTTGTATTTCCATAGCAAATTTACAGTATGGCAAAAAAGGAGAATAACACATACTAGAGGTTTTTACACCTATTTTATGTCATGTTATTGCCACATTTTTAAATGTTGTAAGCAAGATTTTGCAAACACTTATACATTGATCACATTGATCACAAATGAGTTGAATACAAACATTCCAAAATCACCAAATGGTTAAAAATCATATTTAAGGATGGGACATGGCTTGGCGCAAGCCATGATGGCTGCATAACAGAAGAGCTCTCGTCTGGCCCTCCCGCGAATACCACAGTCCGTCTGATATCTGCCCGATTCTTGGAGGCAAGCGTTGCCGAGGTGCCCAAGCGGGGGTGACTTGCACCTGGGACCGAAGCAAGCCCCAAAAGATTGATTCAGAAACCCGCTGGAGTGGTGGGCCTGTGTGCGGCCTGACAGGGGAATGTGACCACCGGGCGGCCGACGGAGATGGGTTCCGGCTTGAAGGTGAGCTCCGGCGGATGCCCGGGCCTGGGCGGTGAGCTCTGGGACACCACCCCCCCCCCCCCCCCCCCACCTTCTCCTCGGCAGCACGATATGCATGGCGCAGCAGGCGCCTGGACCTGAGGCGGGCCAGATAAGTGCGCCACAAGAGGCCCACTGAAGGAGACAGTGATGGGCCTGTGTGTGAACGGGCCGTAGGCTGCGGAAGCTGGCAGCCCAGCGATCATTTGAGCCGGCCTCCGTATATGACCGAACAGGGGCCCAGGTGCTGGCGGCGATCTCTGGGTCCCTCACTTTGCACCTCCCCCGGGGCACAGCCAGTATCACCAACGGCAGTGCGTGAGTGCACTGTGGAGCGGTAAGGAGGCAACGTGGGCCCTGAACGACTGGGCACAGTAATTAAAAGCAGCTACGTACGGAGCCGAACTGGAGTCGGATACGCACCCTCAGGAGTGAAAGGGGATTCCCCGGAGAAGTGCCAGAGGACAATGAGGCCACATTGACGGGTGACTGGAATCAGCAAGGACAGACTCTGTCTCCCCCAGTGGGATCAAGTGGGGGCACGAGTGAGTCCAACAGCAGATGCAATACCCTCCGCTTGATAGATGGAAGGGCGAACCGCCCAGAGAGGAGAAAAGGCGGACTGAAGTGGGCTGGACAGGCGCCACAGGGGGGCCGAGCGAAAGCGACTGGGGACAGAGGCTGGACAAACGATGGGAGAAGCCCCAGGGCTTGGACCTTGAAGCGTGTCCGGGATGACACGGGCTCGCATAGGGCCGGGGGATGATCATTGCAGTGGGACACGCCGGAGAGACTGCGGTGTTGACGCGTCCTGGCAACAACTCCATTCACTGGGGCGCCCTTACTGGATACTTCGGCGGACAATTCTACAGATAATGGTGCAGGGACTGAGGCCAGGGAAGAGAGAACAAGCTAACTTCCTCCTAGTGCTCGAAACAACATGCAGCTTAAGGGTATCCCCCCGTTCCAGACCAATAAGTTGGACAAGTACGCGGTGGCCAGGAGGACACTGACAGAAGGCGCCACAGCTCCGGACACCCAAGAGATGGCAGAACCGTCCATGGGGTTCATCATGGCTGCAATTAGAGACCTGGGAACAACCCTAGAGTCCAAAATGGACAAGGTCACCATTGAAGTGACGTTCCTGCGGGCAGACATGAACAAGACCTCTGAGAAGGTTGTTGTGGCGGAAATAAGCATAAAGGAACTACAATCTTTGCACAAGAAAATGGAGGAGCGGATACAACAGCTTGCACACCATCACAAGATAATGGTGGCGAAGTTGGGATACAACAGCTTGCACACCATCACAAGATAATGGTGGCGAAGTTGGAAGATCCGCACCCGCCAAGCCGAGCACCAGCAACAACCACCTCAAGTGCATTCTGCTCAACACCCGCTCAGTCCACAGACACGCCGTGGAACTTTGGAACCTGCTCGACACAACATCACCAGACGTCGCCTTCCTCACGGAAACCTGGATGAACGCCTCCTCAGCGCCCGACATCGCCATAGCCATCCCGGACGGATACAAGATCACCCGGAGGGACCGCGTCAACCAGACTGGAGGAGGCATCGCCATCGTACACAAGAACACCATCCGCATCTCGACCAACTCCAACGACACCTTCACCACCGCCGAACACCTCCACTTCCAGATACACAGCGACCCCAAGACGACCCTCAGAGGCACCCTCATCTACAGACCCCCGGGACCGCGCACACAATTCAGCGAAGACATCGCAGACTTCATCAGCCCGCACGCCCTCGCCTCCTCCGACTACATCCTCCTAGGGGACCTCAACTTCCACCTGGAGAACAACAAGGACAGCAACACCACCACCCTGCTGGACAACCTCGCCAACCTCGGACTCGAGCAACTGGTGAACACCCCCACCCACTACGCCGGCCACACGCTTGACCCCGTCTTCTCCTCCAGCATGCACATCTCCTTCAGCCACTCCACCGGACTTCACTGGACTGATCACAGCTGCGTCCACTTCAGCTTCAGGAGAAACACGACCCACCACCACCCACAACAGATCCCTCGCTGGAGCTGGAGCAAGATCACCGCCGAGCGGCTCACCACCTCCCTCCGCCAGAACCCCCCCACCAGCACAACGGAGCCCAACGAAGCAGCCAGCAACCTCACACAGTGGCTCACCAACTGCGCCGAGGACCTCGCACCACTACGGGACCCTCCCAGCAGGCCCAGAAGCAAGAAAGCCCCCTGGTTCACCAACGAACTCAAGGGCTCCATGAAGAACTACCGCACCCTCGAGAAAGCCTGGCGCCACGATCAGACCTCAGACAACATGACCGCCCTCAAGCACGCCACCCGCAAGCACCACCAACTGATCCACACCACCAAGAAAACCGCATTCAAAGAACGACTGGACAACAACGCCCACGACAGCAAGGAACTCTTCAGCATCGTCAAAGAGCTCTCCAACCCCAGCGCCGGAAACAACGACATCACACCCTCGCAAGACCTCTGCGATTCCCTCGCCTCGTTCTTCCACCGCAAGATCGCCGACATACACAACAGCTTCGGCACACCAACCACACACCCAACCGCCGAACCAACGCCCCCTACCACCACCCTCTGCAACTGGACCCCGGTCAGCACCGAAGATACCACCCGCACGATGAACACCATCCACTCCGGATCACCCACCGACCGCTGCCCCCACCACGTCTTCAACAAGGCCGACTCCATCATCGCACCCCAACTGCGGGACATCATCAACACCTCCTTCCACACCGCCACCTTTCTGGAGAGCTGGAAGCACGCCGAGCTCAGCGCCCTCCTGAAGAAACCAACCGCGGACCCCACCGACCTCAAGAACATCCGCCCCATCTCGCGCCTCCCTTTTCATGCCAAAGTCATCGAGAAGACCGTCAACAGACAGCTCGCCGCCTTCTTCGAGTCGAATGGATCCCTCGACCCCTCGCAGTCCGGCTTCCGAGCCAACCACAGCACCGAGACCGCCCTGATCGCAGCCACCAATGACATCAGATCCCTGCTCGACAACGGGGAAACAGCAGCCCTCATCCTCCTGGACCTCTCTGCAGCGTTCGACACTGTCTGCCACCGCAGCCTAGTACAGCGCCTCAGCAACATCGGAATCCAAGGGAAAGCACTAGAGTGGATCATCTCGTTCCTCGCCGGAAGTACCCAGAAATTCCGCCTCCCCCCCGTTCTGATCCGAGGCCACCGAAGTCATTTGCGGCATACCACAAGGATCATCACTCAGCCCAACCCTCTTCAACGTCTACATGAGCCCCCTCGCAGCCATCGCACGCCAACACAACCTCAACATCATCTCCTACGCCGACGATATCCAGCTGATCCTCTCCCTCACCAACGACCCCGCCAGAACCAGCCTACACGAAGGAATGAAAGACGTCGCCGAGTGGATGAAGAACAGCCGCCTGAAACTTAACTCAGACAAAATGGAAGTCCTCATCCTGGGATCATCACCCTCCGCCTGGGACGACTCTTGGTGGCCCCCCCGCCCTGGGCACCACTCCCAAACCAACAGACCACGCACGCAACCTGGGATTCATCCTGGACTCCTCCCTCTCGATGACCAGACAAGTCCACGCCGTCTCCTCATCGTGCTTCAACACCCTGCGTATGCTCCGTAAGATCTTCCGTTGGATCCCCACCGAGACCAGGAAGACCGTCACCCAGGCACTCGTCACCAGCTGACTGGACTACGGGAACACCCTCTACGCCGGAACCACAGCCAAACTGCAGAAAAGACTCCAACACATCCAGAACGCCTCCGCACGACTCGTCCTGGACATCCCCCGACACAGCCACATCTCCGGCCACCTGAGAGACCTGCACTGGCTCCCCGTCAGCAAGAGGATCACGTTCAGGCTCCTCACCCACGCACACAAGGCTCTCCACGACCTGGGCCCCAAGTACCTCAACGACCGCCTGACCTTCTACGCGCCCACCCGCCAGCTACGATCGACCAATCTCGCCCTCGCCGCCGTACGACGCATCCGCAGAGCCACCACCGGAGGAAGATCCTTCTCCTACCTGGCAGCCAAGACTTGGAACTCCCTCCCCATCCATCTTCGATTGACCCAGGACCATCTTTCCTTCAGGAAGCAACTCAAGACCTGGCTGTTCGTGCAGTAACTTACCCCCCTCCCCCAGCGCCTTGAGACCCTTCCGGGTGAGTAGCGCGCTATACAAATGCTTGATTGATTGATTGAAGAAGGGCGGGCCCACAGAAATAACATCAGGGTGGCGGGAGTCCCGGAGGGAGCAGAGGGCCCCAGCGCAAACCTGTTCCTAGAGGACATCATAATGAACCATCTGCATCCCAAAAGACTTTTAACCTTCTTCTCGGTTGAAAGGGCGCACAGGGCACTGAAACCACCGTCGAAGCTGGTGGCCCCCCAGGACTATTATTGCTCGGATCCTCAGCTACCGAGACCGCAGCGCGATTCGACAGGCCGTTTGACCCAAGGGGGACTTGCCATTTGAGAACACAACTATTCATTTCTTCCCAGACTTCACCCTCATGGTCCAACGACGCACATTCCAGGAGGTAAAAAGAGCTCTGTGGTCCGAGAACATTAAATACATGATGCTCTTTCCAGCCAAGCTTAGGTTGCTAGATAGTGGCAAGTCTTGGTACTTCACATCACCTGACGAGGTATGGAGCTGGCTGGGGGAAGGGAGATCAACTAACAGCCGCAGCAGGGAAAGAGCCAAAGAAGCATGGACCCAAAGGACTCAATGCAGCAGGAGCGACACAATGAAATAGACTAACGGTTTCTGTTCGGCGACAGGCGCTCTGCACATTGGGGATGTGGGTAGTTTTAAACCTACAATGCAGGGTAGCAGGGTGAGGATAACAGGATTGGGACTGTTTCATTAATTTCAGCAGTTATCCTTATTCAATGTTTTATGCAATCCACTTTTAAGATAACACATCAAGTGCATTTTGTTAGGCAATTCCTAAGGTGCAAGGGGGTAGAGTGGGCATGTGGAAGAGGGGACGGGACATCAACTTTTCAACTATGACATGGCACCACAACATACAGATACACTGAGAATCATGACGTGGAATGTCAACGGGCTGGGGGATAAAATAAAGAGGACTATGGTCCTACAGTACCTCTGTAGACACTCCCCTGACCTTGTATTCCTACAGGAGACGCACCTACGAGGCAATCATTATCTTGCACTTAATAGGTTTGAGTACGCACTTGTGCACATGCAGGTTTCAATAATATACAGCACGTATTCTGATACACCACATGTGGCAGGACCAGCTCGGACGATTTGTGGCAGTAACTAGGAGATGGGAGGGGTGGTATCTGAACATGTGTTCCGCTTACATCCTGCCAAAGCTCTATCCGAGACTTTTCCTGAACTCAGCGGATTACTATTAGATATGCCAATAGGCCTACTCGTCATGGGAGGGGATATGAACACAGTGATGTCCCCCGACATTGATAGGACTGTAGGGATAGCCAACTGTGGGAAGCCCTCCCCTGCTAAGGTAGTTTGCACCTCTGGAGACTTCATAATCCAACCAGTAGACAGTATATACATATCTGCAGCACGTGATAGCGGGGCTAGACCACCTCTTCACACAATCCATACACGTTGGACACTTCCGGCGGGCACAACATAAAGCAAGGGATATTTCTGACCACTCACCGGTAGAGGTCCACATTCAGGGTTCCACTAGAGACTACTCCATGCCACTGCGCCTGGCCTCTTGGCATTTTAAAGACAAAGACGCTCAAGAAAAGTTCAGAGAGCTAATGCAATTGTACTTTAGCAAAAACGTTGGGTCGGTGACATCGGGCAGTGCTCTCTGGGAAGCGTACAAAGCAGTGGCCAGAGGCTATGTACAAGCAGAGATGGGTGGACAGAAGGAGAGGAGAGCCATTGGCTAGAAACTGGAGCGAGACATTGAGGCCTTAGAGAGAGCGCCACTATGTAATGGGAAGATTGACCCCGAAGTGAGACATAAAATACGCCTCAAACAAAAGGAGTTGATGGACATGGAGGACGACGCAGCACCTGAGGACCTACGAATGACCATGATTGTTGTCATCCCAAAGAAAGACAAACCACTGGAGCAATGCAGCTCCTGTCAGCCAATCTCCCTACTAAATTTCAAAACAAAGGTCCTCGCAAAAGTACTATCTAACCACCTCAACCCCATTATCTCCTCAATAATCCACCCAGATCAGATGGGTTTTATGCCCCAGAGAAGCACCAAACGGAATCTCTGGTGCTTGTATGGTGTTATGTAGGAGACTGCGACGAATGAGACAGAATCCATGGCGGTGCTGTCTTTAGAAGCCCATATGGCGTTCAACAGCATTGAATGGCCCTACTTTGAAGAGGTCCTGATTCGGCTTGGCTTTGGCTCCAAATTCTGTGCCTGGATTCGACTGCTGTATCATAACTCAATGGTGCGAGTTCTGGTAAACGGAATGTCTCCAGGCCCTTCGCACTGCATACGTGCACATGCTAGGGATGTCCCGCATCCCCAATGATTTTCGCAATGGTGTTGGAACCACTTGCTGCGTGGGTCCTGATAGACCCACTGATCCGAGGTATTCACATGGGGGGGGTGAATGGGTAGAGCGCATTTCTTTATACACTGACGACGTACTACTATATGTAAGCAGACCCAGGCAGACGATCCACAGAATTATCAAAATACTGTCTTTTTGGTCGTTATTCAGGGTAGAAGGTAAACTGGGACAAGTCGCTCATTTTTAGTTGTGAGCTGTGGGGCCTCAACAGTCAATCGGAATGCAGGGCTCTCCTACAGCATGACCAATGCGAATACCTTGGTATCTGGATCACAACATCGAACGCTGACTCCCTAAATCTAAATATACAGGCTCAACTAGCGAGACTGCGTGAGGATATATCACATTGGAGTAAATTGCCAATATCCCTCATGGGTAGGGCTGTGCTATTCAAAATAATGGCCCTCCCTAAATTTCTGTATGCACTGCAGAATACCGGAGAAATTTTTCCGGGCAATTGAGGGGGAGCAGCATAATCTATTGTGGGAGGGTGGCACTCCGCACATTGCACTGCGCAAGCTGCAACGTGGGGTTTTTGAGGGCGGTCTGGCTCTCCTAGATATTTGGAATTATTACTGACAGCCCAGTTCATTAATATTAATGGATGGGTGTTCGCACCCCTCTCTGATCCAGCTTACCGGGTGATCGACGTGCAATGGGGTATGGAGGGTATGCTTCAATTCTAAATCAAAAGAATGAAATGAAGTCCCTACCTATGCATACCCAGACTGTGGTGTGAGTTTGGCACACTGCCACAAAGGCGATGGGATGGGAACCGCGACTGACCCAACAAACTCCACCCTGGAGAAGCACTACCTTGGACGAAGTGGGAGGTCGGCAGGGCTTCCGTAGATGGAGCTTAGTTGGCATCGAAAGCCTTGGGAACATCTAGAGGTGTGGGGCCCTGCGGACCTTTACCGAAATCCAGACTGAACACCAAATGGCAGACGCAGAATGTTTCCGTTATCTGCAATTGAGGCATGCTGTGCATAGTCATGTGTCAGAGGGGGAGATCCTACCGGAATACTCCCCACTAGAAGACCGACTATTGCTGGACCCTATGATAGGCAAGCCGGTCTTTCTTACATACCGGAAAATAATGAACAATCTTCTGGACCCTCTAGGTTTTCTAAGAGAAGCATGGGAGACTAATGTGAGGCTACTGTAGGACGACTGGCAAGAAGCGATCCAATGTCCAAGGGAGGTGGCAATACGTGCGAGGTCCAGATCAATTCAGCTCTGTGTGCTACATAGGTCATACGCTCCTAGAACACTCCAATACAAGCTGGGTAGATGTGACACAGGTCTCTGTGCCCGGGGGTGTGGGGGTGGTGGGTATGTTCTTCAACATTATCTGGGCATGCCTGAAAATTCTGCGATACTGGTCTGGAGTAATTAGGGTGTTGTCCGAGGTAACTGGCCTGCAGGTACAACTTGACGCACAGTGGCATCTGCTAGGGGTCTCGGGCGAGGATAGATTGCCCACACATACTAAAATTTGGCTCCTGCTTGCAGCAGTGATAGCGAAAAGGAACATAGCGAGACTATGATGGGCATCAAACACACCGAACAGAATCTAGACTGGTACTGTCATGCAGAGAAAACTGTGTACAAAAGCAGGGGCTGCCCCAAGAAATGGGAAAAATCTGGAACTCATGGGAAACGTACAGGACCTGTAGTGGTGGGAGGAGTGAGGTGGGGGAAGGACCAAAGGGGAGGAGGGGCATATGGGTGATCTTGGTATCTCACCCACGAAATGAATTGATATATGGAAAAATATACACCTTACTTATGTATTTGTCCAAAAGGTTTTGCCTATTATTTACTGTTCGTACTGATGGATTGCGCATATGTTTTAATAAAGTTTTAAAAATAAATCATATTTAAGCAAAGATATCATAAGAGACCTCTTTGTGCCACACATTCTTTGTAGTTGATTGAGTCATAGAATAGTACCGTACTTAATCAGTGCTCTTTCCTTGTCCTATGTTGCAGTTTTGTAGATATCACAAGTTTTATGTATTCTTTATATTGAGAAAATTGTTATGCATTTACATCTAATTGGGTAAATATTGTGTTAACAGGCATGAAGTTTTCATTCTTTAATTTTCCTTTAACCTTTCTTAGTAAATTTGATACTAAGTAGTAGCTGATTATAGTGCCTCGGATTACATTACCCAGCTTAAAACTATTAGCTGCCAGTGTAATCATTGGCCAATTTTCTCGAGTGTTGGTGAAGCTAATAGAACAAGATTTTGTATTGTAAATAAGAAAGTTGTAGGGCTTCCATTTGTAAACCCATCCCAAATATGGCAGCTAGATATTAAGTGGGGCTAGGAATGCCCCAAGTCTAGTTCACAGTAAACATTATGATTAGCTAACCTAGCTCAAAGAATACATTTGTTTTCTTCGCATAAAAAGTGTTCAGTATATCCTATCTCTAGTTTCAAAATCTATCTTGTTGGTGTACTTCCATAGGTATATGCAAGATCCAGTATTTTGAAAAGTACATTAATTCACTTAAGGTTTGCTACTTCAGAAGTGTCCTTGTTGCCTTGCTGATCCTTAGCTTGGTGTCCATACAGCAATCAAATAAAATTCAATCAGTCTTTATCCTCTGAGATTTTTATATTATTCTTTTGAAAAGTTCTTTTGGTTTGGACAGCCTACATAGCGGACGCAGATTAACCGAACTCCGTGCGTCCACGCTCAAATCCTGCCTAATCCTGTCTAAATATCCTCCCAAGTGCCGCCAGCTGGATGTTGGGTAGACTGAAGCCTAATCTGCAGCGACTCCAGTGAGCCGTGGAGAAGAGTGCATGCAGTAGATTGTGCTTCAAACACTGAGGCCTGTCGGCACCTGGGGCGGGCTGGGCCTGCCGCCTCCGTCTAGCTCCCGGGCCCAGGCGGAATGTGGCAAAGGGCCATGTGGCCAGACCAGGCCCCAGAGGTGAGGAGTGATATTCGGCGTGGGGGTCGCTGGACACGGATTGCTGGCGCCGTCACCCCACTGAGGCCTCTTTTGGACGTGTGGCGTGGAAGCTGGCGCTGGGCCTGGTAGCGACTGCGAGTGTGGGATGGCTCCTGGTCGGGCCGGCCTCTTGGTTTCTGGTCATGGTCCCGCAGGGTCAGAGCGTCCCCAACAGAGCTGGTCTCCCGCTGCGCCATTAGAAGAGTGGGTGGCGCTATACGCCTTTCCCACGGGGACATCCCCCTCCCCCTCCCCCCCCCCCTCCCCCCGCCCTCTCAAATCTAGGGATCTCCCCCATCTGGGGTTACAGCAAGATCCTGGAATTTGGGACAAAGGAGTATATACCTGGCCGGGTACGGTGGTGCACACTGTAAGCTGGATGCGGTGTCCCATAGGCCTTTACTACAAGACTCATAAGCGGGTCGGGCGCTCCCCCGCTCGATAGGTGCTGACTAGACCCTGGTGCATCACGGAGCCACGTAGCGCATTGGGTTGGTCAGATGTATGGCGGGAATATCACCCAGCAGAGGTGGCCTACACATACATGTTCACCGTTCATGGCTCTTTATCCTGGCTGGACTATATGTTTACGCCACATAGCTACACTCATCGATTTTCCCTGGCCACTCATCTCCCCAGGGGACTGTCGGACCACTCTCCAGTCAGTGTTAAACTCCTTCTGTATTCCCCTTCCCCTCCCCCCCCCCCGCTTCCGGTGGCAAATGTCCCCTTGGCATCTCCTGGATTCTGACTATCAAGAATACATTGATCTGAACTGCCTCAGCCTCATCCATGATAACCCTCTGGGAAGCCCTAAAACCCACACTCCGGGGGGTCGCCATCAGTTATCGCACAAATAACAAACGCGAACACTCCACCAAACGAGCGGAGATAGAGGCCTCCCACATATCCTTAGAGACACAATACATCAGTGACCCCAGCCCTTCCCTCTGGCGCAACCTCCTCCAAACCCAACAGCAATTACAGCAACATTTCATAAACGAGGTCAAAGAAATCTGGTTGGTGTCACATCACCGGATTTGTCAATGGGGGGACAAATCAAGCAAAATGCTACATAGGCTCTGTCAAGCCGTGCGGTCTCCAGCAATGGTTCCGATTATCCGTGGATCTGACAGTGTGTTGCACTCCTCTCCTGGGGCGGTGGCCGCAGAATTTGTGCGCTATTTCTTCATCTTATAAGCGCGGCAAGACCAGCTCTCGGATGCTCTCATTGCAGAGTTTCTTCGGGATATCCCCCCTCCTAGATTAACCGATCAGATGAGAGTACATCTGGATGCCCCCATCACGTTGGAGGAATTAAATGCAGCATTGGTAGCGATGCCCCCGGGAAAGGCCCGGGCCTAATGGATTCCCCATAGAATTCCTTCAGTCACATATAACCACATTGGGCCCGTATTTGTTAGAGGCCATTCAGGACGCATCCAAACGACACATACTGACCCAGGATTGGCGGCAAGCGGAGATTGTTCTCTTCTTAAAACCAGGCCGCCCACCGGAAGACCCCTCCTCATATCACCTAATTTCTTTGATAAATTATGAACCCAAGCTTCTGGGCAAGGTTCTAGCAGATTGCCTCCGAGCCTGCATGCAAGACTTGGTTCACTAGCTATATGCCAAATCGGGCTACCCGCCACAACATTCACCGGGTCCTTAATGCTATGGCTTTGGCCCCAGAGTTGGGACATCTCGCAGCCATTCTACTTGCCGACATTGACAAGGCATTTGACTCCCTTAGTTGGGAGTACCTTTTCAACTCCTTGAGGCTGTCTATCTCGGCGCGTGTTTTCTATCATATATTCGCCTACTTTATACTGATCCAGTTACTTCAGTGCGCATTGCGGGACACCGTTCGGCCACCTTCCCTGTCTGTCAGGGCACAAGACAGAGTTGTCCCCTGTCTCCATGTTTATTTGCCCCAGCGATCGAACCTTTAGCGGTTTGGGTACATAGGGATACTGTTCTCCGGGGATTCGAGTGGCCCCGGGCACAACCTGATCGGATTGCACTATATGCGTACGACGTCCTTTTTCCTCCGTGTATTTGGCCAAACCTCAGGGCTACATACCAACCCCTCCAAATCTGTATTGTTTCCGGTCTGCTGTAAACAGGGGAGGGCTACATGGGTGGCCCAGTTAACGCATGTGACAGAGGGCTTTAAATGCCTAGGGATTTTCATGTCCCCATGCCCTAAGATCTCATGGACACCTAACATAAACCCACTTTTGACTGGCCTTCGAGATGAGACCAATATATGGTCCTCCCTTCCTCTTTCGTTGTATGGGCGCTCAGCGATTTTTAAGATGGTCTCTCTCCCTAGAATATGATATCGGCTACAGAACTTTCCATATCATATACGGTGGGCATGGTTCGCGCAAATTAACGCCATACATAATTAGTTCCTATGGAATGGAGGGGCTGTTCGGGTGGCACTACAAACTTGTGCACAATGTACGTATTGTGGCGGCATTGCAGTGGCGGATGTTTACGCCTTCTATTCAGCCTCTCACCTTTTAATTATCAACGAATGGTGGTACTTCATCGGATCCGGCGTTCGGTTTGGAACAAGCGGTGATGGAGGGGGTCCCCCTCCTTCAGTTACTATACAGTAACCAGAATCTTGTCTTCCTTCCGCACGCCAGTAGAACAGTGATCTGGATCTGGAGGTATAATGTCAGGCAGATGGGGTGGCAAGGGCGCTTGACTCGGGCGACTCCCTCATGGCAGGTCACCCATCTATGCCAGGTGGCCGCCTTAGCGGGATTTCCCAAATGAGACCTGATGGGTATCTCCACCCATGGTGATGTGATGAAGGGCACCACACTGATGTCTTTCCAGCAGCTGCAGGCGGAATTTCAATTACATGAAACGCAATTCTATAAGTATTCACAGCTATGCCTTGCACTCTCTCACAAAATTCTCACCCTGGACACCCTTCCAGAGTTTCACCCCATCAAGGATCGCCTTTTTATGGGGGACTTAGAAGCTCATAAAATTAGACAGATATACCAGACCCCGACGACACACGCCAAAACGACCCTACATAAGACCAGAGGGGCGTGGGATGCAGATATACCATACATAACTGGCGATGACTGGGCTGAGAACGTAGCCAATCCTCGGGGAGCCGTTGTGTCCTCTTGATCCCGCCTCATACAATTCAAATACATTCACTGAGTGTACTATAGCCCGACTCAGTCTCTGGAAGTTGGGAGTCATTCAATGCCCCTAATGTCTATGCTGCGGTAGAGATGAGGGAAAGTTTCTGCACAGTTTGGGATTGTACTGTACTACAGCCCTTCTGGTGTAGGATCTCGGCCTGCCTGGGTTAGGGGTTATCCTGGGACCTCCCATTGGATCCCAAGCTATTTTTATTACATAGTACTGATGGGATGGGGGAAATCGGTATAAACAACACCAACTATTCCTGGCCCTTACTATAGCTAAGCGTGATATTGCTCTACTGTGGAAGGGAACTTCCCCCCGATGATAGGGAAATGGCGAACGGCAGGGACGTAACGCAGGCCCCGAGGTGCGGGGGGTCCCGAAGCTCCAGGGGGCCCCCTCGGCACTGCACTCTGGCCAGAGCGCTCCTGATTGAGCCTGGAGGGGGCCCCTCTTCGTACCGTGCAGGGAGGCCCCCTCAATTTTCGTTACGCCAGTGGCGAATGGAGCCTGATAGATGCATGGTAGCACTGATTGCCGTCTTCCAGGCGAGAGGTTGTCCCTTGAAGCACAGGAAAATATGGTCCCAACGGGCAACATATCGGGGTATAGATCTTCCCCCCCCCCCCCCCCCCCTTCCATCGCAGACCCCCTGATGTACGTGTCTCCAGTCGAGTCCTGGGCCACACCACACCTCATTCAATGTCAGATTTCAGGCGACGCAAGAACTCTAACATATGTACTAAATTTTATGGGTAATAGGATTGTCAGTGCAAAGTTTGTATTGTTATGTTTGTTATTGGTGCTAATTTTGTACACAAATCTGGTACTCTTGAATGATCCGATGTTTCAATGTGCATATGCACGGCTGCTACCCAGATGGTACCATACAAAATCAATAAAATATGTTTTTAAAAAAAAAGTTCTTTTTGTGCAACAGTGACAAAATCAGCCACAACTTTTCTCTCCCCTGGTGGGAAGGTATGCCTGGGTCTTCCTCAAGGCTGTGGGTTTACATAAAGGTCAGAAAGTCACTTTGAACAGATGGGCAAATTTGCAGTCAACCAGGTGTACATGTCACACCGCAGCCTGCTGACCACATGGCATTAAATACACATATGAGCACTACAGTTATAAGGGAATGAGATCCAACTGGGTAAGGTAGGTACCACACGTGTTTACTTCTACTAACTCTATTCTTGAGAAACAATACATTTGAAACAAAAGCAAGTGTGAAGTAAAGAAATGGTCTGTCAAGGGATATCCTCATTTTGAAAGATAGTGGTTGATTTTAATGGAAGCAATGAGATTAAAGTGCATTGAATTGGATTGTATTTCAGGCTGTCAAGTGGACTCCTATATAGGGGGCAAGTAACAGGCTCTCCCTGCCTTAGGTATGTCGTCTTGGAATCAGTGGATTTATCACCTTGAATGAATGAAGATGTTCTTATATAGCGCATGGCTACCCGGAGGCATCCCAGCGCTGCGGAGAGGGTCAAGGAGGAGATGGAATTAAGGAAATAGCCAGGTCTTAAGTTGTTTCCTAAATGACAGATGGTTAGCTTCCTTGCGGATGGAGAGGGGAAGGGTGTTCCAGAGACTCGGGGCATTGTAGGACAACAGGCGACCTCCTGATCGAGCCTTTCTGATTCTGGGGACTGTCGCTAAATGAAGTTGATATGAGCGGAGATTTCTTGTGGGTTTGTAAGGTTTAAGAAGGTTTTTGATGGCGGGAGGGCCTTTGTTATGAAGTATTTTGTGTGCAATACAGAGGGTCTTGAAATGGATTCTTTCCTGTATTGGTAGCCAATGGAGTGTGTGCAGGGCGGGCTTGGCTGAGCTGCGACTGTTAGTTTCAGTGAGAAGCCTAGCGGCTGAGTTCTGGACAATCTGAAGTTTAGAGATCACTGCTCTCGGTGCACCTAGATAAAGGGCATTGCCATAGTCCAGCCTGGAAAGAACAAGTGCCTGAACCACAAGTTTTCTTGAGTGGGTGGGCAGGAGGGGAAGTACTTTCCGTAAAGTGCGGAGTATACCATAACAGGTGGCCGCCGTTTTCCTTGCTTGTGTTCTAAGAGTAAGATCATGGTCAAGCCATATGCACAAACTTTTTATTTCTTGTTTGGGTAGTGGTGCAGGTCCCATGCATGTTGGCCATGATATGCTAGGATTGAAGCCAGCTTGATTACCCAGCAGCATGAGCTCTGTTTTGTCGCCATTGAGCTTGAGATGGGAGAGGCTCATCCAGCTGTTAATTTCTTTGAGGCATGAACAAAGATTAATAGAAGACTGTTCTTCCTGATTCAGAGCCACGATGAGCTGGGTATCATCTGCGTAAGTGACCAGCTGGATTCCAAACGGGGAGACTATCTGTGCTAATAGGGACATATATACATTAAAAAGGGTAGAGCTCAAAGAGGAGCCCTGCGGTACTCCGCATTGGAGGGGAACAGGTTGGGACTGAGTGTTCCCATCAAATACCTGGAAGGATCTGTCTTCCAGAAATGATTCCAACCAGGATAGAGCTTTACCCGTCACTCCCACGTTTCTGAGACGGTGAATTAGATTGTGGTGATTCACCGTGTCGAAGGCGGCGCTCAGGTCTAGGAGGATGATGGCTGAGGAGCCTCCCGCATCCAGAATCTTTCGTGATTCTTCAACCACCGCAATTAGCGCCGTCTCGGTGACCTGACCAGGGCGAAAGCCTGTCTGTGAGGAGTGAAGCAGGTTAAAGGTTTCCAGGTGGGCCGAGAGTATTTGATTGACATATTTTTCTGCGGCCTTGCTAATGCCTGGAAGCAGGGAAATGGGTCGATAGTTGCCCAAATCCGAAGGATCAAAGTGGGGTTTCTTTAGAAGTGCCCTCACCATAGCCTTTTTCCAGTCCTGGGGGACTGTGCCTGCGGCTAAGGAGGCGTTGATTAAGTTGGCAATGGGAGGAATAGTGGTAGGCAATGCCTGTTTAAGGATTTTGAAGGGAGCCGGGTCGTTAGGGGAGCCACTTTTTATTGCCTCTATGATGTGGCAGAGATGTTCCTCAGAGAGAGGGGCAAAAGAATCAAGACGTCTATTGTTTTCCAGGGGTTCCGGGTTCAAAGCATGGTTCGTCGTAATGGGTGGAAGAAGATTGAGGATTTTTTAAATTTTTGTGGAGAAGAAACCTGCCAGGTCTTCACAGTGACGACCAGTGGGGTCTGTCGCCTGTGGGGGGTCAGGGGTACGTGTGAGTTTTTTTACAATTCGAAAGATTTCTTTGGAAGAGTTGGTAGAGGCTAGGATTTTTTCCTCGAAGTATGCGGCCTGTGTTGCTCTAATTTCTGTTTTATAGGAGGCAATAGATGCTCTATAAGCAGCTTTTTTCTCGCTTGAAAAGTCTTTCCTCCAGGCTCGTTCTAATCTTTTACATTGTTGTTTTTGATTGCGGAGGCTAGGAGTGAACCAGGGACATTTATTAGGACCACTTTTTTGCAAACTGTTTTTACGGGGGAGTACTGTGTTAAGTGAGTTTTCAATCCATGATTGAAACTTTGTTTGCAACTACTGGATTGGGGTCGGGACTAGGGATAGTCCGTTCAAGTTCGTGGGTCCAGTTCTTGATGCTAAGTCTGGGCCAGTGTCGCACCCAGATTCGTGATGACACCAGGGGGGTGTGTATCTGGGGGGGTGCCATATAAAAGGGATCAGAAAGTGATCTGACCAGGGAAGGGGGATGGAATCCAGTCCCTCTAACTCTTTAATATTGGAGAAAATAGGGTCAAGGAGGTGGCCCTTCGAGTGGGTGGCAAGATGGTTTTTCAAATGAAGCTGATATGCTGCAAGGTCATGCATAAGGTCAGTTGATACTTTATTAGAGAGCTCATCAAGTTGTAAGTTAAAGTCTCCAAGCACAGTAAAGTTAGAGGAAGTGCTAGCTAGATTTAGTGTGGTTTCAAGTAGCGAGCTGCAAAATTTTCCAGGAGTTCCAGGAGGACGATATATAAGGATCCCGGAAAAAGTGACTGAAGGGGTCAGTTGGATGGAGAATTGAATATTTTCGCAGTCCAGCAGAGGGCTATCTAGGAGACGACAAACTAGCTGGTCTTTATAGATAATGGCAATCCCTCCACCTCTGCTGCCTATTCTGTCTAGGCGTTGGATCATGTAACCCGAGGGGAGTGCTTGAATCACATCGGGGTCTGAGTTGAGTGAGAGCCAAGTCTCTGTGAGGAAAAGGATATCTATTTCTGACTCGTGTAGTAATATAGAGATTTCTGTAACGTGCTTTGGCAAAGATCTGCAATTCAGCAGGGCCATGTTCAGTTGCTTGCGGGAGGCAAGGTATTGGGTTTAGGGGCAAGGTTGAATCCACAGTGGGGACACTTGTCTTGGGAAGCGTCCATGGACATAGGGTGGACACAGCAACTATTCGAATGTCCCCTGATAGCAAACAAGTTTTCTCTGGAGTATGTAACAGGATTTGGGGCGTCTAACCCAGAGTTCCTGGGCCCTGAGCCCGGTCGGCCGTGGACGGGCGCAGACGGGCTTGCCTTTGGCGCGCCGCCGGCGCGCCCGCTGCGCGCTTCGCCCTGCATCAGGTTTTATGGAGCGAGGGAAGGAGAAACTAGAGCGCTGACCCTGTACCGGAAGTAGGCTCCCTCCACTCAATCGGGACAAGAACCCGTGGTGGACCGGGGAGTAACCGGAAGGGCTACGCGCTATCATAGAAGATCAGGTAATAGTTCCTCGTGGGTAAATATACAATTTTCAGCTGCTAAAAATACTTTTGTGCTCGGCAAATCAAGTGACAGTCAAATTTTTAAAAATGTAAATCTTTCTTAAAGGAGCGAGTGCAATCAATCAGCTAGCGCCAGGTAGACTGACGGCAACAACAGTATGGCTACCTTGACTCGTCCGCTGCGTGCTTCCCCCTGCATCAGGTTTTATGGAGTGAGGGAGGGAGAAACTAGAGCGCTGACCCTGTACCGGAAGTAGGCTCCCTCCACTCAATCGGGACAAGAACCCGTGGTGGACCGGGGAGTAACCGGAAGGGCTACGCGCTATCGTAGAAGATCAGGTAATAGTTCCTCGTGGGTAAATATACAATTTTCAGCTGCTAAAAATACTTTTGTGCTCGGCAAATCAAGTGACAGTCAAATTTTTAAAAATTTAAAACTTTCTTAAAGGAGCGAGTGCAATCAATCAGCTAGCGCCAGGTAGACTGACGGCAACAACAACCTTAGGTTGGAAGAGTCTTCAACTTGTCCATAACCTGTACCCAAATCCATCTGACAATGTATAAACTCTTGTTGATCTTGACTCTTATTGTTTTTATGCATCTAACTGAACCACTATTGTTGAAGGTGTTTGCTTAAAATGTGGTATTTCTCAAAATGAGAGATAGCAGCATGGAAATACATGTGGTACCTACCCAGTCAGATATCACTCTTTATCTATAGATGCTCACCTGTGTATTTTATGCACTGTGTTTTTAATTAGGACTATCTTTAAACCACAGACTTGAGAAACCGCAGGCGTACCTTGCCACCAGCGGGCGAAGTACAGATGTTATTTTGTCATAGGCCTTTACAAAGCTGAATGATACAAAGGTAACATTGACCTTTCATGACCACATTGTGTATGTCTCACTCTCTTGTAAAGCAAATTGAGCGTTTCTATTGACAGCTTAGCTGAGTACAAATGTGCCATTTTGTAATACAGTTTGATAGTTGTCGATTACTGTGCTCTTATGTTTTTTTATTTATGTTTTCGTAGAGTGCTATCCAGACTGGAGACATGGAAGTCAGGTAGGTAACTGATTAGCAAATCCTGCCTTTTAAAATCTGGTTGCTGTGAAAAACATTTGTGGTACCTCAAATTCTGTTAACCTTTCATTTCAAAATTGTTGATTTATCCAGCTGCCGAAGCTTTAACTTTGAGGGGCACCCACATGACATTATAATGCTATTAAAGCGTTTTAGATAACTAGATAATTTATGTTGTTTTTCTTTGGCAGCAGTGCAGATGGGAGAAGGACAGTAATTAACCTACATGGAGTTTTAGGTCTAGCTTCAGTGCAACTCATACCTGATCTTTTAATCTACACCAAAATTATTCCACAGTTCTTTGCTTTCACACAAATGTTTATTCATTGTCATGCTATTTACTTGTTATGCTTCACTTTACCACTGGAGTCAAGCTATCCTGGCTGATGACGGCTGATAGCCAGAAACCGGTCCTAGGATGCTTGATTCCGGTCCAGAGAAGACATGGCTTGGCAGTTCGGGCTGGACTGTTCCCATGAGGCACAGGGTCAAGACTGATTTGCATATGGCCATGTCTAAACTGGGGTGGCGTAGTGGGCAAAAGAACGATGGATTTAACCCAGATCTCTTGACTGGGGGAGAATGTCTGCATTGTCAGCATTCCGTCCATCATTTGTTTGTTGTAACGCTTTTCGCCCTAAGTGGGATGGGTATTCCCAGACGTGGGACCCGTGCTCACTACGCCACTGGAGTCAAGCTATCCTGGCTGATGACGGCTGATAGCCAGAAACCGGTCCTAGGATGCTTGATTCCGGTCCAGAGAAGACATGGCTTGGCAGTTCGGGCTGGACTGTTCCCATGAGGCACAGGGTCAAGACTGATTTGCATATGGCCATGTCTAAACTGGGGTGGCGTAGTGGGCAAAAGAACGATGGATTTAACCCAGATCTCTTGACTGGGGGAGAATGTCTGCATTGTCAGCATTCCGTCCATCATTTGTTTGTTGTAACGCTTTTCGCCCTAAGTGGGATGGGTATTCCCAGACGTGGGACCCGTGCTCACTACGCCACTGGAGTCAAGCTATCCTGGCTGATGACGGCTGATAGCCAGAAACCGGTCCTAGGATGCTTGATTCCGGTCCAGAGAAGACATGGCTTGGCAGTTCGGGCTGGACTGTTCCCATGAGGCACAGGGTCAAGACTGATTTGCATATGGCCATGTCTAAACTGGGGTGGCGTAGTGGGCAAAAGAACGATGGATTTAACCCAGATCTCTTGACTGGGGGAGAATGTCTGCATTGTCAGCATTCCGTCCATCATTTGTTTGTTGTAACGCTTTTCGCCCTAAGTGGGATGGGTATTCCCAGACGTGGGACCCGTGCTCACTACGCCACTGGAGTCAAGCTATCCTGGCTGATGACGGCTGATAGCCAGAAACCGGTCCTAGGATGCTTGATTCCGGTCCAGAGAAGACATGGCTTGGCAGTTCGGGCTGGACTGTTCCCATGAGGCACAGGGTCAAGACTGATTTGCATATGGCCATGTCTAAACTGGGGTGGCGTAGTGGGCAAAAGAACGATGGATTTAACCCAGATCTCTTGACTGGGGGAGAATGTCTGCATTGTCAGCATTCCGTCCATCATTTGTTTGTTGTAACGCTTTTCGCCCTAAGTGGGATGGGTATTCCCAGACGTGGGACCCGTGCTCACTACGCCACTGGAGTCAAGCTATCCTGGCTGATGACGGCTGATAGCCAGAAACCGGTCCTAGGAT
Organism: Triturus cristatus; assembly: GCF_964204655.1. Taxonomy (NCBI): domain Eukaryota; kingdom Metazoa; phylum Chordata; class Amphibia; order Caudata; family Salamandridae; genus Triturus; species Triturus cristatus. The sequence continues at coordinate 1,041,569,642 of NC_140585.1, forward strand.
GCTTGATTCCGGTCCAGAGAAGACATGGCTTGGCAGTTCGGGCTGGACTGTTCCCATGAGGCACAGGGTCAAGACTGATTTGCATATGGCCATGTCTAAACTGGGGTGGCGTAGTGGGCAAAAGAACGATGGATTTAACCCAGATCTCTTGACTGGGGGAGAATGTCTGCATTGTCAGCATTCCGTCCATCATTTGTTTGTTGTAACGCTTTTCGCCCTAAGTGGGATGGGTATTCCCAGACGTGGGACCCGTGCTCACTACGCCACTGGAGTCAAGCTATCCTGGCTGATGACGGCTGATAGCCAGAAACCGGTCCTAGGATGCTTGATTCCGGTCCAGAGAAGACATGGCTTGGCAGTTCGGGCTGGACTGTTCCCATGAGGCACAGGGTCAAGACTGATTTGCATATGGCCATGTCTAAACTGGGGTGGCGTAGTGGGCAAAAGAACGATGGATTTAACCCAGATCTCTTGACTGGGGGAGAATGTCTGCATTGTCAGCATTCCGTCCATCATTTGTTTGTTGTAACGCTTTTCGCCCTAAGTGGGATGGGTATTCCCAGACGTGGGACCCGTGCTCACTACGCCACTGGAGTCAAGCTATCCTGGCTGATGACGGCTGATAGCCAGAAACCGGTCCTAGGATGCTTGATTCCGGTCCAGAGAAGACATGGCTTGGCAGTTCGGGCTGGACTGTTCCCATGAGGCACAGGGTCAAGACTGATTTGCATATGGCCATGTCTAAACTGGGGTGGCGTAGTGGGCAAAAGAACGATGGATTTAACCCAGATCTCTTGACTGGGGGAGAATGTCTGCATTGTCAGCATTCCGTCCATCATTTGTTTGTTGTAACGCTTTTCGCCCTAAGTGGGATGGGTATTCCCAGACGTGGGACCCGTGCTCACTACGCCACTGGAGTCAAGCTATCCTGGCTGATGACGGCTGATAGCCAGAAACCGGTCCTAGGATGCTTGATTCCGGTCCAGAGAAGACATGGCTTGGCAGTTCGGGCTGGACTGTTCCCATGAGGCACAGGGTCAAGACTGATTTGCATATGGCCATGTCTAAACTGGGGTGGCGTAGTGGGCAAAAGAACGATGGATTTAACCCAGATCTCTTGACTGGGGGAGAATGTCTGCATTGTCAGCATTCCGTCCATCATTTGTTTGTTGTAACGCTTTTCGCCCTAAGTGGGATGGGTATTCCCAGACGTGGGACCCGTGCTCACTACGCCACTGGAGTCAAGCTATCCTGGCTGATGACGGCTGATAGCCAGAAACCGGTCCTAGGATGCTTGATTCCGGTCCAGAGAAGACATGGCTTGGCAGTTCGGGCTGGACTGTTCCCATGAGGCACAGGGTCAAGACTGATTTGCATATGGCCATGTCTAAACTGGGGTGGCGTAGTGGGCAAAAGAACGATGGATTCAACCCAGATCTCTTGACTGGGGGAGAATGTCTGCATTGTCAGCATTCCGTCCATCATTTGTTTGTTGTAACGCTTTTCGCCCTAAGTGGGATGGGTATTCCCAGACGTGGGACCCGTGCTCACTACGCCACTGGAGTCAAGCTATCCTGGCTGATGACGGCTGATAGCCAGAAACCGGTCCTAGGATGCTTGATTCCGGTCCAGAGAAGACATGGCTTGGCAGTTCGGGCTGGACTGTTCCCATGAGGCACAGGGTCAAGACTGATTTGCATATGGCCATGTCTAAACTGGGGTGGCGTAGTGGGCAAAAGAACGATGGATTTAACCCAGATCTCTTGACTGGGGGAGAATGTCTGCATTGTCAGCATTCCGTCCATCATTTGTTTGTTGTAACGCTTTTCGCCCTAAGTGGGATGGGTATTCCCAGACGTGGGACCCGTGCTCACTACGCCACTGGAGTCAAGCTATCCTGGCTGATGACGGCTGATAGCCAGAAACCGGTCCTAGGATGCTTGATTCCGGTCCAGAGAAGACATGGCTTGGCAGTTCGGGCTGGACTGTTCCCATGAGGCACAGGGTCAAGACTGATTTGCATATGGCCATGTCTAAACTGGGGTGGCGTAGTGGGCAAAAGAACGATGGATTTAACCCAGATCTCTTGACTGGGGGAGAATGTCTGCATTGTCAGCATTCCGTCCATCATTTGTTTGTTGTAACGCTTTTCGCCCTAAGTGGGATGGGTATTCCCAGACGTGGGACCCGTGCTCACTACGCCACTGGAGTCAAGCTATCCTGGCTGATGACGGCTGATAGCCAGAAACCGGTCCTAGGATGCTTGATTCCGGTCCAGAGAAGACATGGCTTGGCAGTTCGGGCTGGACTGTTCCCATGAGGCACAGGGTCAAGACTGATTTGCATATGGCCATGTCTAAACTGGGGTGGCGTAGTGGGCAAAAGAACGATGGATTTAACCCAGATCTCTTGACTGGGGGAGAATGTCTGCATTGTCAGCATTCCGTCCATCATTTGTTTGTTGTAACGCTTTTCGCCCTAAGTGGGATGGGTATTCCCAGACGTGGGACCCGTGCTCACTACGCCACTGGAGTCAAGCTATCCTGGCTGATGACGGCTGATAGCCAGAAACCGGTCCTAGGATGCTTGATTCCGGTCCAGAGAAGACATGGCTTGGCAGTTCGGGCTGGACTGTTCCCATGAGGCACAGGGTCAAGACTGATTTGCATATGGCCATGTCTAAACTGGGGTGGCGTAGTGGGCAAAAGAACGATGGATTTAACCCAGATCTCTTGACTGGGGGAGAATGTCTGCATTGTCAGCATTCCGTCCATCATTTGTTTGTTGTAACGCTTTTCGCCCTAAGTGGGATGGGTATTCCCAGACGTGGGACCCGTGCTCACTACGCCACTGGAGTCAAGCTATCCTGGCTGATGACGGCTGATAGCCAGAAACCGGTCCTAGGATGCTTGATTCCGGTCCAGAGAAGACATGGCTTGGCAGTTCGGGCTGGACTGTTCCCATGAGGCACAGGGTCAAGACTGATTTGCATATGGCCATGTCTAAACTGGGGTGGCGTAGTGGGCAAAAGAACGATGGATTTAACCCAGATCTCTTGACTGGGGGAGAATGTCTGCATTGTCAGCATTCCGTCCATCATTTGTTTGTTGTAACGCTTTTCGCCCTAAGTGGGATGGGTATTCCCAGACGTGGGACCCGTGCTCACTACGCCACTGGAGTCAAGCTATCCTGGCTGATGACGGCTGATAGCCAGAAACCGGTCCTAGGATGCTTGATTCCGGTCCAGAGAAGACATGGCTTGGCAGTTCGGGCTGGACTGTTCCCATGAGGCACAGGGTCAAGACTGATTTGCATATGGCCATGTCTAAACTGGGGTGGCGTAGTGGGCAAAAGAACGATGGATTTAACCCAGATCTCTTGACTGGGGGAGAATGTCTGCATTGTCAGCATTCCGTCCATCATTTGTTTGTTGTATCACTTTACCATACAACATTACTTAAAAGGCTCACCTATTGGCATTGGCAATCCCTGTTGAATGTGCCTGAATATGTTTTTGATGTGCTATTGTATTCTCTGTTTTCCTCTGTACATAGGGGTTTGCCAAATTCTTTTGAACATTGGCCTATAATCTTTCCATGGATCTTTTCTGTATGCCAAAATACTGTGATGTGCCTGTGCAGACTGTCTGATGTAAAATGTGCCTGCCAATCCTTAGATTGTTTGCTTTGTAAATGCATACGAGAGACCGAAACAATTTGAGATTTGCCCTCGGTGGGATACTTGGCAAATGTTTCAGTCTGCAACATGAGAATAGAAGAGGGCAATGGACCCCGATGATGCGTACAGGGGGGTGTTGCCCAAGAGACCCTTGTGTGTTATAACATAGTGTTCACACTGTCTGAAATCAGACCTACTTCAGAACAACCCCAGAACGCTTTCAGAACTTGTCCAGACCCTTTACCGCATTTCTCCTATGAGAGGTTTAGACCTCTATGCTTCCTTTTGATTTTGCGATGAATGTGGCTTAGGCTAACTATTTTCCCTGAGCCTAGAAGACTCTTGACCGAGCTTTTGAAATGCTGACACCTTCTTACTTAACTTTTCCATGTCTTGTTCTAATTTCCTTTTTGGAAATATCTTGAAAATTGAGATTCTTTAGGTTTCTTAAAACCAGCCTCTTAGCTTGGACTCTGACTTAGGAAATTTAGATTTACTAATGTATAGACAAGAAAACTTGAGATTCTTTTCGGAACATCAAATCCTTGTGTTATTGTTTTGCCTGATATTTATCTGCCTCAATTTCGTCCGTAGATTGAGCTTTCCTGTTATTATCCTGCATCTCTACAGCATAGTTAAAAGAATTGTGTACTTAAAGTTGATAATTTCTAATAGACCTTCGTAACAATAGTTACCAATTCCTGTCCTCATGTAGCCAAACATGTTACACTGTTAATTGATATTGATTGATAAAATGATAACTCTCCTCACCCATCATTGTGGATAAGAAAAGCCCATCGGAGGAAGATAAATGGTAGGAGAGTATGCCCAATGCGCTGCATCACTGATAATAGTAAAAAAAGGCAATATTTCTTGCAAAACCTTCCTTAGCATGTCTAGGATGAAGCTGAAAAGTCAAACAAGCCCCCGATTGGCATAGTTCTCTCGCCTTACACATCCATATGCAAGCTTTTTATGCTGGTTTTAGTATTTACAGGAGTTTTTTTTATTTTTTATTATAAAGGCAATATAAGCACAAGGATTTTTGAAGTATATTGTGGGGTACATCTGTCAGTTTGTGAATTGATTCCTTATGGATGATTGGGAGGCGGTTTTAAAATGGGAACTTCTTAAGGTGCATCTGCTACTGGTCAGTATACTTGACAAATTGGCAAATTCTAAATACTTGCTCATTCTCTTGTGTAAAATAAGGCTATCTTCACACCTATGGTGCCAGAGCTGTTGCATTGACAAAGTGCTCAGCAGTTTCTTAGAAGGCAGTGTGTACGATTTGTATAATATTATGAGCCACAAAATCAGACTTTCTGTACAATGTGGCTTCGAAAGGACCAATGGGGATCAAGGGTCTCACTGAAACTCTAAATCTCTTTACTGTAAATGCTGTTAAAAGAGCCGAATTTAGTCTTTAATACACCATTCTCCTGGTCCTCTCAAAATATCATCATTACTGAGGTTGAACTCTCTCGCATGGCACTGCACCGCTATGCTGAGAAGTTACCTTGAACACTTCAGGAGCACATTGAGGGCTGTTACTAATGGTGATTTAGAACGCTGCACTTTAAGCTTTGCGGTTGAATTTGCTATGCTGGTGTTTAAATAAGAGGAACTAGTCCGTTGTCTGGTCTGGTGAAGTGTCTTAACCTTCAGAGTGAATGACTCTCTGACTAAATGATTGGAACATTGTGAGGCCATTGTTGCACCCCTTGTGTGGTGCAGATTTGAAAGGAAAAGCCAGTTTATTTTGGAACAAGATTTGCTACATTCTCTATATGTGATGGTTGTTGACGCTTTAGAAATTAATGTTGTAAACTAACTTCAGTTATAATTCTGTTACAGAGCCAAGGGTGGTTCCTCTCTTTCTAGAAGAAGACTACCATCAAAAGGAACTTGTTGGGCTGGTAAGTGTTTGAAGGAAGGCTAGCTGACTTGGCATGACTTAGATTAACATAATCTATTCTTTACTATACTAAGTACATATTGCTAGGTGTGGATGTTTTGGTGAAATGCAATCGTTTTGTCTTAAAATGTTGTTAATAAACATGTAGCCCCTTACTTAGCTCCCATAATATACTTCACTGTATAAATCATTCACTGCTCCACAGCCTGTTACATTCGTCTGGCTAGAGACGCATGTTTCTGTCTGTCTCCCTCACTCACTCTCTTCTGAAAGTGTATGTTAGAGCTTTACAAATGTACTTTTGGGGTGCTATGATGTACATGATCATATTTTACTATTTTTTGTTTTCCAAATGCCATTTTGTACCTCTCATTTGGTGCAACGCTTGGCCGTAGTGCTTTTGCCTTATGAGACTGTTGACAGACCCATAGAAGGTTATCAGGGACCTAATGTATCCCTTTTGTGGCTCAGGGTAACCTTCTTGAAGTGATCTTGCATTGGGTGTATGAACTGTAGTGGTTCCCAAGGCTTCCTCATTTGGGCTTATTTGAAGCTATTGTGTACTCCACAGATGCATTGAGTTCGGTCTCTGAGCGGATCTGCAGGGAACTGGCTTCTCTACATTATTTTTGGCATAAAGATGAGAAATATTAATATTATTTTGTAACCGAAATCTTCGAGGCATATGAACTGTAGATCATATGCCATGCATAGATCGCCATCTAGGTTTGGGTCTGGATGTTTGCACTTTGTTTTTTTTCGAAGAAGTCTTTCCAGTCATGAGGTAGGTGACTCCTCTTTTCGGTGATAGTGCGCATGGGCATCAACCCATTGTTAAATTGTTGTTTTCCGCCATCGGGTTTGGATGTATATCGTTGCGCTCTTGTTCGACACCATTCCTTTGGTTTTCCCTCGGCAAGATACTCACCCTTGACGGTATTGTTTTCGATTGTGTCTCCCTTTCTATCGCGTATCGAAATTACTTCAAGTAATCTTTTGAACGGAAAGTTTGTGGAAGGCCTTCGGACCTACCCGCGTCGAGTCGACCTGCAGTCGATGGAACGAACTCACTTTAAATTCTGCCCTTGGTGTCATGCGAAATACCTGCGCACCAACTCACATGAAGTGTGTAATCTGTGTTTGTCCCCTGAACACAGAGAACAAGACTGTGATGCGTGCCAGGCTTTCCGCTCCAAGAAAACACTTTGCGAGCATCTGGCTCGACGTTGCGACATACAGAGCCAGCACAAAAGCTCCATTCTGCACATCTTTTATCAACAGTCGGACGAAGAAGCCGGTGAGGCCATGAGAACAGAGGAGGACCAGGAGCCAGTCAACATAGCAGATTTTGAATCCTACCAAGAGGACATCCCACAAGATCAGCGTACCATGAGTAAAGCTCCCCCCTCATCCCAAGAGACACTTTCAGTTAAAAAGAAGGCTCCGGTCCAACCCGTGCCCTCGGGCCCCAGTCGGCATCGAGATCACGCTTCTGACGCCCCGCCCTCTGGCTCGGCACCGAAGCATACCTAAAAGCCTTCCGGCTCAGAAAAGACTCCCTCCAAACCAAGTTCGGAGCCTAAACCTTCGGGGTTGAAACACAAGTCTGGCACCGACCCCCACCATTTGGCCCCGAAAAAATCATCGGATCTGAAAACATCAACGATTTTGACTCTGGCACCAAAAATGTAAGTGCCGAAACAGACAGAAGTGCAGAAAACAACTACAAAGCCCAGTTTCAATGCCTCAATTGAAAAAACCGAATCCTAAACAAAAGCTTTTGTATATCCATCTACAGACTGGTCATATCTCCACTAAAGTGACTCTGAAAAGAAGGGCTGATATAGAAGAAGAATATCACATCCCTTCAAAGAAGAGATCTGTTGAAACTAACCCTTCCCCTTCCTCCACCTATTCTTCCTTCATCACCACCCCCTCAGCTTCAACCAATTTCACCTGAACATTCACCACCACATACACCTGACAACCAGGATGATGGGGATGATGATCAGGATATGGATGATCAGGATATGGATGATGATCATCCATTACAAGACCCATGGGACGATTATAACACCAATTGCCCCACAGGCAATGATCCCAACCTGTACCCTACCAAACCCTCTCCACCAGATGATAGTGTAGGCTACATTGAGTTACTGGGTAGAGCTGCAAACTATCATGGGGTACAGCTATATAAAGAGTCATTAGAAGAGGATTTCCTCGTTGAAACCCTCAGTACCACACAAAAGTCATCACATACACTGCCCATGCTTAAAGGGATGGTCAGGCAAGTAGATTACATTTTTAATGACCCAGTCAGGACTCTCATTCGTACCCCTTGAGTGGACAAGAAGTACAAGTCAGCACCATCAGACCCAGTATATATAAGGGGACAATTGCTGCTAGACTCTATGGTTGTGTCTAATGCAAGGAAAATAGCCAACTCACAGATAACAGGAGAGGCTCCACCTCCTGATAAGGAAGGAAAACTTATTGACGCTTCGGGGAAAAGAGTAGCTTCTCAAGCAACCAATTTCTGGCGTGTCTCCAACACTCAGGCACCGTTAGCGCGATATGATCATGCACACTGGGATGAAATGGAACTGATCCAATATTTACCCCCAGAACACAAATCAAAAGCACAAGAACTGGTTCATGGAGGCCAACTTATTGCTAACAATCAAATAAGATGCTCTCTAGATGCTGCAGCCACTGCTGCTAGAGCAATAAACACTAGTGTCCTCTTAAGAAGGCACACATGGCTCCGTGTATCTGGCTTTAAACCTGAGGTTCAAACCTCCGGTTTAAATACCCTATTCGATATGGAACATCTGTTTGGCCCAGTGGTAGACTCTTCACTTGAGAAAATGAAGAAAGATACTGAGGTAGCCAAATCTATAGGAGCCTTCAGTCCACACAGGGTCATGCTTCCTTTCGACGCACTTTTTACCTAGGAGGCTCCAAAAATACCTCCTCAGAAGCCACCTCTACTTGTAAGGGCAATAACCAACCCTCTCCATCTAAGGATTATTTCAGGGCGGTTACAGGGGTAACAATGGCAAGGGCAGGGGACGGGGTTCAAACACACGCAACTCCCCCGCCAAAACAAAGCAGTGACTTACCTTCACTTCCCCCCGACCACTCAACACCTGTCGGGGGAAGACTGTCAGAATTTCTACCAATCTGGCAATCAATAACAACAGACAATTGGGTACTCCAAATTATCCAATATTCTACCAAAGCCCCACAAACTATCACCAGACAATCTAGACCTCCTCAAACAGGAGGTTCAGTCTCTACTTCTAAAAGGGGCTATAGAGCTTGTGCCGCCCCAACATCACGGGTCTGGCGTATACTCCTTTTATTTCCTTATTCCCAAAAAAGACGGTTCTCTCAGACCAATTTTAGATCTCTGAGAACTCAACCAGTACATTCAGTCAGACCATTTCCACATGGCGACTCTTCAACAGGTACTTCCTCTACTTCCTCTACTACAGAGAGGCGACTTTCTATCTACTCTAGATCTAAAAGACGCTTACTTTCATATACCAGTTCACCCTGCGCATCGCAAATTCCTCAGGTTTGTGGTAGCGGGTCAACACAACCAGTTCAGGGTACTCCCATTCGGTGTCACCACCGCCTCCAGAGTTTTCACAAAGTGTCTGGCGGTAGTAGCTCACCTAAGGAGACAAAGCATCCACATCTTCCCATACTTTTTATTTTTTTATTTTTTATAAAACAATTTTTATTAACATTAATCTCGCACCTTTTGTCATACAGGTTTCATTTTCAAGACACATTTTGTAATCATATCGGTTAAATTGTAACATTCGTAATTGTACTCTTTAGTAGCCATACGTCATCTTACATACAGCACAGGTAGCCTCATGAAGGTATTTCCATTCACGGATCTTGTCCTCTTTAACAATTAAGTGTTGCCCCTTTGTTATTCGCTTAGGCCGTACTCTGAGCCCGACAGCGGGGGTTCGCATATATGACCCCTGAATGTGTTCCATTTTCCTCAAATCCGCTGCCATCTCCGGGGGCAACCCCTATTACCACATACCACCTTTTCCGCAACCATGGCGCCATCTAAGTCACGGCACCACCACGCGTGTGAGGGGGTTGATTGCACCCCCCAGTGTCGTGCAATATTCCTCTTTGCCAATACTAGTCCTATGGTCACCCAGGTTTGTTCGGCGTGGTTGAGGTCGGTAGCATCCCATACATTCAATAAACACATCCGAGGCTCCGGGGGAACATCATGACCAGTAACCCGGGAGACCGTTGCCATAACCTCCCTCCAATATCTAGTGATGTCAGGGCAGTCCCATATAGTATGATAAAAGGTACCCTGGAGGCCGCATCCCCGCAGGCAAAGCGGATCATCCGCCCTCCCTATTTTATGAAGTGTGGATCTAGTGTAGTATATCCGGTGCAGTATTTTAAGCTGCACCAATTTTAGTTTGGATGGGATTGCCACCTTCCGCGGGGATGCCGTCGCCTCCTGCCATTCGTGCTCGTCCATGTCTCCTATGTCTGCCTCTCATTTCCTTTTAAGAAGTTCTGTGGGGTCTTTTTGATGGTTCACCAGCTTACAATATGTCAATGATATAGCTTTCTTGGTTAGGTGATCTGTGAGCAAACGATCCTCGAGTGGGGAGGACTCAGGTGGGGTGGTCCCCCTGGGTATGGCTTTCCTTAATGCATGCTGTATTTGCAGAAACTAGAGATGCCTATCAGATCCCACCCCGCAAATTCCTTACTTAGGTGCATCATGCCTATCTTGGGGGAGACCCATAGCGGCGTTTGTTGAGTGATCACCCCCTCCCAACCAAGCCTGCGCTGCGCCGTGTGCCATACGTGTATGGTGTGTTCTGTGGGGCCCGTTAGCTTATGTTTCAGGGATTTATCATATAAGGCATGGAGTACTCCCTTCACCCCCATCTTATGCCTATCCATTCGAAGAGCCGGATCATCTTGCGGTGCATGCAGCCATTGATTGATTACCGTGAGCTGGGAGGCCCAGTAGTATAAATGTATGTTGGGCAGAGCGATTCCCCCATCGTACCAACTCCGCACCAGTTTGCAGAGAGCTATGCGGTGGGGCCCGCCCTCCCATAACAGACTGCCCACCTCCGCCTCCACTGATTTAAAGTAGGAGTCTGGGATCGGTATGGGCGTATTTTGCAGTACATAAAGGAATCGCGGGAGGGCCATCATCTTGAACAGGGCTGCTCTCCCCAGCAATGTCAACGGAAGGGAATGCCAGTGTTTGACATCGCTCCATAGTCTTCTAAGGGGCGGAAGTAGGTTGCGTTAAAAAAATAGTGCTGGGTCAGGTGTGATGTTAATACCGAGGTATCTGAAACCATTCTCTGCCACCGATATTGTCCTCTAAGGAGCTGTGGTGTGGGTCCATGTAGGACGTAAAGTACTGATTTCGCCCAGTTGATCAAGTAACCGGATAGTCTACCATACGATTCACAGATGTCTAGTAGGCTACTGAGAAACCATTTTGGTCGCGTCCGGTATACCAAGATATCATCTGCGTATAGCAAGATACGGTCGTCCCAGTTCTCCGTCCATTTTATTCCTGTTATAACTGGATCCTGCCTAATCCATGCCGCCAATGGCTCTAGCACCATGGCGAACAGTAGTGGGGAGAGAGGACACCCCTGTCTAGTTCCTCGTCCCAGCGCAAAGTCCTCCGATAGCCGTCCGTTCACCGCCACTTGTGCCAGAGGTTCGCTATATACCAAACGCACCCATACTTAGACGATTGGCTCATCAAAGCCAACACATCCCAACAATGTCTGCAGCACACTTTCAAGACAATTCAGCTACTGCATCAACTAGGTTTCACAATCAATGTGCCAAAGTCACATCTCCAACCAACCAACCAATACAAAGGACTGCCTAGGAGCCACAATAGATACTCTAATAACTCTCGCTTTTCCCAGCTCAGCCAGAATTCGAAATATTCAGGATTTAGTTCTCGGTTTCCAACCTAACCATTGGATTCCAGCTCGAACTTACATGCAGCTACTGGGAATTATGTCATCCTGCATCATGATCGTTACCCATGCTAGACTGCACATGCGTCCACTTCAAGAATACTTAGCCAGTCAGTGGAACCCGTCTTAAGGTCTAATAACCGATCTAGTGTTGGTAAGCGGCCGTACTCATCGCTCTCTGCAGTGGTGGAACACACACAATTTATCAAAAGGACGGCCGTTCCTAGACACGGTTCTTCAGATAGTTCTGACAGCGGACGGGTCCCTCACTGGCTGGCAGCCTATCTACAACAGCACACAGTGCAAGGCTTGTGGAGCCAACAACAGAAGTTGCTCCACATCAATCACCTAGAGCTGCTTGCAATATTCTTGGCACACAAGGCATTTCTAACTCACCTAGAGGGCAAAGCTGTCCTAATTCGTACAGACAACATGACAGCCATGTATTACATACAAAAACAGGGGGGGGACTCACTCTCTCCCACTGTCTTGCTTGGCCAAAGACATATGGAGGTGGGCTATTCACCACAAAATCTATCTCTTAGCGGAACATCTCCCAGGAGTCAACAACCAGATTGCAGATCTCCTCAGTAGGCAGAGACAACAAATACACAAATGGGAACTCCACCCTCAGGTCCTCCTTCCATACTTACAACGTTGGGGAGTCCCTCACATAGAACGGTTCGAAACATACCAAAACGCAAACTGCCCAAACTTTGCGTCCAGGTATCCTCATCCATTGTCCCAATTCAATACACTATGTGAATTGGTCAGGGATATTTGCTTACGCTTTACCGCCTCTCCCACTCATTCCATTAGTGGTTCAGAAACTCAAACAAGCGTCCCTGACACTAATCCTAGTTGCTCCCACGTGGGCACAGCAACCGTGGTTCACAACCCTATAGGAACCCTACCAAAAAGCCTTCCGGCTCAGAAAAAACTCCCTCCAAACCAAGTTTGAAGCATAAACCTTAGGGGTTGAAACACAAGTCTGGAACCGACCCCCACCATTCGGCCCCGAAAAAATCATCGGATCCGCAAACATCAACGGTTTCGACTCTGGCACCAAAAATGTTAGTGCAGAAACAGACTGAAGTGCATAAAACAACTACAAAGCCCAGTTTTGATGCCCCAATTGAAAAACCGAATCCGAAACAAAAGATTTTGTATACCCATCTACAGACTGGTCATATCTCCACTAAAGTGACTCTGAAAAGAAGGGCTGATGTAGAAAAATCCCTTCTAAGAAGAGATCTGTTGGAACTAACCCTTCACCTCCTCTTCCTCTTCCTCCACCTATTCTTCCTTCATCACCACCCCCTCAGCTTCAACCAATTTCACCTAAACATTCACCACCACATACACCTGACAACCAGGATGATGATCAGGATAGGGATGATGATCATCCATTACAAGACCCATGGGACGATTATAACACCTATTCGCCCGCAGGCAATGATCCCAACCTGTACCCTACCAAACGCTCTCCACCAGATGATAGTGTAGGCTACATTGAGTTACTGAGTATAGCTGCCAACTATCATGGGGTACAGCTACATAAAGAGTCATTAGAAGAGGATTTCCTCATTGAAACCCTCAGTACCACCCAAAAGTCATCACATACACTACCCATGCTTAAAGGAATGGTCTGGCATGTAGATGACTTTTTTAATGACCTAGTCAGGACTCGCATTCTTACCCCTACAGTGGACAAGAAATACTAGTCCGCACCATCAGACTCAGTATATATAAGGGGACAATTGCTGCTAGACTCTATAGTTGTGTCTAATGCAAGGAAAAGAGCCAACTCACAGATAAAAGGAGAGGCTCCACCTCCTGATAAGGAAGGAAAACTTGACGCTTCGGGGAAAAGAGTAGCTTCTCAAGCAGCCAATTTCTGGCGTGTCCAACACTCGGGCACCGTTAGCGCGATATGATCATGCGCACTGGGATGAAATGGAACAACTGATCCAATATTTACCCCCAGAACACAAATCAAAAGCACAAGATCTGCTGTGAACCACAGCAACCGTGGTTCACAACCCTATTGGAACTCTCACTAGTTCCTCACCAAAAAAACAGAGCCATGGAGACATAAGGCATAGGGAGACGAGTTGGCCTAACGGCTAGGGCGGTCTATCTCGAATCTGGGGAACTGGGTTTGAGTCTCGGCAAGGACGCTGAACATCTTGTGATTCTGGGCAAATCACTTCATCTCCTCGTGCCTAACCAAAATGAATGTGTGTCCTCATGTAACATAACTGATGCTATGTAAAGCACCCTGATACCCGATATAGGTCAAGTTCGCGCAAAATAAAGCTCTAAAAAAAAAAAAAAAAAAAAGGCTTCCGGAGCCCAGTAGACTTAATCTGGCTCCTGAAGTCTTCAAGTTTGGCTATCTACCGCCAGACTGCATGAATATTATCAAAGAGGCTAGACGTCCTACTACAAGAGCCTGCTATGCAGCAAAGTGGAAGTGGTTTGTAATATGCTGTAATAACAACTACATCAACCTGTATAAAACATTATATGTTGATTGTTACATCTACGACGGTCTAATTTAGCACACATTTCCATACGCTTACACCTGGCTGCAATAGCTGCATACCTCCAGAATAGGCAACATCGAACTCTTTTTAGAGTGCCTGTTATCAAAGCCTTTATGGAGGGACTCAAAAGAGTGATTCCCCCGAGACGTCCACCTGCTCCAGTATGGAATCTCAACATTATTCTCACCAGACTAATGGGTCCACCCTTTGAGCCATTGCACAAATGTGAACTGCAATTTCTCACATGGAAAACTGCTTTCCTCGTGGCGATCACATCACTCAGAAAAGTGCGTGAGTTTCAGGCATTAACTATAGAAGAACCCTTTTTACAAATGCACCAAAATAAAGTGGTTATTCGGACTAATCCTAAAATCCTTCCTAAAGTCATTTCTGCTTTTCACATTAATCAATCTGTTGAGTTACCCATGTTCTGTAGTAGGGGATCTCTGTGTATAGTCATAATCTATGAATAGTCCCGCCCATGTGCGGGGACCCCGGAGCAATCAAAAATATCTCTTAAGCTGTCCTGCGTTTGCAGACCTGCAAAGACACTTAAGAGACAGACAAAATAATACAGCCTAATTACAACAAGGCTGCACTGGCGAGCACTTCCTCTGAAGTGAACACAAAAGCCAAAATAAAGTTCAAATGTCATCTTTATTCACATCTGACATCCTCCTTTATTATCACACACTCCCTTCACCAGAATCCCTTTAAACAATAGAGAGGAAGGGGTGGACAGACAAGCCCTATAGGCTGTCATTATGTGTCTACTAAAGGGATACCGTGCCTTTAAGAAACTCTCCAGAGACCCCCGGTATCCCAGGATGCACAGCCAAGACAAGTTACTTCCAGTTCTTTTTTCCGGCTCCTGCTAGCAGGACCCTGGAGCATTAGCTCTTCATTTTTTTGAGCTTTTATTCATTTTGAGTGATTTGTTTTCTGGATTTGAAGTTTCATTCGACGTCTTTGGCCTTTCTCTACATTCTGCTGTGGTTTTTTGGCAGAATTTCTGCAGTTTGCTTGCCTCTATACAATCGGAGCAAGTGCTTTGACTGCGGTGGGACATAAAGGCCAAAGCTGAAGCTCACAGAGTTTGTCTTCTGTGCTTGCCTGTGTCTTGTGTCTTTGACACCTGTTTAGGCTTCTTCTTCAGCCCCTGGGTGAGGAGAGGGTAGGTCCTCTACCACTTCCCATGCTGTGGCCTCGGGGGGCTTTCCCCAGTAGGAGCGCGCCTGCAGTATGACGCGTTTTCCGGTCAGCATCAAGGACGGTGACGTTGAGAGCAGGTATGACGCCAATGCTCTCCGTCGACCCAAGAAGAGGCCCACGTCAAGGAGTGGACCTCGACGCCATGACGTCGAGAGCCATGACGTCGAGAGCGCCATGACGTCGAGAGCGCCATGACGTCGAGAGCGCCATGACGTCGAGAGCGCCATGACGTCGAGAGCGCCATGACGTCGAGAGCGCCATGACGTCGAGAGCGCCATGACATCGAGAGCGCCATGACGTCGAGAGCGCCATGGCGTCGAGAGCCATGGCGTCGAGAGCCATGACGTCGATGCGATGCTTGACTCCGTCGTCGAGGCGAGGCTTGTGGCGTCGATGCTTGACGTCGATGCTTGCTGACGTCGACGCTGAGGCTTGCGTCGATGCTTGATGACGTCGACGCTGATACTTGCGTCGATGCTTGACGTCGACGCTGATGCTTGACGTCGACGCTGATGCTTGACGTCGACGCTGATGCTTGACGTCGACGCTGATGCTTGGCGTCGACGCTGATGCTTGGCGTCGACGCTGATGCTTGGCGTCGACGCTGATGCTTGGCGTCGACGCTGATGCTTGGCGTCGACGCTGATGCTGGGCGTCCACGCTGATGCTGGGCGTCGACGCTTGACATCGACGCTTGATGTCGACGCTTGATGTTGATGCTGGATGTCGATGTCGGTGCGCTGCCTGCCGTCGGTGCGATGCTTGACGTTGGTCCGAGGCTTGACGTCGGGGCATGGCTGGACGTCGGGGCATGGCTGGACGTCGGGGCATGGCTGGACGTCGGGGCATGGCTGGACGTCGGGGCATGGCTGGACG
This sequence comes from Triturus cristatus, assembly GCF_964204655.1. Classification (NCBI taxonomy): domain Eukaryota; kingdom Metazoa; phylum Chordata; class Amphibia; order Caudata; family Salamandridae; genus Triturus; species Triturus cristatus. The sequence continues at coordinate 1,041,585,895 of NC_140585.1, forward strand.
TCGGGGCATGGCTGGACGTCGGGGCATGGCTGGACGTCGGGGCATGGCTGGACGTCGGGGCATGGCTGGACGTCGATGCATTGCTTGACGTCGAGACGATGCTTGACGTCCAGACGCTGCTTGGCGTCGAGGCGATGCATGGCGTCTAGGTGCTGCTTGGCGTCGCGGCGCAGTGATGCTTGACGTCTATCGACGTCGAGGCGTGGTGTTGCTCGACGTCGAGGTGCAGTGAAGGAGGTGCGACACCGCTGTGGTGGTGCCGTCGCAGTGCCGATGATGGTGATGCCATGGGTGACGTAGAGGGGTCATTACTGGCGCTCGATGTCTAGGTCCCGTTCTGGACCTCGCTCTGTTGTGGGCCTATCATCATAGGCGGGGATTTCGTTTTCCCGGCAGCGTCGACGCTGAGCTGGCGCCGAGGAACCCTTCGGAGTCTGGGGCTACTTACACGTGGTCCTCTCGGATGCGAGGGATTTTGGTCCCCTCGCTTAGCAGTGTCTGCGTACCGGCTCACCATCTTGGACGCCTCCTGCTCCGCCCCCACGGGTGATACCACGGGGATGCCGCAGAATTCTCTCCGGCTCATCTCCCCCTCACCGGGGGGCATATGGCTCCTCGGCTGGCGACCCCCAACCCCCCCCCCCCCCCCCCCCCAACCTCCGTGGAATCTTGATGTCCCTAGCACGAGGTCTCGTGTGCGGGCGTCGGTCCCATTGAATCCGCTGTCTTCCATAAGGTCCCGTCGTCACCGTTATGGAAATTCTCGGGTCAGGCATGCCAGGGGGCCTCTTACGTGAATAGGGAGAGGTGCTCTCCTGTCCTCTGGCTGGGCCGTTGTGGTGATCCCTGTGTGCGTTCCTTCACCGCCGTGTGGATCTCCTGCCCAGAGACAGGGATAGTCTACGGGGCATGATGGTTGCGGCTATATATTCTTAGGCTCTGCAGCAGATATTTCGCTTCAGGCGCATCCCGGGCTTTGCCGTGGGTTTGTTCTACGGCGACATTCTTGTCTTCGACGGAATCTCTGCAGCCTGCGGCACAGCAGTGTGTTTCTACTCTCCTTCTCTGCCGCAACTCTTGTTCTCCCATGCGGATAGCGAGGTGGCCCGCCTGAAGGCCGAGGCTGAGGTTTTGACGGTTGGGAGGGGCAGGGAGAACGGCTTAAGGCCGTCCGTCCTCTCCAGCGGCGTTATGCCTCCCAGATTTTGTTTCTGCGGTCTCGGGCCGCCATTGAGTCATTCTGGGGCTGACTGCCGTGCGACTCTTTCCGGTTTCCCTCCAGCGCTCCCTCCCCCTCAATCGCGCTCCGTGCGCGAGTTGTAGAAGGAGGCCACCGCCATCTTCCAGTAAAGGAAGATGGACTCGGCTCCTCTGGGACGGACTGGAAAGGGATGGTACTCACTGTTCCGTCTAGTGTGCAAGGGAGACATGACCGAGTTTGGACCCATGTTCGGCGGGCGACAAGCCGCCGCGTGGGATCAAAGAGTAGTACATTCCGGTGGAGGTCTCTGCATTAGGTTTCCCCTCAACCTCCTCAGGGTGACTGGCTATGCAGCGGGGAAAATATCGCGAGTTCCTGTTTTTCACAGTGGGCAACGGCCATTATCATTGCGTTGTGCCTCCTTTCGGCCTGCAGCCGACACCTCGGAATGTTCCATACGCTAGGCCGTGGTGGCTGCGCATATGAGAGTCACAGTGGCTTTGTCTATCCGTTTCTGAACGGCTGGGTGATCAAGGCAGCTACTTTCAGGTAGCGCGCCTGCATTTCACTTGGACTCTTTCTCTCTCTCTCTCTCTCTCGCTTTCTCTCTCTTACTTCGCTTGGGCCTCCGCACCGACCTCACGAGGTCTGTCGTGACTCAACGGCTGTGTGCCCTTCGGAGGGGAGACGCTCTTCGATCCTTCGGAAGGCTCGAGTTCTTGTATTATTACCCCCCCCTCACCCCCCCCAACGGTGGGGCCGGTCTCGTCTCTGACGATTGGTTGGGCAGGGCACACCCCTTCTCAGAAGCGCAAGCGCACTCCCTCCAGACGTGCGTTCTCTTGAACAAGCTGGGGTGGCACGTCGCCATGTCCAAGTCGGTCCCGGCGCAGTTCCAGTGCATATAGTACGCGGCGGCCTCCATCTCTACGCTGTCAGTAAGCGTGTCTCCTTCGGAGGAAAGACGATTGTCACTCCTTCGGTAGGCTCAGGCCCTTGTGACCGCTCCATCGGAGGGGCTTGTGACGACGAGATTCGGCTGTCTCTGCATGCTCTTCTGTCGCTGCAGTGGTGGTGTTCGGGGGGACAATCTCCTCAGTCGGGCCCTCTTCACAGGGGGTATGGTCGCAGACGGAGATGACTTACCACATCAATTTTTTGGGAAACTCAGAGCAGTACCCTTGGCCCTGAAGGCGTTCCATCCCTCCTTCAAGGCAGACTCCCTGTCCGTTCAGACGGACAATCTTACTACCATGTATTGCATCTACAAGCAGGGGGGCTCCCGTTCACGCATGCTGTCTCGGGAGGCGCAGGCCATCTGGTATTGGCTGGTGACCAGGAACCTACCGATCACGGTTATCCATCTGCTGGGAGTGCAGAATGCCCAAGCCGTTGCGCTCAGCAGGCTCGTTCAGGAGAATCACGAGTGGGTGCCCAACGGCGACGTGCTGATAGACGTCTTCGCAGAGTGGGGCGCTCCGGATGTCGATCTGTTCGCTCGGGCAGAAGACAGCAGAGGCTGCGGCTTCGCATCCAGGTACTACCAACCAGGGACGCTGGGGAAAGCTCTCTGGATCAGCTGGTCTACCGGCTTTCTCTACGCCTTTCCACCCTTTCCCCTGATTTCGGCGGTGCTGATCGAGCTGTCGCGATCCAGAGCCAGGATGATCCTGATGGCTCTGGAGGGGTCGAGGCACTGGTGGTTCACCGACCTTCTGCACCGGTCTGTTATTCCACACAGGCGCCTGCCATGTCGGCCGGACCTTCTCACGTGGTTCGGAGGACAGATGGTTCACCCCAATCTCTCGTCCTTGAGTTTGGCAGCCTGGCTCCTGAGTTAGTGCAATATGGACACTTGAACCTGCCTCGGGACTGTATGGATATACTGAAAGAGGCAAAGAGACCGTCTACGAGAAATTCTTATGCCTATAAGTGGAAGAGATTCTGCTTATGGTGCAGGGCAAAGGACGTTGACCCTACATCCTGTAAAGAAGATGGTATTCTGCCTTATCTGCTGCAGTTGGCTCAATCTGGGCTTAATTTTCAGTCTATCGGGGTTCGTCTCGCGGCTTTGACTGCGTATAGAAAGGACCTTTCCCAAACCTTATTTTTCCAAATGCCTGTGGTTACAGATTTTTTGGAGGGTTTGCGTAAGGTGTTCCCCCCTGTTAGACGACCTTCTCCACCATGGGAGTTGAATGTGGTGTTGTCCAGGTTAATGAGGGAGCCTTTTGAGCCTATTCATAAGGCCTCCTTGCAGTTTTGTCCTGGAAGGCTGTTTTCCTTGTGGCTATTACATCAGCCAGGAGAGTAAGTGGGATTCGGGCTCTGTGTTGTCAAGGGCGCGTATACTGTATTCCATGCTTCTAATGTGGTAAAGCGTACTCATCCTAAGTTTTTACCTAAAGTGATATCGGATTTCCATGTGAATCAAATGATAACTTTGCCTACATTTTTGTCCAGCATCTCTTCTCTCCGGCGGAGAGGTCTCTGCATTCACTTGCTGTGCGTAGGGTGTTGACCTATCTCGATAAGGCAAAAGGCATCCGCAGGTCGGATCTACTGTTTGTGAATTATGGTTCGGTAAGAACTGGTCTAGCTACCTCAACACAGTCCATCTCCAGATGGATTGTGTCCTGTCTTCAGCTCTGTTTGCAGAAAGCTAATACGACGTTGGGGGGTAAGCCTACAGCGCATTCGACTAAGGGCAAAGCGGCGACTACGGCTTTGCTTAGGAATGTTCCAATCGCTGACATTGTAAGGCTGCCACCTGGAAGTCGGTCCATACGTTTACAAAGCATTACTGCCTGGACTCTGATGCTAGGGCAGATGCGCAGGTTGGACAGGCTTCGCTGAGGAATGTGTTTGCACAGTGATTTGTGGGTGTGTGGTTTTACTCCACCGCCGTTTGTTGGTTGGGATGGGCTTGCCATTCTATTCATAGATTATGACTATACACAGAGATCCCCTACTACAGAAGGAGTAGTTTCTTACCTGTAACTCCAGTTCTGTAGTAGGGGTATCTCTGTTATAGTCATAAGCGCCCGCCCTCCTCCCCGGTGGAGTAAACTGATAGTATCAGGCCTGTTGTTATACACCTTCAAAAAGAACTGAAAGTAACTTGTCTTGGCTGTGCATCCTGGGATACCGGGGGTCTCTGGAGAGTTTCTTAAAGGCACGGTATCCCTTTAGCAGACACATAATGACAGCCTATAGGGCTTGTCTGTCCACCCCTTCCTCTCTATTGTTTAAAGGGATTCTGGTGAAGGGAATGTGTGATAATAAAGGAGGATGTCAGATGTGAATAAAGATGACATTTGAACTTTATTTTGGCTTTTGTGTTCACTTCAGAGGAAGTGCTGGCCAGTGCAGCCTTGTTGTAATTAGGCTGTATTATTTTGTCTGTCTCTTAAGTGTCTTTGCAGGTCTGCAAACGCAGGACAGCTTGAGATATTTTTGATTGCTCCGGGGTCCCCGCACATGGGCGGGACTATTCATAGATTATGACTATAACAGAGATACCCCTACTACAGAACTGGAGTTACAGGTAAGAAACTACTCCTTCTTCCTTCAACCAGATTCAGTGGCAGAACTTCCTTACACAAATTAGATGTAAAGAGAGCATTACTGTATTACAAAGAAAGGACAAAACCTTTCCGTAAAAAAAGTCAACTTTTTGTCGCCTTTGCTCCACCACACAAAGGCAATCGCAGATCAAAATCAGGAATTGCAAGGTGAATAGTCAAGTGCATTCAAATATGCTATGCAAAAGCAAAATGAATGCTAACAGTTCCCCCTAGAGCACACTCTACACGCAAACTGGGGGCTTCTATGGCATTCTTAGGAAATATACCCATAGATGACATATGCAAAGCTGTAACGTGGTCTACACCTCACACATTCGCAAAACACTATTGTGTAGATGTATTAGCAAGACAGCAAACTAGATTGGGCCAGGCAGTTTTACGTACACTATTTCAGACCACTGCAACAGAAACAGGTTAGCCACTGCTTTGGGAGCTAACTGCTATAGTCTATGCATAGCAAATGATCTACAGCTTACATGCCTCAAATGGAAAATGCTACTTACCCAGTATGCATCTGTTCTTGGCATATAAAAGCTGTAAAGTCATATGCGCACACTCGCCTCCCCGGGTACCTATACCTGTTGCAGTAAACTCGTACTTCGATACATACATTCATGGACATCTCCTTTTACTACTCCTACAATCTACATTATCAACCTCTGCGGGGAAAAAAATAGAACAATGGAGTTGATGCCCATGCACACTATCACCAAAAGGAGAAGTCACCTTCCTCGTGACTGGAAAGACTTTTTCGAAGAAAAACAAAGTGCAAACATCTGGATCCAACACTAGATGGCGATCTATGAATAGCATATGACTCTACAGCTCTATATTCCAAGAACAGATGCATACTGGGTAAGTAGCATTTTCCTTCTACATTCTCAGGTTTTTTTAGAACCCTTTGCTGCAAAAATGTCCTGAAAACTGAGCATATGTTCCCGACGATTTCCCCAGATTGTCTGCTGATAGGCATTGCCTTAGTATTAAGAAGGCTGGGGAGGCGGAATGTTTGGTAACATATACTGCACAGCCAAGACAGGCATTTAAACATGTTTTATTTTCAGTCTGCGAGATCGGTCAGTTGCCTTTCTTCACTTCATTTTGTTACTTATTGTAATCAAGAAGATCATAGTGTAAAGAATCAATAATATAATTTACAATGTAATACTTTCTTTTCGCAGATAGTTGTCAAATTAAAATCTCACCTTATGAAAAATCTGCAACATTTAAGGAAGAATGAAATAGACGGGATAGTTATCAACTATGTGTCAATGTTGGTAAGTGTCTAGTTTAAGTGATTCTACCTTTTTAGGTCTGGCCTAAGCTTTTGGCTTCTCGCCAGACTGTTTTCCCAAAACGTCACACATGTAGATACCCTTTGTTCACTGGATTCATTTATTGTTCTCTTGAATTGTCATTCACGTTTTGCCTCCCCCTGACCCCAGCATACTGAATGAAGTAATAGGTCAGCCTACTTTTTTTCTCCCTTCACTAACAGCACCAAGCCTGTGCAGTGTTCACATCCCTCTAAAGAATTCTTCCTTCTCTTCACTGACTAATCTGATTCAAAGTGTCTTTTTGTTTTTTAATATTAATTTTAAATGCCAGCTATTTATTTTGCCTGCCCTTTGGGTGCCCAGTTAGATGATGGAGATGTATTTTCTGTCTCCTTTTTATGTCTAGCTTAGAGACAGCTTTAGTTGTCTCGACAGTCTCATGTTTCAAACAAATTCTTAATAAAAAATACATACATGTATGTATGCATAGAGGAGATTTCAGTCAGCCCTCTTCATTCATTGATCTGAATGTCATTCACATTTTTCTTTCACCTTCATTGCATGGATCAATGGGTGATCTCACTTCAGCTTTTGGCTGTCTTTTCTGTGGGTGATGGGGGTTTGCTCTTGGACATGAACACAGTAACCTAAAAAGTAGCCTAATCCTGTGCTTGTAGGCCAAACTATACTTTTATGTCAGCTTTCATAACTTATTTTTTCTTTATTTTGTGTAGTGTTTTGCTGGTTTTATTGCAAACACGTGCTTGCCACCTTTAGATGTTAGCATTTTTACTTCTTGCTACGTTTACACTTTTGACTTTTGTAAACAAAAAAAATGTTTCAGTCTTATTGGCTTCATCAGTATTTGTTATAGTTTTTGTTTTAAGATGTTTAATTCTCATTACTTCATTTGGCGCTCTGCAGTTTGAGTGCTTGGTTAGGTGGTGAGTCAAACCTTTTGCTTTCCGAATATTAATATGCATAGCACAAGTGAAAGGCATGTGTTTTAAAACACCTCAGTAATAAAATGGTCACATCAGTGAATATAATATTAAAAATAAATATTACAAATTTGATTTTCTTTGTATTATAAGCATATAGCTACGACGTTTAGGTGGCTGCATGTCGTCTTAGTTTCATTATGTAGCATATACTTGCAACAACAAAAAATAACCATTGCACTAGCTTTCGAAGGGTGGATTTGCCAGTGCATGTTTATTTCTTGCTGTTTATGTTGCTGATATGGCAGTACATGGATCTGTATTGAAAAACACACAAAACTATAGCAAGACACATTCACATCCAAAGCACGTCTGCTGTATATTTTCGAGCAGTCCTGCTTCTACTGGATTGAGGAATCAACTATTGTGGTGAGCAACTGACCAATCAACGGTTGTCTCTAAAGATGGTTTTCATGTGATCGCCAAGTTGGATCTTATGTTTCTTGTAGACACCATTACAGACTGATCCACTATGTCCATGTTCAGCCAGTACAGCATGCTTCGAATGTGGGGATAATAACATTTGCCTTTCACTACCATATTGACGGGTAATGGGTGGATTGTTTGAAATAAATGCAGCTACTGGCTGCAATCTAACCCATCATTGTGTGGCCATCAGTTCGCGGATTTCTGCTTTTCTAATCACAGCACTCGCTGCACTCCCCCAGTGAATAATTTCTGCATGCCAAGTAAGTGGTGTAGTGGGAAAGGCTGATTTCCATCTCATTGTGATGGCTCGGTTCGCTATGAGAATAGCTAAATCCACATACCTATACTGTACTTTCTGTTTCTTCGTACAGCAGTGTAATCCTAGCCGACCGCTTTCTGCCGTTGTCCAAACAGTGGTACCCGTAATTTCTTGTACCAGATACCCTATTGTGTGCCAGAATCCCCGCAGTCGCAGGCAGTCCCATAGCATATGGAGTATATCTGCATCAGCCTTCTGACATCGGGGGCAGGGGATGTGTGCGTCCGTGTACATACTATTGAGGCGGTGTGGTGTAAGATAGACCCTATGGAGAATCATATATTGTATATATTTAAATTTAGCATTTCTGGACACATTTTTGGGAAATTCCAGTATAGAGGCCCATTCCTTATCTGTAAGATCTCTGCCTAGATCCCCTTTCCATTTTGCGCGTAGCAGTGTGAGTGATGTTAACCAACGGGTAAGGGGACATCCCTCACCCATTAAATGTACCGCATGCACTAATTCGTGGGTAGAGGGCTCCTTCCCATCAGGGGACCAGTATCGTTTAATATAATGGGAAATGGTAGCGTGTAACGTAAACAATGTCTGAGGGACACCTTGAGATCGGGTGAAATTTTCTTGATCTGCCAATCTACCATCTATGAATAGTCTTCCTATCGTCGTCACTCCTTCCTGTGTCGATTGAGAAACCTTGGGTTTAGTAATCAGTCCAGTCTCAGTGGGTATCCCAAGCAAGGGGATATTAGGAGAATATGGGGAAGTTCAATTAGTATATTGTAATGTCCGTCTCCAATATAATAGAGCTGTTTTAAGCAGAGGGGGAGCAGTGGGCAGTAGCTTAGCATTTGGTAGTAGTAAGGTATGGAGTGTTCCTTGTTTTGTTTTTTTAAACACTTTATTGAAGCAGACTTGCAATATGTTCACATGCATATACCTTGTACAGATAACAAGATAACAACAGTTCCATCACGAGTTAGACAGGCATGGGTGCACCTAACAGTAGATTCATAAAGTATAATTACAGTAACTAAACAACATTTTTATTCTTCCTCATCGTCTGAGCCCTGATTCATTGTTGGAGGGGTGCAAATACCACCCCTAAAGGCGTTGCATTTACCCCACATTCTCTCCCATTTTTTTGGGCATCCCCTGTGGACATACGTGGCTTTTTCCACCGCCATAATCATGTCCATATCTTTGCACCAGTTCTCAAGGATTGGGGCAAGTGCTGCTCCCCAAAGTTTGGCCACATTTCGTTTTGCTTTAATCATTCCTGGGTAGCCTAGGCCTGTGCAGTGTGATTTAAGTCTGTTGGTTCCCAGATGTTCAAGAGGCATCGTTTAGAGTCAGGCGGGACAGACACGGTGCTAACATCAGTGATGGTGCACATCACTGCAGTCCAGTATTGTTTAATTACAGGGCATTCCCAGAGTGTGTGGTAGAAAGTACCTACTTCCCCTCACAGGCGTAGGCAGGATTGATCAGTGGTCTTCCCCATCTTTTATAACGTCACTCTAGTAAAGTAAGTTCTGTGGAGTACCTTGAGTTGTATTGGGCGTAATCTAGAGGAGACCGCCACCACCCTGGGGGATTCTATCGCCTCTTGCCAGTCTGTATCGTCCAGGGCGCCTAGTCCAGCCTGCCATTGCGTCCGTAACTTTTGCATAGGGTCCTGTAGATTGTTTACGATCTTTCGATATGTGAGGGAGATCGCTTTTTTGTCCATGTGGTCCGTCAGAAGTCGATCTTCTAATGGGGAGGCTTCGGGAAGGATTGTGTTTATTTGTGATGGCTGCTTCTAGTGCATGTTTGATCTGGATGTAGTGAAACCACTCCGTAGACGCCATTTCGTACTGCTCCTGTAAGTGGGCAAAAGTGACCATTATCTCCCCCTTCCAGAGATTGCCTAGTTGGGAGATTCCTATTGTATCACATTTTTAGAACCCTTTACTCTTGCCCAGTGTGCCGAATTTACCGGTGTCCCATAGCGGAGTTTGTTGAGTCAGTTTGTCGGACCACCCCAAATATCGCGTGACTGTGTGCCATATCTGGACTATGTGTGCAGTGGGACCCGGGCGGCCCGAGTTTCTTCTTTTTATGATATAGTACGCGATTGATCCCTCCCACACCCAGGGTGTGCCTATCTAAGCGATATGTGGGGTCGGTCTGGGGCGAGTGGACCCATTGATTGATCACTGCCAATTGGGAGGCCCAGTAGTAGACCTGGGGAGTGCGATACCACCATCATACCAACCTCTGACCAGTTTTGTCGCAGCTATCTGGACAGGCTTTCCGTCCCATAATGGATTACTGACCTCTGAGTCTATTGTCTTAAAGTAAGCTGTAGGAACCAGGAAAGGGGTGTTTTGTAATGCATAAAGAAACTTGGGGAGTGCCATCATTTTAAAAAGAGCCGCCTTACCCAGTAGGGTAAGCGGTAGCTACTTCCAGTGTTTGCAGTTGTTCTTGGAGATTGCTTGCCATAAAGTCGTCTCGGTCAGACGTGTCATAGATCCCTAAATACTTAAAGCAATCCAACACAACTTTAACTTAGTCTTTCGGTAATACCGTCCGAGGTCCATGGAAAATGTATAGGATCGATTTCTCCCAGTTAATGGTGTAACCCGATACGGTGCCGCATATTTCGCATATATGTAACAATCTATGGAGGGAACATTTGGGGGATGCAATGTATAATAAAAAATGTCATCCGCGTACAGGGATATATTCGATCTTCCCATCCCTCTGTCCATTGTAGTCCGCGGATGATTGGGTCTCCACGTATCTAGGCTGCCAGAGGCACTAGGATTAAGGCATAAAGGAGTGGGGACAGAGGACACCCTTGTCGTGTGCCGCGTCCGAGAGAAAATTCATGTGAGATATGTCCATTAGCTACTACATGTGCGAGTGGCTTAGTGTATAGCATTCGGACTCATGCGCAAAATTTCGGCCCAAACCCCAAATATGTAAGGACCGCGAATAGGTACGGCCACTCGACGGAGTTGAAGGTCTTCCTTGCGTCGAGTGATAATATGGCGGCCTTCTCTTGTATGGTGTGTTTGCGGCTCATTACGCTATGTAGGCTTCTGTGATTTAGGGCTGTATTTCTTCTGGGCATGAATCCCAATTGATCCGGGTGGACAAGTTTAGTAAGGTGTGGGGTCAGTCGGATGGCTAATGTTTTAGCCAGTATCTTTGCCTCCGCATTGAGCAACGAGATGGGTCGGTAGGGGGCACCTTCAATAGGGTTTTACCTGGTTTGTGAATAGCCACGATGGTAGCTATACGTTGATCTGTGGGAAGTTCCCCTTGCTCTAGGCTCGCACTGTACATCTTTAATAGATAAGGGGTCAGCTTATCTGCCTTAAGTTTGTAGAGCTCTATTGGGATACCATTGGGTCCTGATGCTTTCCTTGACTGTATCTTGTGTATGGCTAGTGTTAGTTCATCTGTGGTCAAGTCAGCCTCTAGTGAAAGGGTCTCCTCCTGTGTGAGTGTCGGTAGGCGAATATCCTTAAACGCTGTCACCTCTTGTACCCCAATCGTCACTGTAGAAGTGTAAACATGTTCAAAATGCGTCGCTAATGCGTCCACTATCTTTTGCGAGTCTGACGTCATGTTACCATCTTGTAGTCGGAGCTCTGTCACCCACCTGTCCGCCCGTGTACGTTTGTCCAGCCAGGCGAGGAGCTTACCTTCCTTGTCCCTGGTCTCATATACCCTATGTCGCACTGCTATGAGTCGGGTTTTTGTGTCCGCCCAGAAATATTCTTTATATTTGCACTGTTTTGTACGTAAGGTATGTGCGTTGGTGTCTGTTTGGTCGTGAACCTGCAGTGCCTCTAATTGGGACACTTCTTGTTCCAGGGCCTCTACCTCTTTCCTCCGTTCTTTTTATGACCTGTTATCAGAGACAGGGCCTGTCCCTTAAGGACCGTCTTATATGCTTCCCAAAGGACAAAAGACGAGGATACTGATGATTAATTTTCTGCAAAATAGCGTGTTGTGGTGACGCTTAATCCTTTATGGATCTTGCATTTATGCAGATACCCCGGGTAAATAGGATACATTCAAGTGCATCTCAGGATCTGTAAAGTGTAGTCAGCCAGGACCGGTGAGTGGTCGGAGATACCTCTGGGTAAGTGCGTTACCTCCCAAAATCTGCCTACACTATCTGTGACCGTAAGTATGTAATCTATACGAGAAAGACTATTATGAGCCCCAGAGTAGTAAGTAAAGTGACGCGTCTGCGGGGACTTGAAGCGCCAGACGTCGATCAGGCCGTAGGCGTCTAAGAAATCGGCTAAGCTAGAGCGTACATGGTGTTGCTGCCGTGGGGGGTCCGATCTAGAGTGTCATTCAGTGTTGCGTTCAAGTCACCCTCTATCATCAATTCTCCCTCTGATAATGTTAGTAGAAATGTACCCAGTGCTGGCAGGGCCAGTGAGTGAAGTGCAGGTGGGATATAGACTGTTACTAAATTGATCGAGCGTCCTTCCCACTGTCTAGAGAGCGCTGCAAATCGGCCTTGATCGTCCGTGAAAGAATGTTGAATAATCAAGGGGAAGTTCTTCTTAATCAGGATGCCAACCCCGCGAAAACACGAAGTAAATTCAGAGTGAACCGCTAATTAGAGTTCCTTGGTTAAGGATTTGTGGTGTGTAGCCAATCTCGTGTTTGTTACGTCCTCCTACTAGCCAGTATGACAGCCATTGTAACTGACTAGCCATACAATATGCACGAAAATCAGGGACACCCAGTCCTCCCTCCTAGGGTCTCAATTGCAATTTTGCTAGACTCACCTTCCTACGTCCTCTTCCCCAGATAAGCTCTGAGAGGAGGGTATCCAAAATTCGAAAGATTTTGGCTGGAATCAATATCGGTAAATTAGTAAAGAAATATAGAAGTCTCAGGAGCATCACCATTTTAGAGATGGCTATTCTGCCCATTACTGATAAGGGTAACTATGTCCAGAACAAGACCTGTGTCCGTAATGATCTGATTGTTTTCATCAGATTGCCATCCAACAGTTCCTGCAGAGATCTATATATTTGTATGCCTAAATATTAAAAAGTTGTGGGGCGGTTAATAAAGTAAGATCGCCAAATAGGGTATGGGTTTTCTTTGTATCACATAAAAAATGCATATGATTTGTTAGCATTAATTGCCAGTCCTGAAACTCGCTCAGACTGTTTGAATAGGTGCAGAATGGGTTCTATTTCTTTGGTGAAGTCTTTTATGTAAAGTATAAGGTCATCCGCATATGCAGACACCACATGTGTTGATCTTCATATTTGGATCCCTATTTCTACAGCCTCCATGCGGAGTTTGATGAGTAGTGGTTCTAGTGATAAAACAACTAGTAACAGCAACAGGGTGCAGCCCTGTTGCATTCCTTCTTGCTACTGGGTAAGGGTGGGATATGTGTGATCCAGTCCAGGCACGAGCCGTAGGGGTGGTATATAATAATTCAACCAAACATAGGTATCCTCTCGGAATGCCAAACCTTTTCATAGTTGCCAGCATATATTTCCAATTTAGCGTTGGCGGTCGAGGGAAACGCATCCAGTTTTACAGGAGAGTTCAGATGTAGTCTCTATTCTGTAATGTAGTTGTCTAATGTTTAGGGAGGTATTATGGCCGGGCACAAATCCCCATGGTCAATGTGGATTAATTTTGGGAGATAAGGAAGGAGACGGCGAGCTAGTATTTTGCTAAGTATTTTATACTCTGTGGGCAATAATGAGAGCGGGCGGTATCCCTACATATCCTGTGGATCTCTGTTTGGTTTGGGAAGAGAAGTGACCAGTGCTTGCATAGTGGTCAATGGAAGGGTGCGTGCCTCATAAGCTGTTTTATATAAGTTTTCTAGGCTTGGAACCAGATTTTCAGCGTAAGTGGAGTAGAATTCTGATGGTAAGCTGTCCAGTCCCGGGTTCTTATTATTTGGGAGCTCATTAATGGCCTCCTTTATCTCAGTTCTGGTTATAGGGTTCTCTAGTTCTTTTTGTGCGTCCGGTGTCAATTTAGGGGACGTTAGTGTGCTCAGAAAAGCCTCCGAATGCTCTGATGAATCTGCGACAAGGGCACTATACAGTGTTTCATAGTAGGCGCTAAATGCAAGGTTTATTTCTGCCTGTGTGCGTACAATAGAGCCATGAGTGTTATTTCTGGTATTGGGACGGGGGGGAGGGGAGGGGTCATGTATTAGGCGTGCTAACAGGGTGCCTGATTTATCTTCCTCCACATGTTGGTGTTGGGTGTATGCTCTGTAGTCTATCAGCCGAAGCTGTTCAAGGAGCTCTGCATGTTTGATCCTTGCTTCTTGTAAATGCTCCTGTATAGTGGTGTCGGAATTCGCGTGCAACTGAGCACATGGTTGACCTCAGATTATTATCACTCAATCTCGCAATTGCAAAATACATTGCAGTGACTGAAGGTGACAGTCTTGAACCAGGTCCAGTTGAAATCTTGAGCCTGAGAACAGCAAATGGTTGGTCTGCTGTGAGACTAATATTTGGAATCTGAGTTTTAATGGTTCTTGATAGTTTTATTGACATACATTAGAGGGTGATTAAAGGTGACCAAGGGTTCTTGTATTTTATGCCCTGCTGTGACCACAACGCGTTTAACAGTAGTTTCAATAGATGTGTGGCGGGCCTAAATGTGGTAAAGAGTAGAATAATAATGTCCCCATCCATATGTTGTCACCAAGAAGACTGCAGAACCATGCAAAAGAATCACTGGGTGGATGGCATACCTCTACATTTTATTTCTTCCAGTAACAAACTTCGAGAAGCTTAGAAACTAATGTTATATATATGTTGTTAGAATAGATGAGAAATTATTAATTGTTAGGGCGACAGGCACTAGGTACATTGTGGTGTCAGAAAGTTTTAAACCTGCCACACAGTGGGGTGGGGTGAAGAAAAATGGCACAAGAGAAAGTTAATTGGTTACTGTGCACACCAATGGAGTGATTTCGTTTCTAATGTTCTATCTTCTATTTAATCAGAATATACATGAGCAATATCATGATGATGTCCGTAAGCAACACCAGTATGATTCTCCTTCCACAGAATGTAACTGCCTCGGGCCAAAAGTTGAAAGAGGGATTGGGATTCAGTTCCTGCAGCAAATCCAATCCAACCAGATGTTGCTTCAGGAGACTCACTTGGTGAGAACAGAACATCACATTTTAGGGAGAAAAGGGTACATTTTATTGGCTCATATGGTCTACTCAAGAAGCTGCATGGGTGTTGCAATATACATTAGCAAGCTGCTATAATTGGTGTGGAGAAGGCTATGTCATGGTTTTTGGTAAACGTAATCTGCAACTGGATTTAGTGTAACCACCCCGCTGTCACCCCCCCCCCCCCCCCCTCCCCCCCCAACCGAGAGGACTATTTTGACAGTGATTTGCCCCTTGCTGCTAGAAGCCCCCGATGGCCTCTTGGTGATGGGAGGAGATCTGAATGATGTTATAGACCCTCAGGTAGGTAGGTCAGGGGACCGGCCCAGGTCTGCTACAAGCTCCATAGCTCTAACAACCTTATGAATATGATGGCGCTTAAAGTTGTTTGAAGAAACATCATAACGCTGACTGACAATATTCATTCCGGTTTGGTGTACATGCCATCCTATCCAGTATAGATTATCTATTGATGCTGGACAAATGGTTGTCATCTGTAAGGTCAGTTGGATTGTTGGCCCAATGAATATCCAATTACTCCACTCACCATTGTAATTAGTTATGGGAGATGAGAAAAGGAATAGAGATACAATGTGGAGAGTAGCTAATTGGGAACTCACTGGTATTTCTCTTGTTAGTCTCTTGAATCAGAGGACCAATTAAGTATTTGCAGTAAGTAAAGGTGCTGTGGCTTCAAAGGTAGTGACATGGAAGACCTGCAATGCAAGACCTGCAACACATTGAAGACATTTCACATATGTCCTTTAAAAAGAAGCAGCTGCCATGATTATTTTGTGAGCTGAGACACAAATCTCGATGTTGAAAGGGAAGTGGTGACATCACTTGTTGACAACGTCTTGACATGAGACTGGCTCAAGAATATAAAGAGTTAGTCACAGGCTGGCATCACCATATCAAAGTTAAGAACCAAATATATACATCTGGTAATAAAGACAGGAGATGTATAGCTTGGTTGACCAGACAACATGAGGCCTCTAGATGGATTGGAGAAGCAGTGGATTCTATGTTCTCAGTTCCTATTAAGAAGCAAATGAAGCAGTGGAATTCAGAAATTGCTAGGAAAGGCTATTTATTGCTCTCAATCAAGCGCAGCTGATGTGAATCTTGAATAGTTTTCAGAGACCTGAGATGGTGATAGGTCAGTGTTGAAAAAAACATTGACGCCAGGTGAAACTGTGACAACCATCATCCAAATCTAATAGGGTTCATGGCCCAAATGGGTTACTGATTGAACTGTTTAAAGGTCTTTCCAATAAATGTAATCCCCAACTGTTAGTGATAGGAATTCACAAGTAATTGTGTTGCTAAATAAGGAAGGTAAGGCTAAAGCCCAATGCTAATCTTATCAACTAATGTCATTTCTTAATATAGAAGCAAAAATTATAGTCTAAAGTATGGTGAATAGGCAGCTACCATGCTTCCATTGCCGATACATCAGAATTAGTCCAGCTTTATACCGAACCGAGTTCCCAGATTAAACTTGGGTCTCCCTCATTATGGCCTGTACTGAGCTGGCTCTCTGGTAGACCTTCATGCTTTAAGGTCCCTCGATGAAGAGAAAGCATTGATTTAATAGAAGCGGCACTTCTAGTCTCAGCCATTGGAATAAAGGGCACGGACCCAAACGTTATATCATGGATTTCCCATACTTTCTAATAATCCAACATCAACAGTTGAAACAAGTCTTCTTTTATCCAGAAGATATGTCTTGAGAAGAGAAACTAGACAAGGATGCCCTCTTTTGCTACACTTTGCCCTCGCAATGTGCTATAAGTTTTTGCTAAATACAGCACTTTCATGTGTCACTATTAACTGGGATAAATCTATTATTTTCCAGCTGAAGGGTTGGGCTGGTAACATCTCTGAAAATACATCTATTAATGTGAGAGAATGTTGATTGTGTTATCTTGGAATACAGTGTGGTAAGGATAAAATTGAATGTTTGAGTGTACCCTTCACTGAAGAGATTAAAATATAATGTAGCATGTTGGTGGAAACTCTCTCTGTTGCTGTTGGGCAGGACCATACTTTTAAAAATTATGGCACTAACTTGTTTCATATGTTATGCAGAACACATCGTTCTGCATATCGGAAGTCTTGTTTTTTCAGGCTTATATTTTGAGAACTCTATTATGGGATTCTTAACATCCCTCGATTGCCTTGATAAAACTAGTCTGTTTGAGGGAGGAAATGCTTTGCCGGACCATAGGGGGCATTACTGGGTGTCTCACCTAATAGTTGTAAATGAGTAGGCATACTCGCCCTTGGCACAGACACAGACTAGCAATGGGTGCCAAAACATATGTATATTTCCTGTACGATGGGAAAGTGTCTACCGAACACTGGAGAGGTCTTAGTATTGTTGATGACCTAAAAAGATTGGGCAATGGTGGAGGATCAAGTCCACTAGAGGCAGAGGATTTAAGGGACAATATAAGAAAAGGCATAGCCACCATGACATATAGAACTATAATTAATTTATTTGGCACAGCGCAAGGAATAAAAAAGAAATGCACTGAGGAATTAGAGTAGATTGGTTGTACATAGTAGGGCACCCACAGAAGATTGTCATTCAAGCCATGTTCAGATAAAAACTTCTACTGGATGCTATCCGATATCAGTGGACCATGGGTTTGATAACTTCTCCTATATGCTAAAGATGTCAATAGGAACCAGGCACTTTTTCCCCATGCTATGCTAGAGTGTTCGATTTAATACCTTTTAGTTAGCAGTTCATGAAGAGCTAATTAGAGCTTTAAAATAAAAAAATACAGTTAACCTGGACTATGGCATTGCTTGACGTCTAAGAGAAAATGTATCTTCCTAAACATAAAATGATCACATGATCGCTCGGAACGATGGTGGCACAAAATGTATTGTACAGGAAATCACACCGACTCAACCATGCTATCACAGAAGAAAATAAATGATGAATTAGTATATGACTGAGGAAGGTCGTGGTTGCCTGAAAAATATTTGGCACATAATGGGATTGTTATGGGATGGATGACTGTTTGAAACAAAGCCATGATCTGTTCCATGACTTGGTTACCATGCCTTTGTGATTTACAGTATTGTCTTCTTTGGCTTTATGCACAGCTGAGATTCTGCCCTGTAAAGTGATATTGTTTGTCCTAACTAACCAATAAAACATTTTTAACAAATTACCTAGTTAGTGATTCTGATTGAGTCCTCAACGTGCAATGAATTTGTTTTGTGTTGCATCCTGTTGATGACATATTTAGCTGTGGAATCTCATGAGCAGGTCCTCTGGTCTTTTAATTGTTGTCTCCTATTAGTGGTGCTTTCTATTCTCATGCACAGCTTTATTTGTGAACAATTTCCTGGAGGATGGCTACAGAGACCAAAAATGTCTTTGTTATTGGATCTACACTTTGAGACTTAAGCTGTTTATTAGATTTTGTGTGGTTTTGCACATAATCACACAGCGTGTTGTGCTCGATATCATTTTTAAAAGAAGCATTCCTCCGTATTCTAGACACCACCGTTAATTCAGATCCAAGCTTCCAGGGATTCTAGCTTTGTTTAGATTTGTATCAGAAATCTTACAGTGAAAAATAACGTCCCAGGAACAGGTGATTAGGCTTGGCGCTATACCATGTAGAATGGTCCAACATTTATGATTATCAATACATCATGGACCAATGAGGGGCTCGATATGGCCAAGTGATGATAATACTGTAAAAGTAAATGTTGATGAACGCTATTATTTTCCTCTGCATTTTCCATTACTTGAACAACTTTGCAAGAGGCAGAGGGAGACCTTTCCAAATCTTGAAAGAAATTGTACACCCATTATCTCAGAAGGGTCTCCATAAAGATCCTATAAAACCATGCTATTACATTCTGATGATCTCTTCTGTCTGCACTTATTTATAATGGCACAAATGCAATAGTTAGTCTTGGAAGAACTGGATAAAAAAAACTAGTAATGAAGAAAATCCTAGCAGAAGGGAATCACTTCAATGCAATATGGCCTGACTGAGAAGTGGACACGAAGACAAACTCCTCATGTGGCTGCCCCCTTCAGGGAAGGTCTGTGCTTCAGATGAATGTCCAAAAGGTAACACTTGCCTGTTAGATCACGTACATTGCGAAGAGGCCTAAGAAAACCCTTCGGGCCAGGACGTTGGAGCAGTGCTAAACCTTTTGCTTGTGAAATTTTAAAAACAGCAGCTCATCTGTGTAATCTTCAAGGCAGTCACATGCCTTACGCCCATTGCACTCTGAGTAAGCACTCAGGTTTGTCTCTGAATGGCAATTCAGTTACCTTTTTCATATGAGCCCGACTAAGTGTTTGGCTAAAACCTCTTAAAGCTCAGTTCCAAAATATTTGTACGTGGTTCCACAGTCATCCAAAGCAATCCAAGATTCAAAAGAAGGGCCAGTTACTAGTAATGCATGCTTTTAAATTGTTTGATTCTGTGTACCGCCATCCTCTGACCTGACCCTCCCATTAGCACTGGCTCAGATGTGGAGGGTGGGGTCCTAATAATGTTTTTCTTTGGCCATCTATATTATAGTAAGAGCAATGCATATTTCTCAATAAATTGCCCACAGTGGCCAGTGCACTTCATATTTTTTTCTCCCATTAAATTGAATACTTTAAACATCTTTGAAGTCATGTTTATGAAATGCATGTTCTTTTGTTTTGCATTATCATCCTAATGTTAAAAAGGAGGGCACCCCACCCCCCCCCAGCTTCCCTCCCCCCAGCGGTTTGTAAGAATGATCTAGACTATTGCATGGCCCTGGAAGTTGTTGTGTCAAAGCCCCGGGATGTCCACAGGAGCATGCTAGGGTGTGGCAGGCATGGACAGACTACAGGGGAATTGTGCTGGAACCTGTCCATCCGAAAACACCTGATGTAAATAAGGAAATACACCAGTTTGCGGGATAGGGTCGAACCTGGTAGGCAGGGCACAGAATAACTGCCCTTCAGGCTTTTCTATGTTGTATCTTGTACTGTAATTTTGGGACAGGGATGGGGCTTGGTCGTGTTGTACAGGTGGATGCAGGTATACATGTTACTTTTACATACATTCATTGTTTAACGAATCGATCGCCGACTGGCCATTTGTCTTTTTAAAAAATCAATACAATCTGAGCAAGTGAGGTTATGCGTTTAGTTATTCAGATATTTATCATTTTGAGCTTACATCATAAAAATAACTTGTTTGTGCATTTGCTAATATATTTCGTGATGTTTCCGTGCACAGTATATAGCCTATGTTAATAGTCAATTAAAAGGCACTTTATTTATCCACCTCTAAAAAATGAAAAGCTGAGTCAGCCGTGCTGTAATTTTTATTTGTATAACTGAGTATTGAGTTATTGTGTCTGTTTCCCAAGAGTAAAACATAATTACCTCGGGGAATATTTTAGAAGAAAAAGTATTATTCCGAGAATTACAAAAATGAAAAATTGAGATTCTTCTTGCACATGTTGATGACAATGTGGTTTTGTTCTGTATTAAGAATATTTTGTGTGTGGTATTCAATTTATTAACCTCAGAATCATGGTTGGTTCGCCAGATATACTTATTTCACTCATCTATGTTGTCCTACAATAAACACTTAAAATAATAAATTATCTCATAGTATTCAACTAATATCTTTCTTTTTTGTTTTCAGCTAGAACAAATTTCTTTGATTCTGGAAACAGTTTGGAAGAAATACAGTCTTAATTCTTCTGTTTTCTCCTTGTAAGTAGCTATACTTAAAGAAGTCATTAATGTTTTATTTAATTAGAGCACATTTTAATCAGAACTGCTTTTCATTTAGCCGGCGGTGGTATTAAAGTTTCTGTGGGTATTTCTGTAGTGTAACTTTGGAACCTCCATGATTGATTGACTGGATGACCAGGCCCATACATTTAACATACCCAGGGGTTCTCGACTTGAACCTGTAAGCTTGTCCCCTACAAATAGAATTACACCGCTGACCCTACCCCATGAGGCTCAAAATAGCATTGGACCTCAGACTAAGATTAACATCCTGTCCTGAAATAAAGTGGGGATTAACTTTATTGATTTATTTAATATCTGCCTTTTGCAGGAAACTTGGTCACTTGACCCATTGCACAGACCAGGCTATATAGCTTTTTATGTCCCGTCTTGACCCATCGGATGGGGCCGTCCATCAGGTTTCCTCCTCATTTGGGCCAAAGTGGCCCTTGACATCAAATTCTCCTTACCACCTTTTATCTCCTATGACATCATAGGTATATCCATCTCCAGGACACACACCTATCACATATATAATGTTTATAATCGGGTTCCCAGTGGAGGAGGTCCGACGCAGATGATTGGTGACCTTTGCTTGTATAGGGCTGCACATGATCCATAAGACAATGTATTGTAGTTCCTATATCCCTGATAGGCGCATTGGAATAACATACACTATAGATTTGACATAGGACTAAGGTCAGTATGTCTCTATTGAGTATATTAAACTTAATTACTTGTGTGTGCCAGTTAACTCAGAGGTCACTAGAAACTTCTTGAATATACAAGAAGGGATTAGTCTCTGACAACCGCATAAACATGACAACTTTTTTTCCCTTTAGAATCGGTACAGTCTCAGAATCGTGGAAACAATAAATAACAGTTTCACTCAGTCAATCATGCATGCTTTGTTTCTTCAGAGTTGCACAGAAATAGAGAGACTGGCGTTTCCATAAAAGGGTTTATTAAACAGTCTTATTTCTCATGCAAGAGATATGAATTGCTACAATCGTAAATCAGACTGCGAGGTACAATATGTACAAGGTTAGCAGTAAGATAAAATAATACTGCAATAGCATGGTTTGTAGCTATAACATATATTAATCAAAATACATACATAAATAACATAAGCTAAAATGCGATACTCATCTGATGCTTCTAAATTGTTCTACCCCAGTGTACCTAACCGAAGTGCAGTACGAGGTTTGAAGTAGGTGCCGTTTCTAAAGTATAGCTAGCTATATTTTAGTTTAGCCAAGAGTTGCCAAAAGTTTCTCTAAGTTCTAGTCAGCTCCACACCTTAGAATGAGAGAGGTTGGAATCTCTTTTCTGAGACTCAATAGTCTAACCCCCCTCAAGGGAAGTCAGAAAGCACTGGAGCTGGATTCTCTGCAAGGAGGATGGCAGCGTCAGGTCAGTGCATCAGGCTGGAACTCGATCTCCTTCCGAACTTGCCGTGGCTAACCGCGTAGTCTGGGTTGGATCGAATCCTCCGGGAACCACAATTTGCCAGGGTAAGTGCTGGTATATTTATACCTTGAAGGTGTCTAGGAATGCCAGTATTGACGTAAATGTCGGGCAGAGGAACGTCATGAATGAACCCCTAAGGAATAGATGTTCATGCATACTTAATGAGTTCTTGGAGAAATCAATATTCAAGTATGAGGGACATTCCTAAAGGCTTAAGGGTCTGGTTTACCAAGAATTCATTGTGACGTGGATGTAGGTGGCCATGCCTGTATTTGGTTTGTACGGACAATGTCTAAATAAGGGCTGGATTTCTATGTCCAAATAAGGAAAATGTGAATTGTACCTATATAAGGGCATAAATCGGGAAACCTATTTACGGAACCTAAATCGTCACACAACACCCACTCCATTTTCGCATGAACGACGTTACTAAATCCTAAACGTTCTAAACATATCTTAAAACAGAGTATTGCATGGGTTTGCTAAAATAAGCTAAAAACATATCTAAAATATATGTCCTAAAAATACATTACAAAGCCATTGCTATGCATAAAGTGTTTTACATATCAAAGGCAATGTTCCATTTTAAGCATAGGATCACATTGGAATGTTAAATGAATGAACCAAAATAAATACAGAAGAAAAAAGGTCCGAAACCATTTCATATGAGGTTACACAAGTCAATTTGTTATGCATGACAAAGTGGCATACTGTCCCTGGAAGTGTTATCAAAGAATTATGTTCTCTATGAATACTTCTACTAAAAGCAGATTACTGTGCCAAAAAATGAAAAATAAAATTTTTGGGACGGGAAGAGAAAAAAAAACGTAATCATAGAAAAAGTTCCAAAGTCAGTATCATGTTTGAAAATGAATGAAGGCCAAATTCAGAGTCTCTCCGGAACACTGTGTGCTTGAATCAAAAGTCAGTGTGTGGGGATGGAGAAAACATAACATTTTCTAATCCTGTAGACAACAAATCATCTACCGTTGTGGGTTAGAGTTGGAATACCTCGTGTAGAAGATCAACAGCACATAGATGCGAACTATCGCCTTCAGCATGGGAAGCATCAGCAATGTCCGGATTGGATGTTACCTGCTTGCCTGATGTTTCCTCACGTACCTCAGCAGTAGCATGTTGCGTCTGTGAGATCTCAATGAATGCCACCATCAGGATTGGTAGCCGCTGGGGACAACAGATGGCATGGGCCGTTATCGGGTCCAGCAGAGTATCGATATCCGTAGGCATGACTGATGGGAGTGTCAAACAAATGTCCAGCACGCATTCTTCACCGCATAGCAGGCAGCGTAGAACAGGTAAGATGCAATCTTGCCGGATTGGTCTGAATGACAGAAACCAAGTGGTGTTTAATTCTCGTAGACGAGGTAAACCCAGAATTTGGACGATGCGCTCACGATACTTCATCTCCAATAGAGTTCTTCCCATGGTGATTTGGCTTGCCATATCGTAGCAGTAGGAGCAAACATAGTATCCCTGCAACGAGTGCTAAAAGGAGCGGCAGTCCGCCAAACACAGAGTGCACGAAGTTTGGAAACATTCCGAGGACTGCTTGAAAAGGTGCTAACAGTCCTCAACACACATTCTTAAATACATGTACAATACCGCTCGTATCAGACATGTTTAAGATAGGACCTAAAATTTCTTATAAATGCACAGGGCAGTTTGTATACAAAAGGGTATGTATCTCTTCAGAAGTCCTTGCGACTTGGAGATCATAGGTTTCTTTGGCAGAGGTCAAAGGCACAGTTTTTTTTGTAAAAGAATAGCTTTCATTCTGCTTAGAGTATTGTAGGAGAGTAGGATCTGCACTTATGTTGCCCCCACTTTTTTTCTGATGTATACACTAGTTTCTGGTTATAGTCAGGCTGGGTCCATGCTAATCAGGGCCCCAGTCTGTCTGTTCTCTCTAAACGACTTGGTGTGCATATTAGATGCGCTAGTGATTGGATACTGTGGTGCCTTATGAGTCCCTAGTATATGGTACCCTAGGTACCAAGGGCATAGGTACTTCACAGGCCTACCAGGTGCTGCCACATGTATCATGCCACCCCTGGGAGGCAGACACAATCTGACACCACAGGCCTGCTACTGCAGCCTGGGTGAGGTAGTGTTAGCACTTCTCACTCAGGTATAGGTTTCTATATCTCACCATACACACACATATAAACCTATCAGTCACCCCTATGGCAGTCCCTATCAATCCTGAGGACATGGTGCTTGGTTTACAATGTGAGGGGGTGCCTCTGCATGAGCAGAACCCCTCTGCAGCTGGCAGAGTCTATTCTCTGTGGCTGTTTGTGAATGCGGTTAAACCATATACTCTTAAGTGCATTATAACCCAACGGTAAATGCTAGCTTTGGAATGACTGCATCAAAACATGTCGTGTTTGGTGTCAAACAACTCGGAATCATACCCCCACACCAGTAACTGGTGTGGGAGTATGATCCCACCCTTCTAGAGGGGACGACATGTACCTACTGTGGTAACACGGTAGAAATCTGAAAGAGCCCTGGTATCACAAAATGGATGCCACCAGCACAGAAATTAGGCTGCCCTCCTGCTGGTGACTGAAACTCGCAGTGGAGGAGGCCCAACAATAGGTATCCTGTCACATGGAGGTGTCCCTACCTTCTAGACCGGATTTAGTGTATTGGGGGTGGGTGGGTGCACTTCTAGAGTGCTTTGAAGTCCTGCACTGGGGGAGCAGTAGGCTCCTCTGTGCATATGCCAGCTCAAACCGGTTCAGGGGCTACCTGTCCCTGCTCTGGCGCGAAACTGGACAAAGGGAAGTGGGTGTAATCACCCCCTACCCTAACCCTCCCAGAGGAGTGGTCATAGAGCTAGTCCCTCCCCCGTCTTCAGTATAAGGTAGGGAAACCTTGCCATTGCAAAGCAGATAACCCTGGACGACGCTCTACAAGAAGAATCCTGGCCGTTCGACGTTCCACTACCTTTGGAAGACAGAAGAATCTCCCTTGGAGTCAAGGAGTGACTCCCCTGCCTGGCAGGCACCAAAAACCTTAATCAACGGTCGCAAACTTTCCTGTTCCCGCTGGAGTTCGAAGTCCCTGCAGCCCCGGAAGTGGATTTCCTGACTTCTCGACGGCCATTGTGAGTCCCCAGAAAAGCTGTGGTGAGTGGGCCCCACGAGTGACGAGGAACAGCAATACCCGGGTACCGTGCACTATTGTCGAGTGCAACCCCTTCATGACGTTCTACGAACTTGTGCATTGGACCATTTGTGGCCCAGGCCTCCATCAGGTTTTGCAGTGAAAATCAGAGGCCTACCCCGTCCCGAGTGACCGGGGGCTCCTGTGAAGCATTTCCTCATGAGGCGTCTTCGCGATCCCTTGCCCGTTGGCTTGTGGGTCCCCCGAAGACTATTTCTTTGAACCAAAGGGCTCCCCTGGTTGCTCCAGGCCTGCCCTCACTCACCCTTGCTGGGTGAGTCCCTCAGACCTTGCTGGTCTGCACCGCTGACTTGATTCACTTTCCACGAGACTTGCTGTTGCCAAGGCTTGTTGGCTCCAATCAGGTTGCCGACACCTCAGAAAGCTGCAGACGTCGTGGGACACTCCGAATCCAGCTGCTGGTCATCGTCGATTCCTCCTGGACCTCGTTAGCAAAGAGTCAAAACACCCTTGATCACCTGAAATCACCAGACTTCCGTGGGCATCCATCTTCCTGGCCCCGGGTCACTGGTAAGTGACTGTGAACACTGTCCCTTCTACTTTCAGGCCATCTTCATCTTGAATCCAGCCTTGGATTCCACCGGACACTTCTTAAGTCTTCGCAAGCAGCAAATCTTCTTTGGCTTCCATAGAAAACAGCCACGCAACCCGTCACCAAAAGACACCAATGCACCCGGCTTCCCTGGGTGAGGTAACTCGTGCACTCCGGTGCCCTAGTGTATGTTGGCCCTCGAATTACTTACCTTGTAAGTGGCTTGCTTGTAGACTTCTTCGAAGTACCCTAAAACTTTAAAAATCCAACCGTGACTTGCTCCATTGAAATCAATAGGGAACCCGCGGCTGTGTTCTCACACTGCATGCGTCTCCCGTGGGTCTTTTACTTACCTGCTTTTGCTGCATTAGTGAAGCCCCAGCAATTCTACAGGCCCTAGGCCTTGTCCCCTTGCAAGTCGACTTTCCTAAACCTTTTTTTTAGTATATGGTCTTGTACGCCCCTAGGGCCCCAGCCATATTTGTGCTTAACTTATTGTGAAACGTTGATATTTGAATGTGTTCCTGACTTCTAATCTCATAAAGAGATTAGTAGAGTGTGTCTAGTAATAAATACATATATATTTGATATATATACCTGTGTGGTGTCCTTTCATTTGGTAATTCAAGAGATTACAAGGTAAAACAAGCTGCTTTACATTCCTCTGAGACTTAGCCTGAAGGCTGCTCTCCACAGATACCACTAGGATAGCTTTCTTTAAAAGGTTGTCTTAAACCGATCTACCATAAGAGTCGAATTGGACTGGTGCAAGGTGGCCACTATAACTAGTGACCAGCATATGCCAGGCCAACTTCTCACAAGTATCAACTCGTATAGAAGAGATATTCAGTGAAAGCTATAAAGGTGACTCCCTGACTATGTCTATTTGGGGAAACAAGACCTGCGTACAGCAAGTGACTCTGGATGTAACCGTTACTAGATATGGGATACCTGGCAGCATGCCACAGCAGCTGTGATCATTCAACATAATGTAACTCCCATTTGAAAGTAGACCAAAGATTGGATTAATCACTGCTGCCGGTGAACCGTGCAGGTGGCAGGATAAGTTTGTAGTGGAACCGTCACAGGCCCCGTGTAAGTTAATACCCTAAAAAAGAAGAGAACCGCTTAGTGCGTGTTCACAGTTTTCACCGCTAAGAAACACTTCACGTCCCCCACTCCAACATCTGTGTGTTTGTGTGTAAGGTAAATCCCAGGATGTCTTGATGTATTCTTTAACCAACCTTTCATATTTGCCTGTTGGTATATTTTTTAGGCAATACTGAAAATGGAAAGTCGTAACAGGCAGAGTAATCTTACCATGTATGATCCACTCAGTAGCTGTTTTTTCTGCCACTGTGAATGGTAATTTCTCCAGTTTTTAAATGCTCAGGACCGTATAGTCTGCTCCCCTTTGTGTCAGTTTGATCTGTCTATAAGTGAGATAGAATTCTGCAAACAGTGACGTAGTATTGATTAAACGCCAAGGCACATAGCCAGAACTCAGGTTTTGAAGCGTCCAGCCTAATAGCATGATGGAACGTAGCTGTGACTGACCATGTTGCAACATAACCAAGTCTTGTTCAATGATGTCTATGACAGAGGACACAATGCTGTCCAAAGAATATATCCTGGACGACAGAGTCGTTAACCCATTGTCTACTACAGAGAGAGATTTCTCTAAATTAATACGATCAATTTCTCGTATTTGTTCTGCAGTCTCTGCTTGGGTGACCTTCCATGCTTCATTATAAGCAGCGTAGATACCGGCATATATAAAACGTTTTTGACGCGGTTTCCTTGGTCCTAGCAAGAATTCCCTAAGGTCTGCGCCTTCTTGAAGTAAAGTTAAGTGTTGTTTTACATCCTCTAGTGTAGCTTTCTGTAGCCATTCAAGGCAAAGTTTCCCTACACTGTAAGTTGTTACTACCCCCGGATGCTGTCTTTGGACATAACGTGGGTCTGGCCTATGAAAGGTAAAACCTTGTGTTTTGTTCTGGAGTCTATCTTGACAGTTGTTTGTGTCTAAGGGCCAGAGCAACCATTTTTCCCATTCAGCATCTGATCTGCTATTATTCAAAATAGTATGTATGTCGAACCCCCCGTCCCCTCCCCGTGTAGTGCTTTCACTTGTAGGTGCAGGTATAGACGGAGTGTTCATGTCTTTTATCTTGGCTATTCCAAGGCATGATGTTTGTTGGACAGTGTCGTTCAAAAACATAATTTGCTCAGGGATGATAGAGGCTCTAAACAAAGCTTCTATTCCCTGTACTTGCCAATCTTTAGTACCCCAGACAGTTTTCGTCTCAATGTTGTCTTTCCAAAAGTCGTAACCCTGTCTAGACAGTTGGGCAATAAAGGCTGCAGAATAAATCTGTTTCGTATTTGTTAACATATTTTTCGTACCTGTCTTGTTCACATTTTTAAAGTAAAACGATTCTGGATTTGATAGGTTGAAACCTGAAAAATATGGAAATGTCATTGCAAATGTTTGGTGGCGTAGGACAATGTTCCCATTGGTTATACATAAATACATTTCTAGGTGTTGCAGATTTATGCAAGAAATGATGACCATAGTGGTTATAACAATACAGTTGTTCATAGTCTGATGAACCTTGTAAATATTCATTATTAGTGAATGCAGTTGACATCTCTAGATCAGACATCATATTATTAACAGTCTCGAAGTCCCAATCATCAGAAAAGGTACTGGAGGTAATAAAGTCACTTAATGACATTTTAAATAAATGTGGAATCTTCAAAAGCTCCGACGGGCCAAAAATGTCATATTAGGTTTTGTCCCCAACTATACGATCAGGTATAGGAATCACTGTGATGTTCACTGCTGACAAGTCTCTTGCTTCACGATGGGATGATTTGTGTGGCTGGAGAAGTAAGTTCACTCTTTTACTTGCTGTGTCCATTTGAATAGATTTGGACTTCACGCGTCCTTCCTTGTTTTCTGACCGTCCTCTTCTTTCGGATGTCTGTGACGATATCTGTAAGGTACGAGAGGAACGTGTATCATTATCTTGATATCTGTCAGGTTTTCTCAAATTATTCCTATTCCTGAGGTTGTACCTCCTTTCAGAGGGCTCCTTCTGTGGAGGAGACCTGCCTTGGGAATGAGAACGCTTCTCTTTGGAGATCTGTTTGCTATTTTCCCACTTCTTTTTAGAAGAGGTAGGAGTGTTTTTAGGAAAGACCTTATCAGGACTTTCAGACAGTTGTGGTTTTACTGGTTTCCCTCCCAAACTGTCTCTACCCAATTCTTTATAGGATTTTTCAATTATTCTGGCTAGTTCTTGAGGTTGTTCTGTTACATCAAATTCCCTTAGGTTCTGGCGGATTGCCACTGATGCTGCTTCTCCTTTAATATTAGATAATATTATTGCTGACACCCGGTTGAAATTTTTAAGTAACTTCATACCTAAATTCAGAGCAGGCTCTGCCCCGTATTTGTTTTGAATCTGTTTCAGGACATCCGGTATTACCGCCATTGACGGAACACCATGTGTTTTTGTGTAGATAGCAGCAAAGACTGTACCCCAAGAGGTGCAGTCTTCCAGATGTGGTGTGATCCCCATTGGTAAACAAATTGTTAAAATTCAGTGTTTTTCAAAAGGGGTAGTATAAGGAAATACTGCTTCGATTTGAGTAATTTTTGAGCTAACAGGAATGGAATTTGTTCGCGTTTTGCGGGTTATTTACCCATGACGGAGTTTAAAGTCTGTGGAGTAATTTTTAACGTATTCCCCTGATTAGGGGCTGGATTTTGAATTGTTAATGGTTGTTGGACTGTGAAAGTCCGCATGACATATTGAACCAATTGTCTATAAATCTTGATTAACTCCTTGAGTTGAGCAAGTACATCTACGTCTGACATAGTTTCAATGTCATAATGAGGTGTGTAGCCGGCTAAAATCGGCCATGTTGCTCCTGGTCTACCTAGTGGACCGAGCCTGGTAATGTGATTGTAATGTTTTAGGGCGGCTTTAAACCAGAGCTCATGCTCCTGGTATGTGAGTGGTATTTCAATATCCTTGAAAGGAATATATTCCTCAGGTGTCTTCATCTTCTTTGTAGAAGTGAAACACGTGTGTTACTGGATTTGATTCTGGGAATACTATCCATGAATAGAATAACTCTGTCTGGTGAGATTCACGTGCCCCTATCACGAAAACTGCTCTACCACCTCTTGGTGTTTAGACCATGTTTTATAAGTTTTAGAGTGATGGCTCTCCTTAAATTTGGTGGGATGTGTATAACACCCACCTTGTCTTCATCAAGACCTGTAAGGTCAGCCACAGCTTGACCGTTGTTGACGATAGGATTGTTGTTATCCCACATTGTTTATTGTAAGTTGCAGAGCAAGTTTCAAGGAAACAAAGATAAGGTGCACAATATTTTGGAACACTGTATCCTTCAATATTGAACAAACCAAACAGTTAATACATAGGACTTTCGTCCCACTCAGCTATGGCGGATATTATCCCTACCCACTCCAGATGTCTTATGGAGTTTTATGAGTAGAGGGTCTCTGAGAAAAGCACGACTGAGTTACTTCAGTATCTAGCGTTAAATTAGTGCCTTACCAAACCGTTGGGCGCCATGTAGTGTAGTTCCTATATCCCTGATAGGCTCTGCTCATTGGAATAACATACACTATAGATTTGACATAGGACTAAGGTCAGTATGTCTCTATCGAGTGTATTAAACTTAATTACTTGTGTGTGCTAGCTAACTCAGAGGTCACTAGAAACTTCTCGAATATACAAGAAGGGATTAGTCTCTGACAACCGCATAAACATGACAACTTTGTTTCCCTTTAGAATTGGAACAGTCTCCGAATCGTGAAAACAATAGATAACAGTTTCACTCAATCGTGCATGCTTCGTTTCTTCAGAGTTGCACAGAAATAGAGAGACGGGCGTTTCAATAAAAGGGTTTATTGAACAGTCTTATTTCTCATGAAAGAGATATGAATTGCTACAATCGTAAGACAGACTGCGAAGTACAATATGAACGAGGTTATCAGTAAGATAAAATAATACTGCAATAGCATGGTTTGTAGCTATGACATATATTAATCAAAATACATACATAAATAACATAAGCTAACATTTGATACTCATCTGATGCTTCTAAATTGTTCTACCCCCAGTGTACCTAACCTAAGTGCAGTACAAGGTTTGAAGTAGGTGCCGTTTCTAAAGTATAGCTAGCTATATTTTAGTTTAGCCAAGAGTTGCCAAAAGATTCTCTAAGTTCTAGTCAGCTCCATACCTTAGAATGAGAGAGGTTGGAATCTCTTTTCTGGGACTCGATAGTCTAACCCCCCCGCAAGGGAAGTCAGAGAGCACTGGAGCTGGATTCTCTGTGAGGAGGATAGCAGCGTTGGGTCAGTGCATCAGGCTGGAACTCGATGTCCCTCCGAACTTGACGTGGCCAACCGCGTAGTCTCGGTTGTATCGAATCCTCCGGGAACCGCAATTTGCCAGGGCAAGTGCTAGTATATTTATACCTTGGAGGTGTCTAAGAATGTCAGTATTGACGTAAAAGTCGGGCAGAGGAACGTCATGAATGAACCCCTAAGGAATAGATGGTCATGCATACTTAATGAGTTCTTGGAGAAATAAATATTCAAGCTGAGGGACATTACTAAAGGCTTAAGGGTCTGGTTTTCCAAGAATTTGTTGTGACGTGGATGGATGGATGTAGGTGGCCATGCCTGTATTTGGTTTGTACAGACAATGTCTAAATAAGGGCTGAATTTCTATGTCCAAATAAGGGCAATGTGAATTGTACCAATATAAGGGCATAAATCGGGAAACCTATATACTGAACCTAAATCTGCACACAACAACAACATTATCAATGCTTCTGATTTTAACACAACATATGAACTGTGGGACCTGGGCACAAACTCCCCTGTCAGCGAGGAAGATGATAAATGTGGAATTCCACCGCTAAATGCTACCCTAGTGAGGCTCTGGACAAGAGCTGCCTATCGGCTCTTGACGTTCACCCTATCATATGGTCTGAGGGCAGGCAATGACCGCACAGTATCGGATCCCCATGCTGCCCACACCTTTAACAGCCGTGGACACACAAGTAGAATTGACTATGTGCTAATTTCTCTTTATCTTAGGGGCAATTTAGTTGATTTAAACATAATAGGTAGGCAGGACAGCGATCACAATGCACTTCACTGTTCCTTAAAAGATTTGTTTAATTTTAGGACGAATATCGCTGTATCTGTTAGACCTAACCTGGTTCCCTTGTATGACAAGAGAAGGATTACATGGGATAAGGTAGCAGCAAACTCTGGCATTAGAGATGAGATGGCCCAGGCACTGGAAGACGCTGTTATAGAGCTAGAAGAATTGAGCGCTGTCCAGACCAAGGATCTATCTTGGAATCTGAATATCATTACGTGCAATGAGGTGGTGTTTAAATAATACTTGGAGAGTGCTTTATTTGCTCTAGTGGTCCAACTGGTCCCCGTCCTCCGTCTGCCAAGCTCTTTTCTGTGGGAATCTCTACCTGATTCATGAAAACAGAAACAAGTATAAACAGGTTCAATTAAGAACACGTACGGACTGGGTGTCCCTTGTATGGGAAAACCTAAATGAAGCTGCTGTACAGAAAGATTCCAGGAAATTCTGGAAACTGGTGGCCAATCGTGACCAATGACCTATAAACCTGTTTGCGAACTCCATTCCCCCAGAGGTATGGCACACCCACTTTTCGATATATACAAGCAGAAACCGAGGATGGACGTTGACGGGGCTCTCCTTTTAGAGCAAACCATTGCCCCACCTGTATATCTGAAGATGGATTTGAGTGATTCCACCAGTCAGTTCACTAAGAGTTATAGCTGCGTTTAAAGTGGTTGGGCCTGATGGTGCCCCAGGTGAACTTTTCCTTGCAGATAATGCTTGTTGTGCTATGTATTTCAATATGCTATCAAACCTTATTCTTAGGGGGCTAGTATTCCATCTAGCTTGAAGGCTCCTGAAATTATTCAGATTTTTAAAAAGGATGCGCAGGACTCTCCCCTAAATTATAGGTCGATCAGCATTATTGATGTTGTTCAAAATATTTTTGTTACGCAAATTCCAGGGAAACTGGAGGGGTGGATTGAGGACCACCAGGCCCTCTTCCCCCCTGCAGGCAGGGTTCCGAAATGGTTAGTAGAATTGATCAGATTTTTATTAATTTAGTGGAAGACCGTTATTTTACAAAATGTGCATCCTTACCGGTTCTTTTTAGACCTAAAATCTGCTTTTGATCTTGTACTGCGTGAAAAGCTGTGGGAGGTCCTCAAGAATAGGGGGGGAGGGCTTCCACTGATCTCCTGGATGTCTTGGTTCGCCTTCATGACGATACATAGCCCAAGTCAGATGGGGAGGGAGAGGGGAGTTCGCTGCATGAATCCCTATCCAAAAAGGAGTGCGCCTCGCAATGACCCAATTCTCTTTATGCCTCAATGATGTGGCCACCTACTTAGAGGACAAAAAAATGCATTTTGACTGGCTGGTCACACAATCCCCCTCCTATTATTTGCTGATTACACTCTTTTGATGTCAGACTCCTAGTGACGTCCAACTCCTAGTGGATGTTTGCAGCTTTTTGCTCTGATCAGGGGCTGGTGATTAGCCATTTCAAAACAAAACAAAGTTTATGGCTTTCAGACTCCACAAGTTGTTCAAGGGCTTGATCCTGTGGGAGGGTAGTCCATTGGACAAGTTTTCTGAATTCATTTATCTGGGAATCAAGCTAACTAGATCCATGTCTTGGATGCCCCAGGTTGAGAGGAATAGTTTGAACCTCAGCAGTCTACTGCTATTCTCAGATTTATAAGTCATCATGAACTAGGTACATATCCTCTGCTCTACAGGGCCAAGGCTGAGGGTAGTGCACTTTACGGGATGAAGTGAGGGTCAATGCTAACGTGACTCCACTGGAGAGAATGAACTCCTCTCCAAAACAATACCCCTCTGGTACTGCTTCGATGACACATGGGTATAGAATCCATGACCCATAATGCCCAACTAAAACCACTGCTATTCTGGTGAAGGTTGAGGTACTCGTCAGACCTCGTGGACTACCATATTTCTTTCCAGGATGTAGCTTCCCACGACAACTCGGGTAAATAAGTAGGGTAAAAATCTTTCCTCCCAAATAGGCCAAGGTGGACTGTGGTCCTCCCCTCCCAGTACGAATTATCCCTCTAGGGATACCCTTAAGAATGCATTATGTTGAATTTAGGAATGCCACACAAGGGTCTCTAGTTTAAGCCTGAGCTAGTGGCTGAGCCCTTTTAAGATTATATTTCATCTACATCTGCAAGGAATGTTATACCTTAAATTTCACTATGGCTCTTTACCCCTATTGTCTCTGCAAGCAAAGTTGAATAGAATTGAAAGCGCATTTGTAAAGCGCATGGCTACCCTAGAGCGTCCCAGCGCTATAGCAGCTCCTTGAGCAAGTAAAAGATTTAAGGGAACAGGAAAGTTTTTAAATGCTTACGAAATAGGAGATGGTTTGATTCAGACCGAATCGTCAGTGGTAGGCTATTCCAAAGTTTCGCAGCATTGTACCCAAAACAGCGTCCTCCACTGCTCATCCTTTTTATAGTGGGGACTAGGACAAGGTGTTTATTTTCCGATCTAAATGATCTGGACGGACAATAAGGCTGGATAAGAGATCTAACAACAGGGGGTCCTTTGTTGGAGAGAGCCTTGTGCGTAATACATAATGCTTTAAAATGAATCCTTTGGAGAACCGGCAGCCAGTGAAGTATTGCAAGAGAAGGTTTAGCAGACATACCCCTAGCAGAATTGGTAAGTAGTCTTGCTGTGCAATTCTGGATGACCTGGAGCCTGTTAATGGCTGCCAGAGGGGCGCCCAGATAAAGGACATTTGCGTAGTCCAGTCACGAAAGAATAAGTGCCTGGACCACTGTTCTTCTAGCAGCAGGTGGAAGTAGATGAAGAATCTTCCTCGGCATTCTAAGCACTCCATAGCAGCCAGCGGCCACCTTACTCACCTGCTTTTTAAAATTCAGATTGTGGTCTATCCAAACTCCCAGACTCTTGATTTCTGCTTTTGGAGTCGGAGGGGGACCAAGACAGTTAGGCCAGAAGGGGGTTATGGAGGATGGAGGGCAATTTCCCCAGAAACAAAAGTTCCGTCTTGTCCCCATTAAGCTTTAAGTAAGAATCGTCCATCCACCTTGACACTTCTTGCAAACACAGCGCGAGATTAGGAGCTGACTTATCTTCTTGACTAAATGATACTACTAACTGGGTATCGTCTGCATATGTGACAATCTGGATGCCATGAGGGGTTACAAGTTCCGCCAGGGGACTCATGTACACATTAAAAAGCGTGGGGCTCAGGGACGAGGCCTGAGGAACCCCGCAGCCAAGAGGCAATGGCTCCGAAGAAAAGTTATCATCAAAAACCACAAATGAGCGGTCCTCCACATAGGACTGCAACCATTTTATTGCCAAACCCGTAATTACGACGTCCTTAAGCCTTTGAATCAGAAGCTGGTGGTTCACGGTATCAAAGGCTGCGCTGAGATCAAGCAGAATCAATGCCTCACAGCCCCCATTATCCGTGATTTTTCTTAGGCTTTCCATCACGACTACCAAAGCAGTTTCCGTACTTTGTTGAGCTCTAAATCCAGTCTGAGTAGGGTGAAGGCAGTTATTTTTTTCCAGAAAAGTTGAAATTGTGATGTTAACATATTTCTCTGCCAATTTCCCAGTGTCCGGTAGTAGCGAAATAGGGCGATAGTTAGATAATGTCTCAGGGTCTAGGTTGGGTTTCTTTAACAGGGCTCTAACCATAGCCCGTTTCCACAAAAGAGGCACATACCCTGATTCCAAGGAGGCATTGATTACTTTGAGAATTATCGGAGCTACAGTCTCAAAGACTCGGCTTAGGATAGTAGGAGGGGCGGCATCAGAAGGGGCCCCAGATTAAACTTGATTAAAAATATTCTGTAAAGTGGTCGAATTTATAGGGGGAATGATCTCTAGCTGATTAGTAACGGAACATATAGGGGGCCTTGTCTGTGGTTCTAAGACCACAGGAAACGCTTGATAAATAGCTTGAATTTTTTCGTTAAAAAATTTAGCAATTGAATTACAGCGTTGGGTAATGTCCTTGACAGTACTGGGGGGGGAGGGGAGATAAGAAGAGATTTAGCAATTTTAAAAATTTCACGAGGGCGGTTTTCTGCTAAAAAGATTTCCCTTTCAAAGAAAGCGGATTTAGCTAATTTTATTTCATGTTTGTAGCTTCTAATTGCGGTTCTATAGTCCGCTTTCCTGTCAGCTGTCGGATCTTTCCTCCAGCGCCGTTCTAGCTGATTGGAAGTTTGTCTGAGAGTACGCAGCTTGGGTGTATACCATAAGTTATGGTGACCCCCTCTTTTTTGTGCATAAGTTTTTTAGGTAACGCCATGTCCAGTGACGATTCTAACCATTTGTTAAGCTGGTCATTAGCGATTGCTGGATTGGAATCTGCTATGGGGACTGACTCTTCTAGATGCCTCGTCCAGGAGTCATACGACAATTTTGCCCAAGGTTGTACCTACCTGGTGCTTTCCGTTACCCGTGGAGCGGTCTCTTGAATTAACCATGAGAAGGAGATAAAAAAATGGTCCGACCAAGGACGGGGGATCGGGTGGGCTGCCTTAAAGCTAGAAACATTAGAAAAGATAGGATCAAGAGTATGTCCTTTGTTGTGTGTGGGTTTGTTGCTCAGTTGTTTTAAATCAAGTATTTCGAGACCTTCAGTAATCTCTACTACTGAGGGGAGGGAAACCTCATCAAAATGAAGATTAAAATCTCCAAGAAGTGTAAAATTAGGGAGTGAACTGGCCAAGTTGGCAACACTGTCCGAGAGATGTTTGCAAAAGTTGCCTGCCAGGCCAGGGGGACGGTAGACTAGGATGCCTGAAAACGTGGTGGTCTGCGATAGGCTGATCGTGAAAAGAATGCTTTCAAAGTTAAGTAGTGGGCTGGATGTAGTGCGACACTCGAAACTGTCCTTGTAGATGATGGCTAAGCCTTCACCTCTACCTGTGGTCCTATCAAGCCTAGATATAGTATAGCCTGAAGGTAAGGTTTGGATGGTCACTGGACCCCCCTCGTCATTCAGCCAGGTTTCTGTCAAAAAGAGCAGGTCCGGCCTTTCGTCATCCAACAGTATACAGATTTCCTCTGCATGTTTAGCCAATGAGCGGCAATTCAAAAGCAGCATTTTAACACTGTTAGTGCCAATATTTGCCTCAGAAACTTTAAGAGTCATACATGGTTTAAAATGGCACAAGGAACACTCTTTGATAAATTGGTACGGTTCCATCGTGTGAGCACACTTATTAGGAAGTTTCGCTCTATAAATCTTAAGCTCCTCGTTAGTGTATTTAATGGGGTTGCGGTGTGGTGCCCCAGAGGTCTTGGCCCCTGGGCCCGGCCAGGCGCTGACAGGCGCAGACGGGCTTGCCTTAGGCGCGCCTGCTGCGCGCGTCCGCTGTGCGGTCGCGTCATCGGCATTGATATAGCCGAGAAGACGTGACCTGCGCGGTAGAGGGAGCGAGAACTGGAGCGCTGACCTCAATACAGTACAAAGCGAAAATGGCAAAGTGCTACGTGCAAAAAAAGGCAGATGAATTTAAAACAATAAAAAAACCCCAAGGAGCATTGAACACAGCTCCTACAGCCACACAAGACAATGCAATACAGTAATGTTCCTTGTTTTAAAAATCACAATACCGGCTCTAAGAAGTGGAGTCCCTGTAGCCTTATGAGCACTATATGTCTGATGTGTCAGCAAGTGGAGAAATCCTAGGCACATTTCATTGTTTTTGGCCTTTGATATGCCTAGGTCCAGAAGACCATGGATCATTCTGCGAATTAAACAGCTTGGCTGTAGACAACACCTGGATGCCTTACGACTCCTGCACACAGAGTCCATGCAGACGATTGTGTGCGCAGTATCTAAATATCTACTCTGGAGTTGGTCTATCAGATCCAAAGGGGTGGCCTAAGCTTTTTAATATTTTAATGTGCTTCGAGTTTCTAATTTCATTAACTTTTTATGAAACGGTTACATATGTTTCTTTTATATAATACTGTATTTCAAACCTTTTAATGCATATTTTTTACCCTTTTTTATTGACTTTTTAGCGTTCTCCCTCTACCGGTCTTATGGATGCTAGGATGCCTCATTTGTTTTTCACAGGATATTAGATATATGTGCAAGTGTTGGTTCCATGTTCCGTTTGTTGGACTAAGCTTGCTCTGCTACCGTTGATGAGATCTATTGTTTGTATTTTTTAAGTGTTTTCATCTCCTTGTATTCTTGATATTTATGTTGCTGCCTTTGTACTTTTATGGTTTGAAAAGGGATGAGCAGATATCTCAAGCTGTCCCAGGTCTGGCGTAAGTAGTTGACACTGTCCTCGCCTTTAGTGTGACAATAGATGACCTGTACCAGAATGCAGAGTAAAATGGAAGTAGATGAGCTCCTCGTAGCTTACATAAACACTTTGAGATTGCTAGGACAGTTTTATTGAAAATATTGTAATTGTTACAGTAATACATAAATTGGTATTCTTCAATTACTTGCAGGAACGAGAGGGGGACTGCACAGGAGTTAGCCGTGTTTCACATCATGAGTCGAATCTTGGAAGCTGCGAATGGGATGCGACTTCCTCTGCCCCCTGGTAAGCTAAATTCACACTTTAATTAAGCATGCTCATGTATGTAGTGTCATCAGCTATAATGGCTAATGTTGCTTGCAGTCAGAGTTTTACAAGAAGCTATTTGAGTTAAAAAGAAAGGTTTTGTAAAGTGAAACTCTTTCAGTTCCAAAGTCCATCCACTTGAATCCTGCTTCCTTGTGAAGAGGGAGTGATGCTGGAAAAATATGCTTGTATTATCTGTTGCTGTAGAAACACCTGCTCTGCATACTCCTGCAATCAAGTGTTGGGCTCAGACATCTGCAAGTTGTTTTTCTTTCAAGAAAAAGTTTAAAATCACAAGATGCACTGTGCAATCTGACTCCACCCTTAGGAGCCAATCAATGCGCCTGAGCACTCACTCTCAGTTAGATTTTTTTTTCCCCCCTCCATCTGCTTTAGACATGTATCCATGGAGCTCCACATGTTCTCCACGTTTGCTTTGGGCCCACACAGTGTAATTTGACAGCTACAATTGGGAAAAAGCTTTAGTCGGCTGCGCTTTTGCTGTTGATACACTTCAGAGACCACTGATCTGCTCCCAACTGCCAGGGCCCTCAGCCATTTTCAGGGCTGTGTGCCCTCTCGTCTTTGACTTCTTTGTGGGGAATGTACTAAGGGTGAGACCAGGGCACCAGCCCTTCCCCCTATTTCCCACCTCCATATTCACCTCCATCATCTCTGTCGTCCCCGAGGAAAACTATTTATTATAGAGACACTATCTAAGTCTGAAAGGAAGATCCTGTTTTTGTCCATGCTAAAGGGCATGTTAAAGACAGACCAAGACACTTTTAAAGAGGCAGTGAAAGCTAGGCTGCTCAAACCAAGGATAATTTTCTGTCAAACTCCTTGGTTGTCCATACTGCATGCGCCACTCTAGCCATGGGTGATGCTCCCGTACCTGACAAGGAGAAAAAGAAGTTTGACGCTGCCGGCAAAAGGCTGGTGATAGAGGCTGCCACCCAGTGGAGAATAGCCAACTCCATGGAGCTTCTCTCCCACTGTGAAAGGGTGCTGTGGGATTAGCAACAGGAGATATTCCAGCATCTCCTGAGGAGTTCAGGAAGAGAGAGGGGAAATAGTCTCACAGGGTAAGACTATATTTAACGCCGCAATCATCTGTGCCCTTGACTCTGTGAACACAGCTTCCCTGGGGGCCAACACCAATGTCCTTATTAGATACTGCTCCTGGCTCCATATTTCAGGTTTAAGTCAGAGGTCCAACATCTCCTCAACCTGCCCTTCCATGTGGAGTATACTTTTGAGCCACAGGTTGACAAGATGCTGGAGAAAATAAAGAACACCACCAACATTGCAAACTCCATATGTGTCCATTACAAAAGTGCCGTTTGGCTCAATGGTCACAACGAAGTGACAGTGGGATGAGCTAGTACTGGTGAAGACCATCACCCATCGCTCCCTGTACAAGGTACAAACCATCAAGTTGTTAGTTTTCTAAATTCGAATTACAGTTTACTATTTGACATGTAATCTTAACCCCTTCAGCGCGGCGTGGATTACCGCGCTGTGCTGAAGGTTCTATTGCGCAGGCGGGGCCATGACGGAGCGGTTCCGTCATACGCACAGCGCAACCGATGCGCATGACGGAACCGCTCCGTCATGCGCATCGAAGGGGTTAAGCTAAAGATTTTTTTAAAATTTTTCTTTTTTTCTTTTTACAGTAAGCCTGGCAGAAATGGAAAAAACATAATTGAACTTGGGTAGTTGGGTAAAGTTTAAAAATAGTGTTATCATGTGTAATTCAATGCCATCATTATTTTCCTAGGACTTTCCTAATAGTTTTAGATTTGACAACTGATCCAAATTCAGTAAATCGTAAATAAATGGCATATTAGTGTGATTAATGTATAGTGTAAATTTGGCTGGATTTAAATGTTTGATCCATCATCCAAATGTCACTGGGATAGGTGTTAAGAAGGGTAGCAAAGATTAGTATACACTTTTTAGTGTGTTAGTTTTCATAGTGAAGGACGTGTTCATGGTTGAAAGACTCAGTTAGTTCTGGTGGAATGCTAATTTCAGAGTATGTATGTGCGGATGTTCCTCGGGGGTTACTGGGATTTGGGCATACTACTAGCAACATGCATGCATGCATGTGGATGTTCAGAGCTACCTCCCTCAATGTTCAGTCGCAGGGTTCGTTGGAGAGGTTACCAAGTGTGTTGAGGTGCTGGAAATTTTCTCTCACTTCCAACTCTTTTGCAGAGGCAGAGTGGTTATACTCTGTAGGCATATTCAGCTAAATCGGCAGATCTAACAGCTGTGCCTTTGCAACAGGGTAAGAAGTATTCTACATACCTCCAATGACCCCTGGGCTTAGTAAATCTCCTCTCCATACAATAAAGGATACCTACCATATTTAAGAAGTTTCTTGCACCTCTTAGATCGAATGCAGAAAAAAGACAATACGTTGGTAATATGTTAAGGAAATGTTTAACATGGTATTAATTTCCTGTGAATACAGACAAAACTGGTTAATTTCTTTCACATTGTCTTACTGAAAGAATAATTATTAGTTGCTGGAATTCTGTTGGAGGAAAGATTTTAAAGATAGTTATTTTCCTGTTTGTAGAATATTTTGTTGTTGTGATGCTTTGCATGGAATGTGGAGATGTTTACCTTTGGATTGGAGTTTTGGCGTTAAATGAGAATCTTCTTAATACGTCTTCTTTGAAAGTTGTTTTCCCTCGGGTTTTAGGAGGTTGCTTTGCTGAAATAATTTAAGTTGAATGTTAAAAATGTTTACATATATTTCAAATATGCTAGTTGTAGGAAGGTGGAATCTGACTGCATGGCTGCCCCCACTTTTTTCCTGGTGTTTTGATGGTTTTTGACTAGTCTGGCTGGGAGCCTGCTATCCAGGACCCCAGCCTATCTGCTTACGCCATTAAATGACATGGTGTGCATATTAGATGCACTAGTGATTGGATACTGTGGTACCTTATGAGCCCCTAGTATATGGTACCTTGGGTATCAAGGGCATAGGTACTTCACAGGCCTACCAGGGGCTGAAGCATATATTATACCACCCCTGGGAAGCAGACTAAATCTGACACCACAAGCCTGTTACTGCAGCCTGGGTGAGGTAGTGATAGCACTCCTCACTGAGGTATAGGTTCCCTATATCTCACCATACACACACACACATATAAACCTATCAGTCACCCCTAAGGGAGGCCCTATCAATCCAGAGGGCAGGGTGCTTGATTTACAATGTGAGGGGGTGCCTCTGCATGAGCAGGGACCCTCTGCAGCTGGCAGAGTCTATTCTCTGTGGCTGTTTGTGGATGCAGTTAAACCATATACTCTTAAGTGCATTATAACCTCCTGGTAAATGCTAACTTTGGAATGACTGCATCAAAACATGTCGTGTTTGGTGTCAAACAACTTGGAATCATACCCCCACACCAGTAACTGGTGTCTGAGTATGGTCCCACCCTTCTAGAGGGGACGACATGTACCCACTGTGGTAACACGGTAGAAATCTGAAAGAGCCCTGGTATCACAAAATGGATGCCACCAGCACAGACACTGGGCTGCCCTCCTGCTGGTGACTGGAGCTCGCAGTGGAGGAGGCCCAACAATAGGCATCCTGTCACAGGGAGGTGTCACTACCTTCCAGACAGGATTTAGTGTATTGGGGCTGGGTGGGTGCACTTCTAGAGTGCTTTGAAGTCCTGCACTGGGGGAGCAGTAGGCTCCTCTGTGCATATGCCAGCTCATACCGGTTCAGGGGCTACCTGTCCCTGCTCTGGCGCGAAACTGGACAAAGGGAAGTGGGTGTAACCACCCCCTACCCTGACCCTCCCAGAGGAGTGGTCATAGAGCTAGTCCCTCCCCCGTCTTCAGTATAAGGTAGGGAAACCTTGCCATTGCAAAGCAGATAACCCTGGACGACGCTGTACAAGAAGAATCCTGGCCGTTCGACGTTCCACTACCTTTGGAAGACAGAAGAATCTCCCTTGGAGTCAAGGAGTGACTCCTCTGCTTGGCAGGCACCAGAAACTGTAATCAACAGTCGCAAACTTTCCCGCTGGAGTCCGAAGTCCCTGCAGCCCTGGAAGGGGATTTCCTGACTTCTCGGCGGCCATAGTGAGTCCCCAGAAAAGCTGTGGCGATTGGACCCCACGTGTGACGAGGAACAGCAATACCCGGGTACCGTGCACTATTGTCGAGTGCAACCCCTTCACGACGTTCTACAAACTTGTGCATTGGACCATCTGTGGCCCAAGCCTCCAGCAGGTTGTGTACCGAAAATCAGAGGCCGACCCCGTCCAGAGTGACCGTGGGCTCCTGTAAAGCATTTCCTCACGAGGCGTCTTTGCGATCCCTTGCCCGTTGGCTTGTGGGTCCCCCGAAGACTTTTTCTTTGAACCAAAGGGCTCCCCTGGTTGCTCCAGGCCTGCCCTCACTTACCCTCGCTGGTTGAGTCCCTCAGACCTTGCTGGTCTGCAACGCTGACTTTATTCACTTTCCACAAGACTTGCTGTTGCCAAGGCTTGTTGGCTCCAATCCGGTTGCTGACACCTCAGTAAGCTGCAGATGTCGTGGGACACTCCGAATCCAGCTGCTGGTAATCGTCGATGCCTCCTGGACCACGTGGGTGAAGAGTAAAAACACCCTTGATCACCTGAAATCACCCGAATTCCGTGGGCATCCATCTTCCTGGCCCCGGGTCACTGGCAAGTGACTGTGAACACTTTCCCTTCTGCTTTCAGGTCATCTTCACCTTGGATTCCACCGGACACTTCTTAAGTCTTCGTAAGCAGCAAATCTTCTTTGG
Organism: Triturus cristatus; assembly: GCF_964204655.1. NCBI lineage: Eukaryota > Metazoa > Chordata > Amphibia > Caudata > Salamandridae > Triturus > Triturus cristatus. Next base: position 1,041,629,414 of record NC_140585.1, read on the forward strand.
CTTCCATAGAAAACAGCGACGCGACCCAACACCAAAAGACACCTATGCACCCGGCTTCCCTGGGTGAGGTAACTCGTGCACTCCGGTGCCCTAGTGTGTTGGTCCTCGAATTACTTACATTGTAAGTGGCTTGCTTGTAGACTTCCTCGAAGTACCTGTAAACTTTAAAAGTCCAACCGCGACTTGCTCCATTGAAATCAATAGGGAACCTGCGGCTATGTTCTCACACTGCACACGTCTCCCGTGGGTCCTTTACTTACCTGCCTTGGGTGGATTAGTGAAGCCCCAGCGATTCTACAGACCCTAGGCCTTGTCCCCTTGCAAGTCGACTTTCCTAAACCTTTTTTTTAGTATATGGTCTGGTACGCCCCTAGGGCCCCAGCCATATTTGTGCTTAACTTATTGTGAAACGTTGATATTTGAATGTGTTCCTGACTTCTAATCTCATAAAGAGATTAGTAGAGTGTGTCTAGAAATAAATACATATATTTGATATATATACCTGTGTAGTGTCCTTTAATTTGGTCATTCAAGAGATTATAAGGTAAAACAAGCTGCTTTACATTCCTCTGAGACTTAGACTGAAGGCTGCTCTCCACAGCTACCACTAGGATAGCTTTCTTTAAAAGGTTGTCTTAAACCGATCTATCATAAGAGCCGAATTGGACTGGTGCAAGGTGGCCACTATAACTAGTGACCCGCATGCCAGGCCAACTTCTCACACTAGTTTTCATGTGAAATGAAATATCATGTTTTACATTGCAATCACAGTTTTAAAAATCCATTTTATGTTTGTCTTTATTCTGCTTAAAGAAAGTGAATATTGGTAAGTATTTGCCTGTTTGGATTTGGAAAACATAGTTAACATTTTTAATGCAATTGTTTAAGAATTTGTTTACCTGATTGTTAAGGGCGGATGGAGTTGGGAATAGTAAATCTACTCCCCACCCCCCATTCTAGTGTCCAGCACCTTCCCCAAGTTGGCCCTGGGTGCAGTTGAGAATAGCAAATTTATCCCTCACCAGTGTCCAGCACCTTCCCTGAGCCGCCCCTTGTTCCCCCAGTTTTTCCCAAATCGAATTTACAGTAAAGTATTTATTGGAAAAAATAAGTATTTTTGATATATATGTATATTTAAATTTTAAAATTTACTAACTTCACCATTAATAAGGGTCTTTATTAGGTTGTCACTGTAATGTAGATATTTAGTGGTTAGGAACATGTTTTGAGAGATATTATACTCAGCGCTAGAAAGAAAATTAAATGTAATGTTAGTACAAATAATTTCTAGAAAGTAATGTTTCTATCATTTTTGCAGTAGTAATACTTGTATATAGTGATAGGTATCAGTATGAGAACAAACTCTGTCAAGTATTGTCTACTGTTGAGTCATGTTTGTATGGTCTATTCAGAGGTTACTTTTACAATGATCACAAAGTGTTGGACGCCAGTTTATATAGTATTTTTGAGGTAAAATCTTTATCAATAATATGTGTTTGAATCTTTACATTAGATGCATGACTAAACCAATAACTTGAGTGCTGTATGGATTTTAATATTTTTATCGTGATCTTCTCATGTACAATGGTCTACCATCTTGATAGGGTCCAATTTTTTTTATGTTAAAAGAAACAAATGTGTTATTTTTCCCTGTTTTATAAAATTGTCATTTACGTGACTGATTTAGTTTATTTCCATTATATAATTAGTTTTTAAAAAGTAACCTTTTAGACAAAAAAAGAGTTGTAGAGACATTCATGGTACAGGTATGCATGGTAAAGGTAGTTTTAATTGTATTGAATGCTAATGTATGGTTAGGACATGCATGGTTAAGACTTGTGTTGTAATGTCATACATTTCTCTGTGGATATCTTAACTTGCCAGCAAGCAATGGTTGGCCAAACAGTCCTATGGACCTTATTGAAGACATCTGTGTCATCCACACTGTAGCCATTGCGTGTTAGCGAGTACTACTTTACATAGCATGGGTACAGCAACACATGCTACGAACTGAAATTGTTATTTATCCCGTAAGCATCTGCCTGTGGCTCTGTAGATTCACATGCACCCATTCTCCTCCCCAGAAGCGTGTGGCTCCATTTGCAGATCTCTTGTTTATTAACTTCCTTTTATAATACGCTTGTGCACCACAATGAATTCACTTGCCAATCCATACTTACTCTATCGCCATAGTGCAGGAAACAATCTAACATGGAGTCTGTGCCCATGCTCATTGTCTACTAAAGGTTAAGTCACAGTGAATCTCAGGTCTTGGAAAAAGACCAGAACTGGAGGCATCTGAGGATGAAGTAAACAAGGGGCTATATTGCACATGCAATAATGAAAGATTGTGTCGACTGTCCATTCCAACTAAGTGCTTCCTACCTATTAGTTACCTTTTCAGCTTAGTAGACCATCTCATGTCACCTAGAGCACCGTAATGCCATCCATTATTTCTGGGATTTTGTACCCCCATACGTTAATGTGCCAGAACACGTCTTTAAATTTTCTTTTTCTCAGGATTGTGTATGAGACTACACCTTGCATGTTTTATAGTCTTGCAATCTGTTTCTTTGACCAGGAATGCAAGCTGCCACCACTGTTAATTTTGTCATTGCCCATCACCATGTCTGTCTATTCCAAAAATAATTCTGTATAATAAAATTAGTGATATATTATTTGTAATTGATAAAACTAATATTACGATGGTATAGTACATTCATGTGTTTGTTCACAATGTACCCTTTACTGTAAGTATTTACACTGGCATACAAAATATGCACCTGTTAAGGTGTTGGCAGTAATTTTAGTGATCCATATTGAAATACTCTGTTAAATAAAATATTCACTCTCAGACATGTGTTCATATAGCCCAAACATCCCAATCAGTTCACTTTGATTCTGAAATCTGATATTTTACTGTCTTTACAGGTTTTTATACGCTGCACACTGTGCTTGGTGTTCGATGTCTTCCTTTGTATACCTTTCTGCACTATATTGATAATGGGGTTTTGCTTCTCACTGAGACATGTGTGACAAGACTTTTGAAAGGTAAGCGTGTTTAAAGCATTTTTATTAACTGACAATATACCACATTGAAGGCGTGTTACTACCTTGTTTTGGAACACATCCCGCCAAACATAACTCCCCAGTCTGTTGTCTTTATACAACACTCCCTCCAACCCAACTACCCCGTCCTACCCTCCCATCACCCAGAGATAGCCCATCCCCAGAGTCCATACCCTCTGCATGCTTGGCATTTCGCTCATCTCCAAGTTCGTGATCAAAAGGCTGTGCACGCCAACCTCTTGGTTCTATTTTTCTTGCTAATTTGCTGCCTCAGGTAGGCCAGTACTGGGCTTATCAACCTACAGTGTCTTAACAATGTACATCATGATTCTCATCTCAACAGGGACCATACCCTCTGCAGTCATAACTCACCTGGTCTATATCTCACAGCAACACATCTGTTAAGCCAGAAGTACCAACACAATGGGGATTTATATATAACAGTATGCACAGGGTAATTGGCCTTCATGAGGGACCTCAGCAAGTTCACCTATATGCACTTGACCAATACCCTCTGCTTTAGCAAAGCGTAAAGCCTTCAAAATGTCAAATCAAATCGTAACCAACTGTCTATAGCTGCAGAAGTTATAAATACTGGCACCAGTCTGGCTAAACCCTGCCAGCACTTGTTGGCCCAGGTGGGTTAAAATTGGGAAGATTGCTTGCTCGGTGCCATCTGTAGAGGACTTTGGAGAGTGCGTCTCTTCCCTGTGAATATTTAGCAATGTTGTTGAACCTACATAGTGTTCCGCTTGTCATCCAGTTAGCTGTTCAGCTTCTTTTTCAGCCGAAGTTGGCAATTTCTCCCTGTGTTTTTTAGGGAATTGGGTACTTTATATATCATGGTAACTGTATGTGAAGAGTCTGGAGTGTCTTTAGGACCTATTCAAAGGTCATCAACCTTCTAGTAGGCCCTCAATGCCTCCTAATAGCCCCTAACTAGCCACTGGAAGCAGTGCCAGATACTTGTGCATATATCAAAACCTCAGTATCAGCATATACTCAGCAAAGCACCACGGTCTGTCTTTGTCCTCCTTTGACCACTGTTTGGCAGGATTGCCATTTTATTCACTGCAATTCTCCCCACCCAAGACAACATGTGTAATTGCACCAGCTCAAGAGATCCTCCTTAACTGTGCTGATAACAATGGCCACATTACTCCCCACAGTATTCTGAGAGGCTGGAGAAAGCTGGCTAATAATCTGATGGCCCTCACAGTCCACTGACGAAGTGTGCTTATCTTTAATGCATGTAGTAAACAGCCTCCCATGTTACCCCACCCCCGGCTCAGTCATTTTAATCCGAAACACCTCAGTGGATTTAAATACCCAGAGCGCCTGCAGCAGAACCAGCCAGCCATAACCCAGATGACTACCCGCCAGAAGGATATTTTGCACAAACTCGGCTGTTGCCCCCTGCCTTCTCTGGGGTACTGTGGTTCTTTAGAAGTGTACTGCTGGGTGGACTGGGACGTCAGAAGATGAAAAATTTGACCAGAAATAAACTGATTGGTGTATCTGACGTGCACCTTCAAACGGTCAGCCTCAAATTGTGCATAGTGTTCCCAGTATACCACAACTATTGACCATCACTGGCGCTTTGTGCTTTTTCATGCTATTTTTACTTTAAACTTAAAAAAATCATATCTCCGGTTCCCCTTATTGGATTTTTCCCACTTTATTTATTACATTGCATTCTGTTTTTCTAATTCGATTGTGGATTTTTTTTGTTTATTTTGTTTTGCATTTCTACTGTATTTTTGTTTTGGTACTGCATAAAAACTTTACGCATTTTCTTATCTTAAGCCTTCCTGCCCTGCGACATAGCTACTAAGGAAGGGGCGGGGGGGTCTGAGCTTGAGTTAATTTAGTGACATGGAGGGCCACCCTGACAAGGGTTGTGATCATTCCTTGAAGCAGGCAGTCAACCACCCCAAATAATAATTCAATTTCTTACACCACTTGACAGGAAATAGGGTGCTAATTATTTCCCTAAGTTGCTGCCTTCTTCGAGGGCTAGTAGAAAAAGTGTCATAAATGGTTTTGGAATAACTCTTATGTTGGTCATTGTTCACCAACTGCATCTCCTGTGTAGATAAAAAACTGTCCACTGCAATCATTTCCAACTCACGGTATTTTCGATTGCACTCAACGTCGGTCTTGAACGACACTCTTGAAGCTGTTATCAGCACCCCTTCAGCCTCTGAAGCCAGCAGAAATAGTTTGAGTGACTAGCTTCTTTGGAGGACAGCCCCTTGCTAAGCCTCTTAGAACTGAGAGAGTTGCTCAAATGGAATAACATTTTGTGTCCGATTCTGACATTTTTGACATGGCTAACAAGATCCTCAAGGATGGTCACATTTGCCTAAGCATGTGGACGTACAGGAAGCTTTTGGTTAAACGATAACAAAATAATTGGAAGAGGGGCACGAGTGCATGCGCGCTGACACCTGGCAGATATTCTGCAATTATCTTTTGTTATAGTAATATATCTACCCTTGGAAGAACATTTAATATGCTGGTGTAAAGACTGTTCCAGGGTGGGATCCCTTGTAACATTTGTTCATGACTGATGTTTGTGGTGTTGGGAGGAGAATGTGGCTAGCACGTGTACAGTTGTGTTGTCCTGCTCTGAGTGCTTGCCTCCGTGTATCTGGAATCTGGGCGTTTGAAGTTTGGCTGTAGCCTGAATCTAACCTGGTGTTTGTGCAGAGGCCTAGGCCAGTCCCTTGACATACTAGAGACCCTGTACCAGTCCTGTGACCTGGATGGGCACACCAAGCAAGCTTACATTGCACTGACAATGAACTACTGTCCATGTCATGGGATCTGATTAGAGACTTCTAGACGCAAGTTCCTTACCTTAGAATTATCCCCAGGCATCGGACTGAATCCAGACATTTTTTGTGAGCAGGAGCCCTGCTCGCTGGTAGGTGGCGTCATTCGGCTCACTCTGGCATCTCTGCCAGAAGTGACATGCGTCGTGCCTGTATAGGCACCACCCCAGCGTGTTGACTTAATTTATTTTCTTTATGCTCCAATCTGCCCAGATCCAGAGAGAGCTATCCCTAGTCATTTTTGACTGACTCTTTTTCAACTGACGCTTTTTCAACTTTTGTCAAAGACTTTTTGGGAGAATCTTTCTTCTGGTGTGACCGGTATACCAGCATACCAGCTAGGAAAGCCGGCTTCAAACCCTGCAGCGCCTGTCACCAATAGATGTTGGTGATGGACCTGCATCTTGTTCGCATCAGGTGCCTAGGGCGCGACCACTATTCAAAGACCTGCGTCGAATTATGCTCCGTACATCCCAAGGCTTTGCGCGAGAGCTCACTCAAACTCCTTGCATCTCGACATGCAACGCTGCTTTGGTCTCGAACCCAGTCAAGAAGAAAGTCCCGGGATCGATCGCAAAGCCCTGAATCCACACCATACTCACTTGTCTTCCAGTAAGTCCCACACGAAGACGAGCAAGAAGTTGAAGTCTTCGACTTCACCCCGTCCGTCTGAGTCATCCGGTGAGAAGAGGGGACAGCTTCATTTGAGGCCTCGCTCCACGGGAGAGCCTGCGCCCAGGCCGTCTTCGCACCTACCTGAATTTCGACTATATCTATTGTCTGCACCAAAGCAAAAATCACCCTTGAACTTTTAAAAAACATCTAGAAGCCCCTCTGGATGAGGATTTGTTTATTTTGTTTCGGGCAGACAGCTTGCAGGCTGCTGTAGCACTGCGTCTTTACATGTATTTACATGTACAGTCACTTCATCCCTCACATGTTCACCCTCAATGAGCACTCGTGTCACATTGTTCCTAGTTTTTGGGGCAACCTTAAATCTATTGCATATAGATATCTACCTGCACTATAAAAATGCATGCATTTTTGCAAGTATATTTCCCTGGTTTTGTTTTCTGTTTTCTTGTGTTGTTTATCAGTTCTTCATTTGACCATTAATTTGGTCATGTATGTAAGTGATTACCAACAGGATTCTGTTGTTTATATGAACAGTTACCCAGAATCCTGAGGTTTACTGGGTCACCCCATTAGAAAGTCATGGTCCCAGAGGAGGCCTGGGCCATACAATCCCAAGCTATGCCAGACGGAAGAGATGCAGCTAAGTTCACAATCCATTATGGGCTGAACACAACCGAGTTGCGGGTCAGAGCAGTTTCTTCATCAGTGGCCTTGCGGCGCTTTTAATCTCAAGTGGAGTTCAGGCTTCCTGTACGGCTTTCCGCTCATCCCACTCGTGCTCAAAATTCTCAAGAAGAACAGGAATGACCAGGTGCAAGTCATCATTGTGGCTCCGGACTGGGCTTGGAGAGGTTGGTATCCCGATCTGTTGAGCATGGCCTTCGGTCCTCCGTTCAGGCTGCCCCTTTGGGAAACTATTCTGTCGCAGCGGGGAGTGTCTTCCACCCGAACCTGTCAAGCTCTGCCTTCATGTGTGGTAATTGAGCGGCGACAGTTGACAGTTTTCGACCTTCTGCCCAAAGTCTACAATGTTATCTTAGAAGCCTGGTGTCCCGCTACCAAGACTGTGTACGCCTTCCATTGGGGCACGTTTGTGGCATGGTGTGCAGAGAAACAAGTTGACCTTCTTTCTGCTCCCCTCTCTCAGGTCCTTCTCTTCATGCTTTCTGTTACCCAGCAGGGCTCTGCTTTGGGCACCTTAAAGGGCTTTCTTTCTGACATCTCAGCTTTTATTCGGTTGCCATATCAGCCACCCCTGTTCAAATCCCCTGTTGGAAATAGGATATTTAATTTTTGGAACACATTTCTACCTTTGCCCTTTATCATGCCTCAGTGGTACCTCAATCTCGTGGTATGTAAGAGTGTTGTTGTTCTACCTTGACCGCTCTAAAGAGTTCCGGGTGGACGACCAGCTCTTTGTGGGTTATGTCGGAGCGAAGAAGGGGAAGGCTGTGCAAAAATGGACCTTCTCACAAGTAATCGTGCTCTGAATTGAAATCTGATACACATTAGCCTAGAAGCAACCCCCTGTGGGTTTGGGTGCTCATGCCACCAAAGCTACGGCTGCAACCACTGCATTAGCATGTAGAGTTCCGGTCCTAGATATCTGCCAGGCAGCAACGTGAGCTTCTCTACACACATTCACGAAGCATTACTGCCTGAACAGCAAGGTTTGTCAGGACGGGCACTTTGCTCGTTCGGTTCTGCATGACATTCTAGTGTGTAAATGTCTATTCCCTGCTCACTCCTCATTGTGACAGATAACAGCCAGGTTCAGAAAGCTCACACCTCTTTATTTCTCTGTTGGAGTGCTGCAGGCTGGAGATTACCTTGCTGTAAGGAGTATCATTCTACAAATAGCTTATGTGTTGAGAGCAGCTCTGGTCATCTAAGCTGATAAGGCTAGAAGCCAGCCTGCCTGTTGAGAGAAGAAAGGGGTCTGCCAACCCTGCAGTAGGAGTGACTGTTAAGGAGGAGCCAGGTTTAGCGAGACCCTCATGCGTGTGGGGCCTGTTTAAGTAAGGAAGATAGAAGAGAGTGAGTGATCTTTATGCCTCAGGTGTTGGTTGGTGGCCGTCTGTTAGATTAGCGGTTCACAGCCCTGTGCAGCTAATCTTGTGCTGCTGTGTCCAAAAGAAATGTTCAGGCTGCCTTCCACCCTACACATCATCTGATGTGGTTTGCTCTTTTTCTGCTGAATGAATTTTTAAAAATAAGTGCAGCTCCTACCCTAGAATTGCATCATGGGGTAAAGACAATGGGTATGGAGACTGAAAACCGATAGTTGTGATAAGTCTGTTGTAACATACATTGGAATGCCGAGTTTTAAGCTTTTTTCTGAAAGAATAATAGGAAGTGGATCCTCGAATATTGATAGGCAAAGTATTCCTTTGCTTGAAAGCAAGCAAGACAAAGGAGCAGACTCAATGTGTACTCTTACAATGTGGGAGTTCAAATTAGCTTATCTCCGGAAGACTTCAACACTTGTTGGTTGATAGGGTTTGATGAATTGTATGTTCGAGGCATAGGAGCTGCAGATTACACACTATGCATAGATCGCCATCTGGTGTTGGGCCCGGATGTTTGCACTTGTTTTTGTCTTGGAAAGTCTTTGGAAGTCACAAATTATGTGACTCCTCCTTTGCATCATAGTGCGCATGGGCATCGGCTCCATCCTCAGATTGTTTTTTTCTGCCATCGGGCTAGGATGTGTTCTCGCGTTCCTTCCCTTCTCGACGGTATTGTTTCGATCGAGTTTTCCAATCCACGCGACCCTTCAACTTCGAAGTCTTCGATTCCGGTCGTCGACGAAGGCCTTCGGGCCTACCTGGGCCTCATCTCTGGCTCATGGAAAGGACGCCATTCAAAAAGTGTCCTCGATGTGGGTCAAAGTTTTCCCACACCGACCTACATAAGGTGTGCAACCTCTGCCTCTCACCGGAGCACAAGGCCAGAGACTGTCCAGCTTGCGCCTCCTTCCATTCCAAGACGACGATCCGGGACCGACGAGCTCATAGAACAATGGCGCGCTCGTCTTCTTCAATCCCAGATGACATCTTTCAAGAGGGCGTCGATGTTCCGGTGCAGGGTCGGGTCGAAGAAGCCATCATCAGCGCCTCCGAAGCAGATGATTCAGAGGTCGAAGACATCACTCCAGCTCAAAGGGCCGTGAGCACAGACGTCGACCCCGACCCAAACACCCCCCCCACCCCCCTCCCCCGACTACCAAAAAAGGCTTCAGTACCACCTTAACCTTCGGGCCCAGGTGCACACAGAGACACTGCTTCCCATGCCCCGCCTTCGGGCCCAGTAAAGAAGCCTATTAAGCCTTTAGGTGACTCAGGCTCGAGTCAGCCTACCCTCGGTGCCGAAAAACAAACTCAGGCACCGAAGAAGACGACGTCCTTGTCCTCATTCACGCCGACCCCTGCTTCGACATCAAAGCACTCGGCGTCGAAGGCTAGCACCGGTTCCTCGGCACCGACAACACCCTCGGAGCCGACCAAAAAGTGCCCACCAAAAGGCCCCGATTCTTCGAAGCCAAAGACCTCGGAACCAAAAAAACAACAACCGGTTCCATCGGAATAAGACACTACAAAACTACACGGGTCCAAACCTAGAACCGCTACCGAGTCGATGCTGAAAAAGCTTACGGCATCGAAGCCCTCGACTCCGAACGATCTGCCTCCCACAGACGAACTGTTTCGTCCAGATTGTAGGAAGGTGGATATCTGACTATGGTTACCCCCAACTTTTTGCCTTGTGTCTAGCTGGTTTTTCGACTTAGTTGGCCTGAGATCCTGCCATTCAGGGTCTCAGGCTGTCTGCTCTCTCTGTAAAATGGACTCCATGTACCCTAGGTACATAACCAATTGGTAAGGATCACCTTATTGGACCCTGTACAGTGTACCCTAGGTACCCAGGGCATAGGTGTACCCTAGGCCTCCCAGGGGCTGCAGCATGTATTATGCCACCCCTGGTCTGGCCTTCCAATCAGACACAACTGGCTGATCACTCAGCTGGGGCAAGGTCGTGTAATCACCCCTTGCTTAGGTGTAGTATTCCTATACCTACCGTATATATAGACACAGGTGTACCTATCAGTCACTCCTATGGCAGGCCTTGACAATCCTGGAGGCAGAGTGCTTGGTAACATGTGAGATGGTGCTCTAGCATGAGCTGAGCCTGTCTGCAGCTTTCGGAACCTTGTCCTTATAGCTGTTCTATGATATAGCCTACCATATACTCTTAAAGTGCCTTATAATCTTAGACGGTTATGGTAACTATGGTTTGGCTTTATCAAAACATGTCGTGTAAGGTGTCTAACACTCGGGAATAATACCCCCATGCCATTTCTGGACATGAGAATATTCTTCCCCCCTTCTAGAGGGAGAGACATGTTAAAATCATACTTCAACTGTTAGCCTCTGACCAAAGCCTCAGCATCACAAAATGGATGCTGCTGCCACGACACAAGTCTGACCTCCTGCTGCTGGGAGTGATCCCAGCCAGGGAGGCCTGGACAATAGGTTTCCTGCTTGGGGAGGTGCTAGCACCTCCCCAGACAGCCTTTAGTGTATTGGGGCAGGGTGGGCTGAAAGGAATGAGACATGCCTGGGGCACACAAGGTGTTCCTTGCATAGTCCAGTTCAAACCGGCGCTGGGGCACTCCAGCCCCAGCTCTGGCGCGAAACTGGACAAAGGGAAGTGGGTGTAACCACCCCCTCCCAGGTCCCACCCATAAGGCGTGACCTAGCAGGTATCCCAGCCCCCCAGATTAGTATAAGAGTGGGAGTTGGGCCTCAAGACTTTGGATTATCCTGAACCTGCAAAACTGAACAGAAACTCTGGACCTTCGACATTCGACGAAAGAAGAAGACTGAAGAATCTCCCTTGTAGCCAAGGAGTGGCTACCCTGTGCAAACAGGCACCATCAAGTGACTACCCTTTGCTTTGTGAAACGTTCGACGAGGAACCGACTGCAGAGCCCGACCAGAGCCTTGATTTCCAGACTTCTCCGACCCTCATCCACATCTGCAGCAGAGCTGAGATCCGTGGAGGCGACGAGCGACGTGGGACCGGCTACCTGGGAAAAGTGGCTAGTAACTTACAGCGCAGCTTCTGAGGTACCCTCGAAGTTGTGCACCGGGGATTGAGAAGCCCCAACCCCAAGCACCATCTGCACCGAAGACCAGCCCCCCACACTCCACGAGTCCTGCGTGGGGCCCTTCAGCATTTTCCTGCTTGCCGCGTCTGTCCGGTTGCTTGCCCGCTGGCTAGTGGCCTCTGTGACGACGCTCCCTGAAATCTTCTGCGCTGGTTTGGCTCCTCCAGACTGGCTCCCGCTTCTCTGCAAAGAAGAAGCACCCCAGACCTTCCTGGTCTGCACCAGAAGCAAGTCCCTTGTTCTTCGTGGGTTCCGCTTGCCAAGGCTTGGTGAGTCCTAGTCCAACTTCGACGCCGCCGACAGCAAGAGCCTTCGTGGGACAGCTCGCCTCCTGGTCCTGGTCGTCCTCGACGCTTCCTGGTCCTCCTGGCTGCAGCGACAAGCTTCACCTTCACCTGCAACTCTTCACGACATCGCCTGGTTCCTTCCTGGTTCCACGTGGTCACTGGCTAGTGACCTTGACTCTGTCCCCTCTGCTTGCAGGTTTCTTCTCTTCTTGATCCCAGCCTTGGGATCCACCGGACACTCTTCACTGACTGCCTGTCAGCATCTTTCTTCAGGCATCCATAGGAGTCGACGACGAAAACGACGCATCTTCACCCCTATGCACCCGCAGCCTGTGGGCTAGGTAACTTGGGTACTCCGGTGCTCATCAGGATAGTGACTATCCTAGTGTCTAGTTTTCAAGTCTCAACTTCCTAGCTACTCCGGAAGTGTCCTAAATCTATCTATTTCTAAACTGTAACATTGCTATTGACTTTTACGCGTGAGTGTTTCCACTCTGCACACGAATCCCGTGGGCCTCCCACTTCCTAACTAACGCTAGTGTAGTGTAGCCCCAGCGATTCCCTAGGCCTAGGCCTATTCTATTTCCGTGACAGTGGTTCTTATACCACTTATTTAGTATATGGTTTGCGTGGCCCCTAGGGCCTAACTGTATTACTTACCTGTGTGACTTACTGTATGCATTAATAAGACTGTGTTGTACTTACCTCTAAACTCATAAAGAGTGCTGAGGGTTTGCTTAGAATAAATACACTTTATTTTATATATATATCTGTTGTGGTGTCCTTTCATTTGGTATTCAAGGGATTATATATGGTATCACAGCTGGCTTCACATGCCATTCAGAGTTTAGCCTAAGACTGCTCTTGTCCATGCTACCACTAGGATAGCTGGTCTATAAGGTTGACTTTACAACCAATCACCATAAGGGTATTTGGACTGATATAAGGTGTACACTATAACTAGTGACATCATACATCAGGCCAACTTCTCACACAGATCCTACCCAAAAGACTCTTATGAAGGATCCTAAGACTGGTTATTTAATGCTTAGCATCAGGAAAAGACCCATGGAAACGCCTGCGCCCGCACCACCACCGAAAAAGAGAGACTTTGCTACCTCTCCATTAAGGATCCCTTCTCCTCTTCCTCCTCCCCCCCACCACACCGCTCTCCTACACCATCACCTACCCCAGTAGATGATGATGATGACAATACGTCAGATGATGCAGGGGGAGGTGGGGACGATCAAGCCCTTGGGGACCCTACCCCTACTGGCTCCCCGGACCCCTGGGATGATTACAGTGTCCCAGACATCCCTTACACCCCACAAGATGACATCTATCCCTCCAGGCCTTCCCCTCCAGAGGACAATATCAGCTTCAACCAGCTCCTTCACAGAGCTGCCCAATACCATGGGGTTGCCTTTCATACAGACCCAGTAGACTAAGATTTTCTTATGGACACCTTCGATACCACACAAACGTCCACCTCAATGCTACCCATGCTTAAAGGTGTCATTAAGCATGCACCAGAGATCTTTAAAGACCCAGTCAGAGCTCGAGTCATCAACCCAAGAATAGAAAAAAAGTATAAGGCTGCTCCTACTGACCCAGTATACATTAAAGGGCCCGCACCACTAGACTCCTTAGTCTCTAATGCAAGGAAGAGAGCAAATTCCCAAACATCAGGTGACGCATCGCCACCAGAAAAGGAATCAAAACTCCTAGACGCCTCCGGCAAACGCACAGCGTCACAGGCAGCAAACATTTGGCGCATTGCTAATACCCAAGCGCTGTTAGCCAGGTATGACAGGGCACATTATGATGAGCTTGAGTCCATAATGCAGTACCTACCTGACCGGTATAAAAACAGGGCCAATGAGCTCATACAGGAGGGTGAAACCATCACTAACACCTCCATCCGTTGTGCCCTGGATGTAGCAGATACGGCCTCTAGGGCAATAAACACCAGTGTCCTTTTGCGCAGACATGCCTGGTTGCGCATATCAGGTTTTAAACCCAAAGTCCAGAGTTCTATACTCAATCAGCCTTTTGATGAGCAACACCTATTTGGCTCCAATGTGGATGTATCACACAGAAAATGAAAAAGGATACAGACACGGCCAAATCTAATGGAGCCTTGCAGTTGCAAGCTCCCAGACGGTCCTTTCGTCACTCATCCTTCAGAACCACCCATAGAGGCTACTCCTCTGATAGCCCCTCCACTTCTTACAAGGCTCCCACCCAATCCACCTTTACTAGAGGCTACCAAAGGGGTGGTTACAGGGGGAACAACAGAAAAGGCAGAGGCAAAAACAACAACTCCCGCTCTGCCTCTACCCCCCCATGACTTCCCTCCACTTCCCCCAGACCATTCCACTCCAGTCGGGGGAAGACTCCACCAATTCCTCCCTGCCTGGGCAAACATCACTTCAGACAGGTGGGTGCACCAAATAATTCAATCAGGCTACTGTCTCGAACTAACATCTAACCCCCCCCCCCCCCCCCCACCAAACCACCCAAACACCGTCCAATGTCACAAAAACATCTGTTACTGCTAAACCAGGAGGTAATCTCCCTCCTACAAAAATGTGCAATAGAACCAGTTCCCCTGCACCAACAAAACAAGGGAGTTTACTCCCTCTATTTTCTCATAACAAAGAAGGACGGATCTCTAAGGCCTATTTTAGACCTCAGACCCCTAAACCTATACATACACTCAGACCACTTCCACATGGTCACACTTCAGCAGGTCCTCCCTCTGCTTTCCCAGGGCGACTTCCTTGCTACTCTAGACCTCAAGGACGCTTATTTCCACATTCCCATTCACAGCGTTTCCAGAAAATATCTCAGATTCGTAGTGGACGGTCAGCACTATCAATTCAAAGTACTCCCATTCAGAGTCACCACAGCACCATGAGTGTTTATCAAGTGCCTAGCAGTGGTGGCAGCACACCTAAGAAGACAACACATCCATGTCTTCCTATATCTAGATGACTGGCTCATAAAAGCCAGCTCATACAATCAGTGTGTACAACACACTCACGCCACTATTCAACAACTTAACGGCATGGGGTTCACAATAAACCACGCCAAGTCCCAGCTGCAACCGTCCCACACACAACAATACCTCTGTGCCCCAATAGACACCTCAAGGGCGCTAGCCTATCCCAGTCCCACCAGGATAGCGAGCATACAAGCTCTTCTCACCAGATTTCAACCGCAACACTCTCTTCCAGCTCAAGTGTTTATGCAACTCATAGGGATGATGGCCTCTTGCATATACATAGTGCCTCGTGCAAAACTCCAGATGCGTCCTCTCCAAGAGTGCTTAGCACGCCAATGGAACCAGGTTCAAGGTCAGCTAACAAATCTGGTGTTGGTAGAAGGTCGTACCCATCGCTCTCTGGAAAGGTTCTTGGTGTTCCACGACTGCGAAGGGCGACCGTTCCTGGAGCCAGTTCCTCAAATAGTCATGACAGCGGACGCATCGCTCTCCGGCTGGAGAGCTCACCTACTTCATCACACCATGCAGGGCAGGTGGACACCTCAGCAAAAGTTACTCCATATCAACCAACTGGAGCTACTAGCCATATTCCTAGCCTTGAAAGCATTCCAAAAACATATTTCAGGCAAAGCTGTCTTAGTCCGCACCTGACAACATGACAGTCATGTATTATATACAAAAACAAGGCGGGACACACTCTCTGCAGCTCTCTCAGCTCGCACAGAGCATATGGAGGTGGGCTATACCTCAGAACATTTTTCACCTAGCCCAACATGTCCCAGGAGTCCAAAACACAATAGCCGATATGTTGAGTCATCAAACATAACAAATCCACGAGTGGGAACTTCATTCACAAGTTCTTCAACCGTTTTTTCAGATGTGGGGGCAACCACAGATAGACCTCTTGCCACCCACTAAAACACCAAATGCCCAAACTTCGCCGCCAGGTATCCTTACCCATTGTCCAAAGGCAATGCGATATGGATGAACTGGTCAGGTAGATTTGCGTGTGCTTTTCCGCCTCTCCCACTCATTCCACTAGTGGTGCGCAAACTACAGCAACACTCCTTAACGCTCATCCTAGTTGCTCCAACTTGGGCCAGACAACCATGGTACACCACATTGCTGGAACTCTCCGTAGCTCCGCACCAAAAATTACACCTCTCTACACACCACCTAACCCAGAACCATGGAGAGATACAACACCCAGACCCAGCTCAGCTCAACCTAGCGATCTGGCTCCTGAAGTCCTAGAATTCGGTTACCTCAACCTTCCTCCTGACTGTATGAACGTCATCAAAGAAGCTAGACGGCCTACCACTAGAGCATGCTATGCAGCCAAGTGGAAAAGATTTGTAATATACTGCCATAACAACAACACTGATCCCCTAGATGTGTCTATCCAACACATCGTCGGCTACTTACTACACCTCCAAAGATGCAACTTAGCCTACACGTCTATCAGACTGCATCTTGCTGCCATAGCAGCATATCTAAAAAATAGACCACATCTATCACTCTTCAGAGTATCTGCCATAAAAGCTTTTATGGAAGGACTCAAAAGAATAATTCCCCCCAGAGTACCACCTTCACCCGTGTGGAATTTAAACATCGTTCTCACAAGGCTAATGGGGCCGCCATTTGAACCTCTACATAAATGGGAGCTACAATTCTTAACATGGAAAACTGCTTTCCTAGTTGCTATTATGTCTCTATGAAGAGTTAGCGAACTACAAGCACTAACTATTCAGGAACCCTTTTCGCAAATGCATTATAATAAGGTTGTACTCAGAACTAATCCTAAAGTCCTCCCTAAATCAATTTCTCCCTTCCACCTCAATCAATCTGTGGAGCTGCCTGTATTCTTTCTCGCAGAAAGAGCTCTTCACACCTTAGATGTCAAAAGAGCACTGCTGTACTACATAGAGAGAACACAACCTTTTCATAAGACCAAACAACTATTTGTGTCTTTCTCACCACCACACAAGGGCAACCCTGTATCAAAATCTGGGATAGCTAGGTGGATTGTCAAATGCATACAGATTTGTTACCACAAAGCAAAACGTACATTACCTGTTCCTCCTAAAGCCCACTCTACACGAAAAATAGGGGTTTCAATGGCATTTTTAGGGAACATTCCCGTAGACGATATCTGCAGAGCCGCTACATGGTCTACACCGCACACATTCACAAACACTATTGTGTCGATGTGCAAACTAAACAAGCTAGTGTGGGTCAGGCTGTACTCAGAACACTATTTCAAACTACTGCAACAGATACTGGTGGTCGCCGCTAGGAGGGGATACTGTTAATACAATCTATGCATAGTGTGTAATCTGCAGCTCATATGCCTCGAACGGAATATGCTACTTACCAGTATGCATCTGTTCTTGGCATGTAGAGCTGCAGATCTACACAAGCCCACCCGCCTCCCCGGCTACCTTTATCTGTTCCAGTATTATCTTACTTAGATACACCATACATGGGCATCCTTCCTGTTTCTTACAAAGCTCCATCATTTCCCTGCTGGCGAAAAACAATCTGAGGTTGGAGCCGATGCCCATGCACACTATGATCCAAAGGAGGAGTCACATACCTCGTGACTTCCAAACACTTTCCAAGACAAAAACAAGTGCAGACATCCGGGCCCAACACCAGATGGCGATCTATGCATAGTGTGTAGATCTGCAGCTCTACATGCCAAGAACAGATGCATACCGGTAAGTAGCATATTTCTTATGTAGTTAGGACTGCTGTTAGTGAGGGCTCTAAAAACTTGACAAATAGCCTCAAAAATACATTGCTTGCGTACTGGAAGGCCATGTAACTGCCTATGATGAGCCAGGATTGGCTGCCTGCAAGGTAGATTCAACACAAGGCATGCAGTCAATTTTTTGGACTACTTGCTACTGTGGCAAGAGAAAATATGGGAGACCCAAGTACAAGGAATTGCAATAATGTAAAGGAGGATTGATTAAAGCATGCACCAACATCTCACAAGTAGACGTCTGCAGGAAAGGGAGTACCCTATTGAGAGCTCAGCAAAGCACAACAGATAGCAGAGACCTGGGGAGAGAAGGAAAACTTGTCATCAAAACAAACTCCTAGATTACTGGCTGAAGAAGGTACCAGGGGCTGTCTGAACTCTGACAATCGCAGGTGTCACAATGATTATGATTTTTTGCCAAAGATCATGAAATCTGCCTTTTCTCCATTTACTTTCAGACAGTTGTTGTTCATGCAAGTGGTGATAGAAGACACACAGGCTCTGCACCTATGTTCCTAGGAGGTAGGATTGTCACACACAGATACTATTAGGTAAGAGTTAGCCGCGTAAGCGATTTTGTTGAAACTAAAAGCCTTAGCAAGAGAGGCCAGAGAGCAAGAGAAGCTCCTGTTACTTCATATGAGCTTTCCCACCTAAAACCATTATTTGGGAAGACAGCAAAAATGAAATTTAATTAATAGTGTAGTAACCAACCTAATTCAATATTAGAAATAGATGAGAAACCATCCCTGAGAGTGAGTTGCAGTGTTGTTATGGAGCCAAGACCTGTATTTTCAGTAAGGGCCAGGTGTACCAGAAGAGACCAAGGCCTTGCCCATGCCACTTTCGCTGAGGCATGTAGTGCCCTGAAGCAGGGCCTATTTGAAGCTTAGCACCCATAATCTTGCCAGAGTGTAACCTTCATGAAATCTGCCCACCTGGGTCCACTGCAACTCAACGTTATCAGTTTTCCAGACTTCAAGGGCTCCCCATCTTCTGCCTCGCTGCTGCTCTTCAGCTGCGACCTCGTTGCAGCTGGAGGAGGCCTCATCGGCCACACGACGTGCAAGCCCGCCCCGAAGCAGGAGAGGAGCTGTACACTGCTGCTAGCTGGCTGCTGACTGACAGCTGATACCTGAGAGAAAGACATCATGAACTCTGAATGATTGAGCTCATTGACAATTCTCAAGAAGGTAAATTTGCACTTAAGTTCTTGCTGTTACCACTATTCCCGCAAGGAGGGGAATCACCTTGACCAGAAGTGTGGTACACTCGGGTATGAGGAATACGATATCTTGTACCATGACCATTAGTGCAGGTGTAGTTTTGATGTATATTAAAATACTTTTCTTTTTAAAATTAAAGCACTTGGTTGAAAAATCCATTATTGCGTTGCTGTGTGATTGTTGAATTCTGAGCTCAAGCATTCGCACAGTACCTCTCTGAGAAGGCTGTGCCAGCTCACCATTGCTGCTACTGACAGTCAAGTGCCCCAGTGGCCCAGTTTGCAGAGCCATTGAAGGCTGGGCCCTGGAACATCAGAGGCAAATTATACCCACTGCCACATTTGAGGTCCAGTAGCCCCTTCTTGCCCTGCGAAACACGTATGATTTATTAATGGCAATAACCAAAAGAAATAATACCCCTGGCTTCCAAAATGATATACGGATATACTGAGCAATATGTTGCAAGCCTAGCACTTGACAAAGCCTCCGGCAAAGGAGTTACTTTTCAAATTCCTATTTTTTATCTACATTAGAGATATAAGATTTTCTTGTACAAATGAAGTTCAGGGTCCTACATTTATTGGCAGAATGTTAACCATCAGCTAAGCTAGATTGTGGGAGTTTACATTACCGCCCTCCTTAATACTATTACATTTCGGGTGACCACAGATGAGATAAGTAGGTTCCCAATGATAGTAGCTCATGAAATTCTTGGCTGCACGTGGGTCAATGGCAGCTATCCTAGTTTTCTTGATGGGTGGATACAGATGAGCAAAGTGATTTGCCAAACCCCAGATCTAATTATGAACTGCATTTCCAGGGCTGGACAGGCATCACTGTCACTCTGGTAATGTTAAATTCCCCATGTTGCATTGCAAGAAGTTAAATACATGGTTCATCACAGATGAACCTGGTACCTTGCACCTGCTCTATGGTGATCTCCCTCTAAATCGCTGCCACCGTTATGAGTTTACCAATCCTCTGCTGTCATGGTGACCTGAAGCACATTAATCAATCAGTGAATTTGTAAAGCGTGCTACTTACCCGTGAGGGTCTCAAGGCCCTGGGGGGGGGGGTTGCGGTGCTGCTACTGTTCGAAGAGCCAGGTCGTGAAGAGCTTTCTGAAGGTGAGCAGGTCCTGTGTATGCCATAGATGGGTGGGGAGAGTGTTCCAGGTTTTTGCAGCGAGGAAGAAGGATCTGCCGCCGGAGGTTGTTTGTTGGATGCGTGGGGCGGCGGCAAGGGCGAGGCTGGCGGGCGGGGGTGTAGAAGTTGAGTCTGTCATTCACGTATGCTGGTCCGGTGTTGTGGAGTGCTTTGTGTGCGTGGGTGAGGAGTTTGAAGGTGATCCTCTTGTTGATGGGGAGCCAGTGCAGGTCTCTGAGGTGGGGGGAGATGTGGCTGCGGCTGGGGACGTTGAGGATCAGTCGGGCTGAGGCGTTCTGAATGCGTTGCAGTCGTCGCAGGTGTTTGGCCGAGATTCCTGCGTAGAGTGCGTTGCCATAGTCTAGCCTGCTGCTGACGAGGGCTTGGGTCACTGTTCTTCTTGTTTCGGTCGGGATCCCCTTGTAGATCCTGCGAAGCATGCAGAGGGTGTTTTAGCAGGAGGAGGAGATGGCGTTGACCTGCTTCGACATGGATAGGGAGGAGTCGAGGATGAATCCTAGGTTGCGTGCGTGGTTCGTGGGTGTTGGAGCTGCTCCCAGTGCAGTCGGCCACCAGGAGTCGTCCCAAGCAGAGGGGGTGGAACCAAGGATGAGGACCTCTGTCTTGTCCGAGTTCAGTTTCAGACGGCTGTTCCTCATCCACTCGGCGACGGCCTTCATTCCCTCGTGAAGGTTGGTCTTGGCGGTGTGCGGGTCCTTGGTGAGGGAGAGGATGAGCTGGGTGTCGTCGGCGTAGGAGATGATGTTGAGGTCGTGATGGCGGGCCACTTGTGCGAGGGGGGCCATGTAGACATTGAACAGGGTCGGGCTGAGGGATGAGCCCTGGGGCACGCCGCAGATGATGTCGGTGGCTTCGGATCAGATGGCCGGGAGGCGGACTCTCTGGGTTCTGCCGGAGAGGAAGGACGTGGTCCAGTCCAGGTTATTCTTCTGGATTCTGGCTTCTTGGAGGCGTGTTCTTAGTGTGCGATGGCAGATCGTGTCAAAAGCGGCAGACGGGTCTAGGAGGATGAGGGCTGAGGTTTCGCCATTGTCTAGCTGGCGCCTGATGTCGTCAGTGGCGGCGATAAGGGCAGTCTCGGTGCTGTGGTTGCATCTGAATCCGGACTGGGATGGGTCTAGGATGCTGTTGTCCTCGAGGTGGCGGGTCAGCTGCATGTTGGCGATTTTCTCAATGACCTTCGCCAGGAAGGGGAGCAGGGAGATGGACCGGAAGTTCTTGAGGTCTTTGGGGTCCTCTTTGGGTTTCTTGAGGAGGGCGTTGATTTCAGTGTGCTTCCAGCTTTCTGGGAATGTCGCTGTTTCGAAGGAGATGTTGTTGATCTTTCGTAGATGGGGTGTGATGGTTGCGTCAGCTTTGTTGAAAACGTGGTGTGGGCAGGGGTCTGATGGAGATCCTAAGTGGATAAAGTTCATGACCTTGCGTGTCTCTTCGTCGTTGACGTGGGACCTGGAGGTCCGCTGGTTGGTGCAGGTAGCGTTCGGGGTGTGGTCTGTTGCGGTCGGGGCGGATGAGGAGTTGAAGCTGTTGTGGATGTCGGCGATTTTGCAATGGAAGAAGGTGGTCAGTGAGTCGCACAGATCCTGCGATGGCGGGATGTCGTTGGTGTTGGCGCTGGGGTTGGAGAGTTCCTTCACTATGTTGAAAAGTTCTTTGCTGTTTTGTGCGTTGTTATCCAGTCGGGCTTTGAAGGACGATCTCTAGGCTGTTCTGATGAGGTGGTGGTCTGCGGGTGGCGTCCTTGTGGGCTGCGTGGCTGTCTGGTGCGCGGTTGTGGAGCCATTTCTTCTCCAGTTTCCGGCATGTTCGTTTGGATATCTGGAGTTCTTCGGTGAACCAGGCGGCTTTCTTGCTGGGGTGGTTGATGGAGGGTTTCTTGATCGGGGCGAGGGTGTTGGCGAAGTCGTTGATTCACTGTCTGAAGTTTCGGGCGGCGGCGTCTGTGGGGTCGGTGGGTGGGTTCTGGGTGAGGGTGGAGGTCAGCTGGTCTTCGGTAACTTTGCTCCAGCAGCGGCGAGGCAGCTGTTGGGTGCGGTGGTGCGTGGTTGGTTTCTTGAAGGTGAAGTGGATGCATCGTGGTCAGTCCAGTGGAGTTCGGTGGTGTGGTTGAAGGTGACGTGGGTGCTTGTGGAGAAGACTGGGTCGAGCGTGTGGCCGGCGATGTGGGTGGGTTCGGTGAAGAGTTGTCGGAGGCCGAGGTTGGTGAGGTTGTCGATCAGGGCGGTGGAGTTGGCGTCGTTGTTGCTGTCGAGGTGGAAGTTCAGGTCCCCGAGGAGGATGTAGTCCGTGGAGGCGAGTGCGTGGGTGCTTGCGAGGTCGGCGGTGGACTCGCTGAACTGAGCCCAGGGTCCGGGGGTCTTTAGATGAGTGTTCCTCTGAGGGTGGTGTTGGGGTCGGTGTGGATCCGGAAGTGAAGGTGTTCGGCGGAGTTGAGGGAGTCGTCTGTGAGGGTGTGGACCTGGAGGGTGGACTTGTGGACGATGGCTATTCCTCCTCCCATCCCATTGGTGCGGTCTCTGCGGGAGATCTTGTAGCCGTCTGGGATGGCTATGGCGATGTCAGGTGCCGAGAAGTCGTTCCACCAGGTCTCGGTCAGGAAGGCAACGTCTCGGGCGGTGGTGTTGAGCTGGTCCCAGAGCTCGACGGCGTGCTTTCGTGCGGAGCTGGTGTTGAGGAGTATGCAACAAAGGTGGTTGGGTCCATTCCTTGGGGTTTTGGTGGTTCTGTCGCAAGTGAAGTTGCAGGTGTGGCAGGAGAAGGGTCCGTGGGTACGTTTCGGGGTGACCTGGAAGCAGCGGTGGTCTTGGCCGGTGTTGAGAGCGTGGAGAGTGTTGGTGTCCTATCGGATTCTGGTGTTGTGGCGTGTGCGGGGTCCAGGGGTTCTGGCGCTGGGCGCGGTCCCGGCGCGGACAGGTGCAGACGGGCTTGCCTTTGGCGCGCCCACTGCGCGTCCGGGCAGTGGCCGCCATATAAGGCGTGGAGGGAGGGAGGAGCAGCTGGGAGGCGGGAGCAGTGCGGCAGGGGGGCGTGGCCGCGGGGGACAGCGGCGGAAAACAGCGGGTCACAGAGAGCAAAAGGGAGGGTGGGGGGCAGGTGGGCTACAAACAGTAAAATACAGGAGCAGACTGAAACAAAATACAAATAGGCAGGAGGGAGAAAAACAGAAAATCAAACCACAGTCAGAACGGTGATCCTGGGCACAGGAGGATCGAACCCACACTAAGAGCGGCAGCAGCGGGGTGGCCGCGCACAGGTGGTGCTGTTCGGCGGCAGGGGAGCGACCCGGCCCTTAAGCAGGGTCAGAGGTCAGTAAGCTTGTCAGACCTGGGGTCTTCAGGCCCTAAGGGGGTAACGTGACACGAGCGGCTGGGCATCCAAAGGCCTGTGTGTTAAGCGACCATACAACACACGCATCCTCTGAAGCAGTAAACGCACACAATAATGGACGCCACACAATAAGGTGAATGCAAATTAATCAGATTTTATCTAATCAAAGGAGCACACACGGTAATCTTGGAGGGCAATGTATCTTAACTTGTACACATTAACATTTGCATTACAGCTTCTCATTACCTGTACACTTTAACATGTGCATTACAGCATCTCATTACGGTTACCTCAGCAATCCCTGCAGTATGAACTTCCCTAGTGCTGCGGGCCGGGGCCTGCACACGTGGTGCTACTGGTGTCTACGAAGAAACAAAGGCACATGAGCATAACTTGCGGTCGTATAATGTTTGCCTTGCACCCTGAGCATAAGCGTTGTGGGTACAGGAAGCGCCTTGCACTTGGGACCTCCACTGGCGCATGGAGCGCTTGAGACCACAAACTGAGGTTACCCACTAATTGGACTTGGCACGCTCTGAGCGCTTGTGAATGCAACACATGGGGTCAGCGCTCCTTAGACTTAGAACGCATTGCATACTGGTGAATACACAGGAATGATCAGCGCTACTGAGACATAGAACGCATTGAGCACTGGTGAATGCCAATGGATGATCAGCGCTATTTAGACATAGAACGCATTGAGCACTGTTGAATACAAAGGAATGATCAGCACTACTGAGACATAGAACGCATTGAGCACTGGTAAATACAATTGGACGATCAGCGCTACTCCAACATAGAACGCATTGAGCACTGTTGAGTCCTGCGAACGGCAGTCCCCAGGAGAGGGTAATCCCACAGAGGGGAGACTCACAATTACGGCGGGAAATCCCACGGAGGGGGGAAAGTCGCAGTCTCTGCATGCGGTGTCGTTCCCACTTGGCAGGGGGCGCACCGGGCCTTCCCACGACTCCCGGGGAGCAGGGGGGGGGGCGAGTCTCAGGCCGCCACACGGCCGCGCTACCTCCCAGCCCCCGGGGGTTACCTTGGTCTTGTCGCTCGGTTCCGCTCCGGGCCCTTCTTCCGATGCGCGCAACGGCACGGGACACTCACGGACACTCGCTCTTCTTTCTGACGCTGCGACGGCAGCGGCGGGGCCCTGGGCTTCTCCGCAGGCCCCGACTTGGCACTGACACTTCCCTGAGGCCTACGGTCCGCGGCGGTGATCGCGTTGCGGGTCCTCGCACCAGGGGGGGGGTCACAAATTAAGGCGGGAGCTCGGCAGCTCCGCGCTCGACAGCAGATCCGCACAGGGGGTCACAGGTCAGGTCTGGCAGCGCAGGAAACACAGCGCCAGTACCTGGTCGATCCCCAGCAGTCAGGCAATCAGTCGTTTCATGAAGTTACAATATTCGCTTTGGCATGAAGTTTCAGGATGTCGCTTCTGCAGTTTTAATATTCAGTCTTTGTGGCGCAGATGATACTGGCGCCCTTGGGGTTCTGTTCCTTGGGGGGTAGGGGATGAGTTGGCGACTAGGTCCTTCCTAGTCAGGCTGGGCAGAGGTTCCCTGGGTCCTCCTACTGCTGGGCAAGATCAGTGGGTTTGACAGGATCCCTCACTCACTTAAGAGGCAGCACCTAAGCCCTGTCACTCTCAGAGGCATAAGTCCTTGGCTAGGCCCTACCGCCTACACTCCGGCATGGATTCTCCAGCTCTGCTTCACCCCAACTGGCCAACTAACTGGAAGAAGTTCCCTCCCTCACTTATGTATCCCTAGGTCAGGTGACCTCTAGCCAAGGCGGCAAAAGTAAAAACCACACCTCCCTTCTAGAAGGTTCCAGCACATTCCAGGAGGTTCCCCATTCTACCTATGGGACAAAAAAAGGCGGGCTGGTGTTGCAACTTTGTTGTGGGGTTCCAGCCAGCTCCTGGCAGCTAGGGTGCTACTATGAAAGACCACTCTGCAGTAGCAGGGGTCTGTGGCGGCCATCTTGGGAGAAGGGAGCACCTGCACCTTAACACTGGTTGGCAATGAAAAGGCGCTCGGAGACCTAAGTCCAACATCAAAAATGAGGGTGGAAAAAAATGAGGCACGATCAAAAATAGATGGGGAGACTACCCTAGGGCTGACAGGTCCAACAAAGCACATAAACAAGTCTCCCTTGTGGTGAGGGACAAAATGAGCACAATTTGCGAATCTCTAGGGATTTTAGGCTTGGGATCTGATTGTAATATCACAGGTGGGCAGTGTCTGGGCACACAACCATGTTAAATCTTTCCAACAGTCAGCAGTAGACTTTGATTGTCTCAAAACAGTTTTTAGCTATTTTCAGCTATATCACACCCTTGACTCCTATAAAAGTGAACTGATCGAGTTCCCAGACTTTAATCTGCTTGAATCCAAATAGATCATTGAACCTACTGTTGAACTACCTATTTTCCAGGATATATCAGTAGCGTATACTAAGCACCCCTGACCAAATGAGTATGAGAAGAGGAATGTGGGAACATGACATAGGAGAATAAGCTGTTGAAAAATTGCAAGAGGCAAAGATGGTAGCACGTATGTCAGCCATCTCTTTTAAACTGGTGTGATCCAATGCAATTACTTTAGTGGGGCATATGACAGAAAATTGGTGAGTCTTGGATGCACTTGATGTAGTGAGCCCAGGGGCTCCTTCTTTAATAGTAGGTGGGAGTGTCCAAGTATACAAATTTACTGGAGGGGAATACACACTACCTGGACGAGGGTCACCCAATATGCATTTGCCCCTGACCCTAAAGTTACCCTGCTGGGCATAATGGATGAGAGGGAGGGATCAATAGCATGAAGCACACTAGCAGGGATGGGGTTCCTGGTAGCAAACAGGGACATAGCGCGTCACTGGAGGAGTGATATGGTCCCCTCCCTGAGTGAATGGGCTAGAGGTATTGACTATTGTGCAAATGCTGAAGAAATGGTCTACAAGTGGGGGGTGGGAGGATGTGTTTCGAAACACTTAAATATCTGGGTCCTGTTGTGCGATCACAGCAATCAGGCTGTTGAATGTGTGGTAAAACAATATTTGCCCGCTGTAATGCCCTGCATTGTGATATATAATTGCTTACTTTGTATATTTGATTATGTTTTCTGTAATTTAAACAAAATAATAAGATATGTTTAAAAAGAAACTTCATGGCAAATTGGCTGGAAACAAAGTGACTTCCTATGTCAAGCACCGGTTTGTTTCAAGGGAAACAATTGGACGCCCAGACGTCTCAGCATATGCAACTACTTCCTCTATTCTTTGGATATACCAATCAGGATGGAGCACCAGGCCGGACTGGACTGCCGACTGCAGTTTTTAACTCCGACCCGGACCACTGAGCAGGCTCCTTGAGCATTTTATTCCTCAATTGTGGGTTTTTTCAACAGCTTTGTGCGAGAATTATGACAAGGGTAAATGTTGCAGCCTGTTCATAAGAAGGGCCCGATATCAAACCCAACAAATTACAGATTAATTTCCGCCCTTGATGTTGACTGAAAATTCAACATCAATTTACTGCTAGAAGAATCACTTGCCTGGGTGGTTGATTGGACCATAATACATTGCACCAAAATTTGGTATAGATCTCCCCTGAAAGCAATCAACACTATGTTGCCCTATTGCTATTAACTTACAGAAGCCTTTTAAAGCAAGGACCATCTGTATACCTGTTTTATAGACTTTGAAACAGCCCTTGATAGCGTAGATGAAGGGTTACTATGGCATAAACTGGTCAAATCGGGCATTAATACAGTTTTATTACATGCTACAATGGCACAATGTATGCAAGTAAATACGTATATGGTATTTCTATAGCACAAACCTAGCCAAAAGGCAGAAGAGGGCAGTGTAGCACTATACTCAAACAAATGGACTCGGATCAAAACTAGCAGTCCAGCTTTACAGGCAGAATCTGCTTTATACGCTTCTGGAGATTACTGCCATGGGAGGGAGTAAGTTAGGGATTCAATGGTGTGTGGAAAAATACAATTTCTAGTAATAAACTTCTAAGACTCCGTAGAAATTACAAAGCAAGAATTTAGAGAGCGAGTTAATTTATAAATACCTGGGGTCCAGTTTCAAAACCGAGGATCAATTTCTGCGCATGTTACCTCTGACAAAACATGCTGCTTCTTCATTGTTTGCCTTACAGAAATTACCCATGCATCTCAGCTCTGATCGCTCACATACGTAGTTTCAAAGATGATTTTAGGTGTGTGCACGTCCTAACCTACAGACTGGAGGCATCCCCGGGCAATTGTGCACTCTGCTAAAAAAAAAAAACCTTAGTGCAGCCTTTGTCGCTCTTTTGGCCTTCTAGGCTCAACAAGTGAGAGCAAATCGATCTTAAATTCAACCTCGAGGAACAAGTTTTAACCCTGAACCCAGTTGTTCTTGAGTTTTGATGCTCTTTAATAAGAAATGAAGAAAATTGTCTCTGCTCATCTAAAGAAAATACTATTTGCTCAGGTTTTGAAGCTTGTTTAATAAAAGTAGAGCAAATTGTCGCTGCTCAACTTAGGTTTATCACAACAGCAGACTTATGAACCTGACTGATTTTTCACAGTTTTTGCTGTTTTTATATAATGAGGAATACTTTGCCATATTTTGAGCTTATAGTTCAGGCAAATCATTTGTTTAGGCTTATTACAAAATTATCAAAAATAGTGCCCAGAAGAGACAAACTCCATCAGTGGTCCTCTTACAGGAAACTCATTTGGTGGGAACTGCCACTAAAGCACTGGACAGATGGGGGTTTAAAATGATATTGCACTCCGAATTCACTACTGGATCTAGAGGGGTAGGGATACTGATACGAAAGAGCTGTCCGTTAATAATACAGAGCACCCAGAAGGATGATCAGGGGCGCTTTGCAGCACGTTCCTGTCAGTAGGAAGGACGAGCTTACAACCTAGTTTCCATATATGTCCCCCCCTGCGCTCCATACTCTGGCCCTCCCAGCTCTCGGTAAGTTCCTACTCTCCTTACCCCCTGGGGAACAGGTTATAGGAGGCGACTTTAACGCCGTTCTTGACGCCTCCTGGGATAGGTTGCCACCAAGAGACCAAGGTAACCCCATGACACATCTGCGTGACTTCACGGAAGCTCTGGGGCTCATGGACGTTTGGCACGCGCGACACCCCATGACGCGCCAATACACATCACTCAGGAGCCCACAATAGTCTGTCAAGGATAGATTATATCCTTTCATCCCCGACAAGCCTTGAGAGGATCACAGAGATCACACACCTTTTTAGAGGAATATCTGATCACTCCCCCCATATCGGTAACCTACACATCGCATCACACGGGACGTAGACGCATCTATCCAATTTACCCGGGGTACTTGAAGGTCCCGACTATTAGGAAACAACTGCACAAAACCACGAAACATTACTTCGAAGAAAACACACACTCTGTGGCTTCTCCTAGTACTCTATGGGAGGCATACAAGACGGTGTTGCGTGGTCAGGCCATATCCGCAATAACTTCACCCAAACGAGACAAGGCCCAGCAAGTGCTAGAACTTGAGAGCGCAGTTAGCCTAGCCGAAGAACACGCAAGAGCCCAGACTGATGAGCCAACACACACACACACACTAACTTTGGCTAGACAAGCTTACAGGGACTATGCATGGGAGGATGCCAGGGCGAAAGCCCCAAAAACGCAACATACGGTTTATGAGGTGGGGGACAAGGCCGGTAAGTTGCTGGCCTGGCTAGACGAGAAAGAACGTGCTAGTCGCTGGGTGGCTCACTTACACTTAGCTTCTGGGGAGAACATAACGCACCCACAAAACAGATTTGCAGCCTTCGCGTGACATTATGAGGCAGTGTACACACCCACCACAGACGCCCCGGTAAAAGAGAATTTGGCCTTTCTCAAAGATATCCATTTTCCAACTCTGACACCCCAGGACGCCGACGCACTGGACGAGCCACTCACGGTGGATGAAATCACGGCAGCACTTAGTGGGCTGCAATCAGGCAAAGCACTAGGACCCAACGGCATTCCCGTGGAACTCTACAAAACAGAAGCGGAGAAGCTGGGGCCTCCCTTATTAACAATGTATGAAGACAGTCTAAATAAGGGAATACTCCCCAGGGATCCGAGGGACTTTAGTGACGATTTCGAAACCTGGCAAGCCCCCTCAGGACTGCACCTCCTACCGTCCAATTTCACTCCTCAACGTGGAGGCGAAAATATTAGCAAAAGTACTAGCCTCCAGGCTCCAACCGCACCTCATCTCTCATACACTCTGATCAATACGGTTTTATGCCGGGCCGCAATACAGCAATGAACCTAAGACGGCTCCACGGTGTAATGGCCCGAATGTCCACCATCTAAGAATAGGCAGTCATCCTATCATTAGACGCCAGTATGGCCTTTGATCGGGTAGAGTGGCCATTTATGTTCGCAGTGCTGCAACATTTTGGCTTTGGCACCAATTTTCGTGTGTGGGTCCGGTTGCTATATACACAAACCATGGCACACGTAGTGGTCAATGGACGCATATCTGAGGACATTCCTCTGGGGCGCGGGACCAGACAGGGCTGTCTCCTGTCCCTGCTCCTATTTGCCCTGGTGCTTGAGCCCCTCGCGACTTGGATAAGACCCGTCCATCGCAGTCCCCGTATCACCAGGTCGCAAGGGTGGGAGGACCGTATATTACTGTACCCAGATGATATATTACTATACATGACCTCCCCCAGCCGCTCAATTAATTGTTTATTAGATATCTGTGCATCATATGGCAGATACTCAGGCTACATGATTAACTGGGCAAAATCGGTTTTATTTGTCCTCCACGGTCCCCCCCGCGCCTGCCCAGGGGAGTAACGATACAACTCGGGAAAGACGGTTTTAAATACCTGGGCATCCACATTACACCAGACCATACTCAATTCTACGAGCAAAATCTTGTGCCCCCTCTCCTGAGACTTAAAAACGATGTAAAACACTGCCATGCACTACCCTTGACCCTCCTGGGCCGTGCAGCCTTATTCAAGATGATGGCTCTCCCCTGGTTCCTGTACGCCCTACAAAATGCACCTACCCCAGTCCCAAACTCCTATTTCAAAGCCATCGAGGCTGAGGTGGGACTGCTGCTCTGGGGTGGAGCCCCCCCTGCATAGCCCTATCTAAACTCACTAGGAGCTGGTACGATGGTGGAATCGCCTTGCCCAGTATACAACTGTATTACTGGGCCTCACAACTTATAGTAGTGAACCACTGGCTCCATGCCCCGCAGGAGGAACCCGCCCTCCGGCTTGACAGGCACACTCTTGGGGCCGACGGACCCCTGGTGGTGCTTTACAACAAGAACAAAAAAGACTCGTGGATCGGCCCCACTGCACATACAATATTTATATGGTTCGTGGCGCAGCGATCGCTCGGCTGGGAGGGAGTCCTCACCACTCACACCACTGTGGGACACGCCAAAACTAGGTGTGCTCCGCTACAGTAAATGTTTCGCACAATGGGACCTTATTGGTATCTCAAGAATTGGGGACATCTGGAAGAATGGAGAGGTAGTGACGGGAACAGTTTCGCTATACACAAATTAAGCACGCACTTACAAGGGCCATACCCAGAGGTGCCGATCTCCCCGAATCATCGCCACTCGAGGACCGCCTCCTTACAGACCATCTCACTAAAAAAGCCATTTCAATCACTTATCGCAAACTAATCAATAATCAGAAAGATCCCACGCACACCTTACGAGACAAATGGCAGACTGACCTGGGGGACATGGACGACCAGGGCTGGCAAGAAGCTTTGGCGTCCCCGCGAGAGTTGGCAATTCCGTCCCGACTACAGTTGGTGCAATTGAAGATCCTACATAGGACGTACTACACTAGAACCATGCTCCACAAAATCGGTCGGACTGAGACACCTCTCTGTCTGTGGGGATGCGGGACACAGGGCACGTTTTACCACACGCTATGTGACTGTCCCAACATAACACACTATTGGGAGGCAGTCATGGAGACAATTACTCGGGTGTGTGGCTTCGAAGTTCCCCCTGAGCCAAGAAGGTGCCTCCTCAATATATGGGAGCCAACAGACCTCAATCACGCAGCACAGGACTGGGCGACCCTTGGGATTACGCTAGCTAAACGCAATATCGCACAGCATTGGGGCGCGCCCACTGCCCCCCCTACAACAGCACTGGTGTCAAGACATTGATAGAGCAATGGTTATCGAAAAACCAGTCTTCATACACAGAGGGTGTCCCAAAAAGTGGGAACGGGTGTGGGGCAAGTGGCATTCGCTCCGGGGCAATATTTGTGCCCCCGGCGGAGGAATCAGACCCAGACTTAAGCGACTAGCCCACAAGGACTATTAGAGTGCTGCTTACACGCCCGGATCAGGGATCCAGACACTTAGACAAGTTAAGTTATGGAATAAGGCAACTCTGTACAATGTATTACCTGTTAAAATACCCTGTAATGAGTGTATCATGACAATGGACATTGCTAAGTGTAACCAGAACTGTTTTTTGAACTTATGACAATAAAAGGTTTTCAAAACAAAAAATAGTGCCCAAGTGCTGTATGTTAAGATTATATTTATGGTGGCGGAATTCTTGTTGAAATCGCTTATTACACGCGAATTTTCTTTTAAGGAATCCACGTTTCAAGCCTGTTTAGCAATTGATGCACCCTCCCTAATATGAATTGAAGCAAACTGTTTATCCATTCTTACTACACAAGCAGTAAAACAGCGCGAATTGATTTGAATTGCGTTTTGCACCAGTGCAAAGTTTCTTTAGTGCGGCCGCCGCTGAAAGCAGGAAACAGAACTGCATGTTATGTCAAATGTCCAATGAATTGGTCCGACGGATTTTATTGAGGTAAGGAGCTGCTTAAAACTGCCTAATTCGTATTCTTAGATAGCTAAATACTGCCTGTTACCACATGGTGACGCTATGTTCACTCTTTTCACAATTGTCCGAGCATATAACAAACCCTCAATAGAAAACGCGCCTGCAGATGTGTTCCGAAGAGCTAAATTATGTGTTACTCTTGGGATGTCATCAGGGTGTTGTCGTTTCCGCGAAATTTATAATCTAGGTCTCGGACACGTCAACATTGTTAAACTCTCTTAACAGTCACTGTTTAACACAAACACGGACCGGAGGAGGCGCCCTGCAGGTATCTGTGGTTATTACCACTTGAAATCAAGTCCTGGTTTCCAACGTTTATGAATGTAGTGTTTGTTGAATGAAGTCCTAATGTTCAATGAAAGGTTGCTAGAAGCAGGCTTGGGTTTATTGCATTTATTTAACACGAGCCGCTCTGTACTTCTTGGCGTAGACGTGTTGGAGGACAGCACCTCGGCAGCATCTTAACATTGCGTTTTAAGGTTCCAGAGGCAGAGCATCTGTTTCACCGCCCGGGCGCGTTGCGTTTTTTTTTCTGATTGGTCGGTGAAGGAATATTCTAAATCTTAGATTTTGATAAGCGCCGTCAAAGTGGCCCAGTGATTTAAACGCATGCTTCTGACATCTGTGTATGGCCTGGAGGTTCTAATCTTGCGAGGCCTTTCCTCCTTTCGAAGTCGGCGAGACGCGAAAGGTGTTGCACATTATATTAACATCTTTTCTTTACATTATTTACCAATGGAATAGATTTGGTCTAGATGTTACTCTGTTATCTTAAGTTATTCGCATTTGTATGGCGCATATTCTGTCACTAGATTAGCCTCATAGTCATAGCAGTCTGTAGTAACTTTACCCGTGCTGCCATCACAGACCAAATCCGCTTATATCCTTCAATACGTAATTCGTCCTAGCCTCGGTTATTTTGCGTGTTATTATCCAGTTGGCTGCGATTGTACATTTTGGTGTCTGAAAAAATATGGTCAATGAAGGGAGCGACCCACAAAATCTAAGTTAAGCTGTCAGTCTGGTGTTTACTTTACAAGTCTATAGAAGTACTAGAAAAGATTATGTCGCATTGTTATCCAAAATATCGACCTATGGATATATTTGGTTCCTAATATTGACTCCCAAAATATCATCAAGCTAAGTATAGATTTTTCTGTTGAATCCGTCGCGATTACTTTTGTAATTCAGTATTATAATCACTTCATATCTGTAAGTAAATATTTGACTGAAAAAAATGTAGTACAGCAGTCTGGAGTATTATGGGTATTCATATAGCGCCAGCCTACCTGCAGAGCAACCGGGATACAACTCGGGATCATCCACAGAATGTTGGTTGGAAGTGCTTTCCTTCGTTCAGCATTATATTCCTGTTGCGTCTGAGGCCTGTCTCTTCACTGGTGAAACACCTTTCTGTAATGCATACTTGGTTTGAATCGATCCTCTGCCATGTTGAGGAAGTAGATGGTATTCTCTGGTGGTGCTTGTGACCCCACCATCCTTGTTACTCCTGTAACGTATATGGTGCCTATGTGGTATGCACTTTTCATTGATACAAGCCTGACGTAGATAGGTCGGTAGCAGTGTGTTGTCATCTAATCCAGACAGGACCAGTAGTCATGCAGAGGAGGAGCCGTTTGCAATCTATTGATTCGCCAGGCATGTAGAAGGGAACAAAAAAAATATTGTTGCAATTGTCCTATGTATTAACATAAGAATCCATCACAATTACCCATAACAATGTGTTGTCCTTTGCCTATTGTCTAGTTACCATACCACAGGCTAGGAATAGATCTTTTTTATCTTTGGAATCCTCAGATAGGTGACATAGACACCAGTTAGAAATTGTTGACTTTTAAGCTAAGTACCTCGAGGCCTTCCTCTGCAAGATACCTCTGCCACCCATGTTGCTGATGTTCTGCTACCACATTCCCCACAGTAGGAATATTCAATAAAATCGTTGTTGATCAAGATAATAACTTCAGGGCTTCCTTTCAGTAACAATACAAACTACTCCACATCAAACCCCTTAAAACCAGCAGTTTACCACTCCCAGACCGGTAGGCTAGTTGAACATCACGAGAAGACCATCAAAATCGTGCTCTGAAAAGCAGTCCGTCATGATGCAAAAAATTGGGATAAAGTTTTGGCACTAAAACAGTTTGACTTGGGAAGCACGTCCCACGTTCACAGGCTTCACTTCGTTGAATGACTTGCTGAACAACTTCATAACATCCTCGATGTAGCCAAAGAAGAGTGGGAAGGAACAAATAATGAATAACATACAAGCTTTGCATGTGATGTACTTTAAAGATCAAGTGCATAACACCTGCATAATAAGCTCAACTGTTGCATGAAGATAGGTGCAAACAAGGCACACATCTTTCCGTTCTATCCAGGTGGTAAGGTACTTGTTCGACTACCTACCAAGGAGCATACATTTCTGGCCTAGTGGCCTTTGACCATATCAGGTGCTAGATACAGTAGGACCTGTAACATACCAGATATCTCAACCAAATCAAAAACCTCATATTGGAGTATACCATGTGAATTCGCCTAAAAAGTGAGACGATATAGAGACAAATTCTCTGGTGGGCAATAGAGGAAATAAAATCTGTGGAAGTTGCAGGGGCCTGGCAAGATCTGATAGATGGAGATCATCTCATAATGGAGCGAAAACCAGACTGATTCTCTTGATGAGGAAAGTAGGAAATGTCTTTTCCAGCCAGCCCTGCAGAACCACAGTGATTGAACACCAGATCCATTCACATGATGTGGATAAAGTACACATCAAGCCACACCACAATTGGAAGCCAGACAAAAAGCCGTTGCTTAAGAACTTGAGAGTATATTGGCACTACAGATCCTAGAATCCTCTTAAAGTGACTGCACGTCTCCCATTGCCATTGTTTCAAAGTACAATGGTTCTGTTCAATTCTGTATCGATTTATGCAGGTAAACAAAGTATCTAAATTTGATATATATCCAATCTCTTGAGTAGATTAACTGATAGAGAGCGTGGAGCAGGCCTAGTACATCAGTTCCCTTGCCCGTGCAAAGTGTTGCTGACAAATTCCATTCTGGGATCGTCATTGGGTGATAGGATCAAACCTGCTTTTTCCACCCCCTAGGGTCTCTATCATTTCATACTATTGCTTTTCGGGTTGAAAAGTGTCCATGCCACACTCCAAAGGTTGATGGATACCATACTTTATCCCCATCAATCACACTCATCAGCCTACTTGCATGGGTATCATTGTCTTTAGCTGCACGGGGCCAATCTTTTGGGACAAGTAGAGGCTGTGCTTCCTTCTCTCCTGGTGTCTTGTCTTGCATGTAATCCCTCCCAAAAAGTGTTCTCGCTGCGCAACAGATCAAGTAGCTCAGTTACAGCCCGAGTAATGGATTTATACGTCTTCCAGTTGATAAAGTAGAGGCTATACAGAGCATCTCCTCTCCAACTAAAAAAAAATAAGGACTTTCCCTAGCTTTGTAGATTGTTGAACAGTAGGTTCGTGAGAGCAGCTACGAAATCAGAAAAACATTAAATGAAACTTCTGTAGCAATGTGAATGCCAAAGTAACACAGTGGCAGTGTCTTTTTTTGTGGGGCTCTGGCCAGGGCAACCCAGCTCATTCCTGTGCCCAATGGCTCCTGCATGCCTCAGTGCAGTGGTTTGCCTCCTGATATTGCTGGACCACTCTCCTGCCTTCAACACAGTCGACCATCCGACACTCCAATGCACCCGGAGTCTCAAATAGGACTCGCTGGCAATGTCCTTCACTGGTTCTCCTACCTTTTCAACGGACACCAGTTTGGTTACATTGACACCTGCTGATCTCAAAAGCTCCTTATCACCGGTAGAGTCCCCCAGGGCCCCACACTTTCACTTGTCATCTTCGACCTCTACATGGAGCTGTTTTGATACTCTTACCTATGGGCAGAGCACCAGAGTCACCAATATATTGATGATGCACAACTCAAGTTGAATGTCTCCTCTGCTTCAGACAAGCAATGCCTCACACATTACCTGCAAATCATCCAGACCTGGGTGGGATGACCATTGCCTACCTGAAGCCCAACTCAAGCAAGACAGAAGGATTGTTATTTGCTAAGAACAAGAAACAGTACAAATCTGACTCCGTGTCATGATCCTTGATGGCTTCGAACCCCAACTTTCACTGAATGGCGAGTCACTTGGATTCATCCTGGACACCATCCTCAACCTGAAGGAACACATTGCCAAAAACGCAGTGGCCTGGTACCTAGCTCTCTCTTCTAAAGAAACATAAACCCTTTCTTCCAGAAAGCAACAGCAGAAAAGCTGTTCAAGTTGTACTCTCACATATGGATGGCCTTCCAGACTCCACACTAGCGCCTTTCAAAACTAGAGGCCGCAGCACGTTTCATGCAGGGCATGAACAAATATGACCATATCATCCCCAATCCAATGAATCTATTGGCTCACCATGCGGATCTGCACCGTCTTCAAAACCAGCTGCATCATTTACAAAGCCAGCACCCCCCTTATCTTGCAGGTAAGCTCACCATCTCTGTTGGTTCCCTGCACACCCACAGACAGAACACCATCAGACTGCAGCCTGAAGTGAAAAAAAGGCATCCGGCCTTTTTATAGTTATGCACCCAGGAAATGGAACAACATCCCTGTATCACTGATTAACTTTTTGCTTGTCTAGGAGCCTGTAACACGCTATGTTGCGTTTTGGCTCGGTTCATGTTGTAGAAATACTATATTTATACATACATATATGTGTAGCAGATGCTCCAAGTGGAGGAGAGAATTCCCAGATGGGCAATGGAGGATATGTTAAATCCCCATTCCAGTTAGAGTATGCACCCGGTATACCTGCGCTCATCCAAATGAGGAAGCAAAGGTGGGCAAAGCAGTTTTTACCCTTCTAATCAAATCTATCGGTTTCAGCCAGGAGTTCTGGGACATGGAACGGGAAGTGACTCAGAGATGTATGCCATGGAGAAAGTAAACTGAATGCCAAAGCAACACAGTGGCAGGGTCTTTTTTGTGGGGGTGTGGCCAGGGCAACCCAGCTCATTCCTGTGCCCAATGGAAATCCACCAAGGAGAGAGCGGCAGGGCTTCTGGGAGTGTACATTAATGGGAAATGAGGGCAGTCTTCCAGAGTTGGTGGTCCCATGTGAAAGAGCTATAAATACACCTGCCATCCCCTCAGTCAGAGAGAAGACCATGGTTTCCAGCAGATGCTCTGATTGCTGCATTTATGTGTGTCTGGCCAGTGGGAACCCGGGTAGAGAGGGGGCAGTATGTGTTCTTTAGGAAGGGAGTGGACTGAGAGGGAGAAGGCTTTGGTTTCCAACAGGTTCTGTGATTTTGCTGCCTTCACCTTTCTCAAAAACCGTATGGAAACCAGACTAAGGAAGAATAAAAGAGGACAAAAGAAATGTAGGTTGTACTCTGTTGGAAAGCGAAGGCAGGGCATTTGTCTTAAATTGACATTAAGGAGTCATGGAAAAAGCTGTAAAGGAATAACCTTATTTTGCATAAAAAAGGAAATGGGCCTCTGTGAGGTTCAGCCTCTGTTGTGCCCGTGGTTCTGTGCCTCCCAGTATAACGAGTTGTTTCTGCCTCTTTACAGTCAGAATGCGAGTGAGGTGCGTGCATAAAGATAATTCTCCAATGCAGGACGTTCTTGTCAGCTCTCCAAAACTTTAGTGGAGTAGTGTGTGGTAGTGTGACTGGAGAAGGATATGAGGGAGGGATCGGCATTGTTTCCCAGCTATGCAGATCATGCCCTTTTCGCACCCTCTCATGGGTCGGGTAGAACCCTTGAAGCTTCTCCCCTACACTACCGGGATCCTGAGAAACCAGATGGTGCTCCCAAGATAACTGCTGAGAATGAGTTGAGCGAAACATTCGTCTCCTCATGTTTTGGGTTGAGTGAAGCACTACATAGCAACTTTCATAACTGTGGAACGAGTTCTTCAATGCAGTGTTTGAGAGCGCGACCCAGTGAATTCATCAGAATTGTTCTCTTTTCTAATTTGTTGCTACTCTTTTACAAAGAAGCTATTATAACTCTGGTACAACCCCTTCATGTTCTTCCCAATTCACATGCGATTTGCTTTATTTGATAGAGCTTTGAGTTTTAAGCGATTTTTGTTTTGTTTTGTAGATCTGGACAACAGTGAAAAAAACGAAAATCTAAAGTTCAGTATTGTAGCTCGACTTCCTGAGGTAAATGTATTACATTTTCTAGCACATTTTTCAATTTGGATATTTTGTGGTTTGTACTTAAATATTTTGTGAACTTTATTGCACAAAGTGAACAAAACCGAACAAAATGCATCCAGCATGCACATCATTTTCATCTATTCGGATCTCGATATATAATCTCAATATTGTATATTTCATTATGCATTTGCCAGCCCATAGTTTTCCCGCCATCATCCCCAAATCCTAGAGTGTTTGCAAGGACATCATCCCTTGGCAGCATAAATGCGTTCCACAGTGTACTTAAATGTTTTTAAACTAGAAATTCAACTAACTGTTTTCTGCACTTAATTGCATGATTGTACTTATCAGTTTTCACTGTGACAGTACTGCATAATCAATCAATCATATAATTTGTAGAGCGCACTACTTACCCGTGAGGGTCTCCAGGCGTGGGGGGGAGAATGCTGCTACTGGTCGAAAAGCCAGATCTTGAGGAGTCTTCTGAAGGTCAGCAGGTCTTGGGTCTGCCGTGGGTGGGGAGGGTGTTCCAGGTCTTGGCTGCGAGGTGGGAGAAAAATCTGCTTCTGGAGGTCGCTCTTCGGATGCGGGGGACTGTGGCGAAGGCGAGGCCGGCGGAGCAGAGCTGGCGTGTGGGGGTGTAGAAGCTGAGTTGTCTGTTGAGGTACGCTGGTCTGGTGTTGTGGAGTGCCTTGTGTGCGTGGTTGAGGAGCTTGAAGGTTATCCTCTTGTTGACGGGGAGCCAGTGCAGGTCTCTCAGATGGGGTATTGTTGGACTTGGCCCTTTTTGCAGGTTCACCCCTAAACTTTTGGCATTTTTCCCAGCCTTTTCTCGGTGCAGCGTTAGTTGTTTTAGGCCTCTAGGCGCTTTTACACTGCTGTTCAGTATGAAGTGCATGCGCTCTGTGTTAGATTTGGTGAGATTGGCCTTCCCTCCCATAGGGATGCATTGGGGATTCCCTGCTAAGTCTGTGTCAGTGGTCAGTCCTGTTAGGGGAGGAGCAGTGAGGCCAAGTCTAGTATGAATGAAATCGTGAGAATGAATGCTGCGCAATGGTGTGCGCAGATCCGTTATGACTATATGAGAAATAGCACACAGAAAGGCCAACTTCTAAAAGTGGTATTTGCCTACCTGCCTGATGTGTATTGGCTGTCTGGTTTTGGAAGGTCAGGGCAGACTGAGCCAGACCTGGGTTGAATAGAGAGGCCTGCTTTGGAGTATGGGGAGGGGTGACTCTTTGATCCGAGCAGGGCTGTGCCTGGCAAAGTAAATGATGGCTCCACCTCCCACTGTGTGTCTGGTGGTGGGCCCACTCTCCCTGAAAGGGAGGATGCAGTCTCGTAAATAAAGTGACCCAAGTCGACACCAAACTGGTTCTGGCCGGGTCGAAGGATTTGTGACTTTCTCAAGAAAAAAGACTTTTGGTAGGATAAGTAAAGGGGCTGAGACCCCATGAGGTTGTTCAGTTCCAGGATGCCATGATGCTGTACTAATCCTGCTGGGGCGTGCTGCTGGGGCCCAGGAGGGCTGCCTCCCTGGGCCCTGCATTGCCCCTTCATTGCTAAAGACTCATCTAAGGACTTCTGGACCCTGGGAGCGCTGTGCTCTATTTCTTTTGCCTTCCCTGAAGGAGGAGAGCCTGAGGGCTGCGCAGCGCGTTGCTGCAGCCCTGGAAGAAGGCACCCCGGTGAGAGAGAGAGATTCCTCGTGATGAGGGAAACGGCAGGTGCCCACCCGGCTTTATATTCGAAATCAAGAGGGAGCCTACCCTCATTGCTGCATTTCGCTTTTATTAATTTGCGGGTGCCCACCCCGCGTTGCCGGCAAGAAATCACCGCTGTGGCCCGAGCCGCTAATAGAATTTCTTCCGAGCCGCTGCCCAGCGCGACCCGGAAGGTTGTGTTCCCGTAGGCGGGGCTTCCGGGAAGGTAGGGAAGCCCCGTGAGTTTAGAGGCCGGTGTGAGTGGTGGCGCGGGGCTCCCATGCGTGAGGGGGAGCCCCGTGGTGGCGGCCGAGGAAAAGAGAAGTCCCGGATCCCAAGAGGGGGCCCGGGTGAAGTCTGAGAGAGCCCAGTTGAAGAGCCGTGAGGCCGGTCCCCGCAGTAGAGAAGAGAGCCCTACGTGCCAGCTGCAGAGTGCCGCCGGATCCCCAGCGAGGCTCTGAGAGAGAGGGCCCCACCTGTGGAGGAGAGGAGACCCAAAGCGGCGCCAGTGAGCCCGGTGAGTGGGGGCTCGAGTTGTGTAGTGTCTGAGAGAGGCACAGAGTCTGAACGGCCCCGTCTGGCAGCGGGCCACTCCAACGCTAGAGGGGCAGTTCTTGTTGTGCAGCAGAGAGCCCTGGAGGGCTCCGTGTTCTTGTCCTGGCCATTTTCATGAGCAGTCCCGCCGTCGCAGGCCGATCCAACGAAGGGGTCATATTTGTCTCCAAGGGCCCCGAGGAACCTGTGCTGTTCCCCGTGCGATTCTCGAGTTGGCGATTTTCCCAGCTGCCCCACCGGATAGTGGGCAGCTGCACCGATGTGGGCGATATTGTTTGAGAGCCCCAGTGAAGCCCCAAGGGCGTAGTCGTGCCAGGCCCCCCCCCCACCCATGATTTTCAGCTGCACCGCACCAGCTGCAACATAGTGCACATTTGTTCTAAGGGCACACTGCGTGCCTAGTCCCACGTTCATCCTCACCGCTGCCCAGCAAGTAGTGGGCAGCTGCTACGTTTGGGCTATCTGTTCTTTGAGGGCATTATGGTGTGAGATGGGAGTGAGACGCACTCCCCTGTCCCAGTACTTCTACAGCTGCGCAGCACTTAGTGCCAGCTGCAACGTATAGGTCTGCGCAATTGCGCCCATGGATTCTGCTGCCTTGGCAGCCGCCCTGACATTTTGGACAGAGGGCATTTGAGCCCCTTTGAGAACGCCAGTTGGCCAGGGGGGACAGTTAGGTTTATATGGCGCCAGGCCCTAATGTGATGTATGTGGTGCTAGGAAATGTGATGCAGGTATTATGATTTACGCACCCTGTGTTTTTTCACTATTGTGGTTTTATGATTATGAGGTTGTGCATACTGTGCTCATGTTTGAGTTATCCTCTACTGTGGGTGGTGCAAGTGAGATTATTTCCTAACTCTGGATTATGTAGGAGGTTTATTGCACAATGGGTTAAGGCATATGTATTTTATGCCTAGTGTAATGATGACTGCATAATATGATTTATGATGGCCTAATGTGTTTTATACTTGCGGGGTCTATTGCCTCAAGTGATGTTTGGATAAGGTAGTATGCTGACGATGCCCATGGCATCCTGTGATTTATTTCCTACTGTGGTTTGTGCTGTTGAGGTTATTCCCCAACATGAGTTACGCATAGGAGGTTATAGTCTGATATGTTTAGACTGATGAGAAGATTGCATAATGTGTTTAGGCTTATGAGGTTGGCGCAGAATATATTTCTCGCCTGATGTGATACTGTGTGTAATATGATTTATGGTTACAGGGTGATGCTGAGTACAGTGGTTGCCAGTAATTACTGGTTGTGTTCTATGTTTATTCTGTACGTCCTTACTTTTACTATTCTTACTAAGTGATGGCTCTGACAGTGGTCCTTGTGGCCCTGTCATATGTATATAACCCCCTGTAAATATTGCCCAGTGCCAGTTGGCACAGTGTATATTGTGTGTTCACTATCCTAATGTATTTTATGATAATACAAAGGCTATTTTTATATATAACCTTTTGTGGAGTTCCTTTTTGTGGTGTGCCTAGTATGTTGTTCCTGTGTGTGTGTTGCGTAAACGCTTTACACATTGCCACCGGGATAAGCCTGACTGCTCGTGCCAAGCTACCAAGGGGGTGAGCAGGGGTTATCTTTGGCGTGTAACTCCCTTGCCCTGACTAGAGTGGTGGTCTCTGTCTGGCTTTGGCGCAAGCCTTAGCCAACCAGAGATCCCATTTCTAACAGGTGTGATGTGGCTGCGGCGAGGGATGTTGCGGATCAGGCGTGCAGAGGCGTTCTGGATGCGTTGCAGACGTCTCAGGAGTTTGGCCGAGGCTCCTGCGTAGAGGGCGTTTCCATAGTCCAACCTGCTGCTGACGAGGGCCTGGGTGACCGTTCTTCTCGTTTCGGTGGGGATCAACTTGTAGATCCTGCAGAGCATGCAGAGGGTGTTGAAGCAGGAGGAAGAGACTTTGTTGACCTGCTTAGTCATGGAGAGGGTGGAGTCGAGGATGACCCCTAGGTTGCGTGCGTGGTCGGTGGGTGTTGGAGCTGTTCCTAGTGCAGTCGGACACCAGGATTCCTCCCAGGCGGAAGGGGTGTATCCCAGAATGAGGACCTCCGTCTTGTCTGAGTTCAGCTTCAGTCGGCTGTTCCTCATCCATTCGGCGACGGCCTTCATTCCTTCGTGGAGGTTGGTTTTGGCGGTGTGGGGGTCTTTGGTGAAGGAGAGGATCAGCTGGATGTCATCTGCATAGGAGATGATGTTGAGGTCATGTAGTCGGGCGACGTGGGTGAGAGGTGCCATGTAGATGTTAAACAGCATTGGGCTGAGGGATGAGCCCTGGGGTACTCCGCAGATGATCTCGGTGGCTTCGGAGCGGAACTCCCTCTGAGGCGGAAAGCCGGAGGTTTTGGTAACTGCTCACGCACTTTTTTAAAACTGTCACTTTTGTTGATTTTAATAACAAAAACTAATCTGGGCTCACCTGTGTGAAAGCGCTGCCACTACGCGCTAGTATGACCCTCCAGATTGAGACGAAAACGCCCTCACCGCCAGCGCGGCAAAGGTGTAGCCACGCCCATTGCGAGGCCACGCCCACCAATTGACCGAGTATATAAACGCTTGAAAGCGCTACGATCACCACTGTCCTGAACTCCCTCTGAGGCGGAAAGCCGGAGGTTTTGGTAACTGCTCACGCACTTTTTTAAAACTGTCACTTTTGTTGATTTTAATAACAAAAACTAATCTGGGCTCACCTGTGTGAAAGCGCTGCCACTACGCGCTAGTCAGACCCTCCAGATTGAGACGAAAACGCCCTCACCGCCAGCGCGGCAAAGGTGTAGCCACGCCCACTGCGAGGCCACGCCCTCTACAACTATTACAAATGTGCCGACCTCCCCAGCGCAGCGGACGAGCGCAGCGGGAGCGCCTAAGGCAAGCCCGTCTGCGCCCGTCCGCGCACGACCGGGCCTAGGGCCAGAACCCCTGCCTGAAACATCCTACCCTAATGTAAGCTACTCACGTAGAGAACTACTAAGCCTTAGACCCCCCACCCCCTCCTGTGACTACATCCATGACTTTAATGGACCTTTCACTCGCTGCTCTCTATGCAAGCCAGCCCAGCTCACGCTCCCTACAAAACCTATCAAACCCGCCACCCTTAAACTTGCCTCACTGAACTGTCGCTCACTTCCGAAACATGCGACACAGATTACCCATCTCCTAGAAGATCAGGAGATAGATATACTCTTCCTCACGGAAACGTGGCTCGGTCCACACTCTCAATCAGATATGGTTCTAGCAACACCACGGGGCTACTGTATTCAGTCCCTACCCCGCCCTCTAGGCAGAGGTGGCGGTGTAGCCATCATCCATCGAGAACATCTCCACTGCAAAACCCACGATGCGCAGATTACCGACGCAGAAAGTCTGCATTTCACCTTTAAACTTAACCCAACCAATTCACTAACAGGACTTCTTGTTTACCGCCCCCCCGGCTTCCCAGGTCCCTTCGCCTGTTCTCTTCTAGA
Organism: Triturus cristatus; assembly: GCF_964204655.1. Taxonomy (NCBI): domain Eukaryota; kingdom Metazoa; phylum Chordata; class Amphibia; order Caudata; family Salamandridae; genus Triturus; species Triturus cristatus. The sequence goes on from NC_140585.1 coordinate 1,041,673,787, forward strand.
CTTAGTTACAACCCAGGCCCATTCCCTATCAAACTTTATGATAGTCGGGGACCTGAACATCCATCTAGAAGACCCGGCAGACTCGGTAGCCAATGATCTGATCCAAGACCTAGCGGCTCTCGACATCCGCCTACTAAACTCCGGAGCCACCCACATCAAGGGCCATCTATTGGACCCGGTGTTTACCAGCTCTCCCTCGATGCTAGCGAAGGAGGCCCTTCCCCTCCCTTGGACAGACCACTTCCTTGTCCCCTTCCAATTACCTGGAATCTTCAGGAAACACCGAATACCTCCCACCTACAGTAAGGACAGGACCTGGTCCAGACTCCCCATGGAAGAATGGGCTAAGACCCTTGAAAGAACCACCCCTGCACACGCAGAAGACCCGGCCACGGCAGACAGAAGAATCAGGGACTGGATCACCTCCTCCCTAGACTTAGTACTCCCACTTAGAACCAGGGAAGACAAAAACGGTAAACCTGGCTCTGCACCATGGTATACCGCGGATCTCAGAATACACCGTAAAAATTGCAAAAAAGCCGAACGGCTCTGGAGAAAAAACTGGCGACACGCCAACAAAGAGGCCTACCAGTCTACGGTCAAACTCTATAAAGAGGCCATCAAACTAGCCAAAGCCTCATACTATGATACACGGATACAAGAAGCATCTAACTCAGCCCGAGAATCCTTTTTAATCGTAAAGGAGCTGACCAAGGTCCCCATCACTTCCCCCTCTAACACCCCTAAAGTTGACAGAAGCAATGAGCTAGCGAACTTCTTCAACGATAAAATCACCCGCATCCTGGTCTCCCTCCCACCCCCCGGACCCCCCAGTCACACGGAAAGCCGTATACTCCTCGACCAGGCTGAAAGTAACCTACGCCCCACTTTACCAACATTCCGACCAGTCACCCCCCTAGAGGTTGAGCGAACCCTAACGAAAATGAAAAGTGTGTCTCCCTTGGACCCAGCACCAATCAGGTTCCTCAAGACCGTTGCCTCAGTAATCGTACCTTCTGTTACGGATCTCATCAACAGGTCGTTTGCCCACGGAACCGTCCCTGACAGCTGGAAGAGTGCTGTGGTTAAAGCACTCTTAAAAAAACCTCAGCTAGACCCATCGGACCTGTCTAACTACAGACCAATATCTCTACTCCCTGGTATCAGCAAAGTCACTGAGAAACTGGTAAATACCCAATTAGCCCAGTTCCTTGAAACCAACAACGTGCTTCGACAATCCCAAACCGGATTTCGCCCGGGCCATGGAACAGACACTGCACTCCTCGCAGTCATCGAGGAGGCAAGGGGCATACTGGATTCAGGAGGATCAGTGGCAGTGATCCTCCTGGATCTGAGCGCAGCCTTCGACACGGTCAACCACCGTATCCTTCTGCATAGACTGGCCGATGCAGGACTTACCGGGACAGCAATCAAATGGATTGAATCCTTCCTTACAGGGCGCACTTTCCAAGTGTGGGACGACAATCACCATTCATCCACCCTCCCACTCACAAGCGGCGTCCCCCAGGGCTCCTCCCTGAGCCCGACGCTTTTTAATGTCTATATGGCCCCACTCGAGGACGTGGTAACACCATTTAACATAAAAATGGTGAGCTACGCTGACGATACCCAACTAGTCGTCTCCTTGTCCCAGCTGATTGACCATCCAGAAAATCTGACTAACTGCCTCATAGGAATTCATAACTGGATGAATAACTCATCACTAAAACTGAATGGGACAAAGACGGAAGTGATGCTACTAGGAAAGCAATGGACGACCATCCCTCCAACACTCTGGCCCGATGTGTTCTGAGAAATCCCCCCCCCAAAACGTGAAATCAAGACACTCGGGGTGTGGCTCGAACCACAGCTCACGATGAAAACTCAAGCAACTAAAACCTCGGGCACCTGCTTCGGGCTCATGCGCACGACCCGTAAAATCCTGCCCTTACTGCCACCTACTTCCAGGAAGCTACTCATCCAGGGACTAGTGCTGTCCCGCCTGGACTACAGCAACCTGGTTTATCTGGGAGCCCCCGAGTCCACCATCACGAAACTCCAGCGGACACAGAACGCGGCGGCACGCATGCTTACTAACACCCCTTCCAGAACGTCCGCCAAGCCGGCCCTCAAAGCCCTGCACTGGCTCCCTGTGCGCCAAAGGGTGCAATTCAAAGCGATGTGTACAACACACAAGTTGTTCAACCGATCTGGTCCAGCGATTCTTAGTAAAATGATCACTCCCTACACAGCAACCAGATCCCTACGATCGCAGAATGAGAACCTAGCCAGCACCCCTAGATTCAAAAGAACCCGTACAGGAGGTCGACAATTCTCCGTTCAAGCGGCTAAGGGCTGGAACGCACTCCCTCGCTCCCTCAGACTAGAACCCAACTACCTGGTTTTCCGCAAGAAACTAAAGACTCACCTGTTTCCTAAATAAATTCCTTCTGTTGCTCTCCCCTCCCTCTCTTCCCCCTCAACAGGATTTCAAGTCACATAGCGCGGGGATGCCCTTGGGTCGCCAGGCGCTCTAGAAATCGCTAAAATAAATAAATAAATAAAAGTGGGGGGAGGCGGACGCTCTGTGTTCTGCCGGAAAGGAAGGAGGTGGTCCAGTCCAGGGCCTTCTCTTGGATCCCTTCGTCGTGGAGGCGTGTTTGTAATGTGCAGTGGCAGACCGTGTCGAAGGCGGCTGACAGGTCCAGGAGGATGAGGGCCTCTTTTTCACCGTTGTCTAGCAGGGTCCTGATGTCATCGGTGGTGGCGATGAGGGCAGTTTCGGTGCTGTGGTTGCTGTGGAACCCGGACTGGGAAGGGTCCAGGATGCTGTTCTCCTCGAGGTAGCGTGTCAGTTGTTTGTTGACGGTCTTCTCGATAACCTTCACCGGGAGCAGGGAGATGGGCCGGAAGTTCTTGAGGTCCTCGGGGTCCGCCATGGGTTTCTTGAGTAAGCGTTGATCTCGGCGTGCTTCCAGCTCTCCGGGAAGGTTGCTGTCTCGGAGGAGATGTTGATGACTTTCCGTAGATGGGGTGCGATGGCTGTGCTGGCTTTTTTCAAGATGCGGTGTGGGCATGGGTCTGACGACGATCCGGAGTGGATGGTGCTCATGATCTTGATGGTGTCGTCGTCCTTGATGTTGGTCCAGTAGAGCAGGCGGTTGGTGTGGATGGTGGTCGTTGGGGCAGTGGTCTCAGACATCCACGACAGCTTCAACACCACGACCACCCCGACAGCCACTGTGATCTTGTGGTGGAAGAAGGTGGCCAGCGAGTCGCACAGGTCTTGCGAGGTTGGGATGTCGTTGGTGTTGGAGCTGGGGTTAGAGAGTTCCTTCACGATGTTGAAGAGCTCTTTGCTGTTGTGTGCGTTGTTGTCTAGGTGGTCTTTGAAGGAGGCCCTTTTGGCGGATCTGATGAGATGATGGTGTCTGCGGGTGGCGTTCTTGTGGGCTGCGTAGCTGTCCAGTGTTCGTTCACTGAGCCAGTTCTTCTCCAGTTTTCGGCAGATTTGCTTGGAGACCTGGAGGTCTTCAGTGAACCAGCTGGCTTTCTTGCTGGTGTGACTGTTGGAGGGTTTCTTGAATGGGGTGAGGGTGTTGGCGCAGTCGTCGATCCACTGTCTGAGGATGCGTGCGTCGGGGTCGGCGGGTGGGCTCTTGGAGAGGGTGGTGGTTAGCTGGTCTTCGTGACTTTGCTCTAGCAGCGGCGAGGCATCTGTTGGGTGTGTGGTGGGCTTCTTGAAGGTTAAGTGGATGCAGCGATGGTCGATCCAGTGGAGTTCGGTGGTGTGGTTGAAGGTGACATGGGGGCTTGCGGAGAAGATGGGGTCAAGCCTGTGGCCAACGGCGGGGGTGGGTGTTGTGGCGAGTTGTCTGAGTCCGAGGTTGGCTAGGTTGTTGATCAGGGTGGTGGAGTTGGTGTCGTCGTTGTTCTCGAGATGGAAGTTCAGGTCCCCGAGGAGGATGTAGTCCGTGGAGGCGAGGGCGTGTGTGCTGATGAAGTCGGCGATGGAGTCGCTGAACTGTGGTCAGGGTCCGGGGGGGTCTGTAGACGAGGGTTCCTCTGAGGGTGGTGTTTGGGTCGGTGTGGATCTGGAAGTGCTGGTGTCGTCGGTGTTGGTCGAGACTCTGAGAGTGTTCCTGTGGACGATGGTGATTCCTCCTCCTGTCCGTTGGTGCGGTCCCTGCAGGTGATCTTGTAGCCTTCCGGGATGGCTATGGAGATGTCGGGTGCTGAGGCGGGGTTCAGCCATGTCTCTGTCAGGAAGGCGACGTCTGGGGAGGTTGAGTTGGTCCCAGAGTTCAACAACGTGTTTGCGGGCGGAGCGGGTGTTGAGGAGGATGCATTTGAGGTAGTTGGGTTCTTTCCTGGTCGGCAGCTTGGCAGGGCGGATGCTGGTGAAGCTGCAGTTCCGGCAGGTGAAAGGTCTGTGGGTGCGTTTCGGGGCAGCCAGGAAGCAGGTGTGTGATCGTCCGGTGTTGGGTGCGTGGAGGGTGCTGGCATTTAGCGGTGTCGGGCGTCGTGGCGTCCGCGGGGGCCAGGGGGTCTGGCGCTGGGCGCGGTCCAGGCACGGATGGGCGCAGACGGGCTTGCCTTAGGCACGGACGCTGCGTGCGCTCTCCATATGAGGGGAGGTGGGAGGGAGGAGCAGCTGGGAGGTGGGAGCGGGGTGGCGAATGGGAGAGCAGGGGGGCTGGGCCGCAGGGACACAGCGGCGGGAAAGAAGCTGGTGAGGGACGGCGGGGGGAGCTAAGGGAAAACCGGGCACAAGAGATGCAGAAGGAAAACAAAATTAGGCAACAGGGCACAAGAAATGCGGAAGGAAAACAAAATTAGGCAACGGGGCACAAGAAATGCGGAAGGAAAACAAAAGTAGGTAAATAAGGCAAAGTCTGGCAAAGCAATGCAGCAGCAGGGGGAGCGAACTGCCTGCGAGCAGTATCAGAGGGTAGGGTATGCTTGCAAAACTCATATCAACATATCCACCTATCACATTCCCGCTACTGTGTCTTAAATAAGATACAGAATGGGAGATTCTGATATTTGATATCCCGGTCACATGATACGGTTTGGACTAAGGTTTTTGTGGAACCAATTGCCCTACCTCTGGTAAAGAAGGCATTTTGCATCAAGTTGAAGCCATGTGGGGCCTAGCATACATTTTTAGGCCTGCTCCACTCAAAACCACTCAACAGTCTGTTTCTACAACTCTTAACTTTGATCATTAACATAAGCACTCATCAGTATGCCAATCCTCCTTTCGTCCATATTTCCCTACATCACCTAGATCAAAAAACAGGACATTTTCTGACTGTAAACTGGCATTCTCCTGTTTTCCATTTTGCTTACTTCGAGTGGGTTTTTGTGCTTTGTTTGTATCACTTCTTGCTCATACAGTGGACACCATTGTTCATGCTTAAGCTAACTAAAAAGGATTACGGTTTGTAAATGGGGTATACTCTTGGGTGCAAGTTCGTCTTTGATCAGGTGACCAGTTAAATGGTGTCCAATCCCTAATCTTTCATGTGTTTTTGAAGGATTTGGGTTCCTACATATTTGTTAGTATTTTTCACCTTTCTTAGCTAAATATTGTTGAAGATTGGTGTTAAACAACATTGTTGTAGATCTTGCACAAGCACGCTAGTGAGATTTTACTCCTGTTGCTTGAAAATTATTTATACTGACTTCTTTGAGGATTTGAGACCTTGTCTGTGGTTGTGGGGCAGTTCGTGGTCGCTGGGCCGTAGCCATATGGGGTTTAGTAGTTTACCACTGGGATCTAGGGCCAAGCTACTGCCCTTGTTGATTTGAACAGCGATTGTTCGAACCGTCAGATACTTTATCCCGGACGGACTCGTGGGTTTATAAACCAAAACAGCGTGACTTAAATCACTCACCATAAACCCTGTCCAGTCAGAGCTGTATCTTTTGAAAGGAAGAGGTCTTTATGCAGGAACCGGAGTGGAGTTAAAGCGACTGATCACTTTAGCTCCAGCTCGTCTCCTGCTCTCTGCAGTAATATTCCAAATCTGGGAAATCTGGAAGAGAACAGTTAAACAGCCAAGTCAGGATTTCCTGAAAAGAAGCCCTCTCCTCTCATGCAGCAGGATATCACAGTGCCAAATGTTTAGGTATCAAGTGTTTTGGAGTAAAAGTCCTCCTTTCTGTTACATAATTTAACCGGAATGGTGTAAAGAGCTGAGTACATGTTCTTTTCCTCATTTTTAGGCAATGTGTGAAAAAGCTTTCCAGTTGTGGGACCATCCGGTTAGCTCTCATTTTTACGCAACAAACTATGTGAAGCGCTTGCTGGAGAAACGTTGGACAAAAGAGGTGAAGTAATAGACAATAACTCTGGATGCATTTGTTGGTCTGTGGAAAGCATGCATGGTAATGTTGAGGTGATGAACAAATGCCTTTAACTGTTTCCTGTGTATTTATGAACAGCTCTACAGTCTATCCACGATTGAGACTTCAGCAGCCTGCGTGATGTTTCTGCCACTGAACTATTTAGTTGGCATGCTTGCAGAGGTGGAGGACAAAGGTATTTTACACTTAATGTATATATTCATACAATTTTATGCACCTGTAAATTAGTAGGTATATGCACACTTTGAATGATACAATCTTAATTATGTTTGCAATATTGCTTTCAGTATTAAGATATAGTCCAATATTTGAGAACACCCAGTTGCAGGATAGATTAAAAAGCAATGCTCCCTTTAGCCTTCCGAGGAAAGACATAAGACAGAAATATTTTCAAAACTATTAAATCGAAACGTTCTGTGACAGCACACCATCAAACCAGCCTCTATTAGGTGTAGCTTTGAAGCACTTCCTGTCTTTAAGTCTCATGTACCATTTGAGGACCATGTAGCTGCATATCTCAAAGCTCACCTGTCACATTACAAATTTAGTAGCACAGATTCTTATGTCTGTGGGTATTAGGTTCCTTGTAGTTCTTAGGTTTGCTTTAATATTATAGGTACTTCACTCTGCAAGCTATCAAAGGAGTGTCAGTGAGCTGTTAAGTATTCATGGAGTCTTTTATGGTTTAAATCTTTTATTAGCATTTCCAAATGAGACAAAACAAGCACCAGCAGCAGATTCACTACCACCCTGGGTGAACACCCGCAGTGCAGCTTTACAAAGCATTATTTTGTGCTGATAACAAAAGAACTAAGCCCAACCCCCCATTTTCAACCTCCCTCCCCCACTCACACCTCTCAGGACAATACCCATTGTGTAATAGGGAAGTCTTTCACTTTCTGCATTTGCTGCTTGAGGGTGCGCCTCAGTCAGGCGCAGTAGCCGGAGATAGCTGGGGCAAGTCAGCTCGTGAAACTCCTGCGATAATAAAGACACAAATGGGCCCCATGTACCTGAGAACTCTGATCCTTTCCTAGCTAAGGACATGGTGATCTTCTCCATTCCTAGAATGTGCTATATCTTGTGTAGCCAGTTGGTATGGGTAGGGACAAGTGCCATGCCCCAGTGACCAAGGATAGTTTGAGTGGCTGCTCCCAGTGCCATGCCAATCTGGCGGCCACACTTATATTTTAAAGGGAATGTGAGAGGATTCGGAAGCCCTAGAAGTATGTAGGCCGGGAATCACAGCAGCTGAGTGTCCTGGTGGCGATCTATATCATCTATAACCTGTTTCCAGTATTGCTTAATCTGGGGGCAGTCCTACACTATATGTGTTAAAGTCCCTAGCCCCCTACAGCCCCGCCAGCAGTTAACGCTTTGTGCTGGCCTTTTTCTATGTATCCTGACCGGCGTATAATACCAGTATGTTGCGATTTTGGTCAGCGTCTCAGTGAGAGCTGTGCAGTGGGCTGTGTGATGGGCCCTGTATGATATGTCCTCCCATTCTCTGGCGCTCAAAGTCCGCCCGAGTTCCTCCTCCCATCTAGCCTGCCCCTCCTTGATAGTGTGATTATGCCTTTGGAGTAAGATGGCGTGTATTTCGAATATTGGACTTTTATACGACGATTTAGCCAGAAGCCATTTTTCATACTGGGTTAAATAGCGCTGCTTGTTGGGCCTATTTATGTTGGGCCTATTTAGTGGGTGCATGATCCAATGTTGTAGGTAGTGCAGCCTGTCAGACTCGGGAAATCCAAATTCTTAACGCATCTGGGGAAAGGAAAGTAAGCTGTCCGGGTTAAAAAAACAGGCCCATAGAACGGCAGGCCAACCGTCTCCAGGTCGCGAATCACCCAGCCGCAGCCCCTGGAGTGAAATCTGGATTTTAAGAGAGAGGGGTCAATGGTGATGGATGGGTGGTCAGTCCGTGTTAAATACTGATTTGATCCCAGGCATTCATGGTCCTCCGGCTTACCGGCGATAGATACAAGGATGGGGGCCTGTGCTTTTTAGAGAGAAAGGGGATCTTCCAAAGAGATGTTCCCACCACTGTCCTGTCCTGGAAGAGCCAGTGCTTTTAGGACTCTGGGTGACCCCACTCCACCAGGAAACGCAGTTGTTCCGCCTTGTAGTACTGTTGTAGGTCCGGGATTCCCAGGCCCCCTATGTCTGGTGGTATCAAATATCTTTTCATACGGGGTTTCCTACCCTGCCAGATAAATTGCGCGTACTCAGACTTGAGTGCGGTGTTAATGCCTGGTGGCGACAAGAGGGGTAGAGTTTGGAAGAGGACAAGACTTTGGGGAGGATTGTCATTTTAGAAGCCGCAATCCATCCCAGCCAAGAGATTCGGAGGTGTTTCCACCTTCCTAGATCTTACCGGATTTGGCGAAGTAGCGCCTTGTAGTTGCACTTTACTAGAGCACGAGTTGTGGCGGCCAATTCAATCACCAGATATGGGATCGTCTTGGAGGCCCATTGAATGGGGTAAAGCTTCGCCAGTTGCCCGACTATGTGAGGCGGCATGGAGAGGTTAAGAGCCTGGGACGTCTCTGTTTATTTGAAACCCCAAAGCTCCCCCGAACACCCCTAGCTCCCCCGAAAAAGCTGTCAGGGAGGTAGTTGGTCTCTCCAATGTGGAACGGACGTCATCCTCATATAAACTGATGGAGATGCAGTCCCCTCTGAAGTGCGCACTGCAGATGTCCGGTTGGTCCCGGATCCTCTGGTCCATGGGCTCCATATAGAGGGCGAAGAGCAAGGGGTACAGAGGGCCGCCCTGCCTGGTGCCTCTGGGAAGGGGGTAGAAGTGTACCCATTGAGACGGACCGCTGCCGTTAGGGCGTGATAGCAGTTAAAAATTCAGTCCTGCATTTATCTCGAAATCCAAAATGTTTGAGAACCTCTTCTAAAAATGGCCAGTGGACCCGGTCAAAGGCCTTCTCTGCATCCACTGCTAGCAGCATGTAATCTCCCTGTGCCCTACCAGCCTTGTCAGTGATGTGGAGAATACGTTTGGTATTATCGCCACAGCACAGAGACCGCCCTATTCGCCACCACAGATGACATCCGCACCCTCCTGGACCAAGGCCACTCCGCAGCCCTTATCCTACTTGACCTATCAGCGGCCTTCAATACTGTCTCCCACCACACACTAGTCGCCAGACTACACGGTGCATGTATACAAGGAACAGCCCTGGACTGGATCCGATCATTCCTCACCGGAGGAAGCCAAAGGATCAGACTCCCACCCTTCCTCTCAGACCCCACGAAAATCACCTGTGGAGTCCCACAGGGTTTATCACTAAGCCCCACCCACTACATGGCCCCCCTCGCAGCCATCGTCCGACAACACAGCCTCAACATCGTATCCTATGCCGACAACACCCAGCTCATCCTCTCCCTCACCAAAGACCCCACCACTACCAAACTCAATTTCCAGAAAATAATGCAAGACGTCGCAGTCTGGCTGACCAACAGCTGCCTGAAGCTCAACGCCGAGAAGACAGAAGTCATCATCCTTGGTACCACCCTTTCTGCATCGGACAGCACCTGGTGGCTGACCGCCCTCGGAAGCCCACCTACCCCCTCAGACCATGCCAAGAACCTCGGCATCGTACTCTATTCATCACTCACCATGAACCAACAGGTCAACGCCGTCACCTCCAGCTGCTTCAACACCCTCCACATCCTCCGCAAAACCTTCAAGAGGATCCCCCTGAGTCAAGGAAAACAGTCCCCCATGCACTCATCACCAGCAGACTGGACTATGGAAACACACTCTACGCCGGCAACAAGTCCCTACTCCGCAAACTCCAGACAATACAGAACACCGTTGCCAGGCTCGTCCTCGGCATCCCCCGACATGAACACATCAGCCAACACCTATGAAGTCTCCACTGGCTCCCCGTGGAGAAAAGAGTCACTTTCAAAATCCTCACTCACACCTACAAATTCCTACATAACAACGGACTCAAATATCTCAACGACAGAATCAACTTCAACATACCCAAAAGAAACTTTCGATCTTCGCACTGGCCCGAACCCCTGCGCATCCACAGAGCCAGAGCAAGCTGAAAATCCTTCTCTCACATTGCAGCCAAGACCTGGAATGAGCTATCGGCAGACATCAGACGCGCCCCCACCCTGAACAACTTTAGGAAGACCCTCAAGACCTGGCTCTTCGGCTAAACAAATCTGCGCCCCACCCCCTCAGCGCCTTGAGACTCTCATGGGTTAGTAGCGCGCTTACAATTCCCTGATTGATCAGTAGTTTGTATACAGGGAAAAAAGCCTGCTTGGTCCGGGTCCACTAGGAAGTGTAAGTATACATTGAGCGATAATGCTGGTGAATAATTTTAAATCTATGTTAAACAACTAAATGGGTCTGTTTGAGCTTCATCTCGATTTATCTTTGCCCGGCTTGGGCAGAACTATTATAGAGGATGCAAGCATCGAGGCTGGGATTGCGCCGGGCTCCGAGAAAGAATTAAAGAGCCTTGTCAGGAGAGGTGCAAGGACTGGGCAGAAAGTCTTGTAAAAGGCCGTCGAGTAGCCGCCCGAGCCTGGTTATTTAGCGAGTTTGAGACATGCAATGGCCGATATGACCTACTCTATGCGGAAATCCCCGTTGAGGGATTCCGCCTGGTCAGGAGTAAGGAAAGCTGTTCATGCCTCATGGAGGTAGTGAGCTCTGGTCTCAGGGTCTAGAGATTGACCGGAGTAGAGGCGTGCATAGAAATCTCTGAAAGTGTTCGCTATGTCTGGGCCCTCAGACGCCAGCTCAGCTCCCCTTGCGTTGTGTAAATTGATTGGATGCCTTAGTCCTGTCTTTTTGTCCGCAAGTTATTGGCTAGGTGGCGACCACATTTGTTCCCTCCCCCACATAGTAAGAGTGGCGCAAGCGCAGAGCGGTTTATTTTGCCCTGTCCATATCTATCGCCACCAGCTGAGCGCGAACTTTGCTAAGCTGGTGCCACATTGTGGGAGCTCTATCGCGGTGGATGTGTTCGAGCTCTTTGGTGTGCCTAATGAGGTCCAACCTTTTCTCCCTACAGGTTTTGTTGTCTGCACATGCTATTGCAATAAACTCTCCCCTCAAGACTACTTTGAGTGTGTCCCAAAAGGCTGTTAGTGAAGTATCTGGAGTGTCGTGTGTGAGGAAATCTTTGTGATTGCTGGATTTGTTTTATAACTTCCTGATGGTGCAGCAATGTGTTGCACAGTCGCCAATGTCGGGTGGGGGGGGTCACCGGGGAAAAGGACAGCGTGATAGCAACTTCGCCATGATCTGGCAGTGCAGCCGTATGGATTTCAATATCGTTTGAGCAGTTGTGTCTCCCGCATGCCCAGAATGTAATCCAGCCTGGCAAATGTTTTATGTGCGTTAAAGTAAAAGGAGTATTACTTAGCCTGCGGGTGCCTGAACCTCCGCAAATCCACCACTCCCATTTCATGCAGTTTCTCCTGGCCCTTGCCCGACAGTGCCCCCACCTGACCCTGCCTCCGGGTTGATCTGTCCAGCGAGTTGTCGAACACTAAATTAAGATCCCCTCCCAGCAGTACCAAGTGTTCCTCCGTGTCCAGCGCCCTCTCCAAGGCGTCATGCAAGAACTCCTCCTGGCTCTCATTAGGTGAATAAATGGAACCCAGCACTAGTGGCCTTCCTGCAAGGGAAAAACAGTATATGAGGAGTCTGCCCCTGAGCTCATATTTTTTCTGCTCCACCCTACCCTGAAAAGATTTAGCCACCAGAATGGCCACACCTGCTGATTTAGAAGGGGCAGAAGAGAAAAACTGCTGTGGAAAAGCCCTAGGCCGCAATCTATGACTATTCCTGGCTAGAAGTGGATCTCCTGTAGAAAGAATATGTTTGCATGTATGGATTCAAGATAGTTAAGTAACGCCCTGCATTTGACAGGGTTGTTAAGACCACGCACATTAAGTGTAAGGAGTCTAAGGAGGTTACCAGCCATAAGTCACATGGGGTTTCGCCTGCCCCTGTCTGTATCAGCTCCATCCCCCCCTCTGGGGCTGCTATCAAAGTTAATTATCCTATTGTGGGAAAAGTAAGTGAGCTACCGCCCAATCCGTTTGCGGATTAGTGTATTACCCAAGACAAAATCCAATCAGAACAAATAACAACAAAAATATAAACCCAACAATTCGTCCCGCAGCTTCCAGAGACTGCATGGTGAGTTCAGTGGAGTTGTCAATGTGGTCAATGGACCCGACCCTCCCTCCCGCCGCCCTGCCCCGTTTCGATGCTCAGAGTTTATGTGTGGCCAGATTGTCAATCCCCTTCAGCTTTCGCTATGGCCTAGGTAACTGCCTCTAACACTGCCTGCTGGCCCTTGTCGATCTCCTCTGGGTCTGTTTTTTTCACTGTGTGGCGTCTATTTACTCTCTGCCATCCAGAGTTCCGCTCTCTTTGGGAGGTAGAGGGGAACCCTCTCGTCTGCTGCTGTTCTGGGGGCTCAATTCCCAGCATAGGGCAAGTCTCAATTAAAGAGCGTAATTGGTGAAGCCTTTCCTCACAGGGGAAGATCAGGCGAAATGGGTGGCCCCAGGAATAAGTGATCCCATGGCTGCGAAGGTGAGCTGTAGTTGGGTGAAAAGAACAATTGTTACTTACCTGTAAACAGGTGGTTCTCCAGTATTGGTGTCTTTCATAGATTCACATGCTTGAATATTCCCCGTCGTCGGAGTGGGAGTCCCACGGTAAATAATATAGCAATATATACAGCCATAATATATATATATATACATAAGTAATCATATAAAACAGAGATATAAGTAAGTAATAACATCAAGAATGTCCCTATAAGAAATTTCCATAGAGATACATGGAAAGAGAAAAAAAGACATTCGTAGTCTATCTCTGTCATTATGTTAGTCCGAACTCCGGCCAATCAGGCGCCAGCTCCTCTCTAGAACCTTCTCCTCAGAGCTCCTCACCTCAGATTTTCGTAGCACCATAGTGACTCAGAGTGTATGAGGAGAAGAGAGCCTCTGAAGGGAGGAGGGAGGGTCGCATGTGAATCTATGAAAGACACCAATACTGGAGAACCACCTGTTTACAGGTAAGTAACAATTGTTCTTCTCCAGTATTGGGGTGTCTTTCATAGATTCACATGCTTGAATATAGAATAGCTAGCAGTAACAATATCATTGTTTCCATGATCACACAGCTTCGAAATTGTAATGACAATCAATCTTCTTATGCATATGACAGTACTGAATAACTGTAACAGTATAAATGCATCATTATGTCAATTATAAATGGAAACAATATGGAGGAGGGAAGGAAGAGGCTCATCTTATTTAAAAAAGATTGCGAAGCACTGCCTGCCCAACTGCAGCATCCTCCTCGTTTAAAGTTGTCAAGCAATAGTGTCTTGTAAACGTGTGTCTGCTCGACCACGTAGCTGCTCTGCAGCTCTGATGCAAAGGCACTCCAGCAAATAAAGCAGTTGAGGAAGACATTGCTCTGGTGGAGTGAGCCCTCACTGGTGACTGCAATGGCTTGTTTGCCTTTTGATGGCAGAAGACGATGGCAGCTGAAACTTAACGTGCAATAGTTGGTTTCGTCACTGGACGACCTTTGTGAAAGCGTCCATAAACTATGAATAGTTGATCAATCCTTCGTAAAGCAGCCGTTCTGCTGATGTAGAATGTTAAACCTAGTTTCACATCCAGGGAATGTAATCTCTGCTCCGTAGGAGTTTGCGGATAGCAAAGAAAGTTCTTAAAATCACTGGTTCGTTAATATGAACGTCTGAAGGCACCTTCAGCAAGAAATTTGGATCTGTACGCACTACTACAGAATCTGGTTTGAACTGTAGGAAAAAGGTGGATTTATTGTAAATGCATGAATGTCACGGACGCGACGTGAAGACGTTAGCGCCCGAAGAAAAGCCACCTTCCATGTTAGATACTACAACTCGACCTTGTGAATCGGTTCGTACGGTGGTCTCATTAGTTGAGCCAATACGATGTTCAGATGCCACAATGGAGGAGATTTACAAAATAACCCCTAGACGAATTGATGGATAATCCTTGAAGAAACAAAAGGGAAGTTGAACCATCCTGACGGAAACGGAAAATTGCCGCCAGAAAAAACCCCTAAAGGTTGCATGAGAGAAACCCGGAGTTAGCTAAATGCAAGAAGAACGGTAAAAATTGTTCTGGTGTGGAGTGAAAACGGGTGCACCCCATTAGATGCACACCAGTGGGGAACACTTTTCCACTTTAATTTGTACGTTTTCACCGTAGAAGGAGCCCTCGCCTGAGCTAAAATGTCTCTACAGTCCTGTGGAGTATCCAAATGGGCAAATTCACAGTGCTCAGGTTCCAAGCTGATAAGCTCAGTGAGGAGGGATTCGGATGACCAATTTTCCCCTTGTCCATCGTGAGTAGATCTGCACGAGGCTGTAGAATGATTGGTTCGGATTGAGACAATAGGAGTAGTTCTGAGAACCATGCCTGCCGAGGCCAACGGGGGGCTATAGAAGTAGATGGCAAGGTTGCCTCCGCATCTACCACAGAAACTCGAGGTACGAGTGGGATTGGGGAAAGAAAAAACGTAGTCAAACAGATCGTACCAGTCCATCAAAAGGCATTGCCCAGAGATCTTTTGTGGGGAAGCCAGCTTGCGTAATCACGGCATTTCCGGTTCTCTAGTGTGGCAAAGAGATCCAGCTGTGGGCGACCCCATCGTTGAAATATCCTCTCTAGAGTTGGTTGATGCAACTCCCATTCATGGGTCGATGAGGAGGACCCGCTCAGGGAATCCGCCAGGATATTGGATACCCCCGGTCGATTAACTGCTGCATATCGTGATGCGATGGTTGATAGACCAATCCCAAATCGACTGAGCTAGTCGAGACAGTTTCGGAGATTTTATCCTGCCCTGCTTGTTTATATAGTGCATGCAGGTTGTATAGTCTGTCTGTATCAGGACTGATTCTCCTTGGATTAAAGGATGAAAAGCTTTGAGAGCCAGCAATATATAGCCATGAGATCCAACCTGTAGAAGTGCCAGGTTTTTTTTTTTTTTTTTTTTTTAACATATTGACCATTTTCCTTTTATTGATAAAAACCTCCAAATGAGCACCCCATCCTTCCAGAGAGGCGTCTGTTATTGTCATGTCTGGTACCATTGTCAGAAGAGAAATGCCTTCCGTTAGATTTAACAGTTGCGTCCACCACCTTTGCGCCAACTTCATCCGATCTGTGACGTTTACAACATCGTTCAAAGAACCTGTAACCTGGCGTTCTTGGACATCCAGTACTCCTTGGATGGGGCGTGTCTGTAATCTGCAATGAGGGATCAATGCAATGCATGATGACGCCATTTTCAGAAAGGACTTCAATATTCTTACAGAAACGGGTCTTTTTGATCTGACAAGGGTTACCAGTCGGAGAATTTTTTGAAGACGGTCTTGGGAGAGAAGTGCCCTTGCTGACACTGTGTCTAAAGTTGCTCCCAGAAAATCCGTGCGATGAGAAGGCAGTAGATGGGACTTTGTGGTATTTATGGAGAGCCCTAAGGCGCGAAACCACCTCCTGTCAAAGATGTGTGTGTTGTAGAAGTTGAACTTTCGATTGTGATTTTAGGAGATAGTCGTCCAGAAATGGAAAGATCTGAACACCCTGGAACGTAGGACGCTACCACAGGGGCTAGCACCCTTGTAAACCCTCGAGGGGCCGAGCGCAGTCCGAATGGTAAACTTTGAACTGGAAAATCCCCTCGACCCACTCGAAAACGAAGAAATTTCCGATGTTGTCGTAGTATGGAGATATGTAAATATGCATCTTGGAGGTTGATTGTTTCCATGAAATCTCCTTGTGAAAATAATCGCAAGATCTCTACATGCGTTCGCCTACGAAAAGAATGTTTCTTTAGATACCTGCTGAGAGCCCTCAGATCTAGAATGGGCTTCCATTCCCCCTTCCTTTTGGTGATAAGGAAGAATCGGGAATAAATCCTTTCCCTCTTTTGAAATCTTGGTACTACTCCTATGGCTCCCTTGTGTTATAGAAATTGAACTTGTAACAGTTCTTTGATATGAGCCGGTGGCAGTCCGGTAGGTGGTGTGGGTGGAGGGAATTCGATGAACTCCAAAGTGTGACCTCTTGCTATAATTTCCAAAACCCAACGGTTCCTTGTATGGAGGACCATTGAAAATAGTACCGATAGATTCGATCTCCAATTTTCTGGGACTGATGGAAGTCATGTCTCTTAGGAGTGTAACCCTTGTAAGAGGATTTTCCTCTGTAAGTCTTGGAAGACTGCTGTCGAGAAGTTTGCTGTTGGTTAGAGGAATATCGGTTTGAACCCTGGTTATAAGGTCGATATTGATTGATTCCTCTTCGAAAATAGAGGTGCCGCGTCCGCGTGCACCCCGAAAGGGTTGTTATCAAAATTGCAATGTGCCCAGAGAGCGAGCAGTATCTGTATCTTTCTTTATCGATTGGAGAGCTTCATCCACCTGATCTCCGAATAAAACCTCTTCTTCGTCATATGCCATGGTCTTTGACGGTTCCGGCAGTTGCTCAACTAGTGTTGACATATCCGCCCATACTTGACGGTCCTAACGACCCAGGATGGCCAAAGCATTAGCCGCTCTCACCATGGTGGAAGCCATCGAAGAGAATTTTCACCCTATGGCATCCAAACGACGTCGACCACGATCAGGTGGTGCAGTGATCGTAGATGCAGGGTTTCTAGCCCGGCGTTGCTCTGCCTGTGTGACTACAGAATCTGGCTTCGCTTGACCAGTGAGGCACGCTGGTGCTCCTAATGGTGATTTGTACCTTTTTCTCCAATCAAGGCACCCGTGCTGGAAGACTATGAGGCCTCCATAATCTTTTTGCCTTCCTCCCCAATAAATTCGATTATAGGGATTGTATGTGTTTGTTTAACAGGCTGATCTTTGAAATCGTACAGGAAATAATCCTTCGTTAATTTGAACGTTAGTGCTGTCCTATCCCTTAACTGGTGGAACTTGCATATCAACAGGTGGTGAGTCACCAGGTAGCACCGGAGAGGGAGATGGTGTTTGGGCATGATAGTTATCCCACTCCGCCATACCATCATCATCATCATCAGCATCGCCACCATCATCGAGAATCTCACCATCCTCCCTGTCCTGAGGAATTTCTTCTTCTTCTTCAGTATCATGAGGAGGTACTGTCCGAGTTGAAGAATGTCTCAGCGGTACTGTAGGTATTACCACAGAAAGTATTGGAGCCGGTACCGGTTCCGATATAGTTGTTGGCACCACTGGAGTAAGCGGAACCACAGACACTTGTGGTGATAAAGGAAAAAACCGCCGATTATAGTTGTCACAACCGATTCAGCTAAACCTTCTTCTGAATCTTGATCTGAGTCAGTGGTAAAACAATGGTTAAGGAAGGCGGGAATCCTCCACCGATATAACTTCACCCGACCTTTCTTGTCAAGTACTCGGTGGTAATGGTAATAAAGGAACAGCAGCAAAGGACGAAGTAGTCGCTGTATATGTCGAAGAGATTTGGATTTTTAATGACCTCTGTGCAGAAGTCGTCTTTTTTAAACCCTTATTTTTACCGATGAGACTGCAGTCAACGGGCTCTGAGGCATAGAAGGCTATTGAAGAGATCTTTGTAGACGGAATCGTCTACGGAACCATCGTCGACGGAAACCACCATCGAAAGATTCATTGCCGATGGAACCATAGTCGACGGAACCATCGTCGACGGAATCACCGTAGACGAAACCACCGTAGACGGAACCACCGTAGACGGAATCACCGTAGACGGAATCACCGTAGACGGAACCACCGTAGACGGAATCACCGTAGACGGAATCACCGTAGACGGAATCACCGTAGACGGAATCACCGTAGACGGAATCACCGTAGACGGAATCATCGTAGACGGAGCCACCGTCGACGGAATCATCGTCGACGGAGCCATCGTCGACGGAGCCATCGTCGACGGAGCCATCGTCGACGGAATCACCGTAGACGGAACCACCGTCGACGGAACCGCCGTCGACGGAGCCATCGTCGACGGAGCCATCGTCGACGGAGCCCCCGTCGACGGAGCCATCGTCGACGGAGCCCCCGTCGACGGAGCCCTCGTAGACGGAGCCATCGTCGACGGAGCCCCCGTCGACGGAGCCCTCGTAGACGGAGCCCTCGTAGACGGAGCCCTCGTAGACGGAGCCCTCGTAGACGGAGCCCTCGTAGACGGAGCCATCGTAGACGGAGCCATCGTAGACGATGAAGCCATCTTTGAAAAAACTGGAAAGTTGAAAACCTCACTAGCCTGAGAACTATGTCTCGTGGGCGACACAGCAGTATTCAAAGAAGAAGAAGTGGCAGATGTCATAGTCAGAGACATTTTCTTCTTTTAAGGAAGGAGTAGGTAACTCCTGTACACTACTGCGTTTTGAGGCTGTGTGGGAACGGCCAGAAGTAAAGTTTTCTACCTCAGAAAATTACTTCATATTTATCCTTAAGTCTCTGGAGCCACAACAAGAGACGGCCTTCCCTGTCTTTCAGAGTTTTTGTAGAAAAAATTCTACAGAATTTATATTCACCCACTTCATGGTAGGGTAAAGACAGTAAATACACTTACTGTGTGGATCTTCTGAGAATAACGTAGCTTTCCACAAAAGAACAAAGTCTAAACAAAGACTTCTTACTTGAAGTCATCCTGAAGAGAAAAAACTGAGCAGAGCTCAGGGAGACTCCCTTTCACACGACGTGCGGTAGAAAATCTGAGGTGAGGAGCTCTGAGGAGAAGGTTCTAGAGAGGAGCTGGCGCCTGATTGGCCGGAGTTCGGACTAACATAATGACAGAGATAGACTACGAATGTCTTTTTTTCTCTTTCCATGTATCTCTATGGAAATTTCTTATAGGGACATTCTTGATGTTATTACTTACTTATATCTCTGTTTTATATGATTACTTATGTATATATATATATATTATGGCTGTATATATTGCTATATTATTTACCGTGGGACTCCCACTCCGACGACGGGGAATATTCAAGCATGTGAATCTATGAAAGACACCCCAATACTGGAGAAGTTAGATGCTTTTGAAGAGTAAGGGCGGCTAGGTCCTAAAAGAGGGCCGGAGTGTGTCCCTGGAATTCAATGGCGTGCATGTTGCGTGCTTTTCTCAAGATCTTCTCTTTACCATGAAAGTCAAGCACGCATACCAGTATATCCAGTGGATTGGAGGAGTTTTGCCTATTGGGTTCTGCTCGTGGGCTCTATCGAGTAGAATGCTGGTTTCTGGGGGACGCCCCAGGATATGATGAACAAGATTACGGACAAAACCAAAAATGTCTTCCCCCCTCCACTTTGGGCGCCACTCCCCATGTGCGAACATTATTTTTCGAGATTCATGCAGTCTTTTAAACATTTTTTTATTTAAGATGTTCAACAATAACATAGCCCAATAATACAGGACAATAGAGTGCAATACATGATCTCTTGATAACATTCCATAGTTTAGCTGAGTGGTAGCAAGTACAATCAAGTTTGACAAAGCTGGGACAACCTCCCATCCACCACTTATATTCAATTGACCAAAAGAAAGCTTAGTGGCAAATCATACATAGTAAGCATCTCATTAAGTCACATAATTATGCTATAATTGCGGCACGGCAGGCTCGCAGAGGGACCCAGACATCACAAGGCCAAGAAGCACGCCCAGGAGTGTTTTGTAAACATTAGTGTTAACTGCAGTTAGTCCTGACTCTCGGCCAACCTGCATAGTATGGTGCCATCGTTTGCTGCCATTACAGTTACTCTACATTTGCACAGTTTAAGTGTAACAGCAAGAAGTTTATGGTACGGGTTGGGAATTTATTTTACGTGTCTCAGGAGAGCAAGCAAAGGGCATAACTGAAACGGCACACCAATAATGTCCTGTACCACCTCCAATATTATTTTCCTTTATGCCTAAATTTATGGGGTGGGGCAGGGGAGGACCGAACCATGTACAGCAAGTCTGTATCGGGGGCATTCTATCTCCGGTAGTAATGTGTTGTTATTTTGTGCATTTAGTGTGCAAATGTACATACTTCTAATCAAACGAGCTGTGCTTGGGTTCACATCAGATAGAGTGAACAATACTGTTGGCTTTCCTGGCACTGGCGGGAATAATACTTTTATAGAGCACCTTAGGCATTGATAAAAAAGAAAGTGTATCCATCAATGTGCAGGGATTACCAATAAGGAAGTCTGTGTATGATAGGAAACTCCCACTTGGGAGTAAGGCACCCAGCATCTTGAACTCCGCCATCCCACAGGTATTTGATTATCCCAGGTTAAGCGATCAAGGGCAATCTGTGTTGATGGGACAGAAGGCGATGTGGAGAAGAAAGTTCTTTGATATTTGTTAAGGATGCAAGTCCGGACTAAGCCCACCTAACGTATTCCACTGCATGGATCTCAGTGGTTGGGTGGCAGAGCTTATACAGCAGGGCATTGAGCAGGGCAGGAGCACCGAGCCCTGTCTTAAGATCTAATGTGCGTGGGTGCCGTGTAGGGTGGAACCATTGCTTTGCATACTGGGCCTGCGCTGTGTCATAATATAACTCCTAAGTGTGGTGCGACAAATCCTCCCCTATCGTATCTGCTGTTTGTGTCAGACGACCAGTCCAAGCCAATCTGACCACTAGAGATTTCAACTGATCAAAGAATGCTTTATTTAGAGTAATTGGGATTTTCTGGAGGGCATGCATTAATTTGGGGATGATCATCATTTTCATAAGTGCCACCCGTCCTGCCATATTGGCCAGTAGTTTAATCGATTTGTCCACCAGTTTAGTAAGGTTGTTCATGTATTTCCCGTTGTTTGATGAGTGTAATAATTCCCAACGATATTGAAAGCCTAAGTAACTAATGTGTTCTGTGTGCCACTTCAGGGGCTACTGGAGAACCAGGGCCTGTGTGACCCTCGTTAATTGCATCAACATCAATTTAGACCAGTTTTATTTTAGGACCGGACCATTTGCCAAATTCCCCTATTTTGTCAATGACAGGGCCTAGGTTATAAGTATGTGTTTGTTTCCCTTCACAAAAAGGATGTTTTCAGCATTCATTGATTAGATGATGCTGTGTGACCCCAACTAGATGCCCCTATGATTATGGAATTCCCACAGTATGCTTGCCATGGACTCCACCGCCAAGGCAAGAAGGATGGCTGATAACTGACACTCAACCCTGGTTCCCTTTTGAATAGGAATTGGAGGGGAAAGTATGTTAATGACTTTGATTCTGGCAGTAGGTGCCTCATACGACAGGAGAACATATTTAAGTAAAGCCCTATCTACACCCATTCTCTCCAGCAGTCAGTAAAAAGAGCTTTTCTGTTGAGTCAAAGGTTTTTCCGCATCTAAAAACACAGAGGTCACTTAAAACTGCAGATTAATCCAGAATCTGTGAGGCAAATTCCCAGAGAAAAAATTTAAAAAAGTGTTTTGGGCTCTAGCATCCAGCCTGACCGAAGCCTTTCTCAAATCGAAATGCTCTCCGTCCTTTGAGTCGACCATTGATGAAATTGTGCCATCGATGGCACGGAAACTTTTACTGCAGTTCCGCAATAAATCAGCAATAACGATTCGGTTGACTTGTGTCCCACTTGCCAAGTTAGCTCCGAATCTATAGTCCATCTACTCTTTTTTTCGAAAAAAATGATTATCCCGTTATGCTTTTTGTTGGGCCGAGGGCATTATCTAGAGGTCTTAAGACTCTTGTGTACTGATACCAGACAACCTATTGTATTTGGTCTTGCTAGATTCTGGCACGCTCTTTGGATTAGGCGATGTATGTAGCTGAGTCACCGTGGTTTGGAAAGCTTTGCCAGATCAGAATGTTATCAAACTTTAAAAAAAACATTTTGCTATTTTGCACTTGTGGGAACTTTAAGCACCTTATCTTGTGTCATACATTTTGCTGCTTTGCACATATTCATTATAAAATTGTCTTGGGGGCCCGGTCTATTTGAATTTGCACAAATGTCTTTTACTGATTTTTTTTATATCATATACTCTTATCTATATATTTCGGTGTATACTTTCTTAGGACTTTTTGCTGTATACTTTCTTAGGATCTGTGTGATTGTAATGAAGTTGTAAGTAAGCAGATTAATTTGTGAATGATAGCGAACAACTTGTCGAGGATGTCCACATTTTTTTTTTTATATATATATTTTTATTTTCTGTTTTAGTAAATGACAGAGTACATACTATAAAAAATGCAACAGTTATAATTGAGGGCATCCAAAAACTTTGTCATTGTCAGCATAGTAAACCCTCCCATCTTTAGGTCTCGGCCTGACGTAAGTATTGCATGCACTGCTCTCGTCTTACGAGGCTTCTTGGAATCGATACGATTCCAGAAGTCGTCTTGCCGCTCAGCCTCCAATTTTCATTGGTGCGTGTCGTTTTGCATCATAGATTAGGCAAAACACAGTGTAATGATTGCTCCAGAGGCAATCATTACACTGAGGGTTGCCACCATGTCCCCTTTTAGCCCCGCCCACCGGGATTTGATCTTTTACTTGCGGAAATTACACGGTGCCTTTAGCTTGTGGCTCAGCACTACTTTCTTTCACTCGTGTTTAGGCTACACTTCGATCCACACCCAGTTGCCTGCAATGACCCTTTTGTGAGAGTACCACCTCCACGTGAAACAACCCAGAGCAGTTCTCGGACATGCAGCATTTGAACTTATCCAGTATTAGGGTATCTTTCATAGATTCACATGCCTGAATCATTCCACGTCGTCGGGATGGGAGTCCCTGGTACATGAAGAAAGTAATGTCCCATTAGGCATATATAGTAATAGGCCAAGGGCCTCACATAAGTAACATCTCCATGTCCTTTTGTAAAAAGGACCAAACTCTAGAGAAGAGCCAATCAGCTATTGTCACCCTCTGGAACCCACCTGGAAGGAGCTCTAGTCCCTCAGATTTTCTACCGCACGTCTTGCTAAGGGAGTCTCCCCTGAGCTCTGCTCAGTTTTCCTTGTTTTCTGGATTGCCAGTGATTTTTCTTCAGGATTCCTTCTTCAGTGTGCAGTTCTCGATATCTTCATGGCAGATACTCCTAAGAAAGGCCTTTTTAGTCCCTGTGCTTCGTATGGTAAAAAGAGGCTTAATTTTGATGACCAACAGAAAGACTGCTTCTATTGTCTTTACCCGGACCACTCCTCAAAGGACTGTAAGGTATGTCGTACCTTTTCTTCAAAGACCCTTAAAGATCGGGAGGGAATCCTTCTAATTTGGCTGCAGCGGCTTAAAGATAACAACCAAGTTCTGTATTCTGAGGAGAGTGAAGGCTGCTCTACATCTTCAAAATCCTCTCAAAAAAGGCCCAGCGTTGCTTCTCCAGGACCTTCGTCGCAGCCCCCTCAAAAGAAGGCGCACAAAAAGTCTTCAGAGGTTCCCCTTAAGGATTTCCCAACAAAGGTACAGGAGTTTCCACACACCTTTAAAAAGCCTGGTTCCACCTCGTCTATGACGGCTTCGTCGACGGTGAGAGAATCCCCGTCTACAGCTGTGGAGATTACTTCGTCGACGACGAACGTCTCCACCTCTTTGGCATCTTCTGCCTCGTCCACGTCGACGACGATGACTTCGTCGTCGACGGCTGCTAAACCTGTATCGTCTACGATTAAAATTAAAAAATCATTGTCGATGTCCAAGCCAGCGTCGACGCCTACGTCAACGAAGAGTGTTTCGTCGAAGTCTACCCCGTCGACGAGGGCTCCGTCGACAACGACACTGTCGATGAGGGCTCCGTCGACGACACCGTCGACGACGGTTCTGATGCCGACGACACAGTCTATGACTGCTCTGTCGATGGGAGCTTTGGTGACGTTTCCTTCAATTTTGCCAGTTGGTGCTTCACCATCTACGACTACACCGACGACAGGCTCGTCGACGACACCAGAGTCCAAAGTGGAGAGTGCGTATGTCCACTTCAAAATCACAAAACGCACGTTGACACCTGCCCTGACTTCTCCTAGCAGAGTCCAGCAGTTACCCCCGACTCACCTTTTGGAAGAGGAGGAAGATTAAGACGATTGTGATATGTTCGGAGCTGCCACAAGTCCTTCCGAACTCCATGTCAAATACCAAGAGAGTTCGGACTATGACGAACAGGAACCAGAAGACCAGCCATATTATCCTGACGACAGCCATCCTCCCCAACCTCCCATGGTTTGTCTACCAGCGTCTTTGGTTTCTGACCTCCAATTTCTGATTGCTGACTACAAGCAGAGGTTTCCTACTTCTGCTTCGTCTCCTGCTCCAGTTGTCTCTCCGCCGTCAAGGCTGCAGGTTCCACCTCTTCCTCCACAGTCTGTGCCTGTCATGCTACCGCCTCCAACTTCCACAGATGATGAGGATGACGAGCCACAAGAGGAGGGAGAACTCCATGATTCTCAATCGACTCATGATGAGTGGGATGATTGTTATCCCTTGTCCAGCGTCCCCGGTGCCTACTCAAGCTGATTCGCCTCCTGAGGATATCGAGGGGTTTTCATAATGTCTTGGAAAGAGCCGCATAGCGTTTCCAGATCCCTATGCCTTCTCACAAACAGAATTGTTTCCTTTGTGATTTTAAAGAACCTTTCAAAAAGTCTGTACAATCAGTCCCTATTATAGACTACATCTGGGATCAGGGTGTAAAAATAATGCACAATCCATCTTCGATTCCCCCAGTGTTACCTCGGCTAGACAAAAAATACAGAGCCCCGGACACTGCTCCAGCCTGCCTTACCGGACATCCAAAGCCTGATTCCGTCATCACCCAGGCTGCTCAGAGAAAATCTAGAAACCCTTCTGCCCCACTGTCCGCTCCTCCTGACAAAGAAGGCAGACGACTTGACAATATTTCAAAACGTTTTTCCTCCATGTCTGCATTGACAGTGCGTGCGTCAAATTCCTTAGCGTTATTAGGGCGCTATAAAAGGCAGATGTGGGCAAATATTGCTCCATACTTGGGAGCCCTGCTGGGCGACTCGAGGGAAGAAGCGAGGAAGATCTTGCTGGAGGGCGAACGTTCGGCTTCCGAGATCATCGATTGTGCGATGGATATCGCCTCTACTGGTTTTCGTCAACTAGCTGGAGCTGCTGTACTACGACACCAGGGTTGGCTGAAGGCAACTTCATTCTGGCCGGAGGTCCAGACAAAAGTTCTGGACATGCCCTACGATGGTCAGCTTCTCTTTGGCCCGCATATTGATGAGGCTCTTCAGGGTATAAAAAAGGATACCGACACGGCTAGGGCTTTGGGTACACTACAATTTAATAACCCTCCTTTTCGTGGCTCAAGGGGTAGAGGTCAGTCTTCCACCAGAGGAGGCTACCAACACTATTGGTCTTCCTATTCCTCCTCCAGCCAACATTATCGGGCACAGTACCAACAACGTCAACAACCGCAATCCTCTTACACTAAAACCTCCTTTCGAGGAAAAGTAGGATGACAGAAGGACGCTGCTCGGCGGCAATGACTTTTCTCTACCGCCGGTCTCCATCTCCTCTCCACCCTTCAAAGTTGGAGGAAGGATTTCCCACTTCTTAAGCAATTGGAAACCAATAACCACGGACCACTGGGTTCTTCAAATGATGCAGTTTGGGCATTCGCTGGAGTTCATCCACACACCTCCCCAGACCCCTCCTCGACCTATGCTTCACAAAAATCTACGCTGTTACTCCTGGAACTTTCACTCCTGCTCCAGAAGGGAGCTATAGAAAGGGTTCCTCTTCGTCAATGGGGGAAAGGGTTTTACTCCCGTTTTTTCCTGGTGCGCAAAAAGGAGAAGAAATGGAGACCAATCCTGGACTTGAGAAGCCTCAACAAATTTTTAAAGAAAAAGTAGTTTTGCATGGTTACCATCCAAGAAGTTCTGCAACTTCTCACCGCAAACGACTACATGGTGTCTTTGGATTCTCAGGATGCCTATTTCCATATGCCTATTCACAGAAACCACAAGAAATTTGTGAGGTTCGCCGTGGCAGGCAGACATTACCAATTCCGGGTCTTGCCCTTCGGACTCGAGTCAGCTCGACGCATTTTTACGAAATGCCTCACTCCAGTGGCTGCATATCTCAGGCTGCAACACCATCAGGTCTTTCCCTATCTCGACGTCAAGGCACCTTCTCTGGACGGCGCGACCAGGTCTTTCGACGCCTGTCTGCAGTTTTTCAGTCGCCTAGGACTCACTCTGAATCAGGACAAGTCCTTTCTCCAGCCTTCTCAGCGGATGACCTTTCTGGGGGCTACTCTTGACACAACCCTGAAAAAGGCTTTCCCATCACAAGAGCGACAGAACAAACTTCTTTATTTGGCAAATCACATAAAATCCAAGAAGTCTCTCTCAGTACGCTTTTTCAAATCCCTTCTCGGAATGATGTCATCCTGTATCCTGCTTCTTCCTTACTGTTGCCTCCACATGCGCCCTCTTCAGGAAGCACTGTCGGCTCAATGGATTCAATCCGAAGGATCCTTCGACAATGTCATTCAAGTGACCCCTCAGATGGTCACTGCTCTACAGTGGTGGACTCGTCCACGGAATCTTTCTCAAGGCCTGCCTTTGTTGCTCCAAGCTTCTCCACAGGTCATCACAACATATGCGTCCCTGGAGGGTTGGGGAGCTTTACTCCAAGAACTTCGAATCAGCGGGAAGTGGCCTTCTGCCGAACGAAAGCTTCACATAAACCTCTACGAGCTGTCTATCTGGCTCTCCTGGCGTTCCTTCCCAGGATCAAAGGTTCTCTAGTGCTCGGACGGACAATACTACGACGATGCACTACCTGAACAAGCAGGAAGGGACTCGTTAACTGACACTATCTCACGAATCTCAAAAAATCTGGAACTGGTTACTCAATCAAAACATTTCTCTTCGAGCGGAATATGTTCCAGGAACAGACAACGTACTGGCCAATTCTCTAAGCAGGCAACAAACATGCCACGAACGGGAGTCGAACCAGTGGACTCTCGACCGCATATTCTCCCAATGGGGCACTCCTCTCTTGGACCTATTTCCTACCAAGCAGAACGCCAAATGCCATAACTTCGCAAGCTGGCATCCCCAACGGGGATCTCTAGGGAATACATTTTTGATCGCATGGTTCAACGTCTTTGCATACGCTTTTCCACTGATTCCCCTGATTCCCAGGGTCCGCAGGAAAATGAAGACAGAACCCTGCATGCTAATCCTAATAGCTCCGGCGTGGCCACGTCCGCATTGGTTCACGGAGCTCCATCTTGTTTCTCTGGAACGGCCGATCTATTTGAAACCGTTTCCCTCTCTCCTCACAATGAACCGGGAACAAGTCCCGCATCTGGAACCAGCATCTCTCAAGTTATCTGCTTGGCTCCTGAGTTCCGTGAGTTTCATGGCCTAGACATTCCTCCAGACTGCAGGGCAGTTCTGGCTCGGGCTCGGGCTCGATCCTACAGTACTAACAAGACATATTCCTTAAAATGGAAGAGGTTCTGCATCTGGTGTAAGTCAGAGAAAATACATACTCTTTCATCTTCCCCAGAACAAATACTGCCTTACCTTCTCCATCTGGTATCTTCAGGTCTTGCTCACGCCTCTATTAAAGTTCATCTAGCAGCAATATCCCGTTTCAGAAGATCTTCTGCAGGCCCTTCTCTTTGGTCTAGTACGTTGATTAAACAATTTCTCAAAGGCCTATTCAGGACTTTTCCTCCAGTGAAGTCTCTGCCTCCTACTTGGCAGCTCAACACAGTTCTTGCTCAGCTTATGAAACACCCTTTTGAGCCGATACACAGCGCTGATCTTAAATATCCTTCTTGGAAGACGGCACTCCTTCTAGCCCTTACCTCTGTCAGACGAGTAAGTGAGCTCCGTGCATTCTCAGTTCAAGACCCGTTTCATCAGTTCAAACATGACGGGGTCATACTGCGGACTAATCCTAAGTTTGTGCCCAAAGTCCTGTCAGACTTTCACCTCAATGAACCTATAGTCTTACGGACCTTTTTTCCGAATCCTCAAACGGCGGCAGAAAGAGTTCTACACTCTCTAGACCTTAAACGCTGCCTTAAATTCTACCTTCTCAGGACAAAATCGTTCCGCAAATCCAACTAACTCTTTGTTTAGTCAGTGGAAGACCTTTCCTAGGTCGACTGTAAGCCACAAAGTATATCTCGTTGGATCTCTGGAGCTTAACTTTCTGTCACCAGCAAGCAGGCCACCCCTTGCATTCCACGGTTCAAGCCCATTCCACTAGGGCGATGTCTACTTCCATGGCACTCTGTGGGTGTCCCTATCACAGACATTTGCAGAGCGGCAACATGGAAGACGCCGCATATATTTACTAAGCATTACTGCTTGTATACGGAACTCATGAAGGATGCTGCAGTGGCACAGGCGGTGTTGCGTAATCTATTTCGCAAGAGGTGAGACCTTTTTTCATCCCACCATCCTTTCTTTTATACGCACATTTCTCTGTTGTGTTCCATAATGGTTTCTTTGATTGATCTTTGGTACTTTGTATGTATTACATTGATATGTTGTTATCTGGTGAATTTTTATATGCTGCACCATCCGAAATATGCTTATCATTGCTTACTACTCTGATTCAGGCATGTGAATCTATGAAAGATACCCTAATACTGGATAAGGAATGCATTACTTACCTGTAACTGCAGTTATCCAGTATTGGTATCTTTCATAGATTCACATGCAACCCACCCGCCTCCCCTGGAAGGGCTCTCCTAGTTCTCTCAGTGATGCACCTTCTTAGCACTGTGCTTACGAAAATCTGAGGGACTAGAGCTCCTTCCAGGTGGGTTCCAGAGGGTGGTGATAGCTGATTGGCTTTTTACTAGAGTTTGGTCTTTTTTACAAAAGGACATGGAGATGTTACTAATGTGAGGGCCTTGGCCTATTACTATATATGTCTGATGGGGCATTACTTTATTTATGTACCGGGGACTCCCATCCCGACGACTGGGATTCATTCAGGCATGTGAATCTATGAAAGATACCAATACTGGATAACTGCAGTTACAGGTAAGTAACGCATTCCACACCGCTCCCCTCCATCAGGGGATTCCAACCCAGAACAGGGACACACAGGCTGTGTGGGGGGGCAATCCTTTTTTTTTTTCACAGAGCCCCGATGTTTCAAATATTGTTAAAATGTGATTACTTCCTCTAACATAAAAGAACAGGCAACATTGACCACCGCACCCAGCCCCCTTAAAAGCCGTAGCGTGAGTGGGGAGGGGGGGCTTTTTCTGACCGGGTAGTAGAAACTCCCCCTCAGGCTCAACTTTCCATTGTTCAAGCTCACCTCTGCAGGTCTGGGAGGTAAAAACCCACCGAAAATCCCAAATAACAGCCCTCTGGTCCGGTGTAAACGGCAGGGTTACCAACATCCAGGTTAAATCCAAGGGCCCCGGGCGAAGGCACAGGGCGAGGAGAGCCGCGAGGGTGGGGAGGGCTCTCCCTGCTCTTCGGTTGGGGCGAAGCATGCTACAGAAACGAGGGTTCACGCGCGCGCCGATATCAATAGCTCAAACTCGTGTAAATGCGAGACCTGTTGCATTGCATTGTCCCATTGACTGACACTGACTGACTGACACTACTAATTGACATTGACTGACAGTCCCAGTCAGTGTCAGACTGCCTGACTGACAATGACTGACTGAAACTGACAGACAGTCTGTGTCAGTCTGACACTGACTGACTGACACTGATTCACATCGCCCTCAATGCTCACCCCTACATGGAGGTGCCAGCCATTCCATTTCTCAGAAGTGCAGGGTGCTCATGGTACACAGGGGGAGTGCCACATATGTACACAATCGTTCGAGGTACTTGAGGAAATGGAAGTAGAGGTGGGCTTTACAGGGCGATCATTTTACACAACGAAGAGGACACACATGAACACAGAGGTACAAGCCCTGTTCACTGTACACGAAGGTGCAGGTTATTCCCTAAAAATACACAGACATTCACTGTACTTTAAGATGCAGTCACTCACTGCATGCAGACATAGGCGCAGAAATAAGAGCCACGGGTACACACGCAACACAGACCTTTGGTGTACATAGAATTAAATGCAGGCACATACTGGGTGCATTCACTCACTGTACAAGTTTGATTTGAGTACCTCTGTGCACAAAGCGGCTCTTACAGTGCACATAGATACGGATTCACGGAGCGCGTGCACTCAGAGCCTCCCCCTGTACACAGGGTTACAGAATTCTGCTGTACACTGACAAACCCTGTATACACAGTCAAAGCACCGCCAGTTCGCAGGAGATACAAGCACATGCCGTATGCAGACATTCTCCCTTGGCCTTCTCTTACCCCTGGTTCCTTCCGCTACCGCCTGAGGCTGTGCACATCCTTCTTGCCTGCTGAAAGATATTTCTCTCCATGTGTTCCCATACCTGGCGTGTCACGAAGTTTGGTGCTTATCTACTATTCTTTAACATGGAGGGAAAATGTTTCAACACCCCGGCAAATGTGCCGCATAGCTAAATACATATAAGGTCCCAAAGGCAAGACCCATTGCATTGCAAATGCTTGTTTAAAGTTTTTGTTGGCTTGTTTCACCGTCGGTGTCCTTGCATGCCCATCTCTTATTCCATTTTGGATCTAGGGACCTCCAGTAGCTATTAACCGGATGTCCTCTCTAAGGGAGTCTCCCTTGGGTCTAACCACAGATGTCTCAATACAATATATTCCACTTGCTATATTGAGCCCTGATGAAGTTCCTTGGGTCAAAGGAACGAAACGCGCTGGCTGACGGCCATTTTTACTCCGTTACTAATAAAGTGAAATAATGGACTAAAATATATGACTTTGATTCCATATCTGGTGCATCTTCCATTTCAAAAAAACAACTGAGATATGGTTGGGTAAGGGAGAGGGGGGTCTGCCATTGACTCTATCTCAATTTATCAACCACCACTGCAGATCTCTCACAGTTCCTTCTGAGATCTGGTCCATGTCGGTGAGATTTCATCGATGCTATGCCCACTGGAACTTCAGGTCCCACTGCAGAGCCCACATACGCCACCTGGCATGCTTTACCAATAGGAGGCCATAAGGCCACCAGTCTCAGTCAGTCTCACCGAAATCCAGGATAGAGGCTGAAACATCGGAATCATCACCTGAATATCCTGGACTCGCTGCTCAGGAGGATAGGCCCGAAACTGCACTGTGTCCAGAAGAGCTCCGATGAGAGGGAGCATCTGAGAAGGAGTCAGGCGTGACATCGGCACAGTTATAGAGAACCCCAGCGAATGCAGGTGGTCTGTCGTAGTCTGAAAGTGGGAGACAACAGCATAGGTGCAGGACGCCTTCAACAGCCAGTTGTTGAGGTAGGGGAAGACTTGCACCCGTAACCTGAGCAGATGAGCTGCGACCACCACCATCACCTTGGTGAACACCTGAAAGGCACTGGTAATGCCCTAGGGGAGCACGGTAAATCTCCTTGCTCTAGGGCAGACAATACCTGAGCCAAAGTGAGCATTTTTAACTTCTCCTTTTTAGGTCTCGTCTGAGCCATGCGCTGCGAGACATTTAGTAAGGGGTTTTTTAAAGTGCTACCAAAGGCTTTTGCCGGCCACCAGCGTGCGGTTACGCACACAATGATGAGCATAGGCGCCATATGGCTTTCCTCTATCGTCCTGGTGCGCGCATATCGCACACCACTCGCCAGCCTACTTTCACTTTTCCCATCGCGCGCGCACCATTCGCATCCACTTTTTGCTTGCGCTTCTTGTTTTTAATTCATTAGCTTTCTGTCTGAATGCATGTGCATTAGCAGTGAGTAAATAGGTGCTAATTCCCTGAGGACAGCACATAGCAGACCATAATCCGTAAAAGTGTATTGATTCATCTTTTTTTCAGTTGAACTGGGTGTTGGAAACGCCCACTCCCACTCCGCAGGGTGGTGGTGGACTCCCCGAACACACTGTGGTAGCTTGGCTCGAGTGGTCAGGAAACAGGCGCAGTGCTAAGCATACAATATACCCATACAATAACCATGCGTGCATCCGTTCCAAAAACGACTCTACACCGTAAAAATTATGAAAATATTCTTTCTTTATCTTTTTCTCTTAGTTGCTGATTGGAAAAATAAATAGGTCAATCACAATATACAAGTTTCAATTAGTGCAGGTCAAATAAATATTGGCTGTTTGATGAAATAAATAGGGGTGATCATAAATAACAGGGCATAAATACAAGTGCAATATATACAGACAATTAAATACTTTGAGGCAATAAATACTGTATCAATAAATATTGTACACCAACAAGTCCTGTGGACCTATAAATATAGTGCAGCAATAAATAGGTAAAAATTCAATAAATACAGTATCCCCAATAAATAATTACAAGTATACAGCACCCCTCATATAATCAGATGACACTTCACTTCTTAAGGGCTGATTTGGCCCAGGCACAGCTTGTAGGGATGTGGAAGGCTTGAGGGGGGAGGCTACTCCCTGGCTGGGACAAGGCTGAGGCCTAAACTGAGGTAGATCAAAGGGGGGAATACCAATGCCCTGGCTTTCCTTCTCCACACAACCTCTCTAGGTTAGTCCCAGTTCACCCCAGGCACAGTCAGATGGGTTTCAGCACCTCCCTAGCCCCTTAGAGCAGTCTCTCAGGTCTCCACAGGGCCTTAGGCGCCCTCTACTCCACTTACTGCCCTTTTTCTGATGTTCCGACGCCGCTGGAGTCGTGTCGACGCCGTGAGGCGGTTCCGGTTCGGTCTCGGCGGCCTCGGCACAATGTCAGTTCTTTGACGACGCCGGCAGGCGGTTCCGGTCCGATGTCGGTGGCCTCGGTTCGATCTCGACCTCCGATTCGACGGCGTCGGGCAGTCTCTTCACGATGTCGACTTCGGGCGGCTCCGGTCCGATGGCGCTCTCGGCTCCGATGACGTCGGCCGGCCTGGCCTCGATGTCGACTTCCGGCGACTCCGGGGTGCGATCCTCACCCCCGACCTCCGGTGCTCCTCCTCACAGGTTCCGGGCGACTCCGGAGTGCGATCCTCACTCCCGACCTCCGGTGCTCCTCTACCTCGGTCTCCGACGACTCCGGAGGGCGGACTTCACTCCTCCGATGACGCCGCTCGCTCGACCTCGGTTCACTTCCTCCTCGACCTCTGGTATTCCTCACGACCTCCGTCGGCGCCCTCTCACGACCTCAGGCGGCTCCGGGTACGACGTCTGCTACTTCAGTCAGCGCCGCTTCTCCACCTCGGGCTCCAGGTCTTCAGGCTACTCGACGCCGGACTCCAGGGAAACCAGTTTCCAGGTCAGGATCTTGCTGCCTTCTGCTTCTAAGGCCTGTTCCTGCTGTCCAGGTCCTTAGGTTGAGTTTTTCTGTCTTCTTCCCACACAGGGCTATAGGCTGGGATCCATCAGTAGGGACAAGTATCAAGGGTGGGTTTATGGACCCCACTCCAGGCACAAGTTTCCACCCCTGCTGCTTCACTCCTTCCTCCTTCACTGTTGTGCTCCTCTCTCTTCACCAGTCAGGTGCCAACTGCCAGCTCCAACTGCCAACTGCCTCTCTTATCCTCCCAACATTCTAAACGGTCTCCAACGGTCACAGGGTTCTGGAATCTCCTGGAATGTTCTGGAAGGTGCTGGTAGGTTCCAGTGGATGCTGGTGATGTCACAGGTGGCCACCATTTTGTGCTCCAGGCCCTCAGACAGAAGTTTCAGGGGTAGCTAAAATGGTTCCCTGAATCTGTAGCAACACGAAAAAGTCTGGTGGTTCCCAAAAAGGA
Source organism: Triturus cristatus (assembly GCF_964204655.1). Taxonomy (NCBI): domain Eukaryota; kingdom Metazoa; phylum Chordata; class Amphibia; order Caudata; family Salamandridae; genus Triturus; species Triturus cristatus. The sequence continues at coordinate 1,041,707,972 of NC_140585.1, forward strand.
AAAATTCAAACAGGGTTTGAGGCAAAAGTGGGACAAAATAAATAATGATGAGGAGGGACCACCCAAAGGGCTGACAGGTCTAACACTGGGTCAAATGAATCTTTATTTGGGCGTGTTCCTGTTCGCACCGGCACTGTTTTGTAAGGGGTGTCTGCCCTCCCCCTTGCGCCCTCTTGCTGCGAGAGCACAAGCTTCCCAGCGCCAGTATGTAACCAGAGGTAGCTGCAGGGCTGGGTCCGCCTTCATCCCAGCCCTCCTCCCTCCTTGAACACCCCCTTGTCCTCAGCCCCCCACCCCGCCTGCTCTACATTCCTCTCTTTCTGAGCTGCGGACAGAAGATCCCGCTCCTAATCTGCGGAAAGGTAAGTCCCTGGTGAATCTATCTCTCGTCTCCTGTCTTTCTTCCCCTTATTTCCAGCAGACCACCTCTGGTGCTTACTTTCTTCTGTCTTTCTTTCACTCCGCCTTCATTCTCAGTTTTCTGCCTGGGGCACAACTCTTCCAGTTACCCGCAAGACGCTCTGTTCTCCTTACATAGCCCCTTAAAGGCAGCGGACCAGCAGCCCTCCTTTCATACAGTTACTCTACCCTCCTTTATACTATTGGTCTTTCCCTGTGCCGTTACGTCTTTCTTTTAACCCTCCTCCCCTTTCTGTTCTCTTGTTATCCTCCTGTGCCATTTCTTGCGCTCCATCTTTTTCATTCTGCCTTCAATTCTTCTATGGTTGCAAAAGAGCCCCTTCTCCTGCCGCACTCAGTTGTTTGGATAATGGGGTCCCCTGAACCCACAACTTACTCTGTCTGGCGCTCACTCCTACTGTGTGCCCCGAAGTACCACTAACCCCAGAGAGCCAGCATCCTTCCGGGTGACCCTGCTGGCTTATCACAACGGGGATAAGAGCTCCCCTCAATATAGGAGCTACCATGCAGTTCTTTCCGCCACGCAGGGGGCACCTCGTTCCAAGAATAAATAAACAAAATAAATAAACACCTCGGGGAAAATGTACTGTTATTTTACTCAACACAGTAACCAAAGTTGTTCTGTTCCATTGCGTGAAAGGGCTAGAGGGGACAGCTAAAGAAAGAGTCATCCAAAGCCGAGCTTACTCCGCCCATAATGTTACTTTTCGCTCCATTGCAATAACCCAAGCCTCACATGAAAGAACCACCTCTATAATGACAGCAATTTTTGAATGAAACATACTGTGTTCACAAAAAAATGCGAGTTTCTTTCAAATTAATTTATATTTAAACAAGCCGAGCCAATAAAAAATGGTTTAGCTGGTTAAATAAATTTAAAACAAGCATTGGCATAGCCAATGGGTCTCGCTTTTGGGACCTTATAAGTATTTAGTTTTGCAGCACAATATCCTTGGTGCAACAACATCAGCTGTTGCATGGCTAAACCTTGTACCTTATAAGTGTTTAGCCATGCAACAGTTGATGCTGTTGCTCCAAGGATATTGTGCTGCATAAGTAAATAATTATAAGGTCCCAAACGCGAGACCTATTGGCTATGCCAATGCTTGTTGAAGAAGAGATTGACAGTCCGAAGATCCAAAATGGGCAATAGCCCCTTGTTCTTCTTGGGAATCAAAGTAGTTGGAATAACAGCCACTGCCTACTTCTGAAACTGGGACCCTCTCTATAACTCCTTTGGCCAAAAGCCGTAACTTCCTCTTCGAGCAACTTTAAATGATCCTCCGCCAGCCGTTCCTGACTTGGCGGAATAGGACGAGGAAAAGCCAGGAAAGGAAGAGAAAAGCCCTCCTGTACGATCTGCAAGACCTAATTGTCTGTTATAGAACTCCAGTGGGGAAGATGACAAATTCTCCCACCCACAGGAGTAGTGTGGTCCTGCAGAATCAGCCTAGGAGTGCTTGGAGGCTGTGGCTGCTGGCCTCCATTCTGAGGATGGAATGTACCACATCCACGCACGGCTTGGTAATCAGAGCAGGACGGTGGCTAAGACAGGTCTGATGCGGCTGGAAACCCCTTCCGTTGCCATGAAAGGGGCGAAAGGAAGACTGGCCACAAGGATCTGGCTGTAGCTCGAGAGTCCTTGAACCGACCAGGGCCGAGTCTGCCTTCCCCCCCCCCCCCCCCCCCCAAAGAGGTCAGTTGTTTGAAGCCAGGTGCGGCGTCTCAGGGCCACAGTCGTTGAAATCGATCTGGCCAGCAAATTGGTCTAAACCACACCGTATAGTGAATTTTGCTGCATCTATCCCATCCTCGACCGCTTGGGAGAGCACAGCCCGTGCCTCCTCTGGGACTTGTGGCAGCTCCTGAGCAACCGTCTCCCAAAGAGAGTGGGAGAAACGGGTCATAAGCATGCAGTATTCACCGTCCGCAATGCAAGACTGGGGGAAGAAAACATCTTCTTCCCAAATGAATCCAGTCTCTTGGATTCTCTATCCAGCGGGGTGGAAGGGAATGCGCCTTGGGACGTAGAGGCCTGCACCACTAAACTTTCTGGGGTGGGGTGTTGGTACGAGTGAAGACGCCATTTGTGATCCATCATGCACCGGCGACTGAGTTTGTCTGCCCTGGCTTCAGGGAACCTACCAGGTGTTGAACCACCAGAGAAATAACCTGATGTTCCAGCCGTTTCCAAAGGTGAAGAGCCTATTGACATAGGGTCCACGACCCCACTCTGCCTTATTTGTTGCAGGACAACATGGCGGTGGAGTTGTCTGTGAACACCTGCACTACTCTTCTTTTGAAATAAGGAAGTAATGCCTTCAGTGAAATACGAGTCGCCTGGAGGGTAAAAGTTGATGTGGAGCCCGGACTCCGCCGGAGACCAGAGGCCTCTGATCGCTGCCTCATCCCAGGAGTGACGCATCCGTCACTACTGTGAAATCTGGTTGGGGAAGGGAGAGGGATCTGCCGTTGACCCAATCCTGGTTTGTGAGCCACCACTGCAACTGACTTGCAGTCCCTTCTGAGATCTGAACGACATCGGAAAGATTCCCCCGATGCTGCTCCCACTGGAACGTCAGGTCCCACTGCAGAGGCTGCATAGGCCATCTGGCATGATCTACCAGTAGGATGCAGGAGGCCATGAGGCCCAGCAGCCTTAGGGTCAGTCTCACTGAAATCCGGGATAGAGGCTGAATCATCGGTATCACGGCCCGAATGTCCCGGACTCGCTGATCGGGAGGATAAGCCCGAAGCTGCGCTGTGTCCAGAACCGCTCCAATGAAAAGGAGCTTTGGGGAGGGAACCAGGTGTGAATTTGGCACACTGCCTGTGAACCCCAGCGAATGTAGGAGGTGTGCCGTAGTCTGGAGGTGGCAGACGACAGCCAGGGGCAAAATAGAGGAAGACTGGCACCTCTAATCTGCACAGATGAGCTGCGACTACCGCCATCACTTTCATGAACACTCGAGGGGCGCTGGTAAGGCCAAAGGGGAGCACGGTAAACTGAAAATGCTCGTGGCCTATCGTGAACCGCAGGTAACGCCGGTGGGCAGGCAAGAAGGGGATGTGAAAGTAAGCATCCTGCAAGTCCAAAGCTAACATCCAGTCTCCAGGGTCGAGGGCAGACAAGACCTGAGGCCAGGTTAACATCTTGAACTTCTTCTTCCGGAGGTCCAAGATAGGAAGCAGGCCTTTGTCCTTCTTGGGTACCAAGAAGTAGTGGTAGTAACAACCACGGCTTACTTCAGGCATAGGGACACGTTTGATAGCTCTCTTGGCCAAGAGAATGGTAACTTCCTGGCAGGGAAGGGCCAAATTATCCTCCGACACGGCATGGAGGGAAGGGTAGTCTTGAAGGGGAGGTAATAGCCCCTTCGGACTATCTGCAAAACCCTGCTTCCCAACGTGATGTTGTGCCAGTGGGGGGGAGGTGATGGTAGATCCGTGAGGCACCCCTTCCATAGCCATGAAAGGGGCAAAAGGAATACAGCATGGGGCGAGAAGTCGCTGCGAAGCCCAAGGATCTGGCCTCTGCACTAGAGTCTTTGGTGACATGGCGGACAATGCGCTTGAGCGCTTCAAACAGGTGACGTCCAATCTACCCTTTTGGACATGCCCTTTGATGGCCATCTCCAGAGAAGCCACATGTTTTCAGCCAGGCATAGCTCCTCAGGGCTACCGACATAGAAGCCGTCCTACCCAGCGAGTCGGCGGTATCCAGACCACACCTGAGGGTGAACTTTGCTGTGTCGTGACCCTCAGCAACGGCGTGGGTGAGCACGGCCTGGGCCTCCTCCGGGCACTGTGGCAGCACTTAGCAACTGTATCCCACACCATGTGTGTGTAACAACCCAACAGACATGCAGTGTTCACCGACCGCAGTCCTAAGCTGGAGGAAGAAAACATATTCTTCCCAAGATGGTCCAGCTTCTTGGATTCCCTATCTGGGGAGCAGTAAAGAATGCGCCCTTCGAGGTTGAGGCTTGAACCACCAAGCTCTCAGGGGTAGGGTATTACGGAGAGGAAAATTGGGTCACCCGGGGCCGGGCGGTGGCGTCGGGCAATCATCCTGTCCATGGGAGCCCCTGGGCTGGGCTTGGAACAAGTGTCCAGAAGGATGTCAGTGAAGGCCTCATTAAAAGGCAGCAGGGGCTCTGAAGAGGCCACTGCCGGCTGAAGCACCTCAGTCAGGAGGTTGGTCCTGACAACTACCGTAGGAAGCTCAAGACCCAAGGCCTCAGTCACCCTACGCAATACCACTGCGTAAGAAGCTCTCTCCTCTGTAGCCAAGGTATGGGTGGGGAAAGCATACCAAGGTCTGGGGAAGTATCCAGACCACTGGCATCACCCAGCTCCTCTTGCCAGTCTGGCTCTTCAGGTTGGTCTGCTAAAGGGTCAATAGACCCCTTCCAGTCCTTCTCAACACTCTTCTGGCTGCCACTCCAGGCAGTAGGGAATGCCAGGGATGAACAGCGGTACAAAAGTAAACCCTGGCGCCGGTACCAGTGTTTAGCGATGTAGGTCCGGCTCCGTGTCCATGTCGGGGATGAGGCTGGGGTCGACGTCAGTTGGGGCACAACCAGCGTCGGGGGCGTCGCCACTGGAATTGGCGCCGGGGAAGGTACCGTGAGGTCGACCATCACCGATTTGGATCCAGGCCTGGATCCTTGGGGACCCTGTGGCGCCGGAGCCGCTAGGGCCCCCAACCGAGTCCGTGGTGCCCGACGGCGCGCCAGTGGAGTTAGGCTGCCCAAAGGTGCTGTGCAGCGCTTCATAAAAATTGACGAAAGCTGGCCAGGGGACTCTCCGGCTCTGGGAAAGGGAGGGAAGCGAGGAGCCATCTCAGCGGGCTCCAAGGAATGCGCCAGAGAGCAACAACATTTCGGGTTCTGCGTTGCGTCAGCCGACAGACTGGGAAAAGGCGAAGAGTGATGGTGCTTCTTTGTCTTCTTCTTGAGCTTCGACTTACCACAAGAGTGCGAAGACTTCAAAGAGGAATGTTGATGACTCCACGACCACTCAGCGCACAGGGGCGGTGTCTAAGTAGACACCTCAACGTCGTTCGGGCTACCACGACGCCAATGACAGACGTCACATCGACTGATTCCACCTAGCGACACGCGGGGTTACTGCTGAGAAAAAATTTCTCCGGATCCAATCTGACGAATGGGGGTAATTCTAAGGTAAGGAATCTATAACTAATGGTCTCTGAGTTACCTGTGTTTTTTCCTCAACCACAGACTCAGTAGCAGCTAGAAGGAGCGCTCCTTACAATAGATGTAAAAAGAGTTCTTATGTAGTAGATTGACAGAACAAAAGACTTTTGGAAAACAAATTTCACTCTCACACAAAGGAAAACCCACAGCCAAGTCAGACATTTCCCGCTGGATAGTAAAATGCATTCAGACATGCTATGCTGATGTCAAAAGCACTTTACGAGTAGAATGTGCTGTAGGGTGCATGGGTAGATAGGATTTTCAATGGCTTTTCTAGGTAGCATACGACTAGCTGATATTTGCAAAGCAGCTACATGGTCTACACCACACACTTTCACTAAACATTATTGTGTGGATGTTTTAGCATGCCAACGAGCTAATGTATAGGCAGTGCTCGAAATAATCTTTCGAACTATGCAACACCCACAGTTTAGCCACCGCTTTTAGAGGGCACTACTTTACAGTCTATGCATAGCATATGTATCTACAGCCACACAGGCCTCGAACGGATTGTGTTACTTACCCGTTAAGCCTTTGTTCTTGGCATGTAGTGCTGTATATTCACATGCACCCTCCCTCCTCCCTGGACCCATGTGGCTGTTGCAATTTATATTAATCTTTCTTTTATATGCATAGACAGCTCTATTTCTCTACTTACTCTGTACTCGCCCGTCTGCGGGAAAACAATTAGCATGGCCCATGTGCTTTCTGCTTCAGCTCACTTCAGGTTTTTTCAAAATACATGGTTGTGCTTTGAGTGCAACCTTCCTTCCTGAAGTCTGCTATTTAGTTTCTCATGGCTCAGATGATGTCAATAGCATTGTTTATTCAATAACATCATTGTTTGCTGTTAAACCTCTCCTCATCTATGTGCAGCCTCATCTGCATAGATTCCAGAAGAACACTCCAGAGCATATTTACTAGAAAATGTCAGTGCTGCCAGAGTTGGCACAGCTCTGCGCTCTGTGCTCCGACCATTTCAAAACGCAGGGTTGCGTCCTATTTACTACAATATGGTGCATCCCTGGATTTTCCCTACAGCTGGAGCTAAAATGAGCTACATAGCACCCAACGTAGGCACCCTTTCGTTGCAGGGATTGTTTGTTTATGTGCAGAAAGGTGTCCCTTTCTGCACACAAACAATCCATAATGGTTATTTGTTACTTCTATGTGTGCTGCATTCTGCAGCACACACAAAAACCAAAAACTAGGAGAAATGAAAGCATTTCTACTTCTGCGCCATTCTAACGCCTGCTATTGCATGGCATTAGTTTTTGGCGCTGCCACAGATTTACGCCTCCTTGTAAATCTGGGTCAGCGTCAACAAGCAATGTGTGTTGTGGCAGAACACCCACAGCAACACCCATTGCATGCCCCTTAGTGTCAGAGGACTGCAGCGGAAAGGGGGCATATTTACAAGGTGTTGTTAAGCCACGCTAAGTGGCTTAGCGCCACCTTGTAAATATTGAAAAGGGCGCTATGCCAGCGGAGCGTCAAAAAAGTGCTCCCTGATGGCTCTAGGGGCTTGTAAATATGCCCCTCAGTCATCACATTCGCCAAATTCAAGCTTTTAGCATGGATGACCGCCTCATTCAACTTTGTCATCTCGAACCTTAGGAATGGGCTGTCTACAAAATAATATTCCAAGTGACTTTCGTTAACTGGGAAACATTGCTATAAGCTGTGAGGAAGATGTGTGCCTATCACTATTGAGAGGTAAGAAAGCTACGTGAGCCCTCCTGCAGTTGGTTCCAATTCAAACAGTTTGTATAGCTGCTACCTGGGCACCTTTGTATTAATTTTCAAAGCATCCTGTGTTAAGAACTGGTAGATCACCTCCAAACTGAGACTAATCTCCATCATCAGCTTTATTTCTGTAGATCACAATAGTTGAATCATCAGCTCTCCTGCTTCAAAGGTGCATAGGGGGTGGCTCATGTAAAGAATATGCAGGAGCATGCACCCATTAGGACAACAAATACATTACTAGCAATAACATTGTATCTGATACAACAGCTCCTGCGAATTCCCTGTTGCCATTCTGCACCCCCCCCCCACCCTCTTGAGAATGTGCTGTACTTCATTGATTTTTTTTATTGTTACCTTTAGGGTCTATACTTGTAATTCTAAGCCTCTGTAGGGGTTTGAAACAGCTCAGAGAACTGACATCATTGGCATGCTACGCCGCTTCTAGGGAACCACTAAATCACTTTGGTGATACCAGAGAGCACCACCTAGTGCCAGTGATTTAATTGCTGGAGAAAAAAAAATATCCAGGTCCAGTCTGGCACCTGAGAAGGTGAAGTGATGTAAATGTGACTTCCCTAATAGACTGTTTACTCAGATCTAGTTAGATTTGTGAATCTATGGAATATAAGGCTTACTTCAGAAGTCTTCACTTAGCATCTTTTCCACAGACCTAAGTGTGCAAAGATTTTGCTTTGAGCATCTTTAAAAAAATGGTGACTTTATTGATAATTTGTGCCACATATATCCTTGTTTTGAGACAAAAATGGATCTGCATAAACAGTACTTTGTATAAGACCTCATTTTCCTATGAAATGCCATTTTGCATAGCCCTGTTCTGAAAAATTTGAACATTTTCCAGCATAGAAGTATGTCCCAAATACACTAGCTACATGAATCCTATTTTCATGGGTCGTTTTTGGCTTCTGTTGAGGTGATCGTGCTATGCAAAGAAAAAACTTGAGTTTTTTGCAACCATGCCAAAGGGCGAAAATCCAGATTTATGCCAAACTTTAAGGGAAGAAAAAACTTTGCTATTAACTTATGATTATGCTCCAGCATAGTTAATAGGGTTGCGCAAACAATCGATATTTATATAGTAGTACTGCTGGAACTGAGAACATTTATCATCATTGTAGAAGAATTCTGTTAATTTATTGTGATTTTTTTTTTTTTTTCCTAGCTGTAAATCCATTTGAAGAGGACACAGTGGATTCAAAGTTTGTGGAGGAAATGGGGCTTAAACGAACCAGAATGACACTGAGTCTATGAAACGTCTCCATTGCTTTCCACAATAGGTTCGCAGTTCAGATGGGTCTTCAGTTGGACTCAAGAGACAGTATTTAAAATGTGTGTAGAAGAAGCACAATTGTATAAGGGTCATTTTTCCTACTTTTTCTACTCTGACAGAAGAATAGTCATGTTCATGAAGAAAGCATTATTATTGTGGAGCATTGTGTGACTTGGTGCGTACAGGACTATTTGTTTACACGTGTAATCCTTGGTATTCTGACCACAACAGGACAGTGTGTCTCATCATGCAGCAGAAATTAGTATCTGAAAACGTACTTCCTTGATTTATGTGTAAACTTTAGTTTTCATTGTGTTGTCTGTAAAATTGTCGATCTGATTTTTCAAATGTGCTTCAATTGCAGTCAAAATTGGTCACATATGCCGTGTAATATTGAAGAAGAAAAAATAATTCGATGTTTATTAACAGTGAAGTATTGGTGGTTTTAGGTACCGCCATAAGGAGAATATATTGTAAATCAAATGTTTTGCATATCTGTCCCTTAATTGTCAGGGTTTGTTGCTACTGGTTTTTGTCCACAAACACGTTGTTGTAAGTTTGACGATGCTATCAGTGTTGGTAGGCGAGGACAGCTGCAGTTCCGGTTTACTCCACAAAAGAAAAATTACGAAATTGCAATTTAAGCAGAACTAATGTAAATAACTAGTTGAATTCCAAAACTATTCTAATAAATGAAATGGCTTTCCCCGGATAGAGTTTATCTATTTCCATTGGTAGTGATCGCACAACCATAGGGAGCGTAGACATTTTATGTCTCGGTAAAAGTCTGAACGGTGTTTTTTAAATTCCATCTCGGGTGATAAAGGAGCAATAACTATGGATGTATGTTATAAAATATCTTATTCTAATTAATGATTGATATGGGCAAAAAGTAAACATGCTCAGTTAACTTTTAAAGAGATTTTGCTTCTTGGATTTCTGTTACAAAAGGAGCAATTATTTACCTAGTATGCAAATATTTTCTTTCCACTAATGGAAGGGTTCCCACTACAATATTTTGGCATCCTTCACTCTGAATCTGTGCTGTAAAATGTGTTTGGTCGTTTGGCATTAAAACGCAAGTAGCTTAGTCCACGATCTCTAAACAACTTAAAAAAAAAGTATATTTTCAAGAGGCAAAAAACAGAAAATATTAATACTCTGTTTTACTACCATACGAAGATGTTGAAAAATACCTTTTATTGAACTAATATAGTCAGTCTCCATTTCAAGAGACCGTTTATTTGTCCTTTACACAGTTTATATGCTTTTTACATCATTCCTGAAATCAGTTCTAGAGCATGTATATGCACCTACGCTTTTCATAGTAGCATACATGTTTATGGTAAATATAGTAACTTAAAATACTAATTGTGGGTTTTAAAATCTGTACACTGATAAATGTTACAATTACAACAAAAACATGCTCGATTTAAGGGTCAGACACTGTTTAGATTTCAATTGGCTTTACGATTGGTTTCCTTATGTGTCTTATATTTGAGCCTGGTTCGCTCGGTTTGAAAGGAGCTAGTCCACCATAAGGTCGTGGCAGAGGCAGTCGGGTGGCATCGTCCGGAATGTATGCATTTGGCCTTTGGTCAGCTGTGGTATATACCCCACTTGGCAATAGATGTTGTTCCTCTTCAAAATTAATCTGCAAAACAACAAATGCATGTTATAACTAGACAGCGAACATTTCAGGACTGCATGCCAGACATAAGCACCCCACCTCTTCACCCTCCTATTCCCGTCCCTATTCAGGGTTTATTTTCGATTTTCATCATTGTGTTTGTAATCAATACGAAATCTGATTCAGTGCGGTCACTTTACCATCACCAGATTCTCTAATCTAGTCTAATATGCTGAACTAAGCAAGGATAATTTAGGCTTCTGGATACCATGTTTGAAGATATGCCCTGTCTGGGCAGGCACTGGCCGGCTCAGAGCACAACAGCAGTACATGTTGTCCCAAAAGGAAAGGATGTTAAATACTTGATGATTCTGAAAGCGGGGGAAAGCATCCCTTGGTGGATTCCAAGTTTGGCAATCCACTAGGTGTTTATTTTATCTTCTCGTTTCCAACAAGCATAATAATGAACCCTTTCAGATTGTGAACCCTTGCCTTAAAGGACCCCATGAACCATTTTCTAGTTCATAATGTAGGTTACTAGAGGTGGCGGTTACCACCCTTCTCCAGAAAAGCGGATGCTGTTTAACATTCCTCTGTCCACTAAGGCAAACTAAAATAATCTACCCAAAAATAGTTTTCTACTTCTCGTTCATTTTGTGATAGTTTAAGGCTATGTAAGGATTACTCATGCACAAGTCATTATAAATTCATCACATTTCATAAAGTAAACATTAGCATTGAGAAGGAACATTTGTATAGCGTTGACTTTATTGGATGAGACCAAGCTTTGTACTAGACAAGACCCTTTATAGAAATGCATCTTTAGCATTAGAAGTTAAAACAGTTTGTCTGTGAACAACGTAAATTGTTCAGCATTAAAACTCAAGCGCTAAAAGGTGTGAGCATGTTTATCAGCATTACTGTCAAATTACATTCTTTCAGAAGTTGGTGTAAATATTTAGGCAGAATATTTCACTTCAGAGTTGCACCCTGCTCCCCAAAAGGTTTACACAATTGTACAATAGATGGAAACCGGTTTTCCATATAGAAAATTTTAAGTATATGTACCAGGTATAACAATGTTTCAAATTATAGTGTATATCTGAATATATATTTATATATGGTTTGTAAATGTTTAACAATAATAACTCCTATTTTTATAACAATGAAATAAAACATGTATTTGTAATGTTTTGTCCAAGAACTGGTTTTTTTGCTTTCATTTTTTGTTACATGGCCCACTTCTTTACAATAACTAGATTCTAAATGTTGTGTTGAACTGTTACATTATTGATTACTTTTATATGACTGTTATATGGATCACGCCTGGGCTACTGTGCTGTGCCGTCAGAGGTGAGGAGGGCTATGCCCACGAGTGAGCTAGCTCAACCTACCCTGAATCGGTGATCTGAGATGAGTGGCCCTTCTGGAAGGAGCTGGGGGGCCCTTGTGCTGGCAGGCCACGGGGCCGGGCTCTCTGTTGACCTGCCCCAGGTGGGGGTGGTCGGCCCTTGATACATGCACCCTGCCTGAACTGGGCCAAAAGTGAAGCTCATAGGATAACCACACTGGAGTGTTGTGGACTTCCAGGAGCTGCCCACATCGTGGTCCTTGAACAGGGAGGCTCTGCCCGGCCTGGATTTGCCGTGTGATCCATACTGGTTTTTTTTCTACACACTGCTGGTGTCTGCCTTTCTGACCCCAGAGCATTTCTTGGATGGTGCTGTTGGGGTCCCTGGGTGTCTTCCTTGCTGGGTCCTTAACCTTGATTTTTGGACAGTGCCCTAGCTTGGAGGTCTATTCTCTATACACACAAGGACCCATGACTCCTGGATTATTTGGTCCCGGACCGCGGCTGAGGCCTGGACACGATGGCCACTTGAAAGGGAAAGAAGGAAAGATCGGTGAAGGCCATGCTGCTCAAAATGCCTGGCTCCCTCCCCGAGGGTCCACACCACAACAGGGCACTGATGACCCTATGGACTTTTGTGGACCAGAGGCCCCGGTCAGTCGTACCTTCATCGAGACCCTGTTCGCATCCCAACAGGAGTATCTCCAGTCTATGAAAAGAGAGCTCTCAAATGCCCTAAAGGAGGTCTGCTGCAACTTGGACTCCCTAGGTGGCATAAGCAGGTCCTTGGAGATCGAGTGTCTTTGCAATCAAAATCTGGATCTCCAGGTTCATAAGGAAGACTTAAAAAAACGCTCCCGTCACAACAACATACGCATTAGGGGCATTGCGACCGGGGCGGAGGACATAGAGGCCTTTGTTTCCGATTTCTTCCATGCAATTCTTGGGGAGGCCCCAGACTTTGAAATCAAACTGGATCACACCCATTGGGTGGGCCCCAAAAGACCGGCTCCAGCCTTGCCGGCCGATAACCTGAAATACATTCACGTCTTTCCACTGAAGGAGCGCATCCTCCAAATAGCTAGGGCCAACCACCCAACATAGTTTAGGGTCCAAAAACCCTCCCTGTACCAGGACCTGGTGCGTCCATCTTTCAAAAAAGCAAGGCCTTCCGCCCGGTCACCTCCTATCTCCGGGCCTCTGGCATATCCTACTTCTGCGGACACCCGTTCAGACTGATCTTCCAGTTCCAGGGGGAGCTTCGCCAAATACAATCTGTGAAGGAAGCATGCAAGCTCCTGGGGATTGGGGCTGTCTCCCCGGATTGGTCGCTGCCAGCTAAGCCAGGTCGGCGTCGCTGGAGCAGCCGTGGTTGGACGACGATCAAGCTTTCAACTCCAGGACTTTGCCCAGACCCTGATACAATGACCAAGAATGACTGGCAATTCTGGCGTCACTCGCAGAGGAACTTTCAGGCCCCTCGTCGCTATGAGTTGGTCGAGAATGCAAATGCTGACCTTTTTGTCACTTTTTCTCCCTCTTGCTGAGGGTATGAGAGGTGGGCAGAGGGGACACTGGCCACTGGTACCCGCTCTTTCTTCTTGGAGAATGACGCTTCGGACACTGACCATTTCCATGATGCCCGTTCAATTGTTTGTTAATATTGTTGGGGACTGTTTGTTTCTGTTCACCTCCTGGGCCCCCACACATTCGTCCCCCTTCAACTTAGCACAGTTGACAGACATAACAACCGCGACACTAAGTGTGGGGTTGTGTCGGGGTCAAGCTAAGGGCCTGGTAGGGGTCTATGGCAAGCCCCCTTATTGTCACCCGCACCAGTATTTCTCATCTCACACGTCTAAAACGGCAGGAGTGAATATACACACTAATTTCAGCCTGCCTATGCCCAACCATTCCCTTTATAGAGTTAGACTTTTGGCTTAATCTATTACTGTGGGTTCCCGCACCTTCACTCTGGGCTCAGTTTATGCCCCTGAGGGACTGGAGGCCTTTCTGCGCCGGGCAGTGTAAGAGTTGGCTAGATCACCGGACCTCTATGTGCTGATGGGATGGAAGCTTAATTTGGTCTATGACAACCAGCTGGACTGCTCGGGCCAATGCCATGGGCAATCTGGGGCTCTGTCCTCGTACGGGACATGGTGGCTACAATATATGGGGGCTGGCAGACATCTTCTGGACACTACACCACCACACTATAGACTATACATTCTACTCTCACGCACATATGATATTTGCCGGGCTTGGCTACTTTATGGGTTCACAAGGCTTAGCTTTGCGGCATAGTCTGAGATCGAGCAGGGCTCGATCTCTGAGGTCACAGTGAGAAGTGACCCTCATACTGGCTATCTCTCCAAACAGGAGGCCCCAACACTCATGGCGGCTGTGCAACACACTATTCCATCGTCCTGCTATGGTACAGCAAATTAACAAGACACTCAGAATTCTTGGCTTTCAATGACACCCCTGATGCGTCCAGCCCCACTCTCTGGGAAACGCTAAACACGGTGGCCCGAGGGGTATTCATAGCGATTTCCTCTGCAGACAATAAGATGCGCAGGGACAAGAAGGATGACCTCACCCAACAGGTTCTTGAACTGTAGTGCATTCACAAGAGAACTGGGATGCCACGGGTCTGGAAACTTTAAACCGCGTTTGCAGCTTGTGGGCTTGGACCTGGACAGGGCGGAACACGCTGTTTTGCAATTTAAACATTCTTTTTTTATGTGTGGGGGACAGATGCGGACGCATTCTGGCTAAGATTGCAAGTACAGCGCCAGGTGGCTACTGTCCAGTTAGTGGTGGATGCGGCCAGATCAGAGTGCAAAGACAAACCCCATTTGTAGACACATTCCACAACATTTATGCTGACCTCTACACAGCACAACAACTTTCTATGGAGGCATCAACGCGATATCTCCACTAACCCCGGACCAGGCAGTTGACCTAGATAGCCCTATTCGCATTGAGGAAGCGATTTCTGCCATGCTCGACTTAAGTCTTAAACTTCTTAAATCCCCCGGCACGGATGGGTTCTCAGCTATTTCTTTTTACAAAACCTTCTGCACTATCATAGCGCCTATACTAACTAGGATAGTCAATGCAATAGGCGACTCCTCTGCTATTCCCCCTTCGATGCTCCTCGCTTCCATTGTGGTCCTTCCGAAGCCTGACAAGGACAAACGGCTTTGGGCATCCTACCCACCAATATCTCGTTTATATGTGAACCTAAAACTCTTTACAGGACTACTTGCGGCTAGGCTTGGGCCTATGCTGCCTGGATTGGTGAACTCAGATCAGGCGGTTTTGTCATGACCCGACAGTGTAGCAACAATACTAAGAATCTACTACACCTAATTGATATAGCGCAACACCAGGATGCATATTGTATGCGGCTCTCTATGGAATGCCTTTTCAGTGTACACTGGCTGTACCTGGCAGCCACCCTCAAACATTTTGCAATTGGGGATCGCTTCTGCAAATGGATCTTTAGTAGCTACACACAACCAACAGCAGTGGTCCGGGTGAACGGGCATTCCTCTGCTCCATTCCCGATCGCCTGGAGTATGAGGCAGGTATGCCCGCTCTCTCCCCTCCTAGTCGCTCTGTACATGGAGCCCATGGTGCAGAGAATGTGGGAAACCCCTTTGATTACAGGCATTCAGTTCGGCGGGGACAGAAACACTGCAGACAATGTTATTGCAACTTTGGAAGACCCCCAGACCTCAATACCAGCTTTTCTCTCTGAACTAGTCATTCTCCCAAGCGGCATGCTTCCAAGTTAACGTACATGAATCACAGGCCCTCTGCATTTCTCTCTGCACCCCCACATGGGATGCCTTACGGCACTCTTACCCGGTCCAGTGGGCGGCATATTCGATCCCCTATTTGGGGCTCCGACTCACGTCCTCGATCCAAGCATACAGACTACCTCAATTACAAACACATGTTTCGTCAAGTCTGCCAGGACTAACTCCTCTGGAAGCCCTATGGCCTTAACTGGCTGGGTCGCATAGCAGCCCTAAAAATGAATATGCTGCCAAAGATATTATACCTATTCCAAACACTCCCTGTGGAGCCCTCACCCAGAATCATCCACACTCTTCTACAAGAATTTCATTCCTTTGTCTGGGCGGATAAGCGGCCTCGAGTCCACAGAGATCTGATCTGTAGACCCCAGGGGGAGGGAGACCTCAGTGTACCAAACCTCCTCCACTATTATCAAGCCACAGAGCTTCAAACCCTTTTGGAATGGTCTTGCAGCGAATTAGAAACGGACTGGCTTTTCATGGATCAGGCCATAGCCGGACAATCTCTATGGAGGATTCCCTTCCTCCATAGAACCAAATGCCCCAAAAATCTATACCGATCTCCCATTACGAAATCCACCTTGAAAGCTTGGGATTCGACCGCGGAGAGATGCGGACTCACTTCTTTCCCCTTGCCCTTGACACCCAAAGTAAATAACCCTGACTTCACCCTGGGTCTGGATACCAAGGCTTGCCACGTATGGGACGGAGAGGGGTGCAGATCGATCGGACATCCCTTTGACAGGGAGGGCCTTCTGTCCTTCAAGAGCCTCCTTTTGGCTGTAGTGGTATCGTTCGGATTCCGGTAGGGCTAGATCCAAGTGCGAAATTGGGTATTGCACCTCTCAATTCACCCTAACGGCCAAAGGCACCTTACCGCCTACAAAAAATGGCTGCGCTCTAAAACCTCTAATGCCCATCTCATTACTGAGCTTTATAACTTCCTGCGCCCACCGGAGCCGACGTCCAAATCTCCCGGGCAAAAGCGCTGGGAATCAGAACTGGGCCTTACACTAACTAAGCGGGAATGGGGTGATATTTTCCACTGCGCGGGACACACTGCTTTCAATGTCTCTAGCATTGAAACAGCGACCAAAGAAGACACTTATTGGTACCTCGCACCTCCCAGACTACACAGAGGCAACCCAGCCCGTAGGCCTGACTGCTGGCGGGACTGTGGCTCTCTAGGCACACTAACACACTTGTTGTGGGACTGTCTCAAACTCGTGTCCTATTGGGCACGAGTCCTTGATGACATTGACACCCACTTCGATACACAGTTGTCTTGCTTCCTGGCATACATAATTCTTGCCTTACCCAACGCACTTACATTCCCACTTAAGCCACGCAGAGGCGGGGGGCGTGGCTTAGCCGGCTGCAAGATGGCCGCACTCTGAGTGGGCTCTGCCGGCCAAGCCGATAATCCGATCAAAATCCTTCAGATAATTTCGGTTCTGTCACCCAGCACCGTGCTCTATAGACTCACCCTGCTCTAAGGTGTCATCGATTGCTGCCTTCCAGGGCCCCTGTTGGCGCCGGCACGCCGAGATCTGCTGTTGGGCACCCGACGCGGCATCCAGCCCTGCTTGATGGCGTGCGCTCGGCCTCCCATCTGCCGTATAGCCCGAGTCAGCTTCTGCGGGAAGAATCGTCTATCTGGATCAGCTCTGCAGTTCTGCCTCCTCGGACCCGGTGAGTCGCTCTCCATTGGGGGTTCCTTGGGGTGGGGGGCGGAGGAGCGAGTGTCGAACCGTGGGGCCCGGGCCTATGCTCTGAGCGGGCGCCTTCTTCCATGTCTGGCCACTGCTGCATTGGTCCTGGGCCCTGCGACGCCCCGCTGCTCTACGCCCTCACGGGTGCGGGCTCCCGGCTACCCTTCCTGACTCCCAGCCGCTGGGGCCGGATCTGCACCGCTGCCTTCTGCTGGTGAGCTGCCGTGTTCCTTCACCTTGGTCCTCCACTGCTACCTGCGCAGCCCGACGGGGCCTGAGACCCGCATTCTTCACCTTTTTCTGAACCTCGCTGCTTTCCGGCTGGACGGCCCCCCTCTGGGCCTGGCTTCGCAGCGGGCCGTCGATGTCGGCGATCTGGCTTCCTACTCCGTCCACCTCCTGCACACACCGGCTTGCAGGATCGCCGCTTGGCCCGAGTAACAGCTGCTGCCTGCCGCAATAGGTGCCCCCTCACACTGGCCGAATGTCCTCCCCTCTCCTTCCATCACTGGACTCGGTGCGGGGTCGGCCTCCTGGAGACCGGCACTCATTCTCTGGAGCTTCGGTGTTGCCTCTCTTTCCCCTGGGACCTTCATCTCCTGCATGGCCTACCTCCCTGCCGAAGGGTCCTGCTGACGCCCGCAGCACCTGCACCGGCCCACTCCGCAGCCCTGGGTTACCTGCTCCCTCCTCACTGGACCTTCCTGCTTCCCTGACACTGTGTTTGAATGCCAATCCTCCTGGTAGGCTCGGTTGGCCGTGTGGCCTTCCACTGGCATCGGCCTATGCTTTGCACCGGACTACCACCACCATTTTCTGCGTCCATTTCCGGCCAATCTTGCCACCCCCTGCCTCCTCACCAACCGTTCATCTGCTCCCCGGTCCATTGCAGTGCCGATCCGTGGGACGCAGGGGTGCTCAGCTACGGGGCGGACGGACCCTAAGCAACCAAAGTTGGTGTTCAACCAACGCAAGTCATCACGACAGGAGGGAGCAGTCATGAACGCTGCAGAGTCCGCTGCTCAGCCTGAGACTGGCCTAGCTCATAAGGATCAAGACCATCATGCTGGAAGTGAAAACCACAGTCACTGGCATCGCTGACCAGCTTGACCAGCTCTCCGCTCGTTTGGACACTGTTAAGGCTCGAGTGGACTCATTACACATGGCTGACCCAGCTTGAGGCTAGGGTGTCCGACGCGGAGGACGCCGCGACCCGGGATCGCCATGCACTCCTACAGATGGACAAAGTTCTGGAACTCATTAAAAATAACAATGAGGATTTGGAGGCTCGCTCCCGCAGAAGCAACCTCCGCATCACAAGTGTGCCCGAATCCTCCAACATAACCAAGATGGAAGATTGTGTTGAGCAGCTGATTCACAACATATTTGGGGAGGTCCTGTCACCTGTGTTCATCGTCGAGTGGGCCCATCGCTCTTTGGGTCCTCAGGCCGAGCAGGGAGGCCAGGGCCAGGCCATTATCGCCAAACTCCTGAACTTCAGGGACCGCGATGCGGTCCTCCGAGCTGTCAGGGAAAAGGGGGAAATTCGTCATCAAGATAATCTACTATCCTTCTATCCTGATTACACCATGGCGGTTCAGCCTGCTCGTCCTTGAATTTCTCCCTGCCAAATGCCTGCTGCAGAAACATTTCCTACTCTCTGGAATATCCAGCCAAGCTGCGCATCAGGGATGGCTGGCAGGTTCACACCTTCCTGGAACCCAAAGCAGCTCTGACATATGCCAAAAAACTCGACAAATCACAGCGCCCCACACCTACCAACTCCCAGACGGCTGCTAATGGCAATCTAAGTGACAATGACTAATGGCAACGCTCGCTCATTCACTCCGACTTCACGATCCGCATGGCACGATCTCTCCATTTCTGGTCCTAGTTCCTGTTGCTAAGCTACGGCTCATGTACTGACTCACATCTGTTGACCTCAGACTCCTCAGCTCGTGGGCCCTGCGGGTCTTTTCAGCTGCTGTGAAATTAATGCACTCATCTCCATAGCTCTACACTCTTTTCCAGAATATAGCAATGTTATTCTCTTGTTTTGCATCTAGAGTGAGTTGCGAGCCCCCAGATGCGGGGTGCTCGGTTGGGTCTCCCTTGCCTTCTTCCACAGTCCGCCTTCACCTACGGCTTGGCCACCTTGTCCTTGCGGCAGGGGTGTACGCTGATCTGAGCCCGCCTCTGTGGGATGATTCTCTTTACCTCTAATTTGGTTTTCCCTTTCCCTGTTTGCGATTCCCTGGGTGGGTGGGGATGGTTTCTCACCCTGATTGGGGGGTTGGTGTGGGTGGTGGGGACTTTCGGGCTATGTTGCCTCGCCTTCGCGGCTTGTTGTTTGGTTTTGTTCTATGACCTCACATGTACTGTTTGCAACAATTCTCCCCGCGCTGCACATCCCACCACAAGCATTTCTGGCTTCCACTTCACGTCAGTCTCCATCCGACATTCATTTCCCTGACTTAACCAGATGACGGCCACTACACTCTGGACATGGAATGTCCGCGGTCTTAATGACCATCGGAAGGCCAGACTTGTGCACGCACACCTCATACACCATAAGGTAGACATCTGTTTCCTCCAGGAAACTCATTTACTCCCTGCTACTGCCTCCAGGTTACAATCTTGGCATTGGGACGAGATCCACTCCTCCTCCTACTCTTCCTACTCCCGCGGGGTATCTATCCTTCTACGCAGAGGACTCCCCTGGTGCACCACTAAAGTCATCGCTGATCCCGAGGGACGCTTTGTCAACTTGCTTGGCACCCTCCTGACCCAGCCTATGATTCTTGCGGCAGTTTACAGCCCTAACTCTGACGACCCAGACTTCTTTGCGCAGGTTTGGCGTCACATATCCTCCCGGGGCCCTGCTGCTTTGCTATGGGGGGGGGGGGGGGTGATTTTAATATTACACCTTCGGCCACTCTGGACCGCTCAGGGCATTCGTGGCACTCTCGAGCACCTTGAGGGAGAAATTAAGGCCCTCGACTCTTCGCACTCTCTCTGCCCCAACCCCGACACTTGCACAGATCCAAGGCAGACTTTTCAAATTAGAGCAAGAAGCCGACGCCGTGCTTTGGCTTCCCTACCTAAGAAGGAAAGCTCCCTGTTATGGAGAGGGCGACCGCCCAGGCAAGGCCCTAACTTATCTTCTGCGCGGGCTCACGCCGCCTCATACATCACAGCTCCGCAGGATAGGGGTCTGGAGTGCACTTTTTATACTCAACTCCGCGAGGGTGGCCACCTCGCATGGTGTCCTGGACCAGTACTTTGACACTCTGGAACTCCTCTTGCTGGGGGACGGCCATCGGGAATACCTCAATTAACCTTTCTACAGGGAGAAGTCTTTAGCAGCCACTAACAGCCCACCCGGGGACAAGGCGCCTGGTTCTGATGGTCTGCCTGCGTCTTTTTGTAAAACCTATGCACCCATCCTTATCCTGCACCTCGCCACCATGTACAATGACTCCTTCAAGGCAGGCCATTTCCCTCCATCACTTCGCGAGGCCCTGCTTACATTACTCTTGAAACCAGACAAGCCCCCTGAGCTTCTGGACTCATATCACCCTTTATCCCTCATCAACATTGAGAATAAGATTTTCGCTAAGCTTCTGGCCTCCGGCCTTTTACCTCTCATGCCCATGATTGTTCGCAGACCAGTCCGGCTTCGTTCCCGGGCGTGCAGCATCGCATAACATCCGCACGATCTTTGCTGTACTCCACCAGATAAACCCCGCTCTGCCGACCGTGGGGGCTCTGTTAGGCGCCATCAAGGCATTTGACACCCTCGAGTGACCCTTCCTATTTTATCTGCTCCCCCGCCTTGGATTTATCCCGGTAATTCTGCGCAAAGTCCTCCTCTTATATACCCTCCCGGTTGCTCGTCTCCGAATAAATGGCCAGGTATCTGAGCCCATTCCTGTTCCAGAGGCCCACGGCAGGGGTGCCCACTTTCACCCATGCTTTTTGCTGTGGCTATGGAACCCCTCGTTGCCAGACTCCGGCAACATCACACGCAGATGGGCCGAGAAGCCCAAACCCGAGCCCTGGTCGTCTCCATGTACGCGGACTATCCTTTTGTGTGGGCATCGGGACCACCAGATACCTGGGCGTCTAGCTCAGTAGGAGTGTGGACGAACTCTGGAAGACTAATTTCGGTTGGGCAGTCGATTGGCTGGAGACCAAGATACCCCTTTGGCGGCGTCTTCCTCTATCTCTGGCGGGGCGTATTGCCATCGAAAAGATGGTAGTGCTCCCGAATTTCTTTGATTCGTTCCTGAATGTCCCCGTTCCTCTTACGGCTCACTTCTTCCGCACACTCCGCTCCCTCATCATTTCCATCGTCTGGGCGTCAACCCAGGATTGCGTATGATATCCTCATGCTCCCCCTCGCGTGCGGTGAGATGGGCGCCCCGGACTTCAAGTTATATGCTCTTAGCGCCCAAGCCAGTTTTCTTCACTTCTGGGTGCACCTGATGCCATTCCAACCTCACATGGCGGTAGAGACTGACATGGCGGCCCCCTTACCCCTACAGACCACTATCTTTGCTCCTGCAAAACCGCCCCATGGGGAGATCGACACGGTAGAGACCCTCTGCTGGGCCTGGGACGGTCTCAGAAGGTATTTAGGCTCCCGCTTGCTCTCCGCCTGTGCCTCACATACCACCCGGCCTTTCCCTCACTGCACACGGCTGGGATGGCCAAGCATGCGGCCGGCTTGGGTCTGGTCACTTTATCAGACCTTTACCCCAATGGCGCTTTCTTTTCGCTCCTGGCCGAGTCTGGCCCCATGGATACACTGCTCTATTATCAACTTAGAGCGTCATGTATGGAGTTACACCCCACCTTCCCACAGCCCCCACTGTCGATTGTCGCCCTCTATTTGATATACACGTCCACCTCCCCTCGCAAACTTGTCTTGAGCTCTATGCCGCCACACTAGCGGCATCCTCGCTCTCGGCCAATCGTGCCCGTATTGCCTGGAGCGAGGACCTTGGCATCGACCTTTCCCAGGAAGACAGGCGTCGGGTCTGCCTACAGCACTACAACCAATCTCCTAATTACCGCCTACGCCTAATACATTTTAAGTACTTGCACAGGCTGTACCGCTCTCTCGCTCAGCCGTACAGAATGGGTCTCACCCCCAGTGACAGTTGCCTCCGGTGCTCATCCCCAGCGGCGGGCTTCTCTCATCTTGCCTGACTGTGCCCCCCCCCCCCCGGTATCTGCATATTGGCACGATGTGTGTACCATCATTATGGAGATTACTTCCTCGCCTGTTTCGCCATACCCCTGGACATGGCTACTCTGCTTGGTTAAACACTGCCCAGATGCCACCCGTCGGCTTACGGCGATGCTGCTCGTCCTCACGCGTCGTAGAGTTGCCATACATTGGGGCCAGAGGCCCGCACCCAAGGTGGGTGCCTGGCTCGAGGACGCCTCGTGTTGCCAGACGCTTCTGTCAGAATTTTGGAAACTGATGCCGGTTACGGGCTCACCACGTGATATCTGAGGGCCTCGTGGTTTCATATCTCCTCTCTCGCATTTGCCTCTCACTCTGCGACCTCTCCTGCCCTCCCTGCCGGCACTCCACCCGCAGCAGCCGCCGGTGCTGGTCAGTAGGCTTTCTCCCTACTCTCTGCCGTTTCCTCGCGCCCCTCCCGTTGGCATCCCACCCCGCCCAATGCCCCACCCTCCCTTCACATGCTACACGCTCCGTCACTTATCCTTACAAATTATGGTGTGCTGCTATTATACGACTGCCTTTCTGTGATTGATACCTAATGTGGCCTCCCTACTTTTCTATGTAATTTGCAGAAGTACTGCTTGTCTACCTTGTAACTTGATGTGCACAACTTTCAATTAAGGTCTTTGTAAAATAAAACAAAATTTTAAAAAGTCACGCAGAGGCAGAGCAGTCTTGTTCTAGGTGCAGCCTTGCAGAACATATTATCCCATTGGGGTTCGGAACAGGGCCCCACCTATCAAGGATGGCTACACAGATTATGGCATGTGTTGGGCATGGAATGTATCTCTCTCTCACTACTGAACAAGGGTCTCACTCTTCAGGACCTTTGGCGCTGGTTCCTTACCCTGCTGAGCTCAGAGTACCGCGAGCTTACTTGCCCCAAATACCTTCTCCTTCCACTGCCAACCTTGTTTAATGCCACGCAGATGACCCAGTGCTTCTCTAGGGGTCCAGTAACATTTTTACCTAGCATGGCTGCCCGTAGGGGGAAGGGGGGGTGGGGGGAGGGGTCAGGGATGGGAGGGATGGGCAGGGGGGTTGTGGTTGCTGCATTCTTATGTGCTGCCTGCATGTTTTTATGCACCAAACATTCACCGTACGGACAGCACGCAACAACTCACTCTCACAAATTGCTACAACCACCCACACAACACTCCACACTTGCATGCATGCTTCTCAGCACCTGTTCACTCACCAAACATACCACAGAGATCTGGGACCTGCTGCATGACAATGCCCCTGACCCACTTTTCCTTATGGAAACCTGCACACAGGCGGGATCGCCATCATTCACACGAACATCAGTGACATTTATTAACCTTGCTCATTTGGAATTTGGCTGAATACCCCGTTTGCCAAACTGACAATCCCACTCTGTTTAGAGGAAGGGGGAGAAGATCTGGTTTGAGTCCAGATTCGCTGGCTATGGAACTGGAAAACTAGGTTCGAATCCCAGCCTCTGCTCAACCTCCCCGGATTCTGGGCAAGGCACTAGGGTCCTCATGTAGAGTTTAGCGGAGAGGGTACTCTTTTGCAACTGCATCTAAATACCCTTGGTCTGCTGTCTGATTTACAGGTTGGGTGGAAAATAAGCATGTTAACAATGGAGCATACTCTGTTCCATGTCAGAGTATGTCAACAATAGAGCCAGTTTGTCAGAAGTTTACATATACTACCACATGGCCGATTTAGAATAAACTGTGTTATAATTTTGTTTTGCTGTTTTTCACCAGCACAACTCATGTGGTGTAGGGGTCATTAGTCTTTGCTATTGAAAGAAAAAAAAGAAATTCTGCTTTGGGACTTTGTTAAAAAGAAAAAAGGAAAACCTTGTTACAAGTTTGACAGTCTCCTGTAATGTTTGACTTTGAATTGTAACACATTGCAGTCACGGTGAGTCCTGTCTGTTACTGCCTATGACTAGAGATGTCCATAGGGCTAGCAGATATCTCTAAATGTGGAGTGGGGGTAATCAATCGCCTAAATACTTCATCACTCTGGAGGAAATACCGAACTCTGCATTCTAGATCTGGACCTTATTCTCCCTGTGCCTAAACAAACAAGCATTGGCATAGCCAATAGGTCTCACCTTTGGGACCTTATGTGTTTAGCCAGAACTTTTGGCTATGTTGTAGAGCATTGTGGCTGCTGTACATTATGAAAAGTTATGATAAAAAGTGTTAGGCGTTCTTGTTACCTTTATACAAATGAAGACGACATACACAACTGAAAACCTGATTAAAAAAAGATTTTAACATAAAAAAGGTCTTCCTGTTTTTTTATACTTGCACTGCTGGCAACTTCATTCTGCCTGTTCTCATGCTTGTTTGTTATAATTTTTGTTATGGGGGAGCAGGATATAAATAACAGGGGAGAGGAGGATATCCATGGGCTACCCCAACCCTCCTGTGCCATGGAAGGAGTGGGACATGGAGGAACCCCCTCCCCATTCTGGCCGCAGCATAGTCTTAATTCTAATATGGATGATTGGGGAAGCTGAAACTTTGCTCCCTCCCGCACTTCCAACAACACACAAATTGCTCTGAACAATTTCAAAGCAACAATACCAGTAATTCTGGTGATTAGCCTAGGGGAGTGCAAGCGGCGGGGGGGAGGGGCCTGGAGCGGCAGGGCCACTGCACAGAGGGGGCCTGTTCACGGGATGCGAAGGTCCTGTCTGGCCCCCGGAGTGGCAGGAGAGGAGTCTCAGGGGTGGGGGGCGTCTAAGGCTGAAATACCTCGGCAAGTAGCGGCTCGCCTGGAATCCTGCGTCTTCTGCAGCTTCCAGGAGGACACGGTGTGAGCTCAAGAGAGGGGTTCTGTGCACAAAGGGGGGGGGGGGGTCTCGGAAGAACGGCGGGATCGCCAACACCTGGAACCACACCATGCAGACGCGTTCTAATGCCAGAATGCAAAAATTCTTCTGAACTACCAGCCCCAAGGAGATGATGCTTCCTGGCCCAGCAATGATGCGCAGGGGAGAGGGTTGAAGGGGATACATAGAAGTATCTTCCGGTTCCGTCCTGTGGACGTGTTCCTCAGGGGGGTATATTGCTCTCCAGGAGACAAGAGCATATTGTTCTAAGGGGGCGGGTTAAGCATCCTTTTTCAAGTGTGGGCTTTTTGAGCCAAGTGTCATCACCTTTTATGCAGTTGCAAAGCCTGAGATCTGCAAAAAACTTTCAATATACAAACATACCTTGTGAGTTGGAAATGTCTCTGGCTTCTAAAGTACACCTTGTGGCTTCCTGCAAATCGGAATGAGGAGTGGGCATGAAAGGTACACCCCCACCCCTTCCTTCCAGTCCATAATGCAATGAACCCGTGCTTTATGGCTGTAACCGGGTTTGTAAACTGTTGACAAGTTACCAACCTTTGAAGCAGGTATTACTGATTTCCAAAGTGGACAACTTCCTCTAGTCTATTCGGGGTAGGTTGGAACATGCAACGCTCCAGGACCGATATCTCCCTGGAGCCATTTGCCGGAATATAAACAGAATTAGCCATTCTGAGGGGGCCTTGGCTTGGCAGTCTGTCCCTTACAGGCCTCCATCCCTGCATTTGCAGCCATTTGCAAAGAAACGTGAGATGAATCTTGTCTCGACTATATTAGGGAGGAGCAACGTTTTGTGACCTTGCAAATGGTGGTTTGGGGTTTTCACTGATTTGTACATTTGTGGTCGTGTTATCAAGCTGTCAAAGCAGAAAGTATCCAACAGCTTTGTGACATGGCTTTAGCACCCCAGACCTCTGGTTCACTCCGATACACTGCAAGCATACACAAATGCCAAAGCAAAGCGCTATGAAGGCAGTCGGAGTGAGAACAGAGCATTTTGTTTTGAAGCGTCCTCAGTGCTAGGAAAAGGAGGGAATGAGTTCATGCTCTTTTTGGTGAAGTCATCTTCCTGGCTCGATTGGGCGGTTAGGTCAGTTGATCTTGCTCTGTGGGTTTGCACCTCGTTGCACTGTGATATTCCTTCAACTGGAGGCACTTTTCTTGTAGGGAGCACCTTGTATTTTGGGGGCAAAAAGAGTATCTTGTGGAGGCAGAAGCATCTTCTTTTGTGTGGGAGCATTTCCTGCTGCTCATGGTGGCATGTAGTTCGATAAGGGAGCATATTACACTACATATCATATGGTTCTGCAAGGGCTCTAGAGGAGGGCGTAATGCAGTGCTTGAGACACCATGATT
This sequence comes from Triturus cristatus, assembly GCF_964204655.1. Classification (NCBI taxonomy): domain Eukaryota; kingdom Metazoa; phylum Chordata; class Amphibia; order Caudata; family Salamandridae; genus Triturus; species Triturus cristatus. The sequence goes on from NC_140585.1 coordinate 1,041,734,620, forward strand.
TTCTGATATGGGTCTTGCACACAAGCTAAACTTTATGAAGCTCAGAGGTGAATTATTACCCTTCCCCTCGTTTCTCCCTCAAAAGCTCCCTCTAAGTGTGTAGGTGATTTCAGGATGTGTGAGGCACGATGCACATCTCTGGACTGAAGGCAGTGCAAGTTTCTCACAGTGTCTGTCAGAGGGTCTAAAGGTGTTCTTATTTTTTTTGTTGAAACTTTATTTTTCAATTTTTGCATTATACAAATACAGAAACAAATCGGCATCAATACAGCGTACATAGACATTAAAAATATCAAGGGCGCGTAGCACAACTGGTCACATCCGGGGGGGAAAGGTACCATGGGGTCACAGAAGTATTCAGAAGCATATTACAGTGAGGAGGGAGCATGGGACATGGTAGTGATTCCCAGTGTGCATATAACTGGGGTCAGTCCTCGCACTCCGAGGCAAGGGGAGGCCCACTTCCTACCTCCAACCCACTCTCATCGCCATCAGTTGTATCCCGTGTGGAGGACTCCCTCTCCACAAACCCAGAGGAACACAATTTCCGCCAAACCATGAGTTCCTCTTGCAGCTTTTCGTCCCTTCGGGTGAGTTGCATGTGTGTTTCTTCAGCTAAGGACCACTCTTTGACATCCCTAAGCCAGATGGGCACTTCTGGGCCCCTCTGCCCCATTCAGGTTATAGCTATCCTCTGTCTAGTGAGCACTAGCATCAGCTGTAGGAGCTTGTATGGGAGTTTCCTATTCTTTGGTTTCCGGACCAATGCAAGTAAGCAATTCAAGGGTTCGAGCTGCATCCGAATGCCTGTAGCCGCAACAATCCTGCCCACCACCTCCACCCAGAACTGCTTGACCAGAGGACAATCCCAAGCTAAATGTAAAAAGCCTGCTTTCTCTCTGGCACATCTAGGGTATCCATCTCCCTTAGCAGGGAGATGCGGTTCAGGGATACCGGGGTTAGGTAGGTACGATGCAGGAAGTTAAAATGTGTTAATTTAAACCTGGTATTGCAGGAGACTTTTCGCGTGAGGGCGCCCATGTGTGCCCATTGTTTCACCTCCACCTGGAGAGAGAGGTCCTTCTCCCATGCAGCCCGAGATGGCGGCACGAGAGGGGCAGTCTTGTTTCATAGCCTTGTAGAGGAGAGAAATCAGTTTACGACCTGTACCGCACATGAGCAGGATATCAAGGGTGTGTGTGAGGGGTGGAATATCTGGGAACTGTGGCCAGGTGGTCTTCACTACGTCCTGAACTCCCTGGAAGTGTAGGAATTGACCCCGTCCGAGGCCAAAGTTCTCCACTGCTCGTTCGTAAGTGATGAAGGTCTCATTGGGAAAAAGGTCGGCAAGAACTTGGCAGCCACCCTCCCTCCAAGGCTGAGAGGAGATGTACCGTCCCATGTCTATGAAGGGGGCCAGTATCCATATCGAGAGCTCCCTGTGAAAGGGTGCTTTCAGTAGGACTTTTTCGACAAAACGTTGCCATATACCCGCTGTATGTCGCATTATGTAGGGAAGAGAAGCGTCGGACCCCCTGCCCTGCATCAGAGCTTCCTGCAGTGCCTGAGTATCCACCCTGTCGGAGAGAAGGCGTTTCACCCAGTTGTCCGCGTCTGTCAGCCAGCATGCGGCATGTTGCAGTTGGGCCGCAAAATTATATAAGTCGAAGCGTGGGGCTTCCAAACCGCCCTCCTCATAGCTTCGTATAATAGTGTTGAGAGCTACTCTACTGCGCCGGCCTGCCCAGAGCAGGAACGCGAGCAGCATGTTGAGGGTTTTGAAGACACATGGCTGCAGCGGACATAGGGAATTTTGGAGTACATATAGCACTCTTGGAAGCATCACCATCTTAGAGATGACCAGCCTACCCATCAGTGGCAACGGAAGAGTATTCCAGAATGTCACCAATTGTTGTAGAGATGAGATTATGCGGTCCACATTCCGGGCTAGCGCCTGTGTGTCCGTCGGGGCCACCTGTATCCCAAGATAGCAGAATCCCACCTGTTCCCAATGCAGTCCCAGGTCTGGAAGATCCCCCAGGGGCACCGAGGTCAGTCCAGCCAACGGGAAGATCAGGGACTTACCGCGGTCAAGTCGCAAGCCAGAGACCTCACCAAACCGGTCTAAGTGGTGCAGCAGGACCGGTAGTGCGTCCCTGAGAGAAGTCAAGTAAAACAGAGCATCGTCAGCATATAGGGAAATGATTTGACTCGTGCCATCCAATGTAATTCCCCATCGTTTCATGTCAGTCCTGATCCAGACCGCGAAGGGCTCTATGACCAGGGCAAACAAGAAGGGTGAGAGGGGACACCCCCGACGAGTGCCCCTTCCCAGTTGCCAGTCTTCCGATCACGCTCTCCCAAGTTTAACCCTTGCGCAGGGTGCTGTATACAAAATGCGAATCCAGCGACAAAATTTAGGGCCTAACCTCAACGCGTAAGACCTCATGAAGGTAGCCCCAATCCACCGTGTCGAACGCCTTGGCAAGGTCGATGGATATCAAGACCATATGTTCCTCTCGATCACGCACCTCATGCCTGATATGATTAAGTCGGCGGAGATTCATCGCTGTGTTTCGTCCTTATGGACCAAGTGTGGCATGTAAGGCGCTAATCGGGTAGCCAAGAGCTTGCTTAAGATCTTAACATCTATGTTTGTCATCGTAATCGGTCGATACGATGAGGGCTCATATGCATCTCCCCCAGACTTCAAAATCATGCATATTTCCCCCTGTGCCATGCTCGGGGGTGGGGCGGAAGGAAGGAAGGACTCCACGTTCAAACGCCTCGAAGTAGACCTGCAACAGGAGGAGGGGAAGCGTGCCTGCGAAGGCCTGATAAAACTCCCGTGGGCTCCCGCAAAGCTATGATCGTGTCAGGGGCATGTTCCCTCTGGAGTATCAAAGCCAAAAGTCTGCCTGATTTATCCCCTTACCTTTGAAGGTGTTGTCTACTGTGTGAGGGTATATTTGTCGAGCCTGTCCCAAATGTCATGGATACGTTCCTGGATGCCATGCTCCCCATCCCTCCCCGCCTCGTCAGGCGCCTCGCGAATCTGAAGTTCCAAGAGGTGACGTTCTTCCTCCTGCAATTCCCGTTGGAGCAGTTTCCGGACCCCGTATGTAAGGCCTATTCAGGCTCCCCTTACTACCGCATTGAGGGCTTCCCACTTTGTGTCTAGTGATAAGTCCGCCCGTCCCAATTTAGATCAATATAATAATTTATGGCATTTTCTATGTGATGCTTCCCTACTGGGTCCTCGAGGACCTCTGCTGGCAACCTCCAAGTCCGTGGGCGAGTTATCAGGGCCCCCCAGTCAACTACACATGCCACCGGAGAGTGATCAGATAGAAATCGTGCTTGATGAGTCACCTCAAAGGACATAGACAGGATTTTACTTGCTAATCCTGATGCGGCTAAGCAACTGTATGTATTATGAGTGGACGAGAAACAAGTATACATTTTCTGGGCTGGGTGTCCCTGGCGCCATATATCGTAAGCCCCTATATTCCCCATGACCTCTTGGAGTTTCGTCGTCATCCTAGGTTTTGTACAACTGCGGGGTGGGGACCTATCAAGGTCGGGGGTCTAGGACACAATTAAAATCCCCCATCCAAAGCAATGGAACCTTAAGTTCCGATATCAGAACCTGTATGGACTGGAAGAAGTCCGGGTCATCTGTGTTTGGAGCATAGGTGTTCATTATTGCGACATCCCTGCCATCTAGCTTAGCTCTAAGGAGCAGGTATCTCCCATCAATGTCAGCTTCTACATATTGAAAGGCCAATGGGGTCCCCGGGGCCACCCACACAAGTACACCCCTGGCGTAGGAAGAGAACTTAGAGTGGAAAACCTGTCCTCGCCATTTCTTAGTCAACCTCTGAGCTCCTTCCTCAGTAAGGTGAGTTTCTTGGAGGCATGCTATCGAGACCTGATGCCTGCGGAGGAAGGACAAGACTCTAAATCGCTTGGTGCAAGTACCAAGCCCCCTCACATTCCATCTTAAAAATGTAAACCCCATGGATGGTAAGGTAACCAGTCCCCGTGTGATCCACGTCCCACGTAGCTACATAGGCCCTGAGCCCCAGATGCCGTACATACAATGCCTGAAAAAGAACCCAAACAACCCCCCTAAGAACACCCACCCCCCCCTCCCACGAGCAATATACTGACAACAAAATATGCAGAAATGCCCTTCCCATGCTGGTGCCAGGACGTGCACAGCTGTCCCATTAGCCCAACCACGGCTAGAAAATACTCCACAAAGAAAAGAAAAAACTATAAGAAACCACCTCTCCCCGCCCCCCCCCCCCTCCCCCTAGAATCAACTCCCGACTTAGGCCAGCTGCCACACAGCATAGATCAATGACCCAAACTGCCCTGCTTTACACATGCGAGACAATAGTGCTAGACAGTGCCGCAGCATCCCCCCAATACATATAAACATCAACAGTTACTCAATAGGCATTTCTCCCAAGTCGCTGCAAGTCAATGATCCCTAGGCCTCTAAAGACCAGCCCCTGCTAACCACAGCAGCGTTAAAAGAGAGGAAATAAAAAGGATATAGCCTTCAGGACGGAGCTGTAGTGGGCGTAATTGGGTCCAGGACAGTTTTTGGGATCACATGAGAGGATCGAGGGAGAGTCTGTGGTACCAGTCTCTCGTCCGGAATCCCTGTCGCACTCGGTGGGGAAGAGTTGTCAGAGTCAGAAGACTCCATGCACAGGGCATCATCGTTCCCCATGGTAATCCGCTGTCGTTCCGCCTGGGCATCACCATAGACTCTGTGCCTGCGTCTTTCCCCGCGGCTCCCTGGAGGTCTGGACCCCCAAGTACTCCGGGATCCCCTCCGCTCACGCTGGGGAAGGGCCTTTCCCCTGATTTAGAGCCATTCCCATACCTCCTCAGGTGTGTTGAAAAAATGGGCCTTTCCCTGAGATATCACCTTAAGTTTCGCGGGATACAGTACCATGTACTGTAGGTGAAGTTCCCGTAGCTTCTGCTTGATGCCAAGAAAGGATTTCCTCTGCTCCTGCACCTGGCGTGTATAGTCTGGATAGATGGAGACCTTGGCATTGTCAAAGGTGAGATCTGCCGCTTCCCTTGCCGCCTTCAGAATACAGTCCCTGTCTCGATAATTCAGGATTTTTGCTAGGAGGACCCTAGGAGGGGCCCCCGGTGGCGGCGGAGGGACCAGCGCCCTGTGGGCTCTCTCAACCACGAAGACCTCCGACAGGCCTGTAGGGCATAGCGTCGTCCGTAGCCAGTTCTCCAGGAACCGCTCCGCATTGCCCTGCTCCGAGCGCTCCGGAATACCCAGGACCCTGGCGTTCCAGTGCACCGGTAGAATGGGTGAGCTGAGACACTTGTTGCTTCAGGGAGGCCACATCCTCCTTGAGCTGAACGATGTCCTCCTCTGCCGTGGAGACCTTGTCTGCCACCTTCCGCAAGTCTGCCCGTAGTAGGTTAACGTCAATGGAGACTGTCTCTATTTGTTTTTCCAGGGTGGTGCGGGGCCACTGTATCGCCTCCAGGAGCGCAGCTCGGGATGGCTCATTGGAGGTGTCGCCCTCATCATCTTGGCCCCTCTGGCGGGTGATCTGCTGGGTGGAGAGGCGCTGTGTAGTGTGCGGTGTGATGGTGTTGGGGTTGGGGTTGGGGTTGGAGGTACCGAGGCACTCAGGGGGATCCCAAAAGGGCGCAAGCACCAAGCTCCAGCTATAGGGCACCAGACGTGTCCCATCCACAGATTTCACCAGGAACGTGGGTGACCAGATCGCGGGCCAAAGGGCAAACAACTACATCCAACACATCCGGGGGGCCCCCAGGGCTGCGGCGCCCCAGGACCAAGCCAAGCAAGCGATCCAGCGGAGATCCCAAGGCCTCTCACCCAGATGCTGCCGCCAGCGTGATGTAGTCAGACCTCTCACTCGTCAGCCAGGGGGTCCGCAGTGCACTCGAACCCCAGCGTCAACTCTTAGTGGCAGGGAGGCCGTCCGAGTGTCCCCAGTGGGACAAACACCCCCACTATCGCCAGGCAAGGAGTACGAAGGCCCGTGGCAGGATTAGTTCCCTCGTGGCAAGTAGGCCACCTCCAGAGCCCACAGCAGTTATTGTCCCTCAAGACCGCAGGGCCCAGGGGGCCACCGGGCACCAACTGGAAGATTCGGGGAGGACTCGCCGATGAAGCCCCACGCCAGGAAGCGCAAACAGTCTGGTCCAATGTGGCCGATCGCATCCCCCTGCCACCACAGGCTTCCCAGCACCACAGGGGGGAGATCGCAACCGCCCGATAGCTCCGGGTGGCCGTCGCTGATCATCGCTTTCCCGGCCTCCTCACTCGGGTTCGCTTCGGAGCCCGGGCCGTGGCCCGTAACTTGCAGTAGGTCTGGCAGGGAGGCGCAGGATCACCACTCACTCCCAACGCCTCCCAGCGGCAACGGACATCTCCTCAAGGAGCATGAGATCTGCAGGGCAGTCGAAGGCAGGCCAAGCCCCAGTCGCTCCCCAGGCCCAAAGCAGAGGCCTCTCGGTGCTCCCTGCGGATCCTCCCTCACGGGCAGGCCCAATGTCACAGGCAGGAGTGGGAGTGCACCGGGAGGCTCCCGATGACTGACAGAGCCCCCGCGGCAGCCACCGGGTCTGCGGGACAGGCGGAGGGAGCAGGACGCTCCGGAGCCCGTGCACTCTTCAGGCGGGCACAGGCCGCATCCCCGGCCTCACGTAGTTATGGCCGACCGGGCCGAGAAGGACGGGGTTGTCGTGGCCGGTTCCAGGCAGTCGCTCCATCTCACAATTCCGCAGGGCGCTCCCGCGACGTGCAGGGTCCCCGTCCCTGAAGGGAGACTATCGCGGGTGTCACTGGGCAGGATTTGAAGGATTTTGGCGGCTGGTCGGTCGGGAGCCCAAGGAGCTCACGTCCTGCCGGCCATGGTGCTTGGCCCCGCCCCCAAAGGTGTTCTGATTACATGCACATTCAATACATGGCCTCTTTGCCGAGCGATGATCCTAAATGTGCATACTGTAATTACATATACATCGGAGTCCAAAAAGTGTATGAGGTGCTGCACAGCCATGAAAATATCCATAGCATAGAAGGAAAAGAGAATGCAGCGTTTATTGGTGAGGCAACTGTGTGTGTTTTTGTGTGTGTGACACAGAGGGGGCGGTTAAGTGGAGGTGACAGAAAGAAGTAAATACAGTTAGAGAGGAAGTAAACCTTGACCCATAGAGATGTAGGGATATTAGTGTTGTTGGTAGAAAAAGAGAGTAACTGACAAAGTTTGCAGAGGAAAGCAGTGTGATGGGAGGAAAAGAAAAGACAATCCCTTTTTACAAGTCATTGTCATGTTTAATGCTCAACCTCATAGTATCAGAATTTTTAAAAAACTCATTCTGGATAGAATCATTTTCAATTCCAAATGTTCGTAGAAATAGGAATTGTTACCCATGTATAAAATATCCAATACAATTCGGTGCTAATAATTATTGGCAAAGCCAACAGGTCTGGCTTACTTTAGTTGTATGGGTCTGTTTTGTTTTATGTTAAGATGTTGTTACAGAAACCATGCATTGAGGCACCTACACAGTGTTCAGGTGACACATCGTGTCAAGTAAAGGCCTTGAATCTGCAGTCCCGGCTGGCCCTGGCCACTGGAGCAGGCCCCGGGCTCACTGGCAGTGCTGTGGTAACAAGGGCTGTGTGCATGTCAGTGCAGAGGAGGGCTGCTGAGAAGAACTGGTAGCCAGCACATTCCTGCTGCTGTAAACTCTTGGCTCGCACCTTGTCGCGCAGCGCCACTTGAACAAACACCCCCGGATTCAGGGCTCTGCAAACACGGGGCAGGAGGGCAGAGGGGCCGTCTCCGGCACCGCCGAGGCCGCAACCCCCAACACGCCTTGTGCGCGCTTTACTCCTGACCTTTATGTAAAACACAGGGAGCACTCCTGCACCCATGAAGCACCGCTGTCTGCCGGGAGACGCCAAGCCAGCCTGTGTCCTGAGCCAAACGGAGACTAGGCGAGAGGCATGCAGAACTCAACTCTTCATGAGGAGCCCTCCAGCTTCCCTGGTCCAGGCATCCAGTCCAGGTTTTCTGTGACTCGTAGTCCTAATTTTCCATTGCTGTAAGAAGAACTATTCGTCTCTGACTCGTGTAGGGTAAGTGCTTTTGTGTCACATTCTGTCATTGATAGAGCTGGGAAACTTGGCAGTTCTTTTAGTGTGACAGCTCAGGGCACGCCCCGGGCCTTGAGGTCAGTCAGAGGCATGCCTGGGGCCGGTGGGCACATGGCAGCACTCGAGAGACTCCAGGCGCTTTCGGGGTAAGAGAATACTTGGTGAAGCCCTACTCCTGCAGTACAGTGGGAAACAAGAAATATTTTGGATTCCTAAGATCTTTTTGTGAGCAAATCCAACCCTCAGACACGTATGTCCACAGTCAAAAGTGACAAGAAAGGGGCCACGTAATCCGATAATAAAACAAGCCCGCCGCTGCAGGCGAAAAACCAGCGCGACCAGCGCTGCCATCGTGCCATCTGTTTTCAATTAACTCGAACGCGATAATTGGAACCAGATGGCATTAATGCTCACTCCAGAGGACCTTAGGCCTAGGACCAGAGAAGGTGGGACATGCACCCGCCTTGGGCCAATTGCATGCTGTCTTTCTTAGAAAGATGCATGCAAAGGCCAATAGGGGGAGATAAAAAAAAAGTCACACACACATGAGTGTGTTCAGAGCTTTAAAGCCCTTCCTAAAGGTTTGCAGCGCATGCGCGCTGGCTCAGGCGAGACCTAAAAATGAGTAACATGTTGAGGTGTTCATTTAAAGAGCTCTAATGCTCTCGGGACAGGTTCGCTCTATATAAAACATAAAAAAAATTGTAATTGGGCTAGCCATCATGTTTTCTTTTGACGATGCCCCGACTGGCTTTGTCAGCAGAAATGTTACATCAGTGGACTTGAAACCGTTAGTATAAGTACATCAGAGCAGCCTTGCCATATGAGGCGGAGTTGTGGTGTACTTTCTTTCTGTTTGGCACATCAGGAAACTCCTGGTGGTCCCAAACAGAAACTAAATGATCCCCACACCCTGGTATAAAACTCCTAGGGTGTGAGGATCATTATGTTTGTTTTTCAAAAACGAACTGTTACTTACCTTCAGTAACGTCTTTTCTAGTAGAGCCCATCAAACTGCTGTCTCATCTTTTGAATATACCCAGGCGTCAGACTGAATCTGGAAACTTTTAAATGATACAGGTGGTGGTGCGCGGCTTTCTTCTAACTCATTCTGATCTGATCAGGTGGAAAATATATACTTGTCTCAACTTCACTTCCATGTGAGACATTCTGGCACCAGTTTCTTTCTGAACTCTTTCCATGCCACAAGGCGTGGAGCCTACGAAAATCATAATAAAATTCCATCTAAAAGTTCCGCACACTGTTCTATAAAGATTGGACTGAATAAGACCATTCCGAAGAACCAGGAGGAGGGGCAAGTGAGGAATCTGGGATTAGATAGAGTCTCTACCAGAAAAGACGTTACCGAAAGTATGTGACTTTTTCTTTTGAGAGATATTTCTAACCGCAGATTCCTCACATTTTGAAGAGAGACCAAAGGAGTATCTCCCAAGTAGTGGGTCTGTGGAATAACTCAGTCCAGGAAATTCTGCAGGACAGATCGGGCAAAAAGACATTCCCACAGGACCTGGCTGTTCAAACAGCAATGCTTAGTGAAAGTATGGAGGGATGCCCATGTATCAGCCTGGCATATGTCCAAGACTGGCACACCACATGCTAGCGCACGGGTAGCAGCCTTTGCTCTGGTGAAGTGGGCACACAAACCTTGGATGACCAATCAGTTGGTCATCCTTTGGAAATTCCCTGGTCCTATGTATAAACTAAGGGCCCTCTTAGGAGCAAAGCGAGGTAGTCATTTCTCCTCCTTTGATGGATGAGGCAGGGCATAAAATATTGACAAGGTGATGGACTGTCCATGAGAGAGAGCACAACTAATTTGGTTTGGAATGCTGTTTTAATTAGAAGAATTAATTTGTCTGGAAAAAGAAGACAAATGGTGGAAGAAAAGACAAGACCTGAAGTTCACTCACTCTGTAGATGTTAGGATGATGAGAAACACCGTTTTAAGCATATGTAGGAGTAAAGGACAACTGTGCATAGGCAAGAACTTCAGGTAGGTCAAGACAAGATTTAGGTCCCACAGCAGCATTATAAAAAGATTAGGTGAGAATATACGGGGCAGCTCCTTCAAAAAACGCAGGTGATCTGAAGATGGATTAGTGCTTTGGTAGACATAAAGTAACGATGGCCACAGCAATGCTTTGCTTGATACAATAAAATAAATAAATCATTTGCTGAAAAGAAAACCAAGCAGCAGCCTTCTGCCAGCATCCTGCATAGACGAGTCCATGTTGAAGGCCATCTGGCTGCCAGAATAATGACATTCAACCTTTCTCCAAAGATGGATGGTGTTAACTGTCGCTGCCCAAGGTTGTGTAGGCTCTGGTACTTCAACAGTAGATTCTCCCAAAAGGGTAGCCAGATCGGAGGACATAACCTCATGACTAGAAGTTCCAGGTATCACACTCTCCTCACCCAGTTCGCAGCCACTAAGATAACTTGGGAACGATCTCTCTTCATTTTCTAGAGCACTCTTGGAAGGAGAGGTACGGACAGAAAACATCCAGGAGTCGAGAGCCCCAATGTAAGTGAAAGGTGTACCCTAAGGAAGACTACCTTGAAAACTCCAATACATAAAAGTAGTGACAGTGCATATTCTCTGCCAGGGTTCTCCCCATTGTTGGCTGTTACACTCTGAGGTGGCACAGAGTATTTCCATTTGTGATCTGCTAGGCACAGTCGGCTGAGTTTGTCCCCTCCTGACCTTTAAAGATCCTGCAGGTGCTGGGCAATCAGCTAAATGCCCTGAGCATTCAGCCACTTTATAAAGCCTTATTACACAGGACCCACAACTCTGCCCTGTTGTTGCAAGTCGGAAGGAATACAAGTGAATCGCTCTTAACTCCAGCAAGTTGATGTGGAAATGAGCTTCTGCTGGTAACCTCTGACCTTCACCTCTCCCCAACCCAACAACAATGCATCCATCACAATTGTTATATCTGGGTGGAGTAGGGGGAGGAGTCTGCCATTGATCCAATTGTGATCGAGCAGCCACCACTCTTTTGCACTCTCCTCCAACACCTGATTCAAATCTGACAGATTTGTTTTGTGCTTAGCCCACTGGGACTTCTTATCCTGCTGCTAAGACTGCATGTGCCAGATGGCGTGATCCACAAGCAGGATGCAGGAGCCCAAGAGGCCCAGAAGCCTCAGAGTCACCATCACTGGGTTTCATTGAACAGCTATAAAGGTTCCTAAGTAGTCTTTGCTAGATTCAGGACATCTTTTAGGACTATTGTTTTTAACATCCTGACTAGGCAGAACAAGATCAAGAACCTCTGCCGCTTTATTGATGCTGCCTTCACAGTGGTAATATCAGGGTTAGGAGAAACGAGACCAGTGTCTGGAGAAGTGCCCAGACCACTGGCATACTGAAGAGCATTATAAATATCACCATGTTGAAAGGGCTAATGTTCTTCATTCTGAACCGGACTGTTCAAGAGAGGAGTTCATTTTTGATGAACATATAACGTAGGTCTAGGCTGAGGAACATGAGCTTCATAATCTCATAAAACAATCGGATCTTTGAACGGTGTCGGTGATGATATGATAAACGCCGGTATCTGAGCCAGTGATGCTGGTCATTGAGGCAGAGGTATTTTCGGATCTGAATTCAACGGAATTGGAACTGGTTTCTACCGCGGGACGAGGTAGAGAGGTACAGCAGGCATACAGGATAAATCCATAGAGGGTAAACCAGTTGGCAGCATCCTCTGATTCATGAGGCCTCAAGGGACCTCAGTGGGATCCGGCGTGGCACCAAAGATCTTATCTGTAGACAATTTAAGCTAATGAAGGTGATCTGGTGTCGCCGATCCTGATTCGGATTCCTTCCGAACAGGTGGTATTGAAGTCGACTCCACTGTGGGAGAACGATTCCATGGCCTAGAGGTGCCAGGTGTGTCATGAGGCTATGAATAGTGAGAGTGGCAAGAAGCAGGTGACCCAGGTTTCGACTTGTTATCCTTTTTTCGGCTCTTCTTCGACTTCCCTGATTGCCGCGGCTTGGACTTCGACCAGGAACGGTCTTTGACTTTATCAACTCGGCGACAGCAAGCATCGCCTCGTTGTCACGGATTGCTTTTTTTTTTATTTATCTTGGCACATAACTTTGTCTTTGGTGTTTTGCCTCCAGTCATAATTCAGACGTCATGAGGATCTGTAACCAACATCTGCTGGGTACTGTCCTTACATCATTTAAAACCCTTAGGTTTAGGAGACATTGTTTGCACACCATTGAAAATTTAGAGGGAAAAGAAAGTCTGCCGAATGACTGTTGAAGCTCCAGATCCTCATTTCTTGGTGCAGAAAGAAAGGAATTGACATCAGCGCAAGCAGGTGGCATATATATATATACACACACGTCATGACATCACATATGCATGGGGCAGAGCGTCACATGGTAGAACGATGCTGCACAACACCACGTGTTGGGGCGTGAACTATGCAAAGGACTGCGGATCCAGTCCGACACCTGGGATATTCAAAAGGTGAGGAATCTGTGGTTAGAACTCTCTTTCAGAAAACATCCTGCTTTGGGTGATTGTTTAAAAAAAAAAAAGCTTTCTCAGTGGCCACATGAAACACGGCGGCCACTGCGCATGCTTGCAAAAACTTCAGAGGAGTTGCTTTAAATGTGACGGACTGCCTGCCACAACCTTAGATGAGACTCTTAGCAGGAAGACACCCAGTCTTCACAAATCTCTTATTAATCTATCCAAGCATGATGGAGGACTGGTGGTGCCCCCAGTTGCTTCGTTATCAGGCTACCCAACTAAGGTTCTTAGTGGAGTCGAACCGGCAGCTTTTTGAGAAACATTGGTCCGTTATGGGCCATGCTGTGGTGGGTGCACATATATGAAAAGAAGTTTGGCTTCCCCGTAAGCACAGGTCCTGGAGTCTTTACTCTTCACCAGTAACAGGTCTGGGACGCAGTTGCGGTAAAAACAGGCTTGACCACTTTTCCTTCCCCAATGACTCCTCTTTGCGCCAATCATGATTTTGCTCCTGGAATGTGTCAGGGTCAATATAAACAATGGCTATATGGGGCCTGCAAGCATGTGGGATGCCTCTTCGATCAACATGGTTTCATTCTCTTTGCCCAGCTTAGTCTGAATTGGTCAGGGAGTAATCAGATTTATGTTTCTTATTTGCAGTTGCGACATTGGGTGACAGGCACAGAGATGCAACAAGATGCAGGTAGACCAGGGGGCGCTAGAGGGCGCACGACCGCAATGGCCACACACCTGTGAGGCTCCGGCTACCTGACGTCAGAATATTTCATTTATTTGCTGCCACTGCCACGTAAACTTTGACAAGCAGCCGGACATCGGATGATCTCCACACAGTGCCGGCTCCGGTGAAGCTTTGCGCTGAGGAACCTGCTGGGGGCTAGAATCGGAACCTGCAGCCACATCTGCGGGAGGCGTGTGGTTTGGCTCGGAGACCCGCTCGGCCACAAACGACACTCGAGCACCGTGGCCCCCATGTGTGCACTGGGCCGGTCGACGGGACTCGCGGCGGCGGAGGGAGCCTGAGCACAACAATTACCGACCTCGCCGCTCGGCGGAGGACTGGATGCTGACGGAGGATCCTTACAACACGCCTGACAGGTGAGGCACGATCGTAACTGGAGCGGCTGGGCAAACTGTGCAGCGCTGAAAGGGGAAACGAGTGACGGGGGGAGACCAGCGGCCGTTGGTGAGAGGCTGCCGCTCATGTTGCAGGACGGAGATTGGTGAGAGCGCGATGACAATTTGAGCCTGTGAGTGCTGAGACAGAGGTTGCGGCAAGACAGGGAGGACTTGCTGACTTGTACTCATCGCATGGAGCCTGGTGTAAGAAGCTGTGGAACTAATTACGCTGAGTGACACAGAGACTCATATTCCCACAAGGACCACGGCCCAGTTATCTGCTGCTGGCCTGGGGCGCGCTGAAGGCGTTAAAGTGAACTCTGGTAGCTGAGAGGTCGTGCGGGCGGGGGGCTTGTCCTCGCACCCCTTCCCCCCCCAGGCCTCGGTGACAGGAGCGGTGTGCTCGCAGACGAGACCTGGTGGGCGGCAGGGTATCAGACTCTCCTGTGGGGGTGGCGGCTGGCGGTGCCTGTATCAGACACTATTCACTTGTTAAACGCTGGGCCACACATTGGGAGTGTAGTCAGGCTTGTGCAACCTGCGGACATTGCAGAGAACGCCAAATTTAAATAAGATAACACAAGAAGCACGACCCCCCCCCACCACTACTGTTGATCACGCGTGGGTGATCTCGGATGCGCTCACCCAGAGTGGAAACCGTGCCTCCCGTGCCATGGGCAAGCCGGATGGTAGGCAGCCGAAGCTGGTCTTCGAAACTAAGAAGGTAGTTACACGCTCCACTCCTGACGACGCATCCCAGGCGGGTGGAGACATGGCGCAATCACAACCCCCACCACAGGGAGATGAGGTTAAATCCTTGCTGCTGGCCCTACAACATAGCATGTCAGATTTGTCAGGCAAGATGGACACCATGAACACGCGCCTCGATTTTCTGGTGCAGAAAGTCGATAAGCACAATGGTCAGCTGAAAGAAGCGGAGCGCCGCATCTCGGAAAATGAAGACTCCACCGTGCAGCTGCAGCAACAGGCATGGACAGGCTGCTTAAGGTCATAGCGGCTAAGAATGAGGATTTGGAGGCTCGCAGCCGCAGAAATAACATCCGAATTATGGGAATACCGGAGAGTACCAATACGGGCCAGATGGAGGAGTGAGTAGAAAAATTGCTGCGAGGCGCTTGCGTTGAAAATCCTTTCTCTCCTCCGTTCATAGTGGAAAGGGCACACCGCTCGCTGGGACCCCGACCTCCTCCAGGAGGACCGCCTAGACCGATCGTGGTGCGGCTCTTTAACTACCAGGACCGTGATGCCGCTCTGCGGATGGCCAGAGAACACAAGAATCTACAATATGAAGGAGTGGCATTTACCATCTTTCCTGACTTCACGGTGGCCGTCCAAGAAGCCCGGCGCAAATTCGTGGGCGTGAAACAGAAACTTCGGAAGGCGCAGATTGAGTACACGCTCCTCTACCCGGCGTGACTGCGAGTCACCCACAGAGGAAAAAGTAGCATTTTCACGAGTCCGCACCAGGTGGAAGAGTTTCTAAAATCTCTCCATCGTCGCTCTCCTGGGAGACCATCAGTCTCGACTCGAGATCACCCTCCCCTCAAACGGACTGACTCACTGCATTAGCTGTGCGAGAATAAAATGGGTGAGTGAACCATGATACTAGGACAGAGGAGCCCGGACATAAATTGGACACACCAGAACTATGGCAGCTGCGGACTAATGGCCTGTGAGGTTGGCGGAAATGACTAGAGACGGCATACGTGGTCTCACCGGAGGTCTCCAGATAAGTGACTTAATAGAAAGCCTGATTTGCTCTTGGTAGTTGTACATTTTGAAAACATTCACACTTCACCTTGGCAGATGGTAGCGATACATGAAGAGCCAGGTAACCCCTTCCCCCTCACCTCCTCTGGCCGATTCACTCCCCTTGTGACCCTAGTGGCTTGGCCTGTGACGGGGTGAGGAGCGGGGTTGCTCTTGTGCGGCCCTGGCGACCTCCTATATGGGAATTCCCCCTTATTACTCAGTTGTTTTGACTGCCCCACAGTGCAGAAATGTATCCGCATTCTATGCAATTGTATCACTAATATGGGCCTGGGGTGGGTGGGTTATTCTCGGCACGATTGGGGTGCCGTGGTGGGTGGGGGTGGGCACGGGGTTGTTATGTTATGTCAAATGTTCTAACGCAGCACATCACCATTTGAACACAATGTCACATATAACTATGCGAAATGCCAGATCTCATAACATGATGCATGATGCATGGTACCCCCTATCCATACCACTAACAAGGCGTCGGATAATTGTCCCCAGCGGATAAACCTACAAACGTGGAATGTCAGGGGGTTGGGAAACCCACGCAAGTGTCTGCAACTGTTAGCCTACCTGGACAGACACCAAATACACATTGCAGCATTGCAGGAAACGCACACTGCTCCACATGGGAGGCTTTGCTTTGGGAATAGGTGGGCGTCCATAAGAATATTTTCCTCATACTCGACCTACTCAAGAGGCACGGTGGTCCTAATAAAGAAAGGCACTCCCTTCGTTTTGGGTGGCTCGGTGAGTGATACCCTGGGCAGACACTGCTTGCTGTGGGGCCAGTTTGGCGCGCAATCTCTCACACTGGTTTGCTGCTACGGCCCCAACATAGATGACCCCAGCTACTACATGTCCCGTTGGGGGCAGATCTTCAAACTTGGGTCCAGACATATTATTTGGGGAGGGGATTTGAACATGTCATTGTGTCCCGCTCTAGACAGGTCCCATCCTCAGTCGCATCACTATACTCGGACACAGGAGACTCTCACAACTCCTCTGCGCTCATGGCCTGATAGATGCATGGAGGCATTTTCACCCAGGGAAAACTGAAGGCACATACTATACCACTGCTCGTGCCGCGTGGTCACGCTTAGAGTGTATCCAAGGGGCCACCCCTCTGCTAACCAGCCAATAGTCTAACATATTTGGCCAGAACACTCTCTGACCCTACACCTGTACTACTGCAACTGACACTTCCATGCACCGTTGCCCCCCCATTCAGCTGGAGACTGATACCAGAGGCACTGTTGGACTTAGTTTTTCAGACCGAACTGGGGGAAGAGACCTCAGATTTTTTTACCCGCAATAAAGGCTCAGTGAATAGTATAGGCACGTTATGGGAAGCTTTCAAAGTAACGATGCAAGGCTTCTACATGGCGAAAAGCTTTGTGGTGCTCGGACATTAGGCGCACCTTGCGTAAACTGGAGGGTGAATTGAAACAATTAGAAGAGACTCATCGGGTGACCGCAGGGCAGAAATCAGGAACATTTCACCGCACGCCATTATGGGGAGGGGGAGAGGCCAGTCAAGGCACTAGCCCAGGACATACAGAAGCCGAAATTTTCTAACTATGTGCTAGACATTTTAGACCCGTTGGGCACGCACCACAAAGATAGCCAGGCTGTTCTAGATATGTTTACAGATTTCTATAAGAAACTGTATACCTCTCGACGCACGAAGCCCCCGGATTTCGCTCCATTTTTACGAGATATTACCCTGGGATGGCTGGGAGATACCCAACGGAAATTTCTAGCTGAACCCTTCCAGATGGACGAATTTAGGGAAGCGGTGATGCAAATTAAATCCGGTAAGGCGCCGGGATCAGACGGATTGCTGGTAGAATTCTACAAGACATACCTAGATCAACTGATGCCGGTTCTGTGTGAGGTTTATGAGGAGGCTTTGGAGTCTAAGGTGTTACCACCCCCGATGAGGGGATCATTGCCAAAGCCAGACAAACCCACGGATCAATGTGATTCATACAGACCATTGTCTCTGATAAATATAGACGTGAAGATCCTTGCTAAGTTCCTGGCTAAAAGGCTTAGCTTGTTAATGGAGAAGCTGGTGTTGCCAGACCAGGCAAGCTTTATACCCGGGAGGGCGACCTCTCATAACTTGCGAACACTGTTCTCTGTGATGCACAGGGTCGATCCGAAGCTGGCACTCGTGGCTGTCTTCTTGGACGCCACAAAAGCTTTTTATTCAGTAGAGTGGGACTACTTGTTTACTGTACTGCGGTGCATGGGATTTCCGGTCAAATTCCTGACCTGGATCCAGATCTTATACACTTCACCTACGGCTCGGGTACAAATCAATGGGCACATCTCCACATCCATTATGCTCTCGAGAGGCACCAGGCAGGGATGCCCTCTTTCTCCGCTACTCTTCGCTTTAGCTATTGAACCCCTTGCAGCGAGAAGCCGTCAACATAATTCGGAGAAAGCCCTCAGAGGCTTCCTGCGACCGATACTAGTCTCTTTATATGACGACGAGGTCACCTTGTATGTTAAAGACCCGGTCCACAATCTCAACCCGATATTGTGGGAATTTATACGATTTGGAGGGATGTCGGGCATAGAGATCAACTGGTCCAAGTCGCAGATATTCCCGATCAATCCTGCGGCGCAACCTTTCCCCATCGACTACCCCATAGAGTGGTGCGATGAGAGGGTAAAATATCTGGGGATACAAATCACTAATGATCGTGATGAACTACTGCGTAGTAATTATGGCAAGGCACTAGAACATGTCACAAACTGTATTACTAGATGGGTCACTTTCCCGCTCACCATGGCAGGACGCATCTCGCTCATTAAGATGGTCATCCTCCCTAAATTTTTATACCTTTTTTAAAATATCCTGCAGTA
Organism: Triturus cristatus; assembly: GCF_964204655.1. Lineage (NCBI taxonomy): Eukaryota > Metazoa > Chordata > Amphibia > Caudata > Salamandridae > Triturus > Triturus cristatus. The sequence continues at coordinate 1,041,753,112 of NC_140585.1, forward strand.
TCCAGGACACCCTTTTTTATCATGCTTAGGTCTGAGCTCATTCGATTGGTCTGGGGTGGCAAGCAACCCCGTTTACAATGGGAGATACTGACTAGGCCTCACTCCCAGGGCGGCTTTGAAGTACCAAACTTTGAACTGTACTATCTCTGCGCTCAGGCGCATTTCGCACATTATTGGTTTCACTCCCCCAGATATACACCTCAGGTCACCACCGAGCATTGGCTAGCCCACACTATTCCACTGGACGGGGTCATCCTTTCGGAGCTGGAAAGCAGACCAGAGGGCCCTTCATCTGTAGATTGCGCAGTAAGAGCCTGGCAGTGCCCACTTCGTACACTTAAAGCTCCGATGCTCTAGTCACCGCTGCTCCCCCTCACATACCACCCGATGATGCCTGTAATCGCAGAAGGGGTTTTCTCCAAAACCAAATCCAAATTTCACATACATACCTGGGGGGACCTCTATCTAAATGGTAAATTTAAGGATTTGGCGCAGCTCTTTCAAGGCCCATCGGCATCCTCTATGGATATATTTTTATAAGTACAACTGAGGCAGGGATTGAAGGAACATACGCAGTCCTACCCACTGGAACCCCCTACGCTCTCCCCATTACATCATATGTTGCGCACTCCTGAAGCCTCTCACCTGGTGTCGACCCTATATAACAGCTTGTACACAGGGACTGAATACAGGGCATGTCCCGCCCGTGCAAAATGGAGCGCGGAGTTGGGATGTAAACTCACGGATCAACAGTGGGACTACTGCTGTAAACAGACTGGTATTTGAGGAGACAAGTTCAGACTCCGTATTACACACTACAAATTCTTACACCGCCTGTACTATACACCTGCCCGGTTATTCCGTTATGGGCTACGTGATAATGCATGGTGCGATCGATGCAGAATAGATGGGGCGGACTTTCTACACCTGGCATGGTCCTGTGAGGCGGTGTGTGAGTACTGGCGGCAGGTGTTTGAGGCGCTGGCACGGATGACCTTGCTGAAAATACAGGCGTCCCCTATGGTTGCTTTGTTAGGGTACGTTGAAGCGTTTCCGACTGCCCACCGCAGATTTGTTGCCTTTAGTGTCGCATTGGCTAGGCGTAGAGTGGCGTGCAGATGGTGCAGGCGCCGAAATTTAAGGAGTGGCTGGGTGACTTGATCTTGTGGCAAGAGAAGTTGAACGCATATGCTGAGTTGCTTCCGGTCCCCTCTAGACCCAGAGACATATGGGCGCCTCTCACTATCTACCTTATGGACCATCCGCTTACATAACTCATGGACAGTTGTTATAATTCGACTGGGAGGCTGGTATTATATTATAACCGGTGGAAGCAATGCAATTGGGTACAGCATACAAGATGGTTAGGATAGGGCAGGGTACAACTGCTCCCTAAAGAAGAGCAGTCAGTGACCATATTCTTGGCCGGGACCCACCCGCAATCTTGTATTGTATAAGATTTGACTAACTTGTGTAACGTTGCTTTTCTAAGTACCTTGCCACTCAGGCATACGGCATTTCGAGACCTGATATTGTTTGTGTTATTTACATTTTCCAATGTACCACTTTGCATGACTACATATGTGCTGGCACTAATCTTTGAACCTGTTTACTGATGTTGTATGACATTTGAAAATGAAAATACATAAATTAAAAAAAAAGATGCAGGTAGACCAATGACCTCTTTTGAGAAGTATCTGCTAGTTGAGGGGGATGAAAGACTTTTAATATCCAAGCTTTATGTTTTGTTGGAAGGTAGGAGGCTTCAGACCAACTCCTTGGGACAGTTAAGAAAGGAAACTGAAATAGGTAGTTCACTTGTCGCAAGAGAATGGGAAGATATATTTTATCGAGTACATCACACTTCTCATTCCAGAGCCAGCACGGAAACCGCTTGTAGACTTGCTTCTTATTGGTATTTTACTCCAATGAGACTCAATAGATGAAGCGCTGGCTGCTCTGAGGATTGCTGGCGTGGTCGCGAAGCACAGGGACTCTGCTGCACCTTCTATGGCACTACCCGAAGCTTACCAGATACTGGAATCAAGTCTTGGACAACATCAACTCAGCTTTTAACACTACCATACCAAGGTTTCCAGCTTACACCATTTTGGGTCTCCCGAATCCCCTGACTTATCCTTTACGTTCTAACAGGGGGAAGCAATGGTACTTGCTCTGAGTGCGGCTCAGCAAGTCATCCTCGCTCTGGGGCACAGTCAAGTCCCGGAACATACCTTATGATTACATAAACTATGGTTCATCCTGGGGATGAAGAAGCTCTCCTTAGCATCAACCCGGGGCCAATTCTCCTACTTGGACTTTGGGTTCCTTTTATTCACATTCTTTCTTCCAAGTTCGAGGGCCTTTCATGCCCAATATGCTTACGGCTCCTACTTTTTAATCCTGATGTTACCCTCGACGAGGCTTAGCTGGATTTGCTAGTTACTACAGTAGTTCTAAACATGTGCACCTACTATGGGACGCCTACATTGATTCTTTTGTTCATAATTTTGAAGGAGGAAAATGGTGGGTGGGGGGTAGCTTATGTTCACTTCTTTTCGGTTTTAATATTTTTTTCAGCCTGTACCACGCTGCTGGCCCCAGGGTTGTAGGCGGAAGCTGTGTCTTATAAGGTACTTTTATTGAGAGCACGACTGGCCCCTTAGGGTTGTAGGCAATATTCTGTGTATTCATGCAATGCGGCTGTGTTAATAAATAAAATTGATCCATAAATGAGGCCCTTATTCTTTGATCCTTTTGCTGTTAAAGGGCATTGCTAAAGAGGATGCTAACATTCTCAGTCTCAGTGACTCTGACACCAGAAGTTTGGTAATCCTGCAAAATGTATGTTAGTTGGACATTTCCCTTGAAGTGTACCTCCCCTCCTTTAGGATGCCGTCTGTGGCCATTGCTGCTGTAAATGGCAGAGCTCATTTACCTGAAATTGATTTTTTGTCTATTCAAGTAAAAGCTAAACATTTGAGCGAGATCCTTGAATGTGCTCCAGTCAACTCGTCTCCAAATTCTTACTTTTCCGGTGTTTGTGGCAGCAGAGAAAGATGTATTGTCTATGAGTAGGGAGGTATTTCATATCTCAAAGGGCCAATCATAGTCAGGAAGGAAGAGCCCAGAAGAATTGATTTAAATACTGCCAAGGCTTCTCAGCAGAAGTGACCATTGTATTATAGTTAGCAAAAATCTACCTTCATCCATTGAACTTGAGTTCAAATAAAAATGTAAACACACTCCGATGATGTTTGGAGTATTGTCCAAGCCTATCGTATGGAAAACGTGATTTTGAAACCTAACTAGGCTTTTTGATCTAAAAAAGCCAAAGTTGCATATACAGTTGTATAGCACTTTATAGCTAGTCACAATTGTAATCTTAGTCTGTAAGGCGCACTTGGCAATGACTTAGTTTTTGTCATGTAGAGGAACCTACTTTCAACATTTACAGTTTCTTTTGACAAGTGCTGCTCTAGTGTTTGTAGCTTGGCTCTCTTCACTCCAAATGGTAGGCCCAAAGCCACACTTTCACTGTCACTTATGTGAGTGGTGTAAACGTACACTGCAGCCAAAATGTGAGATAACATTTATGTCACTGGTGTTTCCTGCATCAAGTTACTCTAGGTTTAACTAATTTACATTAACCAATTGGGTAGGCCCAAATGTTCACCGGGTTTTATTGATCGGAGCACATGCACTAGGAGTCTGAATTGCATTCTACAATGCCCAGAGTAAAAATTCCAGCAAAACGGAACCAATAAAATTGGGGGACCTCTTAAAAACATTTCTTTTCTACTGCCTTAGGTGGGGGATGTCATCTTTGCCACCAGACGCCCTTTCACAAAACCCATTTATGCTAAGCGATGGGACACATTTTTGGCCTGGTGTGGCATTGTAAGACTGATCCCTTACAAGCAAAGATCTCAAACTTGCTGTTTCTCCATCTTTGGCCCAGGAAGGCCTTGCAGTGGGCAGTAATAAACGTTGTCAGCCATGATGACCTTTCTACATTTACTGGAAAACCGTCCTTGTTTAAATCATCTATTGTGATGAGATTTATTAAAGGTTTGACACATATGTTCCCTCCAAAGCAATTTTTAATGTCACAGTAGGGCCTTAACTTGGTCTTGGCACTTCTCATGTGTTCTCCCTTCAAGCCGATGCATAGTTTCTCACTGCATCTCCTCAAGATCTTCCTCATCGCAACTGCCATACTCCACCCCTCCCTTTCTTATTGGGCAATTCTACACAGTCAGCTTACCCCTCACCCCTTGAAAGAGGAGGAGAGCCTCCATCAGAAGGACTGCAAAAGGGCTTTAAACTTTTCCATTAATTGAACCAAGGAACACTGTGGACAATCAGCTTTTTGTAAGATTTCTGGGGTGAAAAAAGAGAAGGCTGTGTAAAAGAAGGCCCTGCAAAGGTGGATAATCCTCTGCATTGAGATCTGCAATGCAGTGCCCAAGAAGAAGTCTCCCAGAATGACTGAGATCCCATTCCGCTAAGGCTGCTACCATTGAGTTGGCTCATCGAGTGCCTATACTTGCATCTGCTAGGCTGGGATGTGGGTGTCACAGCTTACGGTCACAAAGTACTACTGCCTTGCCAGCCAGGTCTGGTAGGAAGGGCACTTACACAAAATGTCCTGCAGGACTCAGCAGGCAGAGTCGAATCCACTCCACAAGCCCTCCCCTTGGGAAGGTACTGCTTTGGTATCAATTTTAAGGCGAGGAATCCACAGTTAGAAATATCCCTCGGAATAACAAATAACTTACCTTGCAACACTTTCTGGTGGATATTCCAATTGCAGATTCCGTACTATCCTCCTTGTTCTCTGGAATGGCCTCTTTTTGACATCTGCAAAGGTCGTAAGTTATTATTCAACACACTGGTACTAACATTTCTTCACGCTCCGCATCTGAAGGTGCGGAAAGGGAAAAAATAAGAAACGGCTATCAGTATGCTGGGGTGGCGCTTATATACAACTCTGCTCTATCACTTATGGGGTGGTAGAGCACCAATGCACAGCTTGCACGAAGGAGCATTCCGGAAGAAAAGTTCTGGATCCAGACTGGTAGCTGCAGAGTATTCTAAAATGAGGAATCCAAGTATAGAGTTCCCACAAGAGCAATAGCGAAGGTAAATAACGTGTTCATTTCCCACTCCATGCCTAACTGTTATTGCCACCTTCTGGAAGAACCAGTAACAGCTTCTAATTCTGTTAATTGAGAATTTTGAGCACACACACAGAATCTGAGGCATGACCCTATCCCTGTGTGTAAGTGTCCTGATCTCCAATGCCACTCAACTGACTGCCTGGACCAAGAGATGATGCATGTATTACCAATATGAGCTTTGGTGGGGGTATGGAGAATGGTCTGCTGCGTGTCAGGTTGCCATCAGTCACCCACCACTGAAGTTCCTGAGCTGCATTTCCTGATATGTGGATGTTGTCCGAAAGGCACGACTCGATGAGGGCCCATGGAAGCAGAAGGTTCCACTGCCAGGCCTACATATGCCGATGGGCACAGGGCATAATGTACAAGCAGGATGCACAAAGCAAGCAGCCCAAGAAGCATCAGAACCATAAATGCTGGACAAAAGGGGTCATCCAAAACATCAGGATCATAGCCTGAATATCTTAGTCTTATAATAGGATGAATAGGCCTTCAAAGTCAGCCACTCTGTTCTGGTGGGCGCTATAAAAGGAATTTTTCCTCAAGCCGCAGATTGGATTTTGATTCACTGAAAGAGAACCCCAGGGTGGACATCAACAATGAGGCTCCACCAGGAGAGATCCTGAGATTTGGGGGCTGCGAGCGCAGAATGATTGGGAAGAGCGTATCTCCTTATACGCTGATGACATCATGCTCTATCTGGCATGGCCTTACTACTCCATAGTGCGAGTCCTGCACATCTTCAAATTGTTCGGTAGCTATTCAGGGTACACCATCAACTGGTCGAAGTCCGTGATCTTTCCTCTTTCGGGACATCCCCCTAGGGTCCCGCGGTGTTGTGCAGCCCCAGTGGTGGTGGATGGTTTTAAGTACCTTTGGGATCTACATCACCAGAGATCAGAAAGACTTTCTGGCAAGAAACCTGGGGCCGCAGTTGAGTTGTCTGGCTGCAGATGTGAGCCACTGGCGATTGCATCGACTCTTGCTAATGGGACGGGCGGCCCTGTATAAGATGTTGATGCTACCTCGGCTCCTCTATGTACTGCAGAACACTCTATTCCGGATTCCGCAGACGTTCTTCAAGCGTATAACACAGGAGGTGCGGTCTCTGTGGGGGGGGGGGGGAACGCAGAGGATTGCGCTACAAAAATTACATAGAGGCATCTTTGATGTGGGGATTGCAGTCCCGGACATCAAGCTATACTACTGGGCTTCCCAAATACAGGTAATTAACGATTGGGTCTATGTGGGGATGGAAGAGCCGGCCTACAGAGTGGATAGGGCATCTATGCCGCAGGGCAACTGCGAATCCCTTTTTTATTCCCACCGACTGGCCCGAACATACTAGGGTGGTGGTTCAATGTTGGAAGGATGCAAACAGGGGCCTTGGCTGGGCGGCTAAAAGGCAGAACCCTGCTGTGGGCGGTTAATTCTCTCAGGGAGGGGGCAGCGCTGACGGGATTAAGGGACTGGCGGCTGATTGGCATTAAGTACCTGGGAGACGTGTGGAAGGGCGAATCACCCCGATCGTTTGAATACTTGCAGAAAGAATACGACATGCACGAATCGCAGCGTTACACACACTTGCGGCTCTTACATGCACTGCGCACCCATATCCAACAAGGGGTTTTGATTCCTAAATATACTTCCCACTTGAGGATCGACTTTTGCTGGACCCCAAACAGGGGAAACCCACCTCCACGATATATCGTAAACTAGTTAACAACCTCCCAGACCCCTTGGTCTCCCTTAGGGCGGCCTGGGTGGGAGACCTAGGAAACCTCGATGATGAAGATTGGCAGAGGCACTCTAGAGCCCCAGGGAAGTGGCTACGCACGTCAGAATCAGGCTAGTGCAGCTCAAGATCCTACATCGCGTATATTACCCTCGCACCCACCTCTACTCCTGGGGACGTGCCACGTCTGCGCAGTGCGTTTGGGGGTGCCTTCATACACACACTATGGGCGTGTCCCGAGGTAGCCACATTTTGGCGGAAGGCTACAGAAGTCATGTCGGAGGTGGTGGGTGAGCCGATCCTGTTAGAACCAAAGTGGCTTCTTCTCATTATTAGAAGGGAGGCAGACTGGTCCAGATATGTGGGCATATGGATGGCTCTGGCGGCGGGGGTGGCGAGGCGCAACATAGCCAGAAATTGGGGGGCACAGGCTCCCCCCCCACTTGAAGAATGGAAACGTGACCTTGATTGGTGCCAGAGAGCAGAGGAAACTGTGTACAAGAGCAGGGGGTGTTCCAAAAAGTGGGAACTGGTGTGGCTGCCGTGGCGGAGGTACCGAGGGCTGGGGGAAGTAGATTCATTTAGTGGGGTGAAATACCGGGAGGGGACCACCCCACCTGAGAATGTATCATCTGTGGTTCATTGAACATGGAACATCGTCCTCATGTTATTATCTCTGTATGCTGTGGTTTCTCGAGTCTTTGTTATTAAAAAGATTTTTTAAAACAATGAGGCTCCACCAGGGACCATCACCTGCAAGTGGTCTGCGACTAGTTGTTTTGAATTCTCCTTCAAAAGCAGTCAAGTTACAGCAATACAGGTATACCCGACCTGCAAAGATGGGCTGTGCCGACATAGCTTTGCATCAGCTCCTAGGTGTTCACAAAGGGTTAAGACCAAAACCGCAAATTGAAAATGTTCTGACACCACCAGAAAACAAAACAGAAATGCCCTCTTGTGGCACAGCAGGATCAAAACGTTTAATTATGGATCCTGCACGTTGAAGGACACCATGCAGCCCTTTGATCCCAAAGAAAAAAGAACATTGGCAAGATTCAACATTTTGAATTTCATCTTGAGAAAGGCATTTAACTGCTTACGTCCCCAATTAGTCGCAATCTCTTGTCTTTCTTGGGGAGCAGGCGGTAGCATCCCGTATACTACTCGGTCTTGGGCCATTAGTTTGCAAAAACCACACTTTTGGTAAGTGAATATAACCATGATCTGCTGACTTTGTTGTTGAAGGGGAAATTAAAGTTACTTGGCAGCTGTGAAAGGTGATGTAATTGAGGATGACTGCTCCATCTGCTGCTGACGATATCCCCTACCACCACCCTTGCTTTTAGAGCCACAAAAAGGCTGGACAGGTTGCAAGTATAGCCTCCATCAACAGGCAAGGCCCCTTAAGTATCTTTGAAATGTCCAATACTTCTGGGGGAATTGGTGAGCAGAAGAAGGTAACCCTAGAAAACTAGACAGCTCTATCTTTAAAGCATTGTAGTGCAGAGTTTGCCTTCTTACTAAATAGTCTGGACCCATCAAAGGTCATGTCCATTAGTTAAACTTGAACGATACTGAAAAACAGTGGCAGATATCAAAGTGCGAGGTCAGATAACAACAGTGGTACACTTAGCCCAATCAACACAATCTGTAGTGTCCAAGCCCGGAAACCTACAAATAGACATTGCTGCAGTCTGGCAATCATGCCCTCTGGACTAAGGAGTTCTGGAACTACTCAGCCAGAGCAGGAAAAATCTCACTCACCATGTCCCAGAGGGCTTGAGTGTAGAGACCCAAGAAACACACAGCATTGAAAGCATAGGGCTACCTGAATAGAACACGCTTGCCTGGGGTGTTTATTTTCTTAGATTCTCTGTCTGTTGATGTAGTTGGAAAACTGCTTGTGGAGGCTTGAAAAGTAAACTCTCTGGAAAAGCATGCTCCATCTGTAAGGTTTGATCATCTGGTGCAGGCCTGTATTGTTGCACAATACGACAACTGTCAGAACATCATTAAAATGCAGCAAGGGCTCTGGAGTCAATGGCCCATGCAGCAAAATGACAGTCAAACGATTAGCCCTAGCTTCCATTAATAGCAACATCAAATTTAACACCTCTGCTGCTCTGCGTCCCACGACTGCAAAAGTCTATTCTTTACTCAGAAGTCACAGGGCAAATTCAATTCTGTCTCTGGTGAAGTGTCCAAGCCACTGGCATTTTGTAAATCAAGATATATCATCACTGTCTTCATTGTGAAGAAGATGCTCAAGGGCTGGATGAGCATCGTCTTCATTGTGAAGAAGATGCTCAAGGGCTGGATGAGCATCAGAATCCAAACCCAAGATAACCTCCATTCTCCTGAAATACTGCCTATATGGCAAGGGAATAGGAGGGGGAGTTCTCAACCTAAAGCTGAGGCCTGGTGATTACATACATAGTGCAAAATGGGGATACCATAGCTGAAGCCACTCTCGCAACCTGAATTTAAGTGGACTTCGGAACCAGCGCTGATACGGGAATAACCAGTGAAGCCTATGGTAAGGGGGTCAAGCCACAGTCCAGTGCCAGAAGCAGAACTGGTGTGACTGAAAGTTGTCAGCCTGGGAAAGGACCTGCCAGTGGAAGTCCACCTGGAGGCCCCAACATATCAATGGAACCTGAAGACATGGGGGGGATGAGCAAGATGGCGTCTGAGTAGCGGCTACCAGACTCAGCTCCACCGGTCCGACCCCAAAACAGACAAGCTCCTGTATGATACAGCGATTGAGAGACTGAAATCACCTGCTATATCCCCCAACGCATGGACAGGCTGTGCTGCCTAAGGATCACTGTGATCTCCGCGCGGAGCAGAGATCAGAATCGGCTTCACGCTGTAATGAGGCGTCTGTCCGGAGCATCTGAAACGATTAACGGCCTGGCTCCAGCATCTTCGACCGGCTCAGCCCTGCAGCGGCTCTCGAAGACGTGCTGCCTCAGGGAATCCCTATCGGTATTCTACAATCTCCTGACAGTTTTGACAGTCACGGACAGAGGTGTCAAGCACTGCAACGGCTCTCAATGCATGAACCAGGGGCGGAGGACACTTTGTTTCCAGGACTTAGCAGGCAACCAAGTAAGGATGGCGGGGCATGGGGCCAAAGTATTGAAATTAAAGAATAGCAACTTGTCAGCTCCCGCGGTAACCGAAGCCACACAGCACAATCTCACAACAACATCATAAATCCCTCAGAAGCGCCCAGAAACAAGGGGGGTAAAAAACCAGGAACAAGCAGAAAGGGCAGACTCCATTGCAAAGACAGAGCGGGTGGTTAAACCAAGGAAGAAAAAACAGCTAAAAAAAAACCAAAACCTTGGATACTACTCAAGCGCATAACTCCCAGCCCCTAATCTCTAACATATTTGGGAAAACGCATAACGCTGAAATAGCCGAGGGGATCATACTGGGGGGACAGAGCATCACAACGGTGGTTGTTGTGCACCCCCTGAAGACGCCGGAGAGTCGTCTCAGGTCTCTGCAGCCTCGTCGCTGGTGGTCCCAGCAGCCTCTGCTCCGCTAGTACCTCTAGATGCAGCAGCAGATGCAATCACAGATGCAAGCTGTGATCGGAGCCAAGAAGAAGAGAGTGGCCCCCAGCAGTTCTCGCAAACCCGGATAATTTCATATCTGAAATTGGGACTATTGCTAAAGTGATTGCAAATGTAGAGGCCATCGCAGAAGGGAGTTTGGTAAATACAATCAACCTTCAGCCAAAAACATCTGAAAACACTGAGAAACCCCACTCCTTAACAGATGAATCAGAAATTAATGAGACCGGCGTATCCACATCTAGTGATGGAGGGAGACATGATTGGGACAGTAGCACGGACTCAGAGGTAGGATGGAAAACTGCTGCTCAAAAAAAGAAAATCGCTGAAGAAAAAACACAGCAGGCGTATGAGTGGGGGGACCACGGATCAAGGAAGTACTCCTGAGCTCAGGTGGGACTATTCATCTTCACAGTTAATGACTCCAGCGGACTCCACGGTATGCTCAGGCGGTAATCTTTTAGCTAAGGGCGATTTGGGTGGTGGAAATTCCGGAAGTAAGAAAGAGCCTACCCGCGCAGAGGTACTACACTCAATTAAGAGCTTTCAAGAAGAGGTTAAGCAGGCTAATCGAAAATCACGGCATGCTACGCAAAAACTACAAGGAGCAATAAGGAAAGTGGGTCGAACATGTGCCGAAATCGCTGATAGAATGGCTTCAGTCGAAGTAGGCACCGAGACCCTGGAAAAGGATGTCTCCACCTTGAAGGCACAGGGAGATGAGCATGACGGCATAGTCAAGGACTTAATGCTGAAACTCGAGGAGCAGGAGAATACATCACAACGCAATAATCTTCGTATCCTTGGGGTCCCGGAAGGTATGGAAGGGAGCGACCCTAGGGGGTAGATGATCACGCTCCTCAAAGGTGCTTTCCCTGAGCTGCACTCCTGGTTTTGGGACAAATAGATACAGCGTGCTCACCGTTTCCCACTCACACCATCCAAACGCCCTACATCCTCAGCACAATACCCACAAGCTATTCTATTATATTTGGGCAACTTCCTTCTGCGGCAGACACTCTTTGACTTAGCAAGACCACCAAACAAGGGGGAATTCAATGGCATCACCTTTTTCACTAGGCCCGACTTTGCTCATGCCACCATAGAATGCAGATGGAGGCTGAGACAACTATATGCTCAACTAGGGGCAACAGTTTATTTGCAAAATCCAGCTTGCCTAAAGGTTCTATATAAGAGGGTCACGCACAGTTTCACTTCCAAAATTCAGGCCCAATCTTATCTACGAGAGATTACAGAGTCAAGAAGGGACAAAACTAAGGTCTAAAATCTAAAAACTAAAGGCTCAATGTTTTAAAAATGTTACTTCCTCTTTCTTTTTTTTTCTCTTGTGGGCATTTAGCAGGACTTTTACTGGCAAGGTGGTATCACAAGGTAATACTGCTGGGTCAGGGGTTGGACCGGGGGGGGGGGGCGGGGAGGGGGGATCCGGGGTCCTGATTACTCAGATGCCCTCATCCTGGTTCTCACAGAACCAGGTAGCCTCAATGGTGGGTGGTGGGAGGGTTGTGGTAGGAGGGTTCTGAGGGGAAGGGGTAGGGTGGGGAAAGGGGTTGGCAGGCACCTGGAGGGCTGATTCGTAACTTTTTTTCTTTGGCTCCTCTTGTGTACTAGGTATGAGTATCTGACCAATTTCACCACATATAATGAGTAAATTACATATAGCTACAATCAAGGTTTGTGGCCTTAACGATCCCAAAAAACGGCGGAATACTGCTGCAGCACTCAGGTGAATCTGGGCCTTTCAATATGAGTTTCCTGTAAGCATACGATATCTGCTCTCAGTAGCCTATTAGATTCACTTGGTTATACAGTGGTAGGGGCCACACCACAAAACATTAGGACAAGGGGGTGGCAATAACGCTCGCTTCAATTCACACGCACAGCAGTTGATCAAAATGGGAGGTGGGTCATTACAGAATGTCGTAGAGAAAATGGCGAACTACTCACTTTATATGGAAGTACTCTAGATAATCCTGCAATCTTTTTTTTTTTTTTTTTGGAAACCGTTTATTACAGAATCCAAAAAATATACAAAGATGGGTCTACAACCTTCGGGCCGGCCGCTAGCAAACAGAAGGAGCATGTAATACAGACAATAGAACGCACGCTGCGGCAAAAGGGACTTCACAGGAGTTAAAAGAGGTGTTGGCGGCCACACCATCCGGACCCCACACGACGGTTTCATTTTTATATAAATAACAACAAGAAAGCAAGTCCACAAGGCAACCCACAGTCGGAAACAACAGCATGTGCTCCCCTAGGGGGGGGACCCCACTGGTTCATAGGAATATCGAGGGGGGGAATAGGTCAGGACGGGGACTAAGTAAACTCATTGCCCAGAACCGGGAAGACAAACAGGCTAAGGAGACGGGGCCGGTGACGGATCAGGCAGTAGCGGCGGGGTACAGATTCCCCCACGGTAAGCGTTCCAGGGGCCCCATACTTTCACCCATGTCCCAGGCTTACCTCTCGCAACATACACCACCTTTTCCCGAAACATACACCAATCCATGTTGTCCTTCCACGCTGAGACAGTAGGCGACCTCTGGGAACCCCACAGTTGCGCAATGTCACGTTTGGCCACCATATATCCCAGAGTCGCCCACCACGTCTGCGGCACTGAGTAGTCGGTTGGCTCCCATACATTCAAAAGACATCTCCTCGCCTCAGGCAACAGCGGCACATGCGTAACTACCTGCAAAACCTCATGCACACCACGCCAGAATCGCACCACCTCCGGGCATTCCCACAGAATATGGAGAAAGGTCCCCAAAGAACCACACCCACGCTTACACAACCCGTCCACAGCATAGCCCATACGCATCAGCCTCGGCCCCGTAACATAGACCCTATGGAGTATCTTGAGCTGGACGAAGCGAAGGCGGGCCGGTATGGCCACCTCTTTCGGGGAGGCCACCGCAGACACCCAGTCCTCGTCATCCAGCTCCAATCCATCAGCCCCCCACGCCTCACGAAGGCCGGTCAGCAGTCCCGAACGGTCATTGATGAGTTTTTTGTAAATTAATGAAATCGTGCCGTCCGGGACATGCCCATCTAGCACTCTATCCTCCAGAGGGGAGTACTCCGGGATGGAGGCAACGTCCGGAAATACGGAGCACAACGCATGACGGATCTGCATATAACGAAAGTACTCCGTGTCCTGCAGCTGGAATTCTGTCTGCAGCACATCGAACGTTTTGAATCCCCCCCTCGTCCAGAGATCGCCCACCCTGCTAATGCCTATCATGTCCCACTTCTCAAAGCCCTTCGAGGTCCACAGGGAGCCCAGCCGCTCAGATGCGTATAGTGGCGCCGCCCGGGTCAAGCGATCCTTCCACCCCATCGCCACGTTAGCCGTATGCCACACCCGTACCATGACCCTCGTGGGGCCCGTCAGCCGCGCGTCATGCGAGCTAGAATAAAGCGCCCGATTATAGTCACCGCCCGGCAGTAACATTTTATCCATCTCAAAGGCCGGGTTTAGGGCGGGCCCGTAAAGGCCGTGATTGATCGCAGCCAGCTGGGAGGCCCAGTAATATCGCTTGATATCTGGGAGGGCAACCCCCCCGTCTTACCACGGGAGCGTAAGCTTCGCCAGGGCGATACGCGGCCTACCCTCCCAGAGCAGTCGGCGCTGCAAACTCTCCACCTCGCGAAAGTAGCGCGCCGGGACAACGTCCATTGTATTCTGCAAAGCATACAGGAAACGCGGCAGCGACATCATCTTAAACAATGCCGCCCGGCCGAGCGGCGAGAGCGGCAAGCGCTTCCAACGCGCGACGTCCTCCTTCAGGCGCTGGAGGGGGGGAAGCAAGTTCTGGCTATATCGGGCCTCCGCGTCCAGGGTAATGAAGACACCCAGGTACCTAAATCCCCGCGGGGCGATCTGGATAGGACAACCCCGCGGAAGGATAGGATCCTCCCCAGAGAGGACATACACACACGATTTAGCCCAGTTGATGACCAGGCCGGAGTTCAGGCCAAATGAGTGCAATACATCAACCAGTACTATCAGTGATTTACGTGGGGAAGCCAGGTACAGAAGAATATCATCAGCGTAAAGAGATACGCGGTCCTCATACTCGGGGGTCCATCGGAGACCACGAAGAGAAGGTTCCCACCGCAGCCACTCCGCCAGGGGCTCCAGGGCAAGCGCGAAGAGGAGCGGTGATAATGGGCAGCCCTGCCGCGTGCCCCTGCCCAGCTCAAATGGAGCTGACACTCTACCGTTCACAACCACCTGCGCCAGCGGTCCCGAGTACAACAATTTCACCCAACCGATGAATCCCGGGCCAAACCCAAACTTCGCCAGTGTCGCCCAAATATATGACCACTCAAGTGTGTCAAACGCCATAGTGGCGTCCAGGGATGCCAAAATGGCCGGTTCCCGTATAAAAGGGACACGCGCAAGCACCCCATGCAAGCGCCGCAGGTTAAGCGCAGTGTTGCGATGGGGGATAAAGCCGGACTGATCCTGGTGAATCAAATCACACACCACGCCAACCAGCCGATTGGCCAACACCTTGGCGAGAATTTTGGGCTCCGCATTCAGCAGCGAAATAGGCCGGTAGGACGTGACCCGGTCCCGCGGCCTCCCCTCCTTGTGAATGACCACGATAGTACCCAGACGCTGGTCTAGCGGGAGGGAACCCGCCGAACGGGCCGCGAGGAACATCGCACGGAGATGCGGCGCCAGCGTATCCGGTCGCAGCTTGTACAATTCGATGGGAAGACCATTAGGACCCATGGCCTTGCCGGAAGCGACCGAGCGTATGGCGAGAGCAATTTCTTCAGAGGTTGGGGCGGCATCCAACGACACTCTGTCCTCCTCCGAAAGGGAAGGCAGCGCGATATCCCTAAGCAGGGCATGGGAATCCTCTTCCGAGCGGGAGGACACCGGGGAATACACCCCACGGAAATATTCTGCAAAGCAATCGACTATTTCTTCCGGTTCTGTGACACACACACCATCCAGTTTCTCAATCGACGGGACAACTCGACTCGGCCTCTCCTTTTTATCCAGCCACGCAATCAATTTCCCAGCCTTATCACCCACATCATACAGTCTCCCCTGTTGCTCTCTACTGAGGCCCCTGGCCACCTCCGTGACGAGGGCCTTATAGGCCGCCTGCTTGAGTCGGAGGACATGTAATTTGTCATCCGTCACCCCACATTCGAGGTCGCCCTCCAACTCAGTTATTTCAGTTTCAACACGGGTCACCTCCTCCCGCTCGCGCCTCCGGGAATGGGAAATAAGGGACAGGGCATCCCCCCGAATCACCGTCTTAAATGCCTCCCATAGCGAGACCGCAGATGACACCGACCCCACATTATCATCAAAATATCGCTTAAGGGACTTAACCAACTCTGCGCGAATGGTGGGGTCACGCAGGTACCAGGGATTAATCGGGGCCACCCTACCCTCTCCCCTCGGGAGAATATCGAAGTGCAATAAGAGCGGGGAGTGGTCTGAAATACCCCGCGCCAAATGGCGCACCTCCCCGATCCTCCCCGCATGCGCCGCCGGCACCAGGACATAGTCTAGTCTTGATAGACTGCCATGGGCCCCGGAATGAAAAGTGTACTGTTTCTGCGTAGGATGTTTCAAACGCCAACAATCCACCAGCCCCAAGGCATCCAATAGGCCAGACAACCACGCTTGGGCGCGGGGGAGATCCCTAGGGGGGTGACGGTCCTCAATTCCAGAAACCACAGCGTTAAAATCCCCCCCAACCACCAGAATCCCCTCCGGAAGGCCAAGGAGGAGGCGCCCCAGATCCGCAAAGGTGGTCGTCTGCAACCCTGGCGGGACATAGACAGAAACAAAAATAATCACTCTGCCCTCCATTCTACCCACCAGAACCGTGTAACGTCCCCTGTCATCATGGAGTACCTCATCAACTTCCAACGGGAGCGAGGTCTTGGCCATGATGCCCACACCCCTTGAACCCGACGTGAAGCCCGAATGGGCCAGAAGGCGGTAGCCCCGCCGGTTCATAGCACGAAAGGAGTTGCCAATGAGGTGCGTCTCGTGCAGAAAAACTATGTCAGGTGAAATTCGTTTCAGGAACTGCAGGACCACACCTCGTTTTATTCTGTCCCCCAGTCCATTAACGTTCCAGGACAAAAGACTCAGTCCCCTACCCCCCATCATAAACGAAAGCAATCACTCGTCCCCCCGAGAGCACTTTGGGAATAGCACGACAATACTTTTGCCTTGTGGTACAAATGAACAACACCCCACCCCACCCCAACCCAACCGCCCCAACAAAACTCCCCCCTCCCTGCACCCCTGCATGAGCCCAAACAGCCCCCCAACTTGCAGTGTGCCTGTCGCCCCTATATAGTTGAAACTAGGTAAACCCCCTAGAGGAGGAAAGAGTACCCCTTCGACACCCCGCACCACCTACAAAGGAGGGAGAACGAGTACAAAAACAAGAGACCCTAAGCTTGGCCGAAAGCGGCAGCATCTTCGTCCAGAGTGAGTTCCAGTATCAGCACCTCAGTCCCGGTCCAGTGGGCCTTCTCCTCCCGCAGCCCCCCCCCGCCATCCCGATCCCGACCCCCAGACAAAGTGTCCAGCCAGTCCCGGCCACTTCAGGACGGTCAAAAAAGTGAGTGCGACCATCCACCTCCACCCGCAGCCTGGCCGGGAAGAGCATGGCGTATTTTAAGTTCATGTCCCGAAGCCGCCGCTTGACGCCCAAGAAGCTCAGTCTCTGCTTCTGGACCGCTTGGGTGAAGTCAGGATAAAAGTTCACCTCCATGTTCTCCAACTTAATCGGCCCTTGCAGTCTGGAGGCTTGCAGAATTGCATCCCTGTCCCGAAAATTAAAGATACGGGCAATAAGAGGCCGCGGAGGGGCTCCGACCTTCGGCCTTCCCCCGGGAACTCTATGAGCCCTCTCCACCGCAAAAAATTTACTCAGTCCCCGAGGCTGGAGATGGGTAGTGATCAGGTCCTCCACAAAAAGATCCGCCGCCGACTCCTCCCGTCCCTCAGGTACTCCGATGATGCGGATATTATTCCTCCGGGCCCGGCTCTCGGAATCCTCCAGGCGCCGATCCATGAGCGCACTCGCCTGACGAAGCCGGTGTACCTCCGTCTGAAGGGCCGCCACCTCAGTCGTGAGGCCCGACGCGGTGTGGGCCAAAGAATCGACCCGGTCGTTGGTCTTCGAGAGATCAGCTCTCACCAGGTTGACATCAACGAGGACCGCGTCGATTTTATACGCTAACGTGTCAAACCGCTGGCCCACCGAGGCCTTCATCTCAGCAATGGCGCCCATGATGTCTTGCAGAGTCAGATCTGTGGGCAAATCCGGGGCATCCGGGGGGCACTCAGAGGACTTGTGCGGTCCACCGGGAGATCCCTTCGGGAGGGTGTAGCGGTCCATGATGTTGGCCTGATGTGCGGCGCCACGCCGGGTCGACTTGGCCTTCAACCGATCTCCATCTTGTTTAGTGGCCATCGTCGCGGGTCTCACACCCTCACCAGCCACGCAGTAAAAAGCGAGCAATCAAGGCCACGAGCTCCGGGGGGCCACCCCAGGACGGCGGAGCGGGCCACAGCAGGCAGGCAGGCAGGGTCTCCCAGCGAGGCCACCCCAACACCAAGCGCCGCGATCCCACTTGCAAAGACAGCAAGGGGGCGCGAAAGTGAAAGTGCGGGGTACGCGACTCGCCAGGCCCAGCCCGCCGTTGTTGTTCACTTTGCCACCGGGTCGCCCCCAAACGCGAATCCGGGGTCAGGAGAGAAGTAGGCCGCAAACTTCAATCGGTGCTCACTCCGGCACCCGAGGTCCGATTCAAAAACGGGAAACGGGTACCACCTCGGCTCAGGCTCACCGACACAGTTCCCTCAACCGATGCAGGATGAAGTCAGGATAAACGTAGGAGGTTGCGGAGGTCCTCGGGAGCCTCGCACCTACGCGGCCATCTTGGTTGCGCGCTAGGCTCCTCCAATCCTGCAATCTTTGACTATATGAATAATGAATTGGCCACATGGCCGCTACCCATAATTATTTGTGGAGACTTTATTATAAATCTGCCTGCCAATAGGAACCTAACTCTAGATAAAAATTGGATCTATAGCGTCGGAAACCAAGATTATTTAGGACCCTGAGGACTCTATGTCGCGAACAGGCACTTGATATTTGGCACTCCCAACATCCCTTTATTCTTTTCCACACAACAAGCTTGCGAGATTAGATTTTATTTTTACATCTCACTTTATTGTTCATGCGTGCACAATTGTAAAGACCCCGCGCATAGTGGCAGATCACAATCCCTTAGTTGTAGAACTAAGAGGGGTCAAGGTGGGAAATAGAGGCAGGACCAGCTGGACCTTTAAACGATCCTTACTTTTAAATAAGGAAAACTGTAAACACATGAGGCTATGGATTCCTCAATTCATTAAGGAAAATCTAGGGAGTACAGGGAGTGAAGTAGTGTGGGATGCATTAAAAGCCGCAATATGAGGAGAGACACTTAGCTTTTCGCTATCTCTGAATAAAGAAAAACGCCAACTGTTAAACAATTTGTAAACGCGATTTGCTGTAGCAGAAGAAGATTTAATAACTGCTCTCCGGGATGGCGGTGATTCTGTAGATGCACTCGCAAAAATTATGGTAGCTAAGTCGGCCGTCATGGAGAGAATTGCTAAACGGCCCGCAGACAGATTAGCGGTATGGAGGGAGGAAGCATATGAATGTAGCGAGCAGGTCGGACATCACCTCGCGATTAGGGCAAGACAAAAAGCCACACAGAATATAATCACCGTAGTAAAAGACTCCACGCAAGGTTTGATTTCAGACCCAGAGGGAATTCAAAAAGTGTTCCTTGTATACTATCAAAACTTATATCATGAGACCACCACTGCTCATTTAAACAACATCACGATATACCATAATCAAACTCTAGTGGTGCAATTATCTCAGGAAGAGCAGTTACAACTTGAGGAGCCCCCCCAGTGGGTCGATACTTGACTTTGTATTAATAGCCCCCCCATTGGCAAAGCTACTGGCCTAGACAGTATTCCACTGGAATTTTATAAGAAATTTTCGACCGAACTGAAAGAGGCTTTGCATCAGCTTGTTGTACATGTCTTCAAAAGGGGGAGGCCACCTGAATTATGGTCCCAAGCAAAAATCATAGTTTTCCTGAAAAAGCACAAAATAGCGTCAGACCCCGCTTCTTACCGCCCTATAACTCTGATCAATGCAGAAAGCAAGATCTATTATAAAATCCTAGCTATTCGATTAGCGGGGGTAAGCCATAAGGTAATATCTCCCAGACAACATGGATTTATCCCAGGACGCAGCACCATAGACCACATTAGAAGCGTTATCTCACTCTTCGATGCCGCGCACATCTCCAGGGATCCATTAGCACTTATCCTGTTGGATGCAGAAAAGGCCTTTGACAGGGTCTTCTGGCCTTTTTTATGGGAGACCCTGTCAAGGGTCGGAATAGGCCAGGGATTTATACAGGCATTTAAGATGCTTTATTACCAGCCGACAGCGAAACTATTTTTAAATGGAGCCCTTGTAGATACTTTTAAAATAACTAGAGGTACCCGACAGGGATGTTCGAGCTCACCCCTCTTGTTCACATTATATATAGATTATTTCATACGACATCTGGAGGCCAATCGAAATATAGTCCTATCATCTCCCATGGCTGGGAAACGTAAGTATTGGTGTATGCCGACGATATTGCCCTGGTAACTTCTAATGCTGGTACATCTATGGTTGAGGTTGAAGTAGAGGCTGCTAGATTTGGACAACTATCCGGATACTCCCTTAACAGATCTAAAACACAAATCATCTGTAAGAATGTTAGTATGGGCAACGATAAGAGACAGGTGGATATAGAGTGGAGTAGATATTATGGCCAGTGTAGAAAATATCGTGGGTGGCAATATTGATCCCCTGATAGCCAAAACCAAACCCGAGCTAGTCAGATTACATAATCTACATCTATCGATAACAGCCGGATGTAATATAATTAAAATGCTTTTTTCCCAAAAATTTTATATTTTATTAGGGCTATTCCGTTAGAATTTAATATTACCTGTCTGAAAAATATTGAAGATTAGTTTTCTCGCTTCATCTGGGCATATGAAAAAGCCCAGAAGAGCATATAAACATCTCTCGTTGCCAAAGGAAAGGGGTGGGTTGGCTCTATCAAATATAAGATTTTATTATTGGGCAACCACTCTTTAGTATACCCTTACTCTTATTTCTGATAAGCCATTAGATAATTTACCTGATACACCCATCAAACTTATAATGGGCAAAGACGCATAGGGATGGATCTGGAGGTTCTTGAACGATTCTCACTATAAGAAGGTTTGCTTCAAGGCGTTGGTTGGGTGCTTTAGAATCATGAAATTGGTTAGTAAAATGCTAGGATTAGTTCGCTTGAATTACTATACTCCGATCTATAATAACTCAAACCTGCCAGGAATCTTTAAAGACCCAATAATAAAAAAATGGCAAGATAAAGGTCTGTCTAAGCTTGGCGATTTTTAATATTTAACCAATATGGTTTCTTTTGATTATCTCTAAGAATGGTATGAATTAGATTGGAGGGACTTTTACAAGTACCTCCAAATCCGTGATTTTCTTGGTAAAAAAGGAGGCGGCCCATCAGGGTTTGTCAACAATCCCATTATAAATAAGTTGAGAAAGAAACGATCACCACTTACAGGAGCTGTGTATAACTCTTTTGATGTATTAATACCGGATGATCTGAATACACGCGCCATTAAATGGAAAGAGGAGATCGGTATTTCCGAAGACCTATTTTTCCACTCAACTGAGTTAGCACAAAGACTTAACCCCGAAAAAGATTGCCAAATAGGGGACAGGGAGAGGGACGTTATGCCCCAGGTCCTTTCTGTTCCAAGCGGATCTCAACCACATGTTTGCCTCCTGTGATGCTCTAAACAACATAAAACAAGAGATCGCAAATTTCTTTAAGGAGGTGCTGGGGAGGGACGTCTCTCGTTCTCCCGGCATCCCTTGGAATCCCTGATCCACACCAAGACCGATCAGGGATGGAGAAAAATTGTTTTTTTATAGGTATGGCTGTATTTCGGCTTTGCCTTGCTTCAGCTTGGTTAGATCCATCCCCCCTGGGCTTTTATCAATGGCTTTCATGTTTATTAGCGAATTATTATTTTGAAAAAGCTATTCATGAAAAAAGGGGGCTACCATCCTGCTCAAAAGGCCTAAAAATTGGGGCACCTCTGACTAGATGGCTTAACAGGTAGAGGGAGTTTCAAATTCATCTCCGATCTATCGTTTTTCGCTTTATTTTTCTTTTTTTGTTTTGTTCTTTTTCTCTTATACAGTGAAGATAAGTGTCAGTGCCTAACCTCTGTGTGGTGGGATGGGTGCGTTTAAAATTAAAAAAAAAACAAGGAAGTGGGGGATAGTGTTAAAGCCTTAGAATTCAGCAAATATGGCATTTGGCACCACTGGAGAAGGGCTACTAACAAAAGCATTTGGTCCTTGCACTTAGTTTTCTTTTTCATATTAAGCCCTGACTACCTATATTAGGTCACTTAGTCACCAGCCTTTTGGCTCTGTCAATGCTTGTTTTTTTTGTCATTGTTTTTGCGTAAATGTATTGTTGGGAAAGCTATCGGGCCTCATCAATCTAAAAAAACAACCTAAAACTTTGATTAAAGGCAAAAAAAATTTTTGGTTGGTCTCAAAAAACAAACTTTGCCATATTAGTTCCTGGCACTAATTTGTGTGTGGATACGCTCCTTGTGATAAGACAGAATGCCACCACTCACAGGGAAGTTACCCACAGGCTGAAGTAGGTTCATCCATTGTTCCATTCTGTATGGTGCAGTGAACCGAAGAAATATGTGAATGACACAACAACAGACTAATAGATGCTGATGGCTGCCTGAAATCCCTTGGAAGTATGCAAATTCTGCATATAATGTTTAGTAAAATCAAAAGGTCTTGACTAACGCCAGATCTAAAGCCGACTATCAACTACTTTTACTCAAGACCGTTCTTCTTGAAATATTTATGAGGGCTGCACATCCCTCCATAAGCATGTCCCAGATACGAACTATCTGACAGTCCTTGGAATAACACTGTTTCTTTCTACAATTTGCTTGTCCAATACCAATTTATTTTTAAAGTTCTAAAAATAGCCCTGACAGACATTTCAATTTTTAAAAAGTACAAATCTAATTGTAGAAACATATCTTCGAAATAAATGCGTTTTGTCGGTTTCAAATCACGACCCTGCTTAAGAAATTCAAAATCATCCCGCTGACGTTTGTTGTCATGTTTTCATTTGAGGAATTATTTGGAAAATTCGAAGCTCTGAACGTCCCTCCAAAAAAAAAAAAGGAACCGGAGACATGCCAGAACCATCATGGAGAGCTGCTGTGTGGCGTCCTACAAGACCGCAATCTGCTGGGGATTTGATTGTGGTTCTGGGCACTTTGGCTCCAAAATGTGAATCAGATCCGAGTCAGATGTTAAAGCTGGATCAATACGGCAGATGAACGCTGCCCGAACAGAAGAGAGAAGCACTGGATGATTAGCCAGGCGCACAGAAGGATACAACTATCCCCTCACCAGGAAATACGGGAAAGAGCGAAGTGGGCCATAGATTAATGTAATAGAGGTGAGGCCTCCATGAAGCAACCGTAAAAGGATGTCTAATTTACCATATGAGTGACCAAAATGAAGGATTACATATTTGGCACACTATAAGAGAACTGAAATGAAAGAGGCTCTATAGAAAAAACGTATCCTGGATCTTGAACAGGATCAAAAGAGAATATATGCATTGAATTTTAATATTATGTAGTCCAGAAGAGGGTGGGGTGAACCATTCCAAGTACCACCGAAACACCTTGTCAGCAGAATCGTTTTTAACATTATGTGAAATGCATTTGTACATTGTCCGTGTAAAACAATGTGATTAGGCTTTTCTTTAGTTTTTTTGCTTGTGATTCATGAGATTGCAAACCTCTCTTGTGGATTATTGATCTGAAATTAACTAGGACAATATTAGAAACCTAACAAATATTGCATACTAACGACTTTGTATGTTTTTTAAACAGTGCATAATATTTGACAAATGGTAGATAACAACTATTTTTAACAGTAGTATTTGTTTATTAATAAACAGGTACTGTTTTGTATTTTAGGGAGACAGTTTACTATTGATTTTTTTAAACCATATTTTATTGCCATTTAAACAGTGTCAACACACATTCATTTGGACGTTCGGATCCAATATCCAGTGTGCATAACGCACCATTGACATTCTCTGGTATGTGTTAATCAACAGTCCAGAAGAAACAAAACTATCCCCCCTCCCCCCTTGAGTTGCATTCTGATAGACAGGCTGTGGTGTCTACATACTACCGGGTTCTCGTGCGCAAAGCCCCCAAAGACCGTGTGCTATAATGCTATACCTCCCGATTGTTTTAGGCTGATTGTCCCTCTTGTCTATCGTCTGGGTCCGGTTCTACCACCCTTGGAGTGCCTGCCCCACTAATATCGTCCGGCTCAGTCGCCACCAGTGCACATACTAGGCTTTCCCAGGCTCTGGCCCTCTTCATCTTGCCTATTCCCCAACTTTCAAAGTGCAAAATAAAGCAATCACCAGTCCGGCAATCAACAAAAATCAAGCATGTTTTGTAAAACGATCCAACGTTCTTCTTGCATCAAGGTGAAAATACTTTCAAAGTGCATGGTAAAAACTAGTCCAGCAGCTTCCCTCACAAGGACTGACCTGAACCACCAGACTGGGCCTTGCTTCATAACAAACAGAGGCCTCAGACCTCAGTGTGTCAACACTGGCGGTATTTACAATTTACTAAGAGTATAGACAGGCCTGCTAAATTACAGATTCACCATTGCCTCCAAATGGCTCTATCGTCACGTGTGACACCGCCAGCCAGGCCTGGATTTTAAGCCAACAGCGCCTTGCATTCTGGGAGTTGTGCTGTGACCATCTAAGTAAGAGGTTAAACATTCCAGCATGCAAAGTGTTGTTGGGTAAAAGCTACGAATGGACACGACATGGTGCCAACGACACTTGGCAGCTATGTTTTATACAAGCACAAGGGATGCTTAATTTCCTCAACACAAGCTGCAGAAGTCTGGCATCAAATAGCAAACACGTTGTGCGGAGAACCCAGAAACGTGCTGTGTTTAGCCCCCGTGTATGGACCTGAGGTGTCATTCTCTAAGAGACCCAGTGGTACAATCCCACAGTTGTCTCTAATGCATGTTAGTGCCAGGCAGTGGTCGAAGTGGGGGATAAAAAATAGGGGAACTGTGGGAGGAGAATCAGAGGGCAGGAATAACCAATGGATTGTGTCAGTGGGCGGAGTGAGAGGTGTGGCAGAAAGAGAAAAATATCCCAATTTTTAGTATTCGTTTCCCATTTCACTAACCGGTTACAGCTTATTACATTATTTAATTTAACCAATAGATACACATTTTTATTTAAGGTTAAATATGTGTTATTGACATTAAAATACATTCACAAAGTGGGATACGTTTCCAATCACAGAATGTCCCAAATATTCTTAAAAGTGGAATCGCAAGCCATTTGTCTCCCAGCCATGGAGTTTCTGTCATCAGCACTTCTCCCTTTTTCCACAAGAGAAGTTCAAACATGAATGGCAAAATATCCTAGTTTGCAAATGTTTTCCACATAACTATGGCTTTGCCATATTTGCCACATAATACATCATATGCTGCATAATCTGACGATTTTAACTAATAAATTGTTTATAGCTTAAACACATCAAAAGTTACTAAAAAATGTGACTTGTGCTGCTGTGAAGTGGAGGGCCCTTTGCAAAGGTTGACTGGTCACCTTTCTCATTGCTGCAGTTGTATGTTTCACTACTACTAATAAGGAAAAAGCATGTGTAACAATTTCAAAATAATACATTATCAGAAAACGTACAGCACCACTAATACCAGTGTAGGGTGTCAGAGTACTTTACATCATACATATGTTGGGGGTTCTCTTTAATAATCAGAATTGATTTCTATCCAAATGAACCCTTTTTTGCAACATTAGGATAATCGAAGACTGGGGAAAAAAACATAACGCTCCAATTTATACCCTGGAGTTTGCCTGCAGCTCTTACATGACAGTTAATAGCTCACTGTTCTATGTTAGGACTTTAACTTATTAACTGCAAGTAACAATAGGGTCTCTCTGACAAAAGCAGTAACCCACTGACCTATTCACTTTGTGATCTGCATGGCACATGTTCTTAGCAGCATGCACATTACACCTCTGCCATTCCTTTTCATGAGTCAACCCTTCCACTAGACAAAACACCATCTCTCTCTACTAAGAACATTAATCACTGGAGTTATCAAGACATTTTTATTGTTGCCCAAAAATGTTGGTGGCCAGGAAGGAGGCAGCAAGTGCTTTTAAAACCATATTATACTTACAAACACGATGCCCCCACCTGAAGTTAACGCCTGGTGCTGTCGCACTGCCCTAGGCCACCCTGCTCAAGGGTCCTGTGACCTCAGTGACAGTCACTGTCACTCTATGGTGTGCTGCTTCATAGGTCTGTCCCCAAGACTGGAGGTGAACTTCATGGATAGTGGTGGACAGGCCTTCAAGGTTAATCCACACTTGCCACCGCTAGGGTCCACCTGCTGGTGCTAAGACACCAGGTCTTTTAAGATCTTGCGGCGCCTTCTAAGGTGTAGCATAGGAATGTGCTCTCTCAGGAGTGTGGTCTGGGAGCCTGGTCATTAAGGCTGAACCTGGTTCACCAGTTCCACTTCAGCAGCTCTGACCATAGCGCCACATCCTCTCCCTCACTGAACACCATACTGCCCCACTTAGAGAGACTTGCACTGCACTGACCCGCTATAAACACCTGGATGTGACTCCACTGCCTAAAAAAAATTAACAACATCCTAGAAAAAGCAAACACTCATAGGGAATGCAAGATTAAGTAAAGCATGTGAAATGTAAGCGGGAACAACATGGTTACCTTTTTCCTTTTACACTCATTATTCTGAAATTAGTGGGTGCTTTTGCATGAAAAGGTAAGGCCATGACTACAGGGCCCGGAAGGGACCCGTTTCAGTGCCCATTGCTTATATCCTTTCAAAACATAGGCAGTATGGTTTAACCCCTTCGCCGCGGCGCGAATTTCGCCGCGGCGCTGGGGTGGTTTTTCGGTGAGCGCGGCGCCGCTGTGCTCATGACGGAACCACGCCGTCATGAGTCACGGGCGAGCTGTGCTCATGACGGAGTGGTTGCGTCACGGCGCCGCCCACTTACGTTACACGCCCGCACAGGCGGGGAAAAGGCGCCGCATGGGCGGAGCGACCGCCAACGGCCGCAGCATGACGGAACCACTCCATAATGAGCACAGCGCGACCGTGGCTCATGACGGAGTGGTTCCGTCATGAGCAGGGAAGGGGTTAAAAAGACCACATTCGTAAACACACAGTCACTGTACACATTTTGTTTTCCAATTCACCGTTAAAGCAGGTATTTCAGTACCTCCAGGCAAGGAGTACTTTCCCACACAGGGAAAACAATGTTGTTCAAAGAGAGAGGAGAAAACAAAACTTTCACTTCACTGGCAAACACTGTAAAGTGGCACTAATGTGTTTAGGTGTAAATAAATCAATCTGGCCACCTTGCAACCACTCTGTCTTGCTTTAATTAGTTATTTATTTTTCACATTTGGAATGTTTTATTTCTCTCCACCCCGAGTCTGCACTTGTGTCAGAAAAAGGAAAAAAGAACGTTTCCAGCAAAAATGTTTTTCTTTTTTGGATCCATTTCACAGGGGAGCAAATAAACGAAAGGAGGAAAGAGAGGGTAATACCCATTTCTTGAAGTCTCGGTTTTCATTTACTGAGGAGCAAGACAGAAAGAGAGGGAAGACTCGGAGGCTTAGATGCAGTCACCGTGGTGTGCGCGCACAGTTTAATTTATGGGGACTTGGGGAGGCCGTGTGTGCAGGAGCACCATTTTATTTGCGAAGACTGAAGAGCCGTCTCCCTCCACTGAGAGTGAGGGGGCCCCTGGAGCGTGGGGGCCCCCTGCACCGCGGGTGCCTGTGTTACGCCCCTGTCTCCCGGCACTTTCCAGTTCCTGGCTATCTCCCTCTTGGCCAAGACATAGGCAAGGCCCTGAAACTTTCCAGTCACCTTATTTTTGGCTGTGTGAGGAAACCACCCCAGGAGGAAGTGCTCTGGGGTCTGTGGAAGCTCTTTGTCAACCAGGTCGCCTATTACCTGCTGTATTTCCCCCCAAAAGATTTGCAATAGTGGGCAGTCCCAGAAAATATGGAGTATGTGCGCCTCCCTCTCCCCACATCTCGGGCAAGCCGCCGATTCCGCACCAAAATGCTTCCTAATGCGGGCCGGCGTTAGATATACTCTATGCAGCACATAGTAGTTAATTTAAATCGCGCATTCCTAGATGCTTTCGGGGTACGTTCTAGGAATTTATCCCACTCTCTCTTTGGTATCTGTTTACCTAGGTCTTCCTCCCACTGTAATCGCAAGCGCTCTAACTGCTTTTGCATATCCCTCCGTATTGCCTTATAGAGGTAGGACACTGTCTTAATTCTTCCTGCTGACAGCGCAACATAGCTGCATCCCGCAAGCGCTCGCGGCTCCGCACCCCCACCCCTCCAATGCGTCCTAATCCTGTGCGTTAGGGCCCTATGCTTCAGGAAGTGACCCCCGGGTAAATCAAACACAGTTTGTAGGTCTTCGAAGGGAAGTAGCGTGGAGTCTCGGTATAGGTCTCCCATCTCTCTTAGTCCTGCCTCAACCCAATCCTCCAGTCCTGCCCAGTGTGCCACCTGTGGAAGATGCGCAGCATCGTGATTGGTATGTCAGGGGAATAGGGAGTCGCAGTGCCCACCTTCTTCAAGTATCTGGTCCAGCAGCGCACCACCACCCTAGTTGCGGTTGTGTCCTCGGACGTAGTCCGACGCACTCCCAGAAGGATTTTCGCCAGAGTCGCAGTGTCTGGTGCAGTTGGACATTGTTCCCTGTCTGGGTTAGAATCCGCTGCCAACCATTGATCAGCCAGTATAGTTGTGCAGCTAAATAGTAACTCTTGAGGTCAGGCACCGCCAGCCCACCCTTCCCAGTGGGGCGCCGCAGTGAGGCCAACGCCACTTTCCTTCTGCCTGTACCCCAAATAAATGATGTGATCATTGAGTCAAGCTCTTTGAACATCGCTCGCGGAATCCACACAGGTAGAGTCCCGAAATGGTATAGTAGGCGTGGTAATGTTACCATTTTCAGGACTGCTACCCTTCCAGCCACGGACAGCAGGAGCGTTCCCCAGAAGTCCATCGCTGCTTTCGCTGACCTCACCGCCTTACCCACATTGCCTTCCAATAAGTCCACCGCTCCGTGATATATTTTAACTCCAAGGTACTGTGGGCAGTTAGGTTCCCACCTTGAGTGTTCCAGAGCAGCAGCAGCAGCGGGGTGGGGGGGTGTATCAGGCGCCAGTGGATATAAGCTGGATTTTTGCCAATTGACCTGAAGGCCAGACAGTGCAGGCCAGCATGTTATGCGCTCCATGCAATTCACCTACCGTGTTAAGTAAAAGTATCAAGACGTCATCCGCATACAATGCTATAAAATGCTGACCCGTTACCGTCTCCGTGTGAACCAGGAGGGGCATGTGTGGGAGTAAGCGTGACGCAAAGATTTTACTCAGGATTTTATAGTCCATGTTCAACATGGACAGTGGCCTGTAAGCCGTATAGTCATGGGGTTCCTTCCCTGGCTTGGGTATGGGGACAATGAAGGCCACTCTGGCACTTTCGGGTAGCAGTCCAAGCTCTCGGGCCCCTTGGTACATTGTGACCAGGCGGGGGGTCAGCTCGTCCACATATGTTGTTTAAAATTCTGCCGGTAGGCCATTTGTACCCAGGGTCTTGTTTCGCGCCATGCCCTTAATGGCAAGCCATATCTCCCGCTGTGTGATATCAGCTCCCAGTAGTTCCGCTACTTCCGGGCTCAATCTCGTCAGCGGTAGGTCGGCCAGGTAGTCCCTTACATCTGCAGTTTAAAGTTTGGCATAGTAGCGCGCAAAGACCTCATTGATCTTTTCTTCTGTGAAATGTCTGACCCCCCACTCATCTTCTAACTCCACTAGGGGGGAACCCCTACTCACCGGGTTCGTCAGCTATGCCAGAAGCGATCCTGACTTGTCCCTCTCAGCATGCGTACGCTCTAAGTATTTCTTATAATCGAAGCTCCTAAGCCTCTCCGTTTGCTTCGCCACTTCCTCCTTGGCATCTAAGAGTGCCTGTTGAAGCTCCAGGTGTCCTGGCCTTCTGCTTTCCACCTCTCTGAGAGCTGACTCTGCCCCCTCTACTTCTCGCATGATGATGCGCCTGACGCCTGTGGCAAGCGTAATACATTGGCCCCTCAAAACCACCTTGAAAGCATCCCACTCTGTGTTCAGCAATGCAGTCGTTCCCGTATTAGTTTGGAAATAGTGCGTTATTTCGTCTCTAACCTCCTCTCTAAAGATCTGGTCTTCCAGAGTGTCCAGGCGAATACGCCACATAGGAATTGCCGGTGGCGGGAACATCTACTGAGCATAGGAAAGCATCTGGCCGTGCATGCACCTCATGGACCGCTGAGAAGTCCCTGCCCTGTGGGTTTAGAGTTCACCATGCATCAATCAGTCCCCAGCTCTGCTGCCATGTATTGAACGCATGAGAGACGGGCGCCGCCTGAGAGTTTTGCAATGGGGTGGCGGGACCTGTCCAAAAGTATGTCCTCTACGCTATTAAAGTTGCCCCCCCCACTATAACAGTACCCGCAAAGTATTGTGCTAGTCTGTGGCTCAGCGTCACAAAGAAGGAAGGTTGTTCTACGTTGGGGCGTAGACACTAATCATGTTAATCTCTCGACCCTCTAGTCGCCCCTTTATGGCCTCATATCGACCCTCCAGATCTACCACTGAGCTTAGCAGTTGGAGCGGGACTCCCGCTTGAGCCCATATTACTGCCCCTTGCGCATAGGCCGAATAAGTGGTGTAAAAGAGCTGCCCTCTCCACTGTCTGTGTAAAGCCTGCCCTTCCTTCTGTGTTAGGTGTGTTTCCTGCAGGAGAGCTATCTGGGCTCCCCCTCTCCTAATGTATGAGAGGACCTTGTGGCGTTTTGACATGGTATGCATGCCCCTAATGTTCCAGGTCATACATTTGTAGTGCAGTTTGTCAGCCATGATCAGGTGTTACTGTGGCCTGATCGCCTCCCTGGCTGGGTGGCGCCCGCTGCGTGCCTCCCCCACTCGAACCCGTGTGGTTCCTTGCACGCTGCAACTCAAGGTTTCCCCCCAGTTCAACAGTAAACACGTTCCCCAACTTCCACTCCCCAGGATAAGAAGGAAAAAAAAAAATCCAAACTAGTTTAAAATGTCTACAAGTGACTGCTTGCAGTTCAATCAGTCAGTCCCAGGGGGTGGCCACTCGTCGATGCTCTCCCAGTCTCTGCGGCCGCCAACTCCCTCCAAAACCTCAGAGGTCCTCCCCACAGCGTTCTCCCCTCCTTTCACCCTGTACCTTAATGTAGAGGCAGGGGTGGCCCCACAGCAGTCCAGTTATGCGCATCTCAGTCCACTGATCCTCTCCACTAGATAATGTCATCCGCCGTTTGCGGGGTGACGTTCGGAAGTGTCACACACTGCACCTCAGAGTCGCTGGACCCAATCTCGGAGCCGGTGTCCACCGCAGCCTCACTGCCCTCAGGAGGGTCCTGGCTCCTTGCCCCGCCACTGATCAGGGCCACCACTTGCATCGCGCTCTGCCGTTCAAGCTGCGCCTCCTCCTGGGAAGGTGCCAGAGTCTCTGTCCCGGTCCTCCGGTTCCTGGAGCGAGTTCCTCATCGCCTTCCCTTTGGCAGGTCCCGTGGCTGTTCTGCCCCTCCATGTCGGTCCAACCAGTCAGACGCCTCCTGAGGGGTTCTGAAGAACTCTGTGCCCCCGTCCGTGGTAACTCGCAGCGTGGCCAGGTACTGCGTCGCGTATTTGTAGTTCAGTTGTCGCAGCCTCGGTTTCACATCCCGGTAGGATCCCCTCCACCGCTGCACTTCTCGTGAAAAGTCCGGGAATATGAGCACTGTGGAATTGTGCACTTGCATGTCTCCTCTAAGGCGCGCCTGGGCTAGGATGTGATCTCTGTCCTTGTAGTGAAGGAGTTTCGCTATCACCCACCGAGGTGGTGCTCCCAGCAGGGGCGGCTTTGGGGGGACGCGGTGCGCCCTTTCCAGGGCGAAGAAATTCGATAAGCCGTTCTGCGCCACTTCTTCTCTGAGACACTTTTCGGGGTGGTCCGTCATGCTGCGGCCTTCAATTTTCTCTGGCAGGCCCATGATTCTCAGGTTGCTTCTGCGTGACTGGTTTTCAGCATCTTCAGCCCCACCCTCCAGTGCCCGCACTTTAGTTTCCAGCATAGTCATTCATTGCTTCATGTCTGTGAGCACCGGTATTGCTTCAACTAGTTACCCTTCATTTGCCTTGACCCGGTCCACCAGCTTTTTGTGGTCTTCTCGGAGCAATCCCATGTCTAGGCTCAGAGTCAATTTTACCTTCCAGGCGTTCACTGGATGTGGTAATAGCCTGCAATATATCCTGCAGCGTGGGGTCCACAGGGTGTTCCTTCTGCGTTGAGGCCCTCTCATTCTCGTCTGAATGCCTACCAGTTGTGGGTTCTTCCCTGTCCTTTTTGAGGGGCTTCCCCATGGCGTCCTCCCACCCTGTGATGCTTCTGGTGCTGCGCATACTCATGAGATGCAGCAGGCCACCCCCGTTGGTCGTGTGCTCGTCCCTTCCGGCAGGCGCCCTTCGGTAGGCCCCGGTGTCTCGCCAGCTGTCTGGGCCACAACAGGTTGCTTCCCTCAGAGTGTTGCGTTCTCTTGGGAGGTTCCCAGGCCCCACCAGTGCGTAGGGTATGTGTAGGCTGTTTCTTCGCTGGCCCCCGATCCACCGCCCCAGTCACTCACGCTGCAGCCCCGCACTGGTGGGACCCGCTGTGGGCACGCATCTAGATCTTCAGGCCCAGGCGCAAGGCATCAGTCCCAGCCCCTGCCGGTTGCTGCCACCGTTGACTGCTGCTACAAACAGGCTCCAACCCATGCCGCAGTCTTCACTGCCCACTGGGCCTGGACAAGAGCCCCCGGAAGCCCCAAGCACCTCTGCCCTAGAGCGCGTGCTCCTTCCAGCCCGTTTGGCACACGGGGCCCGTCAGTGACCCAGTCCTCTCGCTGCCTCCTCCTCCAGAAGCGCCGCTCTGCCTTCTCCCAGCTGGGCCTTCACAAACACAGGCTCTGCGGGTAGGGTCTCAAGCATTCAGGACCACTTTGTGGCAGTAGTGATAGGTCTGCTCTTCAGACATATACTGTTCATTCAGGGCAGGCAGCGCCCTCTCCCATTTCGGGGGGGTTCAGTGCACTGTCTCCTCTCCTGTTACCCCACGCTGGTTCTCTGTCCGCCCCTTGATCAAATCCCTGTGTGTTCAGGTATAGTAAGGCCTTCTTGCCCAGTGCGGGCCTATCTCTTCGGCCTACCAACCCGCTTCACGTACTTCTGGCCCTCAGTGTTCCAGCCGCCCCCTGCCGTGTGCCCTCCTGTACGGTGGGAGAGTCTCCCCAGGGCTCTCCAGCTGCCCATTAAGGTTTCACGTTGGGGCCCTACACCACACTGCCGCCAGGAGTTTAGCAGGCTGCAGGTGTCACAGGGCAGGAGCTTGCTCCTCATTAGCGCCCCCGTCCTCCAGCCTCAAGTGGGGGGGGGGGGGGCTTGCTCCTTCCATTTTTAGACCATCTGACACTGCTCCCGTGTCTCTCCACCTGACGCAGCCGCTACCCTCTCACCTCATGAGGTCGGCGCTGTGGTCATCATCCCTTAAGAGGCCCTCGTCTCATCTTCTCTCTCTTTCCCCGGCAACTGCCCGGCTCTGCACTAGAGCTTGCTGTGCAGGGTCGCTGTCAAGTCTGCATCAGCTCTCACTCTGCCCCTCCGGCCCTCGTCTCATCTTCTCTCTCTTTCCCCGGCAACTGCCCGGCCTTTGTGGCAAACACTATTAGGCTTCTCTCTCTGGAGCAGAAGCATTGGGGAGGTGAAGAGCCTCTCTTGGACTTTTTAAGCTTTCTTTAGGACTTGTCTAGCAACATCTTCTGGGACTTATCAGAGGGTGGTTAACGGGAATGACCGTGCGACTTGAAGCAGAACCAGGTTGTTGAAAAGTGTTAGACAGGTTGTTGTATCCTTTGTTGCATGCCGAGTGGTGACTGCCGTTATTAACCAATTGTTGAGATATGGGAATACATGTACCCCTTTTTTGTCTCAAGTGAGCAACCAATGGAGCAAGATAATTTGTAAAGATAAGGGGTGCTGATTTCAATCCAAAAGGGATGACTCTGAATTTGTAGTAAGTGCTGGCTACCTTGTATCTCAGGAAGTTGCTTTGGGTGAATTGGGATATGGAAGTATGCATCCTGAAGATCTAGTGCCGTCAGGTGATCTCTATGACTGAGGGGATGTAGGATGTCTTGAAAAGTAACCATGCAAAAGGATTGCTTTCTTAAAAATGTGTAAAGCTTCTGAAGGTCTAGGATGGGGCGGCAGTCTTGTGAGATTATCTTTATCAGAAAGAAATGTGAATAGAACCAGATTCCCCTCTGGGTAACTGGTCCCTAGTCTATTGCACATGTGTTGAGCATGGTTGATATTTCTTGCAGGAGCAGCGTAGATGGGGAGGAGGTGCTCCTTTCAGGGATTATTTGGTGGTTTTATGGTGAATTCCAATGTGTTTCCATAATCTAACACCCATCTGTCTTTTGTTATTAGGAACCATTGAGGTAAATAATTTGAGATTTGAACCACAATTTGGCTCAATGAATTGCATGAGATAACCAGCACTACTATGTTGTCACTGCGTTCTGGCAGTGTCCTTTCCCTGAGAAGGTTGATTCCTTCTGTGTTCTTGTTTTGTGTATGCCGATGCTGGTGACTGTATTGTTGTTCGGATACCTAGAGCAATATTGGTTTGAAAAGGCTGCTATTGGTGTCTGAATGGTTGATAACCTTCTCTGTAGGAGTATATCCCTCTTCCCTAGCTCCCTGAAAAGCTGCTTCCTCATTTGTAATGTTCCTAAAGATCTGGCAGTATCTGTGTCAATTTGGTAGCATGTAGAGCATTGTCCACATGCTTCACCGTCATACATCATATCAAGAATCTTACTTTGTATCTCTGACCTGAATGATATTGCCTTCAGCCATTTCTGCCTCCTAAGGACAGCTGCACCCGATACGTCTATTGCACAATCAATTATTTCCGTAGATATTCTCTCCCGCTTGAAAAAATGTTTTTGCTTCTCCCCTTGCATCCTCTGGGAAGAGGTCAATGCATGTGGCGATGTCTGACTGCATTTGTCTGTCGTAGCAGCCTTGTATAGCCAAATAATTGGTTGCTCTGATAGTAGTGGCTGCTGCGGAGGAGAAGCGTTTCCCAATATTGTCCAATCGTCAAACATCTCTATTCAGTGGTGTGGAAATAAAAGTAGAAGGGTTCCTTGAGCGGCGCTGGGCAGCCTGTGTTACAACTGAATCCGGCTTCAGATGGCCAATTTAGCATGCTGGCGAATCATCAAGTGCCTTATATTTCTTGTTCAGTCTAGGCAACACTGTGCATTCTGTAATTGGATATTTCATGGTTGTAATGCCTTTCTCCCAAATAAAATCAACAATAGGAATAGCCCTAACAGATTTCTTCATGGTCAAAGTAAGCAATCCGACCCTTCATCGTCAATGGAAGTTGTAATCTTTCAGCTGCCCTTTCCATTAGGTTGTGGAAACCACCAATGTCGTCTGGTGGATAATGCACTGGTGGTGGTACTGATGGAGATGGTGTCAGGGTTAGGTATCATTCCATTTGCTGGGGACTGATCTGGTGTCTGAAATCTCCCCTTCTTTCCTATTCTGATCTGGGGAAGGTGCTTAATTCGCTGGTGGTTCTGCTAATGTCCTAGCCGGTGTCCGATATTGGACTTGTAGGTGCGGTTAGAGCATTGGGGTTTGAACCTGCGGTGATTGCATGGGTTTTGTTGGTTGCTCTGGAGAAGCAACTGGTGCAGGCCCTGGAAACCTTCTATAGTAGTCTTGGAGTAAGCGTTGAAGATCATTCACAAGACCCAGTCGCATTTGCACTGGTTCTTAATGTAGCTCCTGCCGACCATAACCCGAATACTGGTCTCTATAATACTCCAAAAGGATAATATTGCTCTTCTTAATACTGGTCATCGTCTGCTTGACATTTACCTCCGATCATCATCAAAGAGATGTGCAGGTGGAAAGGGGGAAACCTTTCTTGGAGACATGCGCACAGGCAGTAATGTTTCTGCAGACACCTTTTTGTTTGTCAAAATTGTCCTTGACATTAATAGTGACAGTCTTGTAAATGGTTTTTCCATTGACGCCGCTGTTATTGGCGGTACCCTCTTCGACGAGGCTTTCGTTGGCGGTGGTGCCATCGACAGGGTCCTCGTAGAAGCTGCCTTCAAGGATGGTGTCTTTATCAACACTTGCATCATGGACTGTGTCTATGGCCGTCTATACCTTTGTCAATGACATCTGGTTAGACGGTGCGTTCGTTGAAAGTGTTCTCGTGGACAGGATCATCATCAAAGCTATTGGCGATGCCAAAATGATTACTATAGGTGTCACACATGTAAAGTTTGACGTTGTAGTTACAGTTGACGCTGTAGTCTTTGAGGAGGTTGTCAACAGCGTCATTGTCCATTCAAGGTGAGGTTTTGATACAGTCTTAAGAGATTTCGCCATTGACGGAGGAGAGGATGACTTCCTTAAATGCACCTCCTTTAGAGAAGGAGTAGTAGACTACGACTTAACATTTTCTGAGGAGATTTGTTTCCGTTTGGATTTATGTGAGGGTTCTTCTGACATTTTTGACTGTCTGGTTGACCCATGATGGGTCTTTTTCATTGCCTTTTTTGATGGCCCTGGAGGCACATGCTCATGAGACCCATCCCTTTTACAGGATTTTTCTGTCTTTGAATAGTCATCACTATCCTCCTCAGAGAGAGGGTTTTCCTTGGATTTTAATTTTTGCAGTCAAATTACTAGTCTTCTCTCTCTATCTTTCACTGTCTTTGCTGAAAAAGTGTGGCATATTTTACAGTCCTTTACCTTATGTTCTGGATGTAGGCAGTAGACTCTCTCCTTGTGTGGATCCTCAGAGTGCAGTCCTTTCTTTTCACATGTTCCACATGGCCTGAACAGTCCTTTCCTTGCTGGCTCTGACATTGCAAAGTCAGAATCTGTTAGTTGTAAGTCTTAAACCTTTTCTGAAGTGAAATCTTCTTCAAAATTGAGAAAAAAACTGTAGTAAACTGAGCAGAGCTCAGGGAGAATCACATCAACACAACAGGCAGTGGAAAACTGAGGGACTGAAACCTCTGTGGAGAGTGTTCTAGAGGGTACTGTTGCCTGATTGATTGATTTTTTGTTCTTAATGAATGTGGAAGATAAGTTATTGAAATTAATGTTTAACATTATAAGTTGTGTTGATCATTGAATACTGCTTTCTATGGTACTGAAGGACTCCCACTTTTTTCAACCGGAATGATTCAAGCATGGGAATCTATTAAAGATGAAATACTGGAGAAACAGTTTAGACAGCTATGGAGACGGAGTTCGATTTCAGAAGCACTCATTCTTTTGGTACTAAGACACTTCATTCTCATCATGATGCAATACTTGTATGTAGGAGGCATAAATGTTGCTTTAGTGCTTCTTTTCTATAAATAAGTATGTCATGAGAGATGTCTAGTGCCGCTCTAATTGAAATCATCATCTGAAAATAAATACACTGTCTTCTCTTGGTTTGGTTTGAGCACGAGAAAAGGAATACTGTGGGGGGCCCTTGATTAACAGTCACCTAGCAAAGAAGAAAAAACTTGTGAGATCACACTAAAGTACCATGAGAGTGGTTTCTTCCAACTACAAACTTTGGGCCCTTAGTATTGGTCTTTCTGTTATGAATTTGGAAGTGCAATTCAAAAGCATATATTAACTCACCTTCTCTTGGTATGGTAAAGATTTGTGCTAAAGTCACAATCCTTAATGTTTCCTCTTCAAGAGTTTGTTGATCTCTTGAAGGCCCTAATTGAATTTCTGACTCTTGTTCTTTCTGGTTGGGAAATGGGAATAAAATCCTTTACTGTCTTGAATAAACCACTGAACCTACTTTTCAGACCAGCATTACCTCCAACTTTTGGTGTAAATTTAGCCTAAAAAGGACTTGTGTAAAACTTCGAGAAATAGAACTTTCCACTATTTCCAAGCCCCAATGTCTGGAATATGGTAAAGGAACCTTGAGATTTGTCCACTAAAATACAATGTGTAATTTGTATTTTTTTTTCTATAATTACTGAAGGAAGTGATTAAGGTGGTTCTACACCATCCACAACACATACTACATCCACACATAAAAAAACTGGAACTCCGAACAAGGGCTTGTCAAAAGGGATTCTGGCTATATTGTCATTGCAGATATTAGGATAAAGGTGTGTAATTCAGGCAAGGTTTCTGGCACAGGCAACAGAGCTGGGCAGTGACCTGTGTTTTGTCCTTTCTGTTTGGGTGTGTTGACTGTATTTCTGGCATGGTGGCAGACACTAGAGTGACATTTATGAGCAACTCAGGGATCCACAGCACCATTTCACCTCCTCAGAAGTGTACACTTTTAGTCTCAGAAACAACTGTATTAGCATTGAGACATTTTGGCTAAATCGACCAACACTGTAGGAGAAAGATGCTTTGTAATCTGTCAGGTTAAGATGAAAAAAAACAGAGGATATATTCTGCCCTCAATTACCCTAAATTCCCTTCATCAGCTTCCACAGTAGTGCTGTTCTTCTGTAGCTTCTGTACCACCTCCCAAAAGACAGTATTTATTAGGCAGATTATCCAGCCTGTAAATGCTAAGCACAGTGAAACTGTCTGGACACTAAATTCTGGGATCAGAATTTCCGACTCATGTTTCTGATTTATGCCTCAAACTTAAAGCCAGCCCGTAAAAGCGTCTCTTGAAGAATGAATAGGTATTTTTGGTTAAGTCTTATGCAACTTTTCTAACTCTTTCATTTTGCTCAAAGGCAAGTCGTCCGGAATGGCTTCTTGTTCTTCTACAACTATGGTAAAACTATATGATGATATATCTATAAGTGATCGGAAAGCTGCTTAAAGTTCCAAGTGCATGGCCAATGTAACCCATCCATTTAGTGACTGAGAAGCCACAGAAAAATCAGCACTGAAAGTGTAATCCATTGTGGTGGAAGCCGCAGTACTATCTCTGCTCCACCCTTGCAGAGTATAAGCATATATTCCTGAAATAATTTGCATTCATTTACAA
The DNA here is from genome assembly GCF_964204655.1 of Triturus cristatus. Classification (NCBI taxonomy): domain Eukaryota; kingdom Metazoa; phylum Chordata; class Amphibia; order Caudata; family Salamandridae; genus Triturus; species Triturus cristatus. Next base: position 1,041,792,103 of record NC_140585.1, read on the forward strand.
TTGTCCAAAGATGCTGGACAGCTGGCTCCAAACACCGTCTGCAAGTTCTACTCATTATGAACTTTCTTGTAGAATGGGCTCCCAGTTTGACCTCCATGCCCTCCACAACACCTAGGAATGAGCTCCGTATCTTAGCATGTTTTTACTCTCTACTACATCTCTTGCAATCAAAGTAGGAAAGACACGATGTCCATTTAGCTACTCTTTTGATGACTTCAGTGCCATCAGCCATGTCCGTCCTAGTCACAACGTCTATTCAAAGACCCACATTGCTTTGCTTTGATATTCAGGAAAACTGCCACTATAAAAGAAATCTTTTGCACTTAAAGGATGGCTGTGTCTGCCATTTGAAGGGAGGCTCACTTACGAATCCACTTCTGCTCGTCTCTCGTTTTAGACCTTTAAGAAGCAGTTTCCAACCCTGCCACCTGCTGGCAAGGGTTCCCCATCAGTTGCAAATACGACATAACCAGGTAAAATAGAACTACACAATATCATACTGGTATCTAAAGGTAAAAAAGCTACAATGTCAGATATTACTGTGATATGAATAAAAGTTGAACTTACTTTGGCTTTTGCCACGGACTCCATTTTGTGTCTCTTTTCCTCACGTAGAATTCTAAGCCATTCATTCTCAGTCTCTTCGCTTGGTGGCAGGCCTTGCTCGATGCGAGAAAAGCAGAGCTCTAGAAATTGTTCTTTGTCCCTTATTTCTTGTTGGAATTTCATGGTGTTTGCTTGCTGCATAGACAACTCTGCAATGTGAGACATCATCTTCCGGGTGGCATCCTTAATTTTCTTTTGCAACTCATTGACCTGAAATGAAAAATGAGTATTAAAAAAACCTTTGAATAATACAGTTACAGCACTCCCTTAGCTCAGAACAGCGCGGATCGATACACGGACGGTGTGAGGTTTTATTACTCTGGCGTTTTAGGGGACCGACTTATCAAGGTCCGGCAGCCCTTTGCGATATATATTTGACCACGTACGTGGTAGTGTGCCTGGGTACGACGTGTAGGGTTACAGTGTCCCGGTTGGGGCCAAGACTTGTGATGGTGTTCGCTCTACTACAAATAGATACCAGTTATTTGCTATTTGTTAGTTTGGCTGATTTGCCAACTACTTCATGATCTTTTAGACTATTTTGCTTTTTTCGCTTGGACACCACCTACTTATAAAACGCTATGTGACGTGGAACCCAGACTCGATTGTCTATCTTGCCTTGAAAAAGTCTGAATACTGACATTGTACAGACGAAACACGTGTTGGCTTCGATAAATTGCTGGGAATTTGCCGTGTACAAATAAAGGAGATCTGTTTTCATCTGTTGTGGAGAATCCTTGAGAACCTGTGTGTTATTTGGACACGCTTTATTCGCCTTACAACTACAAAACTTTTACATGTATTGTCGTGTTATGTTCCTACATTAAGGATATGTTCTAGTGAAATTGATTGTGACTAACTAAGGGAGTGCTGTAACTGTATTTTTCAATTGTTTATGTGCATGTTCTTTTGACTTGCCATCAGCACCATTTGGTAGTTGGTGCCATTAGTTATTTCAGCACCCCATTCCCTTATATTATTGTATAAATATCCACACTAATACCATTGAACAATTAGAATTGCGTTCCATTTTGAGGTGCGGTTTGTCCCTGTAGGGACTAATACTACCAATTGTATATATCTCTATTAAAAAAAACGGTTAGACTGATAACTAACGCACCATTAAGTTTATGGCATTAGATCATATAACGAGGGAAGTCAAAGTAATTCATGTATAGACAGAGCTTAAATAGATGAGTTAAATACAATTCGTATTTTTTACTAAAGCGTCAGTGTAATCCATGTTTACTTTCAGAGATCAAGTTTACCACCGGTTGGAGCAGTAATCTCAAAAGAGTAATAATTCATCCTCTGCCGTATTTTTATGTAATGCAGAACTATGTAGCAGAATAAATCTGACTTCTGTCAAATATGTACTGTTTATTTTTTCACTTTATCCGCCACTATTCTTTGAAATGCCCACTGAAAGCCCATCAGATTTAACAGAGAAGTGGAACTGGACAGACCCACCTTCTTGGCTAGCGTCAGTGTGTCTTGCTTTCCGTTCTCTGCTTTAGCGCGCACTCGGTCTGACAGTCGGGAAACCTGCTCATAGATGAAGTCTTTCTCCAACAGCTGCTCCTCTTTTTCTGCAAGACTCAGTTCCAACTGTATAAAAGGAAGGGATTACATTGTTGGGTGTTTCAAAGATGCTTTTGTTTAAAAAATGAAGAGGTAAATACTGTGGTTTAGACAAAGTACAGACAAGTTGCTCAGTTGGACCACAATTCGAACTGTAAGACAAGTTTACGAACACCAGTTTCCCTGAATGACTTTCAGAAGTGACATTGTGCACTGGTCAGTGCTAGCCCTATTGCAAACTTAGATGCTGCGGGTGAATATTGCACAACACTAAACCCAATATTTTTATTGGTTTACTTTTAGAACATTATACAGTTTAAGTAACTTAATACCCCAACCCCTACATGGCACTGTAGACACCACCAGTGATTTTAATAATATTTGGCGAGCGTTCCGTTGTACCTTACGGATATTTTAGTTAGCACGAGAAACCAAGTCATTGCAACTGTTTCACCGCATACGTTTTTTATACTACAGATTCCGTTTTTGTTTCTCACATTGCTTATAGTAGTTTGTCATCAGATGGGTACATGAGGGTTGTCAATTCAATGTCCCACACATTCATTTCAGTTTGTGTATCATCTGTTTGAGATTACGTTCCCCTACCTTAACACTCTGCATGAATCAACTTGATTAGATCTGCCATCCATTTTGCAAATGTCGGGCTCTGTGGCTGATTCCAGTACATGGCTATCCGCCTTTTAACCTGTGAAAACCTAAAAGCTATACATTTTCTTACCTGTGCACCCTTCTTATCTGAAAGAGACACGTTAGTGATAGATTCCTTATCTTAGAATATCCCCAGGCGTCAAACTGGATCCGTAAAGTTTTTCGTCAGCAGTACCCCGGCGTGTCGGTAAGCGTCGTCATGCGGCTCCGCATATGTCACTGGCGGCATAGCCGCCGAGATGACGTAGTCGGAGCAACTTAGACACGCCCAAGCGCGCTGACGTTAGTTCTTTCTTTTTCCGCGCCAGCAAGCACAGATCCGAGAGAGAGCGGTACCCCTAGTTAATATTTTTACTTGGTTTCTGAGAACTCGTTTCTTTTGTTTGTCGAGTACTCGACTCCTGGTGCAGTAGGGATGCCCGGGTTTAAGTCCTGTAGGGCCTGCCGTCGGAACATGTTGGTGGCGGACCCGCACGACGTGTGTCTCTTCTGCTTGGGGCACGCCCATGACCCAGAGGCGTGCCCTGATTGTCGGGCCATGGCACCGAAAGCTTTGCGGGAGCGTTCCCGAAAGTTGTTGAAGGTCCGACAATCGGTTCCGCGCCACTCAAGATCCCGCTCCCGTGGGAGGTCGAGGGACAGGTCGCGAAGCCGACACCATCGCTCGTCGGATTCGGGGACAGGTAAGTCACGGCTCCATAAAAAGTTGAAGAAGCACCATCGCTCTTCGTCTACCTCTCACTGGTCACGGGACGCGGTGGAGGGGGTGGGCGGTCACTCCCCCGCGGCACCGATGCCAGGATTAAAAACAGTGCACCAGCGACATGGATTTAAGTTGCAGAATTCTTCACCTTACCACTGCAACTTAAATCCATGTCGCTGGTGCACTGTTTTTAATCCTAGAAGAGGGTGCTCCTGAATAAAACATATATTTGATGCCCCCCTAGCTAGTTTTATTCACACTTCCTTCACATTTTGTATTTTCTTTGCGCTGTGCCCTCGCTCACACTATCCTGCTCATCACATGTGGATTTAGAATATCCTACAATTAGATATCCAAAACATCCCTGAGCTCCTCCCTCTCAGAGAGGGGGTTGTAGCCCTCAAAGGAACTAGGTTTTTTCTTTGACAGGAGAATCCCATATGATGAAGCATGTCACCTCTGGTGAGTGAGGGATTTCGTCCTGAAAAGGGAATTTCCCACAGTTAAGTCTGTGTGGGATAGTCTATGGCTTAATTATCTTGTATTCATCAATATTCTGCACATAATAGACCCAAGGATTTTGCACGTGTTCTTGTCTGCTTATTTTCATATTCCCTTCCTGCTGGCCCACCGGTGTTACCTACGGTTCACGGTAGGCCACAAGCACTTTCAGTTCACCGTGCTCCCTTTCGGCCTTACCAGCGCCCCTCGGGTGTTCACAAAAGTGATGGCAGTGGTCGCAGCTCATCTGCGCAGATCGGGGGTTTCAGTCTTCCCCTATCTCGATGACTGGCTGTTGAAGGCGGGCTCGCCCCAGGCAGTTGTCTCCCACCTCCAGACTACGGCCGACCTCCTGCATTTGCTGGGGTTTTCCATGAACGTGCCGAAGTAGCACCTGATTCCCTCTCAGAAGCTCCTCTTCTTCGGAGCGGTTCTGGATACGCCACAGTTTGGGGTTTATCCTCCTGAACAGCGAGTCCGGGACATTCGGGCTATGATTCTGATTTTTCCGCCCTGGTCCTGGGTTTCGGTAAGGAAGACTCTGAGGCTGCTGGGCCTCATGGCCTCCTGCATCCTGCTCATCAATCATGCCAGGTGGCATATGCGGGCTCTGCAGTGGGACCTGAAGTTTCAGTGGGCGCAGCATCGGGGAAACCTGTCGTACTACATCCAGATCTCGGTGGGCACTGCACAGGACTTGCAGTGGTGGCTCACGGACCAGCGTTGGGTCAGCGGCAGATCCCTCTCCCTTCCCCAACCGGAGCACACAGTGGTGACTGACGCGTCCCTCCTGGGATGGGGCGGCCACATGGGAGAGGCGGAGATCAGAGGCCTCTGGTGTCCAAGCGGAGTCCAAGCTCCATATAAACCTTTTGGAGCTCATGGCGATCCTACTTGCTCTGAAAGCATTCCTTCCCTCTGTCAAGGGGAGAGTAGTGCAGGTGTTCACAGACAACACCACCGCCATGTGGTACTGCAACAAGCAAGGCGGGGTGGGGTCGAGGACCCTATATCATGAGGCTCTGCGTCTCTGGACATGGCTGCAACGTCAAGGCATTTCCTTGGCGGTTCAACACTTGGCAAGTTCTTTGAACGCCAGGGCAGACAAACGCAGCCACAAGTGCATGTTGGATCATGAATGGCGTCTTCACTCTGAGGTGGCGCAAGGTCTCTTTCAGCAGTGGGGAGAACCTTGGTTAGATCTATTCGCCACTGAAGAAAACGTGCAATGTCAGCACTTCTGCGTGTTGGAGTTTCCAAGGCGGCACTCGCTCGGAGACGTTTTTCGTCGCGAGTGGAGTTGCAGTCTGTTGTACGCCTTTCCGCCTATACCACTTCTACCCAGAGTGCTGAAGAAAATCAGACGCGACCGGGCCCAAGTCATTCTTGTGGCACTGGACTGGGCTCGAAGAGTTTGGTATCCCGAACTACTCAGTATGAGCGTCGATCCCCCCCGATACAACTGCCTCTTTGGGAGGATCTCCTGTCGCAGCAACAGGAGACGGTCCTCCACCCGAACCTGTCCAGCCTCCACCTCCTTGCGTGGAGATTGAGCGGCGACAGTGGATTCCATTTGACTTGCCTCCTGAAGTCTGTAATGTGATTCTGGCAGCCAGGCGTCCCTCAACTAAAACTGTATATGCCTGCCGGTGGAAGAAGTTTGTGCATGGTGCACAGTGAAAGCTGTGGATCCCCTTTCTGCCCCTCTTTCTGAGGTCCTTTTGTTCCTTCTCGCTTTGGCCCAGCAGGGCTCTGCTCTGGGTACTATCAAGGGCTACCTTTCTGCTCTTTCAGCCTTTCTTAGGCTGCCTGATCAGCCCTCTCTTTTCAAGTCCCCAGTTGTCAATAGATTTCTCAAATGCATTACTCACCTTTTCCCTCCTATTCCTTTTGTGATGCCTAAATGGGACTTGAACCTGGTTTTCACATACTTGATGTGCGCTCCCTTTGAGCCTCTTCATAACTGTCCTTTGCGGTTATTAACTTTAAAAACTGTCTTCCTGGTGGCCATCACCTCCGCTCGGCGGGTGAGTGAGTTCCAGGCTCTTTCTTGTCAACCTCCTTTCCTGGTGATTCATCCGGACAAGGTTGTACTTCGACCGCGTCCCTCCTTTCTACCAAAAGTAGTCTCTGCCTTTCATCTCGGGCAAACTGTCACTCTGCCCACTTTCTTTCCGCCTCCTTCAAGAGAAGAGGAGAGGCTCCACCATCTGGACCCAAAACGTGCGCTTTCCTTCTATCTCAACCGCACACAACAGTTCCGGGTGGATGACCAGCTCTTTGTTGGCTACGTGGACACCAAGAAAGGCTGGGCTGTGCACAAGCAGACTATCTCCTGATGGGTTGTCCTGTGCATTAAAGCCTGATACTCTCTGGCTAAGAAGGAACCTCTGGTAGGACTGCGCGCCCATTCTACCAGGGCGACTGCGACTACTACAGCATTGGGACGCGGTGTCCCCCTGCAAGACATCTGCCAAGCAGCCACTTGGGCCTTGCTGCACACTTTCACTAAGCACTATTGCCTTGACAGTCAAGTCCAGAGAGACGGCTTCTTTGGCCGTTCAGTTCTCCGTGACTTTCTGGTGTAATCTCACTTCGCAGACCCACCACCGGGGTTGGTATTGCTTGGGTATGTATTCTAAGGTAAGGAATCTATCACTAACGTGTCTCTTTCAGATGCACAAGTTACTTACTTGTGTAACGATATATCTGTAAGAGACATTAGTTAGTGATAGATTCCTTACCGCCCGCCCATCCTCCCCGTTCTGCGAACTGTTCTCTAGGGTTCAGGTCATTCCTTTCAGGGCCCTAGTTCTGTTGTACCAGTAGTCTGTCTCTGGTATGGCTCTGCGTTCCTGGCACCGAAAAGTCGTGTACAGAACTGACGTCAGCGCGCGTTTAAGTAGCTCGGACGACGTCATCTCGGTGGCTACGACGTCAGCGACGTACGTGGAGCCGCATGGCGACGCCTACCGACGCACAGGGATACTGCTGATGAAAAACTTTCCGGATCCAGTCTGACGCCTGGGGATATTCTAAGGGAAGGAATCTATCACTAACTAATGTCTCTTACAGATATATCATTACACAAGTAAGTAACTTGTGCTTCTGTAGGCACATTCTGGGAGTAGCCACTGTGCCCAAACTCAATAATTCCTTTGGTTTCCCCACAGCTTCACTCCAGTAGCTCTGTAGCTCCACATGGATCTGCCACACATGAATTTAATTACTCTGCTTATTTTTGCATCTTGGCCAAGAATCACTTTTATTAAGGGTGATTTTATACATTACCTGTGGGGTTAAGTATATTGGATGTGTAAGCTTATAATGCACTAATTTGACTCTGTTCTTTTCATTGAAGAATTACACAAAATACCAATTTAGTTACCTTTAGTAACGCCCTTTCTAGTAGACACTATCCAACTGCAGACTCCTCACCTTTTGAATATCTCCAGGCATCAGACAGGATCTGAAAACTCTTGAACAGCAATATACCCCAGCGTCAACAGGTGGCATTATGCAAAGTCAAGGTATCTCGTGTCTTTTGCGGACGCGACGTTGGTTCTTGTATATATGTCACCTGCTAGTGCTGGCATCAGTTTCTTTGTTCACTCTGTCCATGCCAACAGATGTAGAGATGATAGAAACTATCATTAAAGGATTTTTGTGTGCATACTTTTGACATTGTAATCTTATTCGAAATGGATTTTATGAGACCACTCCACAGACCAGGGAAGTGGGAGAACAGGTGAGGACTCTGTGGTTAGACAGTCTCTCTAAAAAGACATTACTGAAGGTAAGAAGCTTTTTCTTCTCATCGACTTCTAACTGCAGATTCATCCCCAATTAAATAGATGCCCAAGTAGTACCTCCCAGGTGGTGGTTATGTGGAATGGCTTAAACTAGGAAATCTTGCAAGACAGATTGGGCAAAGTGCTCACCCTGCCTGGCTTTGTTGTCCAGGCAACAGTGCTTGGTGAACAAGTACAAGGATGCCACCGTAGCAGCCTGACACCTATCCACGGCTGTCACATCTCACATTAGTGCCGTAGTTGCAACTAGAATGAACATGTAAACCTTCTGGAGACTGTTTTCTGGATAGCCCATAACAGATTTTAATACATATTGCAATCCATCTAAAGATGGTTCATATTCTGCACTGTCTTATCCTTTTGTACTCCAGAAAAACCAACAAAAAGTTGTTCATCTTGTCGGAATTGTCTTGTTCTTTCTAGGTAAAAACTGAGAGCCCTTTTAGGATAAAGGTGATGCTTTTGAGGGATGAGTCAGTGCATAAAAAAACTTACAAAGTGATAGACTGTCCTAAATGAAAGGGCGTAGCTACCTTAGGGGGGAATACTGCCCTCGTTACAAGGACCAATTTATCAGGAAAAAAGGAAATCTAAGGAGGGCACCGATGACGAAGCCTGAAGTTCACTCACTCGCTTAGCCAATGTAATGGCTATAAGGAGCCTTATCTTCAGAGTCGGCAACCGTAAAGAACAACCATGCATTCACTCAAATGGCAAGCGCATTAAATGGGTTCAAAATAATCTGCAGCCCGGCTGTGGCATTAGAAATGGAACAGGAGGAAACATATGTATCAAACCTTTCAGGAAGTGCATAACAACAAGTGATTTGATGAAGGATAGTTGATCTGGCAAATGTAAAAAGGTAAAACGAGGCACTAAAATAATCTGTAAGGCCTTGTTGAGACACAAACAGAATAAGAAAATGAAAACAAGCATTTGCAATGCAATCGGTCTCGCCTTTGGGACCTTATAAGTATTTAGCCAAGCAGCACATTATTATGCCTCACAGAAAAATACACCAATCAAATACGTTTTTTTTTAAAACTTGATTTTAAAGTGCCTACAAATATTCCACACTGCATGCTCTTCCAGGTACAATGCTTGATAATTGTCTTTATAGGTATTTAAAGGTGACTCACAAGTGAGCCTCATTTAAAATGCAAAACCTGATTTTAATCCCTATATGTGAAATTGAATCACTAGCAACGTCTCACCCATGGACTTCATTCAAATGCTCATGATAAATATATGAAAAGACTACCAAAATTGAACAACTGGACCCTAGTGCGTAAGTTTGAAGATAATGCACAAACTAGTCACTTTCCTGTTTTCAATTCCTTAATCACGCGAAATCTGATTGCTTAGCAGCAGGCAGCGTTGTGACTCCGCCCAGAGTACGCCATAATCTCTCAATACAGGCAGCCCCACAGATTCCTCACTTAACAAGATCCTCTCAGAAAACAGCCACCCTAACAGCACAGCTGCTCGGTGGACTTTATCAACTGCTTTTTTCTGCCAGCACTGGATTTCTCCACTCAGCGGAGCCCCGTCTGTTCCTCAGGCCATTTACTTTCCTTGTATACCCTAATGCACCACAGTCCTGGAAGTAGGCAAACAGGAGACCAGGGACAAAGATTGTGACACAGTTCATGTGTATTCTGTCCTGATGTCCCTCTAAGGGTGCAGAGAAGAATGGCAACAGAGCCGAGGTAAGGCAGATCTGTCCCAAGTATAGTGTGGCAAGTCTTGGCACTATGGACCTCTAAGAACATAGTAAAGGAGCTAATTTCAGCACAGTCCAAGCACAAAACATCATCTTCATTCAACTAGTACTGGTTACATGCTTTGCCTTTTAGGTACCAATGGAACACCCCAAGAGCAAGTATGTCCGTAAGCTGTTCTGCCTGCGGATGCCAGAGGGACACCGCCTCAGCACAGATTCCAAGCATTCATCAGTGAAAGAAGCACACAGGCACACACACACACACACACACACACAGGTGCACACACACACAGGCGTGCACACAGACAAGCGCACGCACACACACAAGAGCCCACATACATACATACATACAGGAGCGCACACACACACAGGCATACTCGCACACAGGCATACTCGCACACAGGCACACACACCCCACTTAGTCCAGCAGGACAAGAAACTCATGAATCCAATACCACGTACTACAATGCCTTCAATACATATCAATGTACGATGCCTGGACGGGTGTGAGATCTTTTGGCAGAAAGACAGCACAGCAGCAGACACCAGGTGTTAGCACGAGCTCCACCCCTACAACGGATCACTCGGGGGTTACCTGATAACATTTTCTTTTACCCAAGTTGGGATGGAGTGTCGCCTACTTCCCACCAACCCCAAACCTTTCATCAACTTGAAACATTGGACAAACTACTCAAGCCACGGGAATATAGAGTCCCCCGCCTCTCGGCTGAGAGGGTCTGTCAGCTAAATGCACCATCACAGACCACTTCTCCCATCCTTAAAACCATCCTTTGCATCTCTCTAATCGCTCTGTCCCTACTAGGATCTGCTCGTGCTCTGAGGGTGCCTCCCGGACGAGGACACCAGCCCAATAGAGTCACACTTTAGCAGCCACAACTAAGGGAAGAAATGTTTCACCACTACTCTTCGCCCACGCGCTTTCACTTTCACCTCGTCCTGGCAAGCATTGCCGCTTCCCTGTGTCCCTCTCTTCTCCCGGTCAGGAGCTGCCCTGGACTACGTTGCCAAGCCCGTTAACTAAGTATAAAGCGTATTAATAACGCCGAAGCTCTGCCAAAACACGCCCCAAACAAGCTCCGCCCACCCGTCAAGGTAGATGTCAGAGACAAGAAAACATTAACTCTACTTAACCGTATTCCAAATAGTAGCAAATTCTAAAGTTTGCACAGTTGCCGTTCTCTTATCCCTAGTGCGTGGCACGTTAATATCAGAGCTTCTTGTATTTTTTTGACGCCTAAGGCTCTGTTCACCATCCCTCGGATGGGCGGGACGCTCAGAACCAAGTAGTGCCACCAAATAACCATTTGCAATGCTGTACGACTCATTTATGCGAGACCTATTGCATTGGAAACGGGAGGCCGGGAGGCCGTGCGAGAAGGCACAAACGTGAGTTTGGGGGGCCCAGAAGTCATGGACTGTGGGGGGGGGATGGAGGGGGGGAGACAGGGAAGAAAATTGTGTTTGGGGTAAAGGGGCCAGTAGCCGTGGAAGGATACATGGCCCTCATGAGGCAGGACTAACAAGCCTAAAACCAATTGGAAGGCAGCATTTAGGACCTAAGTCAATAGTCAGAGAGTGGGCGGATCTTCCACGAAGCTTTCACGCTATAGTGTATACTGCATGCCTCGCAAAGCGATGGCAGCTTATTCGCGCTGCAACGCTAAGAGAGACCTAAAAAGGGAAGGTTTTAAGGGTTGGATATGACAGAAGAAACACCACAAACTTCTTCCAGCGCCCATCGTAAACAGTTTCCATGGAGGCACATCAGACTGCCAAGATTACACCAACCACTTCAGGGGGGAGATGGTATGGTTGCAGGTGCTAAATCTCCACACATGGAGGTGTTGGTTATGCAGGATACAAGACCTAGCCATGCCTCTGTGACAGAAGATTTTCCCGAAGAGGAAGCCAGATTGGAGGACAGATGCTCATGACAAGAAGTTCCAGGTACCCAGTCCGGATTCACTAGTATGACATGGGCCCAGCCTCTCTTGATCATCCTGAGTACCCTGGGCTAGAGAGGCAGCGGTGTATAGGCATATAGGAGTCCTGAGCCCCAAAGCTGGCGAAAGGCAACTGCTTTGGGTACTCCAAAGAGCAAACCTCAGGACACTGCAAGTTCTTTGCAGTGGCAAAAAGATCAAGCCAGGTCTGCCCCCATTACTGGAAGATGTCCTGTGCTATCTCAGAGTGTAAATGCCATTTGTGATCTGCTAGGCAACGCTGGCTGAGTTCATATGCTCTGATGTTTAAAGATCCTACCAGGTGTTGGACACTCAGAGATGTGCCCTAATGGTTAGCCACAACATAGAACTTCCCACAACTCTACTCAACCTATTTTGTTTCCAGACCCAGTCTGACACATGGAGGTATTCAGAAGGCAAGGAATGTGTGTGTGTGTGTGTTATATATATATATATATATATATACACACACACACATACACACACACATTTACACACACACTTTTTAGTGCTGGAGTCTCAATGGGAATTAGATTTGAGAGAGACTCTGGTGGAAAATGGCTGTCTTGCAGTACACTTTTTTGATTGACCAATAAGCCTCCCTTCCCATCTCTAGGAATTGTTAATTCACTGTGTAGTTTGGGGATTCATTAGGGAATTCCACCTATAGTGGCCTCTTATTGCAATTAACCTGGCATACACTAGGAAGCGTGTATCTTTTCCCTATCCTGTGGAGAATTATGCAGAGCCCATCACCAGCGGCGTCACTAGGGTTGGTGTCACCCAGTGCGGTAACTCACGGTGTCACCCGTGCGGTCAGCATCCACCTAGTGACGCCACTGCACTGGGTGACACCAACCCTAGTGATGACGCCGCTGTCACTAATCGAGTCAGTAGCATTGATCAGCAGAGTCTGAGCAGGAATAGCAGATGACAGAAGGGTCCGTTTCCATACGTCGCTAATTTGATACAAAAAAAATTAGAGCAGAGAAACGCCAGCGAGGGGTTTTGAATGACCGAGCCTTAACATCGAAGATGACACAGGGAGACCGTGATTGGTCCAGCTTCGGGCTCCAAGGTTGGCAGGTTTAGAGGCACTCGTGGCTGAGTCATAGCCCTGGGACAAGTCAAAAGCAGACGGATCTCTCAAATATTTACTCAATTGTTTCGCAGTTCTACTAAATCTAAATAGTACATTGTTTTAATAACGCATGGCTGCATTTTATAATCATTGGAATTGCACAATGTAATGTACTTAATTGCAGATCTCAGAAGCATGGAACACTAAAATTGGCCCTTGGGATTCTAACCCATAACCTACAAAACACCGCATCTTACTGCCGTACATTCAACTCACTGAGCCATTAGGCCAGAAATTTTTTTAATATGTATTTCCGTTAAAATCTCTGACAAAGGGAAACGATTTAATATTGAAATATAGGAATTATGGCGGGTACATTAGCACAAGAGCTCTGTAGTGGTGACAGACCGATCCGTGGCGGGTTACCAGCGGAAGTGTAGCCTCCAGTAACAGCCACGTCCACTGGGTACTGTGGTCTGGGAACTGCCTCGAGCGCCTAGCTCTCTTTTGTTTCTACCTTTGGGCGCTCCGGCCTCGTGCGAATTCGACACACGTCACTCGTGCAAGTAGTGAACTATCGATTTCAGGAACAGAACCAAAACCCAATGGTGCTGGAATTATTTTCAGTGTTGGTGCTGCCATCGATGTTTCAGCACTGAAGTTGTAGGGATTGTGAAAAACAAAGCGTCACACAAAGAACAATCTTCTCTTTCCGCTAAATAACCGTTTCTACCTCCCTGCCCACTCTCCTCTGCACATTTTTAGATCTCCTCCCCTTTCCCTTATTTTATTCCCTCTCGTGCCCTCGCCTCTGCCTGCCTCCGCCGGGTTCTTCCCTCGTGTCTCCCCAGCAAACTCTACACTTGTACTGTTGGTAACCTGCACTCCACTGGCATAACGAAACCTGAGGGGGCCCCCCTGCAAAGTGCATGGAGGGGCCCCCTTCCAGACTTACTCATAGCTGCAAATGTTTCAGATTGCTATGTGTCACATTTTCAAAATTTCAATGCAACTATGAGTGACGTTTCGACGAGTATGAGTAACACTTTCTTGCGAGCAAAAAAGTCAAGCAATGAAGAAAGTGAAACAGAAAAATGTCAGAAATGAATTAGACCGAGTAACTCTAAGATCTCAAAACTGGTGCAAACCACTGCGGTGGCTGACCCATAATTATGTTGAAATTATGAAAATGTCACATATAGCAATCTGAAACCTTGGTCAGGCATTCTCCCAGATGAGGGTACAGGCCAGTCTGCCCATAGCTGCCAAGAGTTAATGAACGCCTTTGCCTCACTTATCATTAATACTTCAGTTCTTCTGAAACAAACAGATTGAATCAGGAGCAGAAATCAAAGCTCTCAGCCGGCGGAGCCCATTCAGCAATATCCTTACTTAAAAGTAAGCCGAGGGGGTAGTACTCATACGTTAGAGGTTGCCTCCCCTACTCTCCAGGACGGAAGAAGTAGCAACAGAGAGGCCCAGCCATCCCGGATTGACACTCTAAGGCCTGACCCGGCAGTCACGCAGCCGCGTTGCTAAAATAGAGAGTGAGTTAGTCATTAAAGACGAAGTGCGGGCACAGGGAAGCAGAGAGTGTGGCACCCCTAACTGACACCCTGGAGGTGCCCCCTTTGGCCCCAGGAGTGTGGAGGCAATGGCTTGGTGACCCCAGCCTGCTCGGATTGGTGTCCTCAGGCCAGGGCTGCGGTAATAAAATTGCAGCTGAACGGCGTTGCTAAAGGCCGAGCGGGTTAGCGGAGGGGATGGCAACCCTGATCCCCCTGCATGTGAGCGGACATAGACAGGGGCCACAATCTCTCTCGGCACACCTGTGAGCATGGTGGTGCTGTGGAGTGAGGGTCTGACTGCCCCTGCAAACACAAGACCCCGAGCACTCGGCAGGAGCCCTCCAATACCTTTGGGCCAAGTTAGCACAATTAAATGGCTCAACATTCAGTGGGACAACACTGCGCATCAGGATATTAACCGGTCAGACAAATAAAGGTGCCACTGCCGCCGCCGGGCCAAAACTGCCTGCCGGTCCGAACTATTAAATAACCTTAAGTACACTCACTCACACAGTCATGTTCCGCTCGATGTGCACGATAATTAGACATTGAGGGCATGCATGTGTGACCTTTACATCGTAAATTCCAATCAGACTGACTCGAGCCGACCCTTCACGGATAATGCAGCGTATTGTATGAGGTAACAAGCAGAAGTCGACTCAAGTGTACTCTTTATGTTCTGCTGCAGTGCTGCACAGTTGTTACTTGGGCGGCTGAATTAAACTTTGTGCAGACTACATACAGAGCTGTTGTATGTAACTGTACGCAGGCTGAATGAATCGCGACTCCTAAAAGTAAATTACAGTGGGAAGAAAAGAAGAAACAGCGCGTGACACTTCACTTACTTTGTCAGCGCAGAGCCCCATTGACAGTAAGGCCAGTTGCGACGATTGCAGTCCCTAGCAGCACCGCGGCCGCAGTCCAGATCGGACACTCTTCTCCGACTGACGTGCATAGCATTGGCAGAACTGGCTGCACTGGACTCGCTGCAGGCGGCACCTGAGCCGAGTCAGTCATGCTGATGCACCACCACGGCCGAATCAGAATGCCCTATGGTGATTGGGCAAATTAAATCACGGGTCATGCTTATGACGTTAAATAATGCACGGTATCACGTAGAACATTGTAGCTAGCCGGGAGCTGAGCCAGCCCCCTCAAGCCTGTCGGACGAGAAGAGCCAGCAGGCAAGTAAAGAGCTGTGCACTCAGTGGAGGTCACTCTGGAGCTCTCCCTCGGGCTATGGGACTGTGCTGAGGGGGCCCCCCGCACTGCGGGGGCCTTTGTTACACCCCTGCTGCACTCTCTGTACTGCACAGCCGTGGTGTGCTGTCACTGCCTGGGCTCCGGGCGCGGGGCTCCCCCATGCAGGCTGGTCCACAGGCGGGGCGGGGGTCCCATTATTTAGCATGTTGGTGTCACCCCATGCGAGGGTGTCACCCGGTGCAGTCCGCACCCCCCGCACCCCCCTAGTGACGCCACTGCCCATCACTCTGTACACATTTTCTAGCATGGTGTGGCCCAACTGTAAATTTGTCTGCAATAAACATTTAGGCGTGGTAGGGTACAGAACAGTATTCTAAATATTTAACTGCAGTTTTACAAATATTTGTAGTCTTCAGTAATCTTAGCCTTTTCTCGATATAGTTCATAGAGCTGTTGCTGCTTCTTGGTTTTGAACTTAGATAGCAACAGTAGTGATCCTAGGATCATTAGGATGAACAGATTTTCGATCACAGTGATCAAGTCAACCACCAAGCACACTAGTCTCGGCACAACATACCGCAGTTGTGCAGCATACTAGTACCTTTAGAAGTCTGGAACCATCATTTCACCCTGTTCCCCTGTCAACCTCAAGGTTTTCAGTCCCACCGGTGCCACTTGGTCTCACAATAGCGTTTTTTTCTGTGATGAAGAATTACATTTCTTAAAGCATTCCTCCAGAGTAAGCATGGGCATATTTTGTAGCACATATAAAATGTGTGGTTACATTATCCTCTTTCTTTAAGGGGGTCTATATAACCTACCAGAGATATTGGGTAGCTGAGCTAGAATGTAATCAATTCTTCTAGTTTGCGCAGCCTGAATGGTACATTCTGTTCATGGTCTTGACTAACTTATATCCCTAGATATTTATAAGCCATAACCACCATGTGAATGGGCACGTTGTTTAACATTTCTATGTTGGTTCTTTTAAGTGTTTATAACACAGGCTTCATATTATTTAGCATGAAAGTATTGCCCCCTTCTACCACTGAACTGCACATCGGAGGAAGGGTTATTTACCAGTGCTTAGCGTAAAACAACCTGAGAGATATATGTCCAGTCCTAGTCTCACACTATGTTTCCATGACCCTAAGTCCACCAGCTTGTCTTCCTTCCTTCTTGTCAGTGGCTTAATTTCCTTTGTATGCTACTTGTGAGCGGTTGACGTGTCTTCCAAGTCGAAGATTCGCTGTTCTGACACTGCTGTTTAGAGGTTGATGTAATTCTCCATATTGTCTATTTTAACTGAATGTCTTTGTTGCTGTCTTTTCAATTCAGTTCAACTCATTTAAATTTTTATGTTTTGGAACTCAACTGAGATCCACATAAAGCATACAACAGTACACCCTGAAAACAATCATCAATGCAACATTAGAAAAAACATTCCCAGGAAATCACATTCACAAAAAATACATATAACTGCAGTAGTAAAATGTGCTATTTCATCCATTCAAAACTGGGTTACAAATATACATATCCATCAAAAAGCCTAAATCTGGATGAATGACAGGTATAGTGAATACACTTAGACATAAAGATAGTAATCCTTACAATGTGCAAATATGGAATCCAAAATACAATATACTCCATAATAAAGTGCAAATACCTAAAGTGAAAATGAGCAAAACAGAATAAATAATGTACAAATGCGCAAGAAAACACACGCTAAGAAGGAGGTAGCCAAACAGACCGAAAGGCTCTAAAGTTTCGATTATAAATAATATCTGCACCACACATATGCTGAGAGGGAAAAGACCGGATCCCTATTGGCGTGGTTGGCAAATCCAGCCAGCAGAGGCTCTCCAATAGTTGAGCTAGAGGATGGCGACGGGAACAAACAATACATGCAAGAAGGGACCAGTGACATATTTGCCCAATACTATGCTAGACGGCATTGTGGTGCTCCCCCATGCGAGGACACCGCAATTAGAGACTACCTAGTGGGGTTGCTGTTGCCGCAATTAGAACCAGAAGAGGCAGAGATGATGAGAAAAGACATTTCCCCCTCATGAGGTGAGGGCGGCCATTAAACACATGGCTCCCAATAAAACACCAGGAATGGATGGCTTACCAGATTAATTTTATACCACCTACTCACTGGAACTAGTTCCTCGACTGGTCTCGATGTATGCTGCAGCTCAAGAGATGAGGACATTGCCTGATAGCACCAGGGAAGCACTTATCCAATTGTTGAAACCAGGGAAGCTGGCGTATGATTGCATGGTCTATAGGCCACTGTCCATGCTGAACATGGACTATAAAATTCTGAGCAAAATCCTAGCGACCAGACTGTTACCACATATGCCAAAGTTGGTCCATATAGACCAAGCTGGCTTCATTCCGGGGCGGAATACAGCCACTAACATAAGGCAGCTCATGGCTATTTTGGATACAGACGACTATGATTAGGCTTCAGCTGCAGTGTTCGCATTAGATATAGAATAGGCTTTTGATAGCCTGGAGTGGCACTTCCTATATGAGGTACTGGACCAACTGAGTTGTGGGTGTTTCCTTGAATGGGTGAAACTACTATACACAAACTCGACGGCCAGAGTGCGCACGGAGGAGACTATCTCCTGGAGTCAAAAGTAGAGAGAGGCATGTGACAGGGATGCCCCCTACCTTTTCTACTGTTCGCCACAGCCATGAAATCTCTGGCATGCAGCACAAGGTCAGGACGAGATTATCAAGGGGCTGATGGTAAGAGAGACAACACCAAACAGCCCTGTATGCAGATAATCTTCTGCTCTTTCTCCGGGACACAGAGGAGGACTTGAGGGGCTCAGAATATGCTGGAAGGTTTTGGCCAACTCACGGGATTGAAGGTGAACTGGCAGAAATCATAAATTTTCCCCATGACCACCGATAGGCCCTCCGGATGAACTGGGTTGTCTGTAGTGGGAACTCAAATGCCTGGCATACCTGAGAGCAAATATATATCATAGAGCCACTGACCTCATAGAGGGCAATGTAGGCACAGCGATACGATCCCTTCATTCCTCCATGGAGTTTTGGAAGTCCCTACCGCTGTCGGTGGCCGGTAGAGTGGCCCTCCTGAAGATGGTGGCTTTGCAGCGCTGGCTATATCTCTTCGGGACACTTGCGATGTGGATCCCCGTGTGACTTTCAAGTACCTTGACTCACAGATCATAACGTTTGTCTGGGGATCGTGCCGCAGATGAGTGGCATAGCCACAAGGCTTCGCTCCACAGCGACAGGAGGGCTGGAGGTCCCATACTTCGAAGCATACTACATTGTGGCACAGCTTCAGTGGCTGTTACAATGGCTGGGAACCAGGAAGAACCCAGAGTGTGCCTTCTACCCATTCACTCCAACAGCCCCAGAACTAGCAAAAATATTGTTACGCATACATTGGAGACCATATGGGGACACTGAAGAGAGCAAGGTGGTGCCCCAGTGCTGGACTAGATACCTATAACGTACCCATTGTAGGATCCCCTACTCTCCTAACTTTCCCCTTGACCTGCTATGACACATTCCACGTGTGAGGTGGCTGGGCGGTCCTAACTGCCTGGAGAGAGGCGGTGGCGAAAGTAATGGGAGATCTCTTTCAGGAATCCAAGATGCTCCCATTTGAGGACTTCCGTGCAGAATTTGATTTACCCCAAGGCCACTTGCTCCTGATCAGGGCCATCATCACGGCATTTCGGAAGCACTGGGGTGCTGGATTCATGGAGCCATGAGCACTGGACTGTCGATATGTGGCCCTGTCGGAAGGAATGATCAAAACAGCTCTTGCCTTTATAGGGCAATACGTGGTGACATCCAGAAGCCCATGGAGTGGCTACGGCTTCAGTGAGAAGAACATTTGGGAACCCCGATCTCAAGCTGGGGGTCCATAGTGAAGATCTTGCAGAATGCGCAGTTTAAAATAATAAATTATTATATCCTACATAGAGCATATCTTACCCCTATACGAATTAGAAGATATTTCCAAACAGAGATGGCGGCTTGACCCAGATGCAGAGAAATAGAGGCACATGTGTTACATATGTTCTGGGATTGTCTCAATCGCCGTGCTTTCTGGGAGGAGGTGCTGCGTGTGGTGGAAAATGTTATAGACAAATATTCCTCACACACCCGGACACTGCCTGTTGAGTTGGTTCCCACATTCAGCTAAAACCAAGGTGACAGGGAAATTCCAGGATCCTGCATATATATACTGGCTAAATGGGAAATAACTAGAAATTGGAAGTCGAGGGGGACCGAGACCGGGGACATGGAGGAGAGAACTCGAAAAATGGGTGAGCTCTGAAGGGAGAATTCTGTGGAGGGAAGCTGGACGAGGCATAGGCACACTCGATACAGCGAGGGCCTGGGGATGACTAGTTTTTTTTTTGTTTAAACTTTTTGAATAACATTTTGCACATTATTAATAAAACATATAGTCAGAGCAGCGACCATGCATCAATTGGAAGAAGAAAGAAAAGTGATTGCCAGCAGCACGATGCACAATACCCAGTAGCAACCGGAAAAACAGAGATGTAAATTATGGCGAGTATTTCAAACTATGAGTCAATATCCCTAGAGAGGGTGGAGCAGTGCCGGTGAGTCACAACACCGGGTGGCATGTGAATGATTCAGGTATAGTGCAGTTCGAACCCAACTGGGGACATAGGGCGCAACAAAATGAGGACAATATAAGTCAGGAGAGGGGAATCACTTAAGACCTGCTGCCACATCTAGTGTAGCTGGGGGGGGCCAAAGCTGCCAGGACCTGCTGACAATGAGGTTCTGAAACAGAAGGGCTAAGTCAGCTCGAGTGTCAGTACTACTCCACCGGCGGGGGATGTACCCTGAGTAACGGCCCCAGGTAACGTATTCGGGTCCCCTTTGTTAGTGACCATTCCCTGGAGCTTGGAAACCATTGTGTCCCAATGAGGCGCTAGGGAGAATTTACGAATGCCAAGTAGGTCCTCTCTACGTAGCGCCACACCCTCCGCCTTAGCCCAGTTAAGCAGGGATCGGCGTCAGGCAAGCGGGTGGAGTGACAGAGGGGATTTCCATCGCTTGGTGATCAAGCGTTTGGCCGTTATTAGACCAAGGGCTAGAAATCGTATGCCAGCTCTATATTTTTGTTTCTGCTAAAGAGGTGCAACACATGGGCCTCCCAATTAGGGGGAATGGCTCGGGAGGTGCAAGTTGTCAGAGTGACTATCACACTGTTCCAATAGTCAGTCACCTGGGTATGACTAGTTGACAAATTAAGGCCAGTTGACTGGAACGAGACAACGGCGTTCCCCATTGCCTGAGGGGGGGGGGGGGGGGGCTGGATGGGCCAGAGTGCATAAGGGAAAGAAGCAACTCCGACTCTACACCATAGCAACCCATGACTACACTGTGTTGGAGATTTCATAGGAGATAGGTTGTTTTTTTTTTTTTACAGATGCTCCTTTTGATTATAAACTCATTCCTTGCATACTGTAAGGAAAGCGAAATATCCATTTTCCTGCTCATTGTGTACAATGATTTGTTTTCATCAAATCTTTTAAAAAGGTTCTGAAAATGGTAAATCCCCACTCTGAACAATCTAAAACATTTCCAATGCTTTTATGTGGGTGGAATAAAATGCACTTTTCTTTCTTTCATACTATGGAAAATGTCAAGCTTTAATGTAGCTCAGATAGAACCCCTTTCGCTACCCAACAAACTGTGCCCCCACCCCAGAACAGTTGCCATGGTGAGCACAACTGTGGAGGGTAACCCAATTCAAGTTGAAGAGCAAATGGGAAAGCCAAAGAATTTAAATTACAAATTTGGCGCCATGTGCGTCCCTTTACTATCTCATAAAAAGGCCAATGCCGTACACCCGTCACCTCACAGGCATAACTCAGAGTGGGTGGGATTTTTGTCTTATAGACCAATAGAACGTGTGCAAAGTGCCTTCTCCCACAACATTTATACAATCTGTGGCTAGCAAAGGCCTGGGACAAAGCCTTACTTTTACAATGGTTTATATGATCTTTATTTAGGCAATTGCTTAAGAAGATTTTACCAAAATAAGAATAAAGCTGCTCTACTTCAATTTTGGCACTCCCCAAAAACCAATTAAGGTTTTGCCTAATTCTGACCCCCTTTGTTCCAAAGGTCACGTCTTTGCTCTTAGATATAATTATTTCTTATAAGTGTTCCTCCGCATATTTTTTTAGAGCACAAAGATGTCTTTGAGGGTATATTGGGGTAGGATCTAACAAAATAACATCGTCTGCGTACAGAACAACCAACATTCATTAAACCAAGTTTAGGAGGATCCTCCTTTACCAGACCAAGTCTCTAAGGCGAATCATGAGTGTAAAGTAAAGCACGAAGAGGAGTGTAGACAGCAGGTACCCCTGCTTTAAACCGTTATGCGTCACCATTCTTCTTGACAGGTCTTGATTCCCTCCCGTCAAAACTTGAGTCCATGTATTATTAGCCTCAAAAGATGAGCGGGAATCCCTAGCACAGACAGTTTTCTCCACAGCATCCCCTGGTTAACTCTGTTGAACGCTGTGGAGAAATCAATGAAAGTGGAATACATAGGCATGCCCTTAGACTGAGGATACTTTTCTATTAAAGTTTGTAGGGCTGGGCTGTGATGTTATTAAGAGTACCACAGTTCTTACAAAAACCCGCCTGCTTGACAGGTATGACTTATTGTCAAATATCCAATCTTGAAGATGCAAGAGATTGCTTTTGGCAAATAATGTGCCTGTTGCATCCAGAAAGGTGACTAGTCTATAACTGGCAGGGAAGGCCTTCAGTCCTTTTTTGTATAGGAGAACAATACTCCCCTTCCAGGAGGATGCAAAATCACCAGACATGTAGCAATGCTAGAACAATGGACATAAAAATGTAGCCCATAAAGAAGCCTCGTGTCTGATGAGTGCTATCAGGAATTTGTCTGGGTCCATAGCACCAGATGTTCTTGCTCCTTTAATGAATATCTCGATCTTCTTACCAGAAGATGGATCATATAATTCCATAGAATCCACTTTAACACATTAAACAAACTGATCACTGCTACTCAAATTACAGACATATAATTGCGAACTATACTAAGTCCACTCTTAGAGCCCAATATTTATGAGGATTATAAGAGGTGGCTCAGATCAATCAGATGGCATCAGATTAACCCACTTCCCATCCTCCTCTTTCTCCATTCTGCCACCTTCAGTCTTGTTATTTTACGCTTAAGGTAATTAATTTCACCCGTCTCGAGATCGAAGAGAATTTAAACTGCATCCTAACAAGTGAGTTTATTTTATGATTTACCTTTTTTACAGCTCAAGAGATCTTGATGGGTGATATAGGTCTTTTGCCTCTATCTTTACTCCCAAAGGCTCACAGAAAGGTACACTGCCTTTCAAACAAGGATCATGTAATGTCGCATCAAGACGACTCAAGATTTGTATTTTAAGGCTTTGGCCCAAAGCCTTTATATTATCACGTGACCAAAAAGTGTGCCCATTTGATCCATTATACACCACGTTATCCTTCTTAGAATAACATGAGTCAAGAACTTTAAGCTCTGAATCAACGGAAACATAGAGAATAATATTATCACTTAAATCAGTCCTCAAAATCTCCAATTGAGAACAGACGCTGAACATTTGATGGGACACTACCATATAGTCAATTAAAGATTGACCACAAGGGGAGTAGAACATATAGGAAGCAGGAGAGTCTTCAAGGAATCTACCATTCAGAAACACAAATTCATACAGTCTCAAATGTTCCAGGAAGCAAAAGCCCCGCCTATCTGATCTAACCTTTTGGGCCACATCAGGAATATACCATACCTCATCCAATGCTGTACTACAAAAGGTCATACAAGCTGAGTTTGGTACTTTAGCATTGAAGTCCCCTACAATTATGACCAAGGAACATTCTTCCAAAAGACTGATATTACAAACAAATGAGAACATGGAAGTAACTAAAATATCTTGAAGCTTACTCGAGGGAATATATAAATTTACAAGCAGAAGGGGGGCATGGAGGCCAAGATGGCGGTTGAGCTTTAGCGAGGCTCCCACCACCCGACTGCGATCGCTTTACATCCTGCTTGACAGCACTCACTGCGACCAGCCCCACTGACTCCCTGGTGAGAAAAGTGCCCCTGCTGCTTCCCCCAGAGCTCCAGGGCAGGGGAGAGGAGATCGGAGCCACACTGGTGAACCCCCTGGCCAAACGGCCTGGACTCAAGATGGTGGCCGCCATCGGACTGCTGAGAACCCGCAGCCCCTAAAAGCACGCCGGGCCCGTACCTTAGTGGGGCACATGGCTGATCTCGCTGGACGTGCCAGGGACCAGAGCGGAGCTGTTGGATGGGCCTCAACCCCAAACAACTGGAACTCATAGCCTGTGCCTCAGACGGACCAGGTCTCACAGCGCAAAAGTTGGTTGCGGCAGGTGCTGCGTACTCAGAGGCAAACCATGAGGTTGGAGGGTGTGGACTTGCTTTGCGGCGCCGGTACTGTTGATCCTATGCCCGAGGCCTGCTGGGGGGCTCTTCCTGCTAAACTGTGGACTAGAGGAGGTGGTGGTTGAGAAGCCACCCCACCCCCCCATGAGGTGTCACCCACCTGGGGAACGCTGCGGCGTGGCCCTATCCTTCCCATAGAGATCCTCGGTGCATGGTGCTGGTAACCGCAGGCCTACAATCAATAACTGACCAGAGCACACACAGCCAACCTTGGGGAGCAGCTGTCAACAATTGCTCAGGTCTTTGTGACATTTGACCAAGTTCTCTATACACGGCGTTCAGCAACCCCCTTTGAGAAAGAGAAATCTATTTTCTGGGATATCCCACTGCCCTCCATTCTACACTCCATTGCCTATGACTTAGACGTCCTCTTATTCCTGGGGGACCCAAAGTCCTCTGGCTCCCGATGCCTGGAGATTCTTCATCTCGATGGTGAAGCCTCCGGTCTTTGCCTTAATGAGAGTAAGTCTGTCCTGGTGGAGGTGAAGGGCGATGTTGCTGCCCAGACATCGCCCTATGGCAGAATGCATTGAAATACTTAGGGATTCACATATCTCACTTCCTGGCAGCTTAACTTTCAAAGCCTGGCCTCGGCCCTTGAGCAGGACCTGCACTGCTGGAATGGCCTACTGCTCAATTCTATGGGGTGCAAAGCAATCTACAAGATGATGTGTCTTCCCCAGCTACCTACAAGTCTTAGTGAATTTCCAAAACTCCATACCCCGACTATGGTTCCGATCCCTACCCTCCAAACTTTCCGCTTTCAGGAGGTGTTTGACCCCATAAAGTGGCTTTCAACTCTGCATGGAAATTGCCTATGGATGAGGGGTTGGGAGTGTCTGACATCTATGCATACTACCTAGCCACACAATTGGTTCCCATCAATGATTGGTTTGCTGGAGGATGGGATGGCCCAGCTTACTGCCTATAGCTTCACTTGGTGGGTTTTGAGGGGCTTCTTGGCCAACAATATGGCGGCCGTGCATCTCAGGGGACGCCCTCATGCACTCAAGTGGCAGTACTTTATTGAAGAGCGGCTTTACGCCTGATTCGGTGGGACCGCAGCTTAACAGGGCTGACTCCCTTGTAGCAGAGTATGTGGCTTTAACAGCTCTCTACACTACAGGGATTTCCCCACTGGGACTGAATAAGAGATATTTACAAAGGGGATAATTTGATGTCCTACCAGGATAAAAAAAAAAGAACAGTATGCTCTAGCTAACATGCAATTCTTTTGTTTTCTTCAGTTGCAGCATGCTCTGAGGACGCATCTCACCCCAGACACTCAACTCCCAGACTATAGCCCACTTGAGGCTAAGATACTAATGGGGCATCTTGGAAACAGAGCGATAACCCAGATCTACTAATCCCTAATTATTCATGGCCCGGATTGCTTTGAATCTCTTTGATAGAAATGGGTGGGCTGGGTAGGTGAACTAGATGATGATTAGGGGGAGGCATGCCTGGACCCCAGGGAACTGGCACTATCCGTGCGCCCAAGTATGGTACAGGTAAATTATTTCCACGCGACCTATCTGTCCCATCATGCATACAACAGATGTCTTCTGATGCCCGTCCTGTGTGTGCAGACTGCTGACTTCCAGCTGCTGACCTTTTTCATATCGGTACAAAAGGGGGTGGTGATGGACGAAGCATCAGAACCAATCAAACACTCACACCCAGTCAACAGATCTGGGTTTGATCCATCACCGTTCTTTAGCCCACTTTGCCACCCCAGTTCAGACATGGCCATATGCAAATCAGTCTCACCCTGTGCCTCATGGGAACAGTCCAGCCCGAACTGCCAAGCCATGCCTTCCCTGGACCGGAAACAAGCTTCCTAGGACCGGTTTCTGGCATTTCAGCCATCTTCAGCCAGGCTTGCTTGAATCCAGTTTTTTTTACAAAAAATAATGGGGTGACCCGGTGTCCCTCAGAACCTGGGTATACGTATTATATGAATACAATGGTTCTGTCGGGGAAGTTTCAATTGCTTTAGGGTGTTCACAGTATAAATACATTACATGTAACACATATCCATAAGTAAATATAACAAAACACACCCAAGCTGAATTTTCGAACGCTTCAGTTGAAAAATTAACTTACACATGATGATGAAGCATATGTGATCAATCATATGGACATAATCAAAATTTGTATCCCCCCTAAAATAACCTTTTTGTGATTTCTCCATCTGTCATACTACAGTGTATCGTCTGTACTTACCACTACATGTCACTCTTTCTTCACAAATTTGTCAATTGTATAACTGTAGCCTTGTTTATTTGTCATTTCCTTTTTTCTAAAAATAATACCGATTGAAAAATTCAGCTTGGGTGTGTTTTGTTATATTTACTTATGGATATGTGTTACATGTAATGTATTTATACTGTGAACACCCTAAAGCAATTGAAACTTCCCCGACAGAACCATTGTATTCATATAATGCTTGAATCCAGTGGCAAAGTGAGCAAGGGACTCACGTCTGAGCATACCCTGCCAACTTATGGCGAACAAAGCGGTACAAAAGGGGGTGGTGATGGACGAAGCATCAGAACCAATCAAACACTCACACCCAGTCAACAGATCTGGGTTTGATCCACCCCAGTTCAGACATGGCCATATGCAAATCAGTCTCACCCTGTGCCTCATGGGAACAGTCCAGCCGAACAGTCCAGCCCGAACTGCCAAGCCATGCCTCCCTGGACCGGAAACAAGCTTCCTAGGACCGGTTTCTGGCATTTCAGCCATCTTCAGCCAGGCTTGCTTGAATCCAGTGGCAAAGTGAGCAGGGGACTCACGTCTGAGCATACCCTGCCAACTTATGGCGAACAAAGCGGTACAAAAGGGGGTGGTGATGGACGAAGCATCAGAACCAATCAAACACTCACACCCAGTCAACAGAAATTATTCACCCAAGATCAACGGAATGGGTGCCCAGCGTAGAAGTGGTGCACTACGTTCAGGAAAACCTTACACAGGGTTTTGAGCATGAGGTGCGCACCACACTCAAGTCAGAGAGCCCTAGACCCTCTCTTTTAGGTAAAGTAGCGGACACCCCAGAATTAGACCCTAATATGGCTACTTTCATGAAAAAGTTTGCCAAGGACCCCAAGAAAGGCCTAGATAGGGCTTGGGGAGGCCAGGATATTCGTAGACGTATCTGGACCCCTCACAAAGATTCTTGACTCAGCAGTTAGAGCCAAAGACTCTCATACTCCCCTGGACCCAACGGAAATATTGGAATGGGCCCCGAAAGCCTTATGTTTTCTGGGCAACATGAATTGCGCCCTTTCAACAGAAAGACGAAGATCCTTCCTGATGAGAATAGATCCGTAACTGGCAGACATAGCCACCACTGAAGCAGGAACCTTTGCGAACGGTCTGTTGTAAATTGCAAATTCGTCAAAGAACTGGGCAAATACGTGCCAACCTTTTCGGCCTGGCCAAGGCCCAGGCTAACATTAAAAAGGTTTTCCACACTAACCTTTTAACCAGGGACGGACGCTTCAGGGGTCGAGTGACCGGCCGAAGTTTCAACCAGACCTCTAGAGGCTTTGATCAGCGAGGACGTGGCGGAGCCCACTGCTCAAAATTCTACCCCACCCGTAACCGTAGGGGCAGAGGCAAGCAAAACCGTGGAGGTTATAGAGAACAAAACAATGCCGGAGACAACTCCTATTCAGGTAAATCTGGTTCAAGCTGGGACAGTAATGGTGGGAGGCCGAATTGCTTTGTTTCTTCACAAATGGGAGAGTTTGACACATGACCCTTGGGTTTTTCCAATGATACAGGGTTTACAGATAGAATTTTATTCCTTCCCACAACAGACACACAGACAGCAACCTCTACATTTTTCCCGAGTAGAGCGGTCTTTCATAGACTAAGAAGTGAACTCTCTGATAACAAAATTGGCGATCGTAGACAACTCCCCATACCCACGGTTTCACCAGTAGAATATTCTTGGTGCCAAAGAAAGATCAGGGCTTCAGACTGGCTTTGAACCTCAAAGAATTCAATTCTTGGGTAGTGCATCGCCACTTCAAAATGGAGGGCATACACTTACTAAGAGACTTTCTCTAAGAGAAGGATTGGATGGTGCGGCTTGATTTAAAAGATGCGTATCTGGTGGTCCCCGTTTTCACCTCCACATCCGAGGTTCCTTCAGTTTCAATGGGGAACCCGATGGTTCGAATTTTCCGCCATGCCATTCGGACTTTCGTCCACCCCCTGGTGTTTCACCAAACTCCTCAAGTCAGTGGTCCAATATCAAAGGGATTATTGCACAGAGGGCGGATATAGTACTACTTCATCTAGCCTGGACGATCCAACTCCTACAGGACTTGGGTTTCGTCTTCAACACAGACAAATCCATCCTGACTCCAACTCAATCGATGGAGTTCTTGGGATTTCAGGTAAATTCAATACTAACGCAGTTGTTACAACCATTGAAAAAGAGAATCTCAATCAAGAAAGAGTTGAGGAGAGCACTTGTCTCTCCAACTGTATCCTTGAGGACCCTGGCACAGTTGGTAGGTCTTTAAGCCTCATCCATTCAAGTGATTTTTCAAGGTCCCCTCCACTACAGAGAGCTTCGGAGCCTGAAGATTATGCACTTGCACAAGGGATTGAGCCGTGCGAAACAACTTCCACTATCCACGGAGGCCAGGACAGAAATCTCCTGGTGGTTGGATCACCTAGATGCATGGAATGACAGGGCCATATTTACGTCAGTCCCGGAGGTCGTGATAGAATCCGATGCCAGTCGATGGGGTTGGGGAGCCCGGTGAGGTTAAATACAGACAGGGGCAGATGGTCTCCGGAGGAATTAAAACAACAAATAAATTGCCTAGAACTACTAGCTACACTACACACAGCGAGTTGTTGTATTCTTCTGCGAATGGACAATGTCTCAGCAGTGAGATACATCAATCATCTGAGTGGCATGAGATCTCAGATGTTGGTGGAAATAGCCAAGGATTTCTGGCACTATTGTCTGCTACACCACATTTCAGTGACGGCTGAGTACATTCCGGACAGTTTCAAGGTGGTGGCAGATTGGAACTCAAGGTTCTTACGCAATTCCAGCGATTGGAGATTACATCCCAGAATATTCCAACAAATGGACAAAAAGTGGGGTCCATGTTTGATAGACCTTTTTGCCTCCAGACTAAACACCAAACATCCACATTTTTAGGTCTCGCCTGACCCAGCGCATGCACTGGTCTGGCGAGACTTTTTGAGAGGGCTCCAATAAGTGCTACCAGGCCAGCCTAGAGCCACAGTGCATGTCTTTTCGGCGATTACTTTCACTTTCGCGGCCGCTTTGATGTTTAATCGCAATCACTTCCGCGGCCGTACGGTATAGCCAATAGGTCTCGCTTTTGGGACCTTATAAGTATTTAGTTATGCAACTGTTGCATGGCTAAACACTTATAAGGTCCCAAAGGCGAGACCGATTGGCTATGCCAATGCTGGTTACAGTTGGCGTCCGGATCCACAGGTGATCAATTCGGACGCATTCCTTCAATCATGGACGATGGGTATACTTTATGCCTTTCCCCTGTTCGTAATGATACCGAGAGTATTAGCACAGGTCCGCAGACAGAAGGCGGAGTTGATATTGAGCTCCTCGCATTGGAAAGCACAAGAATGGCTCCCAGTGGCATTAACATGGACATGTGCTCCTCCAATTCGTCTGTGCTCGTTCCCAGAGATGCTCTTGGACCCTCTGGGTCTTCCTCATCCACTAGTGATGCAAAGGCAGTTGTCCCTCGTGGCGTGGAGACTTTCAGGAGACGCTGGCAAATGCCAGGAGTTTCGCAGGAAGCAATGTTTTTCCTGTCACAGTCTTGGGCACCCTCTACGCACAAACGATATGTATCAACTTGGTGTAAGTGGGTTGATTGGTGTTCTGAAAGGCAGGGGTCCCGTGGGATCCGGAATCCATATGATTGTCAACTTCCTATCGGAAATGGCGAATCAAGGTTTGGCTTATCGCACAATCAATAATTTCTGGTCTGCGATATCGGCTGGACATCCCCACATGGATGGTAAACAAGTGGGAGAACACCCTTTAGTATGTAAAATAATCAGGGACATCAGACTTGTGATTCCTCCGAAACCTAGGTACTACATTTTGTGGGATGTAGATGTGATTCGTTTTTATCAGGAATTGGCCTGCGAATGAGGGCCTTTCTCGCAAACAGTTGTCGGCGAAACTTACTTTATTACAATGTTTAATCTCCTACAGACGTGTTTTAGACATACGGGCACTGGATTTAGCAGGTAAAGTGTTTACTCCCTCTGGAGTTTCTTTTACAATTTCGAAAAGACAAATTAAAAATGTGTTTCTTTTCCTGCTTTTCCACACCACTGCAAGTTATGTGTGGTGCAATGCTTAAAGTGTTATGAAGATTGTACTAGAGAATTCAGAAATGATGTAGCTGGACAATTATTAATCTCTTTGCAGAGACCTTTTCACCAATGCACTTCCGAAACCTTGGCCAGATGGGTCACCTGGCTGTTAAATTTAGCAGCTATCGATACTTCTGCTTTGGGGCTCACTCTGTTAGGGGAGCTATGGCTTCTAAAGTTTTTACTACTGGTTCTCGCTTGGAGGACATCATGATTGCGGCGGACAGGTCTTCTGATTCAACATTTAAGACATTTTAAAACAAACCGATTGTTGATGTGACTTCTGTGGTGGATGATCAACTTTAAACTAGCATACTCAGATGCCTCCGTGGACTGACATAGAATAAAACAAATTCTAGCCAACGCGTTACGAATTTTAAATTCTTTTAAGGACAAGGAGGCGAGGAGTATCCTACACTAGAATAGAATTGTGTAATATGTGTTAATGTTTCTTCATGACCAAAAATGTTTTAGAAAATGGATCTTGAATAATAGTTTTTTTTTTCTTCCCCTGCCCGGTTGTATTGATTAAAGTGTAACCAGATGCTGGTATGTTACGGCTTATATTCTCATTTCAGGAGATCAAAACAAGGCGACTTGAGGAGTCGGGAAGAAACTTGATCATGGTGAAGCGAGACACAGGATCTTCATTGAAGTTATGCACGAAATTTGAGTTCAATGGTTTAAGTTGTCAGACTGATTTGATGGTTCGCAAAGAAGGAGGATGAGTGACGACTTCCTGGCCATTCATACCTATGGGGGTATTGTGATTGGTGCATACATGGAGGGGAAGGCCTTCTGGGGTTATGCTGTTTAAAGTTTTAATTGGCTGCTGAGTTGCTTCAGTAAAGGAAGATAAGCATAATCATCGCCTCCGTGTCCTTAATAGAATTGAAAATTCTTGAAGCGTCAGCTGGAAAACAATTTAGCCTCAACGTCAACATGCGTGCCTCATGGCGTCTCTCGACCATTGCAATCTTTTATTAAATGAATCAAGTCAGAGGTTGATAGCCCTTGGAGACCCTGGCACATCTCTCCAACGAAGTACCAGCACTTATTTGTGTTACTAAAACAGGTTTGCGAGTGTGTCAATTCTTTTTGTGATTCTTCGCATTATACTACTTTGGCCTCTCAGGGCTGCCAATAGTGTGCCAACTGGTGTTTCACTCCTACCCTCTCTATTGATTGTATATTTGTTGGTTTTGTTTAATTTAAGGTGCGGCTGTCCAGGATGCTATGCATTCCTCACCAGCCCTCTTGTATTTTCCAAGCCTGGCCTCTGTGGTGGCCTAGCAGCAGGCACCAAACAATAATATCCTACCCCCCCCCACGGGTCAGCTGTAGTGTTTGTCTCAATGTTATATTTACTCAGTAGTTCACTCTTATGCAGTATTGTACTCTTGTGGAGAAAATTTGCCCACTTTTCAGAGGCTCTGCCCCCCTCCCCCTTGAGGCCAGTGAGTACCCACCCTCTCAGTCTCAGCAGAATCAGGGATTTAGTCCAGTCACCACCCTCTCAATGTGCCGTACCATCTTTCTGGTGTGTGTATCCTTCTATTGCTTACTTTTTCTGGGGAACTGGAGAGGAGGGCGAAGGATTCCTGAAATATCACCTCAAGATACGAATCTCTCAAGCATGATTTTGACGGACTAATATTTGTTGTCATTTGTAGAGTCTCCCTATTACCCTTTGTGTCTGGAAATTTAAAATTGTAGTTGGTGGCTGAACCTATATGGCGGTTTAAGCAACACATTATAGAATGCCACGATTGTAGCTGGTGCAATTTGTTTTTAATATAACATCTGAAATGGTTTATGTGTTTCTCTCCTTTTGGCTCTAATATCTTTCACAAAGGTTCTGGCTATAGTTGACTTCTGTCGATTCCTACAGGGTGTGAACCAATACCCTTATACTATGGGCTAATAAAATAAGTATCTAGAGGATACAGCCAAATATCTGCAGTTAGAAAGAAGCACTATTCACAACTTGGAATTTTTTTGTTTACGAATCTTAAATAGATTTTTGTGTGTGCAAATTATTGTTTTTTACAATATTCAAGATGTATGAACTCTGGGACTTTTGCCTGAAACTTACCAGGGTATAAGTTAGAAAATTTGGACAACTAGAGTACATTTATGAAGAAAGATTATGTATGTGATAAGATTCTCATTTTATAACATGAGAATTGTGATTATGAAATAATATATTTGCTGTAAACAATTAGGGATTTTGATTCTTAGTTTCACTACTCAATCTCCAAGCATGGAGGTGTAAGTTGTATAGACTCAGGTCCAAGACTCTGCCCTGCTACTGCCACAAGAGGGCCTCCCAACGAGGCAGTCAAACCAGAGGACAACTGCTCATTGCCAGACGTTCTGGGTACAACACTTATCACGCATAATCTGCAGCCAATAGTCTTACTTGGGCTTGGTAATTCCTGATCTTCTTTAGAACTTTGAGTAGGAAAGGTAACAGCGGAAGTCCAGAGATCCAATCCAGGTGAAAAGCGACTTCAAACGAGAACTGCCTTGGGAACTCCAACGCGCCAAACTTTGGACACTGTACATTTTCAGCGGTGGCAAAAAGATCCAGCCAGGGTTCTCCCCTAGTTTTTGGCAGTCTCCCTTGAGTGCAGCAACTATTTGTGATCTGCAATGCAACGCCAGCTGAGTTAGTCCATTGTGACATTTAAAGTTCCTGCCAAGTGGTGTATGACCAAGGAAATGCTTAACTACCCAATCAGTTCCAGAGGCGCAAGTCATACTGGAACAGGACCTACAGCTCCATTCCAAGCTGCTTGTTGCAATACCACACGGCAGTGGTGTTGTCTGTGAGTGCCTTGATGGACAGGAGGAAGGCTTTAAATGCCAGGTGAATCACCCATAATTCCAACAGGCTGATGTGAAAATTGGTTTCAGCCAGAGACCAGAATCCTCTGCTCTCAACATCTCCTAGCAACGAGGCATCGTCCCAATCATTAGGTCGGTGTTGGGATGGTGGAGGGGTCTGCCACCAGTCAATTGAAGTCCATCAGCAACCACTGCAGATCCTTTGCAGTCTACCCCGACATCTGGATGGAATCCAAAAGGTTCAGTTGGTGGTGAGGCCAAGTAGACGTCAAATCCCACTGCAGAGCCCAGATGTGTCACCTGCCGTGGTCTATGAGCAGAATGCAGAGGGCCAAGAAGCCTCATAGCTGCTCTTACTGAGGCCCAAGTGAAAGGTTGAAACATCGGGATCATAGCTCAAATGTCCCGGAATAGTTCAGGCAGAGGGAAGGATCAAAACAGCACCGTTTTCCATGATGGCTCCAAAGAAGGCAAGCCTCTTTGAAGGAGTGACTTTGGCATCTTGATGTAAAATCCCAGTGATGTCAACAGGTTAACTGTCTGGAAATGGCTCATAATGGTTTGATGCGAGCCTGCCTTCAGCAACCAATTGCTGAGGTATGCGAAGACTGGTATTCTGAACCTCTGAAGAAGGGCAGCGACAACCACCATTACTTGTGTGAACACCTGATGTGCACTGGTGAGGGGGAACACCACGGTCTGAAAGTACTCGTGGCCTACCTGAAACTGCAGGTAGCACCTGTGGGACTGTACAACAGGGACATGGAAATAGTGAGAGAAGGTGGGTGAGGGTGAGCATTTTTATATTTTCCCTTCTTGAGGAAGAAGTTCAAATGATATAAAACCGGACAAAGTCCTCTGTCCTTCTTCAGCACCAGGAAGTAATGAGAGTAAAAACTAGACCCAAAGTTTGATGCTGGCACCCTCTCTATGGCTACCTTGTCCAAGAGACCTTGAACTTCCTCCTACAGAATGGACAAGTGGTCCATCTAAAGTTGTTGTGGTGTAGGAGGCATGTTTGGAGGGGTGGATAGGAAAAGTAGGGCATAACAGTTCAGGACAATCTGAAGCTTCGCCACCCGTTGAGATAACAACTGATCCGACTTTCTCAATGACAATGTGCTGCTGAGGAAAAATTCAAACTGTTTTGTGCAGAGTGGGGAAGGGGCGGGTTGAATAGATTGTTGCCCTAGGAGGTGGAGACTTGACTTTGGCAGTTGTATTCCCAACCACTGCTTTAAAAGGCCTGAAAGGTCTGTTGCTGCTGAGGAAAGGTTTGTTCTTACTTCCAACGCCTTAAAAGGGGTGAAATACCATGTGGGTGGTGCTAGCCCAATGGAGCACACTATTTCTTTACTCTCTTTGAAGCTCTCAAGGACTCAGCCCACATTGTCTCTGAAGAGACAGGTGTCATTGAAGATGTCCATCAGCGATTGTTGGATGTTGCTCACAAATCCAGTGGAGCAAATCCAAATGTGACGTTGGAACACCACACTGGTAGCCACAGCCCTACACAAGCAGTTGGTGGTGTCCAGGCCCAATCCGATCATTTGTTTTGGCATATCCTGGCCATCCTGAATTATTTGCTGCAGGTTGGCCCGAAGACCGTCAAGAACTGCGAGCAAGATGTCGATGTCTGCCCCAATGTCCAACAACGCAAGCAGATAATGCCCCTGGAGACAACTGGAATTGACAGGTCTGCGGGCAAGGCTGGCAGACGCTTCCATTTGTTTTTTACTCTGTCCGGCAGGGTGGTTGGAAACGCATTGGGGTTCAGCCTGCTGGCCGAATCCTGAAGAACAAGTTACTTACCATCGGTAACGCTTTTTCTGGTGGATACAGTATCTGCCTGTGGATTCCTCACCTTGTGAATATCCCCTGCGCCAGCATTCCACTGAACTTTTTCCCCAGCTCTCTATGCCGACGTGGACGACGTCATAATGCATCGGCTCCGCTCGCGACTCCGTATGACGTCACCGGAGCCATAAAAGAGCCACGTCGGCGTGATGACGTCAGTTCCACCCATTTTTTCCGTGCCCCCGAGGGGCACAGATGGACCAACGACAGTCTCAAAATATACACAGTATACAATATACAATCAAATATGCACAGCACATAAACCAAAGGAAAGCTAAACAAAATAAGCATTTCCTACAAATGTACCAGAAAGCAAAACAATATCTCAAACAAGACAACTTTAAAGGTATACAAAGGTGGACAACGGGGAGGCGGGTGGGCCAGTGAGGAATCCACAGGCAGATACTGTATCCACCAGAAAAAGCGTTACCGAAGGTAAGTAACTTGTTCTTCTGATGGATACATCTGCCAGTGGATTCCTCACCTTGTGAATAGATTCACACAGCAGTCCCCACTCCCGGAGGAGGGTGTCTACCTTCCTATACCAGAAAGTCTTGCAAGACAGAGCGCGCGAAGTGGCCCTCCCTCCTCATCTCAGAGTCCAAGCAATAATGCTTTGCGAAAGTATGGAGGGAGGCCCAAGTCGCGGCTTTACAAATATCTGCCACAGGAACACCCCGGGCCAAAGCAGATGTAGATGATTTAGCTCTAGTTGAATGAGCCCTAATACCCTCAGGAGAAACCTTACCAGCCAGGGCATAGCAGATCTTGATGGCAAGGATGATCCACCTTGATAGAGTGCGCTTGTGCACCGCTCTTCCTTTGGAATGTCCAACATAACCCACGAAGAGCTGATCTTCCAGACGAAAGTCTTTCGTTCTGTCCAAGTAAAAGCTGACAGCTCTTTTTGGGTCCAGGCGATTAAGCCTTTCCTCCTCCTGGGAGGGATGAGGAGGTGGATAAAAAACAGGGAGAGTAATAGACTGTCCCAAATGAAACGGAGTAACAACTTGGGGCAGGAAAGCAGCCCTGGTCCTGAGCACCATCCTTTCAGCATGTAATGTTAGAAAAGGGGGTTTAGAACTAAGAGCTTGAAGCTCACTCACCCTCCTTGCCGAGGTTATGGCTACAAGAAAGACCGTCTTAAAGGACAACAGCCTCAGAGGACAACTATGAAGAGGCTCAAACGGGGACCCCATCAGAAAGGTTAAGACAAGATTGAGGTCCCACTGTGGCATTACAAAAGGAGTAGGAGGAAACTTGTTTGTAAGGCCTTTGACAAACCTTAGAACAACCGGAGATTTAAATAATGACGGTTGATCAGGTAGACATAAAAAGGCCGATAAGGCCGAAAGATAGCCCTTGACCGTGGCCACAGCACAGCCCTGCTGAGCCAAGGAAAGTGCAAACTAGAGCACTTCAGAAAGACGTGCTTTTAAAGGGTCAATGGATCTCTCTCCACACCATTTTACAAATTTGGACCACCTGTAAGAGTAAATGGACTTGGTGGAGTGTCGCCTGGCCGATAAAATAACATCCACCACATCAGCTGGGAGAGAGAAAAAAACTCAGGTTGCCCCGTTCAATCTCCAGGCATGAAGGTGTAAGCTCTGGAGGTGGGGGTGTAGAACCTGCCCCTCCGACTGCGAGAGGAGGTCTGCCCTCAGAGGGAGACAGAGCGGAGGGCACGAGGAAAGGTGGAGAAGATCTGTGTACCACACCCTTCTTGGACAATCCGGGGCGATTAAAATGACTTGGGCCCGGTCTTGGCGAATCTTCCTCAGAACCCAAGGAATCAAGGGTATGGGATGAAACGCGTAAAGGACTCGAGAGCCCCAACTCAACTGAAACGTGTCCCCCAACGCCCCCTGCATCGGAAACTGGAGACTGCAGAATGACGGGCAGTGCGCGTTCTCGCGGGTGGCAAACAGGTCCACCCGAGGGGCTCCCCACGTCCGAAAGACGTAACGAACCACCTCCGGATGGAGCCTCCACTCGTGGTCGGCAGAGAACTGCCGACTGAGACTGTCCGCACGCACGTTCAGCACCCCGGCCAGATGATTTGCCATCAGACAAATCCGATGGTCCTGAGCCCAGGACCAAAGACGCAGGGCCTCTCTACAGAGACAATGCGACCCCACTCCTCCCTGCTTGTTGACATACCACATCACGGTAGTGTTGTCCGTCAGGACTTGAACAGACTGACCGCGAAGGGAAGGGAGGAAGGCCTTGAGTGCCAAACGAATTGCCCGCAATTCTAAAAGGTTGATGTGAAGCAACCTCTCCTCCGGAGACCAAAGACCCTTGATCTCCAGATCCCCCAGATGAGCACCCCACCCAAAGGTGGAGGCATCCGTTATCACCGTGGCCACCGATGGAGGTAGATGGAAGGGCTTTCCTTGAGACAGATTGCCCTCCACGCTCCACCAAGTTAGATCCGCTGCAGCTTCTCTGGAGATCCTGATCGACTCCCTGAGATCTCCGTTGTGCTGATACCACTGCCTGCGGAGGCACCACTGGAGCGCCCTCATGTGCCAGCGTGCATGGTTGACCAACAGAATGCAGGAGGCAAACAGACCAAGCAGACGAAGGACCTTCAGAACCGGAACAACCGCTCCATTGTGGAATAAAGGGACCATCTCCTGAATGTCGAGAATTCTTTGAGGAGGAGGAAATACTCGACACACAGTCGTGTCCAGTACCGCCCCTATGAACAGGTTGCGTTGAGAGGGCACCAGGTGAGATTTGGGCACGTTTATCGAAAAACCCAATTCGAACAA
This sequence comes from Triturus cristatus, assembly GCF_964204655.1. Classification (NCBI taxonomy): domain Eukaryota; kingdom Metazoa; phylum Chordata; class Amphibia; order Caudata; family Salamandridae; genus Triturus; species Triturus cristatus. The sequence continues at coordinate 1,041,829,984 of NC_140585.1, forward strand.
CAGCTGAGATGTTACCTGCAGATGATGCTGCACCATCTCTGGGGACTCTGCCTTCAGAAGCCAGTCGTCCAGGTAGGGGAAAACCAGAATCCCCGACCTCCTGAGATGGGCCGCTACCACTGCCATCACCTTCGTGAAGACTCGAGGTGCGGTAGTAAGACCAATCGGGAGGACCGCAAACTGGTAATGTTGCGACCCAACCGTAAAACTGAGATACTTCCTGTGCGACTTCAGGATTGGGACATGGAAGTATGCGTCCTGCAAGTCGAGCGACACCATCCAGTCTCCTTGCTGCAACGCTTGAAGAACCTGTGCAAGGGTCAGCATCTTGAACTTCTCCTGTTTCAGGTAAAAGTTCAAGATTCTGAGTTCCAGTATCGGACGCAATCTGCCGTCCTTCTTGGGAATCAAGAAATACTGGGAGTAGCATCCCTGACCCCTTTCCTGCTCCGGAACCACCTCTATCACACCTTTTTGAAGCAAAGCTAGCACCTCCTTCTGCAGAAGAAGCAGATGGTCTTCCGAGCAGTAACCTTGGCAAGGAGGGTAAGGGGGAGGAAACTCCTGAAAGGGAAGGGCGTACCCAGTCTCCACGAGGTTCAAAACCCAAAGGTCTGTAGTAACAGATTTCCAACCCCGCAGAAAGTGGGACACCCGACCACCCACAGGTCTTACATGATCCAGGATGGAGGATCTAGGGCTGCTTCCCTGAAGCCTCATTGGGAGCAGAGGAGGAGGAAGAAGAAGAGGGGTTACGTCCAGAACCTCTCCGACCCTTTTGTCTCCCTCTATAGGACCTTTAGAGGGGATTCTGCTGTTGTTGCTGCTGCTGCTGAGGCTGCCGGAAGGAGCGAAATGAAGACCTTCCGAAACCCCTAAACTTTTTAAAACCAAAACCTTTAGCAGGAGCTTGCAGACCCAAAGATTTAGCTGTTACCCTGCTGTCCTTAAATCTCTGTAGGGCGGAGTCAGCTTTTTCTCCAAATAATTTTCGTCCATCAAACTGCAAATCCACCAATGTGGCCTGAACATCCGAAGAAAATCCAGATGAACGGAGCCATGCCTGCCTTCTCGTGGCTATAGACGAGCCCATTATTCTTGCCACTGAATCTGCTGTATCAATCCCCGATTGAATTACTTGTCTTGCAGCAGCTTGAGTATCTGCGACCACCTCCATGAAGGACGCCTTATCACCCTCAGGCAGCTTAGGGGCTAAAGACTTCATTGAGTCCATTAAGGCATGCACATAACGACCCAGCACGCACGTGGCATTGGTCGATTTAAGTGCCATACTTCCTGATGGAAAAGTTTTCTCCCTGTCCGCCGGAGACTGAGGGAACGCTCCAGATGCATGCTTCGAGCAGGACGCCTGTGTAGGAGAGTAGGGTCTGCTTTCTATGTTCACCTCCACTTTTTGCTTTTTGCTCCACTGGTTTTCGACTTAGATGTGGCTGTGGGCCTGCTAATCAGACCCACAGCCCAGCTGTTCTCTCTCTAAACTAATACTATGTACTTTAGGTGCATAACCCAATTGGATAGGATCACCTTATTGGCCCCTGTACAGTGTACCTTAGGTACCCAGGGCATAGGTGTACCCTAGGCCTACCAGGGGCTGCAGCATGTATTATGCCACCCCTGGCCTGGCCTTCCATTATGACACAACTGGCTGATCACTCAGCTGGGGCAAGGTCGTGTAATCACCCTTGCTTAGGTGTAGTATTCCTATACCTACCTTATATATAGACACATGTGTACCTATCAGCCACTCCTATGGCAGGCCTTAACAATCCTGGAGGCAGAGTGCTTGGTAACATGTGAGATGGTGCTCTAGCATGAGCTGAACCTGTCTGCAGCTTTCGGAACCATGTCCTTATAGCTGTTCTATGATATAGCCTACCATATACTCTTAAAGTACCTTATAATCTTAAACGGTTATGGTAACTATGGTTTGGCTTTATCGAAACATGTCGTGTAAGGTGTCTAACACTGTGGAATAATACCCCCATACCATTTCTGGCAATGAGGATATTATTCCTCCCTTCTAGAGGGAGAAGACATGTTGAAACCTATTTACCCGGTTAAAGTTAACCAGAGCCCCAGCATCACAAAATGGATGCTGCTGCCACAGACACAAGTCTGACCTCCTGCTGCTGGGAATCCTTCCAGCGAGGGAGGCTTGAACAATAGGTTTCCTGCCTCGGGAGGTGCGAGCACCACCCTAGACAGGATTTAGTGTATTGGGGCAGGGAGGGTTGAATGAAACGAGACACTGCCTGGGGCACACAAGGTGTCCCATGCATAGTCCAGTTCAAACCGGTGCTGGGGCATTCCAGCCCCAGCTCTGGCGCGAAACTGGACAAAGGAAAGGGGATGTAGCCACTCCCCTTCCTGGTCTCACCCATAGGAGGGACCTTGCAGGTAGCCCAACCCACTAGCCCAGTATATTAGTAGCTAGTTGGGCCCTGCTAAATTAGATTAACCTGAATCTGCAACTTGAACAGAAACTCTGGACCTTCGACATTCGACCTCAGGAAGAAGACTGAAGAAATCTCCCTTGTGGCCAAGGAGTGACCACCCTGGGCAACCAGGCACCATCCAGCGACCGCTGCTTGCTTTGCGACTGAATCCTACGAGGGACGACTGCAGAGACTGACCAGCGCCGAGACTTAAAGACACATCTGAACCAGATCCACATCTCCAGCGAAGCTGAGACCCGTGGAGGCGACGAGGGACGTGGGACCGGCGACTTGGGAAAAGTGGCTCGTAATTGACTAGCGCGACTTCTGAGGCTTCCTCGAGGCTGTGCTTGGGGAATTGAGAAGCCCCACTCCCGAGCACCATCTGCAAAGAAGATCAGCTCCCCACACTTCGTGTTCTGCGTGGGGCCCTTCTGCACCTGTGTTGCTCGACGTGTTGTCCGGTTGCTGGCCCGTTGGCTAATAGCCTCTGTGACGACGAACCTTTACTTTCAACTTACTGGTCCGGCTCCTCCAGACTGGCACCCGCTCCTCTGTAAAAGAGAAGCACCCCAGACCTTCCTGGTCTGCACCAGAAGCAAGTCCTCCATCCTGTGTGGGTTCCGCTTGCCAAGGCTTGTTGGGTCCTGACTCGACTTCGATGCCGCCGACAGCAAGAGCCTTCGTGGGACAGCTCACCTCCTGGTCCTGGTCGTCCTCGACGTCTCCTGGTACCCGTGGCTGCTGTGACAAGCTTCACCTCTTCACCTGCATCTTCACGACATCGCCTGGTTCCTTCCTCGTTCCTTCCCGGCTCCTGGCTGGTGACCTAGACTCTGTCCCTTCTGCTTGCAGGTTCCTTCCTTCTTGATCCTCACCTTGGGATCCACCGGACACTCTTCACTGACTGCCTGTCAGCAACTTTCCTTCAGGCATCCATAGAAGTCCACGACGAAACCCGACGCAAGTTCACACCTATGCACCCGCAGCCCGTGGGCTAGGTAACTTCGGTACTTCGGTGCTCACAAGGGTATTGACTATCCTAGGGTCTAGTTTCCGAGTCTCGACTTTCTAGCTATACCAGAAGTGTCCTAAAACTGCTTATTTCTAACTGCTAGTGATTCTATCGACTTTTACGCATTACGCGTGAGTGTTTCCACTCTGCACCTGAATCCCGTGGGCCTCCCACTTCCTAACTGTTGGTAGTATAGTGTAGCCCCAGCGATTCCCTAGGCCTAGGCCTATCCTGTGTTCTTGACAGTGGTCCTTATACCACTTATAGTATATGGTTTGCGTGGCCCCTAGGGCCTAACTGTATTACTTACCTGTGTGACTTAATGTATGCTTAAATAAGACTGTGTTGTACTTACCTCGAATCTCATAGAGAGTGCTGAGGGTTTGCCTAGAATAAATACATTCTATTTTTATATATATATGTTGTGGTGTCCTTTCATTTGGTATTCAAGGGATTACATTTGGTATAACATGCCATTCAGAGTTTAGCCTAAGACTGCTCTTGTCCATGCTACCACTAGGGTAGCTGGTCTATAAGGTTGACTTTCAACCAATCACCATAAGGGTTGTTTGGACTGATACAAGGTATACACTAGAATTAGTGACATCATATATCAGGCCAACTTCTCACAGCCTGCACAACTAGGCTCTCTGGAGACGGGTGCGTAGAAAGAAAATCTGGATCCCCAGGTGCCACCCTGTATCTTCTCGCCACCTGCCTGGAAACCGCTGGAGAAGAAAGTGGTTTACGCCATACCTCCAAAACAGGCTCCAAAATAGCCTCATTAAAAGGCAGTAAAGGCTCAGAAGTCGAAGTAGGTGAATGCAACACCTCTGTCAGCAGGTTAGATGTATATTCCGCAGAGGGCAACTGCAAATCCAACAACTCTGCAGCCTTCTTTATAACCATATGGTAAGGAATCAATTCCTGAGGTGGAGAGGATCTAGATGAAGTATGCTCCCACTCAGGAGTCGTATCCAGGCCACTAGCCTCTTGTATCCCTCTAAACTCATCAGAGGACGTGTCCACTTCACCTTCCTCTACCTCCACTCTATACCTTTCCTCATCCAAGGCTCTTTGGGCCTCCCTTCTCGACTGAATCTGTGGAGCCGGCGTCGTCGGCGCCGTACGCGGCGTCGGTGGAGCCAGAAGTGTAGGAGTCGGCGGCGCCAAAGACGGCGTCGGCGGCGCCGGATGCGGCGCCGAGGGAGTCGGCAACGGCGTCGAGGAAGGCTCCGAAGCATGACGATCCAGCCGGAGTCGCGATGGATCCCCAGACGGTGCCGGAAACTGCCACGAAGGCGCCATCGACAGAAAAGGCATAAACGGGGCCTGAGCATACTGCTGCGGTACCCCTAGAGCATACGCCATAGGACCCACGGGACCAGTCGGTGCACCGGATGGGAAGGCAGCCCGATTGAAGATTCCATACATAGCATTTAAAAAATGCAAAGAATCCGTACCCGGAGCCGGGAACTGCGGATAAGGAACCGATCCTGGATCCATCTGCGGAGTACCTGGCTACGGCGCCGCAGTGTCCTCTACCGGAGCCGTAGGATACTCAGGACCTGGAGAAGGCTCATTCCTTTGTTCCTGCTCATCATCAGAAACAGACTCCACTGGAACCGGAGACTGCGCCGGTGATGGCGCCGGTGACTGCGCCGGGGACTGCGCCGGGGACCGCGCTGGAGTCCGCTTCGGCGAAGGAGATCCTTCTGGAGACCTAGAAGGAGAAGGAGACAAATCCTTACTTCGGCGTCGAGGCGAAGTCGATCTCGACGACTTGTTCTTCGAAGACCGGCACCGAGAGGAATGCTTCCTTTTCTTATGATGTTTTTTCGACTTCGATGAATGTGAAGTTGACGACTCCGGTCTCGACCTCCCCTTCTTTCTATCTCTCTTCTCCTTTTTGGCCTTGGCCATAAAAAGCTTCGCCTTCCTTTCTTTCAATGCCTTCGGATTCATCCTCCTGCAGCTTGAACAATCTTCGACAACGTGGTCAGATGAAAGGCACCACAAACAATCATCATGGGGGTCTGTCATAGACATGTGGCCCCCATATTCCCTACAGGGCTTAAAACCTGACTTCCTCGTCAAAGACATAACAGATTTTCTCTAACAGTAACACCGAATAACTACAAAGTAGCAGGAGAGTACTGGAAAAACCGTTGCGCGTCGACGGCGCGGAAAAAAGGGAACTGACGTCATCACGCCGACGTGGCTCTCTTATGGCTCCAGTGACGTCATACGGAGTCGCGAGCGGAGCCGATGCATTATGACGTCGTCCACGTCGGCGTAGAGAGCTGGGGAAAAAAGTTCTGTGGAATGCTGGTGCAGGGGATATTCACAAGGTGAGGAATCCACTGGCAGATGTATCCATCAGAAAGTTCTGTATTAAAATGATTACAAGAGTACACCTCCGTTTGGTGACTTACATGAGTTTTTCGAAATAGCATGCCGTGTAATCCCTCCGAAGGGAGGGTTACCATGGTCTGTCCAAGGTATCTCCCTAGGTTGAATGGCTGTTTAAGCCATATTGTCAACAAACAATGCCTAAAGTATATCCTACTTTATGCGCAGGTAGCAGATTGCCAATGTTGAGATCAAATAGTGACAAAAATCTTTTTATAAGTTCCAGAAAACCCAGAATTACTCTAAAGAAATTAAGGCTTACAAAAAAAACTTTGTGGCCTAAACCTACCAGACTACAGGAGTTATCAGCACGTTTTCCTAGCGAAACAGGGAAGCCAATGGTTTCTGCCCACTGTTAACACCTCCCCCTCGTGGCTCACCATCGAAAAAGAACTCACAAAACCACTATCCCTTGAATCCGTTAAAACTATTAAGAAAATTTTAACAGACCATTCTGCAAACATTCTCTCGAGAACAGTACAGGCCCTAAGCAAAATCAACAACAGACTACCCACCAAATTACGATACTCACATTTAGCTTCACTATTGCGCAACACAAACCTGAAATTAGAAGAAAAATGGGTGCAAAAGGGCATACTCTTGGTACCCCTTCAGAGCCCATACACTTCTCTTCCACGTCCTAAATGTTAAATCACTTATAGCCCTCCCGATCTGCCTAACACTCTAAAATTGTACACCAAGGGGGACACCTAGCATTCAGACTCAACTCTCTCCTCTTTCCCACTAAATCCTCGCTAACCACACCAATCTAAGATAAATGGGAAACCCTAATTTCTGACTCAAACTATACCCAGGAGGACATTCCAAACTGGCCATCCATATGGGAGAATCTCACTATTAACAAAATAACCTCACCACTTGCACAATGTTGATACTGGATTGCCAATATGGCCCACTGGACTTCATCCAAACTTTATAAACTAGGTCTTCAGGCCTCTAACACCTGCTGGACTTGCAATAAGGAAGCAGGAGACTTGAGGCACACGCTATTGGATTGTACCTTTACTAAGAAGTTCAGGTTGGACATCAGCAGTACCATATGACAAATTCTCCACATACATTTAGACTCTTACCCTAGCGGCCAATACACTAAGTATCCTCCCACCCTGACATAAAACATGCGTTGAACAAAGAAGAGCATATTCTATGGGACATTTTTGTTACAACCGGCCTCAAAGTCATCCTCTCTAAATGGAAAGACTCATCCAAACTCTCCTCCCATACCTGGTGGGAGTAGGTTCAGTTCACCAGAGGTGCAATTAACTCACTGAACACTCTCCTTAAGACTGAATCTGATTCATATTAGATAGCTTTATGACCAACATGTCCCCTACAGCAGCACTAACAATCATTCCCATTCACTCCTCCCTCCCCCTTAACCTAACCAACCACTGCACCCCCTTTCACCCCTGCCCACCTGCTCCTCTCCACACACCCCTTCCACTATAACTTGTCTGTGTTCTCCTGTCCTTTTTCTCTCCTCTCTCTTCTCTTTTCTCACCTCTCTTTCTCTCTCACTCTACACCCATCTGCACACAAACAAGGTACCATACACACCTCCTTCAGTAAGCAATTTCACCCCCTCACCATACAAACATTATACAATCCTTCCTTATTTTCATTTTCATGTACAGTTACACTTCCATCTCCCCCCCACAACCATATAAGACTCATTGATTATGGGATATAATGATGTTTTCATACAGGTCGTCTGTACATTCCATACTAGGGTTTTCTTTATCTGTATTTTCTTACCTGTATCTTCCTGATTGGATAAAATCCTAATAAAAACTTTTGTGAAATGAAAAAAGAAGACAGGTCTGGGAATCAGAAGAAATGAATTTACTTAAAGAAGGGATGAAACATTGGTGAAAGATGTTGCAGGACTCACTATGCAGAAAAAAAGTGGAGGATGTTCGCTGACTACATTGTTTCTACTGTTAATAACGTTATCTATCATTGATGTGTCTAAGAATCGAAATAATTATGATAGAAACTCTTTGGAAATATTAATAAAAATATATATTTAAAAAAGTTGAGTCGTATGGCACACTGATGGCAGTTCCCTATTCTTTTTTCATGCAACTGCATGGGTAGTACAACAAAGAGATACACGCTATACACATATCAGGATACTTGAGAGATTCTAACACATTTTTCAGGAAACACATTTTACTGCAAAGGAGGGTGTTAGGCTTAAAAAAAAAAGGTAGAGGGGACAGGTGTTTCAAAGTTGCTACTCTGTGTATGCTATGAGCGCTTTCATACAGATACACCCGGAGTTCCCCATTTCAGCCCCCATATCTACAATAGACATGGAGGAAAGTTTGTCATTGTAACTAGAAGACTGAACAGATTGCAAATAATGTTAGCGAGTATTTACTTGCCCAGCAATATAAAAGGACACACCTACTAATGTTAGTGGGTGGCAATTATAATAGCTTCATAAATGTGCATTTGGACAGGTCTCCAAAACCCTTCTGTTGCACTCACCAGCAATGTGCACACACAAAACACGTTTGTGGACATGGTCAAACAGTGGGGACTATGGCACATTTGACACCCACCTGGCAAAGAATAGTTGTCGTGTTCACTGGTGAAAGATCTGCACATCCAACTCGATAAGACATGTTGTGCCTCAGAAACAGACCCCACTTTTAGTTTTAGGGAAACTGCTATCTGATTACAGCCCGCTTCTTATCACAATCCAATAGGACCTGTCCAGGCAGTTATTCCTACATGCCGATCGCGAGTGGAGACAAGGGAGGATTCTGGGTTTAGGGGCATAATACCAAAAGGTATTTACAATTATTTTACTGAGAATGAAGGCACAGCTACTGACGTCTTAGTTGAGTGGAAGGCTTTTAAAGTTGTAGTATGGGGGCCGGTGTATCAGCACCATTTATGATCTATCTATGGCTCTGAAGCATGGTTCTTTGGCACAGGGAACTTGAGAAGACAGTTCTACACACCACTACAATGTGAGACAGAATCTGGATGGAAAAATGAAACAAGTTACACTTCTGGAAAAGCTTATAAGTTACTTTAACCACAGAGTTCTTAACTATTGATTTTACACCTTTTGAATACATTTTGAATATGTCTCAGATGTCAGAAGTTTATTCAGCAGTACCTATGTGTGCAGGTTGGTGGTGCTGTGCAGGTTCACACTTACACCATTACGCTCTGAAAATTACATGCGGAGCCTATATAGGTGCTGCTCCCACACATTGATGTCAGTTGCTTTCAAGGCCTTTGGCATCCCCAGACGCAGAGCACTAGCAACAAATTTGAGTTATGTGCAGATTCCTACATTTAGGATCTTACTAATGATTGCAGTCCAATTCTCAGAATGGGGAGGATAGGAGCGTCGATGACGAATTTGCGCATAGATAGAGTCTCTACCAGAAAGAACGTAACCAAAGGTAGTAAAACTGGTTCTTCTGGTAGAGACCCCTAACTGTTGATTCCTCACCTTTTGAATAGATACCAAAACAGTACCTATTTGGAGGTGGGTCTTAGAAGGAATTCAAACCAAAAAATCCTGTAGTCTTTGTGAATCTTGCTGCCCAGACGGTAGTGTTTCATGAATATATGGAGGGACGCCAACCTAGCTGCCTGACAAGTCCAAGACAGGAACGCCATGTGCCAAAGCATTTGTAGAGGCTTTGGCTCTGGTGGAATAAGCTCCCAGTCCTTCCAGAGGCTGTTTTTGGCCAGTGCATGGCAAATCATAATGGAGAGCATTATCCAACAGAAGATGGTCCTTCTCTACACCGGCGGAAAATCGAAGGTGTTCAGCTGTCGTCGTCCATTACCCAAGTATTAAGGTGCATATTTTGAAGACCTAGGTGCAGAAATCGCTCCTGCTGCTGCAACAGCAGGCCCACACGCAGGGGCAGCCTGATAAGAGTACAGCTACTAAAGCTCAGGAAATCTGGATACCTTACTCTCCTTACTGAATCTGGGGCCACTGGGATGACTTACACGCAGTCTGCTCTAATTGTCTTCAGAACTCTGGGCAGAAGAGGCATTGGCGGGAAGGAGTACAGGAGTCTCGAGTTCAACTCTAGGTGGAACGTCTCCTAGCAAGAGACGCTTTGGAAACTCGAACATGTAGAACTACTGACATTGCGCTTTCTCGGTGATGGCGAAAGATTGAGCCATGGTTCTTTCCATTTGCAGAAGAGAGCTTTTACCACTACAAGGTGTAACTGCAGCTTGCGATACACTAGGTGTAAACAGCTCAGTTGTCTACCTTGGTATTCAAAGATCCTGCTAGGTGTATTGACTCCAAGGAAGAAATACAATCCAAACCAAATACCCATGCAGAGGACATAAACTGGGAAAATAGTTGCTGATGATGGATAGAAATGTACATTGCTTTTTAATCACTGAAATACAATGCGTCTGTGAATGTTCTTTTATGAATATGATCCCTAAGTATTATTAAATATTTGTTATGAATCTTTCACTTGTGAGTGAGATAAAGAAATGTTTATTGTTACTGTTTAATAAGGTAAACAATCCTGCGAGGTGGTTCACCACCAGGAAATTTAAATGATTGGCTGGCCATTTCCAGAGGTGTAGGGCCTCCTGGTACATAGCCTGTGACCCCCACCCTGCCCTGTATGGCGGTGGTGTTATCCGTAAGCACCTGTAACAGCCTCCCCCTAGATGGATGGAAGAGAGGCTTTCAATGTCAAGTGGATAGCCCTTCGCTCCAGAAAGCTGATATGGAGCCGGGACGCCACCAGAAACCAGTGGCATCTGATCTCCACCTCTCCCAGGTGGCCGCCCCAACTCAGAAGCAAGGCATCAGTCACCACGGTCACCTTTGGGTGACGTAGGGAGAGGGGTCTGTCACTGACTCAACCTCAGTCCAGTAACCGTTGCTGCAGATCTCTTGCAGTCTCTACGAAATCTGGAAATGGTTGAAGAGATCCCCTTGACGTTGGTCCCACTGAGACTTCCGATCCAGCTGCAATGCCCGCTTATGCCACTTGGCGTCCTGTACGAGCAGGTTGCAGGAGGCAATCAGTCCCAGAGTCAACCTCACTGAGATCCAGAACCTAGGCTGAAAGATTGAGGTCATAGCCTGAAGTCCTGGCCACTCCTTACCAGAGGAAAGGCACAAAACCAGACCATGCCCAGAACGGCTCAGATGAAGGTGAGAGCCTGAAAAGGAGTCCGGTGCGACAGTGAACCCCAAGATGACAGGAGGTTCACCATAGTTTGGAGGTTAACGGCTTCCTGGGGCGAGTCAGGCTTGAACAGCCAGTTGTCGACAAATGAGAAGACTGGAACCCCTGACCTATGTTGGTGGGCTGTTACCATGGTCATAACTTTTGCGAATACCCAAGGGGCGCTGGTGAGACCAAAGGGGAGCATAGTGAACTGCAAATACTCCTGTCCTACCACAAACCGCAGGTAGAGCCGATGGGACTGCAGGCCCGGAACATGGAATTATGTGTCCTGCAGATCCAACATCATCATCAAGTCTTCAAGTCAGATAAGACTAGACTGGTGCGAGTACTTTGAATTTGTCCTTCTGAAGGAAGGTGTTGAGAGAGCGCAGGTCTCAAATAGGATGAAGGTCTTTTTCCATCTTTGGCACCAGAAAGTAAAATACAACCATGACTTACATCTGGCGCATGCACCCTTTTGACTGTCCCTGTGCGCAAAAGGGCTTACACTAATTGCCATAAGATGGAAAGATGGTCCTCCGTCTGTCGTTGAAGGAGCAGTGGAGCAGAAATGAAAGGTAAAGTGTATTTCTTGCAGACAGTCTGCAGGAGCCACCTGTCTGATGCTATGGTCTCCCACCCCACCAAGAATTGTCTGATTCTGCCTCTAACCAAGTGGCTGTGAAGCACTAAGGGCACACTAGAGGGGACTGGCAGGTGGGATTGTGGGGGGGGGGGGGCAGTGAAAGTGGGCTGAGTGGCACCCTGACCTAGTATGCAGGGTCGGTGGGTGCCATGGCCTCAGCTGCGAAACTGCTGGGCACCTTCCTAAGGCTGAATTGGATACTGGTATGAGGTACCTATGCCAAAACTGCAAAAGGAACGGTAGGGCTGATACTGTTGATGAGATTGATGTGAAGATAAGCCCAGGTAGCGATTCATGGCCCTGGCCACAATTAATCACTTTAGAGCAGAATCTTCACTGTCCCCAAACAGGAGAGTCTTGTAAAAGGGCATGTCCATAAGGAACAATTGGACACCACTTGAAAAACCTGTAGATCACAAGAGGTGTGGCAACTAACGGCCAAGCTTTATGGCAATGGCTCACCCGATGGAATTGATGGTATCCAAGCCACAACAAATAGTGAAATTAGCTACTTCAGGAATGTCCTGATAGCTTGGGTTAGGACAGGCCATAGGTCTTCAGGGACACCTAGGAGGACTTGAGCCAACAAATTCTAAAGAGTGTGGGAATATCATCCCAGCAGGCAACCGGCATTAACAGACCGAGGACCAAGCTGGTGGAAGAAGATACTCTCTTTCTAAAAGGTTTACACTTGTTTGGAATCTACGGGGGGGGGGGCAACCCCCCAGCTCACACAAAGCAGCAGATAAAGAAAAGAAATCCTAACCCACAGAAGAAAGTGGTCATGAGAGTTAACAGTAGAGCAAAAGCACCAGGGAGACGGGAGGTGACCAGGTGTAGTGCTAGAGGCACTCTTGTGGTCTGACACCCTGTGATGACCTTTGACTACTTTTTAATTGACTTTGGTGTGTTATTTCATGCTAGCCTGAATGTACAACGTCCTGCATATGCTATGCTTCTCTTAAAAGTTTATTTCTTGTAATCTTGTAGTCTTTCAGTGGGAGCTGTCACAGAGTAGAACAGCCTTGCCAAGAACAGAATGTGTGGGATGTGCATTTGAAAGCATGAGAGGGAGAGAGTGGTGTGGAATGCACTTTTTGGTCTCGAAGTGCAGTGTTGTGAGCAGTGGTCCACAAATGTGCACTGTGTTATACATTGAGAGATGAAGTATGTTATGCTATAAGCAGTGGTGCACAAATGTGCTCTGTGTTGTACATTGAGAGATGAAGCATGTGATGCTATAGGCAGTGGTGCACAAATGTGCATTGTGTTGTACATTGGAAGTATTATTAAGTTCTTACTATTGGTTTTGACATGACCTCATGTCATCCTGAATTCTGACTCTGCCTGGCTTGAGCTTTATCTGCTTGCACAGCCATGCTTGCAAGTTGTTTGGGTTAATCACGTTTAAGGATTGTTTTTGTGACAGATTATTTAATGTACCCTGGAAGGCTTTCGTGAGCTTCGTCAAGATAAAGGCTGGAACATGCGAGATTGTAGAGGGAACGTGGGAACTCCTTCCTGCCATGGAATGCTTGCTTGGAAGCTAGTTTTGAGACTATAAAGCTGGTGTTTGTTGACGGTTGGGTGCTCACTTACAGAGTAGACGTACTGCTGTAAGACAAACGGAACTTGAGTCCCGGTCGAGATTCTAAGCCAGCTGTGAACAGGCCCCCCAGCGAGAATTGGCAAGGATGTCGAGTGAACGATCGGGTGAGGTTTGTTTCGGACTAGTGCCATTATGATGCGTGGTTCCAGTGGCTGTGGTCATTTGAGGTGTTTTCTTTGTGATGTGTGACTGAGTGAGGTGCACATCTAAAGTAATAATTGTATGTATCTAGTGTATATATATGTCTTTCTGATCTCTTGCAGGACGTCCTATTATATTTGCTTGAGTCTTATCTCATTATTTGCTGCTTGTTTATTCATGATATTATTCATGCATTTAACTGTTGCATTTATCAAGTGTGTTGTTATTGCTTGCATATAAAAATATATATCCCTATGTGTATTTGAATGTTGTTATTTTGGCATCTGGGAAAGCCTTTGTTAGAGAGCATTGTGTAAAATAATACCCCAAACCTCATTCTAAAAAGAGAGTCTTAGCATTTTGTAAAATAAAACCCTTTTCTAAAGGTGTTGCTGTGTTATGTCTCCTGCTTCGTTGAGTTTGAGCCACCATGTGGGAGATTCTGTATTATTTGAAAGGCGAAGCAAGACACCAGGGTGATAGCCTCCATGCAAGCAAAGAATACAATAGCAGAGGGCACAGTATTTCCCACTGGGCATCACAGAATGGCAGCAGGGGGGTGGGGCGTTTCAGGAGGGTCCGCAGCCAGAGCAGGGGAGGATGCGCGGACTAGCAAAGAAGTAAAGGAAACCAGATGAACAAGTTGCTTACCTTCGGCAACGCTTTTTCTGGTGGATACAGTATCTGCCTGTGGATTCCTCACCTTGTGAATATCCCCTGCGCCAGCATTCCACGGAATTTTTCTTCCCCAGCACTCCACGTCGACGTGGGCGACGTCATAATACATCGGCTCCGCTTGCGACTCCGTATGACGTCACCGGAGCCATAAGAGGCCCACGTCGGCGTGATGACGTCAGTTCCACCCATTTTTTCCATGCCTTCGAGGCGAACAGGTGAACCAACGACAAACTCAAAGTATACACAGTATACCAACACATATACACAGTATGCAAAGGAAAAGGATGCTAAATAAACAAGCATTTCCAACAAATGTACAAGCATTTCAAACAAGACCTATTTCATGGTATACAAAGGTGGACAATGGGGAGGCGGGTGGGCCAGTGAGGAATCCACAGGCAGATACTGTATCCACCAGAAAAAGCGTTACCGAAGGTAAGTAACTTGTTCTTCTGATGGATACATCTGCCAGTGGATTCCTCACCTTGTGAATAGATTCCCACAGCAGTCCCTACTCCCGGAGGAGGGTGTCCTCCTTCCTATACCAGAAAGTCTTGCAACACAGAGCGCACAAAGTGGCCCTCCCTCCTCATCTCGGAGTCCAAGCAATAATGCTTTGCGAAAGTATGGAGGGAGGCCCAAGTCGCAGCTTTACAAATATCTGCCACAGGAACACCCCGGGCCGATGTAGATGATTTTGCTCTAGTCGAATGAGCTCTAATGCCCTCAGGAGGAGTCTTACCAGCCAGGGCGTAGCAGATCTTGATGGCAAGGATGATCCATCTCGATAGAGTGCGCTTGTGCACCGCTCTACCCTTCGAATGACCAACGTAGCCAATGAAGAGTTGATCATCTAGACGAAAGTCTTTAGTCCTGTCCAGATAAAAACTCACAGCCCTCTTCGGGTCCAGGCAATGTAGTCTTTCCTCCTCTTTGGAAGGATGAGGAGGTGGATAAAAAACAGGGAGAGTAATAGACTGCCCCAAATGGAACGGAGTAACAACTTTTGGTAGGAAGGCAGCCCTGGTCCTAAGAACCATCCTTTCAGCATGTAATGTAAGAAAAGGGGGTCTAGAACTAAGAGCTTGGAGCTCACTCACCCTCCTTGCCGAGGTTATGGCTACAAGAACAAGCATTGGCATAGCCAATAGGTCTCGCCATTGGGACCTTATAAGTGTTTAGCCATGCAACAGTTGCATAACTAAATACTTATAAGGTCCCAAAAGCAAGACCTATTGGCAATGCCAAGCGGCCCTGCGGCCGCGAAAGTGAAAGTGTTCGCAATCGCGATCAAACATCAAAGCGGCCGTGCGGCCGCGAAAGTGAAAGTAATCTCGGCTGGGTCAGGCGAGACCTAAAAACCACCCTAAAGGCCAACAGCCTCAAAGGACAGCTATGTAGAGGCTCAAATGGGGACCCCATCAGAAAGGTTAAAACAAGATTAAGGTCCCACTGTGGCATTACAAAAGGAGTGGGAGGAAACCTGTTTGTAAGGCCCTTGATAAACCTCAGTACAACCGGAGATTTAAACAGTGACGGTTGATCCGGAAGGCATAGAAAAGCCAATAAGGCCGAAAGATAGCCCTTGACCGTGGCCACAGCACAGCCCTGCTGAGCCAAGGAAAGAGCAAACTGGAGCACAGTAGAAAGATGAGCTTTTAAAGGGTCAATGGATCTCTCTCCACACCACTTAACAAACTTAGACCACCTGTAGGAGTAAATGGACTTGGTGGAGTGTCGCCTGGCCGATAAAATAACGTCCACCACATCAGGTGGGAGCGAGAAAGAACTCAGGTTGCCCCGTTCAATCTCCAGGCATGAAGGTGTAAGCTCTGGAGGTGGGGGTGTAGAACCTGCCCCTCCGACTGCGAGAGGAGGTCTGCCCTCAGAGGGAGACGGAGCGGAGGGCACGAGGAGAGGTGGAGGAGATCTGTATACCACACCCTTCTTGGCCAATCCGGGGCGACCAATATGACTTGGGCCCGGTCTTGGCGAATCTTCCTCAGAACCCGAGGAATCAAGGGTATGGGAGGAAACGCGTAAAGGAGTTGTGAGCCCCAATTCAACTGAAACGCGTCCCCCAACGCCCCCTGCATCGAAAACTGGAGACTGCAGAATGACGGGCAGTGCGCGTTCTCGCGGGTAGCAAACAGGTCCAACCGAGGTGTCCCCCACGTCCGAAAGACATGACGAACCACCTCCGGATGGAGCCTCCACTCGTGGTCGGCGGAGAACTGCCGACAGACTGTCCGCACGTACGTTCAACACCCCGGCCAGATGATTTGCCATCAGACAAATCTGATGGTCCTGAGCCCAGGCGCATAGACGTAAGGCCGCTCTGCATAGACCAAGAGACCCCACTCCTCCCTGCTTGTTGACATACCACATCGCGGTAGTGTTGTCTGTCAGGACTTGAACCGACTGACCGCGAAGGGAAGGGAGGAAGGCCTTGAGCGCCAAACGAATCGTCCGCAACTCCAGAAGGTTGATATGAAGCAACCTTTCCTCTGGAGACCAAAGACCCTTGATCTCCAGATCCCCCAGATGAGCACCCCACCCTAAAGTGGAGGCATCCGTTATCACTGTGGCCACCGATGGAGGCAGATGGAAGGGCTTTCCTTGCGACAGATTGCCCTCCACGCTCCACCAAGACAGATTTGCTGCAGATTCTCTGGAGCTCTTGATCGACTCCCTGAGATCCCCGTTGTGCTGATACCACTGCTTGCGGAGGCACCACTGGAGCGCCCTCATGTGCCAGCGTGCATGGTTGACCAACAGAATGCAGGAAGCGAACAGACCGAGCAGGCGAAGGACCTTCAGAACTGGAACAACCGCTCCATTGTGGAATAAAGGGACCATCTCCTGAATGTCGAGAATTCTTTGTGGAGGAGGAAATGCTCGACACACAGTAGTGTCCAGTACCGCCCCTATAAACAGGTTGCGTTGAGAGGGCACCAGGTGAGATTTGGGCACATTGATCGAAAAACCCAAGTCGAATAACAGCTGAGATGTTACCTGCAGATGATGCTGCACCATCTCTGGGGACTCTGCCTTCAGAAGCCAGTCGTCCAGGTAGGGGAAAACTGGAATCCCCGACCTCCTGAGATGAGCAGCCACCACTGCCATCACCTTTGTGAAGACTCGAGGTGCGGTAGTAAGACCAAACGGGAGGACCGCAAACTGGTAATGTTGCGACCCAACCGTAAAATGGAGATACTTCCTGTGCGACTTCAGGATTGGGACATGGAAGTACGCGTCCTGCAAGTCGAGCGACACCATCCAGTCTCCTTGCTGCAACGCTTGAAGAACCTGCGAAAGGGTCAGCATCTTGAATTTCTCCCGTTTCAGGTAAAAGTTCAAGATTCTGAGGTCCAGGATTGGACGCAATCTGCCGTCCTTTTTGGGAATCAGGAAATACCAGGAGTAGCATCCCTGACCCCTTTCCTGCTCCGGAACCACCTCTATTGCACCCTTTTGAAGCAAGGCTAGAACCTCTTTCTGAAGGAGAAGCAGATGGTCCTCTGAGCAGTAACCTTGGCAAGGAGGGTAAGGGGGAGGAAACTCCCAAAAGGGAAGGGCGTACCCAGTCTCTATGAGGTTCAAAACCCAAAGGTCTGTTGTAACAGATTTCCAACCCCGTAGAAAGTAGGACACCCGACCCCCCACAGGTCTTACATGAACCGGGATGGGGGATCTACGGCTGCTTCCCTGATGCCTCAATGGGAGCAGAGGAGGAGGAAGAAGAAGAGGGGTTGCGTCCAGAACCTCTCCGACCCCTTTGTCTCCCTCTATAGGATTTATAGAGGGGATTCTGCTGTTGCTGCTGCTGCTGTTGCTGCTGAGGCTGTCGGTAGGAGTGAAAAGATGACCTTCCAAAGCCCCTAAATTTCCTAAAAACAGAACCCTTTGCAGGAGCTTGCAGACCCAAAGACTTTGCTGTTAATCTGCTGTCTTTAAATCGTTGTAGAGCAGAATCTGCCTTTTCACCAAACAACTTCTGCCCATCAAATGGCAAATCCACTAATGTGGCTTGAACATCCGCGGAGAATCCCGACGAATGGAGCCATGCCTGCCTACTTGCAGCTATGGACGAGCCCATAATCCTTGCCACCGAATCCGCTGTATCCAATTCCGACTGGATCACCTGTCTGGCAGCGGCCTGAGTGTCTGTAACCACCTCCAAGAAGGACGCCTTATCGCCCTCCGGCAGCTTAGGGGCCAAAGTCTTCATTGAGTCCATCAATGCGTGAACGTAACGCCCCAGCAAGCACGTGGCATTGGAAGACTTTAATGCCATACTCCCCGAAGAGAAAGTCTTTTTAGCAGCCTGGTCCACCTTCTTAGACTCCCTATCTGCGGGAGACTGAGGGAAAGCCCCCGAAGCATGCTTCGAGCAGGATGCCTGCACAACTAGGCTCTCTGGAGACAGGTGTATAGATAGAAAATCCGGATCCCCAGGCGCCACCCTATACCTTCTCGCCACCTGTCTGGAAACCGCCGGAGAAGAAAGTGGTTTCCGCCATACCTCCAAAACAGGCTCCAATATGGCCTCATTAAAGGGCAGTAAAGGCTCTGAAGTGGAAGTAGGAGAGTGCAGAACCTCTGTCAACAAGTTCGATTTATACTCTGCTGAGGGCAACTGTAAATCTAAAAGCTCTGCAGCCTTTTTGCTAACAGTATGGTAGGGAGCCAGTTCTTGTGGTGGATAGGATCTTGCCGATGTGTGCTCCCATTCTGGGGTGGTGTCTAGGCCACTAGCCTCTTGTATGCCCTCAAAATCATCAGAGGATGTGTCCACCTCACCTTCCTCTACCTCTTCTCTGTACCTTCCTTCTTCCAATACCCTTTGGGCCTCCCTTCTCGATCGAATCCGGGGAGCCGGCGTCGACGACGTCGTACGCGGCGTCGGTGGAGCCAGAGGTGTTGGAGTAGGCGGCACCATAGACGGAGTCGGCGGCGCCGGACGCGGCGCCGATGGAGTCGGCAGCGGCGTCGAGGAAGGCTCTGAAGCAGGTCGATCCATCCGAAGTCATGACAGATCCCCAGACGGCGCCGGAAACTGTCACGAAAGCGCCATCGGCAGAAAGGGCATGAAGGGGGCCTGAGCATAATGCTGCGGCACCCCCAACGTATAAGCCATGGGACCCACGGGACCAGTTGGTGCTCCGGATGGGAAGGCCTCCCTATTAAAAATACCATACATGGCATTTAAGAACTGAGTAGAATCAGTACCTGGAGCAGGAAACTGAGGATAAGGCACTGAACCTGCATCCCTCAACGGAGTATTTGGCTGCGGCGCCGTAGTGTCCGCTACCGGAGCCATAGATTCTTCAAGCGCCGGAGTCGGTTCTTCCTCCCGTTCCTGATCGGAAACATGCGACTCCACCCGATCCGGAGACGACGCCGGAGACGGCGCCGGTTAACGCTCTGGAGCCCGCTTCGGAGACGGAGAACCTCCCGGAGTCTTAGAGGGAGAAGGTGAAATGTCCTTACTCCGATGACGCCGAGGTGAAGTCGACCTAGACTTCCTGCTCTTCGAGGACCGGCGTCGTGAAGAGTGTTTTCTTTTTTTATGATGTCTCCTTGACTTTGACGACCTCGAAGTCGACGACGCCGCCCTCGATTTCTTTTTCTTTTCCCTCTCTTCTCCTTACCGATCTTCGCCATAAACAGCTTGGCCTTTCTTTCCTTTAATGCTTTAGGATTCATCCTCCTACAGCATGCACAGTCTTCGACATCGTGGTCCGACGAAAGGCACCACAAACAGTCCTCATGTGGGTCCGTCATGGACATATGTCCGCCACATTCCCTACAGGGCTTAAAGCCCGACTTCCTCGTCGCAGACATTACAGAATTTTGCAACAGAAACACCTTACAACTACAAAGTAGCAGGAGTACTGGAAAAAACCGCTGCGCGTCTACGGCGCGGAAAAAAGGGAACTGACGTCATCACGCCGACGTTGGCCTCTTATGGCTCCGGTGACTTCATACGGAGTAGCGAGCGGAGCCGATGTATTATGACGTCGTCGACGTGGAGTGCTGGGGAAGAAAAATTGCGTGGAATGCTGGCGCAGGGGATATTCACAAGGTGAGGAATCCACTGGCAGATGTATCCATCAGAAATCCCTGGAATGTGAAGTGGGAGGTAACAATTCAGGGTACAATGTCATCTGCTCATTGCAATAGATGAGGTCAGTAAGCCAGTCCTTGCATTTAGGGGCTTGTCCCCACCTCCATCGACAAGGGGCCCTTCTCTTAGCAATCAGCATGTGCTATCGCTACATAACTCCTACACGCAGTATTCAAGTTTTTGACATGCCCAAGCAGGGCCATGACAGGAGTAAGCATAATAGTGTCCTCTATCATAATACAGTGAGCATCACACACTTCTGCCAATAGAAATGGACCGGCTCACAAGACCATGCCACATGAGGGCAGTCAGCACCTGCTAACCCACATCTGGCACACGTATCATCCGGCCGAAACCCGAGCCTACGCAGTTTAGCAGGAGCGTAGTACACCCTGTGCAGGAAATTGTAATGAATTATACAGAGTCTGCTATAAAACAGTTTGATTAGTGTGCGTGCAGCAGTAGTGCCATTGTTTGTGAGAGCTTTCCCAAGTTCTGTTTCCCACTCTGTTCGCTCTTGTACCCTATTACCGGGAGAGTCCTCCTGTGCTGTATGATACAATAGGGAAACCAGGTGACGAGTACTAGTGGCTTGAATCAAGGTGTGTAGGGTATTGAAGATGGGTAGTTTAGCGGGAAAACCAGGCATGGCTGCCCTGGTGTTGCATTTGAGACAAATGTAGGTGAAAATCTCCAGAGGGGGGAGGCTGCGACATCTCCTAGGTACTAATCCTAGGAAAGGAAGTAACCATCCAAATATAAATCACCCCATGCATGTAGCCCACGCTGTTTGAGCTGGAGCTGACAAAGGAATTCATGCGTAACAGGCAATAAAGGATGATAGGGGAGCGGTACCAATGGAGAGTACAGGACTCCTTTACCCACTTTATGACACAGCCTTTGCCAGGCTGTCCAGGTGCAAGTTACCGTGGATGAAGCGATGGAGGGAGTACCTAACGAGGCACTGAGCAATGAATAAGAAGGAATCCTTGCTTGACAGCCAGATGAGGTAGCAAAGGAGTGGGACGGTACCACTGAATAGCATGGTGAGCGGAGCACACAGGTAATAGAGCTCTATATCTGGGGCCTCCAAGCCGCCCTCTGAGAAAAGTATTGTGAGAGTATCCCTCTCAATGCAGGGTTGTCATCCCCGCCCATGCTAAATGAATCAGCTGCGTTTATAATGCTCAGTAGAAAGGTCAGTTGAGGGGGACCAGAAGGTTCAAAAAAAGGTATATGAGCTTAGTCAGGAGCTCCATTTTCATTGAAGAAATGTAACCTGCTAATGACAGTGGGAGAGAGATTCACCAGGTAACTCGATCAGCAAGTGCAGAAAGAATCGTACCAAAATTAGAGCGTATCACTTCCTCATGGCCACGGAAGACCACAATCCCCAGGTATATAAATTCCACCTGACACCACTGAAGGGGAAATGCTGAAGCAAAGGTATGGTAGGCTGAGTGAGGGGAAAGAGCTGTGACTTTTCCCAATTGATCTGAATACCTGACAACCCGCAAAACTGAACAAACGCCCAAAGAGTACCATTCAGACTGATATGCAGTTGTCAGCATTTAGAGAGACTAATAGGTGCCTACTGGACTAGCACAATGCATAGTCACAATAGTGCTACTGAAGCGTGCCAGCTAAGGGCTCGACTGTCAAAGCAAAAAGTAAAGCAATAACGTGCAGCCCTGTCGTGTACAGCATCTGATTGCAAATGAAGGGGACAGTACGCCATTGATATGCACCTTAGCCAAAAGATGAGAGTCAAGAAGGGCAATCTAGTACAGAAAGGTGCAGGGGAATGCAATTGACACAAAACAGCCTGGAGGAAATCTCACACAAGCAAGTCTAAGGCCTTGGTGGTGTCTAAGGCAACCGCCACCGCAGCCAAGTCAGGGTCAATGCCTTGCAACACTGCAAAAAGTGTTTGCTGATTGTTTGAGGTGGAATGCCCTGGGATAAAACCAGACTGGTCCAGACATACCAGAAATGTCATGAGAAGAGACAGCCAATTGGCAAGTAGCTTGGCTAGGATTTTAACATCACAATTGATCAATGAGAGCAGTCTGTAAGACTCTCAGCGATCGCACGGCTTACCTGGTTTAAGGTGTAATAATCAAGGCTTCGCTAATGGATGGGGTGAGCTAGCCAGTCTGTGATGCTTCTTTAAAAACAGCAATTAACACAAGTCAAGAGTTTTGCATATGCCTTAGTAATTCCCATACAGCCGCAGCCTGTAACTGCTGTTACAACAAACAAATGATGGACGGAATGCTGACAATGCAGACATTCTCCCCCATTCAAGAGATCTGGGTTAAATCCATCGTTCTTTTGCCCACTATGCCACCCCAGTTCAGACATGGCCATATGCAAATCAGTCTTGACCCTGTGCCTCATGGGAACAGTCCAGCCCGAACTGCCAAGCCATGTCTTCCCTGGACCGGAATCAAGCATCCTAGGACCGGTTTCTGGCTATCGAACGATGGATTTAACCCAGATCTCTTGACTGGGGGAGAATGTCTGCATTGTCAGCATTCCGTCCATCATTTGTTTGTTGTAACGCTTTTCGCCCTAAGTGGGATGGGTATTCCCAGACGTGGGACCCGTGCTCACTACGCCACTGGAGTCAAGCTATCCTGGCTGATGACGGCTGATAGCCAGAAATCGGTCCTAGGATGCTTGATTCCGGTCCAGGGAAGACATGGCTTGGCAGTTCGGGCTGGACTGTTCCCATGAGGCACAGGGTCAAGACTGATTTGCATATGGCCATGTCTAAACTGGGGTGGCGTAGTGGGCAAAAGAACAATGGATTTAACTCAGATCTCTTGACTGGGGGAGAATGTCTGCATTGTCAGCATTCCGTCCATCATTTGTTTGTTGTAACTGCTGTATCGCCACTCTGACATCATCTGTGGTGAAATCCTGATCAAGGAAAGTGCACTGCGAATCACTAAGCCCATCTAATGCTACTTCCTTCAACTAAGATCCCACCTCAACAGGAGCTCCCTGCCAGAAAGCATAGACGGTATTATAGAAAGACAAGAATGTTTGAAGGACATTAGGGGTGATGACATGTAGCTGCTTCTGCTCCCCTGTCATGCCCAAAATATCATTAGGAGACCATGGATGCTTAATCATGGTTGCTAAAGACTTGCTTGGGCGTTCACCTTCTCCATATGCTCATGCAGTATCATATTTGCCACGAAAGTGCCATTCCCAAGCAGCCACTTCCTGGTATTCTGATAAAACTGACTTGGATTGTTGGGCAAGCTGAGTTCCGTGGCCGCAGGCTGCTGAGTCTTTAACTGTTTGAGCTCCCTCTCCAAATGGACTAGATGGTCTCTCAGGGAACACAGCACTCACCCACACTTAGCAAGGCATAACACTCGAACCGTAACTTTAAAAGCCTCCAACACAGTGCCCACCAGAAGAAGTGTAGAGTCATTAAGCCTAAAGAAACTCTTCCCTAAATTGCTGGTCTAAAAGCTTAAGCGGAGAGGGGCTCTGGGTAACCCCCACGGGGACCGGCAAAGGAACAGATAGCATTAGCAAGACAGGAGAATGGCCCGAAAAGGTTCTCGCCAAATGTGTGATCTGCCGAACACATGGGCCCACTTCTCTAGAAATAAGCCAATAATCCAACCTGGACCAGCTACCATGCACCCCAGAATAGAAGGTGCCTTTCTTAACAGATACGTGACACAGCCTTCAGACACCCAGCAGTTCGTGGTCATTTATATTAGCTTAGGGATGGTGTGGGGCATTACTATGGTAACTGGGCGGGACAGGTGAGAGGTCCATACCCACAGTAATAACACAATTAAAATCACCTCCCCAAAGCAACCGAGGTGGGCCTGTGGAGACTATCTGGCCCCACAGCCCGTCAAAAAAACTGGGGTCTGTTTGTTCATGGACTGCGGCTGCGGCCGACTGCGATGATTAACTCTCCAGTGACCCCTTTTTTGTTGCTTCATCGATGTGAATGTTCAGCTGTGCCTAGGGTTACACTGCATTTTAGCGGCCGGCCTGTTGGTTGTAGGCCCATACTTGTATTTCTCTGAAATTGTAATAAAGGTTTTAAAAAAAAAAAAAAGAAAAAAAAAAACTGGGGTCATCAGTATTAGGCTCATAGCAGTTGACTGTAGTGAGACTATGAGAGAGCAGCATCCCCCACGTTATCATATACATACCGCTGTCATTATTTAGTGACCCTTGGGGAACATATGGCATGCCTTTATGAATCACCATGACCGTACCACAAGCGTAAGAAGAGCAAGAGTATAATGCATTATGCAACACCCATTTTCCCGGCAAAGGGCATATGGTTGGAGGGGGCCAAATGAATCTCTTGCAATAGAGCAAGGTCTATAAAGATAAGATAGTAAATGCCTACGCTGGTCACCCAACCCATGTAATTCCATGTGATGCAGTTATATCGTGTGAGTGGAAGGGAAGAACTATTGTGTTCAGTAGGAGCTATCTCAGAATAGGAGTGTGAAAGCATAGAGAACGCCCAATGTGTGACAGGCCAGGAAGACTGGAGGTGAAGCACTTCAGCACTGTAGAGAATGCATATACAGCACAATTGGTAACAATGAGAGAAAACTTAACACCCCTTTACCCAATCTGATGGTCCAAACCAGTCAGGCAGACAGACAGTAGCACCCACCCCATGCAACCCCAAACAGAGAACACAGACCAGACCATCAAGCTATTGAGCTCAAAAGAAAAGGTACACCAAGTGAAAATGTTGAGGGGTTGTTAGACCTGGTACCATTGGCGTGAGTCTCCCTTCCATTTATTCTGATTGCCTCCTCTGTTTTCGATACGTTTTGCTGGTTTAGATGCTTTGGGCACTGCACCACTGCTATTCAGTGCAAGTGCTCCCTATGTTAAATTGATGTATTAATTAGTGACTCCATGATAGGGTTATTTTATTTACTTGTCAGACCCTAGTACAGAGCACCATGTGTGCCCAGGGCTTGTAAATCAAATGCTGCCGGTGGGCTGGCAGCACTGGTTGTGCCACCCACAGAAGCAGCTTGTAAAGTGTGTCTCAGGCCTGCCATTGCAGAGCCTGTGTGCAGTCTCGGACTGCCATGTCGACTTGGCAAGTGCACCCACTTGCCAGTCCCTAAACCTTCCATTTTCTTCATATCAGACACCCCTATGGTAGGCCCAAGGGCAGGGTGCATTGCAAGTATAAGGTAGGACATGCCCTGGTGTGTGTGGCATGTCCTAATAGTGAATTACAGCCATTCTCGTTTTTCGCTATTGCAAGGCTACCTGTTCCCCATAGGCCAGAATGGGCAGTTTGATTATTACATCTTATAATCCTAACTGACTCGGGGAACATGGTCGAAATTCGAGTTTAGTATGCCTGAACTCAGAATGATAAAATACATCTTTTAGTGAAGTTGGTTTTAACATTCTGTGTTTGAAAATAGCACTTTTAGAAAGTAGGTATTTTCTTGCTTAACTGTCCAAGCCTGCCTCTGCTAGGTTGTGTATTGTGTGTCTGGTTCTGTGAGTGACAGGGGCTGGGGGATTGCAGGAGAGAGGGTGAGTCAGCACTGGGCTGAATAGGAAGATCTGCATGTAGATGGGTGGGAGGAGTTGCACCTGGGACCTGAATAGGGCTGTGCCTTCCCTCCACAATGCTGGCTCCACCTCCTATGGTGCGTCTGATGTCACTGGCCTGCACTGTGAAAGGAAAGAAGGAGTCTTGTAAACAAAGTGCTCCAGGACTGACCAGAACTGGTTTGGATTAGGCAAAGGCCTCTCTGCCTTCAGAGAACAAATAGAAAAGTAGGATAAATATGGAGACCCAGACCCCAAGACTTTAGATCACTACTGGAACAAGAAGAAACCTCTGCCAAGGAGAAACACCAAAGCAAGCTGTAGAAGTGGACTGCTCCCCTGCCAGTGTGCTGTGTTGGCCTACAGTGGTGTCTTCAGTGCCAAGGAGAGGAGAAGGAACTTTTGTGTGTACTTCATCATCTTGCAGAATATTTCTCCAAGGGCTTGAATGTGTGCTTGCCTCCTGCTGAAGTCTCAGGGACAACAGACTTCACCACCAGCTCCCCTCTGAATTTCCTTGCTGGGAATTATATCTGCAGAAGCCTGCGTGTCGCTGGGAGCTGGAAGCGTGACGCAACAAGAAGCGCGTCGCCGCCGCAGCTGTAGTCGTCGCATCGCTGGAGAAGCGTGCCGTCGCCGCATCTCCCAGAAGCGTGTCTTTGTCGCAGCTGCCTGCTGTCACATCACCGGAGAAGCGTGTCACAACCGTGAGGGTCGCCGTCGCATCACCGGGGAAGCGTGTCTCAGGGCCTGTTGCGGGTCCAAAGTACAGAGTCGCGGCAAGGCTGCCAGGGCGTGCCCGCATCGTATCAACATCGTCACATCAAGGGCGCCATCTTATCGCTTTGCACCGGACTGTCGCATGGCATCGAGGCGCCATCTTGCTACATCGCAACCGGGCTGCAGCACGAGTACCTACGCATCACCTCCTCTCCGGTAAGGATCAAGACACATCCCCTACTCTGCGCAAGCATTGAGGTGCGACGCATAGTCTCCCCCGAAGCAAGGAACCGATGCATCCCCAACACTGCGAGCCTTTTGTTTATTTTGCGTTTCGCATCCAGGTACTTTTGTGAGAACTGTGTCGCATTTACCATCAACTTGAACTAAGTTAATTCAACCACCTTTAAGTCAATTTTGAGTACAGTATTGTGGATTTTTGTCGTTTGTGGTCTTGTGTTAAGTCTATATAAAGAATACTTATTTTTATAAAACCTGTGTGGTGTCCATCTGTAGTGTTTTCACTGTATTACTGTTTGTGTTCACAAATGCTTAACACACTGCCTCTGAGATAAGCCTGTCTGCTCGTGCCAAGCTACCAAGGGGGTGAGCAGGGGTTATCCAGTAGTGTAATCCCCTTTCCCGGACTTAGAAGCAAGGGTCCCTATTTGGTCAAAGGTACCTACCTCTGCCAATTAGAGACCCCCAGTTCTAACAGGGGTAATCTGCAAGTGGCATCCAGAGAGGCAGTGGGGTCATCCTCGTCAAACCGAGGGTATCCGGGGAAGTCAAGCAGGGCCTCACTTAGCGGAACAAATATATAAAATAGCAAGTTCTGCAACCTGTGGGAGCCAACCGTGAAAAACACTGGAAGAACCCATAATTAAACAGGGCAAGGGCCTTTAGAAAAGATATTGATAACACTGTCCCAGGACACGTTCAGTAGTCCAAATTCGCCACTGGTGAGGTGGTGTGGGACAAAGCCAGAGAGGAAGCTGAGCCAGGTTTCCAGATGGGATGTCTGCGCAGAAAGTCCAGAACCTGTAGAGGACTGGTGAAGACATGATTCTTGCCGTGCAAGGCTATGTGGAGACTGGCAGGGTAGAGCATAGTATATGGAATGGCAGATTGCTGAAGCCTCTGCTTAACTGGAAGAAACTTGTGATGTGCCTCATGGACCGCTGCGGTAAAGTCAGGGACTAAAGTGATTACATTGCCATCAAAACTCAGAGTATGTTTCTCCCTGACCAACCACAACGCAACATCTCAGTCTCGAAAATTGAGGAGTGGGGAAATAATAAGATGGAACACCCTCCCCCGCTGTCGGACAAGCCGACAAAGTGAGGTGTGCACGTTCCACAATGAGTACTGCCGAAAATGAACCCACCCCAAATAAAGTAACTCACGTCTTCTCCACATAGTCCTCCATTCTGCCTGTATTGGCGGATTCAGATACCCATGAGATGTGAAGATTATTACAGCGTGAACGTGCGTCCTAGTCCTCCTTTTTAGCGGTGATGAACTTGAGGACCTTTTCCATGTTGTGAAGGGTGTTTCCACGAGAAGACAGAGTCCTCAACTGTAGAGATTTGATGCTCAGCCTCCTAGAGCCAACCATCATGCTTCTCAAATTTACGAGAGCAGGAGTCCATTTTGGTGTTGAAGGATGTCAAACTGTGTTGCATCTCTAACAGCATAGCTTTCATTTCTGTTGAGTTGAGAGTGCCTCTGAGGAGAAGCTAGGGATATTCAGAGCCCCAGCAGTCGACGGGACTCAAAATGATGTTTAGATTGGCAGCTATCAGATTTGCCCATCACTGCGCTGACTTTATAATGCCTGCCAAGATGGCCAAGGAGAAATGATGCAGGCGCCATTAATGGTGAAGTAGGTGCAGCTGTCAGGTAGCCAGGACAATGCTACGGCAAGAGGAGCCCTGTGCTGAACAACAGGGGAAAAGGTACCGCTCACCCCCCCTGCCAATAGAGAGAGGAGGGGCATGAGCAGACTCAAAGGTGCAGCAAGAGTAGAGCTCCTATCATTGCACAGCATGCAAAGTGCCAGGGCCAGTATGGAGTGCACTCAGGTTGTCCAGAATAGGCAAGGGGAGACTGACACCCCCTCCCCTGTAGCTGTCCAGGGCAGTCGCATTAAGGCGCCTTGAAGTGAGGCCCAATCTAAAAGTCACCAAGCTTTATCACACGTGGGTGCAGGAGAGCAGTCAACTAGGCCAGCAAGGAAGGGACAGGGTCCCGCCTTACTCTCACATGGGCACCAGGTGTGATAGGGCACAAGCAAACCCCAGCCCCCGGTCACCTCACCAGCACCAGATCGGTGCAAAGGCACCCAGATTTAGAGCCCAGGGTAAATGTTGCTGACCTGTCCCTCACCTCACCGTGGAGCAGGTCACCACCCGCTTGGGTCCAGGCAAGGTATGCAAAAGGATACCAAAGATCCCCCAGGCCCGGCAATTGCAGGAAGAAACTATTGTGGTAGTTCCTGGCTGCCCGCTGCACCCAAGGCACACTTACTTGTTAAAGTGTGGCTGCTCCCAGCAGTGCCCACTGCTGGAGCAGACCACATCACTCAGGCCCAGCCGCCCGCTCCCGTCACCTGCCTCATACTCCCGAGCTGCCACCCCAGTCATCGTTTAGCGGCACTGAATGCAGAGGCCCCCACGCAGCTGGAGCGCCGGAGGAGTGCTCCGTCAAGCCCTGCCTGCAGAGAGCAGGCCCCACACACTATGGAGTAGCAGGATTGCCAAATGGTGCCGAGGCTGCACGTCTCCACAGCAGGCTGGGAGGCCAGCAGCAAGGAGGGCACGACCAAGAATCCTCCATCTTAGGGCCTGATTGCCGCAGGTAAGGCAGTATGACAGTGGATTGGATCCCCAGACTTACGGACCCTTGGACAAGTGCGCAAAAAAACAAGTTACTTACCTGTACACTGTGGTTCTCCAGTATTGATATCTTTCATAGATTCACATGCTTCTATCTTCCCCGTCATCATGGTGGGAGTCTCACGGAATAACAAAATAGATAGCAGTATAAAGAAAAAACTGCACTAATACCATAGAAATGCCTTATACTTAGTATCCCAGTACCATCATTATATGGTCCAAATACCGACCAATGAGAAGTCAGCCCTGAGATCACAATCCCCAGCAGAGCCACCATACCTCAGGTTTCCAGCCCTAGTATGAGCCAAGGAAGAGGTAAAAGTGTTCTACCTTAGAAACGGGGAGTCGGGCGGGTCGCATGTGAATCTATGAAAGATATCAATACTGGAGAACCACAGTGTACAGGTAAGTAACTTGTTTTTTCTTCAGTATTGAATCTTTCATAGATTCACATGCTTTTATCAGAATAGAAAGCATAACCTCCTCCATAAAAAGTGTTTCACGGGTAGAAACTTATTTCCGAATCAACAAATATCGTCTTTTGCTAGACTACCAGATCTTCTAGATTATAGCTTGGATTGTGTGTCTCAGCATGTACAATAGTCAACCGTACCATTTATGAGCATAAACATGTCATGAGTTTTACGCCAACAACACACACATATTATCACTACCAGAACAAACAGCATTCTTTGAAATGTATGAAAATACCTTAAAGAAACAGTTGGCACAGCACCGCTTGTCCCACTGCTGAATCAGTTTTCCACACTATGTCAAGACAGTAGTGTTTGGTAAATGTATGGACATTTGACTACGTTGACACTCTGCAAATGTCTGGTAGCGATACTCCCGCAAACAATGAGGCAGACGTCGCCATCTTTCTTGTTGAATGAGCTCGAACTGCCGAGAGTAGAGGCCTTCCAGCCTTTTTGTGACAGAAAGTAATAGCTGAGGCTATCCATCTGGAAATACTAGTTCTTGATAATGCCAAACCTTTCCTGGGGGCAGCGTAAGCGATTAACAGTTGATTTTTTTTTCTAAAGGATTTTGTCCTGTCTATATAAAATTTTCATAAACCAAAAAATCCTAGGGTCTAATCACAAGTCAATAGTAAATGTGAGCCAAACTTCACAATAGAGAAAGTGTGTGAAAACAAAAATATAAGTATGCTAGAGGGGTTAACTAAGGGCAGATCCCTTTAAGGACGTAATCCCTCACTCACCAATGGTGACATACTTCATCATAGGGACTCTCCTCCCAAAGGAAAAGCCTAGTTCCTTTGAGGGCTACAACCCCCTCACTGTGAGGGAGGAGCTCAGGGATTTTTTAATGGGGTATATTGGGTGTCCTAAACCCACCTATGACGAGTCTAATGTGTGAGTGAGGACGCAGCGCAAATAATAATAAGGTGTGAGTGAATATTAAAACTGACTACTGAGCAGAAAAACAATTTTAATCTATATCAATTTTTGCGTAGGTCCTGATAAAAGCCTGATATGGCTGAAACAGGTCGACCATTTGTCATTACACTTGAGTGGCTTATATCCATGCCGTTTGCGTACTGCTTTTTTAATC
Organism: Triturus cristatus; assembly: GCF_964204655.1. Classification (NCBI taxonomy): domain Eukaryota; kingdom Metazoa; phylum Chordata; class Amphibia; order Caudata; family Salamandridae; genus Triturus; species Triturus cristatus. Next base: position 1,041,861,053 of record NC_140585.1, read on the forward strand.
CTGACACTAGGCAGATATAGATTAAAATTGTTTTTCTGCTCAGTAGTCAGTTTTAATATTCACTCACACCTTATTATTATTTGCGCTGCGTCCTCACTCACACATTAGACTCGTCATAGGTGGGTTTAGGACACCCAATATACCCCATTAAAACATCCCTGAGCTCCTCCCTCACAGTGAGGGGGTTGTAGCCCTCAAAGGAACTAGGCTTTTCCTTTGGGAGGAGAGTCCCTATGATGAAGCATGTCACCATTGGTGAGTGAGGGATTACGTCCTTAAAGGGATCTGCCCTTAGTTAACCCCTCTAGCATACTTATATTTTTGTTTTCACACACTTTCTCTATTGTGAAGTTTGGCTCACATTTACTATTGACTTGTGATTAGACCCTATGATTTTTTGGTTTATAATATGTTCTATAGGGGATTCAATCCTTAGTGGTCTTTAAATTTGTCCCTTGAACCCTCCTCCTTGAACTACTGTGTTTTCTGAGTATATAAAATTTTCGACATCTTTTGACATCCAATGTGTGAAGAGATCTTTCTGCTGTAGAAGATGGATCTTTAAAATATGTAGGTAAAACAATAGGTTCGTTGAGGTGAAAAGGCGTTGGAACTTTTGGAATTAATTTTGGATTCGTTCTGAGTATCACTCTGTCTGCTTTGAATTGTAAAAAAGGTTCTGCTATAGAAAAAGCCTGAATCTCACTGACTCGTCTGGCTTGACGTCAGAGCCAGGAGTAAAGCCACTTTCCAGGAGATGAATTTCAGGTCAGTCTTGTGAATCGGTTCGAAAGGTGACTTCATCAGCTATGTTAAGACTGTGGTAAGCTGCCAAGGTACTGACTGCCGTTTAATTGGAGGGAATACCCTAAAAAGACCCTTCATGAATTCTTTAATTACTCTCTGAGACCAAACAGATGGCTGAGTTGGTCTTCTGCGATATCTGGAGATTGCCGCAAGGTGCACCTTCACCGATGAGTGAGAAAGCCCTGCTTTGGCTAAATTCAAGAGATAAGGAAGAATTTGTTCTGGAGATGATAGCAAGGGGTGCAAAGCTTGATGCAAACACCATTGACAAAACCTTTTCCACTTTGCCGCATATGTCTTATTGGTGGACGCTGCTCGAGAGTGAGAGAGAATATCTCAGCATTCTTGAGGGATATTTAGAGATTTGAATTTGTACTCATGAGGTTCCAGGCTGATAAATTTAGTGATTCCAATTGTGGATGAAGGACCTGACCTTTGTTCATTGAAATCAGATTGTGCATCAAGGGAAATTGCACCCGGGGAGCCACCGACATCTGTAGAAGCTCTGAGAACCAGAACTGTCTTGGCTAAGCCGGGGCTATGAGGATCAAGTGACATGGTTCCAATCTCTTTTTCTTGAGTACCTTCGGAATAAAAGGGAAAGGAGGAAATGCGTGCGCAAACATACCTGTCCAGCGAAGGGAAAGAGCATTCCCCCATGAGCCTCGTTGAGGGAATCTACTGGGAAACTGTTTGTATTTTTTGATGTTTTGAGTGGCAAACAGGTCTAACCCTGAGGTGCCCCAGAGTCAGAATATTTGCAGTAGCTGACCTTGATCCAGTTCCCATTCGTGACATAGGGATGTCGATCTGCTTAGCGAGTCTGCTCGCGTGTTGCGAATCCTTGGGACATGCTGAACTTGTAGAGTGATTTTGTGCTTTAGGAGCCACTGCCAGATTTCTTGTGCAGACAAGGGTTTCGATCTAGTTCCTCCTTGTTTAAGCTGATAAAAGATAGTTGTTGTACTGTCCGTTCTGACTGGGGATGGGGAATCTTGAATTCTGGAAAGAAATGCTTGTAGGCATAAGAACACTGCTTTGAGTTCGAACAGATTGATGTGTAGCTTTGCGTCCTGTTTGTTCCAATGGCCTTGTATTTCCAGGTCTTGTAGATGTGCTCCCCATTCCTATAGGGAGGCGTCCGTTGTCATTACATAACTGGGAGATTGTGGCTCGAAGAGTAGTCCTTTTGAAAAAAAAATCTTATCCCCCACCATGACAGAGCTTTCTTTATCAGAGGATTGATGACTATCAGATCTTCAAAAGATCCTTGATGTTGCACCCATTGTAGGTCGAGAAGTTCTTGAAGAGGCATCATGTGAAGGCGGCAATTCGGGACTAGAGGGATGCAGGATGAAAGCATCCCCAGCATGGACTTGAATATCCTCACTGAAGCGAACTTTCTTTTTCTCAACTGATAACTCGGTTTCAAGATTTCCTGAATGCGCTCCTCCGATGGGTACGCCTTTGCTTCACTTGTTTTCAATACAGCCCCCAGAAACTGGAGAGTCTGAGATGGAACTAGAGAGGCCTTTTCTATATTAATCTTTAAACCCAGGGATACAAAAAGGTTTGTGCAACTTTCCAATGATTCTCGAGTGTCTTGATACGATGGGCCCTTGACTAGCCAATCATTCAGATATGGATATACCTGGTGACCTTGCTGACGTAAATGTGCCGCCACTGGAGCCATGCCCTTCGTGAACACTCTTGGCGAGAACCGGAGGCCAAAGGGGAACACTCTGAACTGCTAGTGGCGCCCTGCAACCTCGAACCCAAGATACCGTCTGTGCTTGACGTGTATTGGAATAGGGAAGTATGAATCTAATAGATCTAAAGATGTCATATACTCTCCTCTGTTCAGCATCAGCAATATATCTTGCAGGGATAACATTCAGAAAGACTGTTTACTGATAAATGTGTTTAAATCTCGTAGATCCATCACCTGTCTCCACTTGGTAGCCTGTTTTTTCCGTATAAGGAAAAAATGTGAGTAGAATCCTTTTCCTCGTTGTAGACGAGGGACCTCTTCTATTGCCCCTTTTATGAGAAGCAAAAGAATCTCTCTGTTTAGGGCCGAAAGATGCTGCTCTTTTCTGGGAACAGGTAGTTGGTCCGGTGGTCTTTGGACGAAGTCTAGGGTGTGACCATGGTGAATAATGTCCAACACCCATCTGTCTGATGTTATTGACAACCATTGGTGGTAAAAGCGAGAGAGGTAATGGGTCCGGTGAGGATTGGTTGATATCGAGGTGGTTGGCACCTTGAGAATGTCACTGTCTCCTTTTAAAGTCCTGAGGTTTTCCCCTCGCAGAGGACTTTCTTCTGTTCGTCTGCTGTTGATAAGAGGCACTAGATGATCAAAAGTGTTGCGTATTGGAAAACTGCCAATACCCCTGCTGTTGGTAAGGCTGGTACCAAAATGATTGAAAAGATGGTCTTTGTTGATAATGACCTCTTGTTCCTCGGCCCCGAAAGGACTGGAATCTGTTCTGTTGTAGAGACCCTAAGGCTCGAGCCGTATCTGTATCCTTCTTAATCCCTTGAAGGGCATCTACCATATGTTTTCCAAAGAGATTCTCCCCATCAAAGGGCATATCGACAATGTTTGCTTGCACTTCTGGTCTGAACGAGGTGGCCTTAAGCCAGCCCTGCCTGCAGAGTACCACAGCTCCTGCCATCTGTCTAAAGGCCACTGCAGATATATCCATGGCTATGTTGATCATCTCAGAGGCCGCTCGGGCCCCATCTTGGAGTATCTGTACGGCCTCTTCTTTCTTGTCTTCTGGAAGATATGATAATAAAGGTGCCAGATCTGACCACATTTGTCTATCATATCGACTGACTATAGTCAGCGCATTAGAGACTTTGATAGACGCGGCCGCCATGACAGCAAAACGTTTTCCTGCGCCATCCAGTTTTCTTCCTTCTTTGTCTGGAGGTGCTGAGCAAGTCGTTGCCGGGTTTTTTGAACGTCTTTGAGCCGCCTGCATCACTACTGAATCTGGCCTGGGATGACCTATCAGGCATAACTGGGACAATTCTGGGGCTTTATATTTCTTTTCAACTCTCGGGATCGAGGCTGAAATGGAGGCTGGGTTTCTCATAATTTTTAAGCCTTCTTCCCATATATAATTGACCACAGGGATAGTCCTGATTGACTGCCTGGCGGAATCTTTGAAGTCATATAAGAAACATTCCGTTTCTTTTACTCAAAGAGGGAGATCAAATCGTTCTGAGGCTCTTTCCATGAGCTCGTGAAATCCCCCGATATCCTCTGGCGGGGAGTTTGCTAGAGAAGGTGATGGGGTGGGAGATGCTGTAGCAATATATTGGTCCCATTCATCGCCCACAGGTGAGCCTGTGTTAATTCTCTTTCCTCTGGTTGGTTTTCTACCTCGCTTTCTACATAGTCGTCTCTGATGGTTATCACCTTTGGAGGTGGTAGCTTCTGCGACGCTTGAGGTGTTTGTACTTTCACAGCCGGGGTTACGCTGTGCGTTTTACTTGTGGTGTCAGACGAGGGAGCATTGGCTTCCGGGAAGTGTCTGTGTAATCTGTAATCATATGTTGCAGATCCGTTACCAAAGATATTGGCATGGATATAGACTCTTCCCTTTGGGGGATATCCTCTTCCCCCTCATACTCGTAAGAATCCTGAAAAGATTCATATCTTGTTGCACTTGACAAATGGCGGTCTTTGAAAGAGAAGTCCTCTTGTACCACTTTGGATTGTTCCTGGTATTCCTCCTCATCTGTGTCTTAGCTTTTTACTTTAAGATGGGCTGTAAAGGATCCCATAAGCATCATCTTCCTCTGACTCCTGCATTTCAAGCAAATTGGATGGAGTAAGCAGCAAAACTTTTGTTCAAGATAAAACTTCTGCTGAAGGCTTTCCTGCTTTAGGTATCGACAGGGATCTTTTTCTTTGCGTCAACGAGCCCGTCGACAGAGGATACCTTTTAATAGAGATAGACGTCACAGTTCTTGGAGAAATTGGAGACTTGAAAGTCGTTGTCGACTGAGCAGTCGTCGACGAGGTCGTCATCAACGAGGTCATCGTCGTACCAATTATAGACGGTGTCGTAATTGCCGTCGACAAAGCTGTCGTCGTGGTGTGAGTTACTGTCGACGACGCTGTCGATATCTTCGTTAGCGTAAGCACCATAGACATCTTCACTTTCGTCGATGGGTCAGACGACAGAGCCTTCGTCTCCATAGTTTTCTTGTGAGGAGTGTGAGGCACTGAAGCGGATGCAGACTCCTTATCCTTAGATTTACTAATTTGTTTTTTTTTAGAGTCACTCTTAGACTCAGAAGGCTCCATCTTTCTTTCTGGAGTGCAATGAGCCTTTTCCTCCTCCGAACCAGAGTCAGACATGGCCTCCTTCTTTGGAAGCCATAACAGCAAACGTGCCTCTCTATCCCTCAGAGTTTTTGCAGGAAAGGTCCTACAATGCTTGCACTCCTTAGGGACATGCTTAGGATGAAGGCAGTATAAACAATCTTTGTGGGGGTCCTTCGAGAACAGTCTGGCCTTCCCAAAAGATCTACAAGGTCTGAACAGCCTCTCCTGAGATCTGTCAGACATTTTACAATTGAAGAAAAAAGTAACGCTGGTCGTAGTGGGCATAGTTGCGCTACGTGGAGCATCGCATAGTGTGGCCAACTCTACGCACACTTGCGCGCTCCGCGTAGCCCCACTACGCGCCGCCCGCCCTCATTTTAAAATAAGTTAAACTATGTTAAAAATAAGATAAAATGCCTTACCTGGGGTGCGGCGCCCCGGGGCTCCCTCTTCCTCGTTGACGGCAACTTCTTTCCACAAATGCGCATGCGCGGACGCCCGCGCATGCGCATTTCTCGTGTGCGTAGCGCTGCCTGCTACGCCTACTTCGTAAACCGCGAAGCAGGCAGCGCTAAGTACACTACGTGGGCGGAGCGGAGCACTACGCCCGGGTTTAGAAAAAAGGCAATACCTTAGTTCCAGAGCAAAACTGCTGTGAAATAACAGGTGAAAAGTTCACCAAAGGAACAAACTGAGCAGAGATCAGGGAGACTCCTTCTCATTCGACGGCGGTTGGAAATCTGAGGTATGGTGGCTGTGCTGGGGATTGTGATCTCAGGGCTGACTTCTCATTGGTTGGTATTTGGACCATATAGTGATGGTACTGGGTTATTAAGTATAAGGCATTTCTATGGTATTAGTGCAGTTTTTTCTTTATACAGCTATCTATTTTGTTATACCGTGAGACTCACACCATGACGACGGGGAAGATACAAGCATGTGGATCTATTAAAGATTCAATACTGGAGAATCTTGCATGCCAGCTCTCTGGTGCCCCCCACCCCCAATTAAAACACTGATTTTGACCTCTAAAGTAGGGAGCTGGAGATCGAAAACTTTGGCTGCCCTACGCATGACCATTGCAAAATATGCACTTTCTCTTCAGTGTCAAGGCCAGGAGGCGAGAGGATTCTAGACTCAATATCAAGGCTACTGGCTTCTTGGAGGTCATCAAACCAACTATATTCATAGTAAGGTTGACCTATCTCATCACCCATGTGATAGTGGCTATCCAAATCTGTACCAAATAAGTAATGTAACGTGAATTTTTCCTTGTGCAGCTGGTTTATCCAGCGGGGAGGACTGCGCTTCAATTAAATTCAAGCACAGCCTCATTGGGGTTGTAGCTGAGGTGACTGAATAGCTGCGGCGACTGAGTCAGGAAGCACAATGGGCACCTTGTCCTCCTTCATTGATGGGATCAGCGTTGAGGCTCTAGGGACCGGCTTGGAGCATGATACTGGAGTCGGTACAGGAGCTCGTGGAGGCCAGTGGTAGATCCAGAGGGTCTATTTGGTGCCATAGCGAACCCGACTGCAATATTCCAGATGGAGTGCCTCTCAGCTACTTGGATCCTGAAAGCTTGCCAGAGGAAGTGGACATGGATGGACTTGATTAACACTTTGATCTGCCTAGTGTTGCAGACAAACCCAGAAACTCTAGTTGTGCCAGGTCAAGTTGCAGGATAGGCTCAGATGTCGATCAACTTTGGGAGCAGGAGCAAGAGGCATAGTGACGCCCTGGCATAGTCTCAGGAGTATGGGAGTGGCGGAAAGGGTCAAAGTCCCTCTTGGATTTTGTGAGGTTTTTTTTCGACTTACACAAAGACTTGGAGCGTGATGAAGAACGACCTCAGGAACAACCCCTAGATTGGGTATGAGACCAGGACTGACCCTTTGACTTGGACCAATCTTGCTGTAGGGCTTTTCAGTGCTTAGCAACAGACTTCCACCTTGTGGTGTCGTATGGCCCTCTGGTTCATTGACACGAAGTTACTGTAGGCTGTAGAGTCGTGACTGGACCCCAGGCACCACAGACAAACCTGATGAGGATCTGTCACCGACATTTTTCTATAACAGTCCCTACAGAGTTTAAAACCTCTTTTTCAGGTGACATTTCCCTTGAACATAAAAAAATATTTAGAAGTAAAATGTCTTACAGAGACAAGAGGTAGCTCTGGCTCTCCGTTTGGTGGCAGGGCAAGAAAGGAGCAAACTAAGGACACAGTAGGGGTGCCTATATAGACTGTGTATGTCATTGCCGCACAGGAACGTGCCACCTGCCGGTGTGCATAGTTACTGATGAAAAGGTTTCTGGATCCAGTCTGACACCTGGGGAATATTCAAACGGTATTCAAAAGGTGAGGAATCTCTGTTAGGAGTGTTGCAATATATAGTTCATATTACGAGGCATCATATATAATAAGGGACAGTGTGCTGTAGGAAGCTGGCTCTGTATATACTATACCAAAGTGAGTTTTAGTGTGCAGAGTCCAGGGAGTCCCCAGAGGTACAGCAGAGGCTAAAGTAGGTAAGTTATAAAAAGCTCTCTTTGTGGTAGTGCGGGCAAGCAGCTAGGCTTATCCAGAGGGTGTGTTAAGCATTTATTGTTTTCACTCACTCAAGACTGAAAGCACACACTCAGAGACTGAATCCAGACCAATTAGGTAAATATACAAAATACTTATGTTTTATTTTGAGAACCAACCAGGACTTGGCACAGTTAAGTAAAAATACACTCTCACATGCAAGACTTCACAAGCAAGTGAACTTGTGGTTGTATTTGCAGTTGTTACAGGTTTGTATTGGCTTTCAAAACAGTTTAAATTACACAGTAATTACTTTTGGAATACTTTTTGATTACTATTGTATTACATTGACTACTGGGGGTGGTATGCCTAGATGCCCCACCAGGGATCTCACAATACAAGGTAAGTAAGACTTTTTAAGTTTAGTTACTTTTTCTTTCATACAAAGTTCAGCTCAACACAACATTTTTAGAAACAAAACATCACATTAGTTCCTATGGGGAAAAGTGTTCGCTGTTTCTCCGGTAAGTAAACAACTTACGAGTGGGAGTTTTGGGGGTTAGGACCAAGGTTCCTTAAGGTCTAGATAGGCACTCAAATTGCACCACCAGGGGCAGTGGGTGCAGGGGCCCAACAGTAGTCAATGGGGCTAAGGGGGGGGCCTTCGGTCAGGGGCTGCTTACGAGCAGACCACTCGAGTGTGGGAGCAAAGCTCCTGGGCTTAAGGTCAGAACTGCAGGCCAACAATCAGCACAGGAGCTGCACCACCAGAGGCACAGGGGCGGCCAGGTGCAGTGTGCCAAGGAGACATCGGGGGCCCTGTGGATTCCAATGGAGACCTTCAATTCGACAAAGAGGCTGCAGGCTCGGGTAGGGAGACTTCCTGAAGGCGACCACCAGCTGGAGAGGTAAGTTGGATTCTGGGAGGATGCCTGGACACTGTCACTTGGGCCACCCAAGGCCGTGGGATGTCTGATGCAGGGGTGTCTTTTGGTGTCGGGTCTGCAGGTGTCGTCTTGAAGCTTGAGGGAGGTCGAGATCACCAGGATCGCTGGGGTGACCTCCTTATGGTGTTGGGCCTCTCGAACTCGGGCCGTGGGCATCGGGTGCAGAACCGCAGAGCCGCCTGGGTCCGGGTTCTGGTCTTGGAGTCTTTGTTGAGCAAATCCGGTTCTCATGGGAGACAGAGTCTGTAAGATGAGTGCAGGGCAGGCCCTCCAGGCTCTGGAGGCTGCTGGCTATGCTGGATTCTTTGCTGTAGGCAGGTCGGAGTTGGGACAGTCCGGTAGGGCTGGCCAAAGCAGTAGGTGTCCTCTTCTTCCTCGGTCAGCACGACGCTTCGGTCCTCCTTCTTTCTTCCTCAAATCTGAGGAGGCAACGTTTGAGGATCTCCCATAAATACAAGGGTGTGCAGGTCGGATCCAATGGGTCCCTTCCTTGGAGTGAGTTCACCCTGTTGGGAGGGGGGCATGAGCCTCTTCCTAATTGGTTGGGTCCCCTCATCTCCAAGATGGAGGGGACTGTGATGTGTGCTTCACCTTGCCTCCCCACTTGAGGGGTGGGGTTGGCAAAGGTGGGCACACCTTTCCTCCTAGCTCAGTTTTCCTACAAATTCTCCTGCCCAAAGTGTGGCTCAGAACCGGTGGGAGACAGTTGCTGGGGGCAGCAAAAGTCAGGGACAGCTTACAAAGGCAGCAGGCCTTTGAAGCTTTCCCTGTTGTGAACTTAGCCCAGCCTAAGGGGGAGGCATGACACCTCTGCCCAGGAAAGGCTTTGGTTCTGGACCCAGGGAGCGAAGGCTCTCTACCAAGGGGTCCAGAAACCTGTCTGGTGGTGGCAAATGGTGGGCAGCCATTCAGGAACCACTCCAGGGCTGGTTGTTTTTCAGGGGGCATCTCTAAGATACCCTCTGTGTGCATTTTACATTAAATTCCACACTGGCATCAGTGTGGGTTTAATTTGCTGAGAAGTTGGCTACCAAACTTCCCAGGTTTTAGTGAAGCCACTATGGAACTGTGGACTTTATAATGACCAGTTCCTACTCTTTATGGCTTCACGGCACTTAAAATGTCTAAGAATGGACTTAGACACTGTAGGGGTACAGGGCTCAAGCTACTGTACCCTCACCTGAGGGCTAGTGCACTCTGCTTGATGGGTGACTTACCTAGGCTTTAGGCAGTGGGCTGAAGGCATGGCACACAGGGATGTGTGCCATGTCAACTCTTCACTTTGCTCTGCACCAAAACACACAGCCTGCAATGACAGTGTGTGGGTTTTATGGTACAGGGTCTCTAAGAGTGCCACAATAGGCACTGCAGCCGTTAGAGGCCTTCCCTGGTCACAGTGCCCTTGGTACCCATGGTACCTTTTACAAGGGCTTTGAAATCAAGGAGAGGGGTCTCTTTATTCCAAAGGGATGGAGCACCCAGTAACTGTCATGTTAAAAGAAATGTTCCCTTTGGATGGGATCTAGGTTCAACAAGTCACACTCAAACCAAACTTATACTCCACACATCTCATATTAATCAATGGTTAAGGCACTTAAAAGTCGACTGCTTGTTTTAGTCAAATAATTAATATATTTTATTTAGTAAAAAGGATTTTTTATACCAGTTCATATGACACACACAATTAAAAAGCACAAACATTCATAAGTATTAAAAACACAATGATCTAAAAATACAGCGAGAAAGGAGAATGTAGAGAGACAATACACTATCTTTTGCGTGTTAATTTGACTATACACATAGACAGCATAGGGCATGTATCTAAATTCCCTGTCCGCGGCGAAATGCTGACTCTTGCCAAATTTATCACAACTTCTATTGTGGGCGTCGACGCGTTTCAGTGACACATTCGCAATAGGACCACCTTCTTTAGGACATTAACTTTTTTTCTCCTCTTATCTTAAAAATAATCAGATATCAACTTTGTGTCAAACCTATAGTACAAATAAGAAAAAAAAAACATTTGTGTCACTTCATTAGTCATTAATCGACTTTTTAGATTAGACCAAATTTAAACCAACAAAATCAATATTATTCCTATACAATGCAATCTCATTTCATCCAAATTGCTTTAGCCTGTCCCTCCCGGTTTATAAGTGCATTAACCATCCACACAGAGAGAATCATCAAAACCATTCGTATCAGGATACTCACACATACTTATTCCGAATCTCACCGGTTGTAATTTTGCATAGAAATGAATGAAGAGAAACTCACTGGTGCAACTGCAGTCAGTATTCGGGTTTTCAAGTCACTTCCACTAATGGTTGAGGTTAAATGACGTGTTCAGAATATCTATAATGTTGAAGGACATTCATTACTCCTTTCTATTCGCTCCCCATTTATGTACACAAAAAAGGGAAAATTAAACGCCGGTACATGAATCACGAACTACGACCGAGATATAACCTATGGGGACGCGGTTTCGTCAGATTAAAGAGGTAAGACGTTGGCTACATAGACTATGGGTGTCTTCGATTGGGTCTTGACTTAATGTTTGATAAGGGTGGAATACATGAAGTCTAAGTCTGAACGTTTCGCCCAAGAAAATAGATGATGGCGGGCGGGATGGTTCCGGGAAACCGAAACACGATGAATGCCTCAGTGAAATATAGATGAGGGAGGGCGGGATGGCTCGTTGAAACGGAAACGCGATGTATGCCTCAGTAAACATGGGAGATAGAGGACTGTGGTAGACATAACTGTATTTACGGTGAATATACACTGATCCTTTATCACATGGGCTGACATGGAGCCTTTTTGTCATATGCAGCCACAAACAAGGTACCCTATCGTTGGGAGTGAAAGGGAAAGGAATATGCTACTTACCAGTATGCATCTGTTCTTGGCATGTAGAGCTGCAGATCTACACACTTGTGCATAGATAGCCATCTGGTGTTGGGCCCGGATGTTTGCCGTTTGCTTTTCCTCTTGGAAAGGCTTTGGAAGTCACCAGGTCGGTGACTCCTCCCTTGGATCGTATTGCGCATGGGCTTCAGCTCCATCCTCAGATTGTTTTTCGCCAGCAGGGAAAGATGGAGCGTAGTAATAACAGTGAAGATGCCCATGTGTGTGTTATCTAAATAAGATAAACTGGAACAGATACAGGTAGCCGGGGAGGCGGGTGGGCGTGTGGAGATTTGCAGCTCTACATGCCAAGAACAGATGCATACTGGTAAGTAGCATATTCCGTTCGAGGCATATGAGCTGCAGATTACACACTTGTGCATAGATTATATAGCAGTACCCACCGTTAGCGGCGACCACCTGTATCTGTTGCAGTGGTTTGAAATAATGTTTTGAGTACAGCCTGGCCCACACTAGCTTGTTGCTTAGTTTGCACATCTACACAAGAGTGTTTGGTGAAAGTGTGCGGCGTTGACCATGTAGCTGCTTTGCAGATATCATCTAATGGGATGTTTCCTAGAAAAGCCATTGAAGCCCCTATTTTACGTGTAGAATGGGCTTTAGGGGGAACGGATAGCGTTTGTTTTGCTTTATGGTAGCAAATCTGAATGCATTTGACAATCCACCTAGCTATCTCCGACTTGGAGATGGGGTTGCGCTTGTGTGGTGGAGAGAAAGAGACAAACAGTTGTTTGGTCTTACGGAAAGGTTGTGTTCTCTCGATGTAGTAGAGTAAGGCTCGTTTGACATCTAGTGTGTGAAGAGCTCTTTCTGCAACAGTTTGTGGTTGCGAGAAGAATACTGGTAGTTCTTGTAGGAAGGTGGATATCTGACTATGGTTACCCCCAACTTTTTGCCTAGTGTCTAGCTGGTTTTTCGACTTAGTTGGCCTGAGATCCTGCCATTCAGGGTCTCAGGCTGTCTGCTCTCTCTTTAAAATGGACTCCATGTACCCTAGGTACATTCCCAATTGGTAAGGATCACCTTATTGGACCCTGTACAGTGTACCCTAGGTACCCAGAGCATAGGTGTACCCTAGGCCTCCCAGGGGCTGCAGCATGTATTATGCCACCCCTGGTCTGGCCTTCCAATCAGACACAACTGGCTGATCACTCAGCTGGGGCAAGGTCGTGTAATCACCCCTTGCTTAGATATAGTATACCTATATCTACCCTTAAAATAGACACATGTGTACCTATCAGCCACTCCTATGGCAGGCCTTAACAATCCTGGAGGCAGAGTGCTTGGTAACATATGAGATGGTGCTCTAGCATGAGCTGAGCCTGTCTGCAGCTTTCGGAACCATGTCCTTATAGCTGTTCTATGATATAGCCTACCATATACTCTTAAAGTGCCTTATAATCTTAAACGGTTATGGTAACTATGGTTTGGCTTTATCAAAACATGTTGTGTAAGGTGTCTAACACTGTGGAATAATACCCCCATACCATTTTTGGTGATGAGGATATTATCCCCCCCTTCTAGAGGGAGAGACGTGTTAAAATCCTACTTTGCTGTTTAACTCTAACCAAAGCCTCAGCATCACAAAATGGATGCTGCTGCCACGACACAAGTCTGACCTCCTGCTGCTGGGAGTGATCCCGGCAAGGGAGGCTTGGACAATAGGTTTCCTGCTTGGGGAGGTGCTAGCACCTACCCAGACAGACTTTAGTGTATTGGGGCAGGGAGGGCTGAAAGGAATGAGACATGCCTGGGGCACACAAGGTGTCCCATGCATAGTCCAGTTCAAACCGGTGCTGGGGCACTCCAGCCCCAGTCCTGGCGCGAAACTGGACAAAGGGAAGGGGGTGTAACCACCCCCCTCCCAGGTCCCACCCATAAGGCGTGACCTAGCAGGTAACCCACCCCCCAGATTAGTATAAGAGTGGTAGCTGGGCCCCAGGAGATTAGATTATCCTGAACCTGCAACTTGAACAGAAACTCTGGACCTTCGACATTCGACGAAAGAAGAAGACTGAAGAATCTCCCTTGTGGCCAAGGAGTGGCTACCCTGTGCAAACAGGCACCATCAAAAGACTACCCTTTGCTTTGCTGAAGTTCTACGAGGGACCGACTGCAGAGCCCGACCAGAGCCTTGACTTCCAGACTTCTCCGACCCTGATCCACATCCACAGCCGAGCTGAGATCCGTGGAGGCGACGAGAGACGTGGGACCGGCTACCTGGGAAAAGTGGCTAGTATCTTCGTGCACAGCTTCTGAGGCACCCTCGAAGTTGTGCACTGGGGATTGAGAATCCCCAACCCCAAGCACCATCTGCACCGAAGATCAGCCCCTCACACTCCACGAGTCCTGCGTGGGGCCCTTCTGCATTTTCCAGCTTGCCGCGTCTGTCCGGTTGCTTGCCCGTTGGCTAGTGGCCTTTGTGACGACGCACCCTGAAATCTTCACTGCTGGTTTGGCTCCTCCAGACTGGCTCCCGCTTCCTTGCAAAAGAGAAGCACCCCAGACCTTCCTGGTCTGCACCAGAAGCAAGTCCTCCGTTCTTCGTGGGTTCCACTTGCCAAGGCTTGGTGAGTCCTAGTTCGACTTCGACGCCGCCGACAGCAAGAGCCTTCGTGGGACAGCTCGCCTCCTGGTCGTCCTCGACGTCTCCTGGTACCCGTGGCTGCAGCGACAAGCTTCATCTTTCACCTGCAATCTTCACGACATCGCCTGGTTCCTTCCTGGTTCCACGTGGTCACTGGCTAGTGACCTTGACTATGTCCCTTCTGCTTGCAGGTATCCTCTCTTCTTGATCCCAGCCTTGGGATCCACCGGACACTCTTCACTGACTGCCTGTCAGCAACTTTCCTTCAGGCATCCATAGAAGTCCACGACGAAACCCGACGCAAGTTCACACCTATGCACCCGCAGCCCGTGGGCTAGGTAACTTGGGTACTTCGGTGCTCACAAGGGTAGTGACTATCCTAGGGTCTAGTTTCCGAGTCTCGACTCTCTAGCTGCTTCAGAAGTGTCCTTAAACTGTTAATTTCTAACTGCTAGTAATTCTATCGACTTTTACGCATTACGCGTGAGTGTTTCCACTCTGCACCTGAATCCCGTGGGCCTCCCACTTCCTAACTGTTGCTAGTGTAGTGTAGCCCCAGCGATTCCCTAGGCCTAGTCCTATCCTATTTCTGTGACAGTGGTCCTTATACCACTTCTTTAATATATGGTTTGCGTGGCTCCTAGGGCCTAACTGTATTACTTACCTGTGTGACTTAATGTTTGCATAAATAAGACTGTGTTGTACTTACCTCTAATCTCAAAGAGTGCTGAGGGTTTGTCTAGAATAAATACACTTTATTTTATATATATATCTGTTGTGGTGTCCTTTCATTTGGTATTCAAGGGATTATATATGGTATCACAGCTGGCTTCACATGCCATTCAGAGTTTAGCCTAAGACTGCTCTTGTCCATGCTACCACTAGGATAGCTGGTCTATAAGGTTGACTTTACAACCAATCACCATAAGGGTTGTTTGGACTGATATAAGGTGTACACTAGAACTAGTGACATCATACATCAGGCCAACTTCTCACAGTTCTACAGATTGGTTTAGGTGAAAAGGAGAAATGACTTAGGGGAGGAATTTTGGGTTGGTACGGAGAACCACCTTATTATGGTGCATTTGTAGAAAAGGTTCTTGAATAGTAAATGCTTGTATCTCACTGACCCTTATGAGGGAAGTAAGGCTACAAGAAAAGCGGTTTTCCATGTTAAGAATTGAAGTTCACATTTGTGTAGGGGTTCAAAAGGAGGTCCCATTAGTCTGGTGAGAACGATATTTAGGTTCCACACAGGTGATGGTGGCACTCTGGGGGGAATTATTCTTTTAAGGCCTTCCATGAAGGATTTAATGGCAGGTACTCTAAAGAGTGAGAGATGTTGCCTGTTTTGTAGGTAAGCTGCTATGGCTGCGAGGTGTAGTCGAATGGAAGTATAGGCTAGATTGCACCTTTGTAGGTGGAGTAAGTAGCCTATGATGTGTTGAATGGACACATCTAGGGGATCGATGGTGTTGTTATGACAATAGACAACAAAACGTTTCCACTTGGCGGCGTAGCACGCTCTAGTGGTAGGGCGCCTAGCTTCTTTGAGGACATTCATACAGTCAGGGGGAAGATTTAGGTACCCGAATTCTAGGATTTCAGGAGCCAGATCGCAAGGTTGAGCTGAGCTGGGTCCGGGTCTCTGATCGCTCCATGGTTCTGGGTTAAGAGGTGTGGAGAGAGGCGTAATTTTTGATGCGGTACTACCGATAGTTCCAGCAGTGTGGTGTACCACGGTTGTCTGGCCCAAGTTGGCGCTACTAATATTAGTATGAGGGAGTGCTGTTGTAGTTTGCGCACCACTAGTGGAATGAGTGGGAGAGGCGGAAAAGCGTTCGCAAAGCTGCCTGACCAGTTCATCCATATCGCATTGCCTTTGGACAATGGGTGTGGGTATCTGGCGGCGAAGCTTGGGCATTTTTTGTTTTCGTGGGTGGCGAAGAGGTCTATCTGTGGATGCCCCCACATTTGAAAGTATGGGTGAAGAACTTGCGGGTGAAGTTCCCACTCGTGGAGTTGTTGTGTTTGTCTGCTGAGTAGATCTGCTATAGTGTTTTGTACTCCTGGGACATGTTGGGCTAGGAGAAAGATTTTCTGGGGTTTGGCCCATCTCCATATGCTCTGTGCTAATTGAGAGAACTGTGGAGAGTGTGTGCCGCCTTGTTTTTTAATATAATACATGGCTGTCATGTTGTCTGTGCGGATTAGGACTGCTTTGCCCGAAATGTGTGTTTGAAAGGATTTTAGGGCTAGGAAGAATGCTAGTAACTCCAGATGGTTGATATGGAGTAGCTTCTGTTGAGGTGTCCATTTGCCTTGCATGGTGAGATGTAATAGATGAGCTCCCCAGCCGGAGAGCGATGCGTCTGTTGTTAGTACTATCTGGGGAACCGGGTCCAGGAACGGTCGACCTTTGGAAAGGTTTGTGGTGGTCCACCACTGCAGAGAGCGATGAGTACGATGTTCTACCAACACCAGATCTTTTAATTGACCCTGGGCCTGGTTCCATTGGTGCGCTAAGCACTCTTGGAGAGGACGCATCTGGAGTCTTGCGTGAGGTACTATGAAGATGCAAGAGGCCATCATCCCTATTAGTTGCATGAACACCCGAGCTGGAAGGGAGTGTTGTGCTATGAATTTTGCGCGTAGAGCCTGAATGCTTGCAATCCTGGCAGGATTGGGGTAGGCGAGCGCTTTTGAGGTGTCTATAGTGGCACCTAGGTATTGTTTTATGTGGGATGGTTGGAGATGGGACTTTTCGTGGTTTACCGTGAAGCCCAGCTGGTGAAGTAGCTGAATCGTGGTGTGTGTGTGTTGTACACACTGATTGTCTGAACTGGCTTTTATCAACCAGTCGTCTAGGTATGGGAAGACATGAATGTGTTGTCTTCGCAGATATGCTGCCACCACTGCTAGGCACTTGGTGAATACTCGTGGTGCGGTTGTGGCTCCGAACTGGAGCACTTTGAATTGGTAGTGTTGGCCGTCCACTACAAATCTGAGGTACTTCCTGTGAGCATTGTGCACTGGAATGTGGAAGTAAGCGTCTTTTAGGTCCAAAGTGGTGAGGAAGTCGTTTTGGGAAAGTAGCAGAAGTACTTGCTGAAGCGTCACCATATGAAAGTGGTCTGAGTGTATGTATTTGTTTAGGGGCCGAAGGTCTAGGATGGGCCGTAGAGTCTCGTCCCTTTTTGTAGACCCCCATATTTTGTTGGTTGGTAGGAACGTGTTCTATTGCCTCTTTGTCTAGGAGGGAGATTACCTCCTGCTTGAGTAGCTTGAGTAGCTTGAGTAGCTTGAGTAGCTGCAGATGTTCTGGTGACATCGCGTGTTGCCTGGGTGGAATGTTTGGGGGGGTAGATGTTAGTTCTAGGCAGTAGCCTGACCGAATTATTTGTGTTACCCCTTTGTCTAAGGTGATGGTAGTCCAGACCGGAAGGAAAGTTTGGAGTCTGCCCCCGACCGGATTGTGATGGTCTGGGGGAAGTGGAGGGAAGTCATTGGGTAGGCGCGGTGGCATAGCGGGCGGTGTTTGTTTTGCCTCTGCCTTTGTTATTGTTGCCCCTGTAGCCACCCCTTTGGTAACCCCTTGTAAAGGTGGACTGAGTAGGGGATTTGTATGAAGTGGAAGCGGTGTCTGAGGAGTAGCCTCTGGACGTGCTCCGAAAGGAAAAGCGGCGAAAGGAGCGTCAGGGAGGGTGAGATTGTAAGGCTCCCATGGATTTTGCCGTGTCAGTGTCCTTTTTCATTTTCTCTAGGGCGTCATCCACTTTGGGGCCAAACAGATGTTCCTGTTCAAAGGGATGGTTGAGGATGGAGGCTTGTACCTCCGGTTTAAAACCTGATATCCTTAGCCAGGCATGGCGACGGAGGAAGACACTAGTATTGATAGCCCTAGAGGCTGTGTCTGCTGCATCTAAGGCATAACGTATGGAGGTATTGGTAATTGTTTTGCCCTCCTGAATTAGCTCATTGGCCCTAGCTTTGTATTTATCAGGGAGATGGTGCATTATGGCTTCTAGCTCGTCATAATGGGCCCTGTCATACCTCGCTAGTAGTGCTTGTGTATTGGCGATACGCCATATATTGGCCGCTTGAGATACAGTACGCTTGCCTGATGCGTCCAAGAGTTTAGACTCTTTGTCAGGTGGTGGTGCATCACCTGACGCCTGGGAGTTGGCCCTTTTCCGTGCCGTGGATACTACCAAGTAATCTAGTGGCGCTGGCCCTCTGATGTAGGAGGGATCTGTTGGGACAGCTTTATATTTCTTCTCAATGCATGGGTTAATGACCCTGGCCCTGACTGGGTCCTTAAAGACCTCCGGCGCATGTTTTATAACACCCTTTAGCATAGGCAATATGGAGGTGGTCCTATGTGTGGTGTCAAATGTATTTAGGAGGAAATCCTCCTCCACTGGGTCGGTATGTAAATCTACCCCGTGGTAGTGTGCCGCCCTTTGCAATAACTGGTTGAACCCCAAGGAGTCTTCTGGTGGAGAAGGTCTGGAAGGGTAAAGATCGTCTTGTGGGACGTTAGGGATATTATAATCGTCCCATGGGTCTGGGGATCCTGTGGGAGTGGGGTCCCCTGTAGGTATATCTTGGGGTACATCCCCTATGCCGTCGTATGGATCCCCTTGTTCATCATCATCTGGGGATGGGGTGGGGGAATGATGAGGTGGGGGTGGAGGAGGGGAAGGTGGAGGAGGTGGTGACGGTGGGGAAGGTAGTCTGACAGGGGAGGTAGCAGAGTCCTTCCTTTTTGGAGGTGGAGGCAGAGCAGGTTTGTCGGTCTCTTTTTGATAGAGAGCATCAAATGTCCAGTTTTGGGATCCTTAGTTAATGTTTTTTGTAAGGGATCCAGTGTGAATAGTTCTGGAGAGGTTGGTTGGTCCGTCGGCACCGAAGGTGTCGGGGCCGTTGGTTTCCTAGGCTTGTCGGTGCTGGTTCGTTGTTTGGAACCATGCTTGGAAAGCTCCGATTGTTTAGTAGGCGCCGAGATGGATTTCAGCTTCGAAGTGTCGTGCCGGTGGTCTTGTGGGCTTTTGTCGGTACCGAAGATGGGGTCGGTGCCGAGGAGCTGGGTCTCGACCCAGAGTGTTTCGGTGTGCGGCTCGGTGTTGAGATGGAGGCCGGTTTCTTTTTCGGTGCCGAAGAGTGTTTATCGGCTCCGACGGTGGGCTGGCTTGAGCCCGAGCCGCCTGAAGGCTTAATTGGCTTCTTTACCGGTCCCGAAGGTGCGGTGTGGGAAGCGGAGTCTTTGGTCTTGCTTAGACCCGAAGGCGAAGGCTTGACCGAAGCCTTTTTCGGTGCCGGTGAAGGTGTGTGAGGGGGGGGGGGGGTAGAGTAGTACTCACGACCCTCTGTGCCGGAGTGATGTCCGCCACATCTGAATCGTCGGCTTTGGATGTGCTGATGAGTCCCTCGTCCGTGTGTTGTTCTGGAGCGTCGACGCCTTCCCTGAAGACGTCATCCGGGATCGCCGTCGAAGAGTGTGCCATGGTTCTTCTGGCTCTTCGGTCCCGAATCGTTTTCTTGGACCGGAAGGATTTACACGCCGGACAGTCTCGAGCCTCGTGTTCAGGGGAGAGGCAGAGGTTGCACACCTCGTGGAGATCGCTGTGGGGGAATTTGGACCCACATCGAGGACACTTTTTAAATGGAGTCCTTTCCATTAGCCAGGACCGGAGCTAGGGTAGGCCCAAAGGCCGCCGTCGACGACTGGAACGGAAGGTCTTGCCGATGAGAGGCGCGTCGAGCGGGGAGATCGCGATCGAAAACAATACCGCGAATTGGGGTGAGGATTGCGCGTCGATCGTCGAACTGGAAGCTGTTCGGAACCGGAGCGCGAAGATTACATCCGAGCCCGATGGCGGAAAAAAACAATCTGAGGACGGAGCCGAAGCCCATGCGCAATACGATCCAAGGGAGGAGTCACCGACCTCGTGACTTCCAAAGACTTTCCAAGAGGAAAAACAAACTGCAAATATCCGGGCCCAACACCAGATGGCGATCTATGCACAAGTGTGTAATCTGCAGCTCATATGCCTCGAACACATTGATACCCGCTACTGGAAATGCGACTGAGGGAGGTTGTTGTCTTCATAGACCTAATGATTTATGATTAAGGTCTACAGTCTATCTACCTGAGGTGAGGAAGATTAAAATACTTATTTGTAATACAATGTGACTTAGCCTCCATTATGATAACCATAGTGTTCTAAAGTCTAGATTCATGCTGAGATTTACGGTAACTGGATTTTAAAATATCTTTTAGGGTTAATTCTCTTGGAAGCATATCAAATCTTCCAAGTCAAGCCTCTTTTCATAATCAAGATCTGAGGTTCAAAATATATAGAGGTAACATATGATTTAAATACACCTATTTGATTGTGTACATAAATAGGGAGTGAATAGAAAGGAGTAATGAATGTCATTTACCATTATAGATGTTCTGAAAATGTAATTTAACCTCAACCATTAGTGGAAGTGGCTTGAAAACCCTAATACTGAGTGCAGTTGCACCGGTGAGTTTCTCTTCATTCATTTCTAAGCAAAATTACAACCGGTGAGATTCAGAATAAGTATGTGTGAGTATCATGATACAAATGGTTTTGATGATTCTCTGTGTGGATGGTTAATGGACTTATAAACCGGGAGCGACAGGCTAAATCAATTTGGATGAAATGAGATCACATTGTATAGGAATAATATTGATCTTGTTGGTTTAAATTTGGTCTATATCTCAAAAATTGATTAATGACTATTGAAGTGCCACAAATGTTTATTTGTGTTCTTATTTGTACTATAGGTTTGACACAAAGTTGATATCTGATTATTTTTAATATAAGAGGAGAAAAAAAGTTAATGTCCTGAAGAAGGTGGTCCTATTGCGAATGTGCCACTGAAACGCGTCAGCGCCCACAATAGAAGTTGTGTAAAATTTGGCAAGAGTCAGCATTTCGCCGCAGACAGGGAATTTAGATACATGCCCTATGCTGTCTATGTGTATAGTCGAATTAAAACGCAAAAGACATAGTGTATTGTCTCTGTACATTCTCCTTTCTAGCTGTATTTTTAGATCATTGTGTTTTTAATACTTATGAATTTTTGTGCTTTTAAATTTTGTGTGTCATATGAACTTTTATAAAAAATCCTTTTTACTAAATAAAATATATTAATTATTTGACTAAAACAAGCAGTCCACTTATAAGTGCCTTAACCATTGATTAATATGAGATGTGTGGAGTATAAGTTTGATTTGAATGTGACTTGTTGAACCTAGATCCCATCCAAAGGGAGCATTTCTTTTAACCTTTTACAAGGGTACATCTCTGGCCTGTGGCCAGAGATGTGGCAATTGTGGGTACATAGGTACAGTTCTGGGAAAGAACACAGGACCTGTGAACCCGATTGTCAGGGACCAAGGGCACACCAATTAAAAAAGTGCATCAAGTGTCAGACAAAAAGTGGGGGGTAACCATGCAAAAAGGGACACTTTCCTACACGTGGGCAGACTTGAAATGGGATACAATTAAACTGGAGTTAACTTTATGTTTATGTGGATTTCAATAAACTCATCATTTACATTTTCTTCCCACTTTCGGACGGCATGACTCGTGGGTGGGGAGGTCAATGGAATCGTGCAGGGGTTCGCGCGCGGGGGGGGGGGGGATTTAAATAAAAAAAACAAAAAAAATGACCTTACCAGGTCCCGCACCGCCTCTGCTCCTGGCCGGGTCCCGCGTTGTTTTCCTGCTGCTTTCCTGCTCTCCTGCCTCCAGCAGGAACATGAAGAAGACAGGCTGCCTCCCCTCCCCTAAGCCAATCACAACGCCGCAATAGCAGCGTTGTGATTGGTGAGGACGCCTATGGGAAGGTCATATATAGAGAAAATCCAGAGTGCGCATGACTGGTTCAGTTGGCCCCAGAGGGCCGACCACCGTCAGGGCACACAGTATTGGGTAAGCCACTCCTCCCTGAATTGCCCACCCCCAACCAGGCATACACTTCTGCTTTCTCGCAGTGCGAGAAGCAGAAACATAAAATGGTATTTAAAATACCATTTTATGTTTCTGCTTCTCGCACTGCGAAAAAGCAGTAGGGTGACGCTCCTCTGCCCTAATGGAGGAGCCGCCATTCAAAGTGTCACATTTACAAACAGCAGGCATCTTCCACACAGTGGTCTGTATTTATAACAGCAAACATTTATTAAAATGGAAGGAACTTAACGTGAAAAAAAAAGATTAAAAAAATAATAGCACCTAATTCTTTTAATTGGAAGTGGAGAAACAAATTGACCGAATGTTTCATAGAAATAGTAGCTGTGAACTACTCTGAAGGGGTCTGTGAGCTACTGGTAGCTTGCGATCGACTGGTTGGAGACACCTGGAAATTTATTAAGCTGGGCATGCCGGTGTCTGGTAACACTGCGCGAGTGGCTTCAACTTTAGTAACTCACAATGATTTTTATTGATCAGAAGTAGCTTGGAGACCCCTGTTCTAAAAGAATGAAGAAAATACCTCAGTCACTGGATGTGGTGCCTATTCAGCAAGAAAATATTGAATAATCCATTAATACCCTTTATTTTACAGACTTAAACATAAGTACGGAATGTGTTAAAGGGATCCAATTGCCTAAAAGCATTTAAGGATCCTAATATAACATCTCTAGCTGGTTGGGTAAAAAAGATGAACATTACCTCTTCAATTTTTTTCATCATTCCACTCAAGGAGGGGTCCTTTCCATCAAGCAGACGTACTCTGTTCTCCGTCTCTGGGCTCTCCACATTTTTCTCCAGTTCGTTCACTTTGTCATGACACTGCGAAAACTGAAACATTAAATAAAAAATTCAAGAAGTGTTGTTAAATAAAAATATGCAGTGAGGCACACTGTCTAAAAACAAAGGAATATGATCTTAAAATACAAAAAGGGTATTAAACCCCAAAGCATTTCCCAATGAACTTCCAAAAGTACAAAAACAACTATGAACGAATGTGATCAAGGAAAGTTTATTTCTGCAAGTCTAAGACTGAGAACACATTGTTAATAATGAACTAAACCCACTCTAGTGCAAAGGACGTCGAAAGTCACGTCCTGAACAATGCAATTAATCCTTAGCACTTTATTGAAGTATGGTTTAATGCGGCACTTTTATATGGCAGAGTATACACAATTATGCAGAAAATAACAGGACATTTTTATGGCATAATGCTGGATAATCTATGACAGAATTATCTAAATGTTGTCATTTCAACAGCTATTAATGACATCTAAGCAAAGTTACTCCATATTAGTATCAGTCGAACTGCTAAATAAAGCAACATATAGCAAACAGAAACTGAAAGGTGATAGAGCACTATGTTATTCCGAAAATAGTAGGGGTGCATCATAATCGTGCAAAGTCTGTACCTACATAGGTATCCTACGTTGTTTTAACAGATGATCATTAGAGGAGTAAATGTAACAAAATGTGAATATAATGCTAGAAATGTAATGCGTGTTAGTCAAAGAGTCATGATTTTAAAATATAACTGCCTATTGCAAAGATCCTGATGAATTAAGTCGTGTGAAATGTAATGCCTTTGATTTAAACGTGCACAATATTAAAGCCTGCACGAGTATGAAATGATTACACATATATTGAATGTAATGAAAATAATGCTTGTAGACGCAATGTTTATTAACGTGTGATTTATAATGTGCGAAGGCTTGATCGAAGGTTCATGTATTGTAATGAAAGGCCTATTCGTTCCTTATGTTAGCTGAATATTGTAGGTCTGAAATGTGCTTTCCCTGGGAGCGCTCTCATTTGGAGGTAGTCAGCAGATTTCTGTGAGTGGAAGGTTTTCTCGTTCTCAAGCTTCTGTTGCAGGTGCAAGGACATCGTCTTCGTTAGCAAATACTAACCTTTTGTTTTAGGAGTTAGGTATGGAGAAGCGTTTGCTACAAGAGTCTCCAGGAATGCAGATAATGAGAAGCCGATAGTTTTGGTGCTGAGGGAGCCTGGGACTCAAGGACATTCTAATAGTTATTGGACACCATACAGGTTTCGGTGGAAAAATACCTCCAGGAGGTGTCCAGCCAGAAGAGGTGGAACAAAGGCGTGTCTTCCATGTTGTGCATTTTGTATTAGGGACAGTGCCCGAGGGAAGAGTTAGGAGATGAGACAGTGAGGCATTCGACGGCAGTTGGAAGGGATCGATACAGAGGGAGAAGACTTAGAATGATGCTGTAGCTTTGGCTACCGACCCTTCAACGAGAGTGTACTTCTTAGGAAGTCTTCACGAGCGGACACCTTTTTCTGATCCTGTCTGGGGGAATGCTAAGTAGGGATGTCAGTTTAGTGGTAGAGTAGGGACAGACTAATACATTTCTTTATAGGTATCCATGAAGACTGATTTAGATACTGGAGCAGTTATCTTTTGCTTGATAATTTTAGAGTTCATTATTCTTTTTATGCTTCATCGAGTTAGGTTGCAGCGTAGATTAAACTTTGTATTAGTTCCCATGTATCTTCTTAACCTCGTCATGAGGTGCTTGTATGTTCAGTTATTTTTGGCTTTGTAATAAACCCCCTAAATCTTAACTCGGAGTTAGTGATTCTTTAGAGTGGTAGTTAATTTATTATTGGCCTTGTTTGGATGGATTGATTTCTCTCCTTTACACTTCACAGCAGGTAAAACGATCCAGTCGACCTGAGGATTCTTATGGGTGGTAAGAGATGGTGAGATAAGATAAGAATCCGGCGTTATCAAAGGTAATCATTGAACTTTGCAAAAGATGGGCCAATACGCAAATTCTGACATGGTTTTTAGTAACTTTTGATTCATTTAAACTTGAAACAATTTCTTTGGGTGAAATCCACAGATTATGCACCAGGAGGTGGATTATATTGCAAATACAACAAATCCATAATCATGCAGAAATGGCTGCAGATACACAGAATTCCAGTGACCTATGTATGACGAACATAAATTTACAGTTGTAAAGTAAAGCAGTAGGGAAGGAAGGCTTAAATTCATTTGGCACAAGGCTTAGATCCTGGACAATTTTCTTTAAGCCGATGATTGTGGAGCCTATCTTTGAAAAGAGACAACAATTTAGTGGCTATTAGGTCCAGTGTAGAATCCACCAGGGTACATGGCTAAGCCAGCCAAGATGAAGGAAACCAATATCTAGTTCACCGGCAGCCAGCCAGACCATCACCTTCCATCCTTGCCAGTGACGTGCTGGGGGAGCAGCAGATATAGGCAGCCATATTCTCGCGACCTGCCTTCCACCTGCTGGGGTTATAGGATTGCTCCAGGGGGCGCTGGGTGATAAAAATCCCACAAGTCTCTGGGCGGATAACAACATGGTTGAGGGTAGTTGGGAGCAGATGAGTGCTCCCCTGCCTCAGCCCTCTACTCTCGCGCCAGGGCACACCTCCACTGGGGAGGAAGTGGTACCCCATCTCGGCATCAGCATCGAGGTGCATCGTGAACAAGCTGAACCGGCCGCACCAGGACGCAGAGGCAATTTCAGCTTCATCGGAACTAAGGCATATGCTTCCCCTGCTGGGGCGCAAGGTGAGGGGCAGCTGTGGCCTGATCCCCCTACATCAGTTCTAGTTGGCGCAATAATCGAGGTGCATGGGGGTGAGGCTGAATTTGGAAGGACTGTACGGACCTTTACCCCTTGCTGAATTCCCCCTCAGCGCCCAACAACATAATTGAACCCTGCACCCTTGGGTCTCTACTTCACCGGCTCACAGAATCTGTGTGTCCCTAAATAACATCTGATGCTGCACCGTCCTGGGCGGAGGCCCCACGCGCACCACCCGGAGACCTACCGGTGCTTGGCTGCTTGCTCCGATACATAGTAGAACGGCGAGGCCCTCCTGCTCCACTGCTGCCTCGCCCAACAAAAGCAGCCACTGGCGCCCTAACCTAGGTGAGCATGGCACTCCTCCGTTGTTACCTGGTGTGTGGCGACGCCCAACGACCTGACCCCCATGCATCACTTCTAGTCGGTGCCATCACCGAGGCGCACGGGTGGGTGAGGTTTTGTTTGGAAGGATTGGGGGGGGTCTTTATCCCATGGAGAACCCTTTTCAACCCCCAACAGTATTTCTGGATCTCTTCCCTCCCCGAGCCTTTACTTCACCAACTCATGGACCTTGAGAGGCCCCTGATAGTGCCTGATGCTGAGCAGTCTTAGGTAGTGGTCCTGGGTGCACAGTGGGGAGACCCATCGATGATCGACTACCTATACTGGCATACAGCAGATTGGCAGAGCCCTCCTTTTCCATTGCTGCCTTGCTCAACGCTAGCGGTGCATCAGCTCCATCATTGAGGCACGCACAGCAAACCAACTTGTCACAAGACAGCACCTTACCAGAGGCTGTCCTGGGCAGGCATGGCTTCCGATCTAGGGGCCCTCTCTCTATGGGAGCCAGGAGCGCCCACCCCTCCTGCCCTCTGGGCTCCTGCCCTGGCTTCCAACTGACGTGCACGGGAGCTGGCGTGGCAACGGGCGCCATTATTGAGATGAGCAGGAGATCACTATAGCACACAACATTTTGGCAGGATGCTGGCTTCGCTCACTCTCATTTCCTCGCCCATCATTCGCTTTACATCGGCGCCACAATCGAGGCTCGTAGACGGACTGCTGGCTGTGTCGTACCGGGTGCCCAGAGCAGCCTCTAATCTGCTACACATGCGCACACCCCCGGACTAGGCCGAAGGACACCCTGGCCTAGACATCGGGGTCCCCACCTTCCCACATTCAGGGACCCCTCACCACTGCGCCATACCTGGACACTGCAAGCAATGCTTGTGCTATACCTTTACCCTGCAAGAGACACCTGCTACATGCCAGGAGCTTAGACAGCCCTACTCACAACTGTGCCCAGCCCCAACCCCGGCTCAGCGGATCACAACCCCACGCATTGTCAGTGGCATCAATGATAGTACCACCCTACCACAGACGGCTCATGCCCTAGCATAAAGGGACCACTAATCCACCTTCAGCAGTCCCAGATACCCCACTGTTGGGAGATGCCTCATCCCGCTCATCATCATGCAAGCTGGACAAGTTACTGGTGGTTATTGAGCATTCCTGAGAATCCTTGGAGGCCAGATGCAGCTAACTGACTGCAGACCTTAACTTTTTACACGATCACTGCAGGCTCGCAAACAGTCTCAGACAGCAAAAGGGCCCTGGTTACCCTAACACCGCTCACACAAGACAACCAATCAGCAATCTGGGCCCTGCAGGGCCGAGTCCTAAACCTCAAGAACAGGGCAGAGGATCTGGAAGGCCACTCCCACAGGAGCAATATCTGCAACTTGGGGCTTCTGGAGGGAGTTGAGGGAACAGACCCGCTTGCCTACCTAGAGACTTGGTTCAAAACTTTCACCCCACATCGGACCTCACCCCTTTCTACTCTCTTGAGAGGACGCGCTGCGTTCCGGGGAAGCACCCACCACCGGGGTCCCCTTCCCATCATATGCTGGCAAAAGTCCTGTATTTTAAACATCGTGATGCCATACTCCGAGCAGCAAGGCAGGCAGGACCCCTTGGGATGGAGGAGAAAACCATCATGCTGTTTCCGGACTACACCCGGGCTGTTCAGTGCCAACACCCCTCCTTCCTGGAAATTAAATGGCTCCTCTGCCAATAGGGGGTACTGTACTCGCTGCTGTTTCCTGCCTGCCTCAGGATCTTATCCGGCGGCACTGCCATCTTCTTTTCTGACCATAGAGAAGCCTGCACCAGGAAGAACAAGCTGCAGACTGCACCAAGCCTGCTCTGGGACTCCCCAGTCCACAGACCTGGTGGCGGGGTAAACCGCATAAGAGACCACCGTCCTAGGTGTACTCAGCCAGCTACCCAAACCTGGAGCAAATTATTGCAGACCGAAGACATGCCATACAGGCTGCCGCTAGGTTGAGGCCTAATACCACAACAACGGGCAATGAGAAGAGCCCCCACATCATCTCCTCCGAAGAAGAAAATACCCAATCCAAAGACTCCCACAATGACTTGCATACCCGCCCCTGTTGGGAACACCACAAACAGCAGACAATCTTATCTGAACATTGCATCACTGAACTTTCTGGTAGAATGTCTAATGTCATAGCAGTGTTTAAATACCTTTCCAACACCAGGCAGGCCACCACCACCAACACGTAGGTCTCCCTCCCCGGCACACACTGATCTCTTCACCCTCCCCCTTAGAAGCACCGCCGAGAACCTCACCTCGCACAGGACCCTGGCGGCACAAGCCATGGTTGCAAGGGACTCCCCACAGGCAACTTCTGATCCTTGCCCTCGAAGGACATTAGGGCTACATTGCTACAAACCAATGACTAGCCTTACCCCCATGGTACACTAGGGGAAACCACCATGCTTTGGGCATACCACCGGTTGTGGTAGGCTCACAGTATTGGGATAGTTTCTTTCCCAAGTTGGCACAGTTAGCCTTAAGCACTTCCTCCCCTACTATTCCACCAACCTGGCTGTGGGCCTTCAGTGGTTCCTAGGGCATAGGAGCGAGACGTGCTATGATCAAGTGGCGGCCTCCCTGCATCCTGCACTCACGTTACCCACACATCATCATGGCCCCCATCACTGACATTCGATTCCTCACCTTGAACAAATGCAGCATGCACACTGCTAGAAAGTGCTTCACCATCTACTCCTAATCTTTTTGCTAGAGACCCATGTCTCGGTGGGAGAGCTAGACCGCTTGTACAGGTGTGGGAGCTGGAAGAGTGTCCCTTATCACTCTTTTACCCGCCCTCATCATTGCCATGTGACTCAGGGGCCACTAAGGACCCCACTAACATAGGTCTAAGTCCTAACCTGGTTCAACAAACAAATTGCGTGGGCATGGCCAATAGCTTGTTCATTTATGGGCCCCGGCACAAGCCTTGTCGAAAATTATACTGGAGGGGTCATCACATAAACTTCGTTGAGAAGCCAAAACCAGGAGCAAAGCAGGCACAAGAAAGAGAACTGATGGTGGGGCCATTTCTAAGAGGTCAGGTTTGTCATCTTTGCTCATTTCTCTGGAGGAAAACATGGAAGAATGGTTCAAAACTAAGGAAATTACAGATGCCATTTGTAATAAAGTACTGGAGTTCTTGAATAATAAGCATGACCCCATTTTAGCTAGTTTGGGGAAGACTGAGAATCAAATATCCAAGTTGAGATCTGTTTGATCTGCCCCGTTGCCAGAGGCTGTGCCAGTGGGAGTTTCTTCTGCAGGGCCTGTATTGATTAGCTATTTGCAGTCTGAGCCTTTAACCCCTTCACCCCCCAAGTTTGGTTATTCCAACTAGGAATAGGTGTCATAATGATCAAGATGTTAGGGCACCAATTTCATAGGAAAAAGTGGGGGGAAGAGGTCCTGAGAGGGATATAGGGCACGTTAGTGACCCTGCGCTCACACTGGTCATTCCTTACCCAGCTTCCACTGAGTGTACCCCTTATGTGGTTGTTCTGAAGAATGTACCTACCCTAAAACCCCCTTAAAGAGAAGACTATTCAGCACTGAAAAAAAGTAACCCATTGGCTTGGGTCAGGTATGGGGTGGCAGCATGATTACTCAAAGCAGGTTATAATGGTGAGAAGTTTCCCTGGGTGGGTGTGAAGGAAGTGAACGGGGATTGTATAATAGTTCATTTTAAGTCACCCCACACTGCCAGATTGATATTGAGGTTTTTTTTAATGAGCAGTTTCAATCCCCAAGCCCTATTCAGGGATTACCTTTAGGTTACTTCTATTGACCGGAGCTTCTTTCTGCGAGGTACTGGAAAGCTAGTGAATATCACCAGAGGGCTGTGAATTCAGTCAACAATATAGAGGTGAGGAACTCATTGAGGTATACACTTCTCTGGAAGAGCTGAACTGACTTTCCACCCCCGAGAGTCTGAAGGCTTGGTCCTGTGAACACATTCATAAGAAGGGGTGTGAGCCTAATGATGTTTTGGTTAAGTTGGAGCATGGGGGTCTTCAAAGAGGAGTGTTAATTTGCCCTCTGTTGGCTTAGGGCTCTGTTTGGAGAGATGAGGCTAGGGTGGAAAGGGCTGAAAGTTATGTTGTGGAACATTGCTGGAGTCCATTCTAGACTACTGAATCCAGACTGGCTCTCCACTATAAATACTGTTAACACTGTCTTACTGCAGGACACATGGGCAACCAAGGATTTTGGTATAAACAGTTTTCACACAGTATATAGCCCTGCTGTTCCATCTCATACAGGCAGAGCTAAGGGGGCTTAGCAATTCTGTGCTTTTTTAAATTAACAAGTACTTCTCTTACAACCATCCTTACTAGAACCAACTATCAGCTGGTTGTTTTGCAGACCCCAAACTATTTTGATGTATTTATGATTGACCTATACAAGGATGTCTTTGACTCTCAAATAACCTCCCTAGTCGATGATTTAAAGAGCGACCTTGTGTCTTTCCTGGATAGTCATAACAAAGAGGCACCAATTGTCTGGGGCGGGAAAGCTGATCCCTCCTCTTGTGGTTTGGAGACATCGAAGGAGGAGGAGTATATACATTTCCAGCATACACCTTTTGGGGAGGCCCTTAATAGATTGCTGACCTCCAGATTCCTATTTTTTGCCATATAATTCAATGCTCTGGGTGCTCTTCCCCTCATTACTTTTAACGGTCCTTAAAAGAGTAGTGGGATCAACTACATCTTAGTGCCACAGAATCTAGCCAAGCTAATACTAGACCATTATATTTCGATCTCATGGATTAGCGATCACAACCCACTCAATTTAGTGTCGGACCTTAAAATGGGAGACGGTGGACAGGGATGCCTTTTTGGGTAAACTTGTATGTGAGAACAGTAAGGCTTTCTCAGTTCTTACTTGGGAGGCGGGGACACCAGAAAACATCTCTAATGCTTTGACAATTGTATGTTCTGCAGTGGACATGGGGCTGAGGCAGTCTAAAGACCCAAAGAATCCTCCCCCATAGGCTGGTTCGACCATGCCTTTACAATGGCCCACAAGAAACTGAAACTGTCTCTTTCTACTAGACTGTGCCCAAAAAGTGACATAGTATATGCCAGAAAAAGTTATAAAGTTACCCTGTAGGCTAAGCTTGTGAGGAGCTGTCAAGAGCCTTCGTCTTAAAGGACCCTGCACTGTTCTGTAATGTTGTTCAACAGCCTTTTTTTTTTTTTTTTTTTTACAAGGTATGAGAAACCCTCCATAGATATAGTCATCCCAGTGGAGGCATGGGTTGCTCACTACAATGGTATTTTTAATCTTGATAACAGAGCCCTTAATTAAGATCGTTTATGGTAACCAGGAGCTGTAGTCCAACCTTTCCAACTCTATTGATGTCAAGGATGTAAACGCTGCCCTTAAGCAGAGCATGGCGGAGTAAGCGCCCAGCGCCGATGGTGTCCCCTTAGATTTCTCTGATAATATTACAATGTAGGCCCCGATTTGGACAAATGTTTTCAAAGCTTCCATGAGGGGGGACCTTATAAACTCATGGAAGGAAGTAGTAGTGGTCCCATCTTTAAGAAAGGGGCAGTCATGATCCCTGCTGCTACCGACCTATTTACCTCCTAGACAGCTCCCTCCAAACCCCTTGGTAGAATTTTAGTACATAAACTGGAGGATTGGCTGGAGGAAACCAGATCCTTATACAGGTTTCATCCCAGGCTGGGGACAGTCGGTCAGTGATGAATCCCCAGCTGGTCAATGGCAAATATGTCAAGGCAAGGAGAGGTTCCATTCACCTAGCATTCATGGACCTCTCCTCGGCCTTTGACACGGTTAACAGATCTAAGCTCTGAGGGTTAATGGTGAGAATAGGAATTGGCCAAGCCATAATTGGCTTGTTGTAGAAGATGCACGGGGATAATCTGATCAGGGTCAAATTTGGTACAAAGCCTGAACTATCTCCTAAAAATTGAATCCTCCATGGGGATCAGACAGGGGTGTGTGATAGCTCCCTGGTTGCTTCTTATTTACATCAATGACCTTGAGTTGAGCTTTTGTAAAGCTGGGAAAGATCTCCCCAATGTGAAGTCAAGTACCCCGACTATTTAATTGTACACTGATGACCCAAAAATATATTACAAACCAAATATTCTATCTGGGAGGTATGGAAATTGAAAAGGTCAAGACTTTCAATTATTTAGGCATCTCTTCTGACCATAATTTAACTTGGAACAGTCTATTTTCCAGTAGAGTTATCTAGTCCCCAAGGGCTGTTGAGGCGATATTCATCTTTGCACGCTGGCTAGGGCATAAGCCGGTGTGCGCGATGATTAGCATTTACAAAACTAAGTGAGCTTCTGTAGCTTCGGATGGAGTTGGGGCGTGGGGTTAGAAAGGTGCTAGCCCACTTGAGAAGGTAAAGAACAAGTTCCTAAGAAGACTTCTTGCTGTTCACCAAGCCACCTGGTCTTTCGTGAGTCACTCCGAGGTGGGTCTGTAACCCGTAGAGAATAGGATTAAGTTGGATCCTCTGTTACTCTGGGTCAGAATTTGGGGTAAAAATGGGGCATCACTTTCAAAAGATATACTGGAAGATTGTCTTTCCCTGGATCATGCTTTGGCGATCCCCTGGATCCAATAAGTTAAAGGGGGTTTACGGATCTGGGTTTTGCAGACCTATATTTCAACCCGAGAGATATAAAGCCAAATGTGACGTCCTTTGTGAAAGAGGCATTTAGGGAAAGAAAGCGTAGCTACCAAAAGGTACGATTTGACAAATTAAGTAGTAGTGCTAACTATAACTCTATTAAAACATCACTGGGGTAAGAATTTTGTTTGACTTCAATCTTTGATGCAAAAAGTAGGTTCTTGCTCAGCAAGTTTCGTTTTAATTTTCTTCATTTATTAGTGGCCTTTCCCAGGGTTGTTGACTGGCGTACAAACTTGCTAAATTGCCCTTGTGATGATTCATCAAAGCAAACCACCACCCACTTTTCTTTTTTGGTCATTTATATTCTCTCACTGGAAGCGCCTCCTGAGACCAATTATTTGCTCATCCAAGATGAGATCTCATAGAAAAGTGTATCTTTATTTGACAGAACTGTATGGGTTAGATGTCTCTGTAGCAGAGTTAAATTCTGTTTGCTGTGCAATAAGGAAGGCAACCTACATGGGGCTGTCTGATGATTTTTTTTAATATATGAACTTTTGTGATCTAATGTAATGGAACCAACTTGTTTTTAAGCATGCCTTTTATTATTTATTTATGTCGTTTTATGGCTGTACTGTTTCTTTTATGGCTTGAGATCAGTCGAATAAAGAACAATTGGCTGACTGAAAGTGCACCCTTTTAATGGCTCTCATTTGAGGTGCACGGATGTGGAACTGCAGCATATTGAAGTAGTTATCGTACAAGCTTTACCGAGATGCAGAGGATTTAAGGGATTCCTTCTCTATGGCTGGAAAATGCTTCTTTGTTCAGCGCATGAATCAGTGAAGAAGAAGCATAATCTGCAACTGAGGGGGGAAACCAGAGTCACACAGTCTGAATGGATGGATGTTTATAGCATGTGGTGCA
The DNA here is from genome assembly GCF_964204655.1 of Triturus cristatus. Lineage (NCBI taxonomy): Eukaryota > Metazoa > Chordata > Amphibia > Caudata > Salamandridae > Triturus > Triturus cristatus. The sequence continues at coordinate 1,041,894,745 of NC_140585.1, forward strand.
ATTCCAGATGTAAAGATATCAACGATAACTGGACCTACTAGAAAGAGTTTCAGGTTCAGCGTAAAAACACAAATTCCATTAGTACCCACCTCTACTAAAGGAGACATGTTTCTGTAGTACAACATGTTTATGAGGAGTGTAAACATTAAAAACAGACCAAGAAGCGCCTTTAACACATTTCAGACTGAATGAAAAACAATAAACCATTACTGTGTTTTTCTAACCCCTTCTATTAATCATGAGAAACCGCTCAGCCACTCTGAATTATCATTCAGGTAGGAACATGGGAGAGAAAAGAGTAAGTGGCAGTCAAGGAGATTAGTATCAGAGCCTACTCAGGAGGAAACAAGTTACTTACCTGTAACTATAGTTCTCCAGTATTGGAAGCTTTCATAGATTCACATGCTTGAATCATTCCCCATCATCATGATGGGAGTCCCCGGTATTTAAAAATAGTATTAATAGACTTAGTAGAAATAATAGTACACTGATAGGTATAGAGTAGAAGCACAAGTTACTTACCTTCGGTAACGATATTTCTGTAATAGACATTGGTTAGTGATAGATTCCTTACCTTAGAATTATCCCCAGGTGTCAGACTGGATCCAGAAAGTTTTCGTCAGCAATACCCCTGCGTATCGGAAGGTGGCGTCGTGCGGCTCCGCGTCCGCCGTAGATGTCGTGATCGCCGGGATGACGTTGCGGCAGCTACTTAGCCGCTGCCCTTGTGCGCTGACGTCAGTTCTGTACACGACTTTCTGCGCCAGGAACGCAGAGCCATGCAAGTTACAGACCACTGGTGCAATGAAACTAGTGCTCTGAAAGGGATAACCTTAACCCTAGAAATCAGTTCGCAGAATGGGGAGGATGGGTGGGGCAGTAAGGAATCTATCACTAACTAATGTCTCTTACAGATATATCGTTACCGAAGGTAAGTAAATTGTGCATCTGAAAGAGACACATTAGTGATTGATTCCTTACCTTAGAATAGATACCCCAGCAATACCAACCCCGGTGGTGGGTCTGCGAACCAAGATCACACCAGAAAGTCACGGAGAACAGAACAGCCAAAAAAGCCGTCTCTCCGGACTTAGCTGTCAAGGCAATAATGCTTAGTAAAAGTGGCTGCCTGACAGATGTCTTGCAGGGGGACACCACGTCCCAATGCAGTAGTAGCTGCTGTCGTCCTGATAGAATGGGTGCCCAGACCTACCGGAGGTTTCTTTTTAGCCAGAGAATAACAGGCTTTGATACACAAGATGCCCCAGCAGGAGATAGTTCTCTTGTGTACAGCCCGGCCTTTCTTGGCACCTACGTAGCCAACAAAGAGCTGGTCATCCACCCAGAACTGTTGTGTGCGATTCAGGTAAAATGAGAGCGCACATTTGTGGTCCAGACGGTGAAGCCTCTCTTCCTCTCTGGAAGGGTGCGGAGGTGGAAAGAAAGTGGGCAAAGTGATAGTTTGCTCGATGTGTAAGGCAGTATCCACCTTTGGCAAGAAGGAAGGACGAGTGCGGAGCACAACCTTTTCCGGATGAACAGACAGAAAAGGAGGTTTACAAGAAAGAGCCTGGAGCTCACTCACGCGCCTAGCGGAGGTGATGGCCACCAGGAAAGCAGTCTTTAAAGTCAGTAAAGCAGTGCAAAAGGGGGTGGTGATGGACAGAGCATCAGAACCAATCAAACACTCACACCCAGTCAACAGATCTGGGCTTGATCCATCACCGTTCTTTAGCCCACTCTGCCACCCCAGTTCAGACATGGCCATATGCAAATCAGTCTGACCCTGTGCCTCATGGGAACAGTCCAGCCCGAACTGCCAAGCCATGCCTTACCTGGACCGGAAACAAGCTTCCTAGGACCGGTTTCTGGCATTTCAGCCATCTTCAGCCAGGCTTGCTTGAATCCAGTGACAAAGTGAGCAAGGGACTCACGTCTGAGCATACCCTGCCAACTTATGGCGAACAAAGTCAGTAATGAAGAGGACAGTTGTGAAGTGGCTCAAAAGGAGCGCACATCAATTAAGTAAGAACCAGATTCAAGTCCCACTGCAGCATCACAAACGGAATAGGAGGTAAAAGGTGAGTAATGCCTTTAAGAAATCTACTTACGACAGGGGACTTGAAATGAGAGGGCTGATCAGGGAGCCTTAGAAAGCCGAAATTGCTGAAAGGTAGCCCTTAATAGTGCCCAGAGCAGAGCCCTGCTGGGCCAAAGAAAGAAGGAACAAAAGGACTTCTGAAAGAGGGGCAGAAAGGGGAACTACAGCCTTTGCTGTGCACCATGCCACAAATTTGTTCCACCTGCAGGCGTATAACGATTTAGTGGAGGGACGCCTGGCTGCCAGAATGACATCACAGACTTCAGGAGGCAAGTTAAATAGAATCAACTGTCCCCGCTCAATCTCCACGCAAGGTGGTGGAGGCTGGACAGGTTCGGGTGGAGGACCATCCCCTGCTGCTGCGACAGAAGATCTTCCCGAAGAGGCAGTAGGATTGTGGGATCCACACTCATACGGAATAGCTCGGGATACCAAACTCTTTGAGCCCAGTCCAGAGCCACAAGAATGACTTGGGCCTGGTCGCGCCTGATCGTCTTCAGCACTCTGGGTAGAAGTGGTATAGGTGGAAAGGCGTACAATAGACTGCAACTCCACTCGTGATGAAAAGCGTCGTCAAGTGAGTGCTGCCTTGGAAATTCCACCTCGCAGAACTGCCGACATTGAGCGTTCTGCGAGGTGGCGAATAGATCTTACCAAGGCTCTCCCCACTGTTGAAAGAGACCTTGCGCCACCTCCGAGTGAAGTCGCCATTCATGTTCCATCATGCACCTGCGGCTGAGTTCGTCCGTCCGGTCGTTCAAAGAACCTGCCAAGTGTTGAACCACCAAGGAAATGCCTTGATGTTCCAGCCATGTCCAGAGTCGCAGAGCCTCCTGACATAGGGTCCACAACCCCACCCCGCCTTGCTTGTTGCAGTACTACATGGCGGTGGTGTTGTCCATGAACACCTGCACTAGTCTCCCCTTGACAGAGGGAAGGAATGCCTTCAGTGCGAGTAGGATCACCCGGAGCTCCAGAAGGTTGATATGGAGCCTGGACTCCGCCGGAGACCAGAGGCCTCTGATCTCCGCCTCTCCCATGTGGCCGCCCCATCCCAGGAGGGACACATCGTCACCACTGTGTGCTCTGGTTGGGGAAGGGAGAGTGATCTGCCGCTGACCCAATGCTGGTTCTTGACCCACTACTGAAACTGTTGTGCAGTGCCCTCCAAGATCTGGACGTACTCGGAAAGGTCCCCTCGATGCTGCGCCCACTGGAACTTCAGGTCCCAGTGCAGAGCCCGCATATGCCATCTGGCACGATTGGTCAGCAGGATGGAGGAGGCCATGAGGCCCAGCAGCCTCAAGGTAATCCTGACCAAAACCCAGGACAAGGGCCGAAAGATCGGAATCATAGCCCGAATGTCCCGGACTCGCTGTTCGGGACGATAAACCTGAAACTGCGCCGTGTCCAGAACCGCTCCGATGAAGAGGAGCTTCTGAGAGGGAATCAGGTGCGACTTTGGCACGTTGATGGAGAACCCCAGCAAATGCTGGAGGTCGGCCGTAGTCTGGAGGTGGGAGACGACAGCCTGGGGCTAGCCTGCCTTCAGCAACCAGTCATCGAGATAGGGGAAGACTGAAACCCCTGATCTGCGCAGAAGAGCTGCAACCACCGCCATCACTTTCGTTAACACCCGAGGGTCGCTGGTAAGGCCAAAAGGGAGCATGGTAAAGTTAAAGTGCTCGTGGCCTACCGTGAACCGCAGGTAACGCCGGCAAGACGGGGATATGAAAATAAGCGTCCTGCAAGTCTAACGCTTCCATCTAGTCTTGCGGGTCTTAGTGCAATCTGTAAAACCCACCTGTCCGAAGTGATGGTGCGCCAGTGGGGGAAGTGATGGCGAATTCTGCCGCCCACTGGCGCTTGGTGGGCCTGAAACACCAGACTAGGAAGGTTTGGAGGCAGTGGTGGCAGTGGACTGACCCGCCCGCTGCCCCCGTGACCTACCTCGGCGGGTCCCACGTCCGCGCTGAGACTGTTGTTGCACAGGCCTGTTGCTTTGAAAGGAACCATGAAAGGAGCGAAAAGCAGAAGCCGTAGGAGTGCGCATGTCCGAAAGTCCCAAGGACTTGGCCGTAGCCCGCGAGTCCTAAAAACGCTCCAAAGCACTGTCTGCCTTGCTGCCAAAAAGGCGAGTGCCATCAAAAGGCATGTCCATCAGAGTGTTCTGGACATCCCCAGAAAAGCCAGTCGTCCTCAGCCAGGCGTGACGGCGTAGCACCAGTGTCGTGGAAATCGCTCTGCCCAGCGAGTCGGCGGTGTCAAGGCCACAACGAATTGTGAACTTAGCAGCATCTCTCCCTTCAGCAATAAGCTTGAGAGAGCACCGTCTGGGCCTCCTCAGGACACTGAGGCAGCACCTGCGCCACCGTATCCCACACAGAGTGGGAATAACGGCCAAAGAAGCATGCAGTGTTCACAGACCACAACCCTAAACTGGTGGAAGAGAAAATCTTCTTCCCAAATGGCTCCATTTTCTTGGATTCCATGTCCGGAGGTGTGGAAGGGAATGCGCTCGGGGACGCAAAGGCTTGGACAACCAACCTATCAGGGGTAGGGTGTTGGGAGATGAAAATGGGGTCGCCCGGGGGCAGGTGATGGCGTCGGGCCACGTTCCTATCCACAGGAGCCCCTGTGTTGGGCCGGGACCAAGTGCCCAAAAGAACGTCTGAAAGCACATCATTAAAGGGCAGCATCGGCTCCGCTGCGGAAGCCGCCAGCCGAAGCACTTCGGTCAGGAGGTTAGTCCCGACCGCCACTGTAGGGAGCTCGAGGTGGAGAGCCTCCGCCACCCTACGCAACACCATTGAAAAAGTACCACCCTCCTCCGTAGCCATTGTAGAAGGAGACAGTGCGCCAGGTTCTGGAGAGAATGTCAGATCACCTGCGTCCTCCAATTCCTCTGCCTAGTCCGGGTCTAACTCGCTTTGGACTGTGAGAGGGTCTTCAGACCCCTCCCAGTCCTCCCCGTCCTCCGTAACCTGCTGGGCAGGTGGGAAGGAAGGAGGATGGAGAAAGGGTTAGAAATTCTGCATCGGAATCGGCGTCGATCGACACCGGTCCAGTGCCGTCTCCATGTCTGTGGCGGTGCCTTAGACGTCGATGTCGGTGGAGGTTGTACGAGGTCAACCGACATCGGCTGGGATCCATGCATGGATCCATGGGGTCTCGCGGCGTCAGGGCCGGAGCCAGCGACGAAGAAGGGCGAGGACCCCCAGTCAGACCCGCGGGGCCCGAAGGCGCGCCGGTGTGGCCCGACGGGCCATGGTTGAAAGAAATTCCTGCAGCTGGGCCAGAGTCGCCGACGGACCTGGAAAGGGCGGGTAGGCCGTCGGCAACTGCGCGCCACCCGCACCCTCAGACGTGTCGTGTGACAGGCTAGGGTAAGGAGTAGAGCAACGTCGCTTCTTCGACTTATTGTGCTTCGTCTTACCTGACTCTAGTGTGAAGACTTCGTCGAACGATGGTGGCAGCTCCGTGACCAGTCCCTGGACCTCCCACAGGACCGGGATCTTGAACAGCGTGGAGCCGACTCCCGGGCCTCAAGCAACTTTCGGGACCGCTTCCTCAAAGTTTTCGGAGCCATGGACCGGCAGTCGGGGCACGACGAGGGGCCGTGGCCGCGCCCCAGGCAGTAGAGACACTCTCGGTGTGGGTCCGTCACCGACATCATGCGGGGACAAGCCTCACAAGACTTGAAACCGGGCATCCCTATACACCAGGAGTCAAAGACTCAAGAGAACAGAGACAAAAAGTCCCAAAAAACTCAGTCAAAAATTGACTGGGGGTACCGCTCTCTCCGGATCTGCGCTTGCTGGGGCGGGAAAAGAAAGAACTGACGTCAGCGCGCGAGGGCGACGTCTAAGTAGTTGCCGCAACGTCATCCCGGCAATACGACGCCTATGACGCAATGCGCCTACGACGGACGCGGAGCCGCACGATGCCACCTTCTGACTTGCAGGGCTACTGCTGACGAAAACTTTTCAGATCCAATCTGACGCCTGGGGGCAATTCTAAGGTAAGGAATATATCACTAACGTGTCTCTTTCAGATAGGCCTAGGCCTCTCAGTTTAATAACCTATCATGGCCATTATTAAAAAAGAAACAAAGTTCTGCCTCAACCAATCAGCATCCAGTCACCCTCTAGAACCCTCCAGAGAGAAGGTCAGCACCTCAGATTTTTTAGCACAACTGCTAACCCAATTATGCCCATAAAACGAGGTGAGACTCCCCTGGGGAGGAGGGCGGGTCGCATGTGCATCTATAAAAGCTTCCAATACTGGAGAACTATAGTTACAGGTAAGTGACTTGTTTCCAACTCCAGTATTAGAACTTTCATAGATTCAGATGCTTGAATCAGAACAGCAAGCAGTTGGTATCACATTTACCATAGACTTTAGAGCTTAACCGAAACATACATATCAGTAAGACTTTCAAGCATTTATAAAAAAAATACGAGATGATAATAATAGACATCATTAATACAAAACTCCTGTAAACTGCAGCATGGTAAATGGTTAAACATGTGGAAATGTGATACAGGAGACGAGGTAGGAGGGTAGACAGGGGTAGCTCACCTTCGTGGAAGATATGACCAAGTACTGCTTGACCCACTGCTGTGGGGGTTGGGGATTGGCCATAGGTAATCCAAGATTAACAAACCCTTCAATTTTCTTTAGTATTGCTGAGTCCAGGCAGTAGTGTCGGGTTTTTATGTGTCTATTCTTCCACGTTGCAGCCCTGCAAATGTCTGGAAGCGATACGCCAATAAATAAAGCTGCAGATGTCGACACCGCCCTTATGGAATGGGCTCGGGCAGATAGAGGTCTTCCTGCTCTGTGATGACAACATTTTATGGCACTTGCAATCCATCTAGATGTACTCCTAGATATACTCTGTCTGGAGAGCGGAAAACCTTTCCTTCGTGCACTGTATGCAACAAACAATTGAGATGTCTTGCGGAAAGGTTGCGCGTTATGTAGATAAAACTTCCAGTGAATGCAGAGCCCTCTCTGCCGATGTCGTTGGATTTGGAAAGAAAGTTTTAAGTACCACCGGTTCGTTCAGGTGGAAATCAGAGGGATCTTTGGGAATGAACTTCGAATTTGTGCGTAGCTGAACTCCATCCATTTTAAATTGCAAAAAGGGTTCCTCAGGTACAAAAGCCTGAATCTCACTGACCCTTCTAACAGATGTTAAGGCAAGGAGCAGAGCCAATATCCAAGACAGGAATTTTAGATCTGCTGTGTGAATTGGTTTGAACAGGGGTTTAATTAACTGCGAGAGAACAGTGTTCAATTGCCATGTTTGAGTTGAGGTCTTACCGGAGGAAACACTCGAAACAGTCCTTTGAGAAATTCTTTTATAACTCTAGAGGTCCACAGAAGTGGAGAAGGTGATCTTCTATATTGGAAAATGGCCGTTAAATGAACCTTAATTGAACTATGAGCTAAGCCTGATCTTGCTAGTTGTAAGAGGCAAGGTAAGACTTGTTACAGAAAAGAAGACAGTGGGTGTATGTTCTCTTGACACCAGATGCAGAAGCACTTCCATTTGAGGCAGTAAGTCTTGTTGGTACTTTCAGCCCATGCCCTGGCTAGTACATCTCTGTACTCACTAGAAATGTTCAGGTGTTGAAATTCATTGTATTCAGGAGCCATGCCGACAAATGCAAGCTTTTGAGATCCGAGTGAAGTATCTGGCCCAGATTCATGGTCAGAAGATTGGGAAATACTGGTAGTCGACGGTGTGGAACCGGCGATAGAAAAAGCTGTTCTGTATACCAGTGCAGGCATGGCCATGCCGGAGCGATGAGTATCAACTTGCATGGTTCGGTTCTTATCTTCCTCAGAACTCTTGGGAGAATAGGAATGGGAGGAAAGGTGTAGGCAAAGATGCCGGACCATGCAATTGAAAAGGAATTCCCCAATGACCCTTGTTGGGGATGCCAACTTGCATAGTACCGGCATTTGCGGTTCTGATGAGTTGCAAACAGGTTCAATTCCAAAATATGTCATGTCGCATTTGGTAGTGAATCTCCCATTCATGACACAATGTTGTCAACCTGCTTAGAGTGTTCTGACGTCCCGGAACATGCTCTGCCTGTAAGCAGATTCCTTGAGCTATGGCAAATTCCCATAAGACCTGAGCATCTCTGGAGAGATGGCGAGACTTCATGCCGCCTTGCTTGTTCATGTAGTGCATCGTAGTGGTATTGGCTGTCTGGACTAATACAGATGAGTTGCGAATTCTAGGAAGAAATGCCTGTAAAGCTAGATGCACCGCTTTCAGTTCTAGCACGTTTATGCGGGATTGAGTTTGAGTTTGATTCCACTTGCCACTTACTTGGAGTTCCTGGAGGTAAGCTCTCCATCCCTCCAAGGACGCATCCGTTGTAACCACTAGTGGAGCGGCTACTTGTTGCAAGAGAAACCCCACTGACAGATGGCTCTTGTCTATTCACCACCCTAGGGCTTTCACCAGGCGTGGAGTTACGCGGATGAGGTCATTGAAGGATCCTGTTAATTGGACCCACTGCTTGTCCAACTCTTCTTCAATTGGATGCATCTTGAGACGGCATAAAGGAAGAAAACAAGTTACTTACCTGTAACTACAGTTATCCAGTATTGGTATCTTTCATAGATTCACATGCCTGAATCATTGCCCGTCGCCGAGGCAGGTGTCCCATGGTAAAATACAAAAGCAGTGCCCCAAGTAAATAACAGTAGTAGGCTAAAAAGGAAGCCAAAAGGCCTAAACCTAAGTAGCCTATCTACCTCATTATATGAAATGAACTAAAAATTCGTTCCAACCAATCAGCTGCCAGCACCCTCTAGAACCTTCCCAGCAGAGGCAGTTCTTCTCAGATTTTCTTAGCACAAGTGGGAAGTAGTAAACCCAAATTATAAAGAACTGTCTCGCCGGAGAGGAGGGTGGGTGCATGTGAATCTATGAAAGATACCAATACTGGATAACTGTAGTTCCAGGTAAGTAACTTGTTTTCTTATCCAGTATTGGGGTATCTTTCATAGATTCACATGCCTGAATCAGAATAGCAAGCAATAAGTCAACAAAATGTCGTTTGCGGATGGTGGGAGACAAGGTTCATAAATTCCCCCAATACATCCATAAAGGCCAGAACATAATAGCCCTAATAAACCTTTTAAGAAATACAATGCATATTAAGAAACATTATCAAATAATGCAAAATATTATTAACACAATGAAATATGCATATATTGAGTGAAGAAACATAAATCAATTACATGCAACATTGCAATATATAAAGAGAAAATACCTGAATCTGACCTTAATGGAAAAGATGTCGAAGAACCGCTTGCCCTACGGCTGCATCCGCTTGTTGTGCAGAGTGCAGACAGTAGTGCTTGTGAAAGTGTGGACACTTTTCCATGTCGCACCACAACATATATTCTCCAAAGTCACTCCGGCAAACAATGCCGCAGAAGCTGCTACAGTCCTGGTAGAATGCGCTTTGACCTTTCTCTGTAAAGGCTTGTTGGCCTTGTCATGGCAGAAATTAATCATAGAAGCCAGCCATCTGGCTATTGTTGCCTTTGCTACTGCAGTCCCAAGTGTGGCCTGGTGATAGGCCACAAACAACTGGTTGGATCGCCTGATCTCCTTGGTCTTTTGTAAGTAGAATTTCAAACAACGCTTCACATCAAGAGAATGTAAAGCTGTAGATCCGGAAAGAAAACCTTCAACTTTACCGGTTCATTCAAGTGAAAAAGAGACAGACTGAATCTAGTTTTTTTTCAAAGAGTTACGTAATCCTCAGTGAAATGCAAAAAGGGTTCTGTGATAGTAAAGGCTTGGATTTCACTAACCCTTCGTGCCGAAGTCAGGGATAGCAGAATGGCAACTTTCCAAGTGAGAAACTTGAGATCAGCCTTAGGGATAGGCTCAAATGGTTGGCTCATCAATTGCGCCAACACAGTATTTAACTCCCACTCTGGAGGAGGTGCGCGTATTGGAGGGAAAGCTCGGAAAAGTCCTTTCATAAATTGCTTGACCAGCGAAGATGAGCAGAGAGAAGGTTGTTTGGAACTTTTTCTGTATCTGGAGAGAGCAGCGAAATGAACTTTAATCGATGAAACAAAAAACCCAGATTTAGCCTGGGACAATAAGTAAGGGAGAATTTGTTCAGCAGGTGCTTGAACAGGGTTGATGTTATTCACCTCGCACCAATAACAGAATCACTTCCACTGTAAACAATAAGTCTGGACTGTACTTTGAGCACAAGACTTGGCCAAAATCTCACAACAGTCTTGAGAGATGTCAAGATCTTTGATTTCTAAAAAATCAGGAGCCGTGCGTGCAAGCGCAGCTACTGTGGATCCGGATGGAGTATTTGACCCCCTTCTCTAGACAATATTGTGAGTGTCGGAATCAGGCAAATAGGTTTGTCCTGGGATAGCAGAAGCAGTTCCTGAAACCAAAACTGCCTTGGCCAACGGGGTGCAATCAAGATGAGACGGCAACCCTCCATCCTCATTTTGCGAAGCACTTTCGGAATCAAAGGGATTGGGGGAAAAACGTATGCACAAATCCCTGACCATCGCATGGACAGGGCATTCCCCCTTGATCCCTGTTGAGGAAACCTGCTGGCGTAATATTGGCATTTCCTGTTTTCCCTCGTTGCAAATAAATCCAGTGTTGGTTTGCCCCACACTTGGAAGATTCTGTTCACTTGCGTCTGCTCCAGTTCCCATTCGTGCCAGCCCACTAGAGACCTAATCAGTGCGCCGGCCAGAGTATTGTGGAGTCCCTTGACGTGTTCTGCTCTCAAGGTTATCTTGTGGAATGTGACCCACTCCCACAATTCCTGAGCCTCCTGCAATAGAGACAGCGATTTTGTTCCTCCTTGTTTGTTGATGTAATACATGCTGGTCGTATTGTCAGTACGGACCAGCACTGAGGAACCCACAATCCTCAGGAGGAAAGCCTGCAGCGAGAGAAAGATGGCGCAAAGCTCCAATCTGTTGATATGCTGTTGTTGGTGTTCTTGTTATGTCATGTTATCTGAGTTTATATAGCGCACAGCTGCCCCAGCAAAGAGGCGTCCCGGCGTTGCCAGCGTCAGAAGGATCGGGGCTAAAAAACAGAGCAGGTAGGCACAAGGAACATACAGAAGGACAAGAAATGACTAGGCAGAGGGAAAAAGAAAAGTTTTGATTGCTTTCCTAAAGTGCAGCAGGCGATCCATGCTACGGATCTGGAGAGGCAAGGAATTCCATAGCTTGGCTGCCAGGCAACGAAAGGATCGACCCCCGGCCCGAAGGCGCTTCACACGGGGGACTCTAACCAGATGCTGCCCCATGGAGCGCAGCTGGCGAGTAGGGACATATGGGGCTAGCAGGTTAACTAGGAGGCTGGGCGATGCAAACTTCAAGATCTTAAAAGATAGGCAAAGAGCCTTAAATTGGATCAGCTTGGCCATGGGTAGCCAACGCTGCAATCGCATAACCTCAGCCTGATTAGCCCCCAGAAAGCGTGAACTAGCATAGTCTAGTCTAGATAGAATAGCCGATTGAACAATCAGCTGGCGCGTAGGCGGGTCAAAGAACTTCAACAGAGGCCTAAGTCCCCAAAGGAGGCCAAAGCAAGTACCAGCAACTTTTTTAGTATGATCTTGAAAACTGAGGGTAGCATCCATCCATACCCCCAGGTTCTTGACCACCAACTTAGGGGTGGGGGTACTACCGAGAGCATTAGGCCACCATTGCTCACTCCAGAAGCTCCTATCCTTCACCACCAGCAATACCTCAGTTTTATTAGCGTTCAACTGGAGGCAGTTTGTGGTCATCCACTCCGCAACGGCGGCCAGGCCGTTCCTAAACCTAGAAGCATCCTGTATGGACCCATCAGAAAGGGCCACCACCAGCTGTGTATCATCTGCATACGAAACCATGGTGAAGCCCATATTCCTGGCCACCGTTGCAAGAGGCTGAACATATAGATTAAACAATACAGGGCTCAGTGCGGAGCCCTGAGGCACCCCCTGACTGATGGAATGAGCCTGGGAAAGAAACAGGGGGCCGACACTCGGAATGATATCTCTGTCAGAAACGATCTGAACCATTCTAGTGCTTGGCCCACAACACCGGCTTCCTCCAGACGCTGTAACAGAATCCCATGCGAAACCGTGTCAAATGCGGCACTCAGATCAAGCAGGACCAGTGCCACCGTATGACCGGAATCGAGGATGGTCTGCAGATGTTCTGTCACAGCCATGAGGGCAGTCTCCGTGCTGTGACCGGAGCGGAAACCATTCTGAGAGGGATCCAAGATTTTATTGGTATTCAAGAATCTCATTAATATGTTATTAACATGAGCCTCTGCAATCTTATCTACCCAAGGAAGGAGGGATATTGGCCGAAAGCTTTCCAGTTTTGCCGGGTCAAGCGAAGGTTTTTTAAGAATAGGAGATACTCTTGCCTGTTTACACAGCACAAGGACCACAGCTGTAGAAAAAGAAGTGTTAACAATCTGGCACAGAGGGGCCAGGAAGAGAGAAAGTGAGTCCCTGAAATGGACGGGTTTTAAAGGATCGGCCGGAGAGCCGGATTTAACTTTCCTACTCAGTAGAGTAAACTCTTCCTGCGTGATACTGGGAATAGCAGCCAGAGATCCGCAAGGAGCAACAGGAGGAGGAGACCCTTGCGTAAAGGACCGATAGATGGTGTCCACTTTGTCAACAAAAAAGGTTGACCGGTCCTCACACTGTTGCTCAGATGTAATCACGGAAACAGAGGAGTTTTTCCTTACTCTGAGGTCCTTGAGAATCTTAAAAATACATTTGGCCGGATTAGGCCTTAGCTTTATTTCATTGGCATAATAGGCTGCTCAGACAGTACAGATGGCTCTATGATAGTTTTTAATAGCGGCCAAATAGCTTTTTTTAGCCACTGGGTCATATTCCTTTCTCCAAGCATGCTCCAATTTCTTACACGCTTTCCGTAGTGCAGTCAGAGAGTCATTATACCATGGGCTAGAGTCCAAAGTGCGGCCTTTAAACCATTTAGCTGGAATGAGGGAATCCAACACTTGGACAATCCAACTGCAAAATGATCTATAGCCCACCTCTGCATCGTTGTGTGGTTCTGGGGATTAGCAACAAGAAGCGCGTGGAAATCCTCCAGCCTCAGTTTGCGCCAAGGGCGTCTGAAGACGGGCAGTTGAGCAGCATTGTCAAGGGGCTCGGGGGCAGGGAAGGACATGGATACCAAAGAGTGGTCCGACCAACCTACAGGCTTAGGGGTCTCCACCGTAGCAAGAGGGATTTTAGAAAAGATGGGATCTAACAGATGGCCGGCTGAATGGGTGGAGCCGGGGATCAATTGATTTAATTGGCAGGCTGCCAAATCCGCAAGCAGACTGCAGATTTCAATATCTTGCACAAGATCGAAATGCAAATTAAGGTCACCCAGGATGCTGAAATTGGCTGTACCCATTGCAAGCGTACAGGTGGACTCCATTAGGGCAGATTTACATTTTGTAGCAGGTCCCGGAGGGCGATATACTAACAACCCTGAAATAGTCAGATGGGCGCTGAAGGTAATACTAAAACGCGCGCATTTGCAGCCGTCCATTGCTTCTTTGTCAAATAGGCACGAATAGCAGGATTTAAAAATGACCGCAATGCCGCCCCCCCAGACTCTCTATGAACAGTAAGAATGGTATAATCAGGAGGCAGCGCTAAATTAGGTTCAACCACCGAATCTTCATTAAGCCAGGTCTCAGTTACAAAAAACACATCCGGAGATTCCTCCATAACCAGATCATAGATTTCTAGGTAATGCTTAGCCAGTGACCGAACATTCAAATGGAGAATTCTCACCAGCGACCTGGGCTGAGAAGGGGGAGGTAGAGGAAGCAGTGGCATAGGAGAAACATACCTACAACAAAGACATCCAAACGGCCCTTCCAGAGGACCTAATGGAGGCACATTGCATATTCTGCCCTGGAATAGGTGCGCAGTCCTGAAGGGCCCCGGCCAGCATTCCTGGCGAGAGGCGACTTACAGGCGCGGACGGGCACAGACAGGGTAGCCTTTGGCGCCCCCGTGCCATATCCCGGTTAAACACCGGTCGAGTGAGGAAGCACAAATGAACTAGACTGCTACCCACCAAAATGGCGTCTGAAAGTGGCCGACTGGAAGAGAGGGGACTCTGGCAGCAGTTTTTCAAATCACCCTCCACATCAATCAGCCAAAAAGGCTGTGGTGGACCGGGGTGTTGAAACGAACAAAAAGCGCTGCAGCAGGAAAGGACACAAAGGTAAGGGCACGCAATACCACAAGATAAAAAGTTGGTCTAAAAAAGTTTGAAATTAGCAGATGCAATGGCAAGCAGTAAAAAATAGCAGCGCTTCTTGGGACCATTTTCCTTGAATCTGTAAATCTTGCAGATGGCCTCCCCACCCCTCCATGGAAGCGTCGTTTGTTAAAACGAAATCTGGAGTGGTTGGTAGAAAAGTGAGGCCTTGAGGCAAATTCACTATCTGAGTCCACCAATGCAGAGAATCTATTATGCGCGGTGTGACCCAGATGGAGTCGAACGATCCTCCGGCTTGCTGCCATTGCAGGTGCAATTCCTCCTGAAGAGGTCTCATTTTGAGCCGTGCCAAAGGTATAAGGTTTATGGCAGATGAACACATACCCAGAAGAGAAGCGAACGTCCGGACCGAAACTGACTTTCTTTTTGAAATTGAAATTGCCAATTTTTGAAGGCGTAACTGGTGGTCTTTTGATAAGAATGCTTTGCACTGTATCATGTCCAGCATCGCCCCCAGAAAAGGAATCACTTGAAGAGGACGCAGCTGTGACTTGTTCACGTTGAGAGTGAGACCCAGAGTCGAAAAGAGATGTTGGCATGTTGCGATAGCGTGATTGGCTGCCTTCTCCGAAGGACCTTTGAGCAACCAATCGTCTAGATAAGGGAAAACCTGTATTCCTTGAGATCTCAATGTCGTTGCCACTGGTGCCAGACATTTTGTGAAGATTCTTGGTGCTGATTTCAGTCCGAATGGGAGCACCTTGAACTGATAGTGGATGCCAGCCACTGTGAATCGTAGATATTTGCGATGCTTGGGGTGTATAGGGATGAGAAAGTACGCATCCTCCAGATCTAGAGAAGCCATAAAATCCCCTTTGTTTAGACAGCTTAACACCTCGGAAAGTGTGACCATCTGGAAGCGTTGCTTTTTGAGGAATATGTTGAGCTTGCGGAGATCTAGGATCAGACGCCACTCCCCTGACTTCTTGATGAGGAAGAAACGAGAGTAGAATCAGGTTCTTATTTGGGACGCTGGGACTTTTTCTATTGCATTCTTCCGAAGCATCTTTAAAGCTTCTTTGAACAATAAGTGAAGACGAGGGGGAGGGGGACCCCTGGGCAGAGTAGTAGGTGGCTGTTTGATGAATTCCAGGGTGTGACCTTTGCTCACTAAGTCGAGAACCCATCTGTCCGAAGTGATCTGATGCCACTTGTGAGCAAAAGATGACATTTTTGCGCCCACGGGGAGGGAGGGAAGGAACGATGACTGGCGTCCTGCATAGATCATTGCTTTCTGTTGGTATTGCGACCTTGATTGTTCAATCGCTTTCGACCACCCTGACGGGAAAAACCAGCCGAAGAGGGTTGTCGGTAGGATGATTGGCCGTAAGGCTGTCTATACTGCGTCTGATATTGCCTATTTTGCTGATTTTGATATCCTCCTCTAGAAGGAAAACTGCGTCCCCTTGCACCTCTGAATGATCCGCGCCTGTATTGTAGAGCGCCGAGCGATTTAGCAGTATCAGTGTCCGTTTTGATAGCAAGGAGGGCCTCATCAATGTGATTTCCGAATAAGCATTCCCCGTCATAGGCCATGTCTAAGATTAAAGTCTGTACTTCTGGCCTAAAAGACATGGCTTTAAGCCATCCTTGGCGTCTGAGTACCGCAGCTCCAGCAAGTTGTCTAAAGCTGGTGTATGCAATGTCCAGAGCACAATCTATGATCGTTCTCCCTCTAAAAGTATCTTTCTTGCATCCTGCTTATGGTCTTCAGGGATAAGGTCAAGAAATTCCGTCAAATCTGACCACATCTGGTGGTCATAATGGCCGAGAATAGCCAGAGAATTTGCAGCTTTGATAGAGGCTGCCGCCATGCTGGAAAATCTTTTACCTATGAGGTCAAGCCTCCGTCCTTCTCTGTCAGGGGGTGTTGTTATGGGCATAGCCAGATTTTTGGAACTTTGTTGGGTGGCTTGTGAAGTTGTGATATCACCGAATCCGGTCAGGGATGACTTATTAAGCAAGAGGGAGCTTCAGGAGGAGCACAGTACTTTTTATCAATGCGAGGGAGTACAGCCAGGATGGAAGCAGGCGTTTTCATAATCTTAATTCCTTCATTCCTGACATAATCAATGATAGGAATTGCTCTTGTGATCTTCCTATATTCTTCTTTAAAATCATGTAAAAAGCAATCCGTGTGCTCTACAGTAACTGGCAATTGAAATCTAGATGCCGCTCGTTGCATCAAATTATGAAAACCCCTGATGTCCTCAGGGGGAGAATCCGAAGGCTGAGGCATGGGAGGAGAAGGCATTGGAATGACGTAATCATCCCAAGGATCCGTGGTAGTATCTTTATCAGGTAATTCACCCTCTTCAACCTCTTCCTCCGAAGAAGTAGTGTCATGATGTCCTTGCGGCGATGAACCAGGAGGGTGAGGTGATGAAGCAGGAACCCCTGTCTGAGGTAACGGATCAGGCACCTCTGTTGGCGGAGGTGGAAATTTTGGAGTAGGCTGTTGTAGGGGAAACCTCTGACGGTAATCCGCCAGCATGGCTTGGAGATCTTGAATGAGCGTAGGGGGAAGATGACTCATTTCTCTGTGATACGACTCCCTTCTTGGAGGACTATGATATGGGACAGTAAGATCTTCCTGATAATAATGCTCGTGATATTCTTCATCATCCTCCTCTTGGCACTTCATGTTAAGTTCAGAGGGGTGATGAGCTATGCCGAACGGTCCCTCGTCGTCATCTTCGTCATCATCCTCATCTTCGACATAAGTTTCCAAGATGTGAGATGGCAGTAGAGGAGATATCTTACTGTAATCCTGCCTTTGGTACGTTTTCAACTGAAAATGAGTATACGATATGGGCGCTGAATGTAATGGCTGTGAAACTGATAAACTCGTCATCGACGACTTAATCGACGGGCTCTTCGTCGTCGAGATAACCGTCGACGGGCCTGTCATCGACTGGGCTGTCGTTGACGGGCTGTCGTAGATGGACTCTTCGTCGATGGGACTGTCGTCGATGGGATTGCCATCGACGGGACTGTCGTCGATGAGATAGACTTCAAAGAGGAAAGTACCTTCGTCGATGAGCTGGACGACGACACGGTCGTCGACGGTGTTTTAGACGATGAACTCTTCGTCGACGAGTCTTTATGAACAGGTTTCTGGTAGATCTTAGACGACACAATAGGTGAAGAAATAACCATTGTCGAGACGGTAGCAGTCGACAAGGGGGCAGCAGAAGTGACAGAAACCGTCGATGATGGAACCAGTGTGAGTTTTAAGCTGGATTTTACTCACAGTTTTAGAAGTTGAAGGCCTCTTGGATTCCTCCGAGGGCGAAGACAGCGTTGACCCAGAGAAAGGTTTAGTGGACCTCTGTGAATGGTCAGAAACAGCATGGGAGGACTTATGATGTTTTCTCCCCTCACTGGAAGAGCTGTCTCGACATCTAGCCCTTTTGCTTGAAGTTGAGGCCTTATCTTCCTCAGCCGAGAAAGATTTGAGCCATAAGAGAAGCCTTGCCTCCCTATCCCTCAGAGTTTTAGGAGGGAAAGTACGGCAAATTCTACAATCCTTGGCACCATGCTCTGGATGAAGGCAGTAGATGCAGTCCTTGTGTTGGTCATCCACATGGACCCTCTTCTTCTCACAAGTCCTGCAGGGTCTAAAAAGGGCCTTTTTATCAGACGTCCTGAAGAAAAGAAGTGAAAAACTGAGTAGGCACTCAGGGAGACTCCCTTCCACACGACGTGCGGTGAAAATCTGAGGAGAACTGCCTCTGCTGGGAAGGTTCTAGAGCAGGGATACTCATAGTACGGCCCGCAGGCCGCCAGCGGCCCGGCAAGTCTTCCTTGGCGGCCCGCGGACCTTGCAGACAACGTACCTGTGCAAGCACCGCCGGTTGCAGCAGCGTGGAGCTATGGGGGCCGGGCCAGGTGATTCTTTTAAAAGCCATTCAATTGTTAATAAGGGTTTGTTGTATTTCACCTCTTCTTAGCGCCCCTGCATCTCCCCTCTGAATGAGTGGAGATGCAGGGGCGCTAAGAAGAGATGAAATACAACAAAGCCTCATTAACAAGTGAATGGTCTTTAAAAGACCTGTGAAGTACTTGGGTGGGGCAGCTGTGTGCGTTCCGGGGAAGCTGACTCAGCGCCGGGTGAGGTGACGGACAGGGGGGGGAGGGGGGGGGGATGGGGGGGTGTACAACTGAAAGGGCACACAGTGGAAAGAGAACTTTCCAACTCTTAGAACACACATCCAGTCTGTGTCGTGTATAAGAAGAACACGAATCCCTTCAGTTAGAATACCAAATATTTAATACAAAATGTCAGTGCACTCAGTATCTGAACATCACGTGAAAGCTTCGGACCAGGAGAGTTCCAGTAGTGGCCATCCTCAATCTGAATACAAGCCACCTCAGCCTTTCACTCCTCTGAAGTTGATAGCAAGCATAATTAAATCAGACAACCACACTTGCAGCACAAGCGTGCACTATTAAAATCCATATTCATTCGACATGGTGTATTAACATACAAAATGTAACCAGTTCTCGAGTCAAGTGACTAATGCAGTTTACTCGGGGCGGGGAATCTTTAGAGTCTGGTAATACGGGAAGGGGAGCTTCCAAATTAATAAAAAAACGATGTCTACTAAGTTGTATGTTTAAATATGTCCTCCATGTCACTTCGTTTCCACAGCTTTCTGGTGACAATTGTCATTGTCAAAAAAGAGGATGAAAGATAAAAGAAAGAAAATCGTCTGCCCAATAAATTAAACATCTTCGAAAATATGAAATAAAGCAAATAGAGTGCAAAGCCTGTAAAAATGTCGCCACAATGCGGCGAACCAATCCTACAGCCTGGCACACACCGAGACCACAGCTCCCTCCAACGGCCTGCTTTGGGGCTGTGGAAGGAAGGAGGAGTGAGCTGCAGAGAATGAGTGAGCTGCAGAGAATGAGTGAGCTGCAGAGCACAGGGGAGAGCCACAGATAGGAATGAGGAACTGATTGAGAGAGAGGGAGAGAAATAGAGAGAGGGAGGGAGACAGGGAGAGAGAGAGGGAAGGAGAGAGAGACAGGGAGAGAGAGAGAGGGAGGGAGGGAGAGAGAGGGAAGGAGGGAGACAGGGGGAGGGAGGGAGACAGGGAGGGAGACAGAGAGGGAGGTAGACAAACGCAGTGAGTGAGGCAGAGGGAGAGAGAGAGATAGAGGAAGAGAGAGAGGAAGAGAGAGAGGGAGAGGGAGGGAGACAGGGAGAGGTAGAGTGATAGAGGGAGAGTGATAGAGGGAGAGTGATAGAGGGAGGGAGGGAGACAGAGCTAGATAGATAGATAGATAGATAGATAGATAGATAGATAGATAGATAGATAGATAGATAGATAGATAGATAGATAGATAGATATGTGTAAATGTCGGGTCTTGTGGCTCAGTGGACAAAGGCGTCTGCTGCAGGGGCCGGTGTTCAACCTCATGGTCACAGTTTTTTTTTTGCTCTAGCCCCGCCCCCTCCCCCACTGACCCCGCCCCCACCGGTGCGGCCCTCGGCCACAAACCACACTGTAAATTTGGCCCCCGAGAGAAAGTTTGTGAGTACCCCTGTTCTAGAGGGTGCTGGCAGCTGATTGGTTGGAACTAATTTTTAGTTCATTTCATATAATGAGGTAGATAGGCTACTTAGGTTTAGGCCTTTTGGCTTCCTTTTTAGCCTACTACTGTTATTTTCTTAGGACACTGCTTTTGTATTTTACCGTGGGACTCCCGCCTCGGCGACGGGGAATGATTCAGGCATGTGAATCTATGAAAAATACCCCAATACTGGATAACTAATAGTATGCAAGATGACATCATTCCCAGAAGAGATTTGTAAGTTCATACCGAAAGAGACTTTTTTCTTTTGATGGAATTTGGCAGATTGAGAAGACACTGTAAACGCTCTTCCGCAGGACTCGCCTTTAAGAGACTGGGTCTAAATGAGCTCCTACGAAGACAATTTTTTGAGACGGGATTTAATTGGATTTTTATAGTATGATCATAAGACCCAATCTCTTGAAGAGAGGAGTGCAGACTTTTGTTGACTTTATTGCTGCTGCTTCGGACGGAGCCTTGATCAGCCAGTCATCCAGATATGGTAAGACTTGATGTTGCTGTTGTCTGAGAAATGCTACGACTGGAGCCAGGCACTTGGTAAAAATCCTGGGAGCCGACTTCAGACCAAAGGGAAGTACTCTGAGTTGATAGTGGCGTCCGGCTACCACAAATCTCAAGTATTTTCTGTGTTTTGGATAAATAGGAATGTGGAAGTAGGCATCCTGGAGGTCTACGTTTGTCATAAAATCTCATTGATATAGGAACTTCAGCACCTCTTGCAATGTTATTATTTGGAACGATTGTTTCCTTAAGTGCAGATTTAGGTTTTAGAGGTCCACAATTGGTCTCCACTGCTTTAACTTCTTTCTGACCAAGACGAAACTGGAATAGAAACCTGTGCCCCTGCTGGATAATGGGACCTTTTCTATTACTCCTTTTTGAAACATGTTTCTAACCTCCTGCTGAAGTGCTTTGAGATGCCTGTGGGTAGAAATTTGAGAAGGGGTTGTAGGTGGTTTCTGTATAAACTCTAGAGTGTGTCCGAATTGTACTAGGCGAAGGACCCACTGGTCTGTAGTAATGAACTGCCACTGATGGAGGTAGTGGGAGATATTGCCTCCTAGGCGGGAAGGATGAGTTGGACATAAATGTGAAGGAAGGAGAGATGGAGCCTGTGGTGTATCATTGCAGATGGCTGGCATCCTTGCCAGCTCGTTGTGTTTTCCCTCTATTTGGTCTGATTTAGGATGATTGAGGCAGCTGCCTCTGTTGGTACTGAGGCTGATATTTATTTGAAAAGTTTTATGAGGCGCGAACAAGACCCAGACGGGTATCAGGGCGCTATACAAAACGAAAACTAGGTATAACCGAGGTGTAGAAGAGTATGCTGGGTAGCTGTATTGCTGATACCCCCCTCTATAGGAAGGCTGTCCTCTTTCCCTAGAACCTCGAAGAGGAACTTTTCTGAATTGCAGCGTCCACAATGACTTAGCAGTATCTGTGTCTGCCTTGATGGTTTTAAGGGCTTCTTCCACATGGCTACCAAAAAGAGTGGGAGATCCAATATCTTATTTTGAACCTCTAGAGGGAATGGGGTGGCTTTGAGCAATCCCTGTCTGCGCAAACCTGCAGCTCCAGCCAGTTGCCTAAATCATGTCACAGCGACATCCATAGCTGAATCAATTATCTCATTGGATGCCCTCTCTCCATCATGCAGAATCTTTTTTGCTTCTTCCTTCACATCTTCCGGCAGCTGGTCGTTTTATATGAGGCAATGTTTGACCACATTTGGCGATCGTAGCACCCTAGAATCGCCAGGGAATTTGCAGCCCTAACCGTTAGGGCAGACATAGCTGAGAACCTTTTGCCAATGGAATCCAGCCTGCCTTCTCTGTCTGGGGTGCAGATAAAGGCGCCGCAGGATTTTTGGAGCGTCGTTGAGTGGCCTGCATTACCACAGAGTCTGGTTTTGGATGACCTGTGAGGCACGCTGGGATGTCATCCGTGGTCTTATATTTCTTATCCAGACGCGGCAGTACAGCTGGTACTGAGGCTGGGGCCTTCATGATCCTAATACCTTCTTCCGAAATATAATCTATAATGGGAATAGCTCTAACTGACTTTTGAAAAGGCTCTTTAAAATCGTATAAAAAGCAGTTAGCTTGTTTGGATGGCATAGGTATAGCAAATCTTTTCGCTGCAAGCTCCAACAAGTTGTGAAATTCCCCAATATCCTCTGGTGGGGAATCTGCCAGGCAGGCGATGACATTCTGTAATCGTCCCATTCCGAGGACGTGTCATGCAATTCCCCTCCTCATCTGAAGAGGCTGGTTCCTGGAGAGGAACAGCTTGAGGAGCACTAGGGACCGATAATACAGCAGGAGTATTTGGTCATACAGGTGATGTCACCTGAGATGGTGGATGCCTATAGGCTGGCCCTGGCGGCAGAAAGTGTTGCCTGTAATTTTGTAGCATGAACTGTAAATCAGATAACAATGCAGAGGGCATCGTAACTATTTCTTCTTGAGACTGCTGGTGTCCTTGTGCAGGCTGTATAAAATAGGCTTGATCATAATATTGTTGATCATGCTCATCATCATATGGCTGACATTTAACGTGTAACACCGATGGATTATAAGCATCCCCAAATAGACCACTATCTTGTTCGGACTCTTCATTATCCCCCTTCCAGTAAATGAGTTGGTAATAAAGGTGTAATTCTACTGAGCGAAGTGTGCGATGGTGTAATTTCCACTTCCTGTATCTTTTCCGGTGATTTTTTCTTCAAAGACACAATTATCGTCCAAACGACTGCGTCGACGACGCCGTCTTCAGTTCCAATGATTTTGCCTCAGTCGTCGACGGTGACGTCAACGACGATGACTTTCTCGACTGTCGTGACTTCGATGACAGTTGCGGTTTTGTTGACGGTAGAGATCTCGTTGATGCCGGTGATTGCCCCTTCGTCGACGGTTTCTTCATCTACGATAACGTCGACGGTGGCATGCTCGAAGACGATGACTGCCTCGTCGACCACTGTAGTTTTGTCGACATCTCCGTCAACTACGACTTCGTCGACGGTATCTTACTTGACGACGACGGTCCCAACATCAGTTTCGCCGTTGACAACGAATGCTTTGTAGACGATGCTTTCTCCTTAGGTATCAGAGGAATGGTCGACAAAATTGGACCCTGTGTCGACGATGTCAGGGATCTCATCGACAATGAGAGAGCCATCGAACAAGTTGTCAACTTCGACGTGCCTGCAGAGCAGCCTCTTGTCGACGAAATGGTTGAAACACCCTCTTTCGCAAGAGAACTGACTGATGGCTTGTCAGAAGAGTGTTTTTTTAATGTTAATTTCGATGAGCCCATGTGTATCTTGCTCAGAAACAGTCTTAGGAAGTTGCTCTTTTTTGTGAGAGCCCTTACTGCGCTCAGAGGAAGATTCGTGAGAGGACTTCTTCGCGCATTTTTTGACAGGTTCCTTATCTGACTGTGAAGGGTCCCTGGCTCTTTTTGAAGAGATTTTTGAAGTTGACTGCTCACTTTCTGAGTCTGATACAGGATCAGACCTAGTTTTCAATTTTTGAAGCCAAATTAAAAGACGTCCTTCTCGATTCCTCAGTGATTTATTTGAGAATGTACAAGAAATTTTGCAGTCTATAGCCTTATGAGAAGGCTACAAACAATAAATGCAGTCTTTTTATGAGGGTCCTCTTCTTCAAACAAATGGCACATTCTCTAAAGGGAGCCTTCTTAGTCTAATCAGCCATACTTCAGTCCTAACAAATAAGTAAATCCACTCTATTAATGTCAATATGAGGTTAAAGTACTTTCCCGACAGAAAATCCTGAAAATTTCCCTTAGAAGAGAAAACTGAGCAGAGCTCAGAGGAGATTCCCTTAGCACAACGTGCGGTAGAAAATGTGAGTTGCTGGCCTTCTCTATGGAGGGTTCTGGAGGGTGACTGGATGCTGATTGGTAGAGGCAGAACTTTGGTTCTTTTTAAATAATGACCGTGATAGGTTAATAAACTAAGAGGCCTATGTCTTTCGAGTCTATACCTATCAGTGTACTATTACTTCTACTAAGTGTTTTTCTACTATTTTTAAATGCCGGGGACTCCCATCATGATGACGGGAATGATTCAAGCATGTGAATTTATGAAAGTTCCAATCCTGGAGTAATTAGAATTTTCTCACAACAATATCAGAGTGTTTGTTGACTCCATCCCCTGATCACATTCTCCATCTTACAAATGGGAAATACATTAGACCAGTCAATAACAGGAGATCACCCTCAAGTATTCTTACCAGTGTCTCGCAAGCTGCATGATGTTATCTCTATCACAACTATGCCCCTTTTTAGAGTTGAAGTACGTATCTTTAATCTCAGGAAGAGGGAAAATAAACACCTTCGCCTCTTCATAGATGCCGGACAACACACAGTTGCTTTGATACCCAAGGCAAGCAGCTCATTTTGAACCAGCTGCAGATTCTATCAATGCCTCAGAGTCGTCAGACTTATGTACAGTAACACCTGAATTCTGGAGCCTCTCACCATCATACCTTGCTGTTTTGCAACACATTGTGTGGCCAGTTCCAGTTGTCTTCTATCTCCCAACTCATATAGGACTCTATTCACATCAGCGTTCTTGCCCTCAGAGTCCATGGTGAGTAATTGTGAAGCACAGTGCCCTGAGGTCTCAGTGTCCTCTTGAAGAACCACAGTTTGTAGCAAAATCTCTGATTTTAGGTCATGTTGGTGCGTTTGACCTCATTTTCTAAACATGCCACCTTGTTCTCGAAATTGACAACGGATGTGTATGCATGGTCCTAAAACCTCTATGACCTCTTTTACTAAAGCAGTCACTCTATGGTATTTAGCTTAAAGATGTCTCTGTCACCAATATTCAATCATTGGTCTCTTCCAATGGTTACTTCAAGGTGATACCTTGCTTTTAGTATGCTTTAATGTCACCTGCAGGTCTTTTATTGCTACCATTATCAGGGATTGCCCTGTAACCTCCATCATTATTCGTGCCTAAGTTTTCCAGGGATGCAGAGTCTTAGAATCCTTACTCTTTAGGGAGTGCTTTTTATTGTGGGTTAGTGGCATTGCTCCTCAGGGTGCATTGGTCGAGTCAATAATAAAGCACTTGAGTCTCCAGAGAAAGCTCATCTTCTTGTGACAAGTGTGGGAAGGGATCGATACCACAACCCCACTTCCATTTCTGCAGCACTTCTCCCAGCTGCCGTATCTCTATGCCACCATCGCTTCAGCTGAAAGGAAATCAGCCCCGAAATCCAGTTTTATCGAAGCTTGACTTGGATTAAACATATGCTACTCGGTGTGGTCCCTGCCTTGCGGTCTGGAAGTTCTGGCTCACTTAGATCAATTCCACCTTACATGCTTCAGTGTCACAGTTTCTTGGATATATAGTAAGACACATGAGTGACCATAGATCTGACAAGGGGGACTGTCACCTCTGAACACTAACCAAGTAGTTCTCATGTCACAGCTCTTGAGTTCATCAACAGAGCACGTTAGTGAAGCTGCACTAGAGCCTAAAATGTTTATGGTTATCTTGAGGTCTGAAAAGCACCGTCCCCAGGGGTCCCCAGACCACAGATTAAGAACCACTGTTCTAAGGTATGAATCTGCGCCTGGCCGCTTTCTGGAGAACTTACAAAACAAGGAGGAAAATCAGTATTTCAGAGTAGAGTAAGACTAGGAGAACTCTTAGTATGTTGCTGCAGTCAGTTGGCCCTACAAAGAAAATACTTGTTGCAGCCTAGTGGAAAATAAAGAACTGAAGGAGGCGAGTCAGACTTTTTGTGGGGCCCAGGATAAATCTTTGTGCGGTTTGTAGATTTGTAATTCAAGTAACATCTCATAAGTAAGAAAAAAAATGTATTTACCACTAAGAGAGAAACCAAGGTATTTGGATCCAAAGAATGGCGCAGACACATTAGCTAGCCTCCGTTTTTATTACGTAAACACATTTTGCCAAAAAAAGCAGGGGGCCAAGGGCAAAGAGCCCTGCTGTGCTCCCCATGCGATGGTCCTAAAGTCAAGGAGAGATTGGGAGAATGGAGATGGGCAGATAATACACAGAAATGGGGCTACGTGGTAGGATACTACCCTGGTTTAAATGTGCTTTATATATAGCACGCAATGGTGCCCGGTCTTGTATCTCACGTCGACAATTCCCAAGACACGTAAACACCAACTAGTCAAATGTAAATGCAGAGTGTTGTCGACCTGTTTCAGCTGCAGCTTTTCTGCAGCACGTTTGATTTGGAAAAGGATATCAGGAATAATTTAAATTCCTAGTAGGAAAAGCTATTCCCACGCCCAGACAATGTAACTGGATGTGGTACACTACTTCACAAAGGTCATGACTTACTGACTGTACCTCATACTTTCCCTCATTATAATTAGCAGAAACGTGACTGAACAGAAGCTGACCGTTTAGCCAGCACAAAAGTCAAAGACTTGGTGGAAAAGATGGCAAATGGATGCTAAGGTCAGTTGTAAATACCAGTAATTCTACAACACAATACAGTAATTTTCCAATCAATAGGCGAAAGGCACAAGTTGCCGATTGTGCGGTGGCTTATGCTGCACATTTTTTTGCGATTACGTTTGTGGAAAGCGGCACATGTAGGTTACGTAGCAGTGGGAAGAACAGCTCACAGTGTAGCGTTCAGAGGTCGCCATGTAATGAACGGGTGGGTTTTTCCTTGACAGTCCTACAGATTTTCAATGAACCCTTTTGTCTGTAATTCACGTTCCACCACCGTGTTCCACAGCACGGTTCCTATTTCTTTGCATTCGGGAGAAAACGCCAATAATAATGAGTCAAAAAGAGTAACACTTCGAAGATTTCTTTAAACAACAAATTAGACTGAAAAATACCGAAAAACACACTGCAATGCTCTGAAAATGTCGTGTATTTCCGAAGAGGAATAAACTTAGATTTGTAACGGCGCATACACGTAGTAACGGTTTTGTATTGGTCTTTGGTCAATCCAGATCTGCAGTGAAAAAAAATCAATCACGTAAAACAATGCATCTTTCTGAATATTGTAGTCTGCTGCGTACAGCAGAGAATGTTTTTTACGTTACTCATGGCAGTGACTCTTTTACTTCTTGGCCCAAACTTTGTCCTAACTACAGATTCATCAAAGATTTTGTAAACATGACTGTCAAGCTGGCACCAGGCATTAAAGTAGATCAAGTGGCATGGCGCGCTGAAGCTGAAACACTGCTTTGGGCTGGGAACTCGCTTGAACACAGTCAAATCCGTGTCTAGGACAACAATGTTATCTCCATGTGTGCATTTCAACACCTCACGGACGCATTCACAATGCATAGGACACATTTACTATTACCTGCGACTGCGCCATGTGCTCCAAGCATCTCTTAACCCTCTACAGGTCTCTCCACGGTACAACCCCCTAGACGCACACATTACAGGTGAATGGGAACAATGCATTTTCATAGGAACCCCAAACACTTGGAATGGTTTTAGGGGGTCAACAAGGGTCTCTACAGGAGCAGCCCTCTGAAAAGTTGACATATCTTACCCTGTTGGACGTTATAAACTACATCCAATAGGAAAGTGTCACTGGAACAGCTGGGCACAGGAAACCCATAACACCTCGGAGGGAGGGGGGGGGGGGCGGGGACACAGGATGTCACTTGCTACCTTACCTAACGGTAAGCAGACAACGCAGACTCAAATGAGGGGATATAAATAGTACAGCTGCCCCAAAGGACTCATGAGGTTCAAACAGGGCAGATTACTTTTACAACTGATCCTGTATAGCTCAGTGTTGCCGCACCAGGGCCTACCGGATTCAGGAGCACAGTGTTCCAATTTTACAATCCAGATAATCCAGCCAGTAAGATTCTTTGTGAATGGACTGCTTTGCTGCCCGGACCCATTTGGCAGCCTCCACCCTACCCTCCGACAAGGCACAGGCAGTGCTTAATTTGAGCTGATGGTTGCCAGTGGGGGGCACCTTCAATTATTTTTCTGAATCTTCAATTATCTTTCTGAATCAGACATTTACACAAAGCACAAGATGGAAATATAAGGGGGAAAGATGGAGGAAGAGAAATATGAGAAAAAGGTAAAATGCAGGAGCCTGTAAGAGTGAGAGATAAAGGGGCATGGAGTGTCTGGTAGTGGATTAAAGAGCCATGAGGTTGATTCAAGACTATGCAACCTTAGTATTACGTGTGTCCGCATTTATTTGCACGAACCACGTTTCAAAGCAGAGCTTTGAGCACCGGCACGCACTCATTTGGAAACTAAGCACTGGGGACAGGATGGTATGAAATGCTCCCCCCATCCTTGTAACATCTTCCCCTTTCCTCGCACACTCTCCCCTGTCCAAAACAAGGGCACCCACATAACTCATAGAACCTGAACTGACCACGAACTATGTGGAAGCTTTACCACCCAGGATTTTAATTAGTTGGGGTTCTTGTCTCCTAACTAATGTCTGACTCAGGTCTGGGAATATATGTATTCTAGAGCTTTTCCCATTCTCCCAACTTGGATTCTTCCTCTTTGCCACTGTCTTTGTTTTCCACTCCCACTGAAAGATATCCCGATGTTCCTCCAGTAGCATACCTACTTCTACATTTTTCCATAAAGGGACTCTGGCTGGCACAGAACCACTGGGAGGTTCTAATCACACGGTCATCCTTCTCACCATCATCCAGAATCCCTGAATGCAAGACGTGCTACACGACATCTCGTAATTTTATAGTGCCCAGGTACTGGGGTAGCCCCAAAATGATGAGCTATGTAGCCTTTGTCTCATTTTTCAAAAAGTTGGCTCTTTATTTTCAAGGGATGATAAGGACTTAAAACTTCTGAGATTGCTCAGATCTCTTTCTGTTCACCCAGTCTCTTCACCAGTTCAATAAGTATTTAGTCTGTACCACCCGCTCGCCCGTCTCTGTTGTGCATTCATTCAGTGACTCCAGCCACCTTAAAACAAGGCCATCCTCATTTCAGTGAGGTGCTCCCTTTGTAACTGAGGGGCCAAGTACCAGGCATCTCTGGATCTGGCCTCTTTGAGACTCTGAAGGGCATGGAGAAAAAATAATCTTTCCCCTTTTTTAGCTTTTTCTCTGGCTTCT
The DNA here is from genome assembly GCF_964204655.1 of Triturus cristatus. Taxonomy (NCBI): domain Eukaryota; kingdom Metazoa; phylum Chordata; class Amphibia; order Caudata; family Salamandridae; genus Triturus; species Triturus cristatus. The sequence goes on from NC_140585.1 coordinate 1,041,923,915, forward strand.
TTTGGCAGCATTATTCTTTATCAGACAGGGCCTCCATCGCCCCACTGACATCTAAAGACAACAGAGTTTAAAGTCATACAGTGAAGGGCAGATAGCTGCGAAAGTCCTCACTGCACTCTGCTGAAGTATTCGAGTGTAGGGTCTCCCCCACTCCGTCCATCAGAGGACTCGGCATACAGAATTCCTCTACGGGCCAGTTGGATCTGAAGAGCTTGAATTCACCTGCTCGGCATTCAGTCCTAGTCTTTGTAAATTCATGCCCTGCTAAGTGTAAGGCAAGGAGACTCCACCCATCCTAGCCAAGCTATTAAGTTCTCAATAAGGCCGTGAAACATCCAGTTAAAGAAGGATATAGGGGCCATAGGTACAAACACATTTTCCCATAGACACAGAATGGGTAAAACCCTTTGATACATCCGGCCCTTTATTTCTTGAGTACAAAGCCATCAAACCCACGGAGCAGCAGTCACCTTCCCAACCGTCACTCTTCAACTGTTTCCCCCAGTTCCAGTCCTCACCACCCACACATTCTGTTTGATGACATCCACAAGTTCTACATTTCCTGCTCATAAAGCCCCATCTACCATGACATGGCCAACCGTCCAACCCTGACCTGCAAGGAAAGGGGGTTAGAACATAGCACATCTTCCCCCTTACATTATATAAATATGCGAAAAAATAAATGTAACACAAATGAAATAAACATAGCCTAGCAATATAATAGTGGCCAACCCAGCTATATCGTAATCCAAAACACATCAGAAAATGTTTCCTTTTGTGCATTAAACAAAATAGAAAATACTAACCCCAAGAATTACATTACACATTCATCATGCCATCTGGGCTTGATTCTGAGAGCACTCCTCTTCATTGAAGTCAACATTGGGAAGATCTCTAGACTTTCTACCACAAATAGAGGAGTTAACAACATTTACCAATTTGGAAAAACTCCATACTTCACCAGACTCCAATACCACCACATTTAGTTTTTACTTCACTTATCACAGAAGGACCCATGAATTTTGATGACCCTTTCTTTACCATTCCAGATCTTTTCACCAGCATCTTTTCACCTCTGTTCCAATTACCCATACGCACAGATATACTTGTCTTGATGTTTCTGCCTACGAAGCTTCATTTCACTCTCAGATCATCTCTTCTTCACTCTGGTGCTTAACTTTAGCCAAGTTGGACTGAGCGTGCAATGAGGCTTCCTGCCCCTCAGTACTGCAAATGCTGAGATACATGTCACATCATTAGGTGTAACATGGTGTGCCCACCAGATTTCTCTGAAAGCATCCCTTAAAGAGGATTTATCCAGAAGAAGACGCTGTGCACAACTTCTCACCAGTCTATTCATGCCCTCTGCCAAACCGTTCGCTTGAGGCGAATAAAGAGCTGTCTTACGACCACCCTGAGCAAGAACCCACCCACCAGCGCAACGAACCCCAGCCAAGCGGCCACCAACCTCACGAAGTGGATCAGCGACTGCGCAGATTACCTCGCCCCTCTGAAGACCCCGACTAGCAGACCCGGTAGCAAGAAAGCCCCATGGTTCACCGACGAACTCAAGAGCTCCAAGAAGAACTGCCGAGCCCTCGAGAGAACCTGGCGCAGAGACCCAACACCGGACAACATGACTGCCCTCAAGCTCGCCACCCGAAAACACCACCAACTCATCCACGCCACCAAGAAAACCGCATTCAAGGAACGACTGGACAACAACGCACACAACAGCAAGGAACTCTTCAACATCGTCAAAGAGCTCTCCAACCCAAACGCCGGTAACAACAACATTACCCCTTCACAAGACCTCTGCAACTCCCTCGCCTCCTACTTCCACAACAAGATCGCGGACATACACAACAGCTTCAGCACTCAACCGACGCACGCCACGACCGAACCACCGCCCCCCACCACCACCCTCCGCGCCTGGACCCCGATCAGCACCGAAGACACCGTCCGCACGATGAACTCCATCCACTCCGGATCTCCTACCGACCCCTGCCCTCACCACGTCTTCAACAAGGCCGACGCTGTCATCGCACCCCACCTGCGGGACATCATCAACACCTCCTTCGACACCGTTACCTTCCCGGAGAGCTGGAAGCACGCCGAACTCAGCGCTCTACTAAAGAAGCCATCAGCCGACCCCACCGACCTCAAGAACTACCGCCCCATCTCGCTGCTCCAGTTTCCTGCAAAAGTCATCGAGAAGACCGTCAACAAGCAGCTGGCCGCCTTCCTCGAGACGAATGGATCCCTCGACCTCTAGCAGTCTGGCTTCCGGGCCAACCACAGCACCGAGACCGCCCTGATCGCAGCCACCGATGACATCCGAGCTCTGCTTGACAACGGAGAAACAGCGGCCCTCATCCTCCTAGACCTCTCCGCGGCCTTCGACACTGTCTGCCACCGTACACTAGTGCAGCGACTCAGCAACGTCGGAATCCAGGAGAAGGCACTGGAGTGGATCATCTCCTTCCTCGCCGGAAGGACACAGAGTCCGCCTCCCCCCGTTCAGATCTGAAGCCACCGAAGTCATCTGCGGCGTTCCTCAAGGCTCCTCGCTCAGTCCAACCCTCTTCAACGTGTACATGAGCCCCCTCGCAGACATCGCACGCCAGCACAACCTCAACATCATCTCCTACGCCGACGACACCCAGCTGATTCTCTCCCTCACCAACGACCCCGCCACCGCCAAAGCCAACCTCCACGAAGGGATGAAAGAGGTAGCCGAATGGATGAAGAACAGCCGCCTGAAACTGAACTCGGACAAGACGGAAGTCCTCATCCTGGGATCCTCACCCTCCGCCTGGGATGACTCCTGGTGGCCCCCCGCCCTAGGCAGCGCACCCAAACCAACAGACCACGCACGCAACCTGGGCTTCATCCTGAACTCCACCCTCTCCATGACCAGACAAGTCAACGCAGTCTCCTCATCGTGCTTCAACATCCGGCGCATGCTACGAAAGATCTTCCGGTGGATCCCCACCGAGACCAGGAAGACGGTCACCCAGGCCCTCGTCACCAGCCGTCTGGACTACGGCAACTCCCTCTATGCCGGAACCACCGCCAAACTCCAGAAAAGACTTCAGCGGATCCAGAACGCCTCAGCACGACTCATCCTGGACATCCCCCGTCGCAGCCACATCTCCGGACACCTGAGAGACCTGCACTGGCTCCCGGTCACCAAGAGAATCACCTTCCGTCTCCTCACCCACGCACACAAAGCCCTACACAACCAAGGCCCAGGATACCTCAACAGCCGCCTCAACTTCTACGCTCCCAAACGCCAGCTTCGATCGACCGGCCACGCCCTCGCCACCGTCCCCCGCATCCGAAGAGCCACCACAGGGGGACGGTCCTTCTCCTTTCTCGCCGCCAGGACGTGGAACTCCCTCCCGACCCACCTCCGCCTGACCCAGGACCACCTCGCCTTCAGGAAGCAACTCAAGACCTGGCTGTTCGAGCAGTAGCGGACCCCCCTCCCCTAGCGCCTTGAGACCCTCTGGGTGAGTAGTGCGCTATATAAATGCTTCGTTTGATTGATTGATTGATTGATTCTTAAGATGTACAATTGAGAGCTCTTCCAGGAAATCGCACATCTCCTGGGACACAAATTGCACACCATTGTCTCTGACCAAATGTTTCGGTATACCTTCCTTGGAAAACACCTCCTTGAGGAAATCAATAACTGTCCTGGTGTTCACAGCAGAAACACACTTTGTAACAACCCACTTGGATGTATAATCCACCAACAGCATCACAAACTGTTCTTTCTGACTCAAACGGACCTGCAATGTCCAGCACTAATTTGCTCCATGGTTCCTCTGGAACCTCAACAGGAGACAGAGGAGCAGTGCAAGTCCTCTTTGACTTGTCATTGTTAGCACACTGCCCACAATCTTTAGCCACTGCCTCCACATCGTGATCCATCCCCGTCCACCAGTACCACTCACACAATCTTGCTTTGGCTTTACTTCTGCCCAGATGCCCTTCATGAGCCAAGTTCATCAGTTTTTTTCACAAGGCACAAAGAGGTATAACTAGTTCCCCCTTAAATATGTTTCCTTCCACAATGCATAGTTCTTCCTTAACCGTAAGAAGACCACTCAAAACTGGGGAATGTCTCTAATGTCTGACCACCCTTCCTCAATAAACTCCTTAAGATTTTTTCAAATCCATTGCAGCCTCCTCCTACTCACTATCCTTTAATGCTGGTTCACACACATAACTCACCAACCCTGTTTCAGAGTTGCTTATCCTCGCCACAGCTGGCATCCTAGATAAACAGTCAGCTGCACAATGCTTAGCTCCCGGGACATATTCCACTGTAAAATTGTAATTGGACAATCCTTCTGTCCACCTCCTTACTCTAGGAGTGAAATTATCTAAATTCCGACAAGTAAAACTCCTACTGAGAGGTCTATAGTCAGACCTGACCGTGAAAGGTAACCCCCATGAAAAAATCTGAAATACAAAATAGCCCAATACACTGCCAATGCCTCACGTTCAATGACAGAATAGAACTCTTCTTCTCCTTTCAAAGAACATGAGATAAATTCTACCACTTACAACTCACCATTGTCCACCTTGGCCAGAACAGTACCCAGCCCCTTAACACTGGCATCTATAGACAAAACAAACAAGTTACTTATCTTCAGTAACGCATTACCTGGTAGAGACTATCTAGCTGCAGATTCTGTACCTTTGAATTTCCCAGGCATCAGGCTGGATCCGGAAACTTTTGCTGAGCAATACCCCTTGGGCACCGTGCAGGAGGCTCCATTCAGCTCCGCATGACTTCACCGGCGTCATTAGCATCGGTTATGACATTTTGGTGCCTACATAGGCGCCACCTTGGTGCGGGGACGTCAGTACTTTTTGTTATTTCCATGCCAGAAGCGCAGAGCCACGAAGTAACAGACGTAGTTGTGTGCAAAACTAGGGCCTTGAAAAGGGGGGGGGGGGAACAACCCTAGTACTACAATATCAGTCCGCAAAGTGGAGAGGCATGAGTGGGGCTGTAAGGAATCTGCAGCTAGATAGATTCTGTACCAGATAATGCGTTACCAATGGTAAGTAACTTGTTCATCTGATAGAGACTTCTAGTTACAGATTCCTTACCTTTGAATTAGATACTCAAGCCGCACCATCCGTTGCGGCCTCACATCCTAAACTAAGAAGTCTTGCAGGACTGAATGGGCAAAATGCTCGTCCCTGCGTACTTGTCCGTCAAGGCAGTAATGTTTTGCAAACATGTGCAAAGAAGCCCACGTTGCTGCCTGACAGATGTCTTGGACTGGGACACCCCGAGCCAAGGCCGTAGTCGAAGCCTTTCCCCTGGTGGAATGGGCTCTTATTCCCTCAGGGGGCTGCTTCTTTGCCAAGGCAGAACAGATTTTTATGCAGAGAACGAACCAGCGAGAGATGGTCCTTTTCTGCACTGCCTTCCCTTCTTTGCTTCCACATACCCCACAAAGAGTCGGTCATCCACCCGGAAATCTTTTGTGCGGTCCAGGTAGAACAACAACGCTCTTTTTGGGTCTAGTCGGTGGAGACGATCCTCTTCCTTAGAGGGATGTGAGGGAGCTAAGAAGTTGGGCAAAGTGATGGATTGACCCAGATGGAATGGGGTCACGGCCTTTGGCAAAGAAGCTCTGGTGCAAAGCACCACCTTGTCAGGAAAGGACATAAGTTAAAGAGGCAAGCGAGATAACACCTGCAACTCACTAAACCCTCCGGGCAGATGTGATTGCCACCAAGAAGGCTGTTTTAATGGTTTTGATCTATTCACAGAAGTGATCAACTGGATAAATTAGGGGAAGCATTGCCTGCATTCAGCGCTCTAACCTCATACTAAAACAATCCTCTTATACTGTCTTATCCTCCTGTGAACAGCTAGTCTCTGAAATTTGGAACAAAGGCAAGAAGATTTGTGTGCTGCACTCAATCTATCACCCGTCTGGTGACAATCTAGTCTTCACAGAGCAAATCATGGAGGTCATTAGCTCGAGCTCGGATAAAATATGCCAGATATTCCTCAGAGACTTCAACCTCCATTGGAATGACACAAATGATCCAATTGTCTACTCCTTCAAGACTTTCCTCTCTGACCCCAATTTCTCACAGCTCTGTAAAGGACCTACTCGCAATATAGGCGCCACTATAGACCTCATCATTGCCAAAGACAACCTCATACAAATAGGAGAAATCCTAACCTGTGACTGGTCCGATCACTTTAAAATTCCCTTTGTCATCTTAGATAAGGGACTGGGTCATCAGGGTCAACCCCTTAAAGCAAAACAAATGACTCGCAATATGAGAGACCTCGACATTAACATAACCTCAATCACCAAAAATAAATTACAGCCCCCCCTAATCTGACCAACCTTGACGATCTTTCTGAGCATTACATTTACACCTTTTCCAACATTCTTGACTAGGTTGCTCCGAAACAGCTCAAAAGGATCTCAGTCAAACTTTCTAAACCATGGTTTAATGGTGCCCTAAATGACTAACGACGTAATCGAAAACTCGCCTTCCACCTCAAAACTCTCTCAACTAATGAGAAGCGTTTACAATAAACCCATACGCCTGGCACAAATCGAACATTTCAGACTTCAACTGGATGGAGCCAAAAATAGAACAAAAAAACTCTTCGAAATCATTAAGGAACAATCTAACCAATCTTCTAACCAAAGCTCTACTCCATTATCCCTGCTCCCTAGTGGTGATGATTTTACAGCTCACTTCGCTGAAAAAAACAATGAAAATGGAGCTGGAGCTATTACCCACCACCCCAACTCTGCTACCCAAGATTCAGCCCGCAGGATTTGGGGAGGCGGCAGAATCCACAACAATGCACTCACCTGTGGGACTTAAAAACAACGTCTCTTGGAGCAGTTTTCTCCTACCAGACTGCACTGAGATACTTAGCAACATGACATCCATCAAACCCACCAACCACTTTGGTGATCCTCTACCCGCCAAGCTATCTCACCCGTTCTACCTCTCTGGTCCAGGATCATTCATGAATCCCTCTCACAGGGAAATATTCTGGACTGCCTAAATGTAGGGCAAGTTACTCCCATTCCTAAGACGCCCATGCATCAGTGCTACTATTAGGGGAGCCAATTTCCAACTCAACACACTGAAGAAAATTAAACCATTCCTTCCTCCTGAAGATCTCAGGCCGGCAGTTCAATCCCGGATTATCCCAAGATTGGAATATGGGTTGGTGACCCTCGCAGGACTTCCCAAAGCCAGCCTAGCCCCACTCAGAGCTACCTTGAATGCATCGGCCAGGCTTTTAACGTGTTCTAGGAAATTTGATCACATCTCACCGGACCTTGTACAGTTAAACTGGTTATCTATTGAGGCTATAATCCGAATCAAGATAGCTTGTATGACTCAAAGCCATACACCACATTACCCCACACTATCTAGCAAACAAACTTGAGCTATCGGGCTCCAGCCAGATACTCAGAAGTACTTCCACCCTTCTCTTGAAACCTCCAAGATTCAAAAAGAAAAGATCTTACAACCGTGCGTTCACCGGTCTTGCTCCTAGAATCTGGAACTCTTTACCAACCGAGATCAGATCAAATCCTTCCACTACTTCCTTTAAAAAACTGGTCAAAAGACTATTAATGAATGAACGCTAATGCGCTGATCATTCTCATATGTTCTGTTAACCTAAAACGTGAAATATTTTCACTGATGTTGTATGATACGACCTCGCCATCTTTTTTGTTCTAGTCCTTGATAGCTCCTTTAACCGCTGATACACCCTACTCCTTACGCGCAAATGTTTTCCCTCAGATTGTAATCTCACTCACCTTCTTGATCTTCTGCAAATTGCTGATGACAACGTTGTACAGCGCTCTGACACCCCTTTGAGGTCTAGTTCGCGCTCTATAAAACTTTTCAAATAAATAAAAAATAAAATGATCAACAGCCGGAGGGGACAATTGTGCAAAGGCTCAAAGGGAGCACACAGAGCAGACAGCCCTTTTAAAAATCTATTTACAATATGAGACTTGGAGAGAGGGCTGGTCTGGTAGCCGCACAAAAGCAGACAGAGCAGAAAGGTAAACCTTGAGAGTTCCCAAAGCAGAGCCCTCCTGGGCAAGGGTCAGAATGAATAAAAGGACATTAGACAGCAAAGCAGAAAGCGGGTCAATGGACCTTACTGTACAGTATAACACAAATTTCTATCAATCGCAGGAGTAGGGCCGCCTGGCCACCAGAATAACATTACAGACTTCAGGAGGAAGGTCAAAAGCTATCAACTGTCACATCTCAATCTCCATGCATGGAGGTGCAGAGTCGACAGGTTCGGGTGGAGAACCCTCCCCTTCTGCTGCAACAGAAGATCCTCCTGAAGGGGCAGCCTCATCGTAGGATCGATACTCATTCTCAGAAGCTCTAGATACCAGACTTTCCTTGGCCAATCCAGAGCCACAACAATGACTTGGACCAGGTCGTTCCTGATCTTCTTCAGAATCCTGGGCAGGAGTGGTATGGGTGGAAAGGTGTACAACAGGCCTGAGCTCCACTTGTGGCAAAAGGCGTCGCCGAGCGATAGCCGCCTTGGAAACTCCAGCACGCAGTATCGCTGACACTGCACGTTCTCTTCGGAGGTGAACAAATCTAACCAAGGCTCTCCCCACTGCTGAAAGAGACCTTGCACCCTCTCTGACTGGAGACGCCACTCGTTATCCGCTAGGCATCGAAGCCGAGTTTGTCCGCCCTAGTATTCAGAGAACCTGCCACGTGTTGAACCAACAGGGCTATGCCCTGCTGTTCCAGCCATGTCCAGAGACGAAGAGCCTCTCAACAAAGGGATCCACAACCCCACCCCGCCCTGTTTGTTGCAGTACCACATGGCAGTGGTGTTGTCTGTTAACACCTGTGCTAACTTTCCCTTGACAGAAGGAAGAGATGCTTTCAATGCCAACAGAATCGCTCAGAGCTCCAACAAGTTTATGTGGAGTCCTGACTCCGCCGGAGATCAGTGTCCCCTGATTGCCACCTCTCCCAGATGGCCGCCCCATCCCAGAAGCGACGCATCTGTCACAACTGTGAGATCTGGTTGGGTAAGGGAGAGAGGTCTGCCGTCGACCCAAACGCGGTTCGTTAACCACCACTGCAGATCTTTTGCAGTTCCTTCCGAGATCTGAACCACGTCGGTGAGATTTCCCAGATGCTGTGCCCATTGGAAACGTCAAGTCCCACTGCAGAGCCCGCATATGCCATCTGGCATGTTGTACCAACAGGATGCAGGAGGCCATGAGGCCCAACAGTCTCAGAGTCAGTCTCACCGAAATCCAAGCTAGAGGTTGAAATATCAGAATCATAACCTGAATATCCTGCATTCGTTGCTAGGGAGGATAAATACTAAACAGCACTGTGTCCAGAAAAGCCCAGATGAAAGTGAGTGTCTGAGAAGGAGTCAGGTGTGACTTTGGCACGTTTATAGAGAACCCCAGCGAATGCAGAAGGTTCGCCATAGTCTGAAGGTGGGAGACTACTGCCTGGGGTAAGGACGCCTTCAACAGCCAGTCGATGAGTTAGGGGAAGACTGACACACCTAAACTGCGCAGATGAGCTGCGACCACAGCCATCACCTTGGTGAACACCCGAGGGGCACTGGTAAGGTCGAAAGGGAGCATGGTAAACTGAAAGTGCTCGTGGTCTACCTTGAACCGCAGGTAACACCTGTGGCCCAGCAGGATGGGAATATGAAAATACACTTCCTGCAGGTCCAACTCTACCATCCAGTCTGCCTGGTCGAAGGCAGACAGAACCTGAGCAAGAATTTGTCAATTTCTCCTTTTTGAGGAAGAGATTGACAGTCCGAAGATATAAAATGGACCATAGCCCCTTGTTCTTCTACAGAATCAGAAAGTAGCAGGAATACTTCTGAAACCAGGACCCTTTCTATAGCTCCCTTGGCCAAGAGAGCTGTAACCTCCTCTTGGAGCAACTCTAAATGATCCTCTGTCAGCCATCACTGATTTGGCAGAATGAGAGGAGGACAGGAAATGAAAGGCAGATAATAGCCCTCCTGGACGATCTGCAAGACCCACTTGTCCGATGTTATTGATCTCCATTGGGGAAGATGATGATGAATTCTCCTACCAACTGGAGTAGTGTGGTCCTGCAGAATCAGCCTAGGAGTGCTTGGAGGCCGCGTCTGCTGGGGGCAGTGTGACCGACAACTTCCGGCCTCCATTCAGAGCCCAGAATGCACTGCATCCACATCCTGGCATGGCTTGGGCAGTCTGTGTGGGACGGTGGCTAGGATAGGGTTGACGTGGCTGGAAACCCCTCCCGTTGCCACGAAAGGGGCGAAAGGAAAACTGGCCACAAGGGGTGGAGGCGAGGCCAAAGTATCTGGCCGTAGCTTGAGAGTCTTTGAAACTGACCAGGGCAGAGTCTGCCTTTTCCCAAAAAAGGCGGGTTCTATCAAAGGGCATGTCCATCAAATTGACTTGGACATTGCCCGAGAAGCCAGTTATACGAAACTAGGCCACCGTCGTTGAAATCGACCTACCCAGCGGATCAGTGGTATCCAGGCCACACCGTATGGTGAATTTTGTGCTATATCTCTCCCATCCATGACAACTTAGCTGAGCACAGCCAGGGCCGAAGTCGACTCTGGCTCCAGCTCCATAGACCCGTGCCTAGAGCGTTGGTGCTCCTTACCTCTCTTGACAACGGATGCCAGCAGAGGTGAAGTCGAAGTCCGCTTGCATTTCCTCTTCTTATTCCTCTTCCCCGAATGTTCCGAGGACCTCGAATGAGAGGAAGAGAACTTTGGTCTCTGGGAGCGGTCCCGCAACCTCCTCTTCTTCGATCAGGACCGTGATCTCCTTGGAGTCTCGCTTGACGGTGTTGACTGCCGGGCCACAAGTAACTTCATCGCCCGCTCCCTCAAGGTCTTCGGAGCCATCGGCCAGCAGTCCGAACACAACTTTGCATCGTGGTCGCGATTGAGACACCACAGACATACGCGTGGGGATCGGTGACCGACATCATGCCGGAACAAGTCCCGCATGGCTTGAAACCCGTCTTCCTTGAAGACATCCCTCGTACACAAAGTCAAAAAATCCTGCCAAAAAGTAGCGGAGGGGTAGCTCTTCCAGATCGGCACTTAACTGGCGCAGAAAGAAAAGAACTGACGTCTGCGCGCGTGGGTGGCGACTATCTAGGCACCGCAATGTCACAACCGACGCAAACGTCGCCAACATCACGCTGAGCCGAATGGAGCCACCCGATGCTGCACACCAGGGGTATAGCTCAGCAAAAGTTTCCCGATCCTGCCCGACGCCTGGGAAATTCATAGGTAAACAATCTGCAGCTAGAAGTCTCTAGCAGAGAGTCTTTTTATTAGAACCAAAATGTCCCAAAGTTGACAAACACGCAGTAGAAGCCTTTATCCCTTCAAAAGCTTGAATACACTCTTCAGTCCACTTAAATTGGCTTCCCTTTCTAAGTAGGTTCTACAAAGGTGGAGAAAGGCTGGCAAAATTCTGGATAAACTTTGAAGAAAACTCTGCCAGCGCAAGAAATGAACGCATCTGTTCCTTATTTTCTGGTCTAGAAGTTTGCACAATGTTAACCGCCAAATCCATCTTAGGAGTAATCCCTTCCCCAGAGATGGTATAAACCTAAGTATGTGACAGTTGGTACCTTGAACTTACACTTCTTCTTGACCACCAACCCGGACTCCTGGAGCCGCCTCAACACCCTCCACATGCTCATGCACATCACCACCATAAACTACAATATCATCCTGGAAAAATAACACCTTTTCCAAGCCCTCAAGTACCTCCTTCATGACCCTCTGGAAACATGCTGCCACAGAAGACAGACCAAAAGGCATGCAGATGTAATGAAACGCTTCCAGAGGAGTCACAAAAGAAGTGAGATGTCTGGAGTCAGGATGTAGTACAACTTGATAAGCCAAGTTCAAGTCCATGAAACTAAAGACCCTAGCACCCTTGATTAGTGCCAACAGGACTTATGTCAGTCTTGCAGAGCTAGTTTTTCCTCACCAAATAACCTATCCCAATTCTTATCCCTAATCATGGTATACGGAGACCGAGAATCAGCCAGAACTGACACGCTTTTCCCATTGACCACTATCTAACACTCCGGCATCTCGATACTATCAGCATCAACCAACCCATCATTCCTCACAATGAACACAAACTTACCCTCTTATTCATCAGCACAAATCACACTTTTTGTTTGAAACTGGAACCTCTGCACACAAGAGCATAGTACCCCTTCTTACCACACTTTTTACCAGTGGCAAATCAGGCATAACACCCTGGGCTACTTGAAACATGCCACTCTTTACCCACACCGGAAACATTTCATCCAACTACCTTTGGGATCACTCTGAACTTGGTTCTTTTTACTTCCCACATCGGTTTTTGACAATCTCTTAATCTCTTACACTTGCATTTCCTTTCATTTCGTTAAGAGGTGTGTCAACTAGAGAATTGCCTTTCCCTCTTTCATCACGCATTTGATGCACCCACATACTAGTGTTTTCCATCGCTTCCAGAATAGGTATTGCGTCCGTCAAGTATGGATTCCTTGATAACAACTTCTCTTGAACCTTGGGATTGTTAGTGCACTGAACAATTTGATCCCTCACCAAAGAGTCTGATAAAATATCAAAATCACAAGTGCGAGCTACGGCTTTCAGTGCCGCAACATAACTTCCAAACTTCTCCTGCTTCCCTTGCACTCTCGAAAAGGACTTGTGTATTTACAACACTACATTCACATGCAAAGCAAATGCCTTTCCAACATCATCACACTCCTGTCATAAACATTGTTGAGCTCCCCCTCACCATCCCCCATCTCAACCTCATCAAGACTCTCAAACAATCCTGCCTTCAATGCCCAAGTTATGTAGCAAAATAGCTTGTTTCTGAACCGCCGAAAACATCTCTCCCCCCATGGCAATGATATATGAATCAAAAATATGTTTCCATGGTAAAAACTGGGTCACCCTTGTCTGAAAGAAAATAAGGAGGTTCCGATGTGTTAGACATGCTGAAAGACAATTACATTAAATGCACTAGCAGATGTCAACCAATGACCTTCCAACAAACATTGCCAGAATATTGGGGTCCAGTTCCTTTTGAACTACAAAACAAATGCTGATGTGCCCACTAGTACCCAAAAAAAACACGCAAGAACTCATGTATCACCAACAGCCAAGGAAAAAAGAAGAAAAAACTAAAAAAAATTGCACTTCTCTTCACACAACACTAGGTGTGCCAATTGCCAAGCTGCATATGAAATTAAATTAAATGAAATGGTGATTTATAGAGCACGAACACTCACCCGAGGGTGTCAAGGCGCTTGCTCATTGAGACAGGATTTCGGCTAAGGGGTTCGCAGGGACTTTAAAGACTAAACAACCAAGTCTTTCACGCCTTTAACGCCTTCCTGAAAGCTAACAGATGTGTCTCCTGTTTCAGTTTTATTGGGAGAGAGTTCCACAACCTAGTTGCGCCCAATAAAAAGCTTCTTCCCCCAGGAGCATTTTTTCACCCTGGGAACAACAAGATCATGTGCAGAGGATGAGCCAAGATTGCGTGCTGGGACGTAGGGTATCAAATTCCGTTTTAAAAACCTGGTCCTATGTCCTGTGCGGTCTTAAAGACAATACATAGAGCCTTGAACTCTATATGTCTTTTTATTGGCAGCCAGTGTAGATCCTTGAGTGCCATTGACACAGATTTGTGTCTTGGGATGTTTAACAGGAGCCTGGCCGCCACATTCTGCACAACCTGCAATTTTGCTAGGCATTTTTTCTGGAGGTTGATAAAAAGCCCATTGCAGTAGTCGGCCCGCGAGAGGACAAGTGCTGAAACCACTAATTTACGGAGCTCAGCTGGGATGAATGGGAGGATTTTCGTAGAATTTTTAACGTATAGAAGGGAGGTAACCTGGTTGACGTGGTTTTTAAATGAAAGTTTGGAATCAAAAGTGACTCCCAGGTCCTTGGTCACTGGCGTTGGTAGTGGCACCAATTCCATGGGCCAGAGATCAGGTGACCAGAAGTTAGTGTGAGTACCAAAAAGTAAAGCCTCCGACTTGCTGGAGTTAAGTTTTAGGCAATTAGTAGCCATCCATTCCCCAACCTGATGGAAGCAGGAATGGAACTGTTTCAAAGTGTCAGTGGGGGATCCTGACACTGAGACGATAATCTGCGTATCGTCTGCATAGGAAATAGCAGAAAAACCTAAGGACCTGATCAGTACAATAGGATGGTGTGCCTATCACTGACCGAATGGACACCTCACCAAACACTGAACTTCATGTGGCAAATGGACTACCGACAGAAGACAGATCCTTCCTAGACACAGGTGTCACACAATCCTTCAGACCAGTAATCCCACCGCCAATCGGCGAACGCTCCTCACAGCTGCAGACACTCAAATCGACCCGACGTTCTTTATCGAGGTTGGGGATTGAAGTCTTGTGACTCACTCGCCTCACCAGAGATCAGCCAAAAGGATATAACTGCATTGGAGTCTTAAGTCGAGAGGCTATCCTGGGCTCTGGCTAGCTCTGCCCCGTCTCTCAACCTCTGTTTAAAACACATCATCCATTATGGAAACCCCATCTGGGAGCCAAAATATAGAAAGGGTTGACTCATGCCTACTGATTATCAAATACGGCTCATGTGTGAACGAGAGGAGGACTTCAAAAGAGGCCTCAAAGCAAGGTCAAGGAAAATTCTAACAGGGCACCAGTGGCCACTAAGAGAGGCAGGCAATAGAGTCACAAGTCACAGCTTTGTACTGTGTCAGCAGGGGTAACAGGTACAAGGTTCAAGTGGCGATTACGAAGGCCAGTAACATCCTTGAGAACTGATAGTACCCTTAGAACAGGATATAGATAATATACCCAACTCACCCCCAGTATGCCTTAAGTGGATGTTATAGGGCCCTAACAGAACATATAAGTGCCAATAACCGACAAGAATAACAACACATTTTTTTTAAACCTGCAGAGTTCAGCGAGAGCTTGTGGTTAGGACTTTAAGTAGTGAAAGGCACAGTGTGTGTCAACACAGAGATGATCGCTATGATCACTATGGATGTAGCTTAGTAACAGCTTCAAAGAAATCATCAAGTGAGGTAGAAGGTGAGAGTAGACCTGTTATTAAGGTACATGACCCTCATCACAAGCTGGAATCAAACCTCATAATGGCCTTGGATAATAACCATATGGTAACCCTGATGGCAGACAGAGGAAACATTCTAGGCGTTAACTGGAGGTCTTAAAGGCATCATTGTACTCGGGTATTAGAAAGCTGAATGTTGGGTCTTGAGTGACACCCTGGGTGAGGATCAGTAGACTGTGGCCTGTAGAACACAGATGCCAAGCTGTGCAAATTAATATAATTATTATCCTGCAGTGCATTTCTATGATAAAATGAACTGTAGAAAATAGACCACAAATCTTTTCTAGTGCTGTACTGAGAGCTATATTTCATAAAATGCTTTAGCATAATCTTATTTAATCAATGATATATCTTTGTTCCATTACTTTATTGTGCAGCTAGATACAAAGCATCATTTGCCTAGATAAGACACATCTATATAATTTTGATTGTTATAGCACCTCTATAATCTGCCAGAATTCATCATCAAATTCTGAAGTCACGCTCCTTATACTCTTGATTAGACTTCACAATCTTATTACAACCCATATAAAACCCCATACACACCTAAATCCTTGCATCAGAACCAATACCTCATTTTTTTCATTTAATTCACATTCGACATTACATCATACATCTTTGCCTTAATCCATGCACTGACCACACTTCATACTCATCGCACAACACAGACTAAGGAAGCCACAGAAACACCCACTCATTCCACATCATACACTCATGATATGCACTCATCAAAGTGCATAATTGCTCTTCAACGTGTAGTTCATGCCCTCTAATGTGCACCACTCACTCTCATCATACCCCATACATGCTCATCAAACCCTACCTTTTCTTCATATTCATAGTCATAGTCATTCATCATACTCTTGTACATTGTACATTCACACTCCTAATGCTTTTGATAACACCCCAGACCTTCTCACCATACTGCAAACACTCACACCAGATTATGAATTAACAATATATGTATCCTATCTCCAACCCCACACTAAACCAGGAGGAACTAGACTAGGAACATCATATCTCGTATGTGCCATACTGAGCGCCCACCTTAGTAATGGGTTGCTAGGGCCAACAAGGAACTTGAAGAAGATACCAATAAATGAAAAAGTTAATGTAACAAAAAAGTTAATATAATGATATTTTTGGGGGATATTCTTCTTGCCGAGTGCTCATCTTAATAATATCCATTCAGGTATCAACAGATGGACCACAAATCTTTTCCCTACTAATATCTATCTAGTGCCACAAGTTGGTGCCATGCAGTTTGTGTTCGTTTCTGGTTCTTTTTTCCATGCCCGAATGAAGCATACGGAGCTGGACAGACAGCACTAATGATCGCACAAAGAAAGCACATAACATGTTTGCATACCTTCTGATCTTATTCATAGCACTAACTGAGTGATTAAGGGAACAGAGTGGGTCATGAGGAATTGGGTTAGAGATTATGTCTTCACCAGAAATACCCTTATCATGGGAAGAGACTGGTTTTTGTTCTGGTGGATACAACTTCGGGCACATTCCTCACATTATGAATAAATCTCACAGGAATACTTCCCTGGATGATGGTATTGAAAAGAGCTGATTAACTAAGGAAGTTACAGCATATCTGAATTATGGGGAAAGTAATGTTCGGCAAAAGTATGCAGGGATGACCATGTGGCTGCCCGGCAGATGTCAGCTAATAGAACACCACTAGCGAGAGTCATAAAGCAGCCATGGCCCTAATGGAGTGTGGATGAATAGTCTCCTGAAGACCTTTTCTGCTAACAGCTAAAGCATTACAGATCTTGATAAAGAGGATAACCCAAGACATGGGCATGTATGAAGGACCAATATATCTGGGTAGAAACCCAAGAAAGGTAAATCGGTACTGGCCTTAAGTTCTCTGATCCTGGGAAAGCCGTTATTGTCACCAAAAGCACTATCTTCAGGCGAGAAGGGACAATCATTTTGAATCCTTATCTTCCAAACAAATAACTGAACAAGTCTAAATAATTGATGGTCCTAGTAATCCAGACGGGTTCTTTTCAACTTTCCTTCATGAGAGTGTGAGGTCTTTAGAAAAACTCGGCCTTTGAAAATACACTGTTGGCTACCATATTGACATGAACTCGAGCTGAGGTGCGCTTGTGTATTGGAAAGTGGCACAAGCGGCTGGTGCTTCTGAGAGGCTTTAATGAAACGTATCACTTTAACAAGATTGTGTTGTTTTCAAGGCCGGTAGGGCTGGTGAAAACATTGTCACATGTTATGCACAGGCTGACATGAGCCTGAAATCTACCCCTTCTCAGCTAACAAACTAGTGTTTGTGGGAGCCCAATGAGACATGGCTTTATCTGGCATGGGACTGATTCTGCCCCAGCCACACTGGCCGCTCTGAGATATAGGTCCTTCAGGAGATTGGTAGGTTTTATAAGTGTGTGCTTCTCAAGAGTATGCACTTGTTCCTGTACACCCAACTCTATACGCCGATTACTTACAAATAATCTCCGCATAGTACCAAACTGCAGACTTATATGGTACAGAATATCTTATCCCAGGCATGCCACAGTACTTTTTAAGAGGCAGAAAACCTTTCGCACAGGTCCAAAGGAGGAGAGCAAAAACTCTAACATCACTTGGTTTTAGTCCCTATGCTCTTTGTTCAAACAATAACATCAATGCACACAGCCATGTAACCTCCACCTTCCACACGAACTCTTCATCTACAATAATACTAGGGACGAGATACTTAAATACTTCTGCAACTGGAGACTTCCAGCTGAATACCCACCTCCTCATTTACCCCTATTTTGTGATCCTGAAACCTACTTTGTCGCCCTTGTAAGGAGCATCCTCATTGCAATTAATTTGGCAGTGTATGCCTTCCATGAACATGATTACTGAATCAACAAGTTGTATCACATGGGGAAGAGAGGGGGAATATATGCAAAGGAAAGTGGGCAGAGAAACTGGCATACATAACTAAGTCACTGCAGTCTTGACAGATAGCAAGAACATGTTCTTAATCTTGAGAGAGGAGTAACTCTTTTCCAATTGCCTCTTGCTGCCTTCACACACAGAAATTGGTTAGAGTCCTTCAAATATTAAAGTCAGTTGGAATGCAAAAGTGACCAATGCAGACAGATTTCTAAACTCTACTATGTGGACACTGCAGTTCCAGAAGGACGCGTCCTGGGGGGGGGGGAGGAGGGGGGGGGGGAGGATGGCCTCACTGACAAAATGGAAAGTACTTCTCTCCACTCATGGAACAGTTGAGATCCATGTATGCTGAGTTGTTCAGGAATGACTCAGAGAATGAAGGGGGAGAGGCACTTAGCCATAGTACCTCACCCTGCCCCAAGATGACCACTGTGGGTGCTCCCTGACAGTAGTGAAGTAGTAAAGAACTCTGCTCGCCTGCATACATAACCTTGGCGGACGGTGGATTTGACATCAGTAGTCTTGCAGTGAATTTTGATCATTGGTAATGGCTCACACATGGCTATTGAAGACCATAGAATATGTTTGGGATGCCAGTGGGAATGGTACACATTCAGCAAGGGTTCTTGATGTACCAATGTGGCCTACAAGATGGGTGCCTCTTTGCAGAAACACTGGATCTTATAACCTAGTGTCTGTGAGACATGATTTTCTGCATAGCCAGGAACAGACTACATGTCTAGATTCCCTCAACCCTTTGGAATCATGCAGCATCAGAGCAGGTTAATCATTTACCTGGCACTTGGGAATTTATTTATAAAATTGAGATGAAAATGTTGGCATGGTCCTATGTAAAGTTAAGCCTAGCAAAATTGTTATTTTGTAACAATTTTTGTTTTTGTGGAAAGTGCTCTGACACCCACAGAGTGTGGCTCATGCTATACAATCCAGCAAAAATAAAATTAAAAATAAATACAATTGAAAAGAGGTCATTTGGGAAGAAACTGAAGCACACTGTGTTTAAAAAATAGAATCAGTGATGTGATTTGAGATGTCATCAAAGATGTCACTGATCATGTCATGAGTGATGCAATATGTAAGGTCATAAGAAGTGCATTACAGGGGTGTAAGTTATAGTTAGCTCAGGTAACTATAACTGCTGAATTTCACTGGTTTTGTATGAGTGAAATCGGACACTAACTGTACCGCCCCTGTAACCTTTGTTTTTTTCTGTGAATTTCTAAGGTTTTTTAAAAGTCTACTTCCTAAGTGTAAAGTCCCTGTAACCTTTGTTTTTTCAGTGAATTTCAATTTTTTTTAAATTGTATTTTATAACTGTAACTTGTAACCTTTGAGAGTGTGTGAGTGGCTGTATATGTCAGAGAGTGTGTGTGTTTGATAGGCTGTATGAGTCTGTGAGTGGGTTAGTGAGTTACTTTATGGGTGTGTACATAGCTGTGTGTGTGTGTGTGAGTGCCTGTGTGGATCTGTGAGTAGGTGTGTGAGAGTCTGAATGGGTCTATAGAAACACGGACTCCTCCAATTACAGAGACATCCAACGCGCTCTAGACGCACACTTTCACCATATGCGCATTCTTCCGTAAACACAACCCCTTAAATAAAAGTGCTCTGCCTCCATCTAATGCCTGCAGGAGATGCAATCCCTTCATACATTACATAGGTAGTATAGGCCATCAGGTAGATTGCTAGACATGGAACCCAGACGTGAGATTTGATGTGTTTAATGTGTACATTACTTTATAGCAGCTACAAAATATTTTATTACCTATATAAATGTGCACATCGCTCTATATAACATGCCGACTTGGTAATAAGGGCCCATAAACAGCGCCTCTTTATCTCACTGCAGCTCACAGGCCTTCTAATCCAGGCACATACAAGCAATTCACTGTGAACAGGGGCCTGGCCGAACAATTAACCTTGTGTATCCCATTTCAGGATCAATCAAACCTCACCTATAGACCATACAACTCCACCCTCCCCACAGACAACAACTGTTGTAGACAGGGGCCCCCAAAATGTCCGCAATGTCTTTATCCTTGCTCATATAGCTCTCTTTACTTTTTTTAAACCTTTTTTTCAGGGACACGGCTGAAGCCAAGTCCCAAGATGGCTGTCAACATTTTCTGGTTGAAGTGTCAGCCAGTCAGATGTCAGCACGAGATCAGGAGGGTTGCAAAGCCTTCGTGTCCCTAGATATCATTTTTATTTTTTTTAATATCTCCCAAACTTCTGAATAGATTTACACCAAATAACAAAAAAGTTTTTTTCAGGACCAAGAGCTACCTTTCTGCCAAATGTGGTGTAATTCCGTCCAGCGATTCAGGTTTAAAATCTTCATGGAAATTAACATTGGAAAAACACTCTTTGACCCCCTCTTTTCTCTGCCCCCGTTTGACAGATCACTCCGAAACTTCCCATTCCCGACTAGAATCACTGGCGCACTTTTTTGGGAAAGGTTTGTGAAAATTTGTCATCCGGCACCAAAGGCAAGTCAAAAAATGCTTTTCCTATGGAAACATGGTCCTAATGGGAAACAACCTTAATAACGAATCTCTAACAACGAGTGGGCTTAACAACGAATCCTAAGCAACGACCTGTAACTGAACCACGACCACCTTAACCACTACTGTACCTGAACCACGATCAGTTAGTTAAATTATTTACAGTCGTTCAACAGTTTAAGTGCATATGGTGTTGTGCAAACTTAAAACTTATTAACTTATTAAGCAATAAAAGAGCCATTATTTAAGACATTTTGGTGTCTGTAAAATAGATGCTTTTGGTCCAGATAGCAGCATAAACCCCACTGTTGCCGTTTTAAACCTAATTGCTGCCATAAGCAACACTGGTTAAGTGCAAGTAGAATTTAACATCAAAAACATTATTTTAGCTGCGAAGGAGAGTTATCGTGTACTGTATAATTATAATAGAAAAAGCGTGGGTTTGATAGAATTCATTTGATTTTTAGACAATTTGTTTTCTTTAGTCTGTCTGGAAAAAGCAAATCCCTGCTGAAACGCGAAGTCAGAAACTGCTGAGATTCGAAAGAAGGATCTCCTGTTTACTAGTATGACGCTTTAACCAACTAAGCCACAGCGCCACCTATGAACCTTATTGTTTCCACTTAATACTATTTCCTAGTGAAAATGTCATGTACTGCAGTTTTAAGCTCTCTAAAGTCTTGATATTTTTCACCTGTTCACAAAAAGATGATGGAGAGGAAAACCTGATAGAGGAATGGAAAAATTACAAAATGGCAAATAAAAAGTTTATATCAGTACAGAATCAGATACATATGCATTTGTAATATTTTGAAGCATGTACACTATGCACTAGTGGACGAAGTTCTTTACATATAGAAAAGAACAAAATGTAATCGAAAGAGAAATGATATAAAGATCACCAATATGTACGTATATGACTGTCTACGTAACCTCTCGTGGCCACTAGCCGCCCCACCTGTCAACCTTTTTTTTTAAACATCTTTTTATTGAAAGAAATTTTGCTTTTAATCTAGGTGGCACAATTTTCAGGTATTGCACATCATATCAATCATGTGATAACAGTATTAAGATTACCAAACAGCATTGCAGTTATGAAAGAAGGGGACAAAATGCGTAATAATGGTGCATGTACTGCCCCACCTGTCAACCTTAACCAATTAATATTTTTAAACTATCAAGTGAGGATAGTTTCACTTTCTTTGATCCCATTTAATTTGAGCAACCTGCATAGGGAAGAAAAATTAAAGCCACCACTGTCAGACAGTGTTGTTTAATTTAAGTAAATTTTTTTGTTTGTGTTTCAAACATGCATTGTTTTAAACATATTTGTAGATTCAGATTAAATGTCAGATTCATTTTCGTGGTTCAGTAAGTCGTGGTTCAATACAGAGCGGTTTGGCTTTGGTCGTTTTTTAGCCTTAGTTGTTTAGGCACTCGTTATTTAAGTGGTAGTTGTTTAATCATACATTTGGTCCTAACTATAACCAGTAGGTTATATATGTGTGTGAGTGTCACGGTGGGTATGAGTATAGGGTGGTAAGGTTTTTTTTTAGGGTTTAGGGGTGGGTAAGGTTTTTGGGTTGTAAGTGTTTTAAAGGTTTAGGGTTTGGTAGGGGTATATGGTGGTAAGGATATTTGGTGGGTAGGGGCAAGGTGTGGAAAAGGTATTTTAGGGTTTACATGTGGGTAGGGGCAAGGGGTGGCAAGAGTATTTTAGTGTTAAATACCCTTACCACCTTATACGCATACCAACCCATAAACTCAAACACCCTTACAACCCATTACCCTTACCCGCTCCTAAACCCTAAAAACACCCTTACCACCCTATACACCGGAACACTGAAATACCCTTCCCACCCATGCCTCTACGCACGCCTAAACCTTAAAAATACCCTTACCACTCTATATCCCTACCCACCCCTAAGCCCTAAAATACCCTTACCACCACTTGCCCTTACCTACACCTAAACCCTAAAACAATACCCTATACCCCTACCCACCCATAAACTCTAAAAATGCACTTACCACCCTGCACCCCTACTCACCGCTAAACCCACGTGTTCAGGGGTTTGGCCGCAGGGCCTCTACCCAACCCCCATGCAGCGAACTCTCCACATGCAGCAAACCCCACGTAAATGGGGAGGTGGACATGCAGCCCTCCGCCCCAGGACAATATTGGCCACGGAGACCCCATCCTCGGGGCCCGGCCAGTAAATGGTTGGTGCCCTGGAACACAGCAAGGGCACCCACTGGATATTAATAGGGAGGCACGCAGCCCCCTTCTCCAGGCCTCTATTGGCCTTGGGGACCCCACTCTGGGTAGTGCGGGCAGGGCCAGACGCTAACTCCACAGGTGGTGTGGGGGAGCAGGGCAGCAAAGCACGAGGACGTGTGAGGAAATTGAAGAACGCTTTGACTTCTTCTTGTGTTTCTTAGACCTACCTGACTTCAAAGATGATGCCGCAAGCTGCTCCAGGAGCGGCCCTGAGATCTCCCTCTGGAACGGGACCGAGAATAGTGTGGGGTCTTCTTTTGCCACACTGCCAGAAGCTCCAGCGACTGCTTCCAGATCACCTTTGATGCATGGATTTGCACAGGCCATGAGGTCGTAACCAGATCCTAGGCATCAGAGGCAACAAGGTGAAGATCGGACACCGACATCTGCCAATGAGAATCGCCACAAGGTTCAAAACCCATAGGTTTTGGAGGGGACATGTCAGGTCAAAAAGGGATTTAACAAAAAAAAAGTGGCCAAAAGGGTGGCCGAGGTAGCTCTTCAGATCCGTGTTGTTGGCGCAGAAGGAAGGGAACTGATGCGCCGGGTGGCACCTAAATGGGCACCGTAGGCACTGATGCCTGGGGAATATTCTAAGAAGAGAAATCAGTGGTTATATAGAGTCTCTACCAGATAAGGCATTACCGTAAGTAAGTAACTTGTTCCTCTGTCAGCTCACCCTTAACAAGAAAGTTCAGTGGCTCAAGCTTCTTCCTCAAAGCTGAACCTGAATACCTTTTGCATGGTAGCATCAGGTGAGGAATCTGCGGTAAGAAGTTTCTATCAGATATTGTGGGTCACCTGGAGCACGTGTATGTTATCTAACAATTAGTCTCTGGACTACTGGCCCTGAAAAGGTTTTATCCCCTGGCGCCAGTACAGGCTCCAGAAGAGCGTCATTAAATGGGAGCAAGGGGCCAACTGCGGGATGCTTATGAGGTATAATCTTTCTAAAAGATGGCCTTGCGCCTTCTTGACTGAGTGGAAGGATGAGATTGAGTCCCGTTTGGCCTCTTCTTGACTGAGTTGAAGGATGAGATTGAGTCCCATTTGGCCTTTTTGTGCTTATTGAATTTACTGGAATACCTGGGGTCATCATTGACTCTACCGAAAATTGCAGCTTTCAAGGAGGCCATGCTGCAGCTCTTCAGACTTGTGCAGCTCCTCTTGGTAAATATTTGGGTCCCATGGAACCAAGAGGTGCTCCATTTGGGCTTCTACTGGTTGGCCCTCCCTGTGCACTGATTGACCCCATGAAACCAGTTCCCGGTTCCATGACAACGCTGGTTCATACTTCCACTCGGACCACAGGGTCTAGGCCAGTCCCTTCCTTGCCAGCATAGACACCCATGCTGATGCTGGTCTCCAACCCCGCACCATTGTTGGTTGGCTCCAGGCCTATGACATACCACAACATCATGAAAGCCCACCAATTCAATTTGAAACTGGTCTCTAATCCTTGGCCTCTGCTTTGACACCAGTACAATCAGGGGCTAGAATGCTTATTTGGGTCCAAGTGATGTGGTTCAGGGTATACAAAATGTTCCACCTTGAGGATTTTCTCCCCTCACTACACTGATGATGAACTATATCAGGATTTACAAAATGCCTGTAGGTTGCATACATCTTCAGAGACTGAGCTGGACTCGCCACCTGGGCCACCAACAGAAGCAAAAGCCTGCTATGCAAAGAGCGACAGAATTACTTGATTTAAAGTTGCAAACTTGTTAATTGGGATCCTTCAAACATTTCCAACTTCTTTTGAGCCAATTTTGCAAACACTTACATGGGCACTCTATTCAAGCAATGCATAGGCCATCAGATAAATTAGTCTGTTGCCAGGTATAAAAATAAGCTGCCCCCAGGTGAACCATATTATCTGTCCAAGCATCCTATGCTTAAAAGCCTAGTGGTGCAGGTGTACACAAGTAAAGCAGCACCAAATGCCTTTCCTACCAACCATCTAGTTTGAGAGTTGAAACATAAGAATGTCTTCGGAAAGAGTATTCTCTTCAACTAGCTTAGCCTTAAATGTAGTGTGCTTATTGGGCAGGTACACTCATGCCTTATGTGCCATGGACATCGAGATCTTGCCAGCTGTCCCAGAAGACCTCATGGTCTCCTGGTCTCAAAACATACATGATGGCTAGGATGCAACAAAGTATGCCTGAACGCTGGCCTAGACACCAAGGACTGTGTAAGCAGAACTATTGGCACTAGGGAAGTATTAGGAGGCATGCATGGATGCGTTGAACTAGGTTTCAGGAAATGTTCAGGCATCCATAATAAAAATTTGATGTTGCGAGTTTGTTAGGAGATAAGGCTCTCAATGATTTAAGGACAGTCAGGCCCCAGTATGATCCTTGGAACTCTTGTCTCCTACCAAATAGTTGCATCAACAGTACAGGGACTTTAGAGGTTATTCCAGGGAACAGCCTACAGACAGCACCAGCCTTCCTAACCTGTGCATCAGAAACAGGTCCAGTCTTTTTGGGAAGAGATCATGGTGGTGCCAAGGCCTTTTACATAAGCAGGGACAGCTCTCCTGTAACTCCTCTTTCCTTGCTCCAGGGACAGTCAAGCTGCTTTAACCTGCCCCCACAGGCACATATTCACACAGCATTTCCTCTGTGGCTGGGTATCTATCAAGTTGGACAGATGGGTCTCAGCCTTCCCTTTCTTTCTTTCCCACCCTACTTTCCACTTCCGCAAAAAAGCTATTGCCAATGGACCATTCCACTATAATGCTGCAAGAAATCGACCTTCTGATGGGCAAGGATGCCATCAAGTGGGTGTCTGCTTTTGAGAGAGGGCAACGGGTGCCATTTGTGCTTCTTCCTCATCCTGAAGAGAGACATAGGCCTCCAGCCAATTCTGGATCCCTACTCACTGAATGCCTTTCTGCAGATGCACAAACCGTCTCAAACTGTTTCTGCTCTTGACTCTGGAGACTGGATTGTGTCCCACAACTTGCAAGACACGTGTTTCCAATACCCATACTACAGTCCCTCAGGCGTTATCTGCAGTTCATGGATGGATCAGAACACTTCTGGTTCGCTATGCCCCCCATTAACCTTAATAAAACCCCTCTGACGTTCATGAAAGTGATGGCAGGGGTTGCTGCCCACCTTCAGAGGTCGGGTAAACACGTATTGCCATCCGTCGACAATGGACTGCTCAAGGCCAGCTTTACACAGTCAGTCTGGACGATGGTTGTACTCCTGACATCTTTGGGGTTCTCCATCAATGAGTCAAAGTTCCACCAATGCCCCACATAGAGGATTCACTATATTGGGATTGACATGGACACAGTGGCATTCAAGGCTTTTACACTGCTGCATTGATTTTGGAACACTCAGAGTATGATCATGATGTTTCGGGCTCAATCCTGGATCTTGGTGAGGATGGCTCTGAGGCTTCTTAGACTCCCAGTTTTGTGCATCCTCCTCATCTCAAAAACCAGATGGAATATGCAGCCATGCAGTGGAAACTTCAAGTTTCAGTGGGCCCAGCAACAGAGCTGCCTCTCCAACTCCATCCAGATCTCACAGGAGATGGCTCAGGCTCATTTATGTTGGTAAATTAGAACCAACCAGAACTCCTGCGGGCCACCTTCCCCATCCAGATTCATAGTTGTGACTGACGTGTTACAGCTGCGGAGGAGATGGAGATCATTGGCGTCAAGATTTCCATGGAAAGGCAGCTTCACATCAGGCTTTTGGAGCTTTGGTAGATCAGTCTGGCCTTGAAAGCCTTCCTGCTATCCATCAAGGGGAGAATGGTGCAGGTTCTCACAGACAACACGACCACCATGTGGTACTGTAAAATGTGAGGCAAAGAAGGCTCCTGAATCCTGTGCTGGAAGGCCCTACATCTACGGAAGTGGCTGGACCAGCAGAATGCCTTTCTGGTAGCCAACCATCTAGGGGGACCTCAGAATGGTAGAGCAGCTGATCTGAGCAGACATCTGCTGGTGGATCACAAGTGGCATCTCCATCCGGGGTGGCAAGGGACATCTTCGACCAGTGGGGTATGCCTAGGTTAGATTGGTGTGTGACCGGCAAGGACATGCAGTGTCAACGCAACTGCACAGTTTATTCCACGAAAGTCACTGGAAGATGCATTCCAACTGCGTTGGGACATGGATCTCCTGTATGCATTCCCGCTACTGCTTCTTCTGCCTTGGGCTTGGAGGAAAGTCATGACAGACTGGGTGAATCTCATCTGGACAGGCCTGGACTGAGCCAGGAAAGGGTGATAGCCGAAACTCCTGAGCATGTGCATTTTCTCTCCGATCCAGCAGCCACTTCAGGAGTACCTTCTGCCTCAGCAACAGGGGAGGGTCCTGCACTTGAATCTCCACAACTTACATCTCCATGCATGGAGACTGATCAGTGACAATTGAATATATTCGACCTGCCAGTTGCCCTAGTGAGTGTAATCCTTGCGGCTAAACACCCTTCAAAAAAGTCCATCTATGTTGTGACAAATGTATTGCCTGGTGAGCTGCTGATCATAAAGACCTTCCGCAGGTCAAACTTTGTTTTTATTGTTTGTTTTATCGTTACATACGGCCTTGCAGTGGCTACAGTTAAGAATGATCTTTTGGCCTTTTTGTATTTATCTGATCAACCATCTCTCTTCAAATCACCTGCTGCAATACGTTTTATCAAAGGTCTGACTCATTTGTTTCTCCTGAAGACATTCATCATGCCGCAAAGGGACTTCAACTTAGTGTTGAAATTTCTTATGTGACACCTTTTGAGCCAATGCAGGCTACTCATTTATTTCCCCAGATGCCAATCGTCATACAAGAATGTGACTTGAACTTAGTGTGGACATATCTTATGTGTTCACCTACTGAGCCAATGCAGAGTTGCTTACTGAGACTGCTGATGCTCAAAACAGTCCTCCTCGTTCCACCTTCTTCCTGGACAAGTTAGTGCTGAGCACACAAGTGGCCTGCTTACCCAAAGTAGGAACACCTTTCCATGTTGGCTGTTCTATTACTCTGCCAACGTTTTTCGTTACTCCTCTCCTTTTGGAAGAGGATGAGAGACTTCATCGGCTCAACCTCAAAAGGTCATTCAGCTTATGTAGGAGAGTAGGGTCTGCTATCCTATGGTCACCCCAAGCTTTTTGCTTCACTGGTTTTTGACATATTGAGGCTGTGGGCCTGCCAATCAGACCCCCAGCCTGCTGTTCTCTCTACTAAATTTACACTATGCACCCTGGGTGCATAACCAATTGGAAGTGGATCACCCTGTGAGCCCCTGTACCAGTGTACACTAGGTACCCAGGGCATTGGTGTATCTAAGGCCTGCCAGGGGCTGCAGCATGTATTATGCCACCCCAGGCCTGGCCTATCAAATTTGACACAACTGGCTGATCACTCAGC
Organism: Triturus cristatus; assembly: GCF_964204655.1. Lineage (NCBI taxonomy): Eukaryota > Metazoa > Chordata > Amphibia > Caudata > Salamandridae > Triturus > Triturus cristatus. The sequence goes on from NC_140585.1 coordinate 1,041,952,267, forward strand.
TGGGGTAAGTTGGTGTAACCACCTCTTACTTAGGTGTAGTATACCTATACCTAACCTTAAATGGGACACATGTTAACCTATAAGTCACTCCTATGGCAGGCCTTAACAATCCTGAAGGCAGAGTGCTTGGTTCCATGTGAGATGGTGCTCTGGCATGAGCTGAGCCTGTCTGCAGTGGTCGGAACAACTTCCTTCTACTGTTTCCAGATATCGTCATACCATATACTCTTAAGTGCATTATGAACCTCGCGGTTAAATGCTATCTTTGGTTTGGCTTTATCAAAACATGTCGAGTAAGGTGTCATACGAATTGGAATACTAACCCCTCGCCAATTCTGGCGACGGGGTTAGCATTCCACCCTTCTAGAGGGACACAACATGTACAGTACCAGAAACCCGGGTAAAATCAGACATAGCCTCAGCTCCACAAAATGGATGCTGCCACCACAGACACAAGTCTGCCCTCCTGCTGCTGGGAGTCCTTCCAGCTTGGGAGGTGTGGACAAAGGGTGTCCTGCCAGGGGAGGTGCGTGTACCACCCCAGACAGGATTTTGTGTATTGGTCAGGTAGGGCTTGAAAGAAACCAGACATGCCTGAGGCTCACAAGGAGCCTCGGTGTATATGCCAGTTCAATCCGGTCCTGGGGCACACCAGTCCCGGGCCTGGGGCGAGCTGGACAAAGGATTGGGGGTGTAACCACTCCCCTTCCTGGTCCCACCCTTAGGGAGGGACCTAGCAGGTAGTCCGGCCCCTAGAATCCGAATAAAGGTAGGAGCTGTGTCCTAAGACTTTAGACATCCTGGAATCAACTTAACTACAAGAAGAAGACGGGAACTTCGACGCTCTGCCGCACAGAGGACTGAAGCCAATCTCCCCTGTGGTCAGGGAGTGACCACCTTGCTAACGCAAGCACCATCCAGCGAATCAACATCTGCTTTGCCGCCGCCTCCCGCAGGAGCCCGAGCCCAGAGACTGACAAGACCTGGACCTCCAGACCTCTCACCGCCCGATCCACAGTCCCTGAAAAAGAGGAACCCGTGGAGGCACCGAGACACGTGGAGCCAGCCATCTTGAAAAGACCACGACAAGCTGCAAGCGCAACAACCGAGGCTCCCTCCAAGTTGTGCTTTGGGATCTGAGAAGCCCAATACCCGAGCAGCATCTGCACCAAAGGTGAGCCCTCCAGCATCTCCACGATCTGCGTGGGGCCCTTCTGCATTTTGCCACTCGACGCGCCTAACCGGTTGCTGGCCCTCTGGCTAGTGGCCATCTTGGCGACGAACTTCAAGAACTACACCGCTGGTCTGGTTGCTCCAGACTGGCCCTTGCTCCCCTCCAAAGGAGCAGTCCCTCTGACCTTGCTGGTCAGAACCATCAGCTTATTTCGTTTTCCACAACAATTGCTTTTGCCAAGGCTTGTTTGCTTCGATCAAGTCGCTGACAGCGCCGACAGCGAGAACCTGCGTGGGACAGCTCGTGAACCGACTCCTGGACGTCGTCGACCTTCAGGGACCACGTGGCTGCAGAGACAAGCTACACCTTTCCTCCTGTTTGCACCAGACATCGCCTGGTACCCACTTGGTGCCACGCTGGTCACTGGCTAGTGACTGTGAACACTGTCCCCTCTGGTTACAGGTCTCCTACAACTCCGATCCACTCTGGGATCCACCGCATCTCTTCCGGACCGACCGCCTGCAGCATCTTTGTCTTCAGGCTCCATTGAACAGATAGAAGAAACCCGACGCACTTCGAGACCTATGCACCCGCTTCCTGTGGGTGAGGTAAAGCTGGCACTCCGGTGCCCAAGTGTAGAGTATCATCTCTAGTGTCTGTGTTTCCAATCTTGAGTTCATAGTCCATCCGGAAGATCCTTTTTGCAGTAACTTTGTAACTTTTACGCACCCATTGAAAACCTATGGGAGCCCGCGTGTGACTATTTGCTCTGCACACGCAACCCGTGGACCTCCTGGTCACTAACTAAGGTTAGCGCCTTGTAGGCCCAGCGATTCTAGAGGCCCTAGGCCTTTTCCCTTTTCTGTTCGTGGTACTTATACCACTATTTTAGTATATGGTTCGAGTGGCCACCAGGGCCTATCCATATAAAGTGCAACTTCTGTGTATTCTAACGTATTCTTGTTTAACGATTTGTGCTCCTGTGCTCATAAAGAGTCTAGGGGATACTTTGAGAAATAAATACATATATATTTTCAATATATATCTGTGTGGTGTCCTTTCATTGGTATAAAGGGGGGTTACATTTGGTAAAACAGCCTGCTTAACACGTTTCACGAGTTTAGCCTCAAAGACTGCTTAGCCTACGCTACGACTAGGGCAGCTGGTCCGAAAAGGTTGACTTACAACCACACCATAAGGGTTGCTTGGCATGGTACAAGGTGGTCACTTTAACTAGTGAACATCATATACCAGGCCAACTTCTCACAGCTTAACAATGACAGCACAAGAGACCATTGTGTAGGTGATCAGCTCTTTGTAGCATTCCCTGGAGTGAAGAAATTGAAGGTGGTGCAAAAAAGTCCTCGGCATCAAAATTAGCCATGCGTTGGCCAGGCAGTGGCCCTCTGAATGCCTGCGGGTTCTTTCCACTAGGGCCAAAGCTGCTATTGCATCGTTGGCAATGGGGTGTCATTTCTGGTTGACATATGCCAGGTTGCAACATGGGCATTGGTGCAAACGTTCATGAAGTTCTACTGCTTTTTTTTACATATGTTTTCACCAAAACAACAACCAGTACATTACATCTATATTAAGATAGACAGAACTCACAACAAATGTAAAACCATCTTGTGTCCTCATTAAACATTCGTAATACATCTGCAGCCTGAGATCAGTTCCCAACAGAATATAATACGTAGGGTTGATAGTTCAAAAACACTCCATGTGTTGTCCATAGTGTATTATTTTGCCCAAAGCTTCACAGGTGTCAGAGGCATATCTTGAAAGAACACAACACTTCCTTCACGCCCCCATCCATTTTCGAGAAATGCACCAGTACATAAGTCTCAACTGCATATGCTGACTCCACCCCCCTCCGCGCCCCCCTATCGCCAGACTAAAGTAGTGCTTCAAAGGACCACAAATGTCTTTTGGGTGAGTTGTTGGTAGTGTCACAACATAAGTGTCCATGGCAGTGTTACAGTATATCAGATCTGTTATCCATTCAGACAGCATGAATAAAGGTCCTGTTCTCAAACTAATGGCCATTCAACATTTGGCTAAAAGGCAGGCCAAGACCACTGAGCGGCTTTCCGCTTTCAAAATCAGTTTCATGTATCCCTTAAGTACAAGTGTGTCTGAGACGGTTCCACCTGTTCTGTAGTCATTTTCTGGAACTCTAGAATAGTTTGGACCAATAATCAGCTATTTGGGGACACAGCAAAGCCATTTGGACAAAATCTGTTGAGTCATGCGAAATTCTGCAAGAGGAATCGACTTCCAGGCCCATAGTTCTATGCCCAACTGGTGTGTAGTATATTTGATCTAAAAATGTATAATATATAAGCCGGTACCTACTGTTAAGAGATATTCGATTTGTCTGCCGACAACAGAAAGACCATACATTTCTGTGACTTGCTCTCCAAGAGCCACCACCTATCGAGTCCATCATATTGTACATTTGTGTCATCAGACCACGTGAGGCACTAGTAGAAATAAATCAACCCTAAGTTTTCAGGGGGATGGCCTCCCGGAAAAGTTCGAGGACAGTGATTTTATGGCATCTCTCCATCTTAAAATAACAAAATACCTACTGGCGACTTCTCCCCATCGAATTAATCAATTGAGATGAAAGTTTCAGACCATCAAAGGGAGCGCACCACAGCCTTCTTAGTGGTGATTTCATCGACCCGGAGGGTGAGTGAGTTGCATGTGTTATCCAGCTCACCTCCTTATCTTATGTCCTTTCTGGACACGGTGGTGCTTCGCACCAGGGCATCTTTTTTGCCAAAGGTTGTGACCCCTTTCCATCTGGGTCAGTCCATCACTTTGCCCACCTTCTTTGCTCCCCCACATCCCTCTAAGGAGGAGGAGTGTCTCCATCGTCTGGATCCAAAAACAGCATTGCCATTCTACCTTGATCGCACAAAAGAGTTCCCGGTGATTGACTAACTTTTTGTGGGGTATGTGGGAGCAAAGAAGGGAAGGGCAGTACAGATAAGGACCATCACTCACTGGGTCGTTCTCTGCATCAAAATCTGTTATGCCACAGGAAAGGCTGCGACAACGGCCTTCGCTCTGGGTGTCCCAGTCCAAGACATCTGTTAGGCAGCGACATAGGCTTCTTTGCACACGTTTGCAAAATATTATTGCCTTGATGGTCAGGTGCGCAGGGACAGACATTTTGCCCGTTCAGTCCTGCAAGACTTTAGTCTAGGATGTTAGTCCGCAACCCACTGCCGGGATGGTATGGCTCAGGTATCTGATTCAAAGGTAAGGAATCTGGGAGGAGGAGCCAAGATGGCGACCGGAGCAGACGCTTGAGCGCCCGGCTCCGTCGGTCCGTGGCCTCGGACCACTATCCTGATGCCCATCCTCGCCGATTCTCGAGGTGCACCGTGTGCGAAGACGCGCTGACCGCGCTGCTGCTTTCCCGGAGTCTCAACCCGCCCGGATGCCCGAGTTCTGGGTGCTTTTGTCCTCGGCACTGAAATCCTGCGCCCTTACGGCCTTTGCCGGCCTCCTGGAAGCTCCGCAGTCACCGGACCAGCTAGCGCTAACCTGAGCCTTGCGGTCCCGATCTCGCCTCGCACCATGGATCGTTGCCGGATGAACCCGGGGAGAGACGGCCGGACACCTTCTGCACCCTGTGCCTGACGGGCTGGAGCTGTGGGGTGGGCCCCGGTGCGGTGAGTCTCCTGCCCCGCTCTGAGGACCGAGCTGTGGGGGGCTGCTGCCCCCTTTGCCTATTGCCTAGCCAGCGGCGGGGGGGACCGGCGAGAAGATAAGCGACTGTCGGCTTTTCCTGTTGCGGCGTAGACCTGAGGGGAATTGACCCCTTGCCACGACCCCCCCCCCCCTGGCCATTGCACCGTATAGCGGCAAAACATGGCGTTGAGTGCCTGCTCGCGGCTGGGGGGTGATACTCCGGTCTCGCCCGCTGCCCACTTCGCCCTCCCTCTTCCGGACACCAGCTCCACAGTGCCGTCCCGGATTGCCGCCGATGCTGGGGCCCAGCTTCCGCTGACATGCGGCTCCGTTCTGGCCGTCCTGCGGGACTTTCAACTACAGATGTGCGCTGGCCTGCAGGCGCTGAGTGAGAGGTTTGACCCCATACTGTTGGCTGCGGGCCGTGAGCGCACTGTTTGTCATCCACAGGGCGTGGGTCTCCCGGTGCTCTTGTCCTCTTGCGGGGACGCAGCGGCGGTGTATGATTGTGCTGCACTGGTGCCTTCATCTAGCGTTCCCGGCGCCCAGGGTCCACCGCTCTCCACCTCAACTGCGGATACTTTGTCCCCCTGGTCATGGCTGCCTGCTTCATTGTTCCCTGCCTCACCGCGTCCGCGAGGCTATCCTGCTGAGCGATACCTCACGGCTTCGAGGGACCGTCCGCGGTGGCCCACTGCTGCCTTTTTGTGTAACTCCTGTACCTTACTTGCCAGGTTTGGATTTTATGTGGTGCAACGAGGGACCTCAATCGATGGTCGGCGGCCATTTCGTGATCCTACTTCACCATCCTCTCACAAGCGGCCATCTTGTCTTTGTCTGCTCGGGACACGGGGCCTTCACGCAGGAGCTGGTTTAATCCCAAGCCCGCGATCGGGCCAGGGCTAGACTGACTTCTATCGCTATGGTTTATGGACGGGCTGGCCTGGGACTGGGACTGTATGTATGTTTTGCGCGCACTCGTCGCGACTTGTATCCCTTGCTTAAACTGTGGTGCCATGGTATCTTTGCATGCCGTTTTTTGGCGTAGAGGGCTCTCAGTGTGTGGGGGCCATAACTGGCTGATGGTTCGGGGCGCTCTGGGGTCCAGTGGGCTCCTCCCCACCTTCTTTTCTGTTTTCTTCCCTTCTTTACTCTGTTCCTACTCTCTCTCTTCTCTATATTTCGGGTTCATTGGGCGACAGGCACTATGCTGGGGGGGGGGGGGGTAGGCCGTAGCCTCCGCATTGGTGTAGGGTGGGGGGGTAATACTCTGTTCTCAATTAGTTCTATGGGCCTTTCTTCTTTTATGTCTCTGTGCTCTACTTTCTTCGATTCGGGGTCCGGGTGTGGGGTGGATCGAGTGGGGGCGGCTCTGGAGGGGCGCGTACTTGCTCATGTGACTAGCCTGATATATCTCTGCACCGCCTCACCGATTGAGATTTTACTCCCATTGTTGTTCTTGCTGATGTTGCTGCTCGCCCGTGTGGTGAAGCTATCTTGCGGACTCGAATCTACTTTGCTCTTATCCTTCATTGACTTTTTTCTCTGATAAAATTATCAAAAACTTAAAATTAACCTTCACCTCTCCTTCCCCGGGTTTCGAAGATATCTCCAGTATGTGACTCATAACCTGTTGTTAATCCTGACCGTTGATGCACGGGGACTGTAATGTGGGTGTCAGTGCTTTACTGTATCGTGGCCGGCCTGACGGTTGTAGGCCCGTATTTGTTCTTTTAAGATGCACGAATAAAGGTTTTTAAAAAAAAAAACAAAAAAAAAAAAGGTAAGGAATCTGCAGCTAGAAGTCCCTAACAGATGAACAAGTTACTTACTTTTGGTAACGCATTATCTGGTAGAGACTGTATCTAGCTGCAGATTCCTTACAGCCCCCCCTATGCCTCCTCGATTTGTGGACTGATATTGTAGGGCTAGGGTTGTTCCCCTTTTCAGGGCCCTAGTTTTGCACATGAGTACATCAGTTACTTCACGGCCCTGCGCTTCTGGCATGGAAAGTACGAAAAGTACTGACATCCATGCGCCTGGGTGGCGCCTAAATAGGCACCGCGACGTCATAACCGACGCTACCGACCCCAATGACATCACATGGAGCCGAACTGAGCCACCCGATGTCGCACGCAAGGGGTATTGCTCAGCAAAATTTTCCGGATCCAGCCTGATGCCTGGGAAATTCAAAGGTAAGGAATCTGCAGCTAGAAGTCTCTATCAGATACACATGCTGCAACATTAACTATTTGCTGCACTAATAGTTGTTTCCCTCCAATGTGTGCTGTGAGTTAGTATTTGTGACTCCAGGCACCAGGAATCACATAAGTGACAACACCAACAATCCTACAGCACACCCAAAGTGAAACCCCAAAACATGCCTTAGTAAGACAAAACAAAAAGAGGTAAGAAACAAGAACCCAAGCTCAACCCTGAACAAAATTGGCTCAAAGGTGCCCAGTAGCCAACCAGAATGGGAAGCCTCTCTCAACCCTTCCTTCCCCATGTAGCCTCAAAGTGTGGTTCACAAGCCGTTCTGAAAAAAATAGAATATTTTATAGCAACATTGCAGCTATATAGTTCTTTCCAATAATCTAATGCTCCCTCCGCCAACAAATCCAGAATTATGAGAGGCACAGAGCACAGCAAGCCTGTACTCAATAGCAATCCCACATCAGAATTTTTCTTGTGCTATCAAACCAAGGTACGCTTGGATACTCCATTCTTCTACTTCAACTGCATCCCTTGAGGTCTTGTTGGACCTCTGAAAGCCCGTCAGTTTCCTTGCTTATAAAAGTCATGTCTGCTTTGAAGTCAGTAAAAAAACCAGGGATTTTCATTTTAAGTGGATTTTGAGTTTTGCTGCGTATAGCATTGCATAATCGATCCCATTCAAATGTAATTTCTTTTTAACCTGGATAAAGTTCTTGAATGCCTCCTGGACAGCGGCTGCGAAATCTGAGTAGAGTGAGATTGTGGTTCCCTCAAAGTGCAGGCCTCTCCTCTCGCTAAGCATTCACAATGCAATGGCACAGTCCCTGTAATGTAGGGGTTTTGAAATTATGACTGGGGAAGCGCCCTGAGCAGAAGGTGAGGCGCTAGTGAATAATGCACCCTCTCCAAAACAAATGGAGGAAAACTTGTCATTCTCAAATAGGGATTGTAAATTTTTTTCTACATACTGAAGCATGGGGCCTGCTTTCATAGACTCCAACAGACCCTGTATACGGTGGTTGTACCTTCGTGAGTGTGCCTCCAAATCTGCACTCAAAGCATATGGTAGCGACCTCTTTTTCCAGCAGTTGCATTTTCTTGCGTTGTCTGATGGTGTCTTCGTAGCTTCAGTAATCCCCCATTCCAACATATCTATCCATTAACCATGTTTATCTACCCTCTCCTTCATTCTGTCCTGGCAAAACAATAAGCTATCTATTTACCAGTCAATGGTCTGAAGGCTTTTCTTCATATCAAGGAGTAGTGCTTTAATATCCTCTTACCAGTCTCTTCTTAAACTCATTCAAGGTCTTTCTACCCTCACAAGCATGCTGAGGTTCCATGCCAGCTGCAGGACCCACCAGTGCATTTAACTGCTTCACCTCAGACCAGGCAGCAACCAATATCTGCTCCTCTTCCAAGTGCCCAGTAGGACCAGACCAGGCCACCGCTGCCCACCTCCTGCATGGCCCAGCCCTACAATCACGCAGCTGTCTGTGCAGGTTACAAGTGGCTGTAGTACCTGGACAGGGTGCCTCTTGGGTGTGATGGTGATAAAGAATCGCCTCCCACCCCATTTTTCCACCACCTGGGGGCAGAAGGATGTCTTTTTTAATTAAATAGAACAAGGGGGATCAGAGCCGCTCTTTGAAGAGGTCATCTTGATCCGTGGCTCCCTGGTGCCCCAAAAGAACTACTGCATTTACAGTTGGGTCCTACAGGAGGGTCATTTTGCCCACTTGGTCTCAGTGGACTAAGACTGGGACTTTATGGTCCAAGTCCAATCACCAGACGTTCCACCTTTGGGAGATACTGCTGTGAATACAGTCTGAAGCCAGGGGATATTCATAGAAGCAGGCTGCAATAGGGGATCATGCCCAATATCCTGAACAGTAGATCAGGCTTGTGTGGGGACAAATGAATGTCTGAATATGACCCAAATACTATCACTGACATGGGTAGTCTGTAGATATAAGCATCATCCTGAGTTATAACTATCACTTTGGGAAGCAGAAGGGGCAGAGGAAAACCTTTGAGAAATCCTCTTGACTAAGGCATTGAAAGAGCACTCCCTAAAGCTAATTGTAGGTTTGGGAACCTGGGAGGCATACACAATATCATTTTACATTCCCTTCTTGATACATAGTTGCCGTAAAGGTGAAGAGTTTTGCAGCACCCCATCATTTGAGATCAATTTATGATTCTCTGACAGATGGCGACTCAACTGATTCACTTTTCTGCTTTGCAATGCTGGTCGATGAACATATACAAGCTGGATGTTCCTCATCAACCACCATGACGGATGGTCTGAGCTTCACAGTAGAACATCCTGCATCCTTATTTCTCTTGTTTATCTGTCTGCAGAAGAATGGAGCTGGAGAACATCATCAGATGGAAAGACTGAGGAAAGGGGGCCTGCCCCAAATTTCGAATTTTTTCCTTCATTGATCAAATCCCTTTGATCAAAAGACCATTTACAATTGAAAAGAATGAAGCCCTTTGCAGACATTTGAAGGATGCTCTTTCAATATCCGGACCTCTGATACCCCTGATCCTCCAGAAACTCATAAAATTCCTAATGTGCCACCAGACATTCAATAACAGTAAATGCATGGTGCCAAGTAGCCCGGAGGAGAACAGAATTCTCTGAATGATAGAGATTGAGCCATGTAAAATAGACATTTCCGTTGAATATCAAGAAGGCTCTCCTGTGAAAGGGGACACCCTTCTATGTCCCATACCTAGTTCCACACCCAAATATGAAATACACTACAATGGATTTAAAGATTCAAAGTTTACAGCTTGGCATTAAAGTGAAGATCTAACTCAAGATAAATCTGTAGATTATGTATAGTCTCTGCTGCTAAGAAGCTTTAGCGAGCCTATCGTCTACGTACTTGTAACTGAAAATTCGTTTCCATCGAAGAAAACGGCTACTAAGAAAGTGCATTTAGTAAAAACTCTGAGGGATGACATCTGACCACGAGTGAATGCTGTAGTGATGGTGCTTCTATCAACGTGGAAGCAAAAACAATGTTCATGTGATTGTGCACAAATCATGGTATGTTATGGTATGGTTGCATGAATCTTACAGGGTTAGTGCATACACCCAGTTCCCTCCTGAATAAGTGGAATATTCTTCACACAATCCATTTTCGGAAAATTACTTTCGGGCCACATTAAGTCAAAAGCAAGACATTTCACTTTGATTAGGAAATAGAGGAAGAAAAAGCCCCTTTGGTCTGTTGTGTTTTTAAACATATTATATTGCTTTTCTCCTCAGCAGAATATATGTTACATAAACCAGCCAGAGCAAAAAGCAGGGCTCAACCCCACTAGGGGCATCTGATGAGAGCACTTTGTAATGTACTGCCATGACCGGGAGTTTGTTTAGGAAAGGCAGGCTTAGAGAAGCCTTATTTATGAGGAGCTTGAGAAGGTTTTCTACAATTCAAAAGCAGCTGCTATTGCTGACACTGTTTGTGAAGTTGGGTTCAACAACATGAAATGTACATGTGTTGCTTGCCTTTGTTATAACCTTTAATATAGACCTTAAGATACACCTTTTTTCTCCATCCATAAAACGTAAGGTCTAAAATTCCGACTTCCATACAAAGGCTGTATACAAAATACAGCCTTTGAATGGAAACGCCAACATCTTTTTGCAATGCTTGTTGTGACTAAGTGATTCTGAGCCCTGAAGTGCATCTCAGTGAAAGGTCACAGCACAGCAATCATCAGCAGTGGGCAGGTCCACGGCCGGTACAGTGCTACTATCTGGTGTAACCATACCCTCTTCCACAGTTCCCGGATACTCCCTGTGTGTTTTCTTAGGGTAAAACATCAAAACTGAGTCATAGAATCCCCTAAGGAAAGATCATAACAACCAAAAAAAGTCCTGTCGCTGCACACCCAAATTACATAAACAGAAATTTGACATCCTGATGTGCTTCTCAAGGGGGCTCAAAAGGAGGAACTATTAGTATTAAATCTCTTTTTAGCCGCTGATGCAAAAAAGATCCTTGAGTTGAATTTTTGGTTTGAACTTCTATTCCAGGCCTCATCTGTAGACTCTAATAGAGAACGGTGTCCTAAACGTACACAAAATCGGCTCCAGAAGGCCTAGTACCAGAGGAGTACTCAGTCTTGTCTGTTTTCAGTAGGTAATGTACAAACGACTGACCTTTGTACAATCTGAGTTGTGCTATGTTAGCTTTGATAGTGTTATGTTATATGTGAGGTTACAGGAATTGTGAGGCAGTGCAAAACCAAATTATGTCGCAGGGGTGGTTAAATTATGTGACAAGGAAAGGTAAATGCTATAGTAATTGTGTGGTATCTCTTTCCATTGTAAAAGAACCTCTGCAGTTCATATTTATCATCTACGTGTGTCACTAAGAAACACTTCATTCAAAATATGGGACCTTAAAAAGAGATGCAACATATCTGTAATTCTTCTGACGTTTGAGTGCACTGCTGAAATACCTGCAGCTTTGGGAACCGCGTCCTTAATGTGAACATGAATCAGTGTTTACAATGAAACAAAAAACACGGTTAAATAAGAATCAATCTATAAAATGTATGGTATTTCACATGCAGACGTTTTAATAATGTTTGATCCTTTTCGGCTAGAACTAAATAGGTTTAAAGATTGTGCTAATTATGAAGCCGATGACAGATTTTGTGGTGAATGCTGCAAATTCATGTTATGTGTAAAATGCTGTGACCAAACAAACATGTTTTTACAGATGCCCTGAGTACGTTACAGAGAGTTGTATTGCACTGCATTGATATTTGTATGTCCATCTTACTTAAAATACTTTAAAATGCTTAAGATGCATTTTAAGGAGTATATACAGCATATATTGCACATTTTTCTATAGATCTGCAACTAGAAGTCAATCAGTCAATCGAGGACTTATAAAGCGTGACAACTCATCTGTGAGGGTTTAAAATAATACCTGCTAAATGTTCATATTCGGTCAGAATTCGGGCATCGGTGTCACATAAAAGGCTTCTAATTCTTTAGCATTCTTTAGGTTCCATGGTAACAGGAGGTTTTGATTTATATACAAGTAATAACACATGTTCCCAAGAGGATTATGGACATGGATCGGAAAACCAGAGCAGGTCAAACACACGGCACAAGTTATTGCATTTGAGTCAGTTTAGCGATACAATCCGGCTTTTATTTCCACCGATGTAAAGATCGGGAGAAAGAGAACCGTGACCAGACTCACGGGTTTTAGTCTTTCCTTTATTTTTTATCAGCGCCTTTATAACAGACTTGCACTTGCATCCGATGCATCTGCCACCGTCTAGTACCCCTCCTTAGCTATCGCTGTGACATGGAAATAACACAATGTCTGCTCCCACGGAAAGTGACTTTCACAACCTCAAAGCAAATGTGTGTAGCTGGCCAGATGTGCTCCGAAGGGCAACGACGCAACAGAAGGCCATATACATAAACAGCTGGAAGAACTATGTCTTCCTTCAGCCTGAGTGACACCATTTCGCCCACCTTCGATGACCATGCATTACAGTAACAGAACTGAAGGTCATGAGCACATGCAGACAGCCCAAGGGATGTAAACTGACAGTAAATAAACAACACTGATGCAGCCGCACACACTCTGAAGCATCCATACGGACAACAACGGCCTGTCTCAGTGAGAATGAGGACCAAATACTAAACTCTCTACAGAAAAAGGTGCAAAAACAAACTCCCAACCACATACAGACCAAAGAGAAAGGTGGGTTTTTTCCAGGCAGTCTGCAGATTACCCTCCTTTATACAGGGAAGCACACAGAAAAGTAATTCCGGACTACAAAATGCTGCTTATTGACAACTATAAAAGTGCCAAACAATAACAGATGACTAACTGGTATCTGAGACTCCAACAGGAGTTGCAGTCAGGCCCGGTTCTAGCACCCAAACATGATCCTTGGCCCTCACAGTGAGGACATGAAGGCCAATAGAAAATGGGCACTATAATCAACAAGCATTTACAATGCAATGGTCTCGGCAATATTATAGGTAGAGCTATTGGTATTGCTCATTATTTTTTTATCATTTTTGTATCGCTAAATAAATGGCATTCTCATAAGCTTTTTTTTTGCATATGTGATACCTATTGAATTAGCAGAGAGAGAGTGAGGTAGTGAGATAGAGAGAGAGTGAGGTATTGAAAGAGAGTGAGGTAGTGAGAGAGAGTGAGGTAGATAGAGAGTGAGGTAGTGAGAGAGTGAGGTAGTGAGAGAGTGAGGTAGTGAGAGTGAGGTAGTGAGGGAGAGGGATGTTGCAAGGTAGTGATATATAAGCATAGAGTGATGTTGTGACCCCCTCACCGTGGACGTGAAAAAAAGATCTTCACTTGTGGCCACTACCTTTGGAGGGACTCCTTTGTAGTGCATACAGCCTCGAAGTAGCTGAGCTGATCATAAGATACATTCATGATTCATCACCTGCTCGTTGCCTGAAAGTGCGGGCAGTGGGGCTCCGCCGCCGGGCAGGAGGGGTGAAGGGCAGAGCTCAGACTCTAAATGTAGCAGGTCTGCAGTGATAAAACTGCTGCACGGGCAGCTGCCGCCAAGTATTATCAGCTGCGAGACATTTTTTCAAGCGTCAATAAATACAAGTATATTACAAAGAATTTGATATAACGTTTCTAATCACGTGGTATAGTTATTTCACAGTTTCATAAATACAGAACTGAAGCACGTTCACAATAAGTTACCACAAAGTCATTGTTGTTGCTCAGTCATCTTCTGCAGCTAACAACCATTGATAAAGCCAACAGTCTGGGCTTGTTTTAATATGTGCAGGCCGGTTCAAGTGCACGCCTGTTCTATTATACATCTGGATGCAATTACAGAAAGAGGCACTGTGACATATGGCCCTATTTCGCGTACCAGTGCATTCTACTCTTAGCACACACCGCACGCTTATTAAATCATACGTGACTAGGGCGGCATTCTCTGTGGTTTTTACTGATCTGTTTAAAATATTGTATATCATACATCCACGTAACGTTTATTAAATATTTAACGACCGGCATGTGGCACTTTAGAAAGCCTCTCCCTTCGAGGAGCGGTACGGTACAGTATGGCCAACTGTCTCTTGCATATAGCGCACATAGCCCTAGCGCGCTTAGCAACACCATAGGTGAGCAGGCAGGCTGACTCACTTTAGGTTTTAAATGTCCGGTTTTAATATGTTATATGCAAATTTATCTCAATGCTTTTCATGCTGCAACGTCGACGCATGTTTGTAATGATTGTAAGTAATTATGCAATAAAGAGTTACACAAAAAGAGGCAGCGAAATTCTTGTCAGGCAGCTGAGATTTTTAGCACTTTATCACATAGGTTACACCCCTTTGAGACTCACCATCCCCCCCGTTTTTTCAACCCACTAAGAGCTCCGAGTATAGGTAGGCAGACCTCCCCTCCCCCCAGGTGAGTGTGAAGAGGGTTCATTACTTGTCCCGTTCCCCGCGCCGAGCAGCGCTTCGCCACCTGTCCAGGTGCTGCACCTTTCATGGCGCTGCCTCTGTCACAGAGTTGTAATCTGTGTTGCTTTAATAGGATTACATTATCAGACAATGGTTGAAATTGGCTGATCCTAAATTCCGCCCACTGAGGGACGCGTGCATTTTCCCGGTTGGAACCTCAGACTCTCCCCTGGGATCGGCGATTTCAGGCCCTCGGAGGCTCTTCGCTGTTCTCAAACCCTCATTACCTGCTTATATCGGCGGACCCTCACCTTCCCATAGAATTGGAGTCCTCAGACCGGAAAACGGAAAGCGGCGAGAAACACTAGTGAGCGGGCGAGGGGGAGCTGAAGGAAGAGAACGAAGGAGAGATGGAAAGATCAGGAGACAACGACAGCGTGAAAGGAGGGGTAAAGAAGGAAAGAAAACTAGAGGGGCATGAAGAAAGTAAAGACATGAAAGGGAACGGCGAGAAGGAAGCGTCCTGGGGTGAGACTAGAGGGGGAAAGAAAAAGAGGTAAATGGAGGCAGGGCGAGGAGTGCGCGCTTGGACACTGAAGGACTGGTAATGAATGGCCGGAGGCGGAAAGTGAAGGGAGGGGCGAGTGGAGAACACACGGCTGACTTTGCTAAAGGCGAATGAAAAAAAAAAGAGCAAGGACGAACAAACAGGCAAAATGCCTTACCTATACGCACAACAGCAAGAAGATCCTCACGGCCGGAGGACAGCAAAAAAATGGCGGATGGAAGAATCGTAACTTTTTCGGATTCGGGGGCGTGTTCCTGCTGTTGTAAAAGGGCGTGGCTAAAAAGTGGAAAGAACAGCAAGGAACACGCCCCCGAATCTGAAAAAGACGGAGCCTATTTGGAGGGACGGCTCTCTCCTCCAATGGCTGGCCTCCGTTTAGGAAGCCAGCCAATGGAGGAGAAGCTAAAAGAGAGGCGGGCTAAATAGCCACTCTGGAAAACATTAAATCTCCGACTTCCGGTTCTGCCTTCGGCAGACCCGTAGTCCTCGACCTAAAAACGTTCCTCCGAACTTTGTTTTGCCTCCTATTCTGGGACTTGTGTGATTGGGCCTAGGCTCTTTCTCACAGCCTTCCCCAATCATGCAACTCCTTTTATAAAGGTTGGCTGTGTCGTGCAGGTACAATAGGGGGCATGGCGAAGGGGACACATTCTTTATTTGTAACCGAGTAACTTTTGACTCCTGACCCCTGCAGCTGCTTATCGGATCAGGCTGTGACACAAAGTTTGACTAACTGAGTAGGTAAGAGAATGTGTTACTATTTGTTTTTATTTTAAAAATCTGCACTGGCCCAGCAATGCACATACTTTGTGTATGCTTCATTTAAATAGTTTTTATCATTATCATGGCCATGGATGCAAGACAACAAAAATGTCCAGATAACTGGTGATTAATGATCCTGCTGGAGAGCAATACGTTGCCTTTTGGTAGTTATGAAATGCAGATAAGTTGCATTTTATTTGGATAGCTCAGTGGGTTACTGCCTTTGTCACAGAGATTCTGGTGTTAATTGCAGTTCAGAAGTTACAACCTAGCATAGGACAGTGGCCTATGAACTGTCATCAAAGTGCTCAATACCAATATGAGTGGTATAGTTAGAACCTCACTTTTTTGTGTTACTGTATAGTTAGAACTTCCCCAGTTGTTCATTATTTTAATGTTGCTAAAAAAGTTTGGCCGATTTACATTTTTATTAGTAAAGCCAACTCCCAACCACTGGGGTATGCTTTAAATCCTGAGTTTGTGCTTCCCCAGCCCAAACCCTCTTAAAATATACTTCCCACCAGTATGGATGACATGTAATTCCTACACCTTGCAATCGTCATTGCTTATGTGAAATTCCCTATAGACTGATTTACATACTTGTATGATTCATTGTCTCTGTATAAAGTGTGCGTGATGTAAAGTACAGTGACACTCTACACTGATTTGAGTAGCGCTATACAACAAATAAAATGCATATGAGAGAGTGGCTACAGAGAGATGAAGGTCACTGCTGGATGGTGGTAGTAATGTTATCTATGGAGAAAGAGGTCATTGATGGGGCTTTTGCACTAGCGCTAAAGCCAGCATTATCATGGCTTTTCTGTTTTTATTTAATTAGCAGTCAGGTCATTAGGGCAACTGTGGAACATATTTTAAAGTGCGTGCTAATTATATTTACTGCAATATTCAGTGTTTTAAGTTTGAAGTTGATCTTACTAATGTTTTTTACGGGAATAATTAAAGTGGATCTGGATGGTGGCAGATATGGGGCTGGGGCCCAAGGTCTGCAGTGAGATAAGGCACACAGGAGAGGGATGGTAGAAAAGTGGATAATCGGGCCTGGAAGTACTTGTGTTGAAGCCTGGCCTTTTGGAATTTGAGTGTTTGCATTTAGGTCCAAACATTACTCTTACTTTCAAATCACTCTCCACATTCTCTGTATACACACAAAATCGTTCTGTTATATCATGGTGACTGTTTGCAGGTAGATATAATGTAATCGACGGCTTGTAAGCTACCACAAGAAGCGACAAATTGGGCCCACAGTGGCCCACCCAAATGCACCCTTCGCCTACCCAAATAAAATTTCCTGGAGCCGGGCCTGGCTGCAGTAAAGTTGTAATAAAGGCAATTTCAGCCTCTACTCATCTTTCTTACAGCAAAAACTGTTAAGTAGTAAACATGTCAAAACACCCATCAACAAACTTAGACCAGATCCCAATGCGTCAGTACAGTCACTTGATCTAGACATGCATTGTCATTAGAAGAGTGCATCGGTCAATGCAAGAGGGCCGTCAGAATCTAACTTCCATCAGGTGAATGAATATATTGGCAAGAGCAGTATGTGATTTTGCCAAAGGGTTGGGGTCTAAACCAATACCTGCCCTACTTAAGGTCTATAAAGAAAAGTGTGTCCCTATGGCGACATATGGGTGTGATGTATGGGGCTATAAGGATGCGAGGGACATTCAGGGGGGTCGAGAATACATTTATGCGTGGCCTCCTTTCTTTCCCCTCAAGTACCCCTGCCTTCATTCTGCATTAAGAGCTTGGCCTGGGGTATATTTCTGATCACATCACTGCTGCACCAATGATACGTTGGTTGAGGATCTGGTCGAGTACCTCCACTACCCTGAATCAGATGGTTATAGCGGACTGTATCGCCTTTGATGGGGCCCTTCGTATTCCGTGGCTAAAATACATCAGGGAGCAAATGATGTGGCTGGGTTGCCCTAACATGTACAGCAAACCCAGACCCTTAGGCCCGGCAGCTATTAAGGATGGTAACTTGAAGTTTTTGGCCAGGCAGCAGGCGATCACGGAGGGCTTGGAATTAGCCTTCAGTGAGAAGGTATGTTACCATAAGTCTGACCTTACAGCTACAGCCCTGTTTGTCACTAGTCCCCAACATGCAATATCCCTTTGTTTTAACAAGATTTCGGCTAAATCAGGTACACCGGATTTTAACCTTCCCCAAGGTGTATTCACTGCCAGGTACCCTGAAGTCGTGTCCTTGTGATAATTATTCAGAACAGGATACTTTGCATTTTATTTTGTGAATTTTATGCCCCCTTTCGTGAGAAATGTATATTGCTGTTACTGAGAGAGGCTGAGTTTGTTTAAGTAAGGCCTGTATTACTATTTTTGCAAATACTATCTTCCCCTGTGGTGTCCTTTGGGGTTGCAAGCTTTCTGTTAGGGGCTATGAAATTCAGAAAGAAGATGCCACTGCAGTAGCTACGTAACATCTATTTCAGAATGGTTACGGCATCATATGTTTTTTCTGAGCACATTTTAAACGCCTAATAAAGGGGGGGTTTTATTAAGCATCTATTTTTATGGTATTCTATTTGCTGCATTTTTATTCATGTATTGATACCGGTTGTCCGATTTTTTACAATGGGTTTAATTTCAATGTGATTAAGTGAATAATTCTAGTACATGCAATAAGTGTATGATGGGGTTTTCCGTAATGGATACGTGCACTTTCCCTCTCCTAATGTAGACTGTTTTTTAGTCTATAATTTGTTTTAATTGTCTGCTTTTACAGCCTTTAGTGGCCGAATAAAGTATTTTTGACTTGACTTGAATGACTGCTCAACTTTTGTATGCAGAGGGTCTTAAGATCTGAACCCCACTGCAAACCACCAAGCGCAGATACCCACTAGGCACTCCACATTTACACAGATTAAGTTGGAAGGTCCCTATGGAGCACTTCCTTGAATAGAAGTCTTTACCCCTAAACCATGCACCCATGCCAAATGGCGATCGGGAAGGAAACCCCCTGTGGAAAATCTTCCCTGTCTGCATTGCAAGCACAGAACAGAGTCTGTCAAAAGGGTGAGCAT
Source organism: Triturus cristatus (assembly GCF_964204655.1). Classification (NCBI taxonomy): domain Eukaryota; kingdom Metazoa; phylum Chordata; class Amphibia; order Caudata; family Salamandridae; genus Triturus; species Triturus cristatus. Next base: position 1,041,971,220 of record NC_140585.1, read on the forward strand.
TGGAATACAATTTTGTTTTTATATGCCAATAGATTTCGTCACCTAATTCACTTAAATCACAATGCCAATGCTGTGTTCTGAGGACAGACCTTGAGTGGAGGTTCAAAATGATAATTTATGTACTCAAATACAAGACAGAGGGATAGATGTAATAAGACCAAACAGGCATCTAAAGTTTTTGCAGGGCCGAGGTTAACAAGCATTTGCAATGCAATCGGTCTCGCCTTTGGGGCCTTATAAGTATTTAGCCATGCAGCACATTTTCTGCAGCTGGTTAGCCAGAAGCGGTTCCACTGGGAAGCAGGGAAGAAGACAAAATAACAGAGATCATAGTGGGGAAATTCATACATCTACCTTTGAAAAATACTTGAAATCAACTCACAGCAAAGTCAGTGTACTTTTAATGGGGACACGTTTGCCTTAGAAGGTATCCTCTTATAGTTGCACCTTTTTCATGTAGATATGCATTTTTGCATTGCAATATAATGTAAGTGATCCACTAGATACTCCCAACCATATAAATTGTGTTCCTGACATTCCGCTGCCCGACACCCCCCCCCCCAAACCAAAGAAATTAGCAAACCTACTCCTGTTCTAGGGAGGAATTTAATTTCAAAACATTTCTGAATAATTACAAACTGAGTGTTTGCCAACGTATAGTCAGACCCACCCTGAAACACACACAACCCTGCCACTGAGAGGAGATTTGCTCATATTACAAACTCACTATACAGGAAGAATTTCTAAGTGGGCAAATTCACTTTGTGGAGGCAAAAGCACATCGTTGGTGGCACTTGTAATCAAGACTAAAACTAGCCCTTGGTAATATGCCAGTTGCCATTAAGTGTGCAAACAGCTTGGGTAATTTGGCCAAAATGATGATAGACTTGATTGAGTTGTCCATATTCTTGCAATTAGAAAGCATTGCATGTGTACTTTTGCCTACAATTAATAAAAGCTGTCACCGTTTCAGCGCGGGATAGCGTCATAATTACAAGGCTCCGAAGAAGAAGCAGAATAGACACCACCTGGAATCATGCAATTTTACTTTTAAAAAATCTGTGTCAGAATGTGGGTCGGATTTTTGGGTGCTTGTTCGTAATAATAATAAAAATACTCAAGATACACTAGGCTAGATGCAGCACCTCTCAAAATACAACAGCAACAATGAAAGCACTTTATATACAATGACATGCCCAGGATGAGATTCCAAATTGGACACGAGCAGGGCTACTGGACAAATGTGACTGCACGCCCTAAACATGAACTTGCCACACATGCTATCATCTGCTGCATAGTTTTTTTTGTTTTTTTTTTATTTTAAAACTTTATTGAATGTTCTGACAATTTACACAGTAATGACCATATAATTACAACTTAGTGCCCGATCACACAATGCATGCTCCCAACATCACATAATTGTCCAATCCAACACAGCGCATCAATCCCAACAACCTGACACACAAGCTATTTCTTTTTTGGAAGTAGATCCTGATGTTCACACAGATATTTTGTCAAAGGTTCCCAAATGTCCGAGGGCCTAGAGTTTGTTGGCAGCTCTTCTGCATACGTGATGGAGGGGCTTTTGTCTGCAGAAATAAGCATAAACTATGAAATGTTAAATGAATTCAAACAGGTTAGACAGATCTATTGTCTGCCTCGATTGTATTTCACAACCAACAAATACAAATTCTTATTCCCATTACAGAGTATTCCCAAAACTGTATTAATTACAACCAGGACTGTGACTTTCAAAGAATCAGAAAGCTCTTGAGGTCTCATGTGCTCAATGCTAAAGTACATTCTAGTGAGTCGCCTATATAGCCTATATTACATGTACTACACTGTTCTATAGAGCTGATTTTGATGGAAAGATGTGCATCATAACTTGTTTTTCCTTGCTGCACGATTTAGGGATATAAAGCACAACCCCTTGGACATTGCAAAGGGTAAGACACATAACCCATCCATCTGTCCACCTGTCACTGGAGCCCCCTGAAAAGATCATGCTAGAAGCGATGTAGTTCAGGGAGCTCATATATAAATGCCCGTAGATTATAGAAGCTATACGTGGAGAAGAGGTGGGGGGGGGGGGGGGGGGGACAATGCACACTACAGAGGATAGGGAGGAGAAAAGTGATATGGAGGAGAGGAGGAGGAGGAAACGAGTGGGTTGGACTTTGGAAGTTGAAAGGATTGCTGGGAGGTTGTAGGAGGGGAATAAGTTATTCGAATGGAAGGGAAGGCAGGTTATATGAGAAAAAGTACAACTCGAGATACAGAAGATTAAGGGATGGGGCGGACAAGTGCTGAGAGAAAGGGGGCAAGAAACACTAAATGAGTGAACACTGCAAAAGTCCACACTTTTAACTCGGGGACTTAAAACTATTAGGTTTGTGCCAGGAGCATTGCAGCTATGGCCGTTATGTGTTGCCCATTCTGCAGCTTTCCAAATTGACATCTTTTTTTTTTTAACGTTACTGCTGGGAACCAAGCTTGACTCACGAGTGTGAAGATTGCTAGTAATTTTGCAAAAGGTCACCATCAATGTAATCTAGGCTGATGTGGTCACTGTACAAACATGGATGATGTTAACAGCTCGGGATGATTTCCTTAAACATAACCAGCTCTCATCACTAAAGGATTAGAGACCCCGGATTTAAACATAATTGCAAAGCTAAAACACAACATTGAGAAGTGTGGTTAAAATCAACAGGAAAGGGAGTTGTAAATAAACTCGGAGTTCTGGAACAGACATGGCCGATCGACAGGGCTGGGCAGATGCAGGATAAACTGAAGACTAGGTAAGGTCAGTGTACTGTGCCTGGAGGGGCAGATAGATGGAGCAGGAAGGGCGCGGAGAATTTTTAATGAATTTACTTGGCTTTGGCGGAGTGGGGGTCTTTCAAGAGGAAGTATAATGAGAGGCACCGACTTACCGTCATATTGGGGGTGGAGGCACCCCTGTCTGCCCCTTTCCAGGCTCCTCTTTTGTCTGCCAACTTCGCAGGGTGAGAAAGAGAATAATAATCTGAGGGGGTGGGGAGAAGGCAACAGGAGTGGCATACCATGAATGGGAACACAGAGAGAAATATTGCCTTTCAGCAGGAAATGGTATAGTCCAAAGCTGTTAGGGGCGTTAATGGATTGGGTGAGAATGCTGACATAGGAGCTCCTACGATCTACAAGGTTGTATTATTTATTAAGAGTCTTGGTGAAATTGTAGTTTTATCCCATTGTTGCTCAGACTCCCTTCCACACGAAATTGCTATCAGTGCCACACCCTGCAGGGGCTGAGAGGACTTAATCTCGGTCATCACACATTCTGTTAAAAAAGTACTTTCAGTGTAAAAGTGGTCACATGATCTTCCTTGGTGCAGATGACAAGCCAGCTACCTGTCAATTATGTGGAGTGTCAAGTTTGGCGGCCTCCAGTGGCTACAAATCGTAATAAAACGAGGCCCACCTTGTTCCGTATGCGGATTGTGACCTCTGCAGTATCAGCTCTGCCGGAGGGCATGGGTATCCCGATGGTGCCTGTTGTCAAGCTGTCTTGGTGCTTCTCCATGGCTCAACCCTCACACTCTCTGCTGTCGGAGACGGATGACAAGGCAGCTACAAGTGGGCGCGAGCTCCCGCTCCCGCCCCGTCTGAGCCACGCACGTGTCATTGGAATGCTTCTCTTCTAAGAACACAGCACTGAGGACAGGAAGAGAACAGCCTCGTCCTCTAAGCCGCGGAGCTCAAAATTACAGCAGACGAGCGAGAAATTCAGTGACAGAAGAAAGGTCGTACTTTAAAGAACAACCCTGAACTGCATTTATGGAAACACTGAAAACAAGTTTACACAAGCAGTGGCAAAGAGAATAGATATTGGCAGGCAACTCATGCATGAACACCCGCGAGAGCCGCAGCCTGCGCAAAGCCCCTCCTACCGAGGACGCTGCCACCGCGAGGACTGGCATGCCGTACTGACAGCAGGAACGCCTAATGCGCCCCTCCTCTCGAACTCTACTCGAGGACAAACAGGCACCGCCTACCCTTAGCCCTCCTGTGCCCGAATGGGAAGGAGCGTGACAAAAGTACTTTAGGGAAGTGTAGTTATCCGTCGAAATATGCAGCCATATTGGAACTGCTAATTTTTCGTGGGAATATATCTAAACACGTGGAATCTTTGCATTTTAAACAATACAGGTTTTAAGTATTATAAAGTTTACATTTCTCTTTAATCTGAAGAAAAAATTGCTTACCTTAACGTCTAAATTAAGTTTACGTTAAGTATATGAATGCCGCTTGATTTGTGCCATGTGCGTGAATACAAACTATTTATGTTGCCCGTTTGTCTCCTACAGTAACTATAACGATCAAGGCTGATCATCCTGGACCTTGTGTATCACGTTTATAACAATGCATTGAATAGTGGGAATCCAGCGTGGCGCATGGCTGCGCGTTCTCTCTGAAACTCAGCAGCTGTTATATGAGCAGTACGTAAAGCGCGCGACTCTAAAATGGGCACGCACTAGCCATGCAAAGGGAGTCGGGGGCGAGAGAGAAGTCAGGAACAGCGGGATGGGTGAGACTCGAACAAAGTAGTCCACAGAAAACACACAGTAAAGGGGCCAATAGCCATGGAAGGAGACATGGCTGTCATAAGGCGGGACTAGCAGCCTCTAAACCAATAGGAAGGCAGCATTTAGAAACCACAAGCCAATGAAAAAGTGAGCGAGGTAGTGGGCGGGGCTTCCCTCACCTACAGTGTATACTGCATGCCTCGCAAAGCGATGGCAGCACATTCGTGCTGCAACGCTAGGCGAGACCTAAAAATGTCATGCGGGACCAAACAGAAAAGAAACACTTGTTTTTAGGTTAAAAAGTATCCTCCAAGGAAAGGCAAAATATAGCAGCTACAGCATCTGGTGCTGTTTACCTGTACAGCCATGTTAGCTGCCACATCATTAATACAAGACAGGCTTGATTAAAAGTGCTGAGCCTAAGGAATAATGCCTCCTTTGCTGCCCCCCTCTTGATGGTAATGATGCCCAAACAGGAAAGCCAATTAACTCTATCTCTGCATCTTATGTACTGGAGCAATCGCTAGCACATTCCACACTGTCATCCAATTCAATCCGCTCACACGTGCATGAGACAGAATATAAAGTGAACACCAACACACTCAAAGAAAATACACCACGTTATAGGCCCAATTCACCAAAAAGTGTAAAAGTATATGTGGATATTTACATCTCTGTCTGAAGGTACGTTTACAATTTTGTTTGCAATTTACATTCTGAGTGGTATGCCAGTAATGCTGCATCAGGTACAGGTTTCCAGGCATAATAGTGAAAATATAATGCGACATTCCCTGGGTTTCCATTTCCCCGATGAGTAATCGCACATAATGTACAATTACAAACTAGAGCAAATGTAGTCAGAGGTTGAAATGCACACTTGTATATTTTCTCTAGAGTGTCTTCACAGGAAAACATTTTCATTTGAAGAACCCCATTCCCCTTCTCACCCCTGCAAGCATTTCCTCCAGCTCTTTGGTAAAAGGAAACAGTCAGATCAGAGTTTGTAACTGCCCAAAACTCACCAACCTACACCTTCTTCAACCGATTCCCCACCTTATGTGTGGGTTAAGTGCTGCGTAATTCTATGCACTGTTGGCAGAGAATTACTGAGTAGTAAAACCATTCACACCCGTCAGAAATACTTCTGCTATTCCTGAAAGGCATAAAAGAATCAATTGTTTACCTTGTAAATGAGGCATTATTTTTGTCCTCACTAAGATGAGAGAAAAAACGTAATAAACAAGTTACTTACCTGTACACCACCGTTCTCCAGTATTGATTTCTTTCCTAGATTTCCATGCTTGAATTTTGCCGCTGTCGAGGTGGGAGTCCCATGGCAATTATGTCAAGCAGTATAATAAAAAGCATTGTACAGCACAGTTTAAACAAGTGACATTGTTAACCAATTACCATCATTTTAATAAGAACCAAACTTTAGCCAGTCAGTAAGCAGCTCCAGAAGCATTTTCCTCAAGGGCCAGCATACTTTAGATTTCTCAGGACAAGTGAAAAAGTAATTTGTATTAGGTATAAATAAGGTGCGCTTCTATATGGGAGGAGGGAGTGTCGCATGTGAATCTGTGAATGAGATCAATACTGGAGAACCACAGTGTACAGGTAAGCAACTTGTTTTCTGCAGTATTGTATCTTGCATAGATTGACATGCTTGATTCTGAATAGCAAGCCGTTATCAACATATCAGAATGTTCTCTCAGAGAAAATGGGAAGTAGATATTAAAAGCAAACCTTAAAATATATAGTGGAGATCAATTTAATGAAACATATGGTGAAGTACTGCTTGACCCACTACTGCATGACTGTTTCCTGTGACATCTGTTCAATAATGACACATGAACATATACCTGTTACTCCATGTGGCACTTCTCGTGGAATGTGCTCAGACCTTTCTATCCAAAGGATGTCCAGTCTTTTGGTGGCAGAAAACTCTAGCTGCAGAAATGGATTGAGATACACTTTTTTTTTTATAGTGCCTGCCCTTTTCTTGCGGTCGGTAGGCTATGAGAAGCTGATCAAACTTTCTGAAAGTTTCAGTTCTATCTAATAATAATTTGAGGCAAAACTTCGAGTCCAAGATATGAAGAGCTCTTGTCACTGCATTAGAAGAATTCCAGAAAAGGTTTTAAAAACAATGGGCTTGTTAAGGTGAAAGTCTGATGGAACCTTGGAAATCAAATAAGGATTCATTATCAAAATAACTCTGTCTTCTTTGAATTGTAGGTATGGTTGCCTTATTGTGAAAGCTTGAATCTCACTACTCGTCTTTGCAGAAGTCAAAGCCAGTAAGTGAGCAATTTTCCAGGATAGATGTTTCAGAGCTGATTCATTTATAGGTTCAAATTGGTTTCTCATCAGCTGGGAGAGGACCGTATTTAGCTGCCAAGAGATAGGTGTTTTCCTCAACGAACGATAGGTCCTAAATAAAGCTTTAAGGAACTTCTTTATTTGTCTACAGTACCAGAGAAACTATTTTCCTCTGGATCATATGTAGTGTGAATTGCCACTAGATAAACCATGAATAAGCTATGAAAAAGTACTCAGTGTGCTAGGTGCAATATGTGTGGCAAATATGCTCAGGTAGAGATTACAATGGATGCATCAAAAGCGCACCACATGCAGAATCAAGTTAATTTGACTTTATAATATATGTTTGTGGTTTTAGCTCTGGATTTATACAAAATATTTTTGCAATCTTCTGAAATATCTAGATGGCTGAATTCAGGAGCCAGGTGCTAAACTGAGATAAGCCAGTGTCAGATGAATAACCTGGCCTTTGTTCATTGTCAATAGATTCAGTACTGGTATGAATGGAATCTATCTTTGTTCTGAACGGAGAAGTAGCTCTGTGTACAAATACTGTTTTAGGCACGATGGAGTTACAAGAATGATGCCACAAGATTTTCCTTCCATCTTTTTAAACAATCTAAGAATTCGTGGAGGAGGGGGGAAAAAACATGTGCGATATCCCTGCCCAGGCTATCTGGAAAGTATTGCCCCCATGGCCGTCTCTGAGGGTATCTCCTGGCAAGAAAATGACATTTGTGATTGAAATTTGTCACAAACAAATCCAAGTGTGGACTCTCTAAGGTTTGAAAAATGAAATTAAGTTGCCATTGGTCTAATTCCCATTCGTGGCAGTCATTGTCTGTCTGATTATAGATTCTGCCCATTGATTGTTCATTCCAGGAACAAGTTCCACTTTCAACATTATGTGGTGCTTTAAAAACTATCGCCATATTTTCTGGCCTTATTTTGATAAAAGACGTGACTTTGTCCCACCTTGCTTGTTCAAATAAAATATTGTTTTATTGTCTGTATGAAAGAGTACTGATGAACCTTTTAGTATTGGAAGAAAGGATTGATGCACTAGGGACACTGCTCATAGCTCCAGCTGGTTTATATGCGATTTGGTTTCCTGGTGTGACTATTATCCATGAACCAGTAGTTCCTGTAAATGTGCTCCCTATCTTTCTATAGATGCATCTGTGGTCATCACAAATTAGGAAGGTAGAATTAGGGAGATATATTCTATTTGTACACCATGGCATTGTGCGTCTTATCCTGGGGGTGATATGAATAATGGCTTGCAAAGATCTGTGACTTTGAACCCATTGACTGTCTATTTCCTCTTTAAACAGCCTCATAAGGAGCCAGCAGTTGGGAATGATAGGAACAGCCCTGCCAAATGCCATGCATCAGGCGTTCAACTAATGCATTTCAGTGTGGCGGTCCGCATCACCGCACTGAGGTGTGAAGTCACGCATAAAAGGCCTCTTCGGCGCTAGGCTAGTCATGCACCAATACTGAAAAACGAAAGCTGGTCTCCTGATCTCGTCTGGAGTGGCAGCGCGCATGGTACGCTGCTTCCGGCAGGCTTGGGGCGAGTCTGCGGCTATAGGCTGCTACAATATAACAGAATTCACCAAAACGAGCCACAGCATGAGTATTGACTATACGTTATGACCAGTGGTCGAAGTGGGCGGGATCGGCAGGGCACGGCGTGCCCCTACTTCTTCAATTCCAAGGATTCCGTTCCCCTACTTTTTTATTTTGAACATGCGTCCCAGGACGCAAGAAATCACCATCGCCTATAAATAAAGCTCGGCAATCCTGGCGTTCGAGGACGGGCTGCAGAGAAGTAACAGGACTCTGTCTTTTCCTTCTTGCCCAGAGAAGAAAAATACAGTGTCCACTTCTGCTCTGCCGCTTCAGCTGCCCCCCACTCTTTCCTTCTTCCCTCTCTTTCTGTCTAGCAGTTCTTCTCTTACTGAAAACCGTGACTTCAAGACAGGGCCAGCTTTAGGGCAGTGCGACTGGTGCGGCTCCACTGGGCGCTGACCTGTGGAGGGGGCACTGACCTCAGGGGGGGGTGCTGTGTTTAGCAATAACATATGATTGGTGAGATGAGAAGCTCTTTTGCCCGGTGGTAGGGAGAGATTCCGAGGAGGTGCTCATGATTGTCGCACCCGGGGCTGCCAGCTCTAAAGCCGGCCCTGCTTCAAGATTATTTGCTCCCCTGTGAAATGGATCCAAAAAAGAATTGTTTTTTTGCTGGAAATGTCGTATTTTAATTCCGAAGTGCAGCATCTGGAATAAAAGGTTAAAAATATGAAAAATAACTAAATAAAGTAAGACAGAGTGGTAGCAAACTGGCCAAATTGATTTTATTCACACCCAAACACATTAGCGCCACTTTTTCAGAGTTTGCCAGTGAAGCACTATTTTTGTTTTCATGTCTTTGTTTTTCCTGGGCTTGCAACTAGTGCACCAATCTTGGAGGTACTGCAAAGTGTGGATTGGAAAACAAAATGTGTACTGCGGCTCTGCGTCCAGGGATGTGGTCTTTTTACAATACTGCTTAAGTTTTGTAAGGATATAAGCAATGGTCATTGATATGGGTCTATTCAGGGCCCTGTAGTCATGTCCTTAACTTTTCAGGCAAAAGCACTCACTGATTTCTGAATGGTGAGTGTAAAAACGTTAAGGTACCATGTTGTTCCTGCTTACATTTCACATGGTTTGCTAAATTTTGCATTCCCTATGAGTGTTTGCTTTTTCCAGGATGTTGTTACTTTTTTTTTTGTAGGCCGCATATTACTCGTCTAGTGCGTCATTTAAACAGGTGTTTATAGCCGGCAGCAATTGGGTTGTAGTTGAAGCGAGAGTGAGTTTTTCTCAGTGGAGCAGTTTGGTGTTCAGTGGGGGAGAGGATGTGGCACTATGGCCAGAGCTGCTGAATTTGGAACGGGGGAACCAGGTTCAGCCTTAATAACCAGTCCACCAGACGACTCTCCTGAGAGAGCACAATCCCATGCTAGACCTTAGAAGGCTGAGCAAGACCTTAGAAGCCCTGGTGTCTTAGCACCAGCAGGTGGACCCTAGCAGTGACAAGTGTGGGTTAACCTTCAAGGTTTGTCCACCACAATCCATACTGAAGTTCACCTCCAGTCTTGCGGGCAGGCCTATGAAGCAGCACAGCCTAGAACAACAGTGACTGTCACTGTGGTCACAGGAACCTGCAGAAGGGCCAGCTCTAGGAAGTGCAACCAGTGTGACCGTACCGGGTGCTGACTTTGGGTGGAGGCATTGTGTTTGCAAGTATATTAAGGTTTTAAAAGCGCTTGCTGCCTCCTTCCTGGCCTCCATCTATTTTCGGCAACAATAAAAATGTCATGATGACTCTGGTGTTTAATGTTCTTCCTAGAGAGAGATCGTTTTGTCTAGTGGCAGTTTTGATTCAAGGAACGGTAGCTCAGAGGGTTAATGTGCCTGCTGCAAAGAACATGTATCATGCAGATCACAAAGCGCACATAATGTAAATAGTTCAGTGGGCTACTGCTTTTGTCAGAGAGATCCTTTTGTTACTTGCAGTTTTTAAGTTAAAATCCTAACATAGAACAGTGAGCTATTAACTTTCATCTAAGGGCTGCATACAAACTGCAAGGTATAAATTAGAGCGTTATGTTTTTTACCCCAGTCTTTGATTATCCTAATGTTGCAAAAAGTGTTCTTTTGGTCAGAAATCAATTTTGATTATTAAAGAGAACCCCCAACCATGGTATTACGTTTTGAATTCTGAGTTTATGTTTCGCCAGACCAATCACTATTAAACTATACGGCCTACTAGTATGGTTATCATGTGACATTTTCTTTACAGTGATTTACACACATATTGATTGTCTCTGAGTAATGTGTGTGATGTAAAGTGCTCTGACACCCTACACTGGTATGAGTGGCGCTGTAAATCAAATTAAATGCATCTGAGAGAGAGTGTGGTTATGGAAACTTGAGGGGCACTGTTAAAGGGTGGTAGTGAGGGAATCCATGGCAGAGGTGGTCATTGGGGGGCAATAACAAACATTAATGCACAGGGCACCACCAGTACTAAGGCCAACCTGCCCTTGAGGCCAGTCTGCCTCACCCATAGGTAGCTCCATTGGCCTTGTTTCAGAAGTAATAGCTGCAACTCACCAGGGATTGGCAATGCAGGATTTGCACGCACACCAAACTAAGTTCTCAAACTTCACAGTCTCTCTGCTTCATTCACAAGCACTTTTAACATGTGCTGCTTGCTGTGGGGCCACTGGAATTAAATACGCAGCAAAGGAGGACACAATTATGCCGCAGTGTTGACTAAATTATGCATTTAAAAAAAGGCTGCATCGTAATGCAGTATATTTTCTGATATTTTATTATTTTGACATGTGTACACATGCTAACAGCCTTTGGAAAGATTTTGCCTTATTAGTACCAGTGTAACATACAAATGCAACAGTGAGAAAGGTGATCAGTCAACCTTTGCAATAAGCCATCCCCTCCGCAGCAAAACAAGTCACATTTTTTATTAACTTTTAATACGTTTGAGCTATAAACAATTTATTAGTTGAAATGGTCAGATCATGCAGCAGATCTTCCATTAGGATGCAAATATGGCAGAGCCATAATTATATAGAAAACATTTTGCTAACTAGGATATTTTGCCATTCATGTTTGAACTGCTGTTGTGGAAAACGGGAGAAGTGCTGATGACAAACTATATGGCTCGGCGACAAATGGCTTGTGCTTCCACATTTTATCATATTTGGGACATTGTGATTAGAAGCATATCCCACTTTGTGAATGTGTTTTTTTTTTTTGTTAAAATTTTTTATTAGAAACCGTTGGTACACAAGAAAATACAGACAAGGGCCTACAACCACCAGGGCCGGCCGCTAAGGAGCCCGAGGGCCCGCAGTGCAACACCACACATTCGACTGAACCAGAGGCAAAGCCCCCGGCAGTTCGTAAGCACATGTAACAGGCCGCGGCCATAGGCCAATAGCAATCGGAATAAACAGTTTCATTTTTTATTAAATATAAAACACACTCAAGGCAATGAGAGTCCGAAATAGCAGCGTGCTCTTCCCAGGACGGGGAACAACGTACAGTGTCCAAAGCAGTGCTTGTCTGGAAGCGGTAGAGGGGGGCAACGGGAGAGCAAAGCATGGAACACACCTCACACCATCCCGCAGAATGCGTGGCTAGGGGGACAAAGCAATATCGATCTCTAATGGCAGAGGCGGGGTGCAGATACGTCCTCGATATAAATTCCATGGACCCCATACCTTAGTCCACTTCCCTGGTTTGCCTCTCGCCACATACACCGTCTTTTCCCTGAACATACACCAGTCCATATTCTCCTTCCAGACCTCGATCGTGGGCGGCCTCGGGGAGCCCCACAGCTGTGCAATGTTACGCTTAGCCACCATGCACCCCAAGGTCACCCACTGCGTCTGTGCCGCATTACAATCATTCGGTTCCCAGACATTCAACAAACACCTCCTAGCCTCTGGCAACAGAGCAACGTGCGTGACCTCCTCCATTACAGTGTGAATACCGTTCCAAAATCGCACAACCTCCGAACATTCCCATAAGATATGGAGAAAGGTACCCGACAGGCCACATCCCCGCTTACACAGTCCATCCATCGAGTAACTCATGCGCAGCAAACCGGGCCCAGTGATATACACTCTATGAAGGATCTTTAGCTGTACGAATCGTAAGCGGGCCGGGATCGCCACCTCTTTCGGGGAGGCCACCGCCGAAACCCAGTCCTCATCGTCCAGTTCCAAGCCATCGCCCGTCCATGCCTCCCGCAGACGGAGCAGCAAGTCCGCGAAATCGTTAATGAGTTTCTTATAAATCAGAGAGATGGTGCTGTCGGGCACGTAGCCATCCAACACTCTATCCTCCAGTGGGGAGTACTCAGGGATAGCAGCAACGTCTGGAAAAGCCGAACATAGCGCATGGTAGACTTGAGCATACCGGAAGTACTCTCTATCGTTTAATTTATATTCAGTTTTAAGCATTTCAAACGTTTTGAAAGACCCCTTCGCCCAAAGATCACCCACCTTACATATACCAATCATATCCCATTTCTCAAAGCCTTTCGATCTCCACAAACAGCCCAACCGCGCAGAGGCATACAACGGCGTCGCCCGAGTCAAGCGATCCCTCCACCCCATCGCAGCATTCGCCGCGTGCCACACACGTACCGCAACCTGCGTGGGTCCTGTCAACCGCGTGTCCGGGGTCACTGAGTACAGCGCTCTATTATAGTCTCCGCCCGGGAGCAGAAATGTATCCATCTCGAAGGCCGGATTCAAGGCAGGACCGTATATCCCGTGATTCACCGACGCCAACTGAGACGCCCAATAGTATCGTTTAATATCGGGGAGGGCGGCCCCCCCCATCGTACCAGGGGAGCGTCAACTTGGCGAGAGCAATCCGCGGCCGCCCGTCCCAAAACAGTTGGCGCTGAAGACCCTCCACCTCCCGGAAATAACGGGCTGGCACGACATCTAGAGTATTTTGCAAAGCGTATAAAAAGCGAGGTAGCGACATCATTTTAAACAATGCCGCCCGTCCGAGTGGCGAGAGCGGAAGTCGGCGCCACCTCGCGACGTTGGCCTTCAATCGCAGGAGGGGAGGGAGAAGGTTTCGCTCATAGCGGACCGCGGGATCAAGTGAGATGAAGATTCCCAAATATTTGAACCCCAGGGTAGCAATCTGGATAGGGCAATCCCGTGGCAGGAGGGGGGGCCCCACCCGAGAGGGCGTAAACACACGACTTGGCCCAGTTGATGACCAGGCCGGAGTTACGACCAAAAGAATTCAGTACGTCCACCAATACTATTAGCGACTGTCGAGGAGAGGTGAGATACAGAAGGATGTCGTCCGCGTAGAGGGAGACACGGTCTTCAAACTCCGGCATCCATCTAATGCTCGCAACGACGGCTCCCAACGCAACCAGGCGGCGAGCGGCTCCGAAGAAAGTGCAAAGAGAAGGGGTGATAACGGACACCCCTGCCGCGTACCTCTCCCCAGTGCGAAGGGAGCCGATACCCTACCATTCACCACCACCTGAGCCAGAGGATCAGCATATAGTAATTTTACCCAACCAATGAACTCGGGGCCGAACCCAAATTTCGCCAACACGGCCCAAATATATGGCCACTCCAAAGTGTCGAACGCCATAGTAGCATCTAAAGATGCCAAGATGGCCGGCTCACGTATAAATTCCACTCTAGCAAGCACGCCGTGCAACCGCCTCAAATTTAGAGCGGTATTCCGATGAGGTATGAAACCGGACTGATCCTGATGAATCAAGTCGCCCACGACCCGAACCAGCCGATTAGCCAATACCTTGGCCAGAATTTTGGGTTCCGCATTCAACAGCGAAATGGGCCTATAGGAGGCGCAGCGATCTCGCGGCTTCCCCTCTTTGTGTATCACAACTATATTGGCGAGGCGTTGATCGGGGGGGGGGAGGAAGCCCGCCGCGCGTGCCGCGAGAAACATGTCCCGAAGATGCGGCGCTATTTTATCGGGACGCAACTTGTATAGTTCGATGGGAAGACCATTAGGACCCACAGCTTTACCCGATGCGATCGAGCGGGTGGCCAGAGCGATCTCATCCGACGACAAATTCGCCTCCATCAATACTGCATCAGCCTCCAATAGGGTTGGCAATGTAATGTCTCTAAGCAAAAGATGAGAATCCTCCTCCGAACGCACAGAGACCGGAGAGTATACCCCGCGGAAATGGGCCGCAAAGCAGTCAACGATCTCCACCGGGTCAGTCACATGCACTCCATCCATTCTCTCCACAACGGGCACCACCCTTCTCGCTCTCTCCTTCTTATCCAACCAAGCAATCAACTTTCCGGCCTTATCCCCCACATCATACAGTCGTCCTTGCTGCTCTCTACTCATCCCTTTAGCGGCTTCCGTAACCAGCGCCCTATAATCTGATTGTTTGAGGCTGAGAACATGCACTTTCTCATTAGTAACTCCCCGCTCCAAGTCCTCCTCCATTTCAGCTATTTCAGTTTCCAGGCGAACCACCTCCGCTCTCTCGCACCTCTTAGCATGGGAGATAAGGGACAAGGCCTGCCCCCTGACCACCACCTTATAAGCCTCCCATAGGGAGACGGCCGATGGAACCGACCCCCCATTATCATTAAAGTAGTGATCAGTGGACTTGACCAGTTCCGCGCGGATCTTAGGGTTACGTAGATACCAGGGGCTAATAGGCGCAACTCTCCCCTCCGCCCCAGGGACAACCCTCAGTTGCAACCATATAGGGGAATGATCAGAAATACCGCGGGCTAAATGACGCACCTCCCCAATCATCCCAGCCTGGATCGCCGGCATAAGCATATAATCAAGTCTCGAGAGACTCCCATGGGCCCCGAGTGAAAGGTGTATTGCGCCTGACCCGGGTGCATCAATCTCCAGCAATCTACAAGTCCCAACGTGTCCAAAAAGCCACTCAACCAGGCCTGAGCCCTAGGGAGATCCCTGGGGGGGTGACGGTCCTCCAACCCGGAGACAAGGGCATTAAAGTCACCCCCCAACACCAGAACCCCCCCAGGGAGTCCCAGGACCAAACGCCCCAAATCAGCAAATGTAGCTGCCTGTAACCCCGGGGGTACATACACAGCAACAAGCGAGATAATCCTGCCCTCCCATCTCCCCACCAATGCCACATAGCGCCCCCTATCATCGTGAAGCACCTCATCAACTTCCAATGGGAGAGAGGCCCTAACCAAAATGCCCACTCCCCTAGAGCCAGAAGTGAAACCAGAGTGAGCGGCAAGGCGATAACCCCTCCTATTTAGGGCATGGAAGGAGTTCCCGATCACGTGTGTCTCCTGCAGGAAGACAATGTCGGGCGAAACCCGCTTCAAAAACTGCAACACCACCCCGCGCTTGATCCTGTCCCCAAGTCCATTCACATTCCACGAAAGGATTCTCAATCCCCTACCCCCATCCCACCTCCGCGCATGATACCCACATCCCGGAAAGCACAACCCGACAGAGAACTGCACATTGCCTTGCGAAACAAACAAACAATCCCCAACAACCCCCCTCCCCCACAATCCCAAAACCATAACTCCCCCCTCCCTGCACCCCTGCTTGAGCCCGAACATCCCCCCCAACTCGCAGTGTGCCTGTCGCCCTAACATATACCACAAAAAGAACCCCAGAAGGAGGAAAAGGCCCCAATAAGCTCCCTACAACCCCCAAACATTTGAAGGGCAGAAAGTGTCAATCTAGGGTCCAGTTGAGCCAAGGTACAAAACACCACCAGTTCAGTCCATCACCAGGAACCAAGTTCTAATCCTGCGTCACCAAATCCCGTCCGCTCTCCGCTGTCCGACTGTCTCGATCCTGTCCCCGTGGCAGGGCATCCAACCAGTCTCCAGCCGCCTCCGGCCGGTCGAAAAAGTGGGAACGACCCTGGAACTCCACCCGCAGCCTCGCCGGGAATAGCATCGCATATCTCAGCTCCATGTCCCTCAAGCGCCGTTTGACACCCGAAAATCCCAGCCGTTGTTTCTGGACCGCTTGCGTGAAGTCCGGGTAAAAGCTGACAGAGTTCTCAAACTTCAGCGGCCCGGCAACCCTCGACGCCTGAAGGATAGCATCCCTATCCCGAAAGTTAAAGAGCCGGGCGATTATAGGCCGCGGGGGAGCACCCACCTTGGGTGCACCACCCGGAATCCTGTGGGCCCGCTCCACTGCAAAGAACTTACTCAGTCCCTTGGGCGCGAGATGATTGGTCACCAGATCCTCGACAAAAAGATCCGCAGCAGATTCCTCCGATCTTTCCGGCACTCCAATGATACGGACATTATTCCGTCTAGCCCTGCTTTCGGAGTCCTCGAGTCGACGGTCCATCAGATCACTGGCTAGCCGCAACCTACGGACCTCCGTCTGCAGGGAGGCCACGTCCACAGTTAGACTCGACGCTGCTTGACTCAAGGAGTCGACCCGCTCGTTAGTTTTGGACAGGTCTGCCCTGACCAAATTCACATCGATCAGGACCGCGTCCAGTTTATGAGCCAGGGTATCAAACTGCTGACCCACAGCGGTCTTCATCTCCTCAATGGCGCCCATGACGTCCAGCAGGGTCAATTCCGACGATGGGCCGGAGACCTCCTTAGACCTCTCAGGCGATTTATGCAAGCCACCAGGGGATCCCTTTGCCAGCGCATAACGATCCATGTTATTGACCTGGGTATAGGCACCCCTTCGGGTTGACTTGGGTTTCGACTTGTCTCCGTCTAGTCTCGCCGCCATCATCCGGAGGCCACCAAGGCCGGCACCCGCCCGCACCAGGAAAAAAAAGGACCAGGTAGCTAAGTCAGTTGAGCACAGCCGTTGCCGACAGTCAACCCATGTATAATCCGAGAGTCAGGCCAGACACTTCGCAATCCGCGCCCCTCGGAAACACCAGAGTCGCGCTGCCGATATCAAAGAGCAAGCTTGAAAACGAAAGTGAAAGTGCGGGGTCCGTGACAAGTCAAGCCCAGCCAGCCGCTGTTGTTCACTTCGTGCCCGGGCACATCACCAGCTCGAGATCGGGACCAAGGCAAGAGCAGGCCGCAAACTTCAGAGTCCAACCATTCCGGGTCCCGGCGTCCGATCTGAATTTAGGAAACGGTTGGCACCTCAGCGCAAGTTCATCTGCAAAAGCCCGTCAAGTAAACCAGGATTAAGTCAGGATAGACGTGGGAGGTTGCGGAGGCCCTCGAGAGCCGTAAGCCTACGCGGCCATCTTGGTTGCACGCTAGGCTCCTCCCCCCGTGAATGTGTTTTAATGTCAATAACTCATTATAACCTTAAATAATCATGTGTATCCATTGGTTGATTAAACTGGGCAGTGAAATGTCAAACAAATGCTAAAAAAATTGGGATGTTTGCGCATTCTGGCCACATCTCTGGCTCTGCCCACTGATCCAATCCTTGGGTTATTCCCGCCCTCTGATTCTCCGCATACAGTTCCCGTACACTTTTTCCCCCCCACTTCGACCACTGGTTATGACGCTGCGGCGCATGTGGTGAGCAGGGGGCTCGTGGCTGTAGTTGGAATAAACTAGTGGCAAGCTGCAGGTAGTGGCAGGCGCTGCTCACACCGTCACCAAGTGGTGCCGCGGTTATTTAATCAAACACGCAATGGACCCGTCTGACAGCTCAGCTGGCCCTCGCAAGGACCGTGGAATTGTACCTCAGCACACCAGCCCCTCCTATGTAGCTGCTGCGGGCAACACAATCATGCCCAGGCCGGTGTTTGTTGCGCAGACGTCCTTGCGGCGAGGTGCGGCCCTTATGAAGAGTCGCGTCGCAAACTGAGTAGTGCCTCGTGAGGCATCTCTGTAAAATAATGTGTTTTTTAATTGTATTAATAGCGCTAGCGCGTGCAGTGGTGTCTGTCTGACTACCTGTGTTTTACAAGGATTCAGCAGCTTGGATAACAGCAGCGACTGAGTGCATCTTACTGTCTAGGAAAAACTAGTCCGCTGTAAGTGAGCGATGATTAGTTGGTGTGCTGGGGCTCTTCAAGAATGACCGTTCACCCAGCATCTGAACGGCTGTACCAAGTCCAGTAACAGTGCCAAAAAACAACAGGCAGGCAGCGAGGAACTTCCCATTAAAAATCCTATTATGTAAACGTGACTTTTTTTGTTGTTGTAAAAAAAAAAAAAAATGTGTCCGGGTTCTCGTCAGGAGGCCACAGCAGCTTGCACTACACATTGACCCTGCTATGCTGCCAATTATAATACCAACGCAACTACTGACCATCACACTCCTACAAGTGTGACAGTTCTGGGACTGAACAATTTTCATGCACCAGTAAAAATGTCAAGATCACTCTTGTGAATAATGGAGTGCTGGAGCAAGATTAGAATTTTGTTTAGTAACAGTTTTCACAAAAGAACATGAACCACGCATATTCTCAAAACTGTAATTAATGAGGATTAGGTGTGAGTTATTCCTTTTTAATAGGTTAGTGCCGTTCCATTTCTGGTGCTTAACAGCATTAAGATCTTGTAAGAGTTTCTCATTGCTTAAATGAGCGTGATTTCTGATATTTATATGTTTATCTTGTCTTCATTTCTTGATTTTGCTCGCGAGAAAATGTCACTCATAGCCGTTGAATGTCACTCATAATTACAATGAAATTATGAAAATGTCACACATAAGCAATCTGAAACCTTGGCAGCTATGTAGGAATGCAAGAGGACATCATTCCAAGGAATTACTTGAACACTCAAACTGAAGGACACTTTTTTGTCAATAGAGAGGCAGCTAAGGTCATTATCCTTTGGATCCTCTCTTCCATAGGGTAAGCCTTGCATGGGATGGTGTTTAGAATCACTACTAAAAAGATTGTCTTCATGCTGGGTTGAAGGCAAGATTTTGCTTTGTTTAATGACGCAGTTAGATTATGGAACATACATAGGCATGCCTTCGTAGAGTTTTTCAGGTTGCAAAAAGGACCATTAAGAAGATAGTCATCTAAGTATGTAAAAACCTGATGACTGTTTCGCCTTAAATAAGCTGCAAGTGGCCATGCATTTTGTAAAAATCCAAGGAGTGGACTTGAGGCCAAAAGGTAGAATCTTTAACAGGCAATAACAACTGGCCACACTAAAGAACAAGTTACTTACCTTCGGTAACGCTTTTTCTGGTGGATACAGTATCTGCTTGTGGATTCCTCACCTTGTGAAAAAGCATTCCACGGAACTTTTCTTTCCCAGCACTCCACGTCGACGTGGGCGACGTCACAATGCATCGGCTCCGCACGCGACTCCGTACGACGTCATCGGAGCCATAAGAAGCCCACGTCGGCGTGATGACGTCAGTTCCACCCATTTTTTCCGTGCCTTCGAGGCGAACAGGTGAACCAACGACAACTCCAAGTATACACAGTATACAGAATACCAATATATATATACATAGCATACAAAGCAAAAGAATGCTAATCAAACAAGCATTTCCCACAAATGTACAAGAAAGTATACAAACATTTCAAACAAGACCTCTTTCATGGTACACAAAGGTGGACAACGGGGAGGCGGGTGGGCCAGTGAGGAATCCACAGGCAGATACTGTATCCACCAGAAAAAGCATTACCGAAGGTAAGTAACTTGTTCTTCTGATGGATACATCTGCCAGTGGATTCCTCACCTTGTGAATAGATTCCCACAGCAGTCCCCACTCCCGGAGGAGCGTGTCCACCTTCCTATACCAGAAAGTCTTGCAAGACAGAGCGCGCGAAGTGGCCCTCCCTCCTCATCTCAGAGTCCAAGCAATAATGCTTTGCGAAGGTATGGAGGGAGGCCCAAGTCGCGGCTTTACAAATGTCTGCCACAGGAACACCCCGGGCCAAAGCAGATGTAGATGACTTAGCTCTAGTTGAATGAGCTCTAATGCCCTCAGGAGGGGTCTTACCAGCCAGGGCGTAGCAGATCTTGATGGCAAGGATGATCCATCTCGACAACGTGCGCTTGTGCACCGCTCTCCCTTTGGAATGTCCAACATAACCCACGAAGAGCTGATCGTCCAGACGAAAGTCTTTCGTTCTGTCCAAGTAAAAGCTGACAGCTCTCTTTGGGTCCAGGCGATGAAGCCTTTCCTCCTCTTTGGAAGGATGAGGAGGAGGATAGAAAACAGGGAGAGTAATGGACTGCCCCAAATGAAACGGAGTGACAACCTTTGGCAGGAAAGCAGCCCTGGTCCTGAGAACCATCCTTTCAGCATGCAAGGTTAAAAACGGGGGTTTAGAACTAAGAGCTTGAAGCTCACTCACCCTCCTTGCCGAGGTTATGGCTACAAGAAAAACCACCTTAAAGGACAACAGCCTCAAAGGACAACTATGTAGAGGCTCAAATGGGGACCCCATCAGAAAGGTTAAAACAAGATTAAGGTCCCACTGAGGCATTACAAATGGAGTGGGAGGAAACATGTTTGTAAGGCCCTTGATAAACCTCAGAACAACCGGAGATTTAAAAAGTGAAGGTTGATCTGGAAGGCATAGAAAAACCGATAAGGCCGAAAGGTAGCCCTTGACCGTGGCCACAGCACAACCCTGCTGAGCCAAGGAAAGAGCAAACTGGAGCACATCAGAAAGATGGGCTTTTAAAGGGTCAATGGATCTCTCTCCACACCACTTCACAAACTTGGACCACCGGTAGGAGTAAATGGACTTGGTGGAGTGTCGCCTGGCCGATAAAATAACATCCACCACATCAGGTGGGAGAGAGAAAGAACTCAGGTTGCACCGTTCAATCTCCAGGCATGAAGGTGTAAGCTCTGGAGGTGGGGGTGTAGAACCTGCCCCTCCGACTGCGAGAGGAGGTCTGCCCTCAGAGGGAGACAGAGCGGAGGGCACGAGGAGAGGTGGAGAAGATCTGTATACCACACCCTTCTTGGCCAATCCGGGGCGACCAATATGACTTGGGCCCGGTCTTGGCGAATCTTCCTCAGAACCCGAGGAATCAAGGGTATGGGAGGAAACGCGTAAAGGAGTCGAGAGCCCCAACTCAACTGAAATGCGTCCCCCAACGCCCCCTGCATCGGAAACTGGAGACTGCAGAATGACTGGCAGTGCGCGTTCTCGCGGGTGGCAAACAGATCCACCCGAGGTGTCCCCCACGTCCGAAAGACGTGACGAACCACCTCCGGATGGAGCCTCCACTTGTGGTCGGCGGAGAACTGCCGACAAACTGTCCGCATGCACATTCAGCACCCCGGCCAGATGATTTGCCATCAGACAAATCCGATGGTCCTGAACCCAGGACCATAGTCGTAAGGCCTCTCTGCATAGACAAAGAGACCCCACTCCTCCCTGCTTGTTGACATACCACATCGCGGTCGTGTTGTCTGTCAGGACTTGAATCGACTGACCGCGAAGGGAAGGGAGGAAGGCCTTGAGCGCCAAACGAATCGCCCGCAACTCTAGAAGGTTGATGTGAAGCAACCTCTCCTCTGGAGACCAAAGTCCTTTGATCTCCAGATCCCCCAGATGTGCACCCCACCCTAAAGTGGATGCATCCGTTATCACTGTGGCCACCGATAGAGGTAGATGGAAGGGCTTCCCTTGGGACAGATTGCCCTCCACGCTCCACCAAGATAGATCCGCTGCAGCTTCTCCGGAGATCTTGATCGACTCCCCGAGATCCCCGTTGTGCTGATACCACTGCTTGCGGAGACACCACTGGAGCGCCCTCATGTGCCAGCATGCGTGGTTGACCAACAGAATGCAGGAGGCAAACAGACCGAGCAGGCGAAGGACCTTCAGAACTGGAACAACCGCTCCACTGTGGAATAAAGGGACCAACTCCTGAATGTCGAGAATCCTTTGAGGAGGAGGGAATGCTCGACACACAGTAGTGTCCAGTACTGCTCCTATGAACAGGTTGCGTTGAGAGGGCACCAGGTGAGATTTGGGCACATTGATTGAAAAACCCAAGTCGAATAACAGCTGAGATGTCACCTGCAGATGACGCTGCACTATCTCTGGGGACTCCGCCTTCAGAAGCCAGTCGTCCAGGTAAGGGAAAACCGGGATCCCTGACCTCCTGAGATGAGCAGCCACCACTGCCATCACCTTTGTGAAGACTCGAGGTGCGGTAGTAAGACCAAACGAGAGGACCGCAAATTGGTAGTGTTGCGACCCAACCGTAAAACGGAGATACTTCCTGTGCGACTTCAGGATTGGGACATGGAAGTACGCGTCCTGCAAGTCGAGTGACACCATCCAGTCTCCTTGCTGCAGCGCTTGAAGAACCTGCGCAAGGGTCAGCATCTTGAATTGAAGATGGTCTTCCGAGCAATAACCTTGGCAAGGAGGGTAAGGGGGAGGAAACTCCCGAAAGGGAAGGGCGTACCCAGTCTCTACGAGGTTCAAAACCCAAAGGTCGGTTGTAACAGATTTCCAACCCCGTAGAAAGTAGGACACCCGACCCCCCACAGGTCTTACATGATCCGGGATGGGGGATCTAGGGCTGCTTCCCTGAAGCCTCATTGGGAGCAGAGGAGGAGGAGGAAGAAGAGGGGTTGAGACCAGAACCTCTCCGACCCCTTTGCTTCCCTCTATAGGACCTATAGAGGGGATTCTGCTGCTGTTGTTGCTGCTGGGGTTGTCGGAAGGAGCGAAAGGATGATCTTCCGAATCCCCATGACTTTCGAAAAGCTGAACCCCTAGCAGGAGCCTGCAGACCCAGGAACTTCGCCGTCAGTCTACTGTCCTTAAATCGTTGAAGGGCAGAATCTGCTTTCTCCCCAAACAGCTTCTGTCCATCAAAAGGCAGATCAACCAACGTGGCCTGAACATCCGCTGAGAACCCAGAGGAACGGAGCCAAGCCTGCCTCCTTGCGGCTATGGACGACCCCATAATTCTCGCCACCGAGTCCGCCGTATCCAGCCCAGACTGGATCACCTGCCTAGCAGCCGCCTGAGTGTCCGCAACAACTTCCAAGGACGACTTATCCCCCTCAGGCAACTTAGGGGCCAAAGTTTTGATAGAGTCCATCAAGGCATGAACATAACGCCCCAGCAAGCATGTGGCATTAGATGACTTCAACGCCATACTTCCTGAGGAGAAGGTCTTCTTGGCCGCCTGATCAACTTTCTTTGACTCCCTATCAGCCGGAGACTGAGGTAAAGCCCCCGAAGCATGTTTAGAACATGAAGCCTGCACAACCAGGCTCTCTGGAGATGGATGTGTGGACAAAAAATCTGGGTATCCTGGAGGAACTCTGTACCTCCTTGCCACCTGTTTGCAAACCGCCGGAGCTGAAAGAGGCTTCCTCCACACCTCCAACACTGGTTCCAAGATGGCCTCATTGAAAGGCAACAAAGGCTCTGAAGCCGACGTCGGAGAGTGTAACACCTCCGTAAGCAGGTTTGACTTGTACTCCACCGAGGGCAGCTGCAGATCCAACAACTCCGCGGCCTTCTTAATCACCACATGGTAGGGTGCCAATTCCTGAGGAGGAGAAGACCTTGGGGTGGTATCCAAACCACTTGCTTCCTCTATTCCTGCAAACTCATCCGAAGAAGAGTCGACTTCACCTTCTTCCACCTCTGCCCGATATCTTTCTTCCTCCAACACCCTTTGGGCCTCCCGCCTCGACCGGATCCGGGGAGCCGGCGTCGTACGCGGCGTCGGTGGAGCCAAAGGCACCGGAGTCGGAGGCGCCATAGGTGGAGTCAGCGGCGCCGGACACGGCGCCGACTGAGTCGGCCTCGGCGTCGAAGAAGGCTCCGAAGACTGACGGTCCATCCGAGGTCGAGTCGGATCCCCAGCCGGCGCCGGAAACTGCCAAGAAGGCGCCATCGGCATAAAGGGCAGAAAAGGGGCCTGAGCGTAATGCTGCGGCACCCCTAGCGTAAACGCCATCGGACCCACGGGACCAGTTGGTGCTCCGGATGGGAAGGACGCCCTATTAAAAATACCATACATGGCATTCAGAAATCCTGAGGGATCCGTACCTGGAGCCGGGAATTGGGGATAAGGGACCGTCCCTGTATCCCCTTGTGGAGTCACCGGCGTCGGCTCCGCAGAATCATCCACCGGAGCCGCAGAGTCATCCGGCACCGGAACAGCCTCCTCCTGTTCTTGCTCATCCAAAGGAACATCAGACTCCACTTGACCCGGAGTCGAAGCCTTGGACGGAGCCGGTGACGGCGTCGGGGAACGAGCTGGAGCCTGCTTCGGCGAGGGAGACTTCGGAGACTTAGAAGGAGACAAGTCCTTGCTCCAACGTCTACGGGGCGAAGCCGACCTCGACTTCCTGGACTTCGAGGACCGACGCTGAGAAGAATGCTTCCTCTTTTTGCGGTGTTTCTTCGACTTCGACGACCTCGAAGTCGATGACCCCCGCCTGGACTTCTCCTTTTTTCTCCCTATCTTCTCCTCACCGATTTTCTTCATGAAGAGCTTGGTCTTCCTCTCCTTCAGCGCTTTAGGATTCATGCTCCTACAGCACCCACATTCTTCCATGTCATGATCAGAAGAAAGACACCATAAGCAGTCCTGATGCGGATCCGTCATGGACATCAGGCCTCCGCATTCCCTACAGGGCTTAAAGCCCGACTTCCTCGTCGAAGACATACTGAATTTAACACAGTTACACCGCTAAACTACAAAGTAGCTAGAGAGCACTGGAAACAAAAACGTTGCGCGTCGACGGCGCGGAAAAAAGGGAACCGATGTCATCACGCCGACTTGGGCTTCTTATGGCTCCGATGACGTCGTACGGAGTCGCGTGCAGAGCCGATGCATTGTCACGTCGCCCACCTCGATGTGGAGTGCTGGGAAAGAAAAGTTCCGTGGAATGCTGGCGCAGGGGATATTCACAAGGTGAGGAATACACTGGCAGATGTATCCATCAGAAAAAGTAATATTTTCAATGCTTTGGATGGATTGGAATATGAAAGTAAGCATCCTAGAGATTTGGCAGGATAATGAAATCTTCATGGTTTAATATATGGAGTCTTATTTGCAGAGTAACCATCCTAAATGCTTGTTTTTTCAGGAATTAGTTTAGCTGCTAAAGATCTAGTATAAGTATCCATTGGCCCAATCTCTATTTGTTCAAAAAGAAACTTCAATAGAAATCCTGGTTTCTTTGATTGTGCAGAACCTACTCTATGGCTTCTTTTCTGAGGAGCGAAAGAATCTTCAATTTTAACAGGCTAAGATGTTGGTACGACCGCCTCTTGGGGGGGGGGGGGGGTGGATTTCAAGATTTTTGAACACATTCTAAAGTGGGGCCATTCTGAATACTCTTCAGCACCCACTGAACTCTTGTTATAGATCCCCAGCGTTTAAATAGTTGTAAAGTCTTACGCCCACGGGGGGCGTGGCTAGCAGCCTACAATGGCGGTCGGGACCTGATAGAGCTCCGGACCCTCGGGGGGACTAACTCACCCTGACCCGACGGTACTGGGCCCTACCCGACCCACAGCACAGCCGCTGCGACAGGGGAGCCCCGGGCACCGCTGGACCCTGTCGGCGCCATCGGGGACCGCGCTGGGCCGGAGCCTCAGGCCCGGGCCTGCTGACGGGGCGGCCGCTGTGAGACCGGGACCTGGAGTGCGGCGCGAGCCACGCTCGGAACGGACGGCCCTGGAGGACGGCGCGTGAGGCTGGAATCGGATGCGGGTACGACGACACGTGCACAATCGGCGACACCCCCTCCGGCCGGCCTGTGAGTACCGGAGCAACTGAGGAGAGATCTCTGTGACCCTACACAGGAAGACGCTGGAGGTGTGCGGGACGGTGGAGGGCCCATCGGGGTCCGGAGCGTTGGGTGCTGGCGCCGCGTGGTCCCGGCGAATGGGCGCTTGAGGACCCCTCCTGGGGGTGACGGAGTACGGCGGCCCCGGCGGGGTCTTCCCCCCCCCCCCCCTCCCCTCTTGAATCGTGGGCCTACATCGAGCGGCGACACCAGGAATACGCAGAGACCCCCCCCCCCCCGCTGGCAATTTGAGCGCTGCGCGACTGGGCCCGGTGGGCAGTGTTGGGGGTGAGTGCCTTCTCCTACTCAACTTGGTGCTGTTACAGTGCGAAGACCCCCCCGCAGAGGGTTCAACTGCAAGGGTCTACTGTGCGGCGTGTCACGGAGGGACTGGGGGAGCCTGGCTGCCGGTGGAGTTCCTTTGCCGCCGCCGCCGTTGGACCACCGGGGCCGGACTGGCCTTCCTGTTTTTTAACTGGACCGCCTGCATCGGTGAGCTGTTCGTCCTGCTGGATACTGCGGGGCGGCCCTGCAGCCCCGTCCCCCTGGAGTGGTGGCTCTCCTTCCCCCCCCCCCCCCCCAACCGCCTAGATACCGGGCCCCCTTTGGACACCGGAACTGCCCATTCGTCGCCCGCCGGAGCAGCGCCGAGTGGAGGGGACTGGAGCTTCCCACATTCTAGCTCGCCTACGGCAACATACCTGCGCCCGGATTGGCGGAGGGCCCATATCATGGGCAGAGTCCGAGGGAAGACGCTGGGGGACCAACGAGGACCTAGCCGACCTCCCATCATGCCTGAGTGTGATGGCCGCCCCCCCCCCCCCGGCCCCAGGATGCGTCTTCGGAACCTGCTGCTGGACCCCAGGACAAAAATTGGACCTCATACTTATGGAGATCCGAGATACCAGAGCGGCACTCGAGCTGCAGATGGGCACACTCGCCACGAACTTGACGCTGCTCAGGGCGGACCATGGCAAACTGGCGGACATGGTGAAGGAACATGGACAATCCCTATCGGACCTAGATCCCCGAGTCACAGCAAACACGTCCGCCTTGCAACAAATGCAAAAGCAGGTGACAAGCCTTCTAGATCGAGTGGAAGACGCAGAAGGAAGGAACAGGCGCAATAATATACGCGTTATTGGCCTGCCGGAACGCAGCGAGGGGGTCAAGGCGGCAGAATTTATGGAAACCTGGTTCAGAGAACACGTGGCGCCCGAGGGACTCTCTCCATACTTCTGTGTTGAACGGGCCCACAGAATACCAACTGGACCGCCTAGACCTGGTGTACCACCCCGCCCTTTGATAGTGAAAATCCTCAACTATAGAGATCGCGATATACTCCTACAGAAGGCAAGAGACAAAGCCACAATCCGATTCGAAAATCACCGTATATCTCTATATCCGGATTACACCATCTTAGTACAGAGGCAGAGATCGTCGTTTCAAGCAGTGAAGACAAAATTGCAGAAAACACAACTCAAATACGCACTCCTGTACCCTGCCCGGCTGAAAATTATTTACGACCAAACAACTCATTTTTTAGAGAGCCCGACGGACGCTGAGGAATGGCTGGAAGTTATGGGTATTGGCTCTAGCCAGATTGATCACTCTGCCCGCTCCTCACAGGGCTCGGACAAGCTGACGAAGCGGGACTCTCATCGCCCCCGGGGTGCGGGCAGGAGTGGCGCTGGCCCATCGCGTGATCAGCAGCGCCGTGACCAGGAGGGAGCTCTGGCCGCTGCGGGGGCTCTCCACACGGACCCACATAGGAACCCCACGGACTCGGAAGATAGCCCTCTGCATTCAGACTCCGAACATAGCATCACTCTTTTCCCCACGATGACACCCCAGACTGCGGAAGTCATAATCGATAACTAAAAGCGGATGATTACCCTACGATGTCAGACGTATCCTTTGCTATATGCCTTATTTGATCTTCCAGACGCTCTAATTTTGAGAATGTCTCCATGAAAGCATTTATGACCATTGTTTCCCGGTTTTGGACGATTCCCTTTGTTTTATTTTCTGCAGAAGAGATTGTATTATTGTACGTGATGATGTTGATTGCACTATGTACATGGGGGAATAGACCGTGACCTTGTGGGGGTCTTGGGTTCCTCTCCTCCTGCTGACGGGCCGGGTGGGGTTTATCGTTGTTAGCATGGACACACTCACGTATGACACCCCCCCCCCCCCCCGAGACAGGGATCCGTAGAGCCGCAAGGTTTATGACCTTATTAGGACCAGTGCCATGACTAGGTATGGCCACCCCCCTATCAGCGTATGCACCGATATTCGTAATATACCGTTTATGTTTTATAGTTGGGCCCAGCATAGTTCTGACGCTGCGCCAAGTTTGGTTTTCGTTTTGGGGAAAAGGGACTCCTGGTCAAGCTCGATATACAGGCTCCGAGAGTACCGGAGCTCCATGCTGTGCAGGATAGCATGCCTGGATCAGTTCCCACCTTAGGGTCCTATAACCTCATTACCTGGAACGTTCGTGGACTGGGGGCGATTCAGAAACGCCACCGAGTACACGCCTACCTCCTTCGACGTAAGGCTCATGTGGCGTTTCTCCAAGAATCCCATCTCACTGACTCTGAAACTCACAAAATGCGTAAAAAATGGAGAGGTCAGATTTACTCTACTAACTACTCTGCTTTTGCCAGAGGTGCGACCGTATGGGTGCGACATGGGGTCCCCTTTCTAGAGATAGAACGCCGGGTTGATGACCAAGGGAGATTTCTTCTGCTGAGAGGCACGCTGGATGGCTCCCCGGTAGTCCTCGGAAGCGTTTATGCCCCCAACTTCGACCAAGACAGCTTCCTCCATAAGTTGCGACGGGCATTGGTAGACTGGGAGGGCATTCCTTGGGTGCTGGGAGGGGACTGGAATGCCGTGCTGGACACCACTTTAGATAGATCACACCCACCCCTGCACGGTACTAGCGCCAGTAAATTGGCTGAGCAGTTTACGACATGGGTTGGTGGGTGGGCGCTCTGCGACACCTGGCGCTGCCTCCACCCCACCCACAAAGAATACTCCTTTTATTCTCCCGTACACAGCCTCCATACCAGAATTGACAGGTTTCTCTGCTCTAGATCCATTCTTACACAAGCCAGTCACTCTACATATCTAGCAAAAACCTTCTCAGACCATAACCCACTGGAGCTCACTCTCAATTGGGGCAGTGTACCTACCCCGGTGCCTACCTGGAAATTACATCCTCAACTCTTGGAGGATGCCCCGTTCCGTTCAGCTCTCTCTGACATCATAACGAAGTACCTAGCAGAAAACTGGAACACAGCCTCCTCTAATCTGATAGAATGGGATGCCTTGAAGGTGGTGGTGCGTGGGTCGTCGATAGGGCGGTTGGTGGGGGCTAGGCAGGAGATACACCAACGACTTCTGACCATAGAACGACGACTGGACACACTAGAACAGGAGGCGGTGACAGACCCTGGTAAAAAATTAGCACTACAATCTGCCCATATTGACCACGCGGAAATACTGGAAACACTACGGATAATAGATCACAAAGCACTCCTACAGCGGAAACACGCGGAGGCGGATAGGTCGGGTGCTTTGCTCGCCTGCATAGTTCGAGATAGACCGGATACACCAATCATAACCAGAATACGCACACCCACAGGACATATTGTCACCACACAGAAAGAAATAAACACCGCCTTTCATATACATCTCGGAACGCTCTATGCACCGCCTCCCTCTTCGGAGGACTCCTCAATAACGCAGTTTCTGCAAGATCTCCCCTTCCCGAAACTCCCTGAAAATGTACAAAAAAACCATAGACGGCCCCATAACTCAACAAGA
The DNA here is from genome assembly GCF_964204655.1 of Triturus cristatus. Classification (NCBI taxonomy): domain Eukaryota; kingdom Metazoa; phylum Chordata; class Amphibia; order Caudata; family Salamandridae; genus Triturus; species Triturus cristatus. Next base: position 1,042,001,225 of record NC_140585.1, read on the forward strand.
AATCCGAGAGGCGATCAAGGGAATGGGTCGTAATAAAGCGCCAGGGATGGATGGATTACCAGTGGAATTTTATCATACATTCCGAGAGACCCTAGTACCCATACTGGAATCAGTTTATAAACTGGCCTTCGAAACTGCACACCTCCCTCACTCCACCATGCAAGCGCTGGTCACATCGATACCCAAACCAGGTAGGGATGGATTAGACATGTCTAATTACAGACCCCTCTCCTTACTAGCTACGGAATATAAAATATTGAGTAAAGCCCTTGCTAATCGTATTCAACCGCACCTTAACAAACTCATACATGAAGACCAATGCGGGTTTCTACCGAACCGCAGCACATCCCTTAACAATAGACGGCTACACCACGTAATGACGGCTGCTCCGCCTAGGTACCAACTCGCGGGATGCATAGCACTGGACCTACGACAGGCCTTCGATTCCCTTTCCTGGGACTTTATGTTTGCGACTCTGCAGCGGTTTGGGATACCAGATTCATATCTCCGATGGGTCCGCCTGCTATATACAACCCCGAGAGCCAGAGCACGCACTGGCCGTCACGGATGTATGACGTTACAACGCACACTTTTACAACGCATGCACTTACAACGCATTTTTTACAACGCATAATCCATTACAACGCATGACATTACAACGCATGACACTACAACGCATTTTTAAAAACTACCTTTACAACGCATTTCCATTACAACGCATACTACCTTTACAACGCATACCATTACAACGCATAATATTAAATTGCATTTAAGGTAAGTATTAGATAGTATAGGGGTAAAAGTTACTTTTCTAACTCCAGGGGGTGCAACAGTAGGGTAAGTGTTGGATAGTATAGGGGTAAAAACTTACTATTCTAACTCCAGGGGGTGCAACAGTAGGGTAAGTGTTGGATAGTATAGGGGTAAAAATTACTATTCTAACTCCAGGGGGTGCAACAGTGGGGTAAGTGTTGGATAGTATAGGGGTAAAAATTACTATTCTAACTCCAGGGGGTGCATCAGTAGGGTAAGTGTTGGATAGTATAGGGGTAAAAATTACTATTCTAACTCCAGGGGGTGCAACAGTAGGGTAAGTGTTGGATAGTATAGGGGTAAAAATTACTATTCTAACTCCAGGGGGTGCAACAGTAGGGTAAGTGTTGGATAGTATAGGGGTAACAATTACTATTCTAACTCCAGGGGGTGCAACAGTAGGGTAAGTGTTGGATAGTATAGGGGTTAAAATTACTATTCTAACTCCAGGGGGTGCAACAGTAGGGTAAGTGTTGGATAGAATAGGGGTAAAAATTACTATTCTAACTCCAGGGGGTGCAACAGTAGGGTAAGTGTTGGATAGTATAGGGGTAAAAATTACTATTCTAACTCCAGGGGGTGCAACAGTAGGGTAAGTGTTGGATAGTGTAGTGTAATATTATGCGTTGTAATGGTATGCGTTGTAATGGTAGTATGCGTTGTAATGGAATGCGTTGTAAAGGTAGTTTTTAAAAATGCGTTGTAGTGTCATGCGTTGTAATGTCATGCGTTGTAATGGATTATGCGTTGTAAAAAATGCGTTGTAAAGGTAGTGCGTTGTAAAAGTTGCGTTGTAAAGGTTGTTCCCCGGCCGTCACATATCCGAGCAATATTCTGTTCATAGGGGCACCCACTATCTCCGCTGCTGTTTGTGCTCGCGCTTGAGCCCCTGGCCATAGCACTCAGAGGCTCAGCGGCCCAACTCGGTATCCCCATTAACGGTACAGACCACTTACTATCCATCTATGCAGATGACATATTATTATATTTATGAGACCTGACGGCAGCCAACGGTCCCCTCCCCGAGATGTTTGCCGTCTTTGAAGGCCTTTCAGGTCTGGCCATAAACCCGGAGAAGTCTACCGCTTATTTCTTCCGGGACACACCATGCCACAGTACTCTGCAGTTCGGTGACTACACCCTGTCGGTAGCCCCCACCACCTTCAAATATCTGGGCATACATGTGTACAGAACACAGGCGGACCAAATTGACGGTAACATTGGGCGAGCAGTGACGGCATTGCGCGCCAGTGTGGACTTCTGGGCATCGCTACCCTTATCGGTGATGGGCAGAGTCACCATCGCGAAGATGGTTATCTTACCCCGACTACTATATTATTTTGTAAATTTGCCTGTTGTCCTCCCGGTGTCCATTTTTAACACACTTAATACTATACTGCCTAATCTCATCTGGGGCACGGGTCGCAGGCGACTGAGCTTGCGGAGGCTACAGCTGAGCACTCGCGGTGGGGGTCTAGGGGTCCCTGACTTCAGGGCCTACTATTACGCCAGTCAACTCCAGTGGTTATCGTACTGGACTGCCGGGAGACACCTCCATGAGATCGGGTTTACAACCCATAAATTAGACCGGGGGGAGCTACACTCATTATTGCCTAGGGCCAAAATTCCTGCAACTAGCCCTCCCCTTCTGAAGACAGCTCTACAATGCTGGAGAAAAGCCCTGTCGTACACCTCACCGGCTGCCCCGTATGCACCGAACATTCCCCTCTTGGGGATTCCCACGCCACAAGGTAGACTCACTAAAACCAGATTGCGGGACTGGGCTGATGCGGGAGTGGACGATGTTGGGGCTTTCTTTGGTGATGGCACCTTGCTGGACCATGTTCTTTTCCGACAATATACCGGCGCACCACCACATCTATATTTGCTACACGCTGCTGCGTCCCACTATATTAAACACACCTGGGCCCCACAGAGGAACGAACCCCCACAACACAATCTGGTACACCTTCTTTATTATATGGGGAAGGGGGGACACCTGGTCAGATGGCTGTTCACTGGGATCTGCACACATGCAGCAATCCCACTCACTGCCCTTAGGGCACGTTGGTCTGAGGATTCCAGCGAGGCCCTTACGGATAGAGCATGGGAATGTATGGTGGAACACCCCAAAAAAGTATCACGTAATGCACGACTGAAGTTTATACAGACGATGATCCTCCATAGAGCATACCTTACCCCTAAGAGGATTCATCGTATATTTCCAGAATCCCCACGTCATTACCCCGCTGTAGGGGGGAGGAGGCAGACTTCCTGCATATGTTGTGGTCCTGTCCCTGCCTTAGGGACTACTGGGTAGGGGTCCGGGACGCCTTGAGCGCAGTCACTAGACTCCCTATCCCGGAAGACGCATTATATTGCCACGTAGGCCTCCGCAGACGCCCTAAAGTGCAGAAAGCACAATTACGGTTCATAGACCTGGCCCTTATCGTGGCAGTGAGAGCTCTTACCATGCGCTGGAAGTCTCCTAGGAGCCCAGCTGTATACACATGGCAGAGTGATATGTTGCAATGGGGGAGGGCGGAGGGTGCAGCTCTTCGCAGAGAGGAGGATAGGGGGCTCAGGAGACAACTCATCTCGTTAGACTGGGAGGCCATGCTGCTTCAGCTAGAGTCGCTCGATCTACTACCCCTGCAGAATATCCCAACCCAGTAACACGCAGGATTCCTATACGATACTTGCATGATAGGTTGCGGGACTCAGACTCACAGCTTTGCTAAAACCTGAACGTAATGCTGATATTTGTGACCTATATTGTTAAAGCCACAGAGTGATAGTTGATGAAACCAAAACATGAGTGACTAGGAGTGGGGAGAGGGCGGGGTAGGGAGGGGGGGGGAGAGGATGGTTACATTCAGTTCCTTTGTTGAATGCAATGTAATGTTTTTTTATTGCCGATTTATATTGCCAGATCAATTATTGTGGTGTTACCGACACTATTAGAGATCATTATCCTTGAAAGTATCGTTCACGAACGGTCACACCTAACCATTATAAGTCACATGTATAATGTACTTCCTGTAAAGGTAAAAGACTGTCTCTGTAGAATGACTGGTAAATTTCAACACTGTTAAAGTCGTCAATAAAGTTTGTTAAAAAAAAAAAAGTCTTACGCCCACCTGTTGCAGAGAGGAGTTAGTGACCAGTACCGTAGGTGCGCCTGGAGGAGTCCTGTCCTCTTTCTAACTGAATAGGCTTTTTACTGTAGTGGCTGTTTTGAGTAAGCTGCAGATTATGGTAGTCTTTATTGTTGTGAATATTGCTGACAGTTGCAAATATGTTTGATACCAGTGTGGCTGGTAATTTCCTCAAAATGATGAACATATCTTCCCTCTGGCACCTCACAAGGGTTGAAAATATCACTGGTGCAATAAAGCAAAAGATCTTGCAGTTTTGGTATCAGACTTTATGGACTGACGTGAATCGTCCAACTGCTTGCCAAACAAGGACTCACTGTCATTTTGCATATCCAAGGTCTTTACCTGGACCTTCAGCCTGAAAGAGATTGCTCTGAGCTATCCTTGCCTCCTTAAGACAGCAGCCCTGGCTAGTTGTCGAAAACCTATTTTAGCAACATCCATGGCTGTGTTGATTATCTTGGGGAATTTTCTCTCACTCTCCTGGGCAATCGCTCGTCTCATTTATCTTGTCATCTGGTAAAAATTCAGATCTGACCATATTTGCCAATCATATCTCCCCAGGATAGCTAGGGCACTGGACGCTTGAATATTGATAACAAGCATTGCAGAAAATAATTTGCCTATATTGTCTAGGGTGTCTTCCATCTTTATCTGGAGGAGCTGTACAAAGCTTGGACAGGTTCATATAAGGCCTCTGAGCCACTTGCACCACTACCAAATCTGGTCTCAGGTGTCCTATAAGGAGAGCCAGAGAATCGTCGGGCACCTTATATGTCTTGTGCATTCAAGGCATTATAACTGTCACTGTGGCTAGGTTCTACATTTGCTTCAAGCCATCTGACTAAATGTGTTCAATAATTTTCATTGATCTAACAGACTTGCAAGATGGTTCTTTAAAATCATAAACAAAACAGTCTATTTCACTGCAACAGGTAGATCAAACCTCTTTACAGCCCACTCCATGAAAGCATAAAATCCTAGGTCGTCCGCAGGTTATCTAGTCACCAGTGGAGTTGGCGGGGCTGATATTGGTGCCACATTGTCTTCCCATTCTGAACAAACATCCCAAGAATAGTCCTGAGTTCTTGCTAACCACAAGTGGTGGCGGAGCTAGCTCCACCGGCACCAAGGGGAGAGAGAGGTATTTAGAGGAAGTGGATACACCTTCCCTGGTAAACCTAAAGTATCCAGAACCATAAAGCTCAAAACGACTCCTACGTGGTGTACTCCGCAGAATGCGGGAAAGGAAGCAATTCCTTTTTGTTATTAAACCCTCACACACCCTATTGGTGTCATGCTTCATAATCGGGTTCACCCAGACTCCTAAAGGTCAGGGTGGGCTCGACCGTGTTTCAGGGAGCACTTCAAAGATGTAGGCCAGGGGGTCTAAAGATAAAAATCCTACTGTGTTCCCCAGGTATCCCTTTATTCGCGGGAATGTAGTGGATATTAGAAATGTAAAATAGAGGAGGAGGAGCCTAGCGCGCAACCAAGATGGCCGCGTAGGTGCGAGGCTCCCGAGGACCTCCGCGACCTCCTACATTTATCCTGTCTTCATCCTGATTCGGTTGAGGGGACTGTGTTGGTGAACCTGAGCCGAGGTGGTACCCGTTTTCCGTATTTCAATCGGACCCCATGTGCCGTGCTGGGCATCGGTTGAAGTTTGCGGCCTGCTCCTCTCCTGACCCCGGACTAGAGTTGGGGGGTGATCCAGTGGAGAAGTGAACAACAACGGCGGGACGAGCCTGGCGAGTCGCGTACCCCACACTTTCACTTTCGCTTTTCAGCCCTCTTGCCATTGTCGCGAGTGGGATCACGGCCCTTCTGTGTGTGGTGGTTGCCTCGCTGGGGGACCCTGCCTGCCCTGCGGGGACCTGCTCCGCCTTTCTGAGGCGACCTCTGGGGTCCTTGGCCTCGACTGTTCGCTCTCCGCGGTAGGACTCGTGGGTGTACGGGATACAGGACGATGGCGACGAAGCAGGATGGCGAGAGGCCAAAGACCAAATCGACCCGGCGTGGCGCTGCAACTCAAGCCAACATTATGGATCGCTATACCCTGCCGAAGGGTTCTCCCGGCGGGTCGCATAAGTCCCCTGAGTGCCCCGCAGTTGCCCCGGATTTGCCGACGGATCTGACTTTGCAGGACATCATGGGCGCCATCGCGGAGATGAAGACCTCGGTGGGTCAACAATTTGATACTCTGGCGCACAAACTCGACGCGGTTCTCATCGATGTTAACCTTGTCAGGGCAGATCTTTCCAAGACAAATGACAGGGTGGATTCTTTGGCTCACACCGCGTCGGGCCTCACGACTGAGGTGGCGGCCCTCCAGACGGAGGTACGTCGGCTCCGGCAGGCCAGTGCGCTCACGGATCGGCGACTGGAGGATTCCGAGAGTCGGGCCCGGAGGAACAACGTTCGCATTATCGGGGTGCCAGAGGGACTGGAGGATTCGGCGGCGGATCTCTTTGTGGAGGATCTGATTTCTAATCGTCTGCAGCCTCGAGGTTTGAGTAAATTCTTTGCGGTGGAGAGGGCCCATAGAGTTCCTGGTGGCAAGCCGAAGGTCGGAGCTCCCCCGCGGCCTCTTATTGCCCGTATCTTCAACTTTCGGGACAGGGATGCGATCTTACAAGCTTCTAGAGTGCAGGGGCCGCTTAAGCTGGAGAACGTGGAGGTGAACGTCTATCCTGACTTTACTCAAGCGGTCCAGAAGCAGAGGCTGGGTTTCATGGGCGTTAAGCGGCGGCTCCGAGATATGAACTTGAAAAACGCCATGCTTTTCCCGGCCAGACTGCGTGTGGAGTCCGAGGGTCGCTCTCATTTCTTTGACCGTCCGGAGACGGCCGGGGACTGGTTGGACACTTTGCCTAGGGGACATGATCGAGAGGGTGTGGGGGCCGCGGGAGGAGAGTGCCCACTGAACCGGGCCAGCGGTATTGATACTGGGGCTAATTCCTGATGATGCCACCTTTCGGCTGTGCTCAGGGTTTCTTGACTGTCGTGCTTTGCTCCCCCTCCCGTGGAGGTTGTGGTGTGTCTCGAGGGGGTTCTCTTTCCTCCTCTAGGGGGTCTTTGTAGTTTAGTTCATGCAGGGGCGACAGGCACACTGCAAGTTGGGGGGGCTGTTTGGGCTCATGCAGGGGTGCAGGGAGGGGGGAGTTTTGTTTGGAATGTTGGGTTGGGGTTGGGTATTGTTTGTTTGTACCACAAGGCAGACATATTGTTGTGTTCTATTAAAGGTGCTCTCTGGGAGGTGACAGATTGGTTTTGGCTGTGATGGGGGGTAGGGGACTGAGACTTCTTTCCTGGAATGTTAACGGACTGGGGGACAGGATAAAACGGGGGGTGGTCCTGCAGTTCTTACAACGGATTTCACCTGATATTGTGTTCTTGCAAGAAACACACCTTATTGGTAACTCCTTCTGTGCTATGAATAGGCGGGGCTATCGCCTTGTGGCCCATTCGGGCTTCACCTCTGGTTCGAGGGGTGTGGGCATTATGGTTAAAACCTTGCTCCCGTTGGAGGTTGACGAGGTGCTCCATGATGACAGGGGGCGATATACGGCTCTGGTGGGTAGATGGGAGGGTAAAGTAGTTGTTTTGGTTTCTGTTTATGTCCCACCGGGGTTGCAGACGACTACTTTTGCTGATTTGGGGCGCCTTCTTCTTGGGCTGCCGGAGGGTATCTTAGTGGTTGGTGGGGATTTTAATGCTGGGGTCTCCGGAACTGAGGATCGTCACCCACCCAGGGATCTCCCCCGGGCCCAAACTTGGTTGTCTGGCCTCTTAGATACCCTGGGTCTGGTGGATTGTTGGCAGCTAAAACATCCTGCGCAGGTACAATACACCTTTCATTCCGGGGCTCATGGTAGTCTTTCGAGACTTGATTATGTTCTGATGCCAGCGGCACAGGCGGGGAGGGTCGGGGAGGTGCGGCATCTTGCTCGGGGTATTTCAGACCACTCCCCTCTCTTGTTGCACTTTGATATTGTCCCGGGGATGGAGGGGAGGGTGGTCCCGATCAACCCCTGGTACCTGCGTAATCCCGCGATTCGCGCAGATTTGATTAAATCCCTTGAGCAATATTTTGGAGATAATGTGGGATCAGTGTCGTCTGCTGTTTCTCTGTGGGAGGCGTTCAAAACGGTACTCCGGGGGGAGGCCCTGTCCCTCATTTCCCACTCCAAGAGGTGTGAGCGGGAGGAGGTGACCCGTATCGAGTCTGAGATAACTGAGTTGGAGGGTGACCTGGATTGTGGTGTCACGGACGACAAACTGCATGCTCTCAGGATCAAACAAGCGGACTACAAGGCCCTAGTCACCGAGGCGGCCAGGGGCCTGAGTAGGGAGCAGCAGGGGCGACTGTATGATATGGGTGATAAAGCTGGAAAACTGATCGCGTGGCTGGATAAAAAGGAGAGAGCGAGTCGAATTGTTCCGCTGGTTGAGAGAGTGGAGGGTGTGTATGTTACTGATCCGGGTGAAATTGTTGATTGCTTCGCAGAGTATTTTCGCGGGGTGTATTCCCCGGTATCTTCCCGCGACCTGCTTAAAGATATTGCGTTGCCTTCCCTTTCGGAGGAGGATAAGTCGTTGATGGACGCGACTCCGACGTCTGAGGAGATCGCTCTGGCCATACGTTCAGTCGCCTCTGGCAAGGCCATGGGTCCTAATGGCCTTCCCATTGAATTGTACAAATTGCGGCCGGATACATTGGCGCCGCATCTTCGTGATATGTTCCTCGCGGCCCGGGCGGCGGGTTCCCTCCCGCTGGACCAGCGTCTAGCCACTATTGTGGTTATTCACAAGGAGGGGAGGCCGCGTGATCGGGTCACTTCTTACAGGCCCATTTCGCTTTTGAATGCGGAACCAAAAATTCTGGCCAAGGTGCTGGCTAATCGGCTGGTCAGCGTGGTGTGCGACCTGATCCATCAGGACCAGTCCGGTTTTATCCCTCATCGCAACACCGCGCTTAACCTGCGGCGTCTGCATGGGGTGCTCTCGAGGGTAACGTTCATACGCGAGCCAGCCATTTTGGCGTCCCTGGACGCCACTATGGCATTCGACACGCTTGAGTGGCCATATATCTGGGCGACGCTGGAGAAGTTTGGGTTTGGCCCGGGATTCATTGGCTGGGTGAAATTGTTGTATTCCGGACCGCTAGCCCAGGTGGTAGTGAATGGTAGAGTGTCGGCTCCTTTTGAATTGGGTAGGGGCACGCGACAGGGTTGCCCGCTGTCGCCTCTCCTCTTTGCGCTCGCCTTGGAGCCCCTGGCGGAGTGGCTGCGGTGGCACCCTTCGATTCGTGGTCTCCGATGGACTCCTGAGTATGAGGATCGAGTCTCTCTCTACGCGGACGATATTCTTTTGTATCTTGCTTCCCCGCGTGAATCGTTGATTGTGTTAGTGGATGTGCTGAATTCCTTTGGCCGTAACTCAGGCCTAGTCATCAACTGGGCTAAATCCTGTGTATATGTCCTCTCAGAGGAGGCCCCTATCCTCCCGCGGGGTTGTCCTATCCAGGTTGCTCAACAGGGATTTAAGTATCTAGGTATTTTTATTACCCTGGACTCTGCGGCCCGATACACACAGAACCTAGTCCCCCCCCCCCCCCCCAACGTTTGAAGGCGGATGTGGCGCGTTGGAGGCGCTTGCCGCTCTCGCCGCTCGGCCGGGCGGCGCTGTTTAAGATGATGTCGTTGCCACGGTTTTTATATGCCTTGCAAAACACGATGGATGTCGTTCCGGCTAGTTACTTTCGGGAGGTGGAGGGTCTGCAACGCCAACTGTTTTGGGATGGGAGGCCGCAGATCGCCCTCGCGAAGCTGACGCTCCCGTGGTACGATGGGGGGGTCGCCCTCCCTGACATCAAACGTTATTACTGGGCCTCCCAGCTGGCTGCGATAAACCACGGGCATTATGGGCCCGCCCTTAATCCGGCTTTTGAAATGGACAAATTGTTGTTGCCGGGTGGCGACTACAATCGTGCGCTCTACTCTAGATCGCTCGACGCACGTTTGACTGGTCCGACACGGGTCGCGGTACGGGTGTGGCATGCGGCAAACTCGGCGATGGGGTGGAAAGATCGGTTGACCCGGGCGACGCCACTGTATGCCTCTGAACGACTGGGACGACGAAAGGCTTTGAGAAGTGGGACACGATTGGCATTAGCAGGGTGGGCGATCTTTGGACGAAGGGGGGATTTAAAACGTTTGATGTGCTGAAAGCGGAATACCAGTTGCATGATAGGGAGTACTTCCGGTATGTACAGGTTCGCCACGCGTTGTCTTCCGTGTTCCCGGAGGTCGCGTCCATCCCGGAGTGCTCCCCCTTGGAGGATAGAGTGCTAGATGGGCATGTAACGGATGGCACTATCTCATTGATCTATAAAAAGCTCATCAACGATCGCTCGGGACTGCTGGCCGCGCTCCGTGAGGCATGGGTCGCTGATGGATTGGAGCTAGACGACGAGGATTGGGTATCTGCGGTGGCCTCCCCGAAAGAGGTGGCCATACCGGCCCACCTTCGTTTCGTCCAGCTCAAAATACTCCACAGGGTTTACGTTACGGGACCGGGCCTGATGCGCATGGGATACGCGGTGGATGGGATGTGTAAGCGTGGGTGTGGCATGTTAGGGACCTTCCTCCACATTTTGTGGGAATGTCCGGAGGTGACTCGATTCTGGCGTGGTGTGCATGAGGTGTTGCAAGCGGTCACGCATGTTGCGCTGCTCCCCGAGGCTAGGAGGTGTCTGCTGAATGTGTGGGAGCCGACTGATTATACGGTGACGCAAACGTGGTGGGTGACATTGGGATATATGGTGGCCAAGCGTGACATAGCACAATTGTGGGGCTCCCAGAGGTCACCCACGATTTCGGTATGGAAGGAAAATATGGATTGGTGTATGTTCCGAGAAAAGGTTGTGTATGTGGCGAGAGGTAAGCCTGGGAAATGGGTAAAGGTGTGGGGCCCCTGGAACTCCTACCGCGGCGGGATCTGTACCCCGCCACTGACGCCCGACCTGGCGGCGGCCCTGTCTCCCTAGTCTGCACATTCTCTTGATTCTGTGTTACCGTAACCACTTTGTTTCTGCCCCTGCCCTTCCCCCCCTCTTATTCTTGTAGGTTGGTAGAGCCCTCCCGAGGGGAGCACATACTGTTGCCTAGATTTTTGCCGCCTTGTGGGTTTGTTTCTCGTTTTTTCATTTAAAATGAAACCGCCATTTGGGATGTTTGAGCAATGTGGCCGCAAATGATTTTTTGATCTGTGGGACTTTTTACTGCTTGCTGCTTGTGTTTATGAATATGTTTCATGGTCTCACTGTTTACTAGCGGCCGGCCTGAAGGTTGTAGGCCCATACTTGTATATCTCTTGAAATCTGTAATAAAGGTTTCCGAAAAAAAAAAAAAAAAAAAAGAAATGTAAAATAAAACTAGGGTCTAACTGAGGTTATGGTCCTATGACCCTAAAGACTTGCCAACATGTTTCAGCCCTTGTCAGAGGCCTGATAGGTCCCAGGCTTTCTTCAAGGCAAAACAGAGTTCCCTCCCTGGTGTTAAAGGAATATTCCTATAGATTTGTTGTCGATGGAACAGAAAGCTGTTCCCTTGTGAAAATGATATTGAGGTAATACTTATCTCTCCAACTGAAAACAACGTAAAAAATTCCGGGAGACGCGGGAGCTAAATAGGCTGACAGAGGGGCAGGACCTTTGAAGTATGTGTGACTACAAGGCTACCCCTTTCCTGATCTACGTGAGATACGCGGATTGTACCAAAATTGGGCGGAGGTTTTTACGTCAACAACAAATATATAGAAAAATTCCTTTACCAACACCAGGGAGGGAACTCTGTTTTGCCCTGAAGAAAGCCCGGGAACTATCAGGCCTCTGACAAGGGCTGAAACATGGTGAAAAGTCTTTAGGGTCATAGGACAATAACCTCCATTAGACCCTAGTTTTATTTTACATTTTTAATATCCACTACGTCCCTAAGAATAAAGGGATACCTGCGGAACGCAGTAGGATTTTTATCTTTAGACTCCCTGGCCTACATCTCTTAAGTGGTCCCTTAAACACGGTAGAGCCCACCCTGACTTTAGTAGCCGGGGTGAACCCAATGAGGAAGCATGATACCAATAGGGTGTGTGAGGGTTAAATAACAAAAAGGAATGGTTTCCTTTCCCGCATTCTACAGAGCACGCGGCGGTGGAGTCGTTTTGAGCTTTATGGTTCTGGATACTTTACGGTCGTCATAGTCCTGAGTTATCTCACCCTCTTCTAGTTCCTCGTCATCTGTATAGTCCTCATGTATGGTGATTGGTGGAAGTAGTTTTTTTGGTAGTAATTGCTTTGTACGTGAGCTACGAGTACCTAAGGTATGGACCAATCGATGCAAGTGTTGAGAGACGGTATGTTTAGGAGCAAGAGCCGCTAGGGGCGGTATTGTTATGGTACTGGACTCCAGAAATCTCCTATAACAGCCCACCAGCATTTGGCATAGATGTGTGACACGAGCTGTGGGGTACATGCATTATTTGTACTTGTTCACATTCACTGTATGTATCATAGACATATTGTTCTTCAAAAGCTTCGTTCTATCTAGGCTTCTCAGTCGGTCTCGAAGAGAAGTGCCCTCCATATATGCATGGTCTTCTTCATCAAGGTCCCGGCACTTAAATGAAGTTGCATGGGACTGTATGTGGGGCCAAATGGGCCATCATCCTTTTATTGTTCAACGTCTAACCAGTGTGCTGGGGGCCAAGGAGAGATCTTACTGAGAGAAGTGTGTATCGGTATGATTGAAACTGGTATCCCTTCTTTTGTAATTAGCAATACTCTCCTCTCTATCGACAGTGGTGTTGATGGATATTTACTTCGAGTAAAGAATGTAGTGGACTCCATTGAGGAAGCCACTGCACCTGTACCATCTTTGTAGATGGTATCCTCTTCGTGAATGAGATGGCCATAAACAATGCCATAGACTTCTAAGTGATCGTCAATACCATAGACGGCAATACTTTTGTCATTATCGTCGATGATGTTGCCAACAACATCATTGTTGACGGGGTTGTTGGCTATTTTTTTTGAACAACACGAGATTCATCAGTGAGAGGTCTGTTTTCGCCTTTTTCAATCTCAGAAGAAAATACCTTTACTAAGGGTGTGGAAGGCTACAACTGGGATTTTTCTGACTTTGCTGAAGTATTAGGATGCATTTTCCCTTCTACGTTTTTCTTGCCTGATGCAGGAGATATTTCCACTGGTCTTTTTCCATGACCCTTATGTAGTATTTTAGAGGGTTCCTGAGAGGCTTCTCTTTACCTTGGATCTTTTCTTTTATGGGCTTTCTTATGAGGCAAAGAAGTTCCCTCACCTACACCTCCCGATAACAAATTTTCCTTTGACTTTTTCTTTTGTAGCCAAAGTAGGAGCTTTATTTCTCTATCCTTAAGAGTCTCTGCTTGGATGGTACGAAATATCTTACAATCCTTTGGTATATAATGGGTATATAATGGGAGTGTAGACAGTAAAGACACTCCCTATACTCATTATACTGTGTCATGTTTGCCATGGGACTCACCTTGATAATGGGGCAGATCAAAGCATGTGTATCTAAGAAATATATAATTACTGGAAAATTATAGCGGTCTTGTTTCACCAAAGAGGAGTACCAAATGCCCTAAAACATGCAGTGATCACCACCTTATCCACTGGCTGAGCCACAAGGTAAAGTAAAATACAGACCTATATCAAACACTTCTATTTAAATCTGAGAGGGGAGGGTAACTGGCAATTGCAGGACTTTAGAGAAAAAGGCAATATTCTCCCCAAGTGATAATCTGACTTTAAACTGGGGAGAGGAACGAACGAACAAGTTACTTACCTTCGGTAACGCTTTTTCTGGTGGATACAGTATCTGCCTGTGGATTCCTCACCTTGTGAATATCCCCTGCGCCAGCATTCCACGGAACTTTTCTTCACCAGCATTCCACGTCGACATGGGCGACGTCATAATACACCGGCTCCGCTCGCGACTCCGATCGACGTCACCGGAGCCATAAGAAGCCCACGTCGGCGTGATGACGTCAGTTCCACCCATTTTTTCCCCGTGCCTTCGAGGCGAACAGGTGGACTAACGACAGACTCAAAGTATACACAGTATACAATACACCAACACATATGCATAGCATACAAAGGAAAAGAATGCTAAATAAACAAGCATTTCCTACAATTGCACAACAAAGTATAAAAACATATCAACAAGACCTATTTCATGGTATACAAAGGTGGACAACGGGGAGGCGGGTGGGCCAGTGAGGAATCCACAGGCAGATACTGTATCCACCAGAAAAAGCGTTACCGAAGGTAAGTAACTTGTTCTTCTGATGGATACATCTGCCAGTGGATTCCTCACCTTGTGAATAGATTCCCACAGCAGTCCCCACTCCCGGAGGAGGGTGTCCACCTTCCTATACCAGAAAGTCCTGTAACACAGAGCGCGCGAAGTGGCCCTCCCTCCTCATCTCAGAGTCCAAGCAATAATGCTTTGCGAAAGTATGGAGGGAGGCCCAAGTCGCGGCTTTACAAATATCTGCCACAGGAACACCCCGGGCCAAAGCAGATGTAGAGGCCTTAGCTCTAGTTGAATGCGCTCTAATGCCATCAGGAGAAGTCTTACCAGCCAGGGCGTAGCAGATCTTGATGGTCAGAATTATCCATCTTGACAGCGTGCGCTTGTGCACCGCCTTCCCCTTAGAACGACCAATGTAGCCAATAAAGAGCTGGTCATCAAGGCGAAAGTCCTTGGTTCTATCCAGATAAAAACTAACAGCCCTCTTCAGGTCCAAACGATGGAGTCTTTCCTCCTCTTTGGAAGGGTGAGGAGGAGGGTAGAAAACAGGGAGAGTAATGGACTGCCCCAAATGAAACGGAGTGACTACCTTTGGCAGGAAAGCAGCCCTGGTCCTGAGAACCATCCTTTCAGCATGTAAGGTAAGGAAAGGAGGATTGGAACTAAGAGCCTGAAGCTCACTCACCCTCCTTGCCGAGGTTATGGCCACAAGAAAAACCACCTTAAATGATAACAGCCTCAAAGGACAAGTATGAAGAGGCTCAAAAGGGGACCCCATTAGAAAGGTTAAAACAAGATTAAGGTCCCACCGAGGCATTACAAATGGAGTGGGAGGAAACATGTTTGTAAGGCCCGTGATGAACCTCAGAACAACCGGAGATTTAAATAGAGAAGGTTGATCTGGGAGGCACAGAAAAGCCGATAAGGCCGAAAGGTAGCCCTTAACCGTGGCCACAGCACAGCCCTGCTGAGCCAAGGAAAGAGCAAACTGAAGCACATTGGACAGACGGGCCTTTAAAGGACCAATGGATCTCTCTCCACACCACTTAACAAACTTAGACCACCTGTAGGAGTAAATGGACTTGGTGGAGTGTCGCCTGGCCGATAAAATAACGTCCACCACATCAGGTGGGAGAGAGAATGAACTCAGGTTGCCCCGTTCAATCTCCAGGCATGAAGGTGTAAGCTCTGGAGGTGGGGGTGTAGAACCTGCCCCTCCGACTGCGAGAGGAGGTCTGCCCTCAGAGGGAGACGGAGCGGAGGGCACGAGGAGAGGTGGAGAAGATCTGTATACCACACCCTTCTTGGCCAATCCGGGGCGACCAATATGACTTGGGCAAATCTTCCTCAGAACCCGAGGAATCAAGGGTATGGGAGGAAACGCGTAAAGGAGTTGTGAGCCCCAACTCAACTGAAACGCGTCCCCCAACGCCCCTGCATCGGAAACTGGAGACTGCAGAATGACGGGCAGTGCGCGTTCTCGTGAGTGGCAAACATGTCCACCCGAGGAGTTCCCCACGTACGAAAGACGTAACGAACCACCTCCGGATGGAGCCTCCAATCGTGGTCGGCGGAGAACTGCCGACTGAGACTGTCCGCACGCACGTTCAACACCCCGGCCAGATGATTTGCCATCAGACAAATCTGATGGTCCTGAGCCCAGGACCATAGACATAAGGCCTCTCTGCACAGGCAAAGAGACCCTACTCCTCCCTGTTTGTTGACATACCACATCGCGGTCGTGTTGTCTGTCAGGACTTGAATCGACTGACCGCGAAGGGAAGGAAGGAAGGCCTTGAGCGCCAAACGAATCGCCCGCAATTCCAAAAGGTTGATATGAAGCAACCTTTCCTCTGGAGACCAAAGACCCTTGATCTCCAGATCCCCCAGATGAGCACCCCACCCTAGGGTGGATGCATCCGTTATCACTGTGGCCACCGATGGAGGCAGATGGAAGGGCTTTCCTTGCGACAGATTGCCCTCTACGCTCCACCATGAAAGATCCGCTGCAGCTTCTCTGGAGATCTTGATTGACTCCCAGAGATCTCCGTTGTGCTGATACCACTGCTTGCGGAGGCACCACTGGAGTGCCCTCATGTGCCAGCGTGCATGGTTGACCAACAGAATGCAGGAAGCGAACAGACCGAGCAGGAGAAGGACCTTCAGAACTGGAACAACCGCTCCACTGTGGAATAAAGGGACCAACTCCTGAATGTCGAGAATCCTTTGAGGAGGAGGGAATGCTCGACACACAGTAGTGTCCAGTACCGCCCCTATGAACAGGTTGTGTTGAGAGGGCACCAGGTGAGATTTGGGCACATTGATCGAAAAACCCAAGTCGAACAACAGCTGGGATGTTACCTGCAGATGATGCTGCACCATCTCTGGGGACTCTGCCTTCAGAAGCCAGTCGTCCAGGTAGGGAAAAACTGGAATCCCCGACCTCCTGAGATGGGCAGCCACCACTGCCATCACCTTTGTGAAGACTCGAGGTGCGGTAGTAAGACCAAACGGGAGGACCGCAAACTGGTAATGTTGCGACCCAACCGTAAATCGGAGATACTTCCTGTGCGACTTCAGGATTGGGACATGGAAGTACGCGTCCTGCAAGTCGAGCGACACCAACCAGTCTCCTTGCTGCAACGCTTGAAGAACCTGCGCAAGGGTCAGCATCTTGAATTTCTCCTGTTTCAGGTAAAAGTTCAAGATTCTCAGGTCCAGTATCGGACGCAATCTGCCGTCCTTTTTGGGAATCAGAAAATACCAGGAGTAGCATCCCTGACCCCTTTCCTGCTCCGGAACCACCTCTATTACACCCTTCTGGAGCAAGGCTAGAACTTCCTTCTGCAGGAGAAGCAGGTGGTCCTCCGAACAATAACCTTGGCAAGGAGGGTAAGGGGGAGGAAACTCCCGAAAGGGAAGGGCGTACCCAGTCTCTACGAGGTTCAAAACCCAAAGGTCTGTTGTAACCCATTTCCAACCCCGTAGAAAGTAGGACACCCGACCCCCCAAAGGCCTTACATGATCCAGGATGGGGGATCTAGGGCTGCTTCCCTGAGGCCTCATTGGGAGCAGAGGAGGAGGAAGAAGAGGAGGGGTTGCGTCCAGAACCTCTCCGACCCTTTTGCCTCCCTCTATAGGACTTATAGAGGGGATTCTGCTGTTGCTGCTGCTGCTGCTGCTGCTGCTGCTGGGGCTGCCGGTAAGAGCGAAAAGACAATCGCCCAAAGCCCCTAAATTTTCGAAAGGTCGAACCCCTTGCCGGTACTTGCAGGCCCAAGGATTTTGCAGTCAATCGGCTGTCCTTAAAACGCTGAAGGGCAGAGTCCGCTTTCTCCCCAAACAGCTTCTGACCATCAAATGGAAGATCGACCAGCGTAGCTTGAACATCCGCTGAGAAACCAGAGTTACGGAGCCAAGCCTGCCTTCTTACAGCAACAGACAACCCCATGATCCTTGCCACGGAGTCCGCAGTATCCAACCCTGACTGGATAACTTGCCTGGCAGCCGCCTGAGTGTCCGCTACAACCTCCATGAAGGATGACTTATCCCCTTCAGGCAACTTAGGAGCCAAGGACTTAATGGAATCCATTAGAGCGTGCACGTAACGCCCCAGCAGGCATATAGCATTAGTCGATTTTAACGCCATGCTTCCTGTGGAAAAGGTCTTTTTGGCTGCCTGATCAGCTTTTTTAGACTCCCTGTCATCTGGAGACTGAGGAAAGGCACCGGAAGCATGCTTGGAGCATGAAGCCTGCACAACCAAACTGTCCGGGGACGGATGAGTGGATAAAAAGTCAGGATCCCCTGGTGCAACCTTGTACCTTCTTGCCACCTGTCTACACACAGCAGGAGATGAAAGGGGCTTCTTCCATACCTCTAATACCGGCTCCAATATGGCCTCATTGAAAGGCAACAAGGGCTCTGATGTCGAAGTCGGAGAATGTAACACTTCTGTGAGCAGGTTGGATTTGTACTCCACAGAAGGCAGCTGTAAATCCAGAAGCTCTGCTGCTTTCTTTATCACTACGTGATAGGGAGCCAACTCATGAGGTGGAGAAGACCTGGCAGATGCATGTTCCCACTCTGGGGTCGTATCCAGCCCACTGGCTTCCTCAATGCCCTCGAATTCGTCCGAAGAAGAATCAACCTCACCTTCTTCCACCTCTCGATATCTTCTTTCCTCCAACACCCTCTGGGCTTCCCTCCTCGACCGGATTCGGGGAACCGACGTCGGCGACGTCGTACGCGGCGTCGGAGGAACCAGAGGAACCGGCGTCGACGGCGCCAGACACGGCGCAGATGGAGTCAGCCTCGGCGTCGATGGAGTCGGTTTCGGCGTCGATGGAGCCAGTCTCGGCGTCGAAGGAGGCTCCGAAGCCTGTCGGACCTTCCGAGGTCGAATCGGATCCCCAGACGGCGCCGGAAACTGCCAAGAAGGCGCCATCAGCATAAAGGGCATAAAGGGGGCCTGAGCATACTGCTGTGGCACCCCCATTGTAAAGGCCATCGGACCCACGGGACCAGCTGGTGCTCCGGATGGGTAGGCCGCCCTATTAAAAATGCCATACATAGCATTTAAGAAATTAGCCGAATCCGTACCTGGGGCCGGGAACTGAGGCAAAGGAACCCCTTGTGGGGCCTCCGGCACCGGCTCCGCAGTATCCTCCACCGGAGCCTCAGAATCTTCAGTTACTGGAACAGACTCTTCCTGCTCCTCATGCATAGAAGCATCCGACTCCACACGAACCGGAGTCGACGTCTTAGACGGAGCCGAAGACCTCGTCGGAGACTGAATCGGAGTCTGCTTCCTCGAAGGAGAACCTTCCGGTGACCTCGAAGGTGAAGGAGATAAACCTTTGCTCCGACGTCGATGAGACGAAGCCGACCTCGATTTCTTGGACTTCGAGGATCGACGTCTAGAATGTTTACTTTTTTTATGGTGTTTCTTCGACCTCGAAGTCGATGACTCTCTCTTCGATCTCTCCTTCTTCCTCCCTCTTTTCTCTTCACCAATCTTCTTCATGAAGAGCTTGGTCTTCCTTTCCTTGAGTGCCTTCGGGTTCATGCTTTTACAGCATCCGCACTCCTCCATATCATGTTCCGAGGAGCGGCACCATAAACAATTCTGGTGTGGATCCGTTATCGACATTAGACCTCCACACTCCCTACAGGGCTTAAAGCCCGACTTCCTAGTCGAAGACATAGCCGAATAAACAGAGATACACGACCAAACTACAAAGTAGCACTGGAGAAAAACCGTTGCGCGTCGAAGGCGCGGAAAAAAGGGAACTGACGAACAGATTACTTACCTTCGGTAACATACTATCTGGTAGAGACACAGTCTAGCTGCAGATTCCTTAACGTTTGAATTCTCCCCAGGCGCCAGACCGGATCGGGACATTTTTCAGCATTTCCTCTGTGTGCTGGGGGACAGGGCCGTACGGCGCCGTGATGATAACTCCTGTTGTGTAGTCAATGGAGCCATATAAGTCCCCTCCCAGTGGCGTAGCAAGACATTTTGCTGCCAGTGGCAGTCCCTGTGGCGGCTGCCCTGCGACAGCTGCAGGAAGAGCAGGGAGGGGTCATCCCATACCCCCTTTGCTATGCCACTGTCCCCTCTGGCGTTTGGATGTCAGTTTCGTCTGAGAAACCTTCCGCACTAGAATACAGAGCCTCTACAGAAACTGCCTGTGGAAACAGTGTGCCGAAAAAGATCAATATATCTTTAAAAACAAAAACAAAATGGAAATAAATGGTATGACCATACCCAGGCAAGGCCCATAAGGAAAGACCAAAAGCAATGACGAAATAATTATAACCATAGATATGACAATAACAAGTCAAAATAAAGGCATAAGATCCAATGGACCATTGATTCACACAATTACATGAAACAGTAATCACTAGTATATAAAACCAGTACTGAAAAGGAGGATAACCCTTACACCAGGGGTGGTTCCTCCATTAGGGCGTAGGAGCATCGCCCCACTGCTTTCTCGCAGTGTGAGAAGCAGAAACCGTGAATGGTATTTTAAATACCATTTTATGTTTCTGCTTCTCACACTGTGAGAAAGCAGGAAGGATATGCCTGGTTGGGACGGGCGGGTCAGTGAGGAGTGGCTTGCCCAATGCTACGAGCCTGGACTGTCTGAGGGCCGACCAAACCAGTCATGAGCACTCTCACTTTGCGGAGGGGAGGGAGGCTGCCTGTGGCTGCTTCCTGTTCAGGAGAGCAGCATGAAAATGCAGGACCCGGCCAGGAGCTGATGCGGCTCGGGAAGGTACGATTGTTTTAATTTTAATGAACCCGCGCGACCCCCCCTACCCACCCCCCACCCGAGAGTCATGCCCGCTGCGACTGCCTTACACTACAGATCGTTTGCAGAGAGGAGAGGATGGGCAGAGGTGTTAAGGAATCTGCGGCTAGACTGTGTCTCTACCAGATAATACGTTAAGGAAGGCAAGTAGCTTTTTCATCTGATCGAGACATCTTGCCACAGATTCCTTAATTTTTTAATGAAATACCATAGCTATACCCACCCGGATCGGGGTCTGCGAACCAATCCAACAAAACTTTCCAAAGAGAACTAGCTGGTAGAAATTAACCACAGACCAGACATGCGTAGGTATTAGATGAAAAAAAGCATGGCTCCTTTTAAAAACTGTGGCAATGACCACACACAATGTAAATAAGAGACATCCCACAGGCACGAAAAAACCCACACTCAAGGGGAACAAGATAAAAAGGTGTCCGAAGACATCTGACATCAGTCAGACACTAGCATTTAAGCCCCAAAGGGTAAGTGAGCCCTTGAACTAGAGGGGCCAAAAGGCAAAGTGAATGTCATGTAACCAGTATTCTCTAAATCAGTAAAGAAATATCTGAAGGAATACTAACCTATTAACTCTAGAAAAGAGGAGCTTGCAGAACCCGTTCTCATAAAACCAAGAGGAATAACCCATCCATTGCAAGGTCTGGAATACCAAACCAAGTATCAAGGTAGATTAACATCATAATCCATCCTTGAAACAAACATAATTTCGCCAAATTGACCACTCGAAGTTTCACATAATGTATAGTGCCTGTTGAAATGGAAAGATGATAATTAGCAGATATGAATCTGTCATGAAAATATAACAATTATGTCAAGATCCATATCAGCAGATTCTATGCATATATATAGATCCGAATCCAAAGTTGCACAGAAGAGAGATGCAAATCTCATCTTCACAATAATTGTTTTTTTACATGAAGCAGAATCATAACTCAGCATGTATAAACACATATACAACACACTTGTGTATCCTTTGTGCACACATGTGGATAAATGGATCTGAAAAACCAACTTCAAAGTACCATACATTATAGTATCAAGAGAGAAATTGCACCCTAAACGAAACACCTTGGATGATTTAGCATCAAGATAATGTGGCCTGCCAAAAGTATCTTAACAGACTGGTAATACGCAATGAAAAGCTACATGAAAATGACACCTTGCTATCAGCAAGCCCCTACGACAACACTTGGCCTAGAAGGCCAAGATGAATACAATAAGCCAATTACCTGGAAATTACTCAAAAAAGGAACCCAGTTGGAATAATTGTCCATAAGACAAACATGCCAAAATCAAATCTGACCATAAGACAGACAAGCGCCTAACTAAGCATATTTTAGTTCTCCAAGAACAATGAAGCACCAGGTCATAACCTCACACTATGATCCTTTAAAAGACTGAGGTACAGAAAATAACAAATGCCCAATAAAGAAAGGAAACAGGGAGACAGATAACATCCAATCTCCAGACAGGAAAGGTATTACTATCAATAGTACCAGTGCCAAAGAACAAAGAAATATCCATGATGTTCTTAAAGTGAAGGAGGATCAAAAAGCTAACCTTCTCTTCTGATGAAATCTTCCCAACCATGTAATGCACAGCTGTAAACAACCATAAGGCAACAATTTCAACACTGTATCTCAGGTAATCTCAGAAGCAGAGCTCAGGGGACAACCATGTTCTAAAATTGAGCATAGTAATAAGCATCACCTGCAGAAATGAAGAAAACAAAGACTAAGTATTCAGAAGAATACACACCAGACACCCTGATCTTGCCAGATGTATCGCCTCCAGTCAAGAGGAACACACTTTCATAGAACAAATTCTTATGAACATGTAAGTGAACTCAACACATAATAAAGCCGGCATGAGCCCCTCACCGGGAATCATAGCCTAAAATTCATTCAATGTAAAATCTATCCATGCACCACCTGAATTCAATGAAAAGTGTACTCCGCTAAGTAGCGAAAGTGAATGCATTGGACAAACCAGAGACAAAAATTACCCTGAAGTGGAAATTCAGAGTATTTACAAAAACAAGTATACACTCTGTATACAAAGTCTCAACATTGGCGTAAGTAATATGCTTCTATAAGAAATATTGCAAGTCAGAGTATTGCATACCAGCATTACCAAATTGCTTCGAAAGAGGCATGTGAATAGGTAAAATTCCTAACCGGAAGACACATCACTTGCAAATGACCTCTTGAGCAAGAAGCCCAGTATCAGAGGAAAAAAGAAAAAGGAGAACATTTTCCTCAGGTATCCTTATACCATCTAAACTGTTAAAGACAGTATTGAAAGAAAAAACATCTGCAACTCGCAGAAACACCAACCAGGTGTAACCAGAAGCGGGACATGTCAATGCCCTAACAAAGGTAGGCCTTTGAGAAAATAAAAAAAACAGTATCACCTATACAACTCAAGTATAAGGTCCTAATTAAAGAACATATGACAGAGAAAGAGTAATTAAGACTATCACTTCTCCTATCTCGGAAGCATCTCAATGCCGAATCTGCCTGAGCCCCAAAAAGATGGGTGCCGTCAAAGGGCATATCAACTAAAGTCACCTGTACAGCATCTGAAAACCTGAAGCTCTTAACCATGCAGGACGCCAGAGCGCCACCGAAGATGCCATGGCCCTACGTACTGAATCAGTAGTATCCATGCCATATTTGATTACCAGCATAGCTGCCTGCTGTCCCTCTCTTATCAGGTGTTCAACATCAGAACGGAGGTTATCCGATAAACGATGGTAACATGGTCTGCAAGGTATCCCACAAAGAATGGGTAAAACGCCCAAGAACACAAGACGTGGTGGTGGATCTCAACGCAGAACTAGCAGAAGCAAATATGTGTCTGCCACATGCATCTTGACTCCTAGATTCTTTATTTAATAGAGTCTTAGGTGCAGAATCCACATCCTTTGAGTCTGTAGCAGCCTGAAATACAAGGCTACAAGTGGTAGGATGCCTGAGGAGACAAACTGGATCTCCTGGAGCAGGTAGGTGCCTACGAGTAGTGTCCACCGAGACCCTTGAATTAGGCTTGGCCCATGTTCCTAACAATATGTCAAACAGGGCCTCACTGTATGGAAAAACAGACTCTTCTCCCAACTGTCCTTGGTAAAGGACCTCCATCAGAGGGTCAGTGGACTTCTCCACCATAGGCAGTGACAAGTCCAAAACTGCCGCCACTTTCCTCAACACATCTGCAAAGGAAGCACTTGCATCAGTTTGCTAGATGAGGAGTGAAAAATAGCCCTGAGACTGGAGAGGACCCCAGCCTACTAGCCTCACCAAGAGCAGCTATCCAACTCTCCACCACTTGAGATGGAATAACCTCAGAGATGGGCTGAAAGAGCTCAGACCCCCTTACAACACCCATTAAAAGGTGACTCTCCGAAGTCTCATCCTGAGACACAAGGGAAAATGCCACATTCCCCTCAGTTTGCTCTACCGACTCCGCACCCAACACTGGATGGTGAGAAGGCGATGCTTTGACATCAGAGGAGGAAAACTTTGATCGGCGCAGCCAACATCAATATCAGAGTCAGCTGATCAACAACAGATGCCAAAGGGCTGTGTACTGGTGCCGTAACAGAGTCGGCCGACGCCGACCAGGGTCGACCTGAAGACTCAAATGGCCCAACCACTACAGAGGACGAATCCACCAGCGTGGTTCAACTCACCTCCTTGGGGCCCTAGGGCGCTCCAGTGGCAGATGGAGGACCAAAGATGAGGTGTAGCCAGTTATAATACTCACTCATCTGGGCCATCAAAGCCCTGGCTCCCAGAAAGATGGGGAGACTTGGGCGGAGTCGTGAACAGCCTCCTCAACCAGCAAGCAGGGGGGGAGCCGTGGGAGACGGAGTCTTCACGCAGTGACGTCGGGGGTGCAGCGACTTCAAACGCCTGCGCTTACCCATGGACGTTTCTGATGTACGATGTCCTGGAGAACAGCTCCGGCTACTAGAACGGCCTTCCGAACTGACCTCCAGAGGAGAAGAAGAAGAACAAGGCCGCAATGTCTCTGAGGACTGAAACAGACATGCCACCAGCAACTTCATAAGATGTTCCTTGAGCGCTTTCGGCTTCAGTCTCTGGCAGGAGCCGCAATCTACGGAGTCATGGTATTCCCTCAAACACCACATACAAATGGTATGTGGGTCTGTAACCAACATCTACCGAGTACAAGTCACACAAGGCTTAAAGCCTGATGACATTGAGGAAAGGCACACTATTCACACTAACAAAAAGCTGTCGAAATAGGCCAGGAAAAAACAGCCTGAGGAACTTCTGCTCCAGATCTGCATTGCAGCATGGAAAAGAAGAAACTGACAATGGTAGGAACAGCAATGAAGTATGAAGGAGAGGGTGGATCTGCTGGTAATAATCAGCTGCCCTATAATTTAGCATATCAACTTTTTCTAAGTTCTTAGAATGACATTGCAGTCAATCAAGACAGTTAATATAATTCTTTTTGAAGGGGTGTCAACCTATCTTCATGAAAAAGCCTCTTTTCAATGAGAAGTGCAGCTTATGCAAATGCACTGTCGTGGGAAAAGGGGGTGAAGCCCGCCGCACTTTTATGGAGAAAACACGTAGATTACAAAGAAGTGATGCCTTTTTATTCTGTTTACACAGAAAATTTCAAATATGCACCTCGTATTTGGACAATAGTATATATTCGTTTTTCCTTCCTTCCATTCCATTACATGCATTGCGTTCATTGTGTTGAAAAAAAACGATTGATGGAAAAGTAAATATAAAATTACTAACCTTGTGACTCCAATTACTATGTGAATTTAACTAGGGCTGGGAGGAACTCGTGGAGTTTCACTCCGCTGAATTCCACGGAGTTACATAAAAACTCCGCGAGATTCTGCGGAGTTACGCAAATTGGTGAATATCGGCATGTCCCACTGCTTGTGCTGCACTGAAAAATCAGTGCAAACAGCACAACATGGCGTCCTCAACCAACTCCACCGACGGAGCTACATTTATCACCCACCCCTAAATTAAACTGGACGGTAAGTAGAGTCCATTTTGAAGTTTCACAGTTGCTCAGTAAAAATCTATTTCTATGAGAATGACAAGTGAATCATGAACCAGCTGTCAAATCCTCCTCACCTGAATCAGGAGCGAGACCACCTCTGCTTCCAGCGCTCTTTTGTTCGGCAATGTTTTCCGAACTTGTTCAACTTTTCGTTTTTCTTCTGCAAGTTTCATCTTCAGAAAACGAATCTTTTCGTCCATCGCCTGGACCTCGATGTCGCCATTTCTTGTCAACATTTCTTGAATGTTTATTTTCTCGTAAAAAATACACACCTCTTCCTCTCGCTCTATCAATTGGACTCCCCTGTGTGAAATCAAAACATTTGCAATGGAAAAGCGTCAACACATCACATTTCACGGTCTTTCAAATATTTTATTTAGTAAAAGTAGGTTCAAGGATGCAAAAGGACGTATCTACATTTCAGAGAAGTGTGCAAAACATCACAGAATACATTAATGAGGGGTCGATTTGTAATTACTTGTGTATACCATGAGCATGTAAATTAACAGAACAGGTCAATTTGTCAAGTCACACAATGTAAAACACTAAAGAAATAAAAGGAGGTAATATCGGACACATACATTTAAAACATGAACGTTTTTTCTACAGGACATTTAATAGAAGGCTGCTTAAAATGTTATGAAGCAACATCAACATAGTACAATCAGCATAGAGGATGATGAATTGGATAGAAGGGCTCCTTAACTGTTTACGTGATGAGGAACCACTTTTATAAGAATTTAAAATGTTTACCAGAACAAACCCTGGTGTGTGGGTCTCTGGCTTAACGTTACCTTGGTCACATAAGCAGCAGAGATTTCCACCCCACCCCTGCTACATTCAGAATGAGGCACTCGCTATGCGTGGGCAATCAACTGGTGCGATATATATCGCACCTGAAAAAGAACAACTCCAGTGATTTTAATTTATTGAGTGTGATAATACCACACAATGGCCCTCATTATTAATAGAACATTAAAAAGTGATCCACGTGTTTGGGCCTGGCTCGCAATTACAAGTGGTGCGATGTTGATTGCACACAGTGATTACCAGGAGCAATCGTAATCATACCATGCCTTACATTTCAGCAAGTCAAACTTGTGTAGTAGCTTTTTCAAAAATGTTCAAATGTGGTAAAATAATTTTCGAAAATGTATGCTTTTTAATGATGCATGAGGGTGTAACTGATGATTTAATGTTACACTTGAAACAAATGTGTTATGTCACTTTAAAGCGTAATAAATATTGTGAAGTAGTTATAACACATTTTAGTGCAAAACCAGATGTTTAAAAATGGATGTGGTGTTCTGCTCATGTTTCTCCTGCTCATTCCCCTTCCCAATCAGTGTCCTGCTGCAAACCATTTCTCTCCTTGTTTCCGCCACGGAGCATCAAGTGAATAACGTCAAATATTGAAAGATGAACAACTGTATTAGAAAGCATCTATTTTGAATGACACTTCCATAGTCTACCAGTCGCGGCCGGCATGACTCGCGGGTGCGGGGTTAATTAAAATAATAAACTTACCTTCCGGGGTCTCACGTCGTCTGTGCTCCTGAGCTGCTCTCCTGCTGTCCTGCCTTCGGCAGGAACAGAGAGCAGGCGGCCTCCCTCCCCTCCACTAAGTCAATCTGGTCGGGACGGCTCCTAGCCAGGCGCCAATTGGGAGGCCATTTTCTCCATGTTCGCTGCATTGCAGCCTACATGGAGAAAGGGCAGAGTGCGCAATAATGGTTTGGTCGGGCCTCAGCAGTGGGCAAGCTACTCCCCTCCTGCCCTAGAGCAAACCGGACCACCCGTCCACCCCCAATCAAGCCTTTCTGCTTTCCCGCAGTGCGAGAAGCAGAAACATAAAATGGTAGTTATTACCATTTTATGTTACTGCTTCTCACACTGCGAGAAAGCAGTAGGGCGACGCTCCTCGGCCCTGGTGGAGGAGCCGCCCCGGTCGTCTACCTAAAATATCATTTTCAAGTACTTCCGCTGAAATTTACGTTTTAGACGTGCTAATTCTATGAGGTACTGTTAAAGAATTGTTTAATTTTTATGTGGTGCATCTCCAGAGCTTAGTTGCTGAAGAAGCAGGTGGAAGATTTCTCTTAACGTAGGAAATGGGTTAGTAGTAGAGATTTAGAATATTACATTGCTGTTTCTGATTTGCCAATGTGACCCTAACCACAATCATACCATGTTGAATTTGCAGAATCTATTAATAGTTTGTGTGAGTTTTGTATAAAAGCCTCTTGGTCTTAGGATCTGGGGCTCTTGCTTTTGTTTCTATTTGTACATGCTGCTGGGCATTTTGCTAAGACAGTCCATTTTATGAGTTTAGCTTTTGAGTTTTACCTAGATTTGACTAATTAGCGTTTTAGAACACTGTTTGGGCCTTCATGGTAAATTATGTAATTTTCAATGTACCTCTTTTATTAATAATTCTGTAATAAATCAAATATCCCCCCTATATATATAGATTTTATTTAGTTTTACTCTGCTAAATTATCAATAGGAGTGTAGCCCCTTCCTGCTAGATCAACCACAGATCCTGGAATCGAATTTCTTAGGTAAAATATGGGGTGTTTAAAATATTGTTCAGATGATTATTGGGGTTCAGCTCCCACACCTCCCAGAATTTAACAATGGGAAAACTCTAAAGTTTAAAGAGTTTATTTTATAAACCTCGTGTCCTAAGATGCAGTGCTTTGGCTAACATAAGCAGACAAATGATTAAGATCAAAACCATCAGCATAGTTACAATACCATAGGAGATGAAAGGAGTAATCATACTAAAATGACAGTGGATCTCAGCCACCTTCCTTTCCCTAGCAAACTAATATTATTATTATTAGACTAGTAAAAGGTCTCTAGGCTTGAATGGGGAACCCCATACCGTAAAGATCAGCTCAGTGGGATCACATCACAGGATCAGCTAGGCTCTGGTCCTGGGAAAGCTCTTCTTCCGAATGTAATGAAAAAACATGTAACACAGCAATATTAAAAGCACCCGACTTTCAGTTATTTGCAGCTGCGTGCGTGTTATGGCTAAATAGTGGGCCGATCAACCTGAACCCAACAACATGCACCGTCTAGCGACCCAGACTGTTTCTTTACACGATGTACAGACCAAGGTCGCTGCTCACTGTTCGGGATGTGAACAACAGACAGTTCTCATGTGAAGCAAAGTCGAGCAAGCATTTTCTCGATTAATAACAAGTGACTACAGTGTCGTGTGCAAAAGCAGCAAACGCGGCAAGATTGCTTTCTAACATCTAACGCGGTTGTGCTAACTTATGATTGTAAGTATATAGATAGCAATCTTCACTACAAGCTCTGGTCAAGAACTATCTTATCTGCATGAAAAAATGTAAAAGGAGGTTTGGAACTAAGAGCTTTCAACTCGCTCTCCATCCTAGTGGTTGTGACTAAAGATCTAGTTTTAAAAGCTAGAAACCTTATGGGACAACTATGCAGAGGTTCAAAGGGTGAACACATCAAAAACGTGAGAACCAAATTCAAATCCCACTGAGGCATAATAAAAGGAGTGGGAGGAAACCTATTAGTGAGACTCAATGAATCTCATAACTTTTGGAGATTTAAACAAGGAGGGTTGATCGGGTAAACGGAGAAAAGCCAACAAGGCAGATAAGTTGCCCTTAACAGTTGCCACTGCAAGACCCTGTTACACCAAGGAAAGAGGAAAAACTCAGAACATCAGATAAATTGGCCTTCAAGGGGTCAATAGACTTCTCTCCACAGCATTTCACAAATCTTGCCCACCTACCACAATAAAGAGATTTGGTGGAGTGTCTTCTGGCTGATAAAATAACGTTCACTAAATCCAGTGGGAGAGAGAAAGAACTCAGGTTGCCCCGTTCAATCTCCAGGCATGAAGGTACAGGCTCTGGTGGTGGGGGTTGTAGAAACTGCCCCTGCGATTGCAAGAGGAGGTGTGCCCTGAGAAGTAGAGGGTGCAATGAGAGGTAAAGGAGGTCTGTGTACTATACCCTTCACGGCCAAGCCGGTGAGATCAATATGACTTGGGCCCGGTCTTAGCTAATCTTCCTCAGAACTCAAGGAATCAAGGGTATGGGGGAAATGCGTAAAGAAGCTGCGAGCCCCAATCTAACTGAAATGCATCCCCCAACACTCCCCGCATCGGATACTGGAGACTGCAGAATGGTGGGCAGTGCACATTATCTTGAGTAGCAAACAGGTCCAACCGAGGAAACCCTGCATCCTGAAAATGTGAAGAACCACCAATCGTGATCGGCCAAATATTGCCAACTGAGACTGTCTGCAGCACATTCAGCTCCCCAGCCAGATGATTTGCAATTACAAAAATCTGATATTCCTGAGCCCAGGACCACAGTCGTACAGCCTCTCTGCAAAGAAGATACAACCCTACTCCTTCCTGTTTGTTGATGTACCACATCACAGTAGTGTTGCTTGATAGGGCCTGAACCGACTAACTGTGAAGGGAAGGAAGGATAGCCTTAAGAGCCAAACGTATCGCTCGCAATTTCAAAAGATTGGTGTGAAACAATCTTTCCTCTGGAGACCAAAGACCTTTCACCTACAGATCCCCAGATAGATCCCCATCCTAAAGTGGAGGCATCAGTTATCACTGTGGCCACCGGAAAAGGAGGGTGAAACAGCTACCCTTGAGACAGGTTGCCTGGAACACTCCACCATCGCAGATCCACTGCAGTGTTTCTGGAGATTGACCACGTCCTCGGGATATCCATAGTGTTGAAACCACTGCCTGCGGAGGCACCACTGGAGGGCCCTCATATGCCAGCGTGCATGGTTGACCAACAGTATGCAGGACGGTAAACCGAGCAGGCGCAAAACATTCATTCTGAAAAAAGTGGAATCTTAGCCTGGATGACCTGAATCCTCTGTGGATGCAGGAAGGCACGACTCACAGTAGTGTCCAGTACTGCCGCGATGAACAGTTTGCCCCGAGCGGGCACCAGGTGAGATTTGGGTACATATATCGAAAACTCCAAGCTGAACAGCAGCTGTGTTGTTACCTGCAAATGATGCAGCACTATCTCTGGCTACTTTGCTTTGAACAGCCAGTTGTCCAGATAGGGAAAAACAGTAATCCCCGGCCATCTGAGATGTGCTGCTACCACCACCATCACCTTTGTGAAGACCCAAGACGTGGAAGTAAGACCGAACAGAAGGACCGCAAACTGATAATGTTGAGACCCCGCCGTAAAACTGAGATACTTCAGATGCAAATTCAGGATGGGAATGTGAAAATACGCATCCTGTAAATCGATCAACACCATCCAGTCTTCCATCTCCAGCACAAGAAGAGCCTAAGCCAGGGTCAACATTTTGAACTTCTACTGTTTGAGATAAAACAACCATTCTTTTGGGGAATCAGGAAGTACTGGGAGTAGCACCCTTGACCCCTTTTCTGCTCTAGAACTAACTTGATTGCACCCTTTTGAAAAGCAGGGGATACTCTTCAGAGCAAAGGCTTTGACGGGGACATAAAGGAGGGGGAAGCTCCTGGAAGGGTAGGGCATACCCATTTGCTATGATATTTAACACCCAGCGGTCTTTAGTAACCGACCGCCAATGAGATCGAAATTAGGCCACCCGTCCTCCCACGGAGCTGCATGCTCTACGACATCGGAGCTAGAGCTGCTTCCCTGTAACACTGGTTGGAGATGGGCAAGAGGAGGGGGAGGAGGAGGACACTTATTTTCAGGCTGAACCACGCATATGACCTCTGCCCTTTCCCCTGTAGGACCTGTACAAGGGATTTGCCTACTGCTGCTGTGGTTATCTGCCATGAAAGGACAAGTTTTTCACAAAGCCACAAAACCTGCAGAACTGTCCGAAGCTCCTGGGATGGGTCTTGAGCCTTAAAGACCTTGCTGTAGCCTTGCTATCCTTAAAGTGCTGCAGCGCAGAATCCACTTTAACCCCAAACAAGATGCACCCATCAAAAGCAACGTAGTTTGAACACCAGGCGAGAAGCCTGAACCTCGCAACCAGGCATGACTTCTCGTCGCCACAGATGACACCATTGCACTGGCCACAGAATCCGAAGTGTCCAGCCCAGATTGTATTACATGGCAGGCAGCAGCCTTGGAATCTGACAATAGTTTCGACAAATGCCCTTGAACCTCCGTGGGCAACTTCGGTACAACCTCCTTGGCTGAGTCCAAGAGGGCATGGATGTATAATGACCCAAGAGACGTGCCATTCGAGGATTTCAGGGCTTTACTCCATGATGAGAAAAACTTTCTTAGCCGACTGCTCCATACGTTTTGATTCCCCATCAGCAGGCGTAGATGGAAAAGACTCTGCCAACAGTTTAGTAGAACAAGATGCCTAGATCACCAAGCTTTCCGGTGAAGGATGGGAGGACGGAAACACTGGATCCCCAGGAGCAACCTTGTATCTTCTAGCCACCGTCCTGGAAACAGCAGTGGTGACCATTGGTTTCTGCCAAACATCCAAATCCAAAATGGGCTATAATAATGCCTCATTGAAGGACAGCAATGGTTCTGACGCAGAAGTTGACTAATGAAGAACCTCTGTAAGAATGTTGGATTTCAACTCTGCTTTGGGAAGAGGCAACTCCAAAAGGTTCACAGCCTTTTGAATCACAACATGGTATGTGGTCACCTGAGGATGTGGCAGGCACTTAGGGGACGTCAACTGCCACTAAGAGGAGGTGTCCAGGCCACTAACCTTTTGCAAGCCCTTCCATGTTCATCCTGATATTCCTCTTCCTCCAACAGCCTTTGAGCCTTTTCTGAGATCACATCATCCAGATCGGCTTCGGCAGTGCCAGACGCAGCGTCTGTGATTTCGGAAACGGATTTGAAGGAGGATCCACAGGAACAGGGGTTTACGTCGGCCGAGACTGAACCAGTGCTGGTTAGGATCCAGAAGGTGCCGGAGAAGAACCATCCAATGGAACTCGATCCTCTAGAGACTGCAACAGCGTTGATAACCTTGGTGTCGGAAGAGGCCAACTCCCTGTAGTCATGAAAGGTATGAACAGTGCCTGGGGAAAATGAGGATGAAATCATCCAGAGAATAGGCTAATGGACCCATGGGGCCAGCAGGCACATCAGTAGGGTTTGCAGCCCTCTCAAACATGGCGAACATAGCATTTAAAAAATATGATGGATCTAATCCCGGAGTCGGGAATGTAGGATATGCGGATCTGGAACAATAGGCTCTGGAACCATCCGTGGAGGCACCAAGTTTGGCTCTGGCTGCCGGGTCAGTAATTTCTTAGTTGGAGGTGGAGTAGCTGACCTTGCCGTCGGAGGAGGTGTAACATTCCTCTGAGCCGGAGGAGTCACATCTCTCGGTGCCGGAGACGGGGCTGGACTCAGCCCTGGTGAAGGAGTCAGAGAGATCTCATCTCTGCGATGACGCCTAGGACCCGGAGAAAAAAACTTCGGAGCCACATCCTTCGAATAACGATGGAGAGAATCATGGTGCCACTCCTTCTTGTGCTTCTTAGATGACCTCGAAGTATGAGATGCCGGTGACACCTCCTCTGCTTCTTGGCTTTGGCCATGACCAACATGGCCTCCCTTTCCTTCAAAGCCTTCGGATTCATCCGCTTACACAAAGTACATGTCCTGACTTTGTGATCCGAGGACAGGCACCACAAACAACCTTCATGAGGGTCAGCGATAAACATCCGCCCCCTCCCCACATTCTCTGCACGGCTTTAATCCCGACTTTCTTGCAGTAGTCATCTTCAATGGTTACAAAGTTGCCAGCAATAGTAACAAAGAAAGTCCCAGAAATGGAGAACCTGGGAAAAAAACGTTACGCGTTGACTGCGCGGAAAAAAGGGATCTGATGTCAGCATGCGGATGAGGTCTTCTTATGGCTTCGATGACTTTACGTGGAGTCGCGTGCGGAGCTGTTACATTGCGACGTCCTCAGTGACGTGGGAGAGCTGAGAAGAAATGTTTCCGAGGAATGCTGCGCATTAGGATAATTCAAAAGGTGAGGAATCCACAGGCAGATGTATCCATCAAAAGAACCCACTTACTGCACAGTAACTTGTTTCGTTAATCCACTATGATGGCTCTTAAGGATTTAGCATAGAAACCAGACTACAAAACAATTCCTCTAGTTGAACTACTGTGCAAGATTCATATGAGGGTAGCACTGTAATTGGGAAAGGTCACCACTTTTAGTAGATTGGTTTAAAGATTTTAAGTTGCCACACACAGCTGGATAATCAGTTGGCTTCAAGCAAAAAGATGTTGTTGTGCCCAAGGTTTTCCTGCTTATGTTAGCTAATGGCATAGAAGTCTAAACCCTGCAGGTAGAGGGGCAGGGGAGAATATGTCACACTATTGTGGCAAGGGCCAACAAGCTTCTTTACTCACTTCACAAGCGAACAAAGCTTGAAACCGTTTCTGGCTAAGTAGAGTGGTTCTTAAAACAGGCAGTCATGTCCTTTGATTTATTGAAGCTGCTGGGTGTCTCAGAATAAATCAATGGTGTTGGTTATAGAGAAAATCTTGATTCCTCCTGTAGAGTTTCAGTGACTGTAACTTAAGGTTTTTAAGGAAGAGTTTTAAGAGCTGTCTGGTGTGCACTGAGTGTCTAGAGAGTGGCTAGAGAGTACACGAATATTATGGAAACAATTTGAAATTTGCCTCATCTTGGATGAATGAACTGTAGACATAAAGGGTTGGAATTCTTCTAGTGGAAGTCATAAGAGAGGTGCTTCTACCTCAAACCTTTATTCACAATCTAAAAACAAGCAGTGTGGACAGCTGGAGGAGTTTAGGAGTCTCTGACTACAAAGATCTTGCACAGACTAATTAAAACCTCTAAAAATTGATTAATATCAATACAGGGAGGAAGATTAAGGCTCCCCGTTTTCCGTTTTTACAGATAAATACAGACAGAAAAACGTTTATTTTCTTGTCTGTATTTATTTTTAAATGCGGATATAAACAGAAATTGGGTGGTTTGTGAGTGATTCTAAATACACTTTGCTGTGACTGCCAGACCAATAACTGTGTGGATTGATAGGTAACATGGTTAAAAAAAGAAAGGAATTTTAGTAAAAAGACTTAAACAGCAGAAAATATGCATATTTTCATATAAGTGCTTTGATTTATCTTTAGCGGGTGTTCATATTACTGAAATCCGGCAGACATTCAAGCCTGACTCCATATGTATTGGTTAAATAAATGTGGAAATATACCAGTTTCAACGTTATTATTTTCACAAAACCCATAATAAATATGGATAAATACAGACGGAAATGCCCCAAAAATAAATACCATAAAACCGGGAGCCCTAATTAAGATGTAGAAATCTCTTATTACAGGAACAGTCTGTATGTGCACTATCACCATTTGCACAGTTAAACTCAGGATGCTCAAAACAAATCAGGAGCTTTTGCTGCTGCGAACAGTCAGCACCTTACACACAAACTTACCTTTGGTAATGCCTTATCTGGTAAAGAATAGATTTATCAGCAGATTCCTTACCTTTGAATTATCCCAAGGCGCCAGAATGTATCCGGGAATTTTTCTACAGGAGTACATCTGCATGTCGGTAGAGGGCGACATGCGACTCCGTAACAATGTCGACCACTGGATGTGACGTCGTCAAAATCCATATTAGCCCTCCCTTGACTCGCTGACGTCAGTTTCTTCCATGACTACTTTCCGCACTAAAACGCAGAGCTCCGCTATACGTGAAACAGTGTATCCAAAAAGAATCCTCTTTTTTGATAGATGCTTATATTAATTATTATTGATGTTTGGTTTGTCTTCTCTATTTTTTCATTTTTATTTTTTACCAACGAAAGGCACAAGGGTGCAGAGAAGGGATCAGGAAGGAAAGGAGTATCAGATCGCAGAGCGTGGAGGATGGGTGGGTCGATAAGGAATCTGCAGCTAGATCTAGTCTCTACCAGATAAGGCGTTATCGAACATAAGCAACTTATTCATCTGTTCAGTCTGTATTTTATATATACTTGTGCTTATTCCCGAAATCGTCACTTCAACCCAGACATCCAGAAATGGAAGATGGGTATCGCTGATTGTATTGGTGAATTGAATGCTGGGATTCCTTGTATTCAGAACCTCAATGTTACGTTCCAAACTCTCACTGGTATTTTTCCAAATTAAAAACATATTATCAATATATGGACAATAAATGATTAAGTTCTCTCACCAGAATGGATTCTTCAAAATATATTCATTCTCAAATGTGGCCATGAATGTATTGGCATATGCTGGTGCTCCTGAAAATCCCATGGATGTTCCGCTGAGTTGAAGTAAACATTTGTTGTCCCATTTAAAATAACTGAGGTGCAAACAAAACTTTAAAATCTCTAAAATGAAAACCTTGTGTGCTCTTATTTCCTGTTGTTGCAGAAGTGCCCATTCTATGGTTTCAAGACCCTCTTGGTGTGGGATTGATGTGTAAAGGGATGTAATATCTATAGTGCATAACCACCAACTGCTATTTTTCTTCTGTGGAAGTTCCCCCAACCGGCATAGAAAATCTGTTGTATCTTTAACGTAAGAGCTCCATGATTGAACAGATGGTTGCAAAAAAAATATATATATATTTGCCTAATGGTTCAAACAGAGAGCTACAATCAGCCACTACTGGATGAAATAGTGGGTCTGCTCTGTTCTTATGAATTTTTAGCAACATGTATAACTGTGGTCTCCGTGGGTAGGAAGTTGTCACGTAAGATTTGGTTGATGAACTTATCCATTCAAATTCTGAAGCCTTATACAAGATTTTTGCTAGAGTCTCCGTGAGTTCTGTGGTGGGGTCTTTACCCAAAATCATGTATGTAGATGTGTCACTCACATGTGCATTGACTTTTTCTCTGTAATAGCTGCAGTCCATCATCATTAATGCACCTCATTATCTGCAGGTTTAAACACTATATCGGTGTTTTTTGACAAAAACCTTAAAATGTTAATTTGCTGCCCAAATGGTGCATGGCTCCACACTGGAAAGCTGATAGGGCCCAATCTACCATATAATGGAAGAGAGATGTGGGTCAATGGGCGAGGAGCAAGCAGGTGGAACTTAAACTAGAAGACAGAAGGAGGCTCCATTGCGGTGAAGTGGAATGAGCTCCTGGAAACATCTAAAAACTGTGACCCAATACCGAGACCTCACATGACCCCTGAAAAGGCAACATTGATGGTGTGCTACCTCCATTATCAGTGACATCCAAGTTAAGATTAGGGTCCCAAATTTTAATGTGATCGTGTTGGTTGGTGGAATGTTTGGATTTGACAAATTAAACATTGATATTTGTACAAAGCATATTATGGTCTGTGGCAACTGTTAGTTCTGCGTTGTGCTGCAATGTGCCATGCTTATGATATTTATGAGCAGTGCCATAATAGATGAGACAATTGCTATCCTGTACTAGACATCGCACTTTCAGATGTGCGGATGTGTTTTCTTTATGAAGGTGAAAACTCTCTGACTCATCTCAAACCTCTTTCTACTACTCTTTCCAATGCACTATCCTATTTCTCACCCTATAACTATCAATATAGCCTCTACCTCCACTCTCTCATTCATCCCAAACCCCATACCATTACTATGATCCCCAAAATTACCCTTTCTAGACTCTTCCCTACTCTACCCCTCCTTGCATCATCTCATACCTCTTTTACTCTTCCGATCCCTCGAAGCAAGCCATTCTAAACCATTCCTTCTGACTCTTCCCCCTCCACCTCCCGTTTACTCATCCTAAGCCTCCTCCTACTGCTATAAGCTCCAAAACATCCCTCCACTATCCTTTCCAATCAAAATAACAGACTAACATATCCACCACTCAAACTACTTCTGTTTTTCACTATACTAATTTACCACTAATCCTTTATGGGTTCTGGAGTAGCATGCTTCTCGCCGAAAACACACTTTGACGCCCCGTCAGGGGTCGTAAGAGCTATATAAATGCAATTACAATACAATACAATAAAATTTCTGCTCTTGACAAATTGGTACATTTTTTAGCTTGGAAACTCAGAAGCCCCAGATCATTTTGCACTAGTAATTCAAATGTGCACAACATCATGTGTGAAACTGGAGCCTGAAATATGCTTTTAGGCTTAAGTTCCAGAAACTCAGGTTCTTCTGACTTTTCTTTGGGTGGTACAATGTTTTTTTTTTTAAAGTGCCTCAATTAGAATTCTCATTAACTTAAAGAAAGATATTTAACACTCTAATGCGTTGGTGTTGTAAATGGGGACAAAAGAAGTCCCTTTGTTTAATACAGCTGGCTGTTTGGTAGTCAGAGTGAAAGAAGAAATATTTATCACTCAACTTTTTTCTTGCCCTTTATTTTTTCTCCCTGTGGTTTTGAAATCGTCTGGCCGGGAGTTTGCCCTGATTACGGGCTGATAGACAAAAAAGACGCTGAAGTTTAAGCTTTGGTCGTATCTACTTCTCCCGTAGAATTTCACGATGTTGTCTGTTTCCGGGATACCGATTATTGGTGTCTGAGATGGATCTGTCTCCTTATTTCAGACCACACTTTCTTCTGACGA
Source organism: Triturus cristatus (assembly GCF_964204655.1). Lineage (NCBI taxonomy): Eukaryota > Metazoa > Chordata > Amphibia > Caudata > Salamandridae > Triturus > Triturus cristatus. The sequence goes on from NC_140585.1 coordinate 1,042,039,501, forward strand.
GGTGTTTGTTTTTCTGGGCTATCTTCTCTGTGCATACATCTCTGCCCAGGTGTAGGTCTAGTTCAATTTATAATCGATTGTATCTCATTTAAATTTCTGTAACTTACTTTCTTGGATTTCTTTCTCATAAACCTTGAGTTAGGTATTTAGACCCTCTAAGGTGTTCTTCCAGGTGTCTTGTTCCATCCTTGATTCTAAGTCACTTTTGATGTTATAAAACTCTTCCTCCAAGTTGTTTATGATGCGTGAGAGTTCTTCAATCAACACCAGAATGAGGTCTAGAGAACATTTATTTAAGTTCATGTACAATTTTTCCATGAAGGCATAGGCATTATTGTGCTGAAAACTAAGTAACATTGGTTTGATAGCCAATCTCAAACCACATGGTATTCTCTTAACTTTGTGATATTGTATCAGAGTTAATGCATGGAGATGTTGATTAAGTTCACATCTTGTAAACTATTCCAATTGATTTAAAAAGATTATCAACAAGAGTTGAGAATTGTTGCAGAATTAACCAGAGTTCCATGGTTTGTTTATTCACAAACCACTGTTTGCCTACACGACATCTAGAAAATCTGAAAGAAATCCTGTTGTCACTAAGGAAGCCATGAAAACAATCATATGAATTAGTGTTATAATTGCACTCATTGCAATAATGTACTTATGGGCAATATTATCATGCATTCAGGAATGGGTGAAGAAGTGAAACTTTACCATTCATCGGAGTGTAATTCAAGTAACTTGATATACAGCATTAAGTGCCTGTGTGGGCTTATGTATATCGGAAAAGCGAAAGGATATTTTAATTCGAATAATGGAGCATAATCTGGAGCATGATCCGGAATAAAAATGTAAACTCGAAATTTGTTGAACACCGGGTAGTGTTGAGGCATACTATAGCTCAGACACGTTTCCAAGTTGTAGAAATACTCCCTAACATTCCAGGTCGTAACAATTCCAAAACATTTTAAAAATGTAAAATATTCTGGATCAAACACTTTGACACTTTGTCACCATGAAGGTTGAATGTTAAAATAAACAGGAGATGGTATCTATAAATCTCATTGCATTTATCCATATAATAGTCACATTCTTTAGAGTCACTGTTCAATTGATAATGGTCGTTAGTAATACATGGAGTCATTTTAACATTGTGATATGTTTACTGGTTTGTTTATTTGACATATAATAGAATAAAAGAAGCTGATAATGTTCAAAACACATGCAATTTTAATGAAAGACATACATTAACAATGTCACAATATCTGTATATTCTGTTCACTCACGTAATTCTAAAAATGCAGAATATGTTTGGTGCATGATGGGAGTTTGAGTTCTTGCAAATTCTTTGAACACATTGTTTATTCATTGTTGTTTTTATGACTTCACTGAGTATTATGCACGGATTGGTAAATTGCACACAGTGTACAAGCTACTAGTGGTACTTGGCCCCTGTTTTTCATTCATCACAAATATGTTGGCAGCATATTTTACAGTGTTGCACGCAGTACGGGATAAATTGGAGTAGTTGGAGAGGAATTGATTATCATAGGAGTGCACAATACACACACATATTTAGTTACACAGGGATGTGTGCCATGTCGACTCTTCGTTTTTTTCTGCCTCAAGGCACGCAGTTTGTGAGGGCAGCAAGCATGGCCTCAGTGAGGGAACACTGGGGTGGCACCATTTGTGCAGCTACCCTTGGGATCCCTCTTCAGGGGCAATGCCCTAGATACCAGGGGTTCCATTTACTAGGGACTTACCAAGCGTACTGAAGTTGTGCCAATTAGGAAACAAAAGGTACAGTTTAGGGAAAGAGCTTCTGGCACAGGAGACCTGGTTGACAGGGACCCTGTGCACTTCCAATCAGAATTATATCATTTTTCAGGCAAAATGTGGGGACTAACCATGTCCAAAAGAGGCACTTTCCGACATAACTGACCCCTCCCCCAAATACAGATATGGACCGTCTTAGCAGTTTGGGATTTTCGCCTTTCATTTGCATTAACCACCTGAGAGGCCTGTGGTTGATTTGAACAAGGAAGTGAGAGCCAAACAAGAAAGTAAGAGCCAAACAGGTATGGCCTCAGCTTCTGCGGCGACCAGACCACAGCAAAGGCTTCTCTCTCTATGACACTCCAATGCTGTACCCTGGGGAGTAGCCTTCTACTGGTGAAAGCCACCAGCTGGTATTGACCTTCGTCATTTATTTGGGATAGGACCGTTCCTATCTCATGTTCAGAGGCATTTGGCTGCACAATTAATTGCTTGGCATAATCTGGAGCTTTCAGAACAGGCTCAGAGCACATTGCTTCCTTGAGAGTGCTAAAAGCCTTTTGGCAGCTCACTGTCCAGTTCACCTTTTTGTGCATTCTTTTGGAGGTCAGTTCTGTGAGAGGAGTTACAATGGTGCCATAATTCTTCACAAACATTCTGTAGTACCCATTCAAGCCAAGGAGGCCCTGACTTGAGGCTGGGTTGTTGGGGCCACGCAGTCCAGAATGGTCTGGATCTTAGGTTGTAAGGGTTGAACCTGCACTCCACCAACAAGGTGGCCCATGTATGCAACCTTCCCCTACCCTATCTGGCCCTTGATTGCCATGATAGTGAGGCCTGCATATCTCAGAGGCTCAAGTACTTTTTCAAGGTGGATCAGGTGATCCTGCCAGATCGAGCTAAAGACAGCAATATCATCCAAATAAGCTGCACTATAGGATTCCAATCCAGCAAGGACTTGATTCACCAACCTTTGAAAGTGGCAGGTGTATTTTTCAGACCACAGGGCATCACAGTGAACTAATAATGCCCATCTGGGGTTGAAAATGCGGATCTTTCCTTTGCTCCTGGAGTCAGATCTATCTTCCAGTACCCTGATGTGAGATCAAACTTTCTCAGATACTTAACTGTTCCCAACCTGTCAAACAAATTGGGTTTAACAGGATGGTTTGACTGCTAGGCTAACATACTAAGGTGTAAGTGTAGGGGAACGGACAATTAGTCTTGTTAAGATGAGAACCCTCACTCACCCAAAGGTGACATGCTTCATCATTGGGTTCCCTCTGGCACACTGTGACTGCAAGGTACACAGTGTGGGCTACAACTCTCCCTCAGGAGAGAACCGTGAGGTGTTTTCAATCATCCAATGGAAAACAGAGTGCAAATAATGAAAAATACAAAACGTGAATTAAAACTAACTCATGGGAGACAAAGATAATTTTAATAGGTGTCCACAGTAGTTAGGGCTAAAAAGCGAAGTGAAAAATAGGGGTATGGGTGTTCCCTATTGGGTTAAGGTCGACATGTTTCTGCCTGTTTGACCAACTGGTACATGGCATTGTTCAGGACCCACTTGTAGTCACTCTGCTATTTTCTTGAGAAAATTAAATGTAAAAAATACCATACTCTAGTTTAATGGCATCAGTCAACGTGGTACCAGCTGCAGTCCGGTCCACTGTCAATTCAGTACTATTAGTGTACCTTCACATTCAAGAGGTCCTTTACTGACAGATCTCAGGAGTCTACATCTCTGTTGTCTGCCTCATCAAGGTAAGGACCTGGCTAAGAGGTTTGGGGAATAGAACAACTGGTCTGGCCAAGGGGCTTTCTGATGGTTCTATGACTCCTAATTCCAGAATCTTGCTTACTTCAGCTTTGATGCTCTCTTTCACATGATCAGACTGCCTGTATATCGTATTCTTTACAGGTAGGCTTTCACCAGTGCCCACATCATGGGTACACCAGCTAGTCTGACCAGGGGTCAAAGGAAAAATCTCATGAAACTGATTTAGGACTTGCCTGCAATCAGTCTGCTGTCGAGTAGGGATCGTGTCTGACAAGATCACTCCTTCTATTGACCCATCTTTTGAATTGTTGGACAGGAGGTCAGGGAGATGTTCACTCTCTGCTTCCTTATCTGTAACCATGAGCAGGGTCACATCTGCCCTGTCATAGCAGGGCTTAAGGTGGTGTACATGGATGACCTGCTTGGGGTTCCTGCCAGTGGCAAGGTCCACCAGGTAGGTGACCTCGCCTTTTCTTTCTAGGATAGGATAGGGTAGGTTCCACTCCGCTTATCTTGGAGAGCCCTAAGAGCCACAGGCTCCAAACCCCACACCTTCTGCCCTGGTTAGAACGCAACTATACCAGCCTTTTGGTCATACCATTGCTTCAGGAGCTCCTGGCTGCCCTCGAGGTCTTTATTTGCTTACTCTAATTATTCAGCCATCCTGGAGCGGAGGCCAAGCGCATAGTCCATTATATCTTCCTTAGGTTCAACGAGAGGTCCCTCCCATTCCTCCTTCAAAAGGCACAATGATCCCCTGACAGGATGACTAACCAGAATTTAAAATGGGGAGAACCCCACTTCCTTCTGTGGCACTTCCCTGTAGGTGAAAAGCAGGCATGGAAGTAAGACATCTCCTTCTGAGTTTTTCAGGAAGTCCACCATTCATACCTTTCATTGTCTTGTTGAATCTTTCAACAAGGCCATTATGCTGAGGATGGTAGGGGAAGTAAACTTGCACATCACCACGCACTCCTTCCACATGTGTTTCAGGTAACCAGACTTGAAGTTTGTACCTCTGTCTGACACCACCTCCTAGGGAAACCCACCCTGGTAAAGATACCAATGAGGGCCTTAGCCACTTCATGGGCGGTGGTAGTCCTAAAGGGAATAGTATCAGGATACCTGGTGGCATGATCCACTACCACCAGAATATATCTGTTTCCTGATGCTGGAGTAGCGTCAAGGGAGCCAACAATGTCAATCCCTACCCTTTCAAAGGGAACCTCAACCACTGGAAGTGGAATTAAGGGGGGCTTTGGTGGCGTCCTGCCTTGCCACTGGATTCACAGGTGGAACAAGAGTTCCACATTTCCTTTACCTTCTGGCGCATCACTGGCCAGTAGAAGTAGCTGACTAGCCTGCTTCATTATTGGTCTGGTCAAGGTATCCAGTGAGGGAGATGACATGGGGCAAAGTAAGGAGGAATTCCCTAAACACCCGAGGCACTACCACTCTACTAGAGGCACCAGGTTTGGGGTCTCTGGCCTCCATGTAAAGTTTTCCCTCCTCTGAACAGGTCCTGTGGGAAGCACTGACATCTCCTACCTGTGCAGCAGCTTGCTGTTGAAGGCTTTCAAGAGTGGGACAGGTCCTCAGCCCTTGGGACATTTCTTCCCAAGAGGGCCCCTCTGGGACCAGAAGCTCAGCCTAGTAAGGCTCCAGCTCCTGAGGCTCATTTCCCTTTGGGGCAGACTCTTCTTCCTCCTGAGGATAAGAGTTGTGTGTGTGTTTGGAAGGTGGTTCCCCAGTCTTCCTGCCTTTTTTGCTTGGAGGGCTGGGCCATTTTTCTGGACTCCAGCACCTTTTTTTCACTCTGGGCTCTGCATTGTGCTCTTGTTTCTACACACACCCAGTGTGGGATTCCAATAATTTCTGCATCTATTCTCAGTTCTGCCTCAGCCCAGGCTGAGGACTCCAAATCATTACTAACCAAACAGTCACCTGGGATTGAAGAAGACACGGCTACCTCTTTCTTTCCAGCAACCCCTCCCCAGTCAAAGGACATCATCGCCATGGGAGGGATTTTTGCCCACATTGTCAGCACTGGTGACTGGATAAATCCTTCCAGGCAGATACTGTTCAGAGGACACCAGTTGCTCTGCCAAAATGGTGACACTAGCACCAATGTCTCTCAATGCCTCCACCCTAATCCCATTAATAACAGGATGCTGTCTGCATTTTTGCATATTAGTGGGCAAGACAGCTAAGGTGGCTACATCCGCATCCCCTACTAGAGAGTCGCCCCAGTGAGCTCTCCGACATGGCCAGTGCTTTCCTGAGATCCCATCTGGAGATTGGCAATTGCAGTTACTGCAGGTGGACTAGAAGCATTTTTCTTGTATTTACAGCCAAAGTTCCAGTTTGGTGCCCTGTGGTTCTATAGTCATGGGACCAAGCATTCTTGGGATCCCAGTTCTTGCTTTGGAACCCACCCTTTGGCTGTGAAAAGTCTTGAGATCCACCCACCTGCACAGGTATTACGGGACTCTTTTCATTGGGGCGGCTTTTTGGCCTCTTTTTTTTGATTTCCCCAAACAGTGGTAGTCTTGGTCACCCTTGTTTTGACCCAGTGGTCTGCCTTTTTTTCCCCAACTCTTGAGGAGAAAGTGGACCTAGGTCTACCAGGAATTGACATGAATTCTATTGGTGACAATTACTTTATCAAGTTATAAAGCCCTTCAAAATCATGCACATTTTTACCAGTTAACCAGCCTCCTAATCTAACCAGTTCTGGCTCTGGGTTTTTCAAACCTCCCTGAACCAGATTCTCTATTCTTCAGTGGTGAATCTAAATGCCTCAATTAGGGTACCTTTCGTAAGATTCAGCATCTTTCTCATTGTGTGTCAGGAGTCTAGCCCTGCACTTTCCTGAGAACATCTACCACAGGATAGCACTCCACAGTTTCCTGTTGACTTATCTGCTAAGGCAGGCCATCTCAAAAGCAATGAACCACCTGGTGATATCATCCTCGAAGAATTTTGGGACAATCCCTTTGGGAATGTTAGGGTCAAAAGAATCCTCTTTCTCCCTAGTTATTATTGTACTTCCACCAGAGACGGGTCCTAGGCCCAACGCTTTTTTCTATAGCTAGAAGTCGAGCTTCTATAGTTGCCCTCCTGGCAGGTCTTTCCAGAGCAAGCTCTTAATCTGGAAGTGTTCCTCTTTCTTGGGGGTTCGAATCATCACTCCCATTTTCTGTATTCTGATCTTCTGCAAGATCTGTGTCATCCTCTGGATGCTCTTTGTCATACTCTGCCAAAAGCTCCTTGAGCAATGATTTGGTAGGTTTTGAGCCAGTCTTCAGGCCATACATTTTAAAGAGACCTCTAAACTGTCTCATTGGGAGCGATGTCAGGTGAGGAGGTGAGGGTAGTGAGGTCGAGGTCCTATACCTGTACCAGCTCTTATGAAGCATTGCTCTGGTACTCATTATGTTTTACCAAGTCGTGAATCTTTTTTTAGAGTGGAAAACAAAAAAAACACTGATTTCCTAACTACAGTAAGATTTGGATTTTAAAACAGTTGAATTAAAAGGAATCTAGCCAGGGCCCTAACAATTATTTTAAAAGTTCAAAAAAAGTAGTCAATTTGCAAAACACAATTTAACTAAACGCAATTTGTGACTTCGCTCGTGTGATCAGTTTTTCGTGGTGGTACAGCAAATGCAAAGTTGTAGACCTCACTGCTGATCCACTAATGTAGGAAACACATCCCTCTATATAGTGCAACACAACGGTGTACACTGTGCAGAGGTCGAGGGAACCTTTCCTGGTTTACAGAGGCAAATGTAGATAATACGAACGCTCTTTTTTGTGGTAGTGGCATAGCAAAGGCTTTAAAACAAGTAACTAGAGATGTGCCAATTGTCCAGGGGCATCCTTTGCCAGTTTTACTATACGCAGATGATGCGGTCCTTATGGGCCGCACCTCTAACGCCCTCCGTTTGCTTGTGGAAAATTTTGTCCATCATATGGAGGGCCTAGATCTGCGTGTGAATTTTAAAAAATCTTTTGTTATGTCATGCGGACCTGGGAAACGGAAACTCAATACTATCCATATTGGGTCTGATAAACTAGATTCTGTAAATTCGTTTATATATCTTGGGGTGGCTTTCGCTGCGAACAGCTCGTGGAGTGGGCATTCTGCCCACGCCATGAGCAAGTTCTCGAAGGCCATCAACTCAATATTGAGTCTTCCACGCCCTAAGAAATTAGGTGCTACCAGTGCTATTTTAAAATGTTTTAGATTGCAGTGCATCCCTGTTGCCACTTATGGGGCTGAAGTTTGGGCCCTTGCTAAAAACCCTGGTATCCAACGTGAAGAGAGACGCTTTTGTAGGAAAGTACTGGGTGCCCCAATCTCGTCCTCTGAATTTATCTGTCACAAAGAGCTAAATCTCCCTTACATCTGTGATTTTATTAGAAGTAGACCAGCCTTATTCTGGTTGAGAATCTGGAGGAACAATGCAGCCTCTTTAACACAAGATATAATTAAAGATTGCCTTAAATGTGACCACGGCCTATTAATTCCATGGCTTGCTGGAGTTTCAAAATCACTAAGTGCCGTGAACAAAGGCGATCTCTTCTCAGATCCTTCCAGAATTGGATGTAAAGATAAGGTAGAGGTTAAACAAGCACTATATGCACTTTTTGAAACAGAAAGGATGGAAAGGGAAATATCCAAATCCACCATTGTTAGATACATGGAGAACGACCTGTGCAGGCAACCCCTCCCACTTTATCTTACCCTTCCTATGTCTAGCTGGGAAAGGTCTCTGTTATTTCGATTAAGGGCAGGTTCCATAAAATTTGTGCTGGGTTTTCCCCTGGGTTATAATAATTCTACTGAATGTAACCCCTGCCCCTGTGACGGTACCAGTAAACAGAATGATCTGCATTTTTTATTCTTCTGCAAATTTTATTTAAAATATATTAACTGGTTTTTAACACCTTATTTTAGAAAACAAAGACCCCTCTCCCTGGAGGAGTCCCGTCTAATGTTACTCTCCCTGGACACGGAGGAATTGACCTTTCGTACTAGTACCTTCTTAGGACTAATAATACGTGTACGTAAAACGATGGAAAACCCTTGAAAGATTGCTGTTTTAGTCCCTTTATAATTTATAAGTTATTGCATTTTGCATATTGTAATAATGAATTGTTTTTATGTCTGTACTTTTATGAATTTAAGTAATTCGAATAAAGGTCTTTTGATTGATTGATTGATTGTGGTAGTGTGGGTGAGGAATTAGGTTTATCAGAGGGTAGTGCTAAGCATTTGTTGTACTAACAGAGACCATACATGATACACACACTCAATGAAGGAAGTCAAGAGCAAATCAGAAAAATCGTACTTCTTTTTATAAAAATATTTAGACCAAGATGCAAGGTAAATACTTTTCACAGTACAATAAATCACAGTAAAATGCAATAATCACAGTTGTGTGCAATTACGCACAATACCTTTCCTATGGAAGGAAAAAAGCAAGTAGAAAATCAATGCAATGCAAATACTTTTGGTGGTCACCTTTAAAAATCGGAAGGCTCAGGGGCCAAGGTCCAAAGCTCCAAGGCCAAGTTCAAGGGAGCTCCCTGGCTTTCTTGGGAGCAAGGAGAAAGGGGGCTCTGTAGCTGGTGCTACTATGCCCAGGGGCCACCTGTAAAAGTAAAACAAAGGGAGACTTGCAGGCAAGTCCGAGGGCTCTCAAGGCACAGTAGATGTCGCAAGGGCTCTAGGGCCATGGGAGCACAGCTGGATCGAAGATGCCCCAGCCGGGCGTGCTGGGTGCAGAGAAGATGTGCAGCTGGGCACTGGCGCGCAAAGAAGCACCTCGCTGTTAGGAGTTGGCACCTTGGAGTGATGATTCTGGAGCTGCTGGGCCACTGCTGAGGTAGGTCACCGGAGTCCTGAAGTCCCTTGTCAGGTGCTGGCTTGTTGTAGTGCTAGAGCCTGCCTGGACTTGGTCTTGGAGGTTTCTGCAGCAAGGGGTCTGGTACCCTGGGTATTGGTGTCCTGCAGCTCCGGTGGGTCCGGGGACCTGAAGATTTGGTGCAGCGGCCGAGCTGACCCTCCAGAGCAGGTGTACCTTCAGCTGGCACTCTGAGACGTCAGTCAGGCTGGGGAGCTGGATGACGCTGGAACGGACTTTGGTGTTTTGGAGACCTGCGGCTGCAGGGAGATAGTACCTCGAGGGAGTTCTTTGGCAATTTGCGAAGTGCTGATGACCCTCCAGGGTTTATGGAGGCCACACATTGATAAGACAAGCTGGAGAACGGCGACTGTCGAGCTCTATAGCGGCAGGCAGGAGGTGTGTGCCCAAAGTCCACCACGAGGTCTGCAGTTCTTGGTCCAACAGCATTTCTTCGTTAATCTTCTTCTGGTGCCTGGCAAATCTGACTTCAGGGTCTGGGGTTGCCACCTAAATACTACATTTAGGGGTGTTTACAGGAAAGTGACAAGTACTGGCCAATGGGCCCCTTACCTGGGCTGTCAACACCCTCTATTATGTCCACCTCCTGTGGGAGGGATATATACCACGAACCCTGATTGGAGAAGTACCCATCACTGACAAAGGTGCTTCACATCACCTAAGGGGTGGAGTTCGCAGAGTCGGGCACACCTCCTACTCTTTCTGAGTTTTCCCACCTGTCTTCCTGCCTAAAGAGGGTAAGGACAGGAGGGGGGCCTGTTCCTTTTATCAGGAGAGGCTGAGGTTGAGTCTCAAAAGCGGCAAGGCCTTTGAAGCATCCAGCCACAGATGGCTCTTCCTGACCGGGGGAAGGTGTGTACACCTCCACCCAGGATAGGCTTTGTTCTCGGCCTCTGAGCACGTTGGTGCTCACCTCATGAGGTCAGAACTCTGTATGGCGGTGACAGGCTAGCTCAGACCACACAGTGACCAAACTAAGGGTTAGGAGGTCTCAGGGGAGCCCTCTAAGGGGTCCTCTGTGTGCAATTAATAATAGATCGGACACTAGAATAAGTGCAGGTTTATTAAGACAAGATGTTTGGTATCAAACACCCCATAATACTGTGAAGCCATCATGGAGATTGGGAAGACGTAATGACAAGTTTCCAGCCCATGTACTCTCTATGGCTTCCCTGTTCACTTACAATATCCAAGAATAGACATGGCTATTGCAGGGACATATCTACCCATGCAGATATGTCTTCATAGGAGATACAGTGCACCCTGCCTTATGTCTATAAGGCCTACCAGAGGGGTTTCTTATCTATCTCTCATGCAGTGTCTGTGGGTATGGTACACAGGGATGTGTGCCATGTCGACTCTTCATGCTGCTACCCTTGGGCTCCCTCTTTTGTGTCAATGCCATAGGGACTAGAGGTACCATTTACCAGAAACTTACAATGGGTACTAAAGTTGTGTCAATCGGTGAACAAAAGGTACAATTTAGGGATCTGTGCACTTCCAGTCAAAATGTATGTATATATATATATATATATATATATATATATATATATATCAATAAACAAATTGCCAGAAAGCTGTTTTCAGGGGCACTCAACAGTTCGCCTGTCCTCCGACTATATCTTCTCTCCTCACCCCCTGGTTCAGAATAAAGTGTATGCCGACGCGTTTCGAGGAAAGATCCTCTTCTTCTTGGGCTTACAAGCGCAATGAACAGCACGGACTCGCTTGTTGATGCTTTAATTGATTGTGTGGCCTCTTAGTGGGCCGTACTTATCACGTGTCATTTCCACAAAGCATCTTGGAACATATAGTTCAAAGCGAGTCTGTGATCTCCCCTGAGTGGGTGTGCTGCATGGCGCCACTTCAAGTATTTTTTCCTTTAAGTAAGGTCCGAATTCAGCGGGTAAGTTACTCATCAATTGCGGCTTACTGTTGCTGTTTGAGGGTCAGAGACAGTTCCGACCACAGCCTCTCTCTTCCTGCTGTTTGTCGAGATGGTGCTCCCCATCGCGGTTCGGCAGCCGCGCAGTACATCAATAAACAAATTGCCAGAAAGCTGTTTTCAGGGGCACTCAACAGTTCGCCTGTCCTTCCGACTATATCTTCTCTCCTCACCCCCTGGTTCAGAATAAAGTGTATGCCGACGCGTTTCGAGGAAAGATCCTCTTCTTCTTGGGCTTACAAGCGCAATGAACAGCACGGACTCGCTTGTTGATGCTTTAATTGATTGTGTGGCCTCTTAGTGGGCCGTACTTATATATATATATATATATATATAAAACAAAGCAAATAAGAAAACAACAGCTGACCAAGGTCAAGCACCTCAATTCCAAAATTATTGTATATCACAAATTAAGTGCAACAACTCCCTGCATCCGCTGTTGAGAGATGCCAATCAATAGAACAGTCCAAAACAAAAATGGAAGGTGCACTATAATGGAAGTCAGGAATAGGAAATACACTGGAAGTCCAAAACGATTCTTCTTTTATTCGTAATTGTTTTACTAAAAACGGCACACAGCCAACGCGTTTAGTCCCCTAGTGCCACGGGAACTTCATCAGGGCTCACTAAAGGTAACAAAACACTTTCAGAATACACATCAAGATTCCACTTGAGTGCTTGTGGCGTGTGGAAGCACTAATACAGAAAGTCCGATATGACCGATCAAGTGAGGTTCCTGGAAAATAAACCAGTGAAAAAAAGTAGTCCGCTCAAATCGAGAAAGCGTTCTTATTGATCAAGGAAAGGCAGAGGCATCTATAGCATACGAGAACCCCTAATAAAGGGGGAATACGGTAGTGAGTAAGTAGCCAATGCAGGAGCGGTAATATTAGCTCAGGTAATGAAGATGGAGGACCAGTGGATCCCCACTATCAGGTTTCTTATCAGTAAGGAGCACTCGAACGGCCTGATAACCGTATGCGACGCGAATCAATATAGAGAATTTTTTTTTCTCTATATTGATTCGCGTCGCATACTACTTTCTTTCACTGGTTTATTTTCCAGGAACCTCACTTGATCGGTCATATCGGACTTTCTGTATTAGTGCTTCCACACGCCACAAGCACTGAAGTAGAATCTTGATGTGTATTCTGAAAGTGTTTTGTTACCTTTAGTGAGCCCTGATTAAGTTCCCGTGGCACTAGGGGACGAAACGCGTTGGCTGTGTGCCGTTTTTAGTAAAACAATTACGAATAAAAGAAGAATCGTTTTGGACTTCCAGTGTATTTCCTATTCCTGACTTCCATTATAGTGCACCTTCCATTTTTGTTTTGGACTGTCCCATATATATATTACACTGTACAATAAAACGTGCCCAAGAAGGGTACATACACACGACCACAACAGTGGCAATGAGTCGAAGGTGTCACAACAGCAAGCTGTAAACCATCTGCACGGCCCCTTCTAAAGGGAGAGGTTAGGGTAGAATTCACACACCCTAGAAAACCAAGTGAGCAGACAGAAACAGCACTACCGACTGAACGGGTATGATTAGGCAGTCGAGAGAAAACTGGAAAGGAAACCGCAGGGGAGGAACAACCTAGCTAGAAAAGAGAAAGAAAGACCACAAGGGAGGACTGAAACCAAAAGGCAGAGTTGAAAGGGCCAACACTGGGAGGCCTATTCAGATAATTAGTCATCATTGCAAAAGAAAAGAGATGGGAAGACCAATACCAAAAATTAGGTCCAACCAAAGGGCCAGTGTAAAGAACTGAAGTAACAGATGAAGATGCATTGCTTAAAACCGAACAAGCAGGAAGGTCAGAAGCTAAATAAAGTCCTCGTGTGCATGGGGCAACCTGTGCCCGGCTGAGAAGCCAGGGAACAATGGGAGGGATGAACCTGACTTCACCCAAGATTGTACTTGGAATATCTATTACAAAACCCGCAAAGGGGTTAGAACTGCAACCGCGCTCGCAAGAAGCGGAGGAAGCTCCCTGGAAAACAATCCCAGGGGACCACAAACCACCGAACAAGCCAGCCCAGAATGGAACAGGGAAGGAACCTTTGTTCAAGAAGAACGGAAGATAAAAAATAGCCAGATACCCCCAAAAAGGGTAAAAGGCACATATAAAGACCTGCCAGCCCACTAAGGACACATGGGGTTGGTATTGAAGGTGTTATGGAAACGTCTCCAATCCAAAAGCAACTGCAACTTTGCACAAGGCAGAAGCAGAGGAAAAACAGGCCATTCAGAGGAATAGAAGAGGTAGAGCGGCCAAGTAGGCCACCCATGCCAAGAAACAAACAAGACAGGGCCACAAGGAACCTAAGAGAATAAAGAAAGTGGGCAAGCATCCCGTCTTGCGAGAACTAGCACAAGAAGTGCTAACGCCTGAAGAGAGGAAGAAGGAATACAATGTAGCGCAGGACCAGACAATGTACCTTAGCCAAGAAACATGTCCCTTCCCTTGCGTCTGCCAGGAAAGAATGGCACCAGACAGATTGAATGGAAAGAAACCCTTGGCCGGTGTGGAGTAACACTCAACAACAAGGGGGGGGGGGTCAAGAAAAACCCCCGAGCACCATCTTCCGACTTGCACCGGTGCACTAGAGCATGGCATTTGGTCTCTAGTTGGCAGTGGCTTGCAGTCTGTCCGAGTAGGGACCCTTTCTTCTAGTCAGGGTAAGGAGATTACACAACTAAGATAACCCCTGCTCACCCCTTTGGTAGCTTGCCACGAGCAGTAAGGCTTATCACTGAGGAAATGTGTAAAGCATTTGTACATAAACACACAGTAACAGTGAAAACACTACAAATAGACACCATAACAGTTTAGAAAAAATAACCAATTTTCATCTAAATAAAATAAGGCCAAAATGACAAAAAGCCAACATACATAGACAAAGATTTTATTTTTAAAAGGTTCAAAATAGTTCAGTCACAAACTATTGATGTGTCACTTTTAGCACAAAGTACCTGGCATGCGTCAAAATCAAACATGAAATACGGGCACAGTGGAGGTAAGGCACCAGAAAAGCAAAGCGTTGGTTTCTTACATGAAAGGTGATGCATCAGTTCCTTACTCGCAGGGAAGGTGATGCATCGGTTCCTTACTCCAGGGGAGGTGATGCATCGGTTCCTTATTTGTAGGCAGGTAAGGTGATGACTTGGTTCCTTACTGTGAGAGGAGGTGATGTGTTGCTTTTTTACTGCAAGGGGAGCTATGCATCAATTTCTAACTATGATGGGAGGTGATGCATCACTTCTCCAGACACAGGGCCTCGGTTCCTTATTGAAGACCAGCGTTGATGCAGACTTGACGCACAAGGAAAATGCGTGGAAAATCCGGGTGCACTGGGGTTGATGCGGTGGTGGCGAAACAGGCACTGCGTCGATTCTCCCAGCCATGAGCAGGTGAAGCGTTGAAGCCGTACGATAGGCGGTAGGTTGAATCTTCGACTACAGTGATGTGTTGGTTTTTCAACCGCATGGCAAACTTGCGACGGGAAAAACATGCACTGAAAACTGGTGCGTGAACTTTCTTCTATCTTGCAGCAAAAACCACCTCCAAGAGCCCAGAACTGGAATTGGCACCACTTGGCAGAGCAGAATCCCCCAGCAAAGGAGTTCATGGTCTGGAAATAAAGTCTTTGATGGCCCTTAGACTTAACAGGAGGCAGCACACACACGCCCTTGGAGAACCTTGGTAAGCATGATGATGAAAACAAACTCCAGTCCTTTCACTCTCCAAGCAAGAAGTAGTAAGCAGCAGCCCAGCACAGCACAGCAATACGCAGAGTGGCAGTTACCCTCCTATAGCTTCTCCAGCTCTTCTTGGCAGAATCTCCTCTCAGTCCGGAAGTGTTAAAAAATCATGGTGTCGCAGCTTCAGTACTTATAGCAGTTTCTGCCTTTAAAGTAGGCATACTTCAAAGGAAAGTGTTTGTAGTGCACAGATCCTGCCTTGCCCTGATATGGCTCCAGACACACTACGGGGGGGGGGGTGGAGACAACTTTGTGTGAGGACAGGCACAGCTCTATCCTTTGTGTGACTGTCTAGAGTGAATACACCAACAGCCCAACAATCTAAACCAGACCTGGATTCCACAGGCAGGCAGAGGCACAGGATGGTAAAGCAAGAAAAAGCCCACTTTTTAAAAGTGGCATTTTCAAATATACAATTTAACAACCACCTTCATAGATAGATGTGTTTTTAAATTCTGAGTTCAGGGAACCCAAACTCCAAATCTCTATTTCTACCCACTTGAAAGTTACACTTGTAAGATGTTACTTGGTATCTCCAATTATCACCTATGGGAGAGATAGTCCTTTCAAAAGTGAAAAACGAAATTTGCAGTATTTCACTATCAGGCCTTTCACACACAATGCAACCTGCCCATGGGGCTACCTTGGGTCTACCTTAGAGGTGCCTGACATGTAGCAAAAGATAAGGATTGAGCCTGGCAAGTGGGTGCACTTGCCAGGTCGACATGGCAGTGTAGAACTGCACTCAGACGCTGCAGTGGCAGGTCTGAGGCATAGTTGCAGGGCTACTCATGTGGGTGGAACAGCCAGTGCTGCAGGCCCACGAGTAGCATTTGATTTACAGACCCTGGGCACACACAGGTCAGTTTACTCGGGCCTTACCAGTAAATCAAATATTCCATTCATGGATAACCAATCATAATCCCAATTTACACAAGGAGCACTTGCACTTTAGAACTGATCAGCAATGGTAAAGTGCACAGTTTAAAAACCAGCAAAAATTAAATCCAGCATACAGTCAAAAATTCAGGAAGCCGAAGTAAAAAGACTGGGGAAACCACGCCAAAGATGTCAGGTCTAACAGCGTCCCAAAAAGGAAAAAACAATCAGGGACCACAACCTGTCATCGCCTGGGTAAGAAGGAAAGAAAATAAAAAAATACCTGCCAGGGCAGGAGCACTACAATAGACGGCACGCTGAGGTGGCAAACGAAAAGACAACTGGCACTGCCCTATAATAGGCCACACAGGCAGGTAAGCAGGAGACCATTCTCAGCCAGATCGAGTACAGGAGTAGGGAGGGAAGAGAATGGTAAGGCAAGCTGGTAATAAGATTTCAGTCCACTCCGACTGTCCCGAAAGCGGCATAAAGCGGAGTCAGCTTGACAGTCAAACAGATATTGACCATCAAAAGGCATGTCCACCAAGGTGGACTTAACAGCCTCAGAAAAGCTGGAGCTATGTAGCCAGGCACGCTTGTAAAGAGATACCAAAAGTGCCATGGCCCATCTGACAGAATCTGTGGTATCCATGCCACAACGAATCAGTAATGTAGTCGCCTGATAACCATCCTGCATCAGCTGAGTAAGAGTGACCCGGAAGTCATGAGGGACGGAGGAGAGAAGGCACGAGACCAAGTCCCACAATACACGAGAAAAATGGCCCAAAACACACGCTGTATTAAGGGACCGTAAAGTGGAACTAGTAGCAGAAAAGAGATATCTACCAAAAGCATCCAGACCTTTAGACTCCATGTCAGAGGGATGTCAGGCACAGAGCTGATGCTGGGGGAGGCAATAGCAGCCTGAACCACAACCTTGTGTGGATTAGGCTGACTGGAAGGGCAGAGTGGGACTCCAGGGGCAGGACGGTGCCTATGAGCTATACAGTGGTCCATGGAGGCCCTTGAAACTGGTTTAGCCCAAGTGCTGAACAGAATATCAAAGAGGATGTCACTAAAGGAAAGTGCAGGTTCGGTTCTCAGCAGCCCAAGCTGAAGTACCCCAAGTAGGGGATCAATGGCTACTTCCACAGAAAGAAGTTGCAGCCCCAGAACTACATTAAAGCTCCGCAAAAACTGAGCAAAAGCCAAGCTAGCTGGCGAGGAGGAGAAAACAGGCCCAAGGATGGAGAAGAATCAAGGCCACTAGCATCACAGGGCAGAAACCAAATTAAACTCCAGAGGAGGCTCAGTTATGGAATCTCCCACATCACCAAAATACCTGTGTACCAAGGAGAAACGAGCAGGGGGGCAACTCTGAAGATGGAGGAAGTTAGCCGGAAGAGGATTGTGCCACTGACGGTGATCCAGACATCGACCGGCGTCGAGAGGTAGACACCTAAGCGTTGGGGAGGTGAGATAAAGTAGAGGCGATCGGTGTCATCGACGCTGAAGACGGCACCGGCGGATCCAATACAAGCATCACAGGTGGGAATCCTGAAGAGCTGTGCACCGGAGCAAAGACGGACTTGATCACAAATTCGGAGGGCACCACTGACACGGAGGAAAGTCCCGCCAGTTTGGAGTCAGTCAAGACCTCCCTGACCTCCTTGGGGCAAAGAAGCGCCACCGAGGGAGGCTGAGAACCACAAATGGCATGAAGGTAGTATAGTATTCTCTTATCTGAGCCATACTTGCCTGGGCTCCAGGAAATTCCAGAACGGTAGGACAGACATACTCCAACTCAGAAATCGGAGCAATGGGAGGTGAGTTAGGGACAACGTGTGTACGCAGTAAAGTTGGGGACGGCCACCGCGTCAACCACCTATGGCGTGACTTACCAGGTGACAGAGAGGATGAAAGACTTCAGGAACTGGCCTTCGAGTGGTCCTTGGAAGAAGAAGAGGACCGCAATCAACGAGGGGACATTGACCACCGCACTGCTAACAGTGTAATGTGGCGCTCCTGCAGCTCTGATGGCCAAAGCTGAAGACAGGAGGCTCACCGTTGGGAGTCAGGGTGCTCGTCTAGACACCACATGCAAATACGATGAGGGATCAACATCGTAGTCTAAAGGGCCTTGAAGATAAGCAGAAAAAGCACACTGTTCTGTCGTGGGAGGCTAAAAATGGACAGAGGTACCACTCTCCAAATCTGTGTGGAAGCGCAGAAAGGAAGAAACTGACTTCATGGGAGGACTCATATGCACTCTGACGACAACACATCCGGTGGATAGTGTTGTTACACAGTCGCTGAACACCCTCTTCTGGTGTGCAGAGGTACTGATGAAGAAAACTTTACAGATCGAATCTGGCGCCTGAGGATAATTCAAAAGTAAGGAATCTGCGGCTAGATGTCTCTATCAGATTATCTGATTTTCTTCAACCACAAATTCTTTCTGCTTCCCAAACTTACCTGAATGCAAGTTTGAACAGTTACTATTGTCTGATCTGCATGCAGACTCTCAGAATTGGGTTCAGTGTTCCTTAGCCTAAGGTCCAGGACTCTCCATATCAAAGTCCTTTGAAGGATAATTAGGGGATGACGTATGCAGTCTTGGAGAGAAGGTCCTTGGATGGTAAGTAGTGGTGGTTTAGAAATTGTGAATATATTCAACCTCTCTCCCAATAGAGTTTGTGGGCAGAAGAGAAAAAATTCTAATTCATATTGTTTTTAATGGATACTATTTCTTTTTGGATTCTTCATTTTTTTTTAATGAGTCCATAAGCAATGCTTAGAAGAGAATCTGAAAGCAGGGACTTTTGATATTTTACTTAAGTATAAAAAAGATTTGCTGAATTGCTAACAGTTAGGATTTGAGTAGTTGGTTGAATGAGGTGTTAACCCTGTTCATGCAGCAGTCATAATCCCTGTTAGGGTGAATCACAAAAGTCACTAAATTACCCTCGGCTTAACCCTCTGGTATCTTGTCACAAAACAGTCAGTGTGAACTTAGAGGCAATGTGTAAAGTATTTATGCATCATACACACAGAAATAAAGTAAGAACACAAGAAAAATCAGACACAAATTTAGAAAAATAAGATAAGTTGTAATAAATTAGTTGAAACCAAAAATCCAATCAGTAGAACTGGGGTATGTTTTTTTTAGTTTAAGGAAAAACTATCACCTAAAAGATCAAAGAGCCAACTGCGCACATCTAATTGTGAGAGATCGGGTAAAAGTTGAAAAATATGGCCAGCCGCGATGGACCACAAATCGGATACAAAAAATGAATTGGGCATTGTCAGCTCTTACCTTCGGATTCAAACAAAATTTAAGGAAAAAGTGTTTGGAGAAGGTAAAGTACAGCAGGGCAAGGCTGCAGGTGGCTTCCGAGGAGGCGGCGTCCTCACCGGGGAGCCGTTGGCCAAAGTCACGGTGAAGATTTTTAGAAGTAGAAAATCTCCAGTGGGACGAAGTTGAAGGGTGTAGCCGACAAGACTTCCACGAGGCTGAACAACCCTTTGGAGAAGGGCCACAAACAGGATTTGCTGCTGCAGAGTAGAACATAGCGGGAGCTGCTGCGAAGTCAGACCAATGAATAATGCACCTTGGGAGGATAGACGAGCAGGTTGGTCTTGGTCTTTTCTCAGTTCTCGGAGCAATTATACCTAAAAACTTTCAAAGTCTCAGGTTTTGGATTTTGACTATATGGGCATCTTTGGCACCACCACCAAGGGTCCAGGACTGAAGGGACACCACTTGGGGGATTAGGAGGTCAAGGTGCGCGGTTCAAGATGGTTGGAGACTTTACTGTCCCTGAGTCTCTGATCAGTAGGCCAGACAACTAACGCTTGGAGTTACTATAGAAGTCCTGGGTTCAAGCAGTGGAACAGGGCCTCAAGCAGCATGGCAGCCCTCTGAGGGTTCTGGACAGTCTACAAGCAGCAAAGCAGTCCTTCCAGGTGCAGCAAAGCAGTCTTGTGGAGTACACAGCAGGCCACAAAGTCTAGCAGTCCTCTGATAGTACTTCTGTAGGTCCTGAAAGTGAATTAACGAATGTATCCTATTTTAACCGGGTGCCTTCTTTGGAGTAGGAGAAGTTTCTAGAGAATTCCTTTTGAAGTTTCCAGCTGCTCCTGCCCTGGCTCCAAGCTGGCTGCATTAACTATACAGGGGTAACAAGTCATTTATGTGAAGGCAGAGCACAGCCTATTCAGTTGCAAATGGGGCTATGCCCAGCTCTGCACCCTTCAATTCTACCAGTGATGGCCCATACAGGTACACCTAATCCCTCTATTGTGTGGTTATCTGCGAAGGATAAACAAAGTCCACCTGCCAACTAGGCCCAGTCATGTGAACAAGGAACATGCTGCCGGCACCAAATAGTTAGGACAGGTAAATGCCAACTTTCTAGAAGATGCAAAAGAAGCAATTGATGGACGGAATGCTGGACAAAGCAAACATTCACTCCCAGTCACAAGGATCTGGGTTTAATCCATCATTCTTCGGTCACCATGTGCATATGGCTGGGTCCAAACTGGGGTGGGGTGGTGAGCAAAAGAATGATGGATTAAACTCCGATCCTTGTGACTAGGGGTCAAAGTTTGCATTGTCCAGCATTCCGTCCATCAATTGTTTCTTTTGTAGATGTCACCCTAAGTGTGAAGGTTATGCCCAGACGTGGGTCCTGTGCTTACTACACCACTGGATTCAAGCTAGGCTGGATGATGAAGGGTGTTGCCTTGAAACCCGGCCCGAGGATGCATGTTTCCAGTCCAAGGAGGACCTGGCTTGGGTGTTCGGGCTGGAGTGTTCCCATAAGGAACAGGGTTGAGACTGATTTGCATATGGCTGGGTCCAAACTGGGGTGGTGTGGTGAGCAAAAGAGTGATGGATTAAACCCAGATCCTTGTGAATAGGTGTGAATGTTTGCATTGTCCAGCATTCCGTCCATCAATTGTTTCTTTTGCAACTTTCTAGAAGAGGCATTTTTAAAATTGTAACTTAAAATCTGACTCTACTATAAAAGAGGGTTTTAAAACACATTTTCTCAGACACTAAACATGATATGTATACTTGTTCCAAATCAAAAGTTAGCACTTGATAAAAATCATAAGGCAACCCAATGTTATCCTATGTAAGTAGGCCTCACAGTAGTAGGGCCTACCTAAGGGGTGACTTATATACAATAAAAAGGAGAGTTTAAGGCTGGGCAAGGGGGTCACATTTCCAAGTCAATTGGTCAGTTTGAAACTGCATTCAGGCTGCAACCCCGGGACATGTTTTAGGGGCTACTTAAGTGGGTGGCACAATAAGTGCTGCAGGCCCACTAGTAGCATTCCATTTACAGACCATTACCAGGGACTTACAAGTAAATATGCCAATCAAATGTAAACCAAATTTACCATGTTAAAAAGAGCGAGCACTTTAGCACTGGCTACCAGGGGTAAATTGACAAGAGTCCTAGAGCCAACAAAAAAGAATTTCAGCAAAAAGTGTTGGGTAAAGGTAAAACATTCAGGAGAAGACCACCATAAGGCTGAAAGGTCTAACACGAAGATTCCCAACAGAGTACTTGCGTTAGTTAAGGCACTACATTTTTAAAAAATGTGTGGGGTACCGATCACTTAGTTGCCCTTCCAATCTTCTGAATAAGAATACCCTTATAAGAAAGTTTATGTGGCTGGCCTTCCCTTGTTAAAGTAAGCCATGATCCCTAGGGGGGTACCTTGGTTTACCATGACATATTTCAACCTTTGGGGGATTCACAAAATCTAATATGTTAAATGAAATAATAAACAAGAGTGTCATCTGCTAGCTAGACCATCACAATGGAATTTCCTTGTGGACAACCACAGTTAGTCACAGACAGGTACTGTAGTGACTGTTGGCAATGCTGTTTGTAAATTTCCTTAGTAGCTATTACCGGAGATTGATCATACCACAGCACTCTTTGGTGATTGAGATGTAATTCTTGGCTGGAAAGAATATTAGACTATTTAGAAACATTAACAGGAAGCACTTGCTGATCAACTGCTTTCTAGCCGAGGCACAAAGAAGTGGGAGTAGAAAGGGCAGACAGTGAGATATCTGAGCAGTTCTGTTATGCTGGTATGTTATGCAGATTTGAGGAGAGCACTATAATCTGGGAAGGTATCCTGGTACTGGACAGTGGTGAATCTAGCCACACTGAGGGCCTAGTCAGACTGCTTGAAAATCCAGGTCTTCAGCTTCTTATGGAATTCAAGAAGAGGGGAGGAGGCTCTTATTTGTAGTGACATATTGTTCCATGCTTTAGCAGCGATGTAGGAGAAGGCGGACACGGCTTTCCTTATGCGAGAGTTGTGTACAAGTAGGATTCCAGATAAGCAGAGGTGTCTGGAAGGTGAGGTGAGGAGTTTGAGTTGCGCATGTTTGTGAACTGGGAGCAAACAGAGTTCCTTCAGGTGTGGTGTATTACGAGTGTGACATGGGAGGTTGAGAGGGATTCTGGCCACCAGGTTCTGAATGGTGTGCAGAGAGTGTTCCCGTAGTCCATCTTGCTTGTGAACAGGGCATGCATGATGATGATGATTTCCAGGGTGCCGATTGGGAGCCAATTAAAAATCTTCTTCACTATTTCGAGGGTATGGAAGCATGAGACACTGATGGCGCTGACTTGAGTAGTCATGTCGAGCTTGCCGTTGATGGTGATCGGAAACTACCTAGATGTCTCTGCTTCTTTTTGAATACTTTATGTGGCACAGCATGCCTGAAAGGATGTTGTTTGACTTATACTGGGTGCTCCCTAGTGTCTGGACAAAGCTAAACCTCTCTGAAGCGAAACACATGTCAGGGGTTGCTTTTATTAATTTCAGGTTGGCATGGTTGGTATTTTACCAATTCAAAGCTGTAATACTGTGCCTGGCGAGGTAAAAGGCTTTTGTCCTTTTCTATCTTGGCGTGTATGGCACTGTGCTAATCCTGTGCTTAAAAACTTTGATAGAAAAGCTGACATTTGAAGTTATCAAATTCAGAGTGTCGCTGGTGTTGTATGGTGCTCTATACAGGAGCTGCTATCCACCTAAACTAGGTAACTACCAAGAGTTCTCTGCTTATTTGTGTGTGTGTATATATATATATATATATATATATATATATATATATATATATATATATATATACATACACATACCAAAACACTCGTCACTTCAACGTAGGGATGAAAACGCCACAGACCATTGCTCTTTATTGTTTAGTGAAAAGAAGAATCAAACTAGTTTCAGCTCTCCACCTTGAGCCTTGTGTGTATGTGTATATATATATATATATATATTCACTTAAAAAAAACATAGGTTTCACACATGTTATAGTTAGCTGGACATTTCACTCGTAAAAAACCAATGAAATTCCCCCGTTATAGTTAGTTCAGATAACTATAACTCGCGCGCTCGCAATCCACTGCTCATGACATCACATATTACATCACTCATGACATGGTCAGTGGCATCACTCATGACATCATTGATGACATCATCCTTGTGATAGAGTGGCGGTCGCGCGAGTTATAGTTATCTGAACTAACTATAACGGGGGAATTTCATTGATTTTTTACGAGTGAAATGTCCACCTAACTATAACATGTGTGAAACCTATGGTTTTTTAAGTGAATTTGTACGGTTTTTTAAATGCTAAGTTATGTATATATTATTATTTTTTTCAATTTTTTTTCACCGTGCACGCACGGTGCGCGCACGGTGAGCCGCGCGCACCTCGCGATATTTTTTTTAAAAAATGTAAATGTTTTTTCACCCTTCGGGGTCCTTTAGGGACCCCCTGACAAAGGCTAGGGGGTCAGGAACTCTCTACCCTGCCCCCTTTTCACGTTCGCCACCTCTCTTTTTCACTCTCGCACCCAAAACAAACAAAATGGCGGCCGACACTTCCTGATGTCGACCGATTCGAACGTTGACTGACATGTAACCACCAATCAGAATTACGCTTGCGCACGTTAGGGTGCGCGCACGGTGCGCGCTTATAGATATTTATATGCTTTTAAATGCTATTTTCTCAGGAAATACTAAACAGATTGACTCCATATAAGCAAAAGGCCCTTCCATGACCTGAGGACTACCTCTTTGCCAAATTTCAAGTAATTCTGTTCAGCCGTTCGGGCTGTACCTTCGACTAAAGGTCCTATGGGAAAATGCATGGGGAAAACGCGTTTTGGGACCCCCCTTTTTTCTCGGCCCCCGCTTGACGAATTACCCCGAGACTTTCAGGGTGGGAACTGAGCGGAGCGCCCCATTAGTTTTGGAAAATTTCGCGAGGATTCGTCAACCGGCGCCAAAGTTATTCAAAATAGAATTTTCAGATTTCCTATGGAAACACGATCCTAACTATAACTATCTACTGGCGACCGCCAGTAGATAATATATATATACACACACATATATATATATATATATATATATATATATATATATACATATACACACATATATATTCACTGAAAAAACCATAGGTTTCACACATGTTATAGTTAGCTGTACATTTTACTGATAAAAAACCAATGAAATTCCCCCGTTATAGTTACTGTAGGCAACTATAACTCACGCGACCGTAATCCTCTGCTGATGCTAATACAGTATTTAGACACTTATTTGCCCATGTCTTCTTCCATTAAATTTTAGCTATACATATATTACAAATATTTTTTTTTCATAAAGACACATATGTCATCAGCAGAGGATTACGGTCGCGTGAGTTATAGTTGCCTACAGTAACTATAACGGGGGAATTTCATTGGTTTTTTTTATCAGTAAAATGAACAGCTAACTATAACATGTGTGAAACCTATGGTTTTTTCAGTGAATTTGCAAGGTTTTTTAAATGCTAATTCCTAACTATAACGTGTGTGAAACCTATGGTTTTTTCAGTGAATTTGTACGGTTTTTTAAATGCTAACTTACTTTGCGCCATTCGTGGCGTGCGCGCCCACTTAACGCAGTTCGTACCGTGCGCGCACGGTGCGCTTCGCGCACCGCGCGCCCACTTTACGCAGTTAGTGCCATGCACGCACGGTGGTCACGCGGTGCGCTGCGCGCACCGCGTGCCCACATTATGCGAGATGGGCCATGTACGCACGATGCGCTTCGCGCACCGTGCGCACATGGGGGACATATTATGCGCATCGTTGTGAAATGTTTTGTTTATTAATTTCAATTATTTCATAAGCCATGCACAAATGGTGCCCTTCGGGCACCATTTGCACATGGGGTGGGGAGAGTGTGGATACTTTTTTTTTTAATTTTTTTACCGTACGCGTACGGTAAGCATAATCGGCGATTTTTCGGAAAAAAAAAAATTTTTTTTTTGGTCTTGTGGGTTGTTTGGGGGCCCGTATATTATTGCTGGGTGATTATTATTTCAATATACTGCCCCTTTACCCATTTTTGGGCTTCATTTATGCTGCCCTACTCAGAGTGCGAGAGAGAAAATGGCGGCCGCCGCTTCCTGGTTTCGGCCGATTCGAATGTTTACTAAGATCTAAGAGCCAATCAGAATCGCGCTCGCGCACGTCACCGTACGCGTACGGTAAGCGCACCGTTAGCTGGCTCAGATATATATATTGATTTAAAGGCTATTTTCTCAGAATCTACTGAACAGATTTACACCAAACCTACAAAAGGCACTTCCTTGACCTGAGGACTACCTCTCTGCCAAATTTACATACACACAAAAGACACCACACCATTCAGAAGAAGGACAAGTAGAGGCCACTCGGGGGACACGCTGGAAGACCTTTAATAGGACAGCTCGGGCATAATGCATTTCGGCCTTCTTCGGATGCCGCTGATTACAAGGTACTGCTCCACCCCCACCTTTAAATATCCAGGCTCTCTCCCATTGGCGGTAGTCCGCTTGACCTCAGGTCACATGGTCGCAACTCCACTGTAGCTTTCAACAAAACTACAGCTCCCAGAATGCAGTGTTATTGGGTAAGTGTTGCCTGGGGAGAGCCCGATTGTTGTAAGCTCCTGTGGGCATTTGCTGTTAAACAAAAAGGTGCGGAGTGTCCGAATATAGAGTCCTTGTTTGAAGATCTGCCAGATATATATATTGATTTAAAGGCTATTTTCTCAAAATCTACTGAACAGATTTACACCAAACCTACAAAAGGCACTTCCTTGACCTGAGGACTACCTCTCTGCCAAATTTCAAGTAATTCTGTTCAGCCGTTGGGGCTGTAGCTGTGTCTAAAGGTCCTATGGAAAAATGCATGGGAAAAACGCGTTTTGGGACCCCCCTTTTATCTCAGCCCCCGCTTGAAGAAACCCCCCCGGGACTTTCAGGGTAGGAGCGGAGCGTAGCGCCCCACCTATTTTGAAAAATTCAAGAGGATTCGTCGACCGGCGCAAAAGTTATTCAAAATAGAATGTTGCGGATTTCCTATGGAAACAGGGTCCTAACTATAACTACCTACTGGCGACCGCCAGTAGGTAATATATATATATATATATATATATATATATATATATATATATATATATATATATATATATATTCACTGAAAAAAACATAGGTTTCAGAGACGTTATAGTTAGAAATTAGCATTTAAAAAACCTTACAAATTCACAGAAAAAACCATAGGTTTCAGGGGCGTTACAGTTAGCTGGACATTTCACTCGTACAAAACCATAGAAATTCCTCCGTTATAGTTAGTTCTGCTAACTATAACTCGCACGCCCGCAATGCACTGCTGATGATGTCACATATTGTATCATTCATGACATGGTCAGTGACATCACTGATGACATCACTGATGACATCACTGACGACATCATCCAGTGTATGTGGTTTAGTTTGAAATTTAAATATGTATTATCTATATACCAATCTGTATTGAAGATTGAGTGGATATATAACTGTCTGGATGGAGAATTTAGCAGCTGTCTGACTGTCTTTTTAAGTGAGTAATTAAAAGTGTCTCACTTAATACATGGATTAGTAACTAAACTATGTGAATGTGTGCATCACTTCCTCTGTTATATAACATGCTGCATCAGTTGGTCACTAACTACATGAGTGTGTATATTAGTTATTGATTAGTTGGGTGAGTATTTGTATGAGACACTGAGTTTGTGTGTGGTTGGATGGGGTGTGTGTAACTATGTATAGATGTGTGAATGGTTGATTGACTAGGTGTATAGTTTTAAGAGTGCATGTGGAAACAGTTGTTTGGGTGACTGAGTGTATTTATTAGTGTGTTGGTGAGCGAATATATGTTTTAGTTGTACATCTTCAACAAAGTAAAAAAATAAAAGGCATTGTATGTGAGAGTTGGTGTATATAAATAAGTATGTGCAAGAGTCAGTGATTGTGAGAGTAACTATATGAATGAGTGTATAATTGTAATGGTGCTTTTTTTAACATATTAACTATGAGTTACTATGTGTTTGAATAAATGAGGTGTTGTTGGATAATTGTGTAAGTGAGTAAATGTAAGTGCCATTAATTTTTTTCATGAGTGAGTAGGATGACTGCATAACCGACTAAGATGACTGCTGATGTGTCACTGTCTATATATGTGTATAAGTGCATTTGATAGTGTTCTTTTAATTAGTGACTGCATGTATAAATGATTCTGTTGTTGAATGGGTAGTTGTGTGTGTAGACTTGGGAATCAGTGAGTGGGTATGTAGTAACTGGTATTGGTGTGTCAATGGTTTCAAATGTGGTACTCTGTATTTTACAGTGAGTGATGAAAGGTTATACTAGTGTATGATGAGGTGTATCAGATTGTCACATGGATGATGTCATCAGTGATGTCATCAGTGATGTCACTGACCATGTCATGAATGATGCAATATGTGACATCATCAGCAGGGCGTTGCGGGTGCGCGAGTTATAGTTAGCAGAACAAACTATAATGGAGGAATTTCTATGGTTTTGTACGAGTGAAATGGCCAGCTAACTATAAGACACCTAAAACCTATGGTTTTTTCTGTGAATTTCTAAGGTTTTTTTTTAAATGCTAATTTCTAACTATAACGTCTCTGAAACCTATGGTTTTTTCAGTGAATTTCAAAGCTTTTTTAAAATGCCAATTTCTAACTATAACGTCACTGAAACCTATGTTTTTTTTAATTGAATTTCAAAGGTTTATTAAATGCTAATTTTTAAGTGTGATAGTAGTTATACCTATTTTTTTGTACTGGTTTTCTACAGTTTAACTGGATTATTTATATATATTTTATTAATTAAATAACATTTTTCTGAAAATTGCACAGAAAAAAATTAAAAACATTAAAACTGAAATATTGATTAATTTTCTTGTTTTCATTTTTTATTTTAATATGTTTATATTATTTTCTTTTAAACTCAAAGCGTACACATCACGGTGGGTGCGCGCATTGTAGCCGCCATTTTAGAAAAGTCATGAAGGATCCGCGTATGGTGTGCGACGGCTGCATGTTTTTTCAGTTACATCATATACATTTAATATCACGTGCGATTGGTATGCGACAAGTCCGCGACTCCTGCTCCCACGCATTTTCGACACATGCGCATTATAGTATGAGATGTTTGTGCGGTTGCGGGTCCCGCGTGACATCATATATGTGCTGGGGCGCACTGGGTGCGCGACTCCCGCAAAAAAAAAAGTTATGTTCCAAAATGATATGTATGGGTCTTTAATATACATATTAGGGCAAGAGATTATGTAAAATATTCATAAAAATAATATATTTGTACTTATAATAAACTTATATTATTTTTAAATATATTTTCACGAAGTCGGGTGCGTGCATCGTGAGTGCAGAAAACCAGGTCAGCAGAGCTGCTGTAGAGCCAGAGAAACCAGGTCAGCAGAGCTGCTTTAGAGCCAGCGAACTGGGCCAGCAGAGCTGCATTAGAGCCAGAGAACCAGGTCAGCAGAGCTGCATTAGAGCCACAGAACCAGGTCAGCAGAGCTGCTTTAGAGCCACAGAACCAGGTCAGCAGAGCTGCTTTAGAGCCAGAGAACCAGGTCAGCAGAGCTGCTTTAGAGCCAGAGAACCAGGCCAGCAGAGCTGCTTTAGAGCCAGAGAACCGGGTCAGCAGAGCTGTTGTAGAGCCAGAGAACCAGATCAGCAGAGCTGCTCTAGCTGACACTGACACTGACACTGACTGACTGATTGACACTGACACTGACTGACTGATTGACACTGACACTGACTGACTGATTGACACTGACTGACTGATTGACACTGACACTGACTGACTGATTGACACTGACACTGACTGACTGATTGACACTGACACTGACTGACTGATTGACACTGACACTGACTGACTGATTGACACTGACACTGACTGACTGATTGACACTGACACTGACTGACTGATTGACACTGACACTGACTGACTGATTGACACTGACACTGACTGATTGACACTGACACTGACTGACTGACACGGATTGACTGACACTGATTGACTGACACTGACTGACTGACACTGACTGACTGACACTGACTGACTGACACTGACTCTGACTGACACTGACTCTGACTGACACTGACTGACTGACACTGACTGACTGACACTGACTGACTGACACTGACTGACTGACACTGACTGACTGACACTGACTGACTGACACTGACTGACTGACACTGACTGACTGACACTGACTGACAGACTGACTGACACTGACTGACACTGTCCACTCTCTACTACTCTCTACTACTCACTCGCTACTACTCACTCGCTACTACTCTCTCTCTACTACTCACTCTCTATTACTCTCTACTATTCACTCTCTACTACTCACTCTACTACTTTGTACTACTCTCTACCACTCACTCTCTACTCACTCGTTACTACTCACTCGTTACTACTCTCTACCACTCACTCTACTACTCCACTACTCGCTCTCTACTACTCGCTCTCTACTACTCTCTACCACTCACTCTCCTGCTCTCTACTACTCGCTCTCTACTACTCACTCTCTACTACTCTCTACCACTCACTCTCTACTACTCACTCTCTACTACAATCTACTACTCACTCTCTACTACAATCTACTACACACTCTCTCTACTAGTCTACTACTCTACTACTCACTCTACCACTCACTCTCTACTACTCTACTACTCGCTCTCTACTACTCACTCTCTACTACTCTCTACCACTCACTCTCTACCACTCTACAACTCACTCTACTACTCTCTACCACTCACTCTACTACTCTCTACTACTCGATCTCTACTACTCGCTCTACTACTCGCTCTCTACTACTCTCTACCACTCACTCTCTACTACTCTCTACTACAATCTACTACACACTCTCTCTACTAGTCTACTACTCACTCTGCTACTCACACTCTGCTACTCACACTCTGCTACTCACACTCTGCTACTCACACTCTGCTACTCACACTCTGCTACTCACACTCTGCTACTCACACTCTGCTACTCACACTCTGCTACTCACACTCTGCTACTCACACTCTGCTACTCACACTCTACTACTCACACTCTCTCTGCTACTCCGTACTACTCACTCTCTACTACTCACTCTCTACTACCCACTCTCTACTACCCACTCTCTACTACCCACTCTCTACTACCCACTCTCTACTACCCACTCTCTACTACCCACTCTCTACTACCCACTCTCTACTACCCACTCTCTATTGCCCACTCTCTATTGCCCACTCTCTATTACCCACTCTCTATTGCCCACTCTCTATTGCCCACTCTCTATTGCCCACTCTACTATTCTCTACTACTCACTCTCTACTACTCACTCTCTACTACTCACTCTCTACACTACTCACTCTACACTACTCACTCTCTACTACTCACTCTACACTACTCACTCTACACTACTCACTCTACACTACTCACTCTACACTACTCACTCTACACTACTCACTCTACACTACTCACTCTACACTACTCACTCTACACTACTCACTCTACACTACTCTCCTACTCACTCTACTCTACTCTCCTACTCACTCTACACTACTCTCTCTAATACTCACTCTCTATTACTCATCCTCTACCTCTCTCTCTACGCACACATAGGCATATATATATATATATACATATATATATATATATATATATATACATATATAAACACACATATATATATATATATATATATATATATATATATATATATATATATATATAATCTGCATATCTATATAAATACAAATATAAATGCATGCATACATATACATATATACATGTTATGTACATGAAAGTTTGAAAGACACTAATAAAAGCAAAGCTAAAAAGCCACCTAATTACCTATTGCATTTTCAATGCTTGTTTACTTTGGTTCCATCAAGAAGGCATTCAGATGTGACACACATTTGCCATAACTTCTGAATGGTAGCACTCTAGTTCCTCATTAGATCACTGTAGTAAAGCTACTGCTCACCAGGGAAGTCTGATGCTGGTATTGAAAGTGCATGTTTCAGTCTGCATGTCAGAATTATTTAATGAAATATAAGTGGATTTGAGAAGTCACTCAAAATGTGCCCTAATTTTGCTTTCTGCAGGACTAATCATACTTTCTATGGCAAAAGGAACCCCCTCATTTTGTTCCATTGTAAATTAAATGTTTTAAGAGTTACCACTTTATTCCAATCAAGATGGCTTCAGGTGTGCCATACTTTTGTCATAAGTAGGACTGTTAGCGCTCTAGTTGTTCTTTGGAACACTCTGGGAAGCTGCAGTAGAACGCAAAGAAATCAAGTGACAGTCTCTGCTCTTGTTGGATGTACATGTTTTACTGAGAATGTCAGACTTCATTCTCACATGACTGAGAAAGATAATGTGAATTTACAGAAAATATGCTCTCAGTTTAGCTTAGAGATCACCTTCTAAACCTCTGTGGGAAAAGCATGAGAAAATAGTTCTCGCAAACATGATTCATGATATCCCAGCAGAAGCGTTTTTTACATGGTAAAATCACCTTAGAACATACCACAATTCCTAAAATGAGTGTGGCACCATCAACAAATGATTTATAATGTAACTAACGTCTTAAAACCTTCTATTAACTGCAATGCTTTTTAATGAGGTGCTATCATGTATATTGGTCCCAAGATGGCTGCCAACACTTCTTGGATGAAGTGCTGACAGCCAATCAGATCTCACGATGAGATGTGTGGTTAGGCTCAGCCCAGATATATATATGATTTTACTTTTGATTTTCTCAGGAACTACTCAACGGATTTACACCATTTCAGCAAAAGGCACGACTCTGAACCAAGGTCTACCTATCTGCCAAATTTGGTATAATTCCGTTCAGCAGTTTGGGCTGTAGCTGCGGCTAAAAGTCCTATGCGAAATTGCATGGGGAAAACACGTTTTGGGACCCCCCTTTTTTCTCAGCCCCCGC